>NC_133705.1:8561465-9947422 GCF_048934315.1 Petromyzon marinus
ACAATAAACGACATTAAACAACATGTACCACAAAACCCTGTAGCCATAGCTGGCTGCATGAGTCACTCCACAACAGCAGGAGCATCAGTCGGAGTATCAAAAATTTGTCAATGCACCTTTATAGATCAGCACACTAAATCAAAACACAATATCATACTTTGCAGCGGTCATCCGGAGCGAAACATTTGATATTAATCCACTGAATAGCAGTGGCAGCTAGGGGTGTACAACTCCTCTAGAGCAGTTTTGAGTGCAGATCTCATAGGTAGTGATCCAAGTTGCAGTGTATTGGCAATAGCATTCCAGACCCTGGGGCATCAATAGCAAAGGTCCTCCAGTATTTGTACAGCAATAAGGAATGTGAAGCTGGTAAATTATATGAAAATACTCCCCCCCCTTTACCACCCTCCCCCCCCTTTTACCCCCCCCTTTACCCCCCCTTTTACCCCCCCCTTTTACCCCCCCTTTTACCCCCCCCTTTTACCCCCCCCCTTTTACCCCCCCCCCTTTTACCCCCCCTTTTACCCCCCCTTTAACCCCCCCTTTATCACCCTCCTCCCCCTTTACCCCCCTTTTACCCCCCCTTTACCCCCCCCCCCGCGCTCCTATGCGGTCTTGGTCCAATCGTGCACCGCCTCGACGGCGCGAGGGGCCACGCCTGGATGTGATTGGTCAAGCCGGGGAGGTAGGGGGGGGATTAAATGCGGAGCGCGTTACGTGATTGGTCCAAACTTGCCCGGGAGGAGGGGTGCGGGGGGGGGGCTTATGGCCGATCAACTCCAGCACGTGCGCGCGCGCGGCACGTGCTTTTGTCGACGTCGTCGATTAGTCTGTACGCTTCTAGATTGGCAATACCCATAACAAAGACTACCTAGGAGGTTAGATTGCGTAAATATGTAGTGGAGTAACGCGCGTGGGGTTTTGCAAAACAGCGTGCATGCACGTGTGAGGAGCCGCGGACAGTGAGGTCGCATCAGGGCGAACAGGTGCCGCGAGAGAAAGCAACGCGAGAGACGACCAATTAAGATGCATAGCCGTGATTGGTTGGCTGCAAATGCAGGCGCGGAGTAGGCCCCTCGGAGTCTGCAGATTGAGGCGATAGCAGCGGACGCCGCGTGCGGGAGGCAACGGGAAGACGCCAGCTTAATTAGGGCGTTTAATGAGGATAAATACGGAACGGGTGGGGCAGGGAGTGGAGTTGGTTGGAGTGAAGACAAGAGGGCAGACAAATGCAAACAAAAAAAGTACTCTGATAATATATTGGCATTGTCTTTTAAACCGATTGGTCCACACCAGACAGCTTTCTTTTGAGCCTAGTCTCAAAACGGTGTTAGACCAGAGGATGCCATCATTGTCAACTCATGCCTGGAATCTTCTCTTGTGGTATTGTTGCAAATTCTCAGAAGTGTTAAAAACATTTTTGACGCACCCTGTATTATTTCCCCCCAAATTGTACTATCGTCGTCACCTCGTGAGACGAATAATCCAGTCGAGTATCGCTGAGCATCTCACAGAGCCGTGCAAAACCTTCGCCGTTCATGTTAAGAGGAACGGTCCCCCGCTACTTCTGAGAGCCTTTCAAAATGACCTTTCAGTGGCCGCTGCTGCACACATCTCGGGGTTAGCACTTTCTCGCCCACTCAGCCGCGGAGAGTAATGTTCATTGTGTAGTGGGTTCCAGGACACGGAGACGGCAGAGTAGAAGCAGCACTATTTATTTAAACCTTAACAAGGGTTACACTAGAAGGGGTAGCGGCCCCTCCACCCGTATAACTCAGGAACACACCCCAGGCTCTCTAGCCTAAGCTCTAGGCTCCCAGTTCCTCCTGGTAGGGCTCTAAGGGAGGCTATCAGATCCGGCCCTGGTTAGGCACAGATCTCGGCACCCCGCCGACCAGACCAGCCCTTAGAAGGACTCTGACTCTGGAGCTCTGGGGCCGCACCACTGGCTTGCTGTGCCGGCCCTGAAAAGGGCAGCGGTCACAGGAGTTCCAGGGTCTCACCTAGCTGGCCTTCTTTCTTCACCGGTTGCTTCAGCCTCGGGCCCAACACTCTGCCCCGAGCTCCCTGGCTCCCCGCACTTTATACCCACAGGGGGTGGAGCCTTAGCGGACGTTGTTGTAGCCACGAAGGTGTGGGTGAACCACACCTTCCTGTGCCATGTGTTTATTCCCCATAGCACCCCTACAATTGCATGACAGTCGACCCGATATTTCTCAGACGTGGAATTTCGTCAAAATTAAGCGCAAGACAGAGGAAAGTAGAAACAAGTGACAAAATGTGCAGTAGACACATATGGGCTATCTGCCCATGGATTGTGATAATTATTGATGAAGCGCCAAACCAAATTTAATGTGATGTTTTTGTTGTTGTCGTTGTGTGTGCGGTCCATTGGTATCTGGGCTGAGACCATCAACCCCACTACACCTTGAGAACCTGGTTTGATCACAATTGGCCGCCTGGATTCGAACCCAGGGAATTTCAGCGGTGTCTGCTCTCATCTCTGTGCCCCCTGGCCACCTCTTCCATTCACAGATATTGAGAAACAAAGTGCAGCCAGATCCCTTCCCTCGATGCGGTTCTGCAACTCCATATTAACATACGTTAACGTCAATTTGCGTAAACATTTAAATCACCCGCCATAGTTTAGCCCATCAGCAGGTCACGTGCGGTGGTGTAAAGTGTGGGTATTCGCATCTCTTCCAAGACGTAACCCAGAGGGGGCTCTTGCAGCTCCCATCAGTGGAGATTTTTATCCACCATAAGTGGCGTGAGCGAGCAATTGCAGGGCTGCGCCTTTAACCAGTTCACGTGATCCACCTTCGTGTGAGGTGCCGTGTTTGCCCACGCAGTAGCCGTTACTGGAAACAAAAAAAGCATCATTTAAAGTTGTCACACATGAGCGCAAACAAATTACGGCTCTTTAATGAGCAGTGCGAGGCCTTCTGTGAGTGCAGTGTCGGGTCCGTGGCTCGCTGATGAGCACCAAGAGTGCGGCATCAATCGAACATCCGTCGTGCTCTGCAAGTTTCCAACGGAGAACGTGTTGCCTTGAACAATTCCAGATCGCTTCCCCCCGTTCCATGGACACGCACGCGTCGCAAACGCGGTCACCGTCTCATTTTCCGAATGCACGCGCGCGCCTGGCTGAGGCTGCATGCTGTGCTAATGACTCTCAATATAAGGTCAAGTACTTGTAAATAATACACGAGGTTGTGGTGCACTCAACACACAAATGGGTGCTCTTGATTTGCTCCGGACAGCACTGTTCGTGTCGTTGCTTAACTAAAAAGGGAAATGTGTATTGACCGTAGCCAGTATAAAATAATAATAATAAATAATGATCATAAATAATCATGGAATACGCCTCACGGAGTCTCAAGATTATTTTTTCAAGACAGTCCTTTTAGGAGTATGTTTAAACGTGGGCTTAACACGTAGCGGGCTTTCGCGACCAATATGATCCATAATAGAGGTTTTTGGGTTAGATCGCGTAAATATATAAATGTGTCGTTAAACCCGCCACCACCCGACACAGCCAACTAGTAAGGGTTGTCACGTAAACAACGTGGCCAATTCGTCACTAGTACAGCGCACCGGTGTGTTGGAGAGCCAAGGCACAGCATTTACAAACTGAGTACGACGTTTCGCCAGCAATTACAACTAGCTTCATCAGGCGACAGCAAGATTTATGGAGAAGTTCACCTGTTTCGTTCATTATATAAAGGCGTAGATGTGTTGACCACCCTTCTGCGCTCTTTATTTAACGCTCTTTATTTAACCAGTCGGCTCCACTGCGGATACCTCCCCGCTCCTACAGGACATCTGTACAAAAGCGTTTCATAGCTCATCGGATTTCTCGAGGATAAAAAGACTATTACTCCGCACCCTGGGCTTGCAATCCAGAGGTCGCCGGCTCCATTCAATCTCCAGGCGCGGCAGGCACTTAAAACAACTGTGGCAGCATTCAAGAAAGGACGGTGGTCGAGACAATGGATGGAGTGGCAGCCAAAGAGCAGTGAAATTAGCTCGCGTGTAGATGCTAGATGGATTTTATTTCTTTGCAATGCAAGACCATGCGTGATGGTGACGGCTTGGGAAGGAGGCCTTTATCATTTTATGAACGAAATTGGTTTTGCATCCCAATGCGTCGTGAGACACACGGAGGGTTCATATTCTTAGTTCTTTCGGTAAAGTCACGTTTTGTTGTTTCCCTTCAAAGTGACTTTACTGAAAGAACTAAGAATATGAATTACTGCAGTCACGAAAGCTTTAAATCAAAACACGGAGGGTTATCTGAGCAGATAATGAATTAGTTTTTTTAATGAAAAAAATTAAGCCTTGGCTTACAAAATTGCAAAATAAAATGACCTGTCAATGATATTACATGGAAATTAATTTAAGCAAAACGATTAATTTCTTAGGCACCCAGGCCTCACTTGCAAGACGGACACGCGAATGGGAATAATTCACTTTGGCTATAAATACAGGAATTCATTAGCGCCTACGGGGTGAGTGCCAAACACAGAGGCACACCGAGATCCCAACGTGTCATTGTCGTGGAACACTAACGTTGATTAGGGCCCCTTCCGAACACACTCTACTTTTATAAATAGCATATACACAACAAATATGGGATGCTGCCATGGTAATGGTTCTCACACCGGACTTACAATCCAGCCGTCACCGGTTCGATTTGATTTGTCTGACATTTCGCTTCACGTGCTTGTAGCTTATTCAGGAATTGAAGTTCCCAGCAAGTTGCACGTAGTAGCTCCCAGCTGGCAAACAGCACGCGGTAAAAAACCCCGAAACAAGCATCGCAAGAACTGGGGACGGATATAGCTGAAGTCAGTGGAAGCAAGAGGACGTCCGAGCGAACGGTGAAACTGATGGGTGTCATTCTGGAGGCAGCGGAAGTAACAGAGAGAGAGAGACACACATAGGCACACAGAGAAACAACGCCTCTGTGTCGAGGCCTTAAATAGAGAGAGGGGGGGCAGTCTATGTGGCTCCGTGTCTGTGTTTTGTCTCTCTCTCAAATTTAGCAATCTTTGGAAGAACGTAATCAACCAGGTAGGGTGGTGACTGTTGTTAGCCGACTGTGTTGTATTGCATTATATTTCTAAGTTTCCTAGGTTTGTTTTCTCATTCATTCGTACCTGATGACGATTGCTTGTGTATTCTATTATTATATTTATTTTATTTCTACGTGACTTTACCGAAAGAACCAAAAAGTAAAAGCATGGTTGTGAAGAAAGGAATGGGACCCCTTTTGTCAAATGTTCACCTCTCTGCATAGCCCGGAGCCTGGACCCCTCTGGCATGAGGGTCCCTGTGCAGTGACACCATCTGGCACGGGGCCCCTGTGAAAGATGGAAGCATGTCATGCGGACCAGACAAAAGGCAGCTCTCCGATGTGTTTTCGAGTTGTATCGCGTGTTGCTCACCACGATGTCCAACAATTTTGCTCCACGCACGAGGGGCTTCTTCCTATGAAGCTAAACATTTTTTCTTTATATTACCAGGTAAGGCCCCACTGAGCTACGTAGCTCTTTTTTGGAAGCAACCTGGCCGCAAATGATAGCTTAACGAAGTGGTTTATCACGTGTAAATTTATAGCAGCCAAATACTCTAAACACGTGTGTTGATTCTAATTGTAGAGCGAAAACCTGGAGGACCTGGACAAAAATCCACGCGACCACGGGGAGAGAGACATGCAAACTACATATATACAGCAGGCGTTCGGGTCGGGATCGAATCCACGACCTCCTGTATACCAGGCGAGGTAGTTAACATCTCGCCACCGCGGCGACCCAATTCAAATCATTTGCTAAAGAAGCTACCAGCGCGTCAAGCAAAACGTCGGACATCGTGCCGAACAACACACGGAGACAAACTGAAAATGCAGGCGGTGAGCTACGCGGCACAACCGCAGCAATCCAGCCAAGTCGGACGTCCTGACGGGAGAAAACGGTGCAAGCACTCTCCGTCTACAAACCCCAGTTCTCTGCTGCAATGCAGCAACATAAACAGCGTGCGCCGTGCATTACGATGGGCGCAGCGTAGACACCCTCCCCCCCGCTACTCCCACCACGATGACAACACGCGAGTGAGTTTACGCTTCCGAGTAGATGCCGCATGATGAACGTGGCTCTATGCGGCATCGCCAGGATTTACGAGAGGCTGGCGCTTGCCAGACACCCCTGGACCCCCCCCCCCCACGTGTCTGCCTTGAGATCCACGGCTGAGAGAATTCCGCACGTCATAAGCGCGCCCACCCCCTCGTGAAAAGGGGACTCTCTCAAATATCCGCGGACGGATTACCCAGGTCGCGGATATAACCGTGACTCGCGAACGAATAAATGAGATGTCTTTACGAGCACTCCGATTCAGCTCTTCGTGGTTCCTTACTCGTCGTGGGTCGGTCATATTCGGTGCCCATGGCCATGGAAACACGTCGGCAAGTAACGTTTTTAAAAGACGCAGCAATGAAAACAGTCGGCGCAATCTAATGTCCCCGTTCCACGCAGCCAAATACTTTCGTATGCCAATTCACATAAATTTGTCAATTATCTGTTTTTGTTGTGTCCAACCCCTTCCCTCATTACCCCAGATTATTGCGAGTTGACTCCAGTCAAACGTTCTGTACGAGGACCCTCCTGAGGGAGTGTTAAGGGCCCGGTAAGATTCTGCTGGGCAAAGACTTGAATTCTATTATTTATTGATGCAATAAATGGCAGCTTGGGGTGCACTCTGAGCAAGTGGATGCATGTTGGCATCTCGACTGACATTGGTTTTTATAGATTTCCATACGGGTTTTATGCCAAAGCCAGGACAGCAGGTAAGGATGTAAAAAAAAAAACACAAAGCGCTGATGTTGCCTAACAAATATAACTGAACTGTTCACTATGCGCTAGCGATTCCTCTAAATGTTTTTGAAAGGTTCGCCCGTATGAATGTATAGGACGTCTTTCGCACCGTACATAGCCAACCGTGCTAACACGCCCCTGCTGGACATCTGTTCAAAGTTGGCACAGTTTATTCTAATGTAAGAAAATACAAATAAATCTTGATTTGAAGCTTTCGTGACTGCAGGAATCCATACTCTTTGGTTCTTTCAGTAAAGTCACGTGACTTGACCAAAAAAATAAAAAAAGGCGAGTAGTTTTTGTTGTTTTTGCACGACTCTTTATTCAGCTCAGTTTTTTGCTCAGCCAGAAAGACTTCCGGACTCGTCGGACAACAGATGCTGTGGGCTTTCATGAACATTTCCATGTGATTTGTTTTTTTTATTATTAAAAACATATATACGGGTGTACAGTGGATTTTTTTGTATACATTTATTTCTATACTTGTTTGTCATTTTCACACAGAGCCAGGTTCACATCGTGAAGCCAAAAGCAAAATAAGCCTTTTGGCTATTTGCCCCATTCTCGATGATAGGCACAAAAACAAGTACCTTAACCAAAAACAAGTACGACGTTCAGAGGAGCTTTCGCAGACGCGCAAATCTGGAGCTTGATGTCACTCTGAAAGCCAAAGGGGATGGCATAGCATTATCATTAACAGTTCACTAAATATTTGTGTCGGTTATCCAGCATTTTTATAACCACACACGTCTTGTGAAAGCCATAACCTTAGGGTGGGGGGGCATGGGGGCAAAATCCTCGCGTACATTTATATCACATTCATTGTTCATTTTAGTGCAATTTGAGGAACTTTCACGACAGTACCTGTGGGTATCGATCTTATCGTTAACGACAGTAGAATCGCTGGTGAATGCATTGGGGATTTCAGAGGCGCTCATAATGCATTCATAACATCTGAACTGGAATATCGCTGATAACAGTGCTTCACGATTTACGATGTCAAAACATTTCTTTAGATTGCCTATATCAGAGAGCGATTTGTAAATAAAAGACACCATCACGTTCGTCCATAACGATCCGATATCTTGCTAAAGTAGTGAATCAGTGGAATCACAATGTGGTTATCTTTATGGTTAAATCAACAGTACGACCAATCTTGGATTATTTATTGAAGTGTTACTACGGGTGATACAGGCGCGATAGCTGTGAGATGTGCATACAGCCACCAGTGTATTCATGCCTGTGGGTGCTAAACGTGTCTGTGTCACGCACAGTTGTATATATTTTTTTAGCTCCCTCCGGCTAATGACTATCAATGTGCCATAGCACGCGCCATAGCCATACCCCACTCATGTAGAATGGGGGGAATTTTTTTTACCGTTTATGAAAGGTTCTCCCGATGTTTTATGTTTACTTGGTACTCCAGTAAAACGTTTTCAGAACCTATATATTTTTATTATTATTCATTACATGATTGTGTCACTCCACTGCTGGATGAAGGCCCAGGACCGGTTCAGATATCGCTCGCCACTAATGTTGTCAGCCGGCAATCGAACTCGGGTGATCGGGCGTAGGGCACGCAATGGCTACGTACGGTGCGAAAGAAGATGAACGTATATACAAGCATACAATGCGTTTACCACTGTGTTTAGATTGCAGAATTTATACTCTAGGTAAGTTGCATTTATTGTTGAAAAATCGGCAGCAATTTTTGTTGTTGTTGTAATATACTACTCATATACACCAATGTCTTAGTATTTAATTATTTATTATAAGTGGCATGTTTACCTTTCCCATAAGTACGTTGAATTTCTTTACACTCCTATCAGTTTTTGTATTGTTGTAACTTTCTGACCCACCCCCTACTGGACATCTCCAAAAAAAGAGCTTCATGGCTCATCGGATTCCTCCTACAGTCTAAATAAAGATTCTGATTGTGATTCTGAAGTTAAAATGCTATTGCTGCTGCTGTTGACATCTACTTTCTACCGACACACTGTGATCCCGAACGCCACCAGCTTCGGTTAAACTGAAGTCGCCGCTGCTGTTGTTGTGGTCGTTGTTGTTACCGACATCACAGCTGCTCGTCACCACCAGGCAACGGCATCGCCCCGAACCGCCCGCCCGCCCGCCCCGGCTCTCGCCTCCCACCCAACGACGCTCGGCCCGGCGCCTCCGCGAGCCTCCGGCTCTAATCCTTGAGGACGAGCGGCGCCTTCACGGCGCTGGCGGCGTCGGCGCTCAGCAGCGCCTCGACGATGAAGAGCGCGAACTCGAAGCTGGTGCCGGGCCCGCGGCTCGTGATCACGTTGCCGTCCCGCTCCACGCGCGCCTCCGAGTACACGTAGTGGCCTGCGGGGCGAGAGGCACCCCTCCCGCACCAGGGAGTTCAGGTCTTTGACTATATTGTCTCTACTACCGGACCGTTTCTTTTTTTTCCCCAGTATCCCAAGATTGTGCGTGAGAACCGATTAGTTTATAAATAAGTTTAACACGTAGGCTTTCGCGTCCAATATCATCCATGTTTTTTTTTTTGGTTAGATCGCGTAAATATAAATGCGTCGTTAAAACCCGCCACACCCGACACGGCCAACTAGTAAGGGTTGTCACGTAAACAGAACGTGGCCAATTCGTCACGAGTACAGCACACCGGTGTGTTGGAGAGCAAAGCCACAACATTTTAAATCAGAGTACGACGTTCCGCCAGTAATTACAACGAGCTTCATCAGGTGACAGCTAATTGTAATTACTGGTGAAATGTCATACTCAGATTATAAATGTTGTGGATTAATCTCCAACACACCGGTGTGCTGTACTCGTAACGAATTGGCACGTTCTGTTTACGTGACAAACCTTACTAATTGGCTGTGTGGGGTGGTGGCGGGTTTAACGACACATTGATGTTTACGCGATCTAACCAAAAAAACCCTATGTTATATATTAGATTATATTTTTTGTAAATTATGTGCAACTGAAATGCAATGTTACTTTCAGGCTGATGGCACAGACAAACACAGTATGAAGGAGACAAAACAAAAACAAGATACAAATATGATGCCAAAACCAATACAAATAGGAATTCTGGAATTAAATCATGAGCCCGAATCATAACAATTCATACAATATCTGCGGGGAGTGGCACATTACACGCACACAAATAATAACCATTATTATACACATTGGGTTATGACTTTAATCAGCGCAGCCCAGCTCTAAACGCTACAATTGTGTACACGTGTGGCCACTCTTGCTGGGGCATACCGGGTCTCCGTCTAGTGCCGAGCGATACATTACTCATGAAGTGGGCTGACTCCACAAGTAACCACACACGGTGCATAATCATTTCATTCACAGCCCCTTTGCGAAATCACTGATAAGCGAGGGTTTCTCCACACCACTTCGGCCGTCAGGATTGTCTGACCGTACTTCACCGTGCTGGTCAGGGGGTGAGGGCGGGGAACGAGGGGCAGAGCCAGTACAGCAGTACAGCAGTACAGCCGGGGATCCAATTGAAGTCGTTGGGTTCATAATGCAGTTGCGCCACCCATCCTCACCGGCACACAGCGCAGGTATGATGTTTATTCACCTACAGCTTAGAGCTCAAGGAGACAATGCATAATAATTGTACAACCCTTGTCTATCCACTGCTGGATGGAGAACTCCACCAATGCGGTGTACATTTTAAGCGCTGTTTTGACCATATTTCACCACAAAATTAGGACTCACGATTCACTCCCCCTCGTTATTAAATTAAATGTTATGATGCAGGGTTGCGACAATTCGGTTGAGTATTTTACGTGTTTTTGCTGTGCAGAATGTAGCGGTCTATAGCGGTTTTACACGAGCCCATTCTATGCAAGGTAAAAAAAAATGGACTCTTACACAGGCGGTTTGACATATTTATCGTGAGAATCCATTTGAAAGCAATAAAATAAAATAAAAATTTTCGACAAATATTTTTACTCCTGGACCCCATTCTCCATTGCAAAAAGAATCCTGTGCTCCAAACTTCTAGGGGCCATTCCCCCAACTGCGAGCCGATGTCTCACAGACGCAGGAAATTCCCTTCAAGCACCTCCTGCCTCGCGACAGTTCAATCGCGACATAATCGGCGATAAAAGTCTAATTGTACCTCGATGTATACTTACATATTTTTGGCCGCCTTTGTCTCCCCAGGGACGATGTTTACACACCGCAGCCAGGTACTCATTTGAGGCCGAGGTGACTCACAGGAGGCCCAAGACCGGTTCAGATAATCGTCACTGGTGTTGGCCGTGAGCGGTAAACGAACGCGGGATGCTAGCTTCGTAGCGCAGCGTAGCTCACCGATGTCTCACAGACGCAGGAAATTCCCTTCAAGCAACTTCTGCTCTCGACATGAATCTCACGACAGTTCAATCGCCACGTAATCGGCGATAAAAATCAAATTGTACCTCGATGTATATTTGCACGTTTGGGGGGGGGGGGGGGGGGGGGAGGGGGTAACAAAATCCAACTCACTGTACGAGCATATTATAAGTGAAAAGACGTAAGAGACTGTGTCAATTTTGATCAGCTTGGCTGCTTCGGAGACAAACGATCAAATATGTAGGAAGTGGAGCGTGAAGTACGCACGCGTGCACACACGCTCACGTCGCCCCCACACTCACCGCCCTCCATCATCTTGTCCTTGGCGAGCGGGTGAGTGGTCACCTTGCTTCCAAACGCTATGCCGTGTGCTTTTAGTGCTGTGGGGCCTGCGGAGACACACAAGAGGAGCACCCCCCCCCCCCCCCACCAAGACTAAAACACTTCACTCGCACACAAAGACAAACAAAGATTCCCCGCGTAGCCTTTGACAGACGGTTGGGGCAAGTGCTGTTAGCGAGCACCTAGGAAGGCTGGCACAGCACATGAGGGAGACTGGTGAGTGGCAAACACCCCACGCCCGGGCCGCCTTTGTCTCCCTAGTGGCAGTCTCATTTGAGGTGGAGTTGACCTAGAGGAGGATCAGGACCGGTTCAGATAATCGTCACCAGTGTTGGCCATGGGTGGGAATCGAACCCGGGTTGCCGGGTTCAGAGCGCAGTGCGCTGACTGCTCAGCCACCGCTGCCTACTTGCACACCTGCACATGCGCGCGTATATACACATCCACAAAGATCCCCCGTTAAGCCTTGAACAGACTGTCGGGGCAAGTGCTGTTAGCGAGCACCTATGAAGGTCGGAACAGTACACGAGGAGGTGGGTGGCCAGCACCACACCCGACCGCCTTTGTCTCCCTAGTGGCGAAATTTACATACCGTCACCGGTACTCAATTGAGGCTGAGTCGACCTAGGGGAGGCCCAGGACTGGTTCAGACATTCATCACGGGAATCGAACCCGCGTCGCCGGGTTCGTAGTGCAGCGAGCTAACCGCTACACTACTGCTCCCCATATATACACACACACACACACGAACACACACGCACCTCACCAGCTATGTGAACCAAGCCATCGGGTATCACACACACGCAATGTGTGGCTGTTTCTAATGGCTTATACTGTCAAGTTACCATGTTCTCAGGGTTATAATACTAATTTCACTCATGCAATACTTAAAATTCCTCAGCAACTCAAAGCATCTTACATCACGTCTCATCTCAAACATTCAAAGGGCAACCCCAGTGGCAACTGTCCCTGTGCAGCATGAGGCGACCCAGCACCGGCCTGCAAGTGGGCATTAGTTTGCTAGTCGGGTGCAATGACTGCTTCATCTACTCCCAATCGAGTATTTTGCGGGGAATTTTTCTCGTCATATAATCATTTAATTTAAAATAGCGTCATTCATGCTAACTGAATCCACACAACAATTGCGTCCCCACGACCGATTTGGCAAAAATTTGGACCATGACACCAGCACACGATGGCCTACTCATTTCGAATGGCGTCACAGCATCTTTAAGGGTCACTGTGAAGCAGTACCCTAACTGTTAATACACACCGCAGTATTAACCAGGGTGACCTGCCGGATTCAAACGTCCGCATGAAACGGTGAATGCACTGCTGCCGGGGACCACGTCACCGCAAATCTCCGCAAGCGGTCTCCCTCTCCCAATACCGGCCCGCACTCCATCACGGCCTTTGTAAAGAGTGGTCTACTGCGCGTCAGTCATGCGAAATTGGGCTCGACACATTTATAAATGTTAGCCCTCTGGGAAGTGGCCGGGGTGGCTTAGAGGTCAGAGCACCGAGATGCAGTGCGGCCGCCTGTGACTTGACGGTCTCAGCCCAATCGGCAAAATTACCAGACACTTAAAAAAAAAAAATCGCATTCAATCTTATTCTGCAAGTTAGCGAAATTCCAGCTCTGCTAATTAAAAATAATGTTTTTTTTCTGTCATGCGGCGAACACTATTCTCAAATGCAGAGCCGGTGGGAAAGTACTGCCGAGTGCTGTGTAGTGGGGTCTCAGAAGCGGCTCTATGGCACCTGCTTCTGTGGGCCAATCTCTTAACATGGCGGGGTTTCTTCGCTGCTATGCGAGAAATCCGAGGGGACACTTTGTCCCGTGACGTGACACCAATCGCACAAGTCAGAAAAAAGTTGAGGAAAATACGAAAAGTAGAAATGTAGCCCCCCCCCCCCCCCTGTGCTTGACAAGGTCGATTTAGGAAAAAAGTACAAATGTGTGATTTATATGAGTGGTCAGTCATGACCGACTAAGACCATCAACTCCCTTCTCTGGAGAACCTGGTTTAATCATGGGTGACTGCTCATTTGGGTGACTGCCAAATTCAATGCCAGGATCTTAATGTGCTGACTCGGTGCTCCTACAAAGCCACGGTCAGCCCCTGGAGCCACACAGTCGCTTGTATCCAATTATTTTAAAAACCTCTACAGGACGCACAATTTGAAAGTGGTTTAGTTAATCACAGCGTTGCTCTGTGTTGTGTGGCTACAACTGAGATAGGAAGAGCGATGAGACGTAAGAAGAGAGGCAGGTGTCAAACTCACCAACTCTGTACTTGTTGTTACGGCAATTGATTTTCTTGTGATCAACAACTATCAATCGGTGGAGAGTAGCACTCAACCTGAGTGCTAAACACCACTAGGAATATGGAAAATAAACAGACATCTATTCATCCTTCCGCATTACATACAATGAGGGAAAAAAAGTATTTGATCCCCTGCTGATTTTGTACGTTTGCCCACTGACAAAGAAATGATCAGTCTATAATTTTAATGGTAGGTTTATTTGAACAGTGAGAGACAGAATAACAACAACAAAATCTGGAAAAACGTATGTCAAAAATGTTATAAATTGATTTGCATTTTAATGAGGGAAATAAGTATTTGACCCCTCTGCAAAACATGACTTAGTACTTAGTGGAAAAACCCTTGTTGGCAATCACAGAGGTCAGACGTTTCTTGTAGTTGGCCACCAGGTTTGCACACATCTCAGGAGGGATTTTGTCCCACTCCTCTTTGCAGATCTTCTCCAAGTCATTAAGGTTTCGAGGCTGACGTTTGGCAACTCGAACCTTCAGCTCCCTCCACAGATTTTCTGTGGGATTAAGGTCTGGAGACTGGCTAAGCCACTACAAGACCTTAATGTGCTTCTTCTTGAGCCACTCCTTTATTGCCTTGGCCGTGTGTTTTGGGTCATTGTCATGCTGGAATACCCATCCACGACCCATTTTCAATGGCCTGGCTGAGGGAAGCAGGTTCTCACGCAAGATTTGATGGTACATGGCCCCGTCCATCGTCCCTTTGATGCGGTGAAGTTATCCTGTCCCCTTAGCAGAAAAACACCCCCAAAGCATAATGTATCCACCTCCATGTTTGACGGTGGGGATGGTGTTCTTGGGGTCATAGGCAGCATTCCTCCTCCTCCAAACACGGCGAGTTGAGTTGATGCCAAAGAGCTCCATTTTGGTCTCATCTGGCCACAACACTTTCACCCAGTTGTCCGCTGGATCATTCAGATGTTCATTGGCAAACTTCAGACGGGCATGTATATGTGCTTTCTTGAGCAGGGGGACCTTGCGGGCGCTGCAGGATTTCAGTCCTTCATGGCGTAGTGTGTTACCAATTGTTTTCTTGGTGACTATGGTCCCAGCTGCCTTGAGATCATTGACAAGATCCTCCCGTGTAGTTCTCGGCTGATTCCTCACCGTTCTCATGATCATTGCAACTCCACGAGGTGAGATCTTGCATGGAGCCCCAGGCCAAGCGAGATTGACAGTTCTTTTGTGTTTCTTCCATTTGCGAATAATCGCACCAACTGTTGTCACCTTCTCACTAAGCTGCTTGGCAATGGTCTTGTAGCCCATTCCAGCCTTGTGTAGGTCTACAATCTTGTCCCTGACATCCTTGGAGAGCTCTTTGGTCTTGGCCATGGTGGAGAGTTTGGAATCTGATTGATTGCTTCTGTGGACAGGTGTCTTTTATACATGTAACACGCTGAGATTAGAAGCACTCCCTTTAAGAGTGTGCTCCTAATCTCAGCTCGTTACCTGTATAAAATACACCTGGGAGCCAGAAATCTTTCAGATTGAGAGGGGGTCAAATACTTATTTCCCTCATTAAAATGCAAATCAATTTATAACATTTTTGACATGCGTTTTTCTAGGTTTTGTTGTTGTTATTCTGTCTCTCACTGTTCAAATAAACCTACCATTAAAATTATAGACTGATCATTTATTTGTCAGTGGGCTCAAATACTTTTTTCCCTCACTGTATATTATTTATGTCCATCAGCCCATGCACCTTCCAAATCAACGTTAAACAGCGGCATGTGTTTAAACAAGCCAACTGTGAAACGAATTTTCTCCCAATTTTTTTTGCCCAAACATCATACAGACCTTAGAATTTGGTATCAGTAAGCCATGCGCTCAGAATTGTAGAGGTTTAAATCAGCATCTTCGGATGGATGAACAAACAAACAAGAGATATTTCCCAAACAAATTAACAAGTAGTCTTAAACATATATTCCATAGTGTCACACTCAGGTCACTGCTGAATGAAGGCCTCCCCACACACCATGTCAGTCACGGGGGGCTGATTGACCATAGTTCCCCACGCTGGCCGGTGCGGGCTGGTAAATGGACACACGCGGACTTTTTCAGATATTGCTCGCCACTGTAGGTTAGCCGTGGCCTGGAGTTAAGCCCAGGTCACTGAGTTCAAAGCCCAACGAGTTTACCGCCGGTCCACCGGATTTATATTATGCAATGAAATACCCAGTGGCTTTAAACTAAAAAAAACTAAACTATTTTTTTAATTTTAAGAGGTAAGGCCCACTTAGCTATATAACTCTTTTTCAGTAGTGACCTGGCCACAAATGACAGCTCAACGAAGTGGCTCATCATGTGTAAATTTATAGCAGCCAAATACTTAAAAAGAGTGTTGATTCTAAATGTGGAGGGAAAAAACGGAAAAAATCCATTCGACCATGGGGGGTGAACAAGCAAACTTCAAATATCTGGGTCGGGATGAAACCACGACTTCTTGTATACCAGGCGAGGTAGTTAACATATCCTAGCTACCATGGCGCCCCTTTAAAAATCATATCACCATGAGACACTGAAGCCAAACTTAAGTCCAAGCCAGTGAGAACTGCGGACATCCGGCCTGCATGAATATCTCGCTATGCTTTATAATTATTTTAGGCTCCAACAACCATTTCCATTACAAGCTGCCTTGGTAATTCCCAGCTTGGCAGGTACCTTTGCGCATTCAGCCAGCTGCCGAAAATATTTTGTATTGCTTTCACTGCAATATTTTTTACATTATGCTGCGTATACTGAGCCAAAATTAATTATTGTGCTTTCCAGATGGTGTAATGGTTAGCGCAACTAAAACTTGCATTCCAGAGGTCACCGGTTCGATCTCACAGCGAGGCAGCTGAAATAACGGGCAGATTATTTACATCCCCCCCCACCCCCCGCCTCTGTCCACCCAGAGGTCGCACGTAGGCGGGGTAAAGTTTGGGCAATCCCATGTCTTCCGAGAAGAAGTCTCGCTTGCATTTGGAAGAGTAGGCCAAGATACCGTCTTGAGGGGCTCTCGAAGAGCTGTCTCTAGCGGAGGCCCCTCCACCAGCAGTGGCTTGAGCAAGAAATTGCCGCACGGCAAAAGCCATGCTGCTAGCATGCGAGCACCTAGATATTATTTATTTCATTTACTTATGTATTTTTAATATTGGCAGCAAACACAAGATGGTGCAGCCCGCACCATGCATGCTCAGCCGCACTTGTATGCCTGATGTTGATTTTGGCTACACGGTTACCAGCTAAATTTCGATTTAAAGCTTTCGTGACTGCAACGATTCATCTTCTTTGGTTCTTTCGGTAAAGTCACGTAGAATGAGAATAAAATAATAAATTGATAAAATAAAATAACACAATAAAATTCTCACGACGTTTCGGCCACAACACAAGCGGCCTTCATCAGGTGAAGGGACGAGACTGTCTGGAGGACATCGCTGGAGCGAACACAGCCAAGCTCAGATCGCGACCTTGGATGAACTCGTTCGTCTGAACGGGGCTCGTAGCTATCCGTGGTGCTAAAAGTTGAGGGTAAGAATCCACCCATTTTTTCGCCATATAGCATTGTGATATATAACGACTTATTGTTGGTAGCTAAGCTGATTGGAGAATATATAGAGTTTATTGCTAACATTGAGGTAATTTATATTTTAGTTTTTTATTGGTTAACTATATAGTATTCATTATACAGTGTAGTGTATACCCAGTTACTGTTAATAGTTCAGCTTATTGAAGAATATATTGAGTACATTTATTCTGTGGATGTGTATGCTTTGACTTTAACATAGCCATTTCTGTGACCAGTCACAAGCTAATCACTCATCTATTTCAATGCTAAATTCTATGCTAATTCCGTTGTCAAGGGGTGCCTCTGTGGATGTGTATGCTTTAACTTTAACATAGCCATTTCTGTGACCAGTCACAAGCTAATCACTCAGCTATTTCAATGCTAAATTCTATGCTAATTCCTTTGTCAAGGCGCTCTGTTTCTGCTCACACAGCTTAAAGGTCGCGGCCTGAGCTTGGCTGTGTTCGCTCCAGCGCTGTCCTCCAGACAGTCTCGTCCCTTCACCTGATGAAGGCCGCTTGTGTTGTGGCCGAAACGTCGTGAGAATTTTATTGTGTTATTTTATTTTATCAATTTATTATTTTATTTTCATTCTACGTGACTTTACCGAAAGAACCCAAGAAGGTTACCAGCTACTCATTTGAAGTTGAGTTGACGGATGAGAAACCCACGCCAGGCTCTGATACAAAATTTGCGAAAGGATTGTGCTTCGTGGCACATGGTGCCAACCCAGGATCGTGGTAGAATACACAGGACCACAATGTGTCCCACTTCAGTCTCATTACGTTCATACACAAAGATAAAGATCACCAGTGTAGCTTTCAACAGCCTGGGTGCCGCGGTGGGAGATGTTAACTACCTCGTATGATATACAGGAGGACGAGCGTTCGATACCGACCCCTGACGCCTGTATATTTCGAGTTTGCATGTTCTCTCCGTGGTCGCGTTGATTTTTCTCCAGGTCCTCCGTTTTTCCCTCCACATTGAGCGCTTAGAGGATTTGTCTGCTATAAATTTCCACATGGTGATAAGCCACTTCGTTGAGCTATTAATTGTGGCTCGGTCGCTTCTGACAAAAAAAGCACGATATAGTTTAGACTGTTGGGGCAGGACCATTAGCGAGCAGCAATCAAGGCCAGCGCGGCGCACAAGGGGGTTGGTGTGTAGGACCCACACCCAACAGCCCGCCTCCCTTATCCTGATGCTTACACACCGCAGCAGGTACTTAATTAAATGCCGAGTCGACCTACGGAAGGCTCGGGATCAGTTCAGGTATCATTTGCCACTGAAATGTTAAGCAAATAATGTGGCGGTACTTCGTTGGCAGTGGTGCATAAGCAGAGGAAAAAGAAACAAAAATAATCGACACATTTTGTTCACAACTTTGGCCTTAACCGGAAAAAGTATATTATATGGAACGTTTCCAGCCATGGCCCTTCTTCAAAGCACATAGAGGCCTGAGAGGTTGGCATCTCTGAGCTTATCGCAATGTTATTTGAGGCTGACAATTAATTACACCTAGGTCGCCGGTTTCGTAGCATAGCACACTAACCGTTGCTCCACTGGTCCCCACGCATTCACACTCACACATGCGCAGACACTCAACACATGCATAGCGTGTGTGCGTGTGTGGGTGGGCCAGCCGAAGCAAGACGTCATTACCTGCACAGATGGCAGCGATAAGTCCCTTCCTGTCCATCTGGGCTTGCAGAACCAATTTAACCGCCGCCGACTGCACACCACAAACTTAGTTTGCATCAACTCTCATCACCACCACCATCACCGCCATCATCATCATCATCAATGTCACCGTCATGATTGTCACCATCATTGCCCAATCACATAAGAGCACTTGCCAACCTCAGCCGTCCTTGGAAACAACCCAACATCAACATCAAATCGATTTGTTTTATCCACCATGACAGGGTGGAGAGGTGGCTGGGTTGGTGGGAATGAGAGAGGACATCAGACATTGGTTCTTGAAGCCATTCACACCACTCCCCCAGTCCAAGACCCTATGCTCGTCAATCAACGTGGCGTGAGCACACAGGTGAATGTGGAGAGAGTAAAAACTGGAATTTGGGAACCACTCCACGGCCACCCGTATTGGAGGGGATAATTTAGAGCCCTATTGTCAATCCACTGCTGGATAAAGGCCTCCCCATGGGTGTTGTTTGACCATACTTCAACGCCCTGGTCACTGCGGGTTGGTTAAGGTGGGAAATGGCCCAGGACCGGTTCACATACCACTCAAGCTGATGTCAGCCATAGCCGGGAATCGAACACAGGTTGCCGGGTTCATTGCGCATTGCGCTAACCCACTGGTAGCCCATTAGCGCAACCGTTATATTTGCAGTGCGGTATCAGGTCCACAGGCCATGCTTGTATAGGCAAGCAGAGCAAGTGAACAACTATTATTGTCAGCGTGACAACACTGGCGTGTGGCAGGCTGCTTAGGCACCCTGAGGAGTCACCCTGGTCTCCCTGGCGCTACACCACTGCCCAGTGGCTCCTGCACTGCACTGCGAATACCAGTGGCATGGGTTTGCTTACCGGAAAGGGTTGCGCTATGCCAGAGCAAAGTGTGAAATCCACTTTCCGTGGGGCTCATCTAGAAATTGCTCAATGTAAACTCTGTAGGCAGTCGGCATGTAACAATGCACGATTCATCGATTAACATCCATTTTCTCACACTCAAATCGTGCATATAAGACTCAATTATATTAAACGTGTAAGAGATTGCTTCGTAACATTGCATCTGTGTTGGGCATCAACCCTCCATTATGAGGATGACACGAGATAGATATAAATTGGTTCATTTGACCTCGCCCCCTCCTGCCTCCGCAGCAACTATAATTGCTCCCATTAACTACAATTAATATAAAGAAATCAATTCTCTAATTGGGACAATTATTCAAACCGTGGCGGGCGGGGGGAAAATCGTTACATAGCTAGTGCGGTGTGCAAAGGTTTTGCAACGGGAGAGACAAAAAGCGAAAATTATGCGCATGGAAGCGGTTGTTTTGACTCCCGTCGCTCCCTCTCACCTCCGCGAGATTCTGAGCTCCCAGGTTTCCCCCTGGCAGCACCACGACGTCATAGGGACCCTGCGGCAGCACAGCGACACAGAAACAACGGGCGGGTGACGACAGCCGATCGGGACGTCTGTGCAACAACATCTCATTCGGGCGAGACGCACTCACACCAATGATCAGAAACAGAAGTTTATTTCCCGAGTGAAGCCCGTTTGAGCTGAGAAGCTCTTTTTCAACGGCGACTTGGCCGTAGAGGCATTCAAAGCATTAAAACACATAATTATGTTGTGAAATGACATTCACACATACAATTTTTGTGGTTTTAATGGAGTCGGTTTAAATGAAGACAGAGATGCCAAGAGACGAAACTAGGCGGTTCCAAAACTTTGGGCCAGCCACATTATATTCCTGTGGTTCCACCAGCATGATGAGATGAAGACATTCGCATTTTTGACTTTCATAAAAATAAAAGTACACCACCCTGTGTAAAAAAAAAAACACGGCCATGGAAGACGGCTTCACAGAACTACTTCTGAAGGCACTTCCAATGAATCTCTTTATCCACATTAGGGGGCACGCATTATACATGCCCAACAAAGAGTGTTTGCCGCGTGATTTTGAGGGTGTTCCAGACTGCAGGGACAGTAGAGTAGTAGGCGCTACCTTCCATTGAGCACGTATGAAAATATATGTACAGTCGAGTACAATGGAGAAGGGAGAGCTAGGCAGGGGCGGTTCCATTTGGAGGAATCGCAACGAATCTGGCCAGATTTAGGCTATCCAAGGAGTCAGCAACCAAAATAAGAAGAGCGATTTTTTTGTATTTGGTAATATTTCAAGAGCCGCCAATGCATGTGAATGAGACGGTCCTTAATAAACAAATTCCCCTGCACCACCAATGAACACGTTTGGCTACGTACGGTGCGAAAGAAGTTCAACATATGTTACGAAGCGGTCCTTGGAGAGCTGCGTGTGGCTCCGAAGCTGCAGGTTGCCGACCGCTGGGCAATCTGATTCTTTAAGTAATCGAATATGCTCCAATGATTACTCAACGCAATTGGATAAAATGAAACAGTCGAAAATAAACGTTTCACCTCTGTTCTCACGTGTGCTGCTGGATGGGAGGTGACGGACGGGGCTAGGTGACATCACCGGCATCATCAGCCGCGTCACGCTGGGCGGAACTCATGAGGGGGTTTCCCACCTTCAGCAGGGCAGGATGTGGGGGCGGCCATCATTTGTGAAGGGGCCCAATTAACGGACCGCAACCTTTGTATTGATAAAGCAACGTAAATCGACTCATCGTTCCAGCTCAACAGCTAGCGCCCCCGGCCAACACGGCCCGGGCTTGCGTGGCCCTCCCAACGGAAGGCCACGGGTGACGGTGGAAGTCAAGTGAAGAACATCGTGGGAACAGAGAGAAAGCACCTCGGCCATTGCCTTCTCCAGGCTGGTGTCCGGACAGATGACGACGTCACGGCTGCACTGCACCGGCTCGGGCCCCGCCAGCCCGGCCAGCGTTACCTTAATCTGACATAAAGGGGGGGGGGGGGGAGAGAGGAAAGTGTTACGGTCGATCATCGATTATCCAGCGAGTAATTATCCGGTTTCCAACATTATCCGCCGGTCCCGGGTCGATCTGGCGAAACCGGCCAAGACGCTCCCAAGGCTGTACCAGTGCGGCGATCGCCAGAACACATGTTGTTGAAACGAGAGCGTAGTACGTACATCACCCCATGTAGAGTCTTTGATACTGCAGTGGTAACTACGGTACAGTAAATACAGTAATTTTTTACAGTATGATACGTTTTCGTCTATTTGTATCTTTATTTATATCAATTTCACACAGCAAACAAATTTAAAACACGAAAAAACGTATACACATCTAAAAACATTTCTATTTTAAATAATGATGTGATTATCCGCCGATTTTGAAAATCTGGCACCCCTTTCCACCCCGGATAATATAATCGATGGTCTACTGTAATCTGATCATTTTTCGTTTCAGTTGTAGTCTTAAGTCTCGTTGACGACATCCTGTGGAATTTCACTCACGTCATAAAGTCTGCGTGTTTCATTTTAAAGGGATAAAAAACTTTGTTAAACAACCTTGATTATTAAATGTTTGCATTAATTGCCAAGGAATATCTTCCCCACACCTTCGATTAGCATGATTGGCTATGTATGGATGCGAAATAAGTTCAACACACAATGTTACCAGGTCAACCAATGAGTGAGCTCAGTGAAGCATGTTATATGCATATGTAGCCAATTACCACGTTTGGTTTCCTGCAGTCTCCAATAGCCCGTTACTTATTTATCTTAAGACTGCATTTCAATTGCCGGCACATTAATCTCATCTTGTCAGTCTTACTTTGGTTTATGGTGGGCAGTCGTAGTCATCGTCGCACTCGATGATTTTTATTCACTCAAATTCACCGTTGAAAAAAATGCAGAACGCTTAGTTAACAAATATTTTCCTCATCAAATTGGTGTACATAATTAACAGTAGCGAGGGGAGGGAGGGTCAAGGGGGGAGAAGAGCAGAGAAGGGCACGTGAGGGCAGTGGCATTCCGCTACCGCTCAGAATAACACACGTCAGGGCAGAGCTGGCTCGACCAACCACATGACAGCGTGCTGCTTGGAAAAGGAATTCCAACTTTGCGGGCGGCGCCAATGGTGGCGATGGATCCTAATTTTAGTCAGCGGGGTGTGAGCGAGGTCTTGTAAGAGGCGGATGCATTGAGCAAGGAAGAGCGTAGCAAGCGGATTTTTTTCAGGAAGCAATGCATTTCAGGAGAAATTTTGAGCTTTTTAAAAATTGTCACTTTTCCCCCAATTTTATCCAGACTGCATGAGACAAAGTCTCGATGCGGACCTCTCGCAAAGCAGGGCAACCCTTCATGTCAGAGAACAGCGCCGCGGAAGCGGACATCACAGAGTTACCTCCGAGATCCCTGCAGGTGCATTCTGGTCCGCAAAGTAGAGAGCGGGCAGGACTTTTCCACCCGCTCTGCATGTGCGAGTGAGGTTCGCCACATGTCAAATGGATATTTAATTGCTCTTCCCGCGGTCGCGTGGATTTTTTCTTCCGGGTCCTCCGGTTTTTCCCTCCACATTTAGACACATGCATTTACATTATTGAAATGGTTTTGCTGCTATAAATTTCCACTTGATTACGCCAATTCTTTGAGCTATCATTTGTGGCCAGGTCGCTTATGAAAAATAAGCCAAAAGCTCAGTGGGCCTTACCTCGTAAGTTTAGTTTTATTTGACCCACCCATACTGGACATCTGTGAAAAAGAGCTTCATAGCTCATCGGATTCATCCAGTTTAAATAAGGATTGCGATTTGTTTACCTCTCCTATACTTTGCACTCTTATCGTGTTTTTGCACTGTCTGTTGTTGTAACGTTCTGACCTGTCCCAACTGGACATCTGCGAAAAAGAGCTTCATAGCTCATCGGATTTATCCAGGATAAAGAAATATATCTGATCCCGATTTTGAGACGATTGCCCAGCCACCTCTCTCGCATCTCCCTCCTCCCTCGCCTCTCACGTCTCCACTCGGCTATCTCACGCCACCCACTGGCCACCCTCACGCATTTCCCAACTTCCGACGAAAGATCCCAGAAAAGATTTCAAAATGTTTTGGGCATTGGACCGGCTCAATGTCGCAGGCATATCGTCTCGGGGTTGGTTTTTTTCTTGTACGCGTATATAAAAATAGTACTTACATCGCTCTACAAATATAGCGCGGGGTTGGCTGCGCAGTGTGGGCGAGAAGTCCCTGAACCCCTTTACCAACTATCCTAAACTAAAATCCTGTTTCGATTTAAAGCTTTCGTGACTGCAATGATTCATCTTCTTTGGTTCTCATTCTACGTGACTTTACCGAAAGAACCAAAGAAGATAAAATCCTGTTTTATATTTTACCAGGCAATGCCCCATTGAGAAACAGTGTACAGCTCTTTTTCAGAAGCGACCTGGCCACAAATGATAGCTCAACGAATTGGCTTATCACGTGGAAATGTATAGTAGCCAAACACTCTTAAAAACGCGTGATGTTGGTGATAAATGTGGAGGCGGGGGGGAAAACCGGAGGACCTGGAGAAAAATCCACGCTAACACGGGGTGAGAGAGACACGCAAAACTCCAAATATACAGCAGCAGCAGGCGTCAAGACATCGAACCTATGGCCTCCTTAGACCGGGGGCGAGGTAGTTAACGTCTCGCCACCGTGCAGTAATAATAAACGCATTTTAAGACGAGGTTATTGAGGCTTCCCGTCCACCGTGCAGTGGACAGTTCCTGCGGAGTTTCTGGATAACCCCATCAGCCGTGATCGATCCACTGCTGGACGATGAAGGACTCCCCAATCCTGGACGAAATGCGTTCAAACGGCAGCCTCTCTTAAAACGCACGCCGCTTAAGCGTCGCGCTGCATTGCAACGTTCCGTCAATGCAAGTTTAAGAAAATAGAAAACGTATAAAACGTGAACAAAAATTGTTTTTTTTTTTTAAAGGTCGTGCGCCGATCTACACGTGGGGCCAACACTCGCCCGCCGGCGTCCCCCCACCACCGCGACTCACCCCCGCGGAGTTTCTAGGCGACACCGAGGCCTCGCCATAGGCCGTAGGTGGGCAATTCGCAAGCGGGTACATTAGCGTCGTTGCCCGCCGCGCTTTGTAATATGCTAACAGCGCAACAATGCAACAAAACAACGGTGTGGGGGGGTTTACCCCGGCTCGCCGCAGCACGTCTGTCGGGATGACGGTCTCCATCTCCTCAGCTCCCTTCGCCAGGATCACGAGCGCTCGCTTCGCCGCCATTGCTGATGCGTGCAATCGATGGATCGATCCGAGTTGCACCCGAATCGGTGCGCGTGCAGAATGTCAAAGTCTCTTGTGTCAAATGTCGATTTAAAGCTTTCGTGACTGCAAGGATTCATCTTCTTTGGTTCTTTCGGTAAAGTCACGTAGAATGAGAATAAAATAATAAATTGATAAAATAAAATAACACAATAAAATTCTCACGACGTTTCGGCCACAACACAAGTGGCCTTCATCAGGTGAAGGGACGAGACTGTCTGGAGGACAGTGAAGTGTTTAGAATGTCAAAGTCTCTGTGTCAGTGAAGTGTTTAAAATATCAAAGTCTCTGGGTCAGTGAATTGTTTAAAATGTCAAAGTCTCTGTGTCAGTGAAGTGTTTAAAATGTAAAAGTCTCTGTGTCAGTGAAGTGTTTAAAATATCAAAGTCTCTGGGTCAGTGAAGTGTTTAAAATGTCAAAGTCTCTGTGTCAGTGAAGTGTTTAAAATGTAAAAGTCTATGTGTCAGTGAAGTGTTTAAAATATCAAAGTCTCTGTGTCAGTCAAGTGTTTAAAATATCAAAGTCTCTGGGTCAGTGAAGTGTTTAAAATGTCAAAGTCTCTGTGTCAGTGAAGTGTTTAAAATGTCAAAGTCTCTGTCAGTGCAGTGTTAAAATATCAAAGTCTCTGTGTCAGTGAAGTGTTTAAAATGTCAAAGTGTCTTGTGTCAGTGAAGTGTTTAAAATGTCAAAGTGTCTGTGTCAGTGAAGTTTTAAAATGTCAAAGTCTCTGTGTCAGTGAAGTGTTTAAAATGTCAAAGTCTCTGTGTCAGTGAAGTGTTTAAAATGTCAAAGTCTCTGTGTCAGTGAAGTGTTTAAAATGTTAAAGTCTCTGTGTTAGTGAAGTGTTTAAAATGTCAAAGTCTCTCGATGTCAGTGAAGTGTTTAAAATGTCAAAATCTCTGTGTCAGTGAAGTGTTTAAAATGTCAAAGTCTCTGTGTCAGTGAAGTGTTTAAAATGTCAAAGTATCTGTATCAGTGGAGTGTTTAAAATGTCAAAATCTCTGTGTCAGTGAAGTGTTTAAAATGTCAAAGTCTCTGTGTCAGTGAAGTGTTTAAAATGTTAAAGTCTCTGTGTTAGTGAAGTGTTTAAAATGTCAAAGTCTCTCTATGTCAGTGAAGTGTTTAAAATGTCAAAATTTCTGTGTCAGTGAAGTGTTTAAAATGTCAAAGTCTCTGTGTCAGTGAAGTGTTTAAAATGTCAAAGTCTCTTGTGTCAGTGAAGTTTTTAAAATGTCAAAGTATCTGTATCAGTGGAGTGTTTAAAATGTCAAAATCTCTGTGTCAGTGAAGTGTTTAAAATGTCAAAGTCTCTCTATGTCAGTGAAGTGTTTAAGTGTCAAAGTCTCTGTATCAGTGAAGTGTTTAAAATGTCACTGATTCTGTGTCAGTGAAGTGTTTAAGTGTCAAAGTCTCTGTGTCAATGAAATGTTTAAGTGTCAAAGTCTCTGTGTCAATGAAATGATTAAGTGTTAAAGTCTCTGTGTCAATGAAATGTTTAAGTGTCAAAGCCTCTGTGTCAATTAAATGTTTAAGTGTCAAAGTCTCTGTGTCAATGAAATGTTTAAGTGTCAAAGTCTCTGTGTCAATGAAATGATTAAGTGTTAAAGTCTCTGTGTCAATTAAATGTGTAAGTGTCAAAGTCTCTGTGTCAATTAAATGTTTGTGTCAAAGTATCTGTGGCAATGCATAGTTAAGTGTCAGAGTCTACGTGTAAAATTTCCAAGTCTCTGTGTCAATGAAATGTTTAAGTGTCAAAGTCTCTGTGTCAATGAAACGTGTAAAATGTAAAAGTCTCTGTTTAAAATGTCAAAGTCTCCGTGTCAATGAAACGTGTAAAATGTAAAAGTTTCTGTTTAAAATGTCAAAGTCTCCGTGTCAATGAAACGTGTAAAATGCAAAAGTCTCTGTTTAAAATGTCAAAGTCTCCGTGTCAATGAAACGTGTAAAATGTCAAAGTCTCTGTTTAAAATGTTAAAGTCTCTGTGCCAATGAAACGTTTAAGTGTCAAACTCTCCGTTTAACTGTAAAACTCTCCGTGCAATAAAACATTTAAACGTCAAATTCTCCGTGCCAATAACACGCTTAAAGTGTCAAACTCTCCGTTTTAAATGCCCAACTCTCCGTGCCAATGAAACGCACTGAAAACCGTGCGCGGTGCCGCACCGCAAAAGTCGCGCGCGCATCGCGAAGCGCCGCAGATTAAAATGCCGATGTTCAGAATCAGAAACATTGCTTTGACACTGAAGGAGTCCGAAAACCTATAAACGCTATTTTTTTTTTACACAGATTGTTCCATTGAGGTGCGGGTAAGAACGTTACGACAAACACTGCATAAAACCCCACGACAGAAGTGCAGGATATAGGTCAGGCCAGCAAATCACAAAAACATTTTTAAAAATTCTTTATTTTACCAGGTAAAGCCCACTGAGTTATTCACTTATATTTCAGGAGCGACCTGGCCACAAATTATAGTGCAACAAAGTCGCTCATCATGTGCAATTTTACGGCAGCCAAATAATCTAAATGTTGGAAACATTTTTATAATTTTGCACGAAAACTGCTGTTAGCGAGCACCCATGAAGGCCGGAACGGCACACGAGGGGGTTGGTGGCCAGCACCACGCCCCGGCCGCCTTTGTCTCCCCAGTGCACATGTGTACACACCTTCCTTCCTTCCTTCGGGGTTGTCCATCGTATCCGATGATGACCTTCCTCCTCCGCCTCTATTTATGGGATTTTGCGTGACTGTAGAGTCAAATCCTCGACCCACAGCGTCCGCTACAGGCGGAGCAGGTGAAGTCGCTGACTTGCACGTGTAGGTGTGGTTCTGGCTCCACCTCTCTCAAGACGGCTTCTCCGGAGCTCACTTTGGTCCCCTTCGAGTTGCGACGCTCCCCGCTGGCAGAGCTGGCGCCAGGCGGAGAGTCCTGCTGGGTAGGGCTCAGGCTGCACTCTTTTACGGCCGTCTTCAGTCGACCCATGTGGCGCCTTTTCTGGCCACCAGGTACTCAGTCAAGGCTGAGTCGACCTAGTGGATGCCCAGTACCAATTTAAATATTCGCCACCGTTTTAGACTCTCGCACGCGCGCGCGCGACAATAAACACACGCGAGTTTGGGACGATCAAAAATTGGCTCAGTTTTAATTTAATCTCGCAAACCGAGCTTATTACACATTGATAAATTGTCCCGCATAGCAACACTGCTACAGAAGCACCAGGGGTCACACGGGAAGCACCGCTGCCATAGCGCGAGCACCTGGATTAGAATGCAAGTACATCAACAAGAACCACCAAAATAGAGGGGGGGGGGGTTTGGGGGGATTAGATCGCGTAAATATAAATGTGTCCTTCAACCCGCCACCATCCGACACAGCGAATTCGTAAGGTTTGTCACGTTAAACAAAATGTGCCAATTCGTTATCAGTTCAGCACACCGGTGTGTTGGAGAGTAAACACACTTTAACGTTCACAATAAAGTACCGTGACGTTTCGCAGGTAATTACAACAACCAGCATGATCAGGCGACAGCCAGAATTAGCGGGTTCAACGACACATTTATATTTACGCGATGTCACCCCCCAAAAAAAACCTCTATTGTGGATAATATTGGTCGCGAAACCCTACATGTTAAGCAACAACAACAAAAACCTCTCCAAGCCGGACTCGAGTAAGCCAAATTTTGGGGGAAGCCGGAAAACCCAGTAAGCATCAAAAGTTGGGGACGATGTTGAGCCGATGTTGAGCCACCGTTTGTCCAACAGATCCCACCACACATGTCCAACGCTGGCCCCCACGTTGCAATAAAGCAATGTTCTCATTTAAATAAACTAAAACGCTCGGTAGTATCCGTCCGGTCCGCGTTTGTAGCTCAACGCTAATCACATGTAGGACATTCAAAATGAGCTTTTTTCATCTCAAAATAAATGTAAGAGAGCTGTCCCCGATCGTCGCTAATAAATTAAAGGTTGACGTGCACGTTTTGTTCCCGAGCTCTAAATGAATGTTGCTAGGAATAATCAAATACAAATCCTCGCCCCCCTCCCCACACCCACCACAATTTAGTCCGGCTTGGAGATCTGCCACAGGTCCTGGCTTATAGCATCACACAGGCATCTCAGCCGGGTGATAATACACACACGCCTGGATTGCAACACACGAATGCGGCTCATTACTTGGGCACGCGGATTACAGCAATAACATCTGGATTACAAGAGGCACTTTCACCTGAGTTGTGACACAAACGATTTCATAATTTCCCATCGAAGAGGTATGACGACCAAAATTGTTCGCTAACAGCACAGGGCAACCAACGAAGTACTCCGAGGTCAAGGGTCATTTCCCTGGGGGCGATTGGGCTTTTTGCCAGTGTAGCTCCCACGCTTTGGAACGCTTCGCCTTTGCTATGGAGACAATCAGAATCGTTGGATATATTTCAGTCTGTCTTTGAAAACTCACCTCTTTAAACTGGCCTTTAACCCCCCCCTAGTTCTGGCCGCTAACCATGGTTCTATACTCTTTGGTTCTATTGGGTAAAGTCACGTAGGTGAAAATAAAATAACAAAAAATCACGACGTTTCGGTCACAACACAAGCGGCCTTCATCAGGTGAAGGGACGTGACTGTCTGGAGGACAGCGCTGTCCTCCAGACAGTCACGTCCCTTCACCTGATGAAGGCCGCTTGTGTTGTGGCCGAAACGTCGTGATTTTTTGTTATTTTATTTTCACCTACGTGACTTTACCCAATAGAACCAAAGAGTATGGATCCTAGCAGTCACGAAAGCTTTAAATCTAGAACCATGGTTCTGTTTTTTTTTTCCTGCTTTCCATTCTTGGACGCATTGGGTTCTACGGACGAAATGCAATGAAAATAAGAATCATAATAATTATGTAAATATCCACTATCGATCCAGTTAAAGGCGCAGCTCTGCAATTGCTTGCTCACGCCACTGCTGGCGGAAGGGGCCACCACTTAAGAGGGAGCTCTAGAGTCCCCCCCACCCCCCCCCCCCAGGGTATTTGGCCTACTCTTCCACACAGATCAGACTTCTCGGAATAGGTGAGAGTATCCACACTTTGACCCCACCACGATTGCCGAACGTCTTCGCCGTGGTGCACCCAATTATTCAGTTATTAAACTGCCGGGCGGACAGAGGCAGGTGGGAGGGTAGTGAGGAAGCTTGCACCGTTTGTTTCAACTGCCACGCCAGGAGATCGAACCGGCGACCTCTTTCATTGCAAGTCCAGCGTGGTCACCATCGCACCACGGCAACAGCAGCAGCAGCAGTGGCATACTCCGGTTTATGAACGATTCGTGAACATTATATTCTGTTACATTTTGGCTAACGGAGCAAACCAAACTTTATAAACGTGACAGAACAACCCCCCCCCCCCAAGAAACAATACAAACGAGACGGTAAAACATATAAAAGCAACAATCAATCCTTCATGGGAACTCACGTGTGCTGAATAGCGACAATCCGTTGACTCGCTGGGCAGCGTAAATTGTTAGGAGTCTCACTCCATCCTGGAACGTGTTTAATCTGGCTTCTTATCCGACCTACATTTCATTGCATCTCAACTTGATTACTGCAGCTCTCTCCCCTGCGGCATCCTAAAATCCCTCATCTCAAAACCGCTCGGAGTTTGCTGTGTTTGGAACTCTGGCTCGTTGTGATGAAACATAAGGACGCAAAGACGAGCCCAGCCGGGCCGGCGGTCCACCCGTGGCTTCAGGACGAGGAGAGTCATCGTGCCAGCCACGGGGTTTTCAAGTCTCGGTGTTCGTGACGTGTGCAGGGTGGACTCGCTGAAGGAAGTGAAACGCGCTGGCAGTGGCATCGTCAGTTCTTTCTGACGTAGAGACCCACAGACTCACATCGAGACCCACAGACTCACATCGAGACATACAGACTCACATAGAGACCGATACACTTGCACAGAGACCCATAGATTCGATAAAGACCCATAGACTCACATAAAGACCGAATACACTTGCACAGAGACCCATACTTACATACAGACCTACAGACTCACATCGAGACCCACAGACTCACGTCGAGACCCACAGACTCACATCGAGACCCACAGACACATCGAGACCCACAGACTCACATCGAGACCCCCAGACTCACATCGAGACCCACAGACTCACATCGAGGCCCACAGACTCACATAGAGACCGATACACTTGCACAGAGACCCATAGATTCGATAAAGACCCATAGACTTACATAAAGACCGAATACACTTGCACAGAGACCCATACTTACATATAGACCTATAGACTCACATCGAGACCCACAGACTCACATAGAGACCGATACACTTGCACAGAGACCCATAGATTCGATAAAGACCCATAGACTCACATAAAGACCGAATACACTTGCACAGAGACCCATAGACTCACACAGAAACCGAAAGACTCACATAGGGACACAAAGACTCATAGATACTCATAGACTCACATAGAGACCCATAGACTCACACAGAGACTCATAGACTCATAGAAACCCATAGAATCACAGAGAGACCGAAGCTAAAACAGAAATCCATGGACTCACACAAAGACCCACAGATCCATAGCGACACGGAGACTAACGTAGAGACCCAGTGCTGGTGCACCACCAAAGACAAAGAAGACCCCCCCGTATAGCCTTAACAGATTGTTGGGGCAAGTGCTGTTAGCGAGCACTGGTGCACCACCACCACCACCATTTGCGTTCCCATTATCAGCGAATCCACCTGCACGCGTTAGCATCCGACGCTGGGAAAAACGCGAGGCGGAGTGAGTTGCCTGCTACTCGGGCTGGATCAATCCCCGCGCATCTGGAAACGCCCGCGCGTCGCACCCTGGACATTGTAACACCGCCTCCTACACATTCTAACAGGCCTCATTGAAATAAATTAACAATACACACACACGCGCGCGCTACATATCAATTAAGCGCTATTGCTGTTATAATTCTATCAATTGGCGATTAGTCCATTGAATTTCGACCAGGACCACACTTTTTGGTCAATTACTCCGTTAATATAATTAGTTGCAACTCTAGCGGATATACAAAGACAAACGATCCCCCGTAGAGCCAACTTAAGCCGTTGGAACAAGTGCTGTTAGCGAGCACCTGCGAATGTACACCCACACATCCACACACACTCACACCAACAAACATACCACGTTCCCACGTGTAGCCAACATAGACTGTTGGGGAAAGTGCTGTTAGTGAGCACCTATTAAGGCTGGCACGGTGCACGAGACGGTGGTGTAGACAGCACCATACCCACCCGCCTTTGTTTACATGAAGCACCAGGTACTCATTTGAGGCTGAGTCGCCCTAGGTGAGGCCCAGGATTGGTTAAGGTATCAATCGCCACGTTAGCCATGGCCGCGAATCGAACTCTGGTCACCGGGTTTGTAGTGCAGATTGGAAACCACTGCACCACCACCTCAACACATCAATAAACCTTCACAAAGATCCCCATTATAACCTAAATAGACTGTTGGGGAATGTGCTGTTAGCGAGCACCTATGAAGGCCTGCACAACACAAAAGGGGGTGGGTGGCCAGCACCATTCCCGGTCACATTTGTCTCCCCAATGCTATTGTTTACACTCCACACCAGGTACTCATTAAGGCTGAGTCGACCTAGGGGAGGCTCAAGACTGGTTCAGATATTCATCACTGATGGCTGTAAGCGGGAATCGAAAGTGGGTCGCTGGGTTCGGAGCGCAGTGCACAAACCACTGCACCGCCACTCCCCCACCTAAACACAAAGCTCCCTCGAATAGCTTTCAACAGACTATTGGGGCAAGTGCTGTTAGCGAACACCCTAACCCCGACACACAAAGACTCCCCGTATAGGCTTAAAAGACTGTAGGGCAAAGTGCTGCTTGCGAACACCTATGAACAGCCCTAACAAAGACACCAACACACACATGCACCTACAATCTTGATATGGCTACTGTAATAATAATAATAATCATGGCTTATATATAAAAGAAAAAGATTTGCAGGACGCAGAAATTCGTAGACTTTTTCTTTTTAAATCGAGTTGCAGCTTCCCGGGAAGGCTCAAGGCAGAGGCCATGCGGCTGCGATGATCCGGGGTGGCTCGGAAGCCACCGCGGTGACCGTTCGCACTTCCCCGATCGTCGCGAATTCTCGAGGTCAAGCTCCTCGCTCTGACAGCTGCTTCTTCGCGGTGGTGCCAGACGAGGCGTCGTCGGGCGATGGAAGCGGAGGGAGCCTCTGCGAGTCGACCTCCTCCTGCTCCTCCTCCTCCTCCGCCTCCTCCTCCTCCGCCTTCCGCACGGGGAGGCTCAACGCCGTCTTCCAAGTGGCGGAGGCCTCGTGCGGGAGCGACGTCGTCAGGACGGAGATGGTGGCGGCGAGGGCAGCCACGGACCGGACGCCACCGCGCGCGCTCAATGACGAGAGCGAGGCCGCCGGCGCCCTGGACCTCAGCGTGAGAGCCCAGCGATGGTGCCGGGGGCCGGGCGGTGTGGGTCGCGGCGCAGCGGCGCTCTTGAGCGGCCGACGTGCCGACTTCGAGCACCCCACGCGTCGCGTAATGGCTCCCAAGGTGCCGCCCCCTCCCTCCTTCTCCTCCGCTTCGTCTTCCTCGTCATCCTCCCTGTCTTCATCATCGTCATCCTCCACTCCCTGAGGTCTCAGACTCAGCTTCTGCAGCGGAGGTGCCGCCACCTTTGCGATGGAGATGTTGTAGCGAATTCTCGGCTTCGGCGTGCGCGGTTCGGGAAGCGCAAAGTTTCGTGCCGCCGATTTTGTCGCACGACGCTGCTGCTGCTGCTGCTGCTGTTGATGCTGCTGCTGCTGCTGCTGATTTTGCTGATGCTGCTGCTTTTGGCGAGGCACCAGCAGGCCGAGGTTTAGGTAGGGCCTTGACGACGGCCAGCTCGGGCGCGAGTGCGGGTCGCTGGGATCCCCGTTGTAGAGCAGCGTGAAGTCTCGGCGAGTCTGCAGCGGCATGACGCGCTGGCCTCGGCGCACCTTCTCAAACGTCTCCAACGCCAGGTCTAGGGGCACGTCGACAATGTCCACATTTTAAACATCACACAGAAATTGGTAATTTTGGGAACGACTATCGGATTGTATCTGTGAAACACAGCAGCGTCTTAATTCGGGGTGATAGCCTGCGCTACAAGAACGGTGGAATTAAACGCTACGCAAAAGTAAATAGTGAACCATTATTAATTAAAAGTCCACATTAACCGTATCGTTCGTTTTGCAATCACAAAGCCATGGGAATCTGACATCGCGATAATCGCCATATCGTGAACACGTACACAATATCGTATCATGAAAAAAAATCACATCATGGCAATTCGGGGTGGAATGATTAATCAGCGTTTGTAACGATGCATGAACCCAATCCGGCTCGCGATTCCACTCAAGCACCGATTCCTCTTTACCCGTCGCGGCGATCGTCGTTGGCCACCAGCGGCAACAAGGATCACGCCCGGAGGGCATCACGTGTGACAGGCGACGAAAACGCCATCGGATTCTCATCGCGCGCAGTTAGCTGACACTCGCGTAAGTTGGCTGGCACACCGACGCCGAACGGCAACGCATCGACGCGCCGTTTCCTCCTTCGCAGGTGCACGTACCCAGGGTCTCGTTGACCACCTGCGGGATGACCTCCTTGAGCACCATGCAGTTGGTCTGCAGCGCGGGGTTACAGTTCATCTCCAGCAGCCATACCTGCCGGTGGGGTGGGGGGGGGGTATGATGGGAAAAAATTAGTGGGTGGGGAGGTAGCGCGGGGCAGCAGTGTCGAGGTGGAAGGAATGAAAGTCGAGCAGAGGTCTGGGTTAGAGCACCATGTTGCAATGGACAGCGGTACATATGTTTAACTTCTTTCGCACCGTACAGTGAGGGAAAAAAGTGTTTGATCCCCTGCTTATTTTGTACGTTTGGCCACTGACGAAGAAATGATCAGTCTATAATTTTAATGGTAGGTTTATTTCAACAATGAGAGACAGAATAACAAAAAAAATCCAGAAAAACGCATGTCAAAAATGTTATAAATTGATTCGCATTTTAATGAGGGAAATAAGTATTTGACCCCTCTGCAAAACATGATTTAGTACTTGGTGGAAAAACCCTTGTTGGCAATCACAGAGGTCAGACGTTTCTTGTAGTTGGCTACCAGGTTTGCACACATCTCAAGAGGAATTTTGTCCCACTCCTCTTTGCAGATCTTCTCCAAGTCATTAAGGTTTCGAGGCTAACGTTTGGCAACTCGAACCTTCAGCTCCCTCCACAGATTTTCTATGGGATTAAGGTCTGGAGACTGGCTAGGCCACTCCAGGACCTTAATGTGCTTCTTCTTGAGCCACTCCTTTGTTGCCTTGGCCGTGTGTTTTGGGTCATTGTCATGCTGGAATACCCATCCACGACCCATTTTCAATGCCCTGGCTGAGGGAAGGAGGTTCTCACCCAAAATTTGACGGTACATGGCCCCGTCCATCGTCCCTTTGATGCGGTGAAGTTGTCCTGTCCCCTTAGCAGAAAAACACCCCCAAAGCATAATGTTTACACCTCCATGTTTGACGATGGGGATGGTGTTCTTGGGGTCATAGGCAGCAGTCCTCCTCCAAACACGGCAAGTTGAGTTGATGCTAAAGAGCTCCATTTTGGTCTCATCTGACCACAACACTTTCACCCAGTTGTCCTCTGAATCATTCAGATGTTCATTGGCAAACTTCAGACGGGCATGTATATGTGCTTTCTTGAGCAGGGGGACCTTGCGGGCGCTGCAGGATTTCAGTCCTTCACGGCGTAGTGTGTTACCAATTGTTTTCTTGGTGACTATGGTCCCAGCTGCCTTGAGATCATTGACAAGATCCTCCCGTGTAGTTCTGGGCTGATTCCTCACCGTTCTCATGGTCATTGCAACTCCACGAGGTGAGATCTTGCATGGAGCCCCAGGCCGAGGGATATTGACAGTTCTTTTGTGTTTCTTCTATTTGCAAATAATCGCACCAACTGTTGTCACCTTCTCACCAAGCTGCTTGGCAATGGTCGTGCAGCCCATTCCAGCCTTGTGTAGGTCTACAATCTTGTCCCTGACATCCTTGGAGAGCTCTTTGGTCTTGGCCATGGTGGAGAGTTTGGAATCTGGTTGATTGATTGCTTCTGTGGACAGGTGTCTTTTATACAGGTAACAAGCTGAGATTAGGAGCACTCCCTTTAAGAGTGTGCTCCTAATCTCAGCTCTTTACCTGTATAAAAGACACCTGGGAGCCAGAAATCTTTCTGATTGAGAGGGGGTCAAATACTTATTCCCCTCATTAAAATGCAAATCAATTTATAACATTTTTGACATGCGTTTTTCTGGATTTTTTATTGTTATTCTGTCTCTCACTGTTCAAATAAACCTACCATTAAAATTATAGACTGATCATTTCTTTGTCAGTGGGCAAACGTACAAAATCAGCAGGTGATCAAAAACTTTTTCCCTCACTCTATGTAGCCAACCGTGGCAATCGGAGGTGCGGTTAGTGTGCTGTCAAGGCTAACCACATAGCCTGGGACCGGTTCAAACTTCACCTGTTCTCATCAGTAGTAATGTTTTGCCGTTCGACCCTATGGTACAGGGCAGGCAGCCCCGTGTCTGTTCACTGATGGCTCTACCCCGTGGCAGTGACGCTCCTACGTGATATTGTGTACGGAGGAGCGGGGGCAGAATGCACCGCTAGAAGGGATGATGAGACTAACGGTGGAGCGGCAGCCAAAGGAGAGAACACACCCACGGAGATGGAGCGATGAAATCAGCTCGTTGTGCAGACAAGTGGCGGATTCCAGGAGCGGGCAATTGCCCTCATCGCTCCATCCCTCCCTGCTCTCGGATAGTTTATAGATCCGCCTTTGTGTGCAGGACGAGATGCGATCCACCAACCCCACCCCGCCTGGCCACGGTACCTTGAAGTCCTCGTCGATGAGGAAGTCGCAGCCGATGAGGTCAAAGAGGCCGAGTTTGCCCTCCAGCTTGGATTTGGTGGCCAGGAAGCAGTGGGTCATCACCTGCTGCATGCGCTTCTGTTGTGGCATGGGGTTTGACAGGTAGGGGGGGGGGGGTTGGAGTGAGATGAACCACACCAGGCCTAGTGTTCAGGCCTAGTGTCAAGCTTAGCATTAGGCCTAGTGTCAGGGCTAGTGTTAAGCTTGGCGTCAGGCCTAGTGTCAGGGCTAGTCTTAAGCTTAGCATCAGGCCTAGTATTCAGACCTAGTGTCAAGCTTAGCGTCAGGCCTAGGGCCAGGGCTAGTGTCAAGCTTAGTATCAAGCCTAGTATCAAGCTTAGCGTCAGACCTAGTATTAGGGCTAATGTCAAGCTGAGCGTCAGGCCTAGTGTTAGGCTTAGCATTAGCTCGAGTGTCAGGGTGAGTGGTAGGGCGATTGTCACCGGGCCCTCACAGTGAAGGTGGTGAGGACCCAGTCCTTGGGCAGCCCCTTGTGTGGGGCGCAGTGCTCGTTGACATGGTCGTTGAAGCGGCTCATGGTCCACACAGTCTCCTCCTTCACCTCCTGGTACACGGGGCTCTTCTTCTGCATGTACTGCCAGGGGCCGGGGGTCACGCTTTACAAATTAGGGGCCAAGCCAACTGAGCAAAAACAAATTATATTTTGCTGGCCACCCACCCTGTGATAGGTGGCCACCCACTCCCGGCATAGATGCGCCGCGCCGGCCTTCATTGGCGCTTGCTAACAGCACTCGCCCCAACAGCCTTGTGAAGGGTCACGCGTGCGTACGCGCGTCGTGCGTGCGTGCGTGAGCTCACCTGGTTGGTGAGGTGTGCCGTGAGGTCGTTGGACTCGGGACTGTAGCTCTGGCAGCTGAGCCGCGCATACCCGTGGCGGAACAGGACGATGGGCGGTGCCGCGCTGGCGATGAGCATGTAGGAGCGCACGTCAAACTTGCGTCCGTCCAGTAGCAGCGGGTTCGTCACGTACCTGCGGGCGGCAAAACCGACCCCCGACCCCCGACCCCCAGCCACCACGCACGTTCGACACAATAATCTCATCAATCTTTAATAATCCATCTGCTTTTAATGCTGTTTTTTTTCGTGTTTTAGTTTGTTGTCCTTCCCCCCCGCACACTACGACTATGCACGGTTGCCTACTTACGATGCAAAATAAATTCAATGTGCATACGTTGAATTTATTTCGCATCGTTTAGTACGTTTGGTTTTCCAGCCATTGTCACTGGCGCGAGTCCGTCGATCGCGGATGGGCCTCATCGCCCATCTTCGGACCCTGGTGGAAGACGGTCATCATCCGCGACTGCGAGGGATTGCCAAAGGAGGAGTTTACGGAGCAAGGCGCTGCTGTGTTTCACAGACACAGTCTACAGTAGTTCGACAGTCGAGGGCGATGATCCTCTGTGTATGTGTGTGTGGTGTGAGATCCCAATTGAGTGACTGGCGGTGTAATCACTCGAATTTGGCAACTTCGAACCGTTTCGAATTACACCGTGAGACCTTTAATGACCACCGCGAAGCAGGCTCGGTATTTTACGTCTCAAAGCAATCCCAGCGGTATTAAGCCGGGAGACCTGCCGGATTCAAACCGCGAACAACGCTGAGGTGGCCGGGTTAGGGTTAGAGGTCAGAGACATTGAGTTGACTCTGCTGAGGCTGTCACTTTAAGTGTGAATGAAGAATGACTTCCAAAGTAGTTCTGAGACATCATCTTCCGCTTGTCGGTATGCTGACAACGCCCAAGTCGACCGAGCTCCACGTTTGACCGACCACTCTCACGTCTTTGTGGTGCGTGAGCTCGCAATGGGTGTGAGTGGTGAGCGAGTGGCGAGCGTGTGACGAGTAGTGAGCGAACGAGCGCTCACCTCTGCACGATGCGGGCCTGCGGCACGTGGGCGCGCGGCGTGCGGGGCCCCGCGTCGGCGTCGAGGAGCAGCCGCTCGCGCAGCGCCGCCACGTCGCCTGCCGAGCGCAGCAGGAAGATCCCGCGGCCCTGGTTGAGGCCTGTCGGCTTGCAGATCCACTTCTCCCCCTCTGCTCGCCCCGCATACCCGTGGAGTGGGTAATGAGAGCGGGCGGTTTGTACGAGCCGCGCGAGCCCCGCCGGGAGATGCGGCTCCCCGCCGGGCCGACCTCTACCTGCTGGCGGTGCCGCACCTGGCTTTTGTTCCCACGGGGGCGAGGAGCGGACGACGTCGACCGCACGTCGACCGCCTCCGGCATGGCACGGCACCATCCGTTCGGGCGGCCGCTTCGTCGGACCAGTTGCGACGCGCCAGCCTGACCACGTCGGGACCGAATCTCCCCGACTTTACCGGGCCCCGCTGCCCTGGGTTCCAACTGAGCTCTGTGCTGCACGATTCAAATCACTCCGCTAAATTCACAAAGCACTCTTTCAGCAAATGCCTCTCCTGCTAAGCGTTTGAGGTCCGCATGCGCCGTGACCTGCGCTCCTCTGTCAGACACGATTTGGACATCTGGACATTTGTGAAAAAGAGCTTTATAGATCATAAGATTCCTGATGATCAGCTCGGGCTTCCAAACGCGACGCAGCGCAGCGCTCACCCTGGTAGGAGTCGAAAAACTCGTCCCGCTCCCCACGCACGTCGAGGCGCAGCGTGTGCGGGAAGAAGTCGTCCATCTTCAGCATCCTGCAATCGCCAGACCAGTCGCCAGACCAATTAGCAACCGACCAGTCAACTAATTGAGTAACCAATTCATCAAACAATCACCGAGCAATCGACCAAGTCATCAACAAACTAATAAACCAAGCAAACAGTCAATCAACCAATCACTAATCAATCAAGACCAATCAATCAATTAATAAAGCAACCCAATCACATAGATCTCACATTGCCTCATATGGACCTCACATGGACTTCACATGGACTCACGTGGGTCTCCTGTGGACCTCACACGGACCTCACATGGACCTCACGTGGACTCACATCGGCCTCCCAAGGACTTGCATAGACCTCACACGGACTTCACATGGACCTCACATGGACTCACATCGGCCTCCCAAGGACTTGCATAGACCTCACATGGACTTCACATGGACTCACGTGGGTCTCGTGTGGACTCACATGGACCTCACAAAGACCCACGCGAGTGGGCTCACCTGGGCTGGGAGGTGACTTGCAGCTTGCTGATGATGCGCTCGTAGTCCCGCAGGCTGCACAGGAGGCCGATCTTGCTGGTGAGCACCTTGTTGTTCTGGATTTGGTAGAGCAGCTGCTGCCCTGTGGGCGCAACGATACAGCGCGATGATACAGTGCGACGATACAGCTCGGTGATACAGTGCGACGATACAGCGCGATGATACAGTGCGACAATACAGCGCGATGATACAGTGCGACGATACAGCGCGATGATACAATGCGACGATACAGCACAATGATACAGTGCAAGGATACAGCACGGTGATACAGTGCGACGATACAGCGCGATGATACAGTGCGACGATACAGCGCGATGCCACGCGGCTTCACGTCATGCACGCACCTTGCAGAGTGCAGTGCAGCACAGTCCGTCGTTCTACTGTATGGAGAGTCCTCGCTTAACGCGCGGTGTTCGCACGTTAACTCGTTTTCGCTACAACGCGGTTCTTCCATGAGGGAACACTTTTTCACACAACGTGGAACGCGCGCCGTTATAACGCGAAACGCACACCCCGTTATAACGCGGTTTCTGAGCGGTCGATGACGAACTACTTTCTTGAGCTGCGTGGCTGAGCGATTCAATACAGTACGCGGAATGATGCAGTAATGCGGCGGTGTAACCTCAGTTATTTGTTTCGCCATCTCGTGGTTGTGCGTACGTCGTGTTTCGCCACACTTTATCGTTACATTATGGGGAAGTCGTTTTTCGCTTCACGCGCCACTTTTCAGGAACGCGCCTATCACGTTAAACGAGGACTTACCGTATACTGGTCCGGAGTTGTGCGGAGTGTTGTGGCATGGAATGGGGTGGTGTGACGCGATACGTAGTGGCGTGACGCAGAGTGGTGTGACGCGGTATGGAGTGGTGTGACGTGGTACGGAGTGCTGTGACGCAGAGTGGTGTGACACGGTGCGGCGTGGTGTGACGTGGCGTGGAGTGAGCGTGGCATCGCACCCTCGCGGAAGGCCGTGTATGCGGAGCGGGACTTGAGCTCGCACCACTTGAGGCGGTAGTCCTCCCTCGTGCGGTCCAACGTCCTCTCCCAGCCTCGCCTCAAGCAGTACTCGCTCACCCTGCCCCACGCACACAAAGACAAAGACTCCTCCGTGTAGCCTTTACCAGCCTATTGCGGCAAGTGCTGTTAGCGAGCGGTACCCACGAAGGCGAGTGGCGCATGAGGGGACGGGTGGCCAGCACCACGCCTGGTCGCCTCTGCCAACCCAGTACTTATGTTTACACACCGCACGAGGTATTCATTTAAGGGCCAGGTTCAAATATTTCCCACTGCTATTGGCCGTGAGCGGATATTCAAATCAGGTCCCCGGATTTGTAGTGCAACCAGTGCCGGATTAAGCTAGTGCGGGGCCTGTAGCATATGTTATAAAGGGTCCCTAAATTAAAAGCACATAAATATTAAAACACACATTTTTTGCATTAACCACAATACCTGCAGTACGCCCCTTTTGGCGTCATGTGGTCGAGCACCAATTGGGTCGAGGCTCAAAAGAAAGCCGTCCCTTGGTGTGGACCAATCAGTTTCAAGGACAATGCATATATTATCATAGTGTGTTGTTTGTTTGAATTTTGACTGCAGGTATTGTGGTTAATGCAGACATGAATCCTTGTAAAAAGGTTTCAGTTTTGTTGCCAGAAAAAAAAGGGGGAAAACCCTGTTATTACATTTTGGTACTGGCAAAGGAGGTCTAATGATGAGGGTTAAGAGTGTTAGGGCCAGAGCATCGGGGTTAGACTTAGAGTTAGCAGCATGTCTAATACGAGTGCTCAGGTCAGGGCCAGTATCCATGGTAACGGAAGTGCCAGGTGCTCACAGGGCCGCTCCGTTGTTCCCTCCGATGTAGAAGAAGGGTCCGGAGCTCCGCGTGTCTCCCAGGCGACCAGGGCGGCCCCCCTCGCCTCCTTGACGGCCCCCCTTTCCTCCTCCCTGACTCCCTCCCTTCCCGCCCTGACCTCCTCCTTCGCCACCCTGGCGGGTCCCCTTCCCTCCTTGAGCCCCTTCGTTGTCTCCCTGTTTCTCCCCCTCTCCTTGATCAGTCCCCCGTTCTCCAGGAGTGCCCTCTCCTCCAAGAGTCCCCTCTCCCCCACGGCCTCCTCCTCCTCCTCCTGCAAGAACAATTCCCTCCCCCGCTGCTCGCCGAAGCCTCTTCTCTGCTCTCCGCGGGCCCCGCCGTGCCCCAGGGTGTTCCGGCCCCCCCGTGGACCCCTCCCCACACGGGTCGTCCCCGTGGGCGCCGACCTCCGCCACCCGACGAGCGTAGACCACGGCGCCACCTGATCCCGTGCCACGCACAGACACACACACGGGCGGCCTTACAATACGGATGCGCAACTGCGCAGGCGTCGAAGATCTCTTTTTTTTTTCCACTGCAAAACCGAGCTGCGCCAGGGCAGGCAGCCCCGCCGCGGCAGCCTTCCGAGGCAGCCTGGCGCGGCTCAAGGGGTGCCGGTTTGTTTTTTCCACTGCAGAAGCCGCGCCGCCGACGTCACTCGCAATCGAACGAGTCGGGACGCGGCGAAGCCGTGTCCTCACGGCGTACTGATTGATGTCACACAAAGCGAACACGTCATTAGGCCCGCTGCTGGCCCTGCTTGGCCCCCGAGCCAGAGTAAATAGTCTTGTTAGGCGAGAGTATCACGGTTTGGTTCTGGCTCAGTACGACAACTAGCATGTGGAAAATCGCCCGGACCGTGATGGTCCCCGTGCTGGCTCTGTTGTGGTCATGCCAGTTGAGGAGCGTAAAAGCGACCGCTTCTGAAGATGTCGTTTGGCACTCCTTAACGGGCACAAACCAAGTGTCAGCGTCGCACTAATCGTCTCCTCGGGGGGAACATTTTTAACCCGACAACAAAACACTTGTTTCTTTTGCGCGCTCTGTCACTTCACATGCTCACGTGCGCACGCCGCCAGACAGCTTACACAGGAAGCAGCCTATAAGGCCACGGTCTGCTCGTACGACTCCAGGTGCAATCGATGCCGGCAATCATCACCGGCAATGCATCGACCGCGAGCGCCGATGGTAACTTCGGTGGGTTAACGGAATGGAGAGACAGAATTCTCTCTGGGAAACCAAAGTAAACATGGATCAAAAGTGTGTATGTATGCTGAACAATGATTGGTCTACAGGTTGTATACGAACCAGATAATTCGGTATAGGATAGGCCTAGTAGTTGATATGGTGATTAGGGATGAGTAGGCCTAGTACTAGTTTCTAGGTGATTAGGGATGGGTAGGCCTAGTACTAGTTGCTAGGTGATGAGGGATGGGGTAAGCCGAGTACGAGTTGCTAGGTGATTGGTGGTGGGGTAGGTCTAGTACAAGTGACTATTTAGGTAACAGCCATTCCCTTATGCAGGCGATTACCAGTCAGTTAGCCAGTCACTCACTCAACACAATACAATATATTACTTATCAGAAAAGCAATCAGAATGTCTTCTGTTGCGTTTGTCCAGATCCCACTCATTAATGGATTTTGAAGCAGTCAGTTTTTGTCAGGTGCAGAAAGAGTGACGTCGTCAGGCAGCACAGTCACGTGCGCTCCGTCTCTGATCTGATTGAAGGTTACCTCCCCCGTTGCCCACTAGGGGGCAACAATGAAGATTGCCGGCGACGATTGCCATCGAATTGCCCTCGTGCACCATGGCCTGAGCTGCTCACCTGTCACGAACTATTATGAACACTTACCAGACATACAACAAAGACAAAGGCCCGTCGCTTATTAACCTCCGATTAGCATGGTTGGCTATGTACGATGCGAAATAAGTTCAACATAAATACATTTGCAGACTCTCGGGGCAAGTGCTGTTAGCGAGCACCTATTAAGGCCGGCATTGGCACACGAGGGGATGGGTGGCCAGCACCACGCCTGGCTGCCTTTGTCTCCCTAGAGGCTATGTCTACACCCCTCACCAGGTATTCATTTGAGGCTGAGTCGACCCAGGAAAGGCGGCAGGACCAGTTCAGATAATCGTCACTGGTGTTGGCCGTGAACAGGAATCGAACTCGGGTGGACGGGCTCGTAACGTGGCGCAGCGCTAACCGCTACACTACCTACAAACACATCCACACACGTGCACACGCTAATCCAGCGGTTCTGAACTCCTGGGCCGCAAAATCTTTTCACGGATGGCACAGACTGCGGCATGGATACCGTGCAGGAGAAGTGTTAACTGCACGCGTGGAATGTAAAGTGCCACGTGAAACTAAAAAAAACATTACTAACACAAAACACCATTACACTAGAAAAATATATTTTTTTATTTTACCAGATAAGGCCCACTGAGATATATAGCTCTTTTTCAGAAGCGACCTGGCCATCACAAATGATAGCTCCAGTGCTCTTCGTGTGGAATTTTATAGCAGCCAAAATGATCTACAACGTGAAACAACGTGGGAAACGAATACCATTACGAACACCACGTTGGCTAGAGGCGATCCCTGTCTCTGGTGTAGCTTTAGTAACCTGGAGAGGTCGGGAGGCACGAGGGGCTTGGGGGGGACCCGTCGCTGGGAGGGATGATGACCGATGGTCAATAATATGAAATGGAGCGGGCAGCTGAGAAACGGGATGCTTCCGAGAGATCTCGTCCACCGAAGAGACGGAGCGATGAAATCAGTTCGTGTCCAGGTGCTCAGATGGATTAAAACATCGCAGGATCGTGATAGGAGGCGGTGTCTTAGGGGAGGCCTTCATCCAGCAGCGATTTGACCATGGCTGATGGTGAGGCTTTACCCTTTCTGGCATGAATACAGGAGGTGTTAAGATGTTCAAACATCCAAATTGATCCCTATTACAAGGGATCAAAGTCTGCATGAACCACACATAATTATGGTAAAAAAAAAAACAATTATGCTTTCATCATGTACGCATTGTCCGTGAAACCGATTGGCTCTGTCTCACCGGCGCTATAGAGCAAAGGCCGACAAACGGCGACCAGTGCAAGGACAATGCCATCGCCATAGGATGCATGCTTCGGGTTAAGCAGTTATATCTACAGTGAGGGAAAAAAAGTATTTGGTCCCCTGCTGATTTTGTACGTTTGCCCACTGACAAAGAAATGATCAGTCTATAATTTTAATGGTAGGTTTATTTGAACAGTGAGAGACAGAATAACAACAACAAAATCCAGAAAAACGCATGTCAAAAATGTTATAAATTGATTTGCATTTTAATGAGGGAAATAAGTATTTGACCCCCTCTCAATCAGAAAGATTTCTGGCTCCCAGGTGTCTTTTAGACAGGTAACGAGCTGAGATTAGGAGCACACTCTTAACGGGAGTGCTCCTAATCTCAGCTCGTTACCTGTATAAAAGACACCTTCCACAGAAGCAATCAATGAATCAGATTACAAACTCTCCACCATGGCCAAGACCAAAGAGCTCTCCAAGGATGTCAGGGACAAGATTGTAGACCTACACAAGGCTGGAATGGGCTACAAGACCATTGCCAAGCAGCTTGGTGAGAAGGTGACAACAGTTGGTGCGATTATTCGCAAATGGAAGAAACACAAAAGAACTGTCAATCTCCCTCGGCCTGGAGCTCCATGCAAGATCTCACCTCGTGGAGTTGCAATGATCATGAGAACGGTGAGGAATCCGCCCAGAACTACACGGGAGGATCTTGTCAATGATCTCAAGGCAACTGGGACCATAGTCACCAAGAAAACAATTGGTAACACACTACGCCGTGAAGGACTGAAATCCTGCAGCGCCCGCAAGGTCCCCCTGCTCAAGAAAGCACATATACATGCCCGTATAAATGAACATCTGAATGATTCAGAGGACAACTGGGTGAAAGTGTTGTGGTCAGATGAGACCAAAATTGAGCTCTTTGAATCAACTCAACTCGCCGTGTTTGGAGGAGGAGGAATGCTGCCTATGACCCCAAGAACACCATCCCCACCGTAAAACATGGAGGTGGAAACATTATGCTTTGGGGGTGTTTTTCTGCTAAGGGGACAGGACAACTTTACTGCATCAAAGGGACGATGGACGGGGCCATGTAACGTAACATCTTGGATGAGAACCTCCTTCCCTCAGCCAGGGCATTGAAAATGGGTCGTGGATGGGTATTCCAGCATGACAATGACCCAAAACAAACGGCCAAGGCAACAAAGGAGTGGCTCAAGAAGAAGCACATTAAGGTCCTGGAGTGGCCTAGCCAGTCTCCAGACCTTAATCCTATAGAAAATCTGTGGAGGGAGCTGAAGGTTCGAGTTGCCAAACGTCAGCCTCGAAACCTTAATGACTTGGAGAAGATCTGCAAAGAGGAGTGGGACAAAATCCCTCCTGAGATGTGTGCAAACCTGGTGGCCAACTACAAGAAACATCTGACCTCTGTGATTGCCAACAAGGGTTTTGCCACCAAGTACTAAGTCATGTTTTGCAGAGGGGTCAAATACTTATTTCCCTCATTAAAATGCAAATCAATTTATAACATTTTCGACATGCGTTTTTCTGGATTTTTGGTGTTGTTATTCTGTCTCTCACTGTTCAAATAAACCTACCATTAAAATTACAGACTGATCATTTCTTTGTCAGTGGGCAAACATACAAAATCAGCAGGGGATCAAATACTTTTTTTCCTCTCTGTATGGGACCTTTTGCCAGTGTCAACATAGTGACTGATAAAAAGTACAACTGTTGTTAAGTTGCGTACGAGGAAAAAAGTCTTAAACAAATACAAAAATACGTTTTTTGTTTTATAATTTAACTATTTAATCGACACATGAAAAGATATCATTGTAGATCCAAATGTGAAAAAACACTGCGAATTAAAAACAGGAGCCAGCGTTGGTTTCTTTACGTTTATTGAAGTTTTACAAACGCACTACGGACGTCAGCACGTAGCGCGTGTAATAGCGAGAGTCCGTTCGTCGTCGAGCGGATGACATTGTTATTATGATTATTTTAGCGTTTGACTCTTTTCAACTTTTGGATCTACAATGGGTCGCTTCAATGTCACGCAGACAGCTCGCACACCTGGCCTCCAGGTTGTAACCTCGCCGCACACGTGCACACAACGGCCTCACGGGTTGACGCTGGACGGATGACGATTGATGGTGATGATTACCATGGTCGCGATGATGATTATGATGCTGATGGTTACGATGGTCGCGATGGCTATGATGGTGATGGTTATGATTATGATCATTACGATGTTGACGGTGAAGATGGCGCTGTGTGGTGGATGCTGGCCAGGCTACGAACTCGCAGTATAGCCAACCGGTAGCCGTGCTGCTGTGCCACATCAACCGAACCCGGCTACTCGCCAAAAAGGGCACTTAGATTCATCGATGCGAGTTCCACGTGGCGCACCATTGTTGTCTGTGACGTCAGGATCTCACCAACAAGAACAATGCATCTCTCTCTCTTTTACGATCAGAGGAAACAAGAAGATGCTCGGCGTAGTCGGCACTTTGCTTCGGTCATCATTTCGTTTTTTTCAATGCTTTGCTTTATGTAACCACCCCCCCCCCTTTTTTTAGATGAAAGATTTCACAAAAAATTTCACGCTCTGCTCTCCTTACCCCTCCCATCTCTCTCTACCCCCTCTCTCTACCCCACCCCCCCCCCCCTCTCTCTCTACCCCCTATCTCCCTACTCCATGTCTATGTTCCCCCTATGTTTTCTATGTAATATTTGTAATATTATTATTTGTTTCTCTCTCGCACCCTTTATCCAGCCGAGCCACATCACGCAGCTCCAATCACCAAGAAACTATCGATTCTGAATATATTTTTTTCTGTAAAATTGATTGGAAGCTCATCAGACAGAAAGTGCATGTAGGCTAGATACGAACACGAGTAATATAACAACAATACAACTATGCAGAAACTGACTCATTGGTAGGTTGCCACCTCTCTGGGTTTTTACCTGGGTATGGCGTGGGTTTGTATGTATGTTGAACTTCTTTCCCACCGTACGTAGCCAACCATGTGGACAGCCCAGGAATAGGCGTCTGTATTTTTGTGGGGGCAGGGATTAATTTGGTGCCGGTACTGCAATGAACTTGATTGCAGTTTCATTGCAGAGTGCTGATAATAGACGACGTTCTGGCTGGGAAACATGTCCACGTTTTGGCCCGCGTACGTATATGTATGCTGAACTTCTTTCGCACCGTACGTAGCCAACCCTGCTAATCGGAGGTGCGGGGGGACGGGGAAAAAAAGGTGGTGACTGTGCAGCAAGAGGCGCGGTGTGTGTGACCCATCCCGCCTTGCGCCGTCACGTGGCGTCGCTCAGACCGCCGACGGAGCCGATGGTCGACGCGCACCGCGCGAGGGCCCGTCTAGAAATCGCCGCTCCTGCGCGTCGCGACCACGATCGTCCCTCGGGCCGCGCGGCCCGCGGTCACAGAACGACGAAGAACAAAACGACGAGCGCCTCGAGCGTCAACGCCAGGGCCAGCGTGACGGTGGCCAATCCGAACTCGTCACCTGGGAGCCCCGTGCGGCCGCCCCCTGCGGCCTCCGCGGCCCCCTGCGGCCACCCCGGCGTCTCGCCCTCCTCCTCTGCCGCCCGCGCCCCTCCGCCCACCGCCGCCATGGCCGCCACCGTCTCCCACGTTCGCCGGCTCGCGCGGACCCCCCGCGCGTCTCGCCGGCTCCGCGTCGCCGATTCTCTGCCGCCGTCGACGTCGCCGCCGCCGCCGCCGCCTTCACCGGCGCCGGCACGCCGAGCGGGCACCGGCGCCGCGGACGGCTCGCAGGTTGATGCCCGCTGATGCCGCCGCCGTCTCTCCCGCGAGGACCCCACCAACGTCTGCTGCTTCTCCGCGGAGACTTCCTGGAGCGGCAGCAGAGCGGAGGAAAAATCCTGGAGGCCGGAGGAGGACTCCTCCTCCTCCTCGTCGTCGTCGTCGTCGCCGTCGTCGTTGTTGTTGTTGTTGTTGCTGTTGCCGTGCGGCGGAGAATCCGCTGGTTTCGTCGTGACGAGCCATTGGTCATGCGACGGTGGTGGTGGTGGTGGTAGTGGTGGTGGTGGTGAATTCTCGACCCCGCGATGTTGTTGTTGTTGTTGTTGTTTTTGTTGTGGCCCTCTCTGGGCCACGTGGCCCACGTCCTCGCGCTCCGCGCCGTCGTCTGGGCAGAAGATTGACTTGGGGCCGGGAAAGTCTCGGCGACAGCGACCCCACGCGTGCTCGCTGCAGTGGCTGCAAAACCAACGACACAAATAAACAACAACGACGACACTGGTTTGTCATTTATATGCATTCATTAATCGCCCCCCCCACTTCATGCAAGAAGGGCACACAAATGACGTCATCACATCTATCTATTTAAGGAACGAAACAGGAGGATTTCTCCACAAATCTGGCTGTCGCCTGATGAAGCTAGTTGTAATTACTGGCAAAACATCGTACTCAGATGGTAAATGTTGTGGCTTTGCTCTCCAACACACCGGTGTGCTGTACTAGTGTAGTGACGTGTATGGAGTCACTGTAGTGTAGCGCTAGTACCGACAGAAGAGTGGTACTGTACGTGTTGAGTCTCTCTCTAGCACCGGAGTGAGTACAGCACGGAAGGGCTCCCTAGGGGGCATAGTCCTGGTGACAGTGAGAGAGAGAGGTCGGGTGAGGACAGGACACTCTGGGTCAATCCGAGAGGGCACATGACCGGACGAGGTGGCAAGGGGGGCCCAAAAGGGGGGTGAGAGGGACACGTGATGTAGGGGCCAGAGTCTTCAGGAAGGATCAGGAAGGGGGCGTGGCCAAGGGCGGAGCCCGGCCACACCGCGGCCCATAAAGGCCGAGTCCTGAGCCCCTGAGGAATGGAATCCGCCGGCCACATCTTCGATCTTCGGGATTCGCGCAAGACATCGGGGGCCAGGCAGCGTGTTAGTTGAACTGGCCGGCTATATAGTATTCCGTGAGGGGTTATGTAGTTACCCGTGGTGGTCACCACCCTATGTCGTTATCCTGTTGAATGGTTCTGTAGTTACCCTGTTGGGTCCGGCATAAACGTGTTGCCTCCAAGTTTGAGTGTGCGCCTCAGTGGAACCCACTGCACTAGTGACGAATTGGCACGTTCTGTTCACGTGACAAACCTTACTAATTGGTTTTGTCGGGTGGTGGCAGGCTTATCGACACTTTTATATATTTATGGGATCTAACCCAAAAAAACCTCTATTATGAATTTCAACGACTGTTAAAACCTCTATTATGGATTTCAACGACTGTTAAAACCTCTATTATGGATTTCAACGACTGTTAAAACATCTATTATGGATTTCAACAACTGTTAAAACGTCCCCGCAGTTCTCTCCGGGTCCCACCGTGTGTCCGGTCCAAGTCTCCGACTATGAGCACAGTCGGCTCTCCTGTGCGGCTCTGAAGAAGGGCCGTCGTCCGAAACGTCACGGACGAACGCGTGCGTTCTGATCGACCGAGGCTCGATCGGCGATAACGGCAGTGGCGACGTCGCCCATCGAGCCGCTTCAGGAAACTGATTTCCCAAAATTTCTGCTCTGGGAGCGAAACGTCGGACAAAATCCAGCCGAGTGCTGATGAACCCCCACTACACCCCCCCCCCACCCCCGACGCTGTGGCGATTCGATCCATTGCAGCCCTGTCGCACAGCGCCTGGCATCATAACATCGCTGTCAACCAATCTCGGTTTACCCTGTATTCTTGTTACATTGAAATTGAGTTGTTCAGGTCCATACGGCGTACAGCGGTTTCACTACGGGCAACAACAACAATAACATTGTCTATTTGTGTTTCTCCCTTGTGATGGGACTTTGTAGGATGCACGTTGAGATTTATAAGGGCACGGGGTGACCAATTAGGTCTGAATTGGTCTGTAATAATGGTAGGGCATTAATATGGGGTTGACAGGTATGTAGTGGTGAGTGTAGTAGTGGTGAGTGTACAAGTGGTGAATGTAGTGGTGAGTGTAGTAGTGAGTGTACTCGTGATGAGTGTACTAGTGGTGAGTGTAGTGGTGAGTGTACAAGTGGTGAATGTAGTGGTGAGTGTAGTAGTGAGTGTACTCGTGATGAGTGTACTAGTGGTGAGTGTAGTGGTGAGTGTAGTAGTGAGTGTACTAGTGATGAGTGTACTAGTGGTGAGTGTCGTAGTGACGATTGTCCATTTGTTTGTCTTTCTCCGTCGTGATGAGATTTTGTAGGATACACGTTGAGATGTATAAGGGCACAGGGTGTGTGTGTGTGTGTAATAAGGTCGGCAGCACTGATAAGTGGTTGACAACTATGACATCAGCCCCCCGCCCACCAACACAAACAATCGGTGCGATGTGAATGAACGAATCGGTGGGGATGACTGCGAGGGGGGTGGGGGGTTGTCGTCCTCTACCCCCCCCCACCCCGTGACGCGCACCTGACGCACACTCCCTGCAGCCACGTGCTGATGGAGCGGAAGTGATAGCGCGCGTCGCCGTACGCCGCCGAGTCGAAGCGGTAGGAGGGGAACTCCTGCACGTGGCCGCGACGCCAGCGGGCAGCCACCGTCCGCTCGCCGTCGCCCGCCCACACCTCCACGTGCACCACGCCGTGCGGGTGCCGCTTGGCTGCGCACGCACAAAGGCAAAGGTCTCCCGTGTAGCCTCGACAGACTGTTGGGGGCAAGTGCTGCTAGCGAGTACGCCCCTATGAAGGCCGGCACGGCACACGGGGGCGGGGGGGGGGGGTGGTGGATGGCCAGCAACCATGCCCGGCCGCCTTTGTCTCCGCAATGGCGATGTTTACACACCGCACCCAGGTACTCATTCGAGGCTGAGTCGATGTAGGGGAGGCCCAAGACCGGTTCGGATAATCGTCACCGGTGTTGGCCGTGAGCGGGAATCGAACCCGGGCGGCTCCGGGTTCGTTCGTGCAGCGCGGCGCTGACCGCCACACCGCCGCTCCCCGCCAGGCAAACATCCGCACACCTGCACACACGCTGATCCAGCGAATCGCAACACGCGCGCGCACACCTGCGCACACCAAGACGAACATTCCTCCCATGTAGCCTCAGCAGACCGTCCCCCCGGGTCCCGGGTCCGCTCGTCCCGCCGCCCCGTACCCGTGGGGTCGAAGTAGGTGGCGGTGGTGAAGACGAGGTCACCGGGCTGCATGTCGGCGGGGCCGCTCACGTCGATGGGCAGCGTGTCGTACAGGTAGGCCTGGTTCCACGGCCCCACCGAGAAGCCCAGCTCGGCGCGAAGGTCCATCAGCGCCCGCCGCACCAGCCCGCAGCGGTCGAGGAAGAGTGGGGACTCGAACTCGGGGCCTGCAGTGGGTACGGAGGGCGCGGGGCCAGCGAGCGGCGACTTCTCGAGCGTATCGTAACGCGGGGAGGGCTTTTCGGCGGCGGTCGGGCCAGGTTAAGCGAGGATAGAGATATGCGGCAGAAATGGAGATGCCGAGAAACGCGGAACTTAGAGAGGGCAGGTTCCGAACACTCCGGGGGCAGCGGCTTACGTCGGATGCTTTCGAGCCAAATTGTGCGCGAGAATCTTGGGAGAGCTGTTTCGCGGGCGCCGCGCTGTTTCGTTTAGCACGGCCGCGTGCGTGGATGAAATTACATTGCCATTTTATATACACAGTGTGTATAATTGTATATACACACCGATACGTGCAGAATCAGTGAGTGTACGTTTGGATTAATGGTCCAGACTCGAGACCCTTCAAAGCCACGCAGCTCACAACATTCAGCAGGGTGTGGCGCTATAAACTTAAATGTATTATACACTTTTACTGGTAGGAACCTCCTGGTGACACTAGCCCACAGGGGATTATTGTGTCCATCCGTCCGTCGTGCATCCAAAAATGGGAGGGGTGGGGCTGGGTGGAGAGGGGAGGGTGGGGAGGGGCTGGGTGGGGAGGGAGGGGCTGGGTGGGGAGGGGCTGGGTGGGAAGGGAGGGGCTGGGTGGGGAGGGGCTGGGTGGGGAGGGTGGGGCTGGGTGGGGGGTGGGAGGGGTGGGGCTGGGAGGGGAGGGGCTGATCACCCCGTGGTGCCCTTATAAAACTCAACGTTTAACCTACTCACGCCGGCTTGTGCCCACCCCCACAGTCGGGCATATTTGCGGAATACACCACGTGGTGCCGCCGTGGACCCTGGCCATTGACCGAGCAACCCAACGTTCCTACCAGCTCCCTCAGCAGGAATGTGTTTCCATTAGAGGCTCAATTTGGGTTAGATCGCATACAATATAAATGTGTCGTTAACCTTCCGCCATCCGGCACAGCCGATTAGTAAGGTTTGCAACGTAAACAAAACGTGCTACTTCGCTACTCGTACAGCGCTAACCGGTTGTGTGCTGGAGAGTAAACCCACCACGACATTTTACAATTCGAGTCCCGTCACGTTTCGCCGGTAATCACAACAATCAGCATCAACAGGCGACAGCCAGAACTGTGGGAAAATCCTCCTGCGGTTTCGGTCTTAAATCGAGAGGGTGAATGTGATGTCGTCACTTGTGAACCAATCAGGTGCGAAGACCAGAGGAGGGAGTTCAATGCATTCATTCTTGATTTGAAGCTTTTCGTGACTGCAGGAATCCATACTCTTTGGTTCTTTCGGTAAAGTAACGTAGGTAGAAAATGAAATAAATCACGACGTTACGGGCGCAACACAAGCGTCCGTCATCAGGTGGGAAAGGATGCGCTGGAAACGTCGTTATTTATTTAATTTAATTTAATACCTACGTGACTTTACCGAAATAACCAAAGAGTAACGTATTCATGTAAACTACAATGGATATATGAACCTTGTGGCGGTACCCCAGGGTACCATAGTACGCCGGGCTCTAGCATAATGTCCGTGATGCAGTGACTTTTAGTCTGCTGATGGTCGGCGATGCGGCAATCGACTCATCTCGACGAGCTGTACTCACGATGCACCGCTACAGTGCGTCCTCCCTGCGTTTCGACATCGCGAAGTGTGGCACTGATGTCGGATTGATTCGTACCCCAGTCGCGGAGTGAAGAACACCCCTGGGAAAAAAAAGTGTCCTAGAAATAAAATATTTAATTGCCTCGGCCAGTTTGTATTATTTGGTACCCCGGGGTACCTCCATAAGGATGATATACACTTTTTATATTTTTTTTACCAGATAAGGCCCACTGAGCTATATGGCTATTTTTCAGAAGCGACCTGGCCACAAATGATAGCTCAACAAAGTGGCTTATCACGTGGACATTTATAGTAGGCAAATACTCTAAATATTGAGGGGAAAACCGAAGGACTCGGAGAAAAATCCGCGCGAGAGAGACACGCAAACTGCAAATATACAGCAGCAGGCGTCAGGGTCGGGATCGAACCCATGAACCTCCTGTAGAGCAGGCGAGGTTGTTAACATCTCCTAGCCACTGTGATGATGATGAGAGAGAGACACGCAAACTCCAAATATACAGCAGGCGTCAGGGTTTGGATCGAACCCACGACCTCCTGTATACCAGGCGAGGTAGTTAACATCTCAGCATTGCGGCGCCCTGATGTGACACAAAGACAAAGACCCCCCATATAGCCTTAACAGACTGTAGGGGCAAGTGCTGTTAGTGAGCACCTATGAAGGCCAGAACGGTACACGAGGGGGTGGGTGGCCAGCACCACGCCCGACCGCCTTTGTATCCCTAGTGCCGATGTTTACACACCGCACCAGGTACTCATTTGAGGCTGAGTCGACCTAGTGGAGGCCCAGGACCGGTTCAGATAATCGTCACTGGGTGTCGGCCGTGAGCGGGAATCGAACCCGTGTCGCCGGGTTCATAGCGCAGCGCGCTAACCGCTACACCATCGCTCACAACAACAACAACAACCGCCATTCGCCACTAAGTGGCGGTGACGTCACCACGACGCTTGTGCCAGGCTATGTGCACCGCTCACACACACACGCACACACGCACGCACGCGCGCGTGGGTGCGGGTTGGCCTGAGCGGGTACCCACTGCCGGGCCGGTGGTGCCTCTGCGCGTAGGGGATGCCCGTGTAGGAGCGCACGCGCTCCACGAACAGCGACCGCAGCCACGATTCGCGCTCGGGGTCCCCGCACGGTCCCGGGACCCTCGCGGGCATCGGCGCTCCCAGCAGACGCAGCTCTGCCTGCGTGGGGTTGGGGGGGGGAGGTGCAAGGGATGGAGGTGACATTGAGGGAGGGGAGGGGAGGGGGGGCAGGGAGACAAGGTCACCGGTCAGCATCAGCTCCAGGCACCGTTTTGAGTTGGCCGTTGCACAAACGCCAGAGTCGAAAATTCTCCTTTCGCACGTTCGCAAGTCGATTTGTTCGTAAGTCCAAGTCGATTCCAATCACGTTGTACGGCGTGTACACTAAACGCGGGGAATGGCTTTAAAAAGTTGTATAATCTGTCGACGTGGACGCCACTGGTTCTTCGTATTCTGCAAGTGTAGATGCCACTGGTTCTTCACGTTCTGCAGATGCAGATGCCACTGGTTCTTCACGTTCTGCAGATGTAGATGCCCCTGGTTCTTCACGTTCTGCAGCTGTAGATGCCACTGGTTCTTCGTGTTCTGCAGATGTAGATGCCACTGGTTCTTCGTGTTCTGTAGATGTAGATGCCACTGGTTCTTCACGTTCTGCAGATGAGGATGCCACTGGTTCTTCACGTTCTGCAGATGTAGATGCCACTGGTTCTTCGTGTTCTGTAGATGTAGATGCCACTGGTTCTTCACGTTCTGCAGATGAGGATGCCACTGGTTCTTCATGTTCTGCAGATGTAGATGCCACTGGTTCTTCGTGTTCTGTAGATGTAGATGCCACTGGTTCTTCACGTTCTGCAGATGTAGATGCCACTGGTTCTTCGTGTTCTGCAGATGTAGATGCCACTGGTTCTTCGTGTTCTGCAGATGAGGATGCCACTGGTTCTTCACGTTCTGCAGATGTAGATGCCACTGGTTCTTCACGTTCTGCAGATGAGGATGCCACTGGTTCTTCATGTTCTGCAGATGTAGATGCCACTGGTTCTTCGTGTTCTGCAGATGTAGATGCCACTGGTTCTTCTTGTTCTGCAGATGTAGATGCCACTGGTTCTTCACGTTCTGCAGATGTAGATGCCACTGGTTCTTCGTGTTCTGCAGATGAGGATGCCACTGGTTCTTCACGTTCTGCAGATGTAGATACCACTGGTTCTTCGTGTTCTGCTTATGTAGATGCCACTGGTTCTTCGTGCTCTGCAGATGTAGATGCCACTGGTTCTTCACGTTCTGCAGATGAGGATGCCACTGGTTCTTCATGTTCTGCAGATGTAGATGCCACTGGTTCTTCGTGTTCTGTAGATGTAGATGCCACTGGTTCTTCACGTTCTGCAGATGTAGATGCCACTGGTTCTTCGTGTTCTGCAGATGTAGATGCCACTGGTTCTTCGTGTTCTGCAGATGAGGATGCCACTGGTTCTTCACGTTCTGCAGATGTAGATGCCACTGGTTCTTCACGTTCTGCAGATGAGGATGCCACTGGTTCTTCATGTTCTGCAGATGTAGATGCCACTGGTTCTTCGTGTTCTGCAGATGTAGATGCCACTGGTTCTTCTTGTTCTGCAGATGTAGATGCCACTGGTTCTTCACGTTCTGCAGATGTAGATGCCACTGGTTCTTCGTGTTCTGCAGATGAGGATGCCACTGGTTCTTCACGTTCTGCAGATGTAGATACCACTGGTTCTTCGTGTTCTGCTTATGTAGATGCCACTGGTTCTTCGTGCTCTGCAGATGTAGATGCCACTGGTTCTTCGTGTTCTGCAGATGAGGATGCCACTGGTTCTTCGTGTTCTGCAGATGTAGATGCCACTGGTTCTTCGTGTTCTGCAGATGAGGATGCCACTGGTTCTTCGTGTGGCGTCGACATGACATCCGGGCAGGTTCGTTCCTATCTCTGAAAGTTGGTACGTCGAATGTCCGTGAGTAGAGGAGTCCCTGTGTGCCGAACTTCTTTTGCACCGTACGCAGCAAACCGTCACGGTATCTTAGCGTCCAGACGAGGTCATCTCCCGAGCAGGGGCTGTTCATCGCACGCGTCTCCTACCTTCGCGGCGTTATTGTGGGGAGTGGCTTTTCAATTCGTAATTTTTCATCTCTTTGTGATTTGCTCACCTCGCCCCCCTCCCCACCATCACCGCTCCCCCCCTCCACCACCACCACCACCGCCGGCGTGGCTCCATTAGAGGTGCAGGGCGTGGGGGGCCATGCCAGCTTCTCACGGCGGGGGCGGGGCGGGGGGCCGGCACCCCCACGCGCAGCCGGCCCCGCGTGCGACTCAACGCAGCTGCAGCGACAACGCCGCGCGCGCTCTGACCACTGAACCCCCCCCTCCCTCCACCCCTCCCTCCACCCCTCCCTCCCACCACCCCCCTCCCTCCACCCCCCCTCCCACCACCCCCCTCCCTCCACCCCCCCTCCCACCCCCCCCTCCCTCCACCTCCCCTCCACCCCTCCCTCCACCCCCCTCCACCCCTCCCTCCACCCCTCCCCCCCTCCCTCCAACTTTGTCAAACCAACTTGCAACTCGAGATATCGCGAGATTCATTTATTTATTATCCTTCCCCGCCCCCCAAAGACAAAGATCCCCCGTGTAGCCTCAACAGACTGTTGGGGCAAGTGCTGTTAGCAAGGCCCAAAGACAAAGATCCCCCGTATAGCCTCAACAGACTATTGGGCAAGTGCTGTTAGCAAGGCCCAAAGGCAAAGATCCCCCGTGTAGCCTCAACAGACTATTGGGCAAGTGCTGTTAGCAAGGCCCAAAGGCAAAGATCCCCCGTATAGCCTCAACAGACTGTTGGAGCAAGTGCTGTTAGCGAGAAGCAGCACCTATGAAGGTACGACAGACGAAGAGGTGAGGCTGGCCAGCACCACGCCCGGCCGCCTTTGTCTCCCGAGTGACGACGCTTACGCCACACCGCGCACCGGGTACTGATTTTGAGGCCGAGTCGACCTAGGGGAGGTCCAGCACCCGCTCAAACATTCGCCCCCTGTTATTGATGGTGAGCGCGAATCGAACTCGGGTCACCGGGTTCGTAGCGCAGCGCGTCAACCACCACCCCCACCACCAACCCTCCCATCATGATGTCACGTTCCTCTCTCTCTCTCTCTACCCCGATGGGCTCCCTCCACCCGGCAAACAAACGCAGGAGACAACTTCGGACAGCAGCGGATGCTGCAGCTGCTTATTTCGCATGGTGGCGACACTCGCGCGCACGCTCTCGCGGTCCCGACACAAAGGACAAAGATCCCCCGTATAGCCTTGGCAGACTGTGGGGGCAAGTTCTCTTAGCGAGGTCCAAAGATAAAGATCCCCCGTATAGCCCGGGCAGACTATGGGGGCAAGTGCTCTTAGCGAGATCCAAAGACAAAGATCCCCCGTATAGCCCGGGCAGACTGTGGGTGGCAAGTGCTCTTATCGAGGTCCAAAGACAAAGATCCCCCGTATAGCCTGGGCAGACTGTGCGGGCAAGTGCTCTTAGCGAGGTCCAAAGATAAAGATCCCCCGTATAGCCCGGGCAGACTGTGGGTGGCAAGTGCTCTTATCGAGGTCCAAAGACAAAGATCCCCCGTAAAGCCTGGGCAGACTATGCGGGCAAGTGCTCTTAGCGAGGTCCAAAGATAAAGATGCCCCGTATAGCCTGGGCAGACTGTGGGTGGCAAGTGATCTTAGCGAGGTCCAAAGACAAAGATTCCCTGTATAGCCTGGGCAGACTGTGCGGGCAAGTGCTCTTAGCGAGGTCCAAAGATAAAGATCCCCCGTATAGCCCGGGCAGACTGTGGGGGCAAGCGCTCTTAGCGAGGTCCAAAGACAAAGATCCCCCGTATAGCCTGAACGGACTGTGGGGGCAAGTGCTGTTAGCGCGTAGCACCTATGAAGGCCGGCACGGCGCACGAGGTGATGGGTGACCAGTACCACGCCCGGCCGCCTTCGTCTCCCCGGTGGCGATGATGTTTAAGGCTGAGTCGACCTAGGGGAAGTGTAGAGCAGGTTGACGATGCCAATTGGGAACGACGATTCGCATCCATGGGCAGGAATTGAACTCGGCTTGCGAGCGCCGCGTCGTACATACACGCACGCGTGAAACAAAGATACCCCGTGTAGCCCACACAAGGCTATCGACGCTAGTGCTGTTTGCGAATGCCTATTAAGGTGAAGACGGCGCACTAGGAGGTAGTAGTTTTTTTTCCGGCCCCAAGCCCGGCCACCTTTGTCTCCCCAGTGCTGATTAGCGGGGGGCGGGGGGGGGGGGTGAGTTGACTGCAGTTGAGGTCTGGGATCCGTGGCTTCATGGGCCCGGAATCGATCCCAAGTCACCAGGTTCGTCCGTGCAGTGCGCTCACCCCCCCCCCCCCCCCCCACAGACAAAGATAAAAAGACAAAGATCCCCCGTATAGCCTTAACAGACGGTTAGGGCAAGTGCTGTTAGCGAGCACCTACGAAGGCCGGCACGGCAACACGAGGGGGTGGGTGGCCAGCACCACGCCCGGCCGCCTTTGTCTCGCCTGTGGCGATGTTTACACACCAGGTTCGTAGTGCAGCGTGCTAACCGCTACACCACCGCTCCCCCCCACAGACACACACAGGGACACGCATCTCACACGGTGTCAGGTTCAATGCTTGGGGTGGTGTTGGGTCTAAGGGTGTTGGTGTGTTAGGTCGGTTAGGGCCCGTGTTAGGTATCATAGCAACAGTGCTAGTGTGACTGTAGGTGTAATGATTAGGGTCAGTATTAGTGTGACTGTAGGTGTAATGGTTAGGGTCAGTGTTAGAGTCACTGTAGGTGTAATGGTTAGGGTCAGTATTAGTGTGACTGTAGGTGTAATGGTTAGGGTCAGTGTTAGTGTGACTGTAGGTGTAATGGTTAGGGTCAGTGTTAGGGTGACTGTAGGTGTAATGGTTAGGGTCAGTGTTAGGGTGACTGTAGGTGTAATGGTTAGGGTCAGTGTTAGGGTGACTGTAGGTGTAATGGTTAGGGTCAGTGTTAGTGTGACTGTAGGTGTAATGGTTAGGGTCAGTATTAGTGTGACTGTAGGTGTAATGGTTAGGGTCAGTGTTAGTGTGACTGTAGGTGTAATGGTTAGGGTCAGTGTTAGTGTGACTGTAGGTGTAATGGTTAGGGTCAGTGTTAGGGTGACTGTAGGTGTAATGGTTAGGGTCAGTGTTAGGGTGACTGTAGGTGTAATGGTTAGGGTCAGTGTTAGGGTGACTGTAGGTGTAATGGTTAGGGTCAGTGTTAGTGTGACTGTAGGTGTAATGGTTAGGGTCAGTATTAGTGTGACTGTAGGTGTAATGGTTAGGGTCAGTGTTAGGGTGACTGTAGGTGTAATGGTTAGGGTCAGTGTTAGTGTGACTGTAGGTGTAATGGTTAGGGTCAGTATTAGTGTGACTGTAGGTGTAATGGTTAGGGTCAGTGTAAGGGTGACTGTAGGTGTAATGGTTAGCGTCAGTGTTAGAGTGACTATAGGTGTAATGGTTAGCGTCAGTGTTAGTGTGATTGTAGGTGTAATGGTTAGGGTCAGTGTTAGTGTGACTGTAAGTGTAATGGTTAGGGTTATTGTGAGAGTGACTGTAGGTGTAATGGTTAGGGTCAATGTTAGTGTGACTGTAGGCGTAATGGTTAGGGTCAGTGTTAGTGTGACTGTAGGTGTAATGGTTAGGATCAGTGTTAGTGTGACTGTAGGTGTAATGGTTAGGGTCAGTGTTAGGGTCACTGTAAGTGTAATGGTTAGGGTCAGTGTTAGTGTGACTGTAGGTGTAATGGTTAGGGTCAGTGTTAGTGTGACTGTAGGTGTAATGGTTAGGATCAGTGTTAGTGTGACTGTAGGTGTAATGGTTTGGGTCAGTGTTAGAGTCACTGTAGGTGTAATGGTTAGGGTCAGTGTTAGGGTCACTGTAAGTGTAATGGTTAGGGTCACTGTTAGAGTCACTGTAGGTGTAATGGTTAGGGTCAGTGTTAGTGTGACTGTAGGTGTAATGGTTTGGGTCAGTGTTAGAGTCACTGTAGGTGTAATGGTTAGGGTCAGTGTTAGGGTCACTGTAAGTGTAATGGTTAGGGTCACTGTTAGAGTCACTGTAGGTGTAATGGTTAGGGTCAGTGTTAGTGTGACTGTAGGTGTAATGGTTAGTATCAGTGTTAGGGTCACTGTAAGTGTAATGGTTAGGGTCAGTGTTAGTGTGACTGTAGGTGTAATGGTTAGGGTCAGTGTTAGGGTCACTGTAAGTGTAATGGTTAGGGTCAGTGTTAGGGTCACTGTAAGTGTAATGGTTAGGGTCAGTGTTAGAGTCACTGTAGGTGTAATGGTTAGGGTCAGTGTTAGGGTCACTGTAGGTGTAATGGTTAGGGTCAGTGTTAGGGTCACTGTAGGTGTAATGGTTAGGGTCAGTGTTAGAGTCACTGTAGGTGTAACAGGTCGCGTGCGAGAGAGCGGTGATGCAGAAGTCGCTGTCTGCGGTGATCGTAATGAGCCACAACTCACCAGCGACAGTTCCATATCACCAGCTCACCTGCCGGCATTGGCAGCAGTAGCTACACAACATGTTGCCTGTGAGATTATAATGAACAAAAAATCTCCATCCGTAGCGGTGACCAGAAGATGGGTGCCACTCAAAGCAAAGAGCATAACTCTGGCGTCCCTACAGAGAAAGAGAGGCGGAGGGCAGACAGAGAGACAGACAGAGAGACAGACAGAGAGACAGAAGAGAGACAGAGAGACAGAGAGACAGAAGAGAGACAGAGAGAGAGACAGAGAGACAGACAGAGAGACAGAAGAGAGATAGACAGAGAGACAGAAGAGAGACAGAGGAGAGACAGAGGAGAGACAGACAGAGAGACAGAAGAGAGACAGACAGAGAGGCAGAGAGACAGACAGAGAGGCAGACAGATAGACAGACGAGAGACAGAGATACAGAGGAGAGACAGAAGAGAGACAGAAGAGAGACAGACAGAGAGACAGACAGATAGACAGAAGAGAGACAGACAGAGAGACAGACAGAGAGACAGAAGAGAGACAGACAGAGAGACAGACAGAGAAACAAAAGAGAGACAGAAGAGAGACAGACAGAGAGACAGAGGAGAGACAAAAGAGACAGAAGAGAGACAGACAGAGAGACAGACAAAGAGGCAGAGAGACAAAAGAGAGACAGAAGAGAGACAGAAGAAAGACAGAGGAGAGACAGACAGAGAAACAAAAGAGAGACAGACAGAGAAACAAAAGAGAGACAGAAGAGAGACAGACAGAGAAACAAAAGAGAGACAGAAGAGAGACAGACAGAGAGACAGAGGAGAGACAAAAGAGAGACAGACAGAGAGACAGACAGAGAGGCAGAGAAACAGACAGAGAGACAGACAGAGATACAGAGGAGAGACAGAAGAGAGACAAAAGAGAAACAAACAGAGAGACAAAAGAGAGACAAAGGAGAGACAAAAGAGAGACAAAGGAGAGACAGAGGAGAGACAGAGGAGAGCTGCAACTCCAGGCCCCGACAAAGCCGTGACTCTGCCCCTCCGTCTCGTCACGAACGTCGCTTTGTGCGACGACTCCCCTGCAGTGGCTCAGTTTTGTTCTCTCTCTTGCCGATTCTGCCTGCTGCAACCAGTTCACAATCCTGGGGCCACCGCCGAGTGAGACAGAAAATGTTCAGTGGGCATCACCAAAGCTGACATTTTTGTCCCCTGCTGGCCAAACCCGTGGCCCTCTCGCTTACGGACGACCTCTGGAGCGAGCCCGTCCCGTGCAAAGTTTGACTTTGTGTGGGAGGAGGAAGGGGGGGGGGTGTGCTTGGCACGATTAAGCTCTGCACAGATGGATTCAAGAAATCGCCCGCTAACGCGCTGCCACATACTGGCCACGGGCAGCTCGCCGTCCGTGCGTAGAAAACGCGGCGCGTCCCCGGAGCAGTCTGGGATCCGAGCACGATGCGCTGGCTCAAATCTAACGCGTTATTGTATGTACGTACGCACGCACGTTGAACTTCTTTCGCACCGTACGTAGCCAACCCGCGGGCCGGGGGGGGGTGGGGGAGATACAACGAACTGCACACGCAAAAAAATCAGTTCGTAAGAAATTAGTTTGTCAATCCAAACGACTTCAGAGTGCACAGCACCCAGTGGCTTCCCGGTATCGGATACGGAAGAGCGTTCCAGACGGCCGCAGAAGCGTGCCTGAAAGCGCCGCGATGACGCGGGTCGAACGTCTTTGTTCGACGTTTTTTACCGATTTTGGCTGCCCAAAACTCAGTGCAGATCGCGCGCCACGCCCAAGCGGATGGGGTCATGGTGGTTTTAAAATAAAAAAATATATATATTTATAAACGTCCGCGCGAGTTCTAAATATGTAAAAAAACAATCCCTCCGACGTGAAGGCCACAGCGCGTTGAGTGAATGTTGTGTGTCTGTGTGTCTACTTGACACGCAGTCGGCTTTCGCGACCAATATCATCCATGACACGGGTTTTTAGTTAGGGTGGGATCGCGTGTCTCTCTATGTTGGGAACGGCGGTGTAGCGGTTAGCGCCACGAAACCCAACGACCCGAGTTCGATTCCCGCTCACGACCAACACCAGTGATGATTATCTGAACCGGTCCTGGGCCTCTTCTAGGTCGACTCAGCCTCAAACGAGTACCTGGTGCGGTGTGTAAACATCACCACTGGGGAGAACAAAGTCGATCGGGCGTGGTGCTGGCCACCCACCCCCTCGTGTACCGTGCAAGGCCTTCACAGGTGCTGCTCGCTAACAGCACTTGCCCCTACAGTCTGTTGAGGCTACACGGGGGGATCTTTGTCTTGTTTGTGTGCGTGCGCAAAATGTTCACCTCCTCGGCGACGCAGCCGTCAAGCGCAGCGGGGGGGCTAGGGGGAAGTGGGCCTAGGGTGGCGATTGCCTCCCACACAGAGGCAGGTGAGACACGTTGGCAGGTATGCAAAGTACAAAGACAAAGATCCCTCCCCCCGGTGTAGCCTCGGGGGCAAGTGCTGTTAGCGAGGACATCCCATCGGCAGCACAGCCGTCTATGATCGCATAAACTAAACGAACTCAACTTTTTATCTTACCAGGTAAGGCCCCACTGAGATATGGATAGCTCGTTTTGTTTTCTGAAGCGACCTAGCATGAAGATGATAGCTCAACGAAGTGGCTTATCGTCGTGTGGACATTCATAGCATGAGCCAAGTACTTCGAAAGGCGTGATGATGTTGATTCTAAAATGTGGAAGGGAAACACCGGGAGACGACCCGGGGAAAAATCCACGCGACCACGGGGAGAGAGACACGCAAATTCCAAATATACAGCAGCAGGCCTCAGGGTCGGGATCGAACCCACGACCTCATATCTACCACTCATTACATTACAAAGCGCTTGCCACAAATGAACCACAAAGCCTCGCTGGATCTCGTCAAGGAGCGTAAACCATCGGGCCAGCTCCGGTCATCCTCACAGCGGCGGCGGCGGCTCTTGGCTTTGGCCATTCGGCAAAGACGGCGGCCACCGGATCGCGTGGCGCTTTCGGATGCGCTTCTGCAGGCCGTCTGGAACGCACCTTCCGATATTCGGAAGCCACTGGAGCTTTTAAATGATCTCGATTGAAAAACGGATTTCTCCATATCAACTGCTTTAATGTGTATTCTTAGCTCTTTCGGTAAAGTCACGTTGAAGGGAAACAATAAAATAATAAAATATATAAAACAATAAAAATTTCTCACGACGTTTCGACCATAACACAAACGGTCCCTTCAACGTGACTTTACCGAAAGAGCTAAGAATATGAATTACTGCAGTCACGAAAGCTTTAAATGCTTTAATGTGCTTCTTGTTTCATGTCCCCCCCCTGCCGCCCGGCACCTCCGATTAGCACGGATTAGGTGCGAAATAACTTCAACATACAGTAGTGCAATACATGAATACAAGAAACGGTTTCGACATGAGGCGTCTCGTCGACACAGATCAGGGTTCTGCTCTGCTCAGTGTTTAACGAAGTCAAAAGGGGTGATCACCCTCCTTCCCTGTTACTTCAGCTGGTTTCAGCCGAGCCAAGGCGCACAGTCGCTCGTTCGCGCACGAACTATTACAGCGCGCACGCACAGGTGAAACCACTCCAGTGACGTGCGGTGAGGTCAATGGCTGGGCAGGTACTGGATAGTGTCAGAGCCAGATTCACACACGGAGGGGGGCGTGGCCTCACGGAGGGGGGCGTGGCCTCACGGACGGGGGGCGTGTTAGAGACGTCCCCCTCAGTGAGGCAGATGTGATAGCTGCCTCCCCTGGTGCTTTTTCATTGCAGTTTCATGACGAGACCGGCGAGCCTAAATATATTTATACACATACGTGAAGTAAGTTACCTGGAGTATGGAAGACGAGGATATGAAATGAAGGGGTCTACAAACATTACATTGGTGACATACTGAGATAGTAACAGGCACGCGCTTATTGCCCGCGCTCCACCCAGGTACTGAGGGGTTGCGCAATCAGAGGGGAGGCTGACCTCGTCGCTGCCTCACCTCTCGTCTCTTCCTGTATTTACAGCGGAGCTCCGCAAATTTTTGGCGGTTTGGACGATAAAAAAAAGATTGTAATCGTACAGAAATGACATTTATAACACATATCAGTGGAAAAAAATCTTCATATTTATTTCATTTGATTATTCTTTTTTTTTACTTTTCGTAACAGCTATTTTCATTGGAGTACGACAGGTGAGGTCCCTGCCTCCCCTTGCCTCCCCTGACCCGCACGTCCCTGAACCACGCGGCATGTAAGAGGGCCCTTGTCGGGACTCGGAAGCCTAAGCGGGGGGTCTGATGAGAAACTGGGTGCCGAGCCCTGAATGTGCGTGCACCTGGGGGCTCGCCACGTGGTGTAGGTGCGGGCCTGGTGAAGGTGGTGCGCCGGGTGTAGACCACCACCACCACCACCCCCCACCGCTGGTGCGATGTCTACACACACACATATCGTTGTTTACACACCGCACCAGGTTACTCGTTTGAGGCTGAGTCGATCTAGGGGAGGCCCAGGACCGGTTCGGATATTTCGTCACCGATGTTGGCCGTGAGCGGTAATCGAACTCGGGTCGACGAGTTCGCAGCGCAGCGCTGCGCTACCCGCTACACTACCGCGCCCCACAAAAACCGCAGTTCGCCACGAGGCGGCGGTGCCGTCACCACGGCGCTTGTGCCAGGCTAGGTGCACAAACACAGATTCACACACGCAGATTTACTGCCATACACCTGCCCACTGACACATTCACACACACAGCAATTCACACTCACCTACACACATATTCACACAGCCACAAAGATATTAACTGTCTCACGCACCTGATCACTCACACTCACACAAAGTGATTCACTCTTACACACAACTCACACAGTAACTTACACTCTTACACAAAGTGATTCACTCTTACACCACACAGTAACTCACACTCTCACACAAAGTGATTCACTCTCACAAAACACACAACTCACAGCTGCCCACTCACTCACACACAGTAACTCACACTCTCACACAAAGTGATTCACTCTCACACAACACACAACTCACACCTGCCCACTCACACACAGTAACTCACACTCTCACACAAAGTGATTCACTCTTACACAACACACACAGTAACTCACACTCTCACACAAAGTGATTCACTCTTACACAACACACACAGTAACTCACACTCTCACACAAAGTGATTCACTCTTACACAACACACACACAGTAACTCACACTCTCACACAAAGTGATTCACTCTTACACAACACACACATTAACTCACACAAAGTGATTCACTCTTACACAACACACACACCTGCCCACGCACACAGTATCTCACACTCTCACACGCACAGTAACTCACAATCTCACACAACACACAGTAATTCACACTCTCACACAAAGTGATTCACTCTTACACAACACACACACAGTAACTCACACTCTCACACAAAGTGATTCACTCTTACACACCACACACATACACACATTAACTCACACAAAGTGATTCACTCTTACACACAACTCACACAGTAACTTACACTCTTACACAAAGTGATTCACTCTTACACCACACACACCTGCTCACTCACGCAACACACAGTAACTCAAACTCTTATACAACACACAGTAACTCACACTCTCACACAAAGTGATTCACTCTTACACCACACACAACACACAGTAACTCACCCTCTCACACAAAGTGATTCACTCTCATACAAGACACAACTCACACCTGCCCACTCACTCACACACAGTAACTCACACTCTCATACAAAGTGATTCACTCTTACACAACACACACACCTGCCCACGCACACAGTAACTCACACTCTCTCACACACAGTAATTCACACTCTCACACACACAGTAATTCACACTCTCACACAACACACAGTAATTCACACTCTCACACAAAGTGATTCACTCTTACACAACACACACACAGTAACTCACACTCTCACACAACATACAGCAATTCACACTCTCACACAAAGTGATTCACTCTTACACAACACACACACAGTAACTCACACTCTCACACAAAGTGATTCACTCTTACACAACACACAACTCACACCTGCCCACTCACTCACACACAGTAACTCACACTCTCACACAAAGTGATTCACTCTTACACAACACACACAGTAACTCACACTCTCACACAAAGTGATTCACTCTTACACGACACACAATTCACACCTGCCCACTCACACACAGTAACTCACACTCTCACACAAAGTGATTCACTCTTACACAACACACACATAGTAACTCACACTCTCACACAAAGTGATTCACTCTTACACAACACACACAGTAACTCACACTCTCACACACAAAGTAACTCACAATCTCACACAACACACAGTAATTCACACTCGCACACAAAGTGATTCACTCTTACACAACACACACACAGTAACTCACACTCACACAAAGTGATTCACTCTTACACCACACACAACACACAGTAACTCACACTCACACAAAGTGATTCACTCTCACACAACTCACACCTGCCCACTCACTCACACACAGTAACTCACACTCTCATACAAAGTGATTCACTCTCACACAACACACAGTAACTCACACTCTCACACAAAGTGATTCACTCTCACACAACACACAGTAACTCACACTCTTACACAAAGTGATTCACTCTTACACAACACACACACCTGCCCACGCACACAGTAACTCACACTCACACACACAGTAACTCACAATCTCACACAACACACAGTAATTCACACTCACACAAAGTGATTCACTCTTACACAACACACAATTCACACCTGCCCACTCACTCACACACAGTAACTCACACTCTCACACAAAGTGATTCACTCTTACACCACACACAACACACAGTAACTCACACTCTCACACAAAGTGATTCACTCTTACACCACACACAACACACAGTAACTCACACTCACACAAAGTGATTCACTCTCACACAACACACAACTCACACCTGCCCACTCACTCACACACAGCAACTCACACTCTCATACAAAGTGATCCACTCTTACACAACACACACACAGTAACTCACACTCTCATACAAAGTGATTCACTCTCACACAACACACAGTAACTCACACTCTCACACAAAGTGATTCACTCTTACACCACACACAACTCACACCTGCCCACTCACACACAGTAACTCACACTCTCATACAAAGTGATTCACTCTTACACCACACACAACACACAGTAACTCACACTCACACAAAGTGATTCACTCTCACACAACACACAACTCACACCTGCCCACTCACTCACACACAGTAACTCATACTCTCACACAAAGTGATCCACTCTCACACAACACACACACAGTAACTCACACTGTCACACAAAGTGATTCACTCTTACACAACTCACACCTGCGCACTCACTCACACACAGTAACTCACACTCTCAAACAAAGTGATTCACTCTTACACAACACACACACAGTAACTCACACTCTCACACAAAGTGATTCACTCTTACACAACACACACATTAACTCACACAAAGTGATTCACTCTTACACAACACACACACACCTGCCCACGCACACAGTAACTCACACTCTCACACACACAGTAACTCACACTCTCACACAAACAGTAATTCACACTCTCACACAACACACAGTAACTCACACTCTCACACAAACAGTAATTCACACTCTCACACAACACACAGTAATTCACACTCTCACACAAAGTGATTCACTCTTACACAACACACACACAGTAACTCACACTCTCACACAAAGTGATTCACTCCACCACAACACACACACACAGTAACTCACACTCACGCAAAGTGATTCACTCTCACACAACACACACACACAGTAACTCACACTCACACAAAGTGATTCACTCTTGCACAACACACACATTAACTCACACAAAGTGATTCACTCTTACACAACACACACACAGTAACTCACACCCTCACACAAAGTGATTCACTCTTACACCACACACAATACACAGTAACTCACACTCACACAAAGTGATTCACTCTCACACAACACACAACTCACACCTGCCCACTCACTCACACACAGCAACTCACACTCTCATACAAAGTCATCCACTCTTACACAACACACACACACAGTAACTCACACTCTCACCACCCCTTACGAAGGAGCACCCCCCCCTCTACCCCCCAGAGCGTGCGAGGCGACACGCGACACGCGTGGTGCGAGCGAGCGAGTGAGCTGGGAGCAGGGAGGGCAGCACCAGAGCCTCGTAATCACCGTCACTCGCCACGTGGCCTCCACTTACAGCCACCCCCCCCCCCCCCCGCGTGGAGGCTGAAGGGGAGGGGGGGGGCACGAGGCGGGGCGGCCGCAAACAAAGAGCGGAGGATGTCCCCCCTCCCCTCGACCCCTCCCCCCGCCCCTCCACCCCCTCCACCCCCTCCCCTCGACCCCTCCCCCCGCCCCTCCACCCCCTCCCCTCGACCCCTCCCCTCCACCCCCTCCCCTCCTCCCCCTCCCATCGACCCCTCCCCTCGACCCCTCCCCGCTCCTCTCCTCCCCCAGCACCAATTAACATTTTAGCTCCCCATACTTTACACCACCTCTCTCTACAATAGCGCGTGAATTACCCCCCACCCTCTCTCTACAATAGCGCGTTAATTACCCCCCACCCTCTCTCTACAATAGCGCGTTAATTAACCCCCTCCCCTCTCTCTACAATAGCGCGTTAATTAACCCCCTCCCCTCTCTCTACAATAGCGCGTTAATTACCCCCCACCCTCTCTCTACAATAGCGCGTTAATTACCCCCCTCCCCTCTCTCTACAATAGCGCGTTAATTAACCCCCTCCCCTCTCTCTACAATAGCGCGTTAATTAACCCCCCTCCCCTCTCTCTACAATAGCGCGTTAATTAACCCCCCACCTCTCTCTACAATAGCGCGTTAATTACCCCCCTCCCCTCTCTCTACAATAGCGCGTTAATTAACCCCCCACCTCTCTCTACAATAGCGCGTTAATTACCCCCCTCCCCTCTCTCTACAATAGCGCGTTAATTAACCCCCTCCCCTCTCTCTACAATAGCGCGTTAATTACCCCCCTCCCCTCTCTCTACAATAGCGCGTTAATTAACCCCCCACCTCTCTCTACAATAGCGCGTTAATTAACCCCCTCCCCTCTCTCTACAATAGCGCGTTAATTACCCCCCTCCCCTCTCTCTACAATAGCGCGTTAATTAACCCCCACCCCACCTCTCTCTACAATAGCGCGTTAATTAACCCCCTCCCCTCTCTCTACAATAGCGCGTTAATTAACCCCCTCCCCCCACCTCTCTCTACAATAGCGCGTTAATTAACCCCTCCCTCACCTCTCTCTACAATAGCGCGTTAATTAACCCCCACCCCTCTCTCTACAATAGCGCGTTAATTAACCCCCCCCCATCTCTCTACAATAGCGCGTTAATTAACCCCCCACCCTCTCTCTACAATAGCGCGTTAATTACCCCCCTCCCCTCTCTCTACAATAGCGCGTTAATTAACCCCCTCCCCTCTCTCTACAATAGCGCGTTAATTAACCCCCTCCCCTCTCTCTACAAAAGCGCGTTAATTACCCCCCTCCCCTCTCTCTACAATAGCGCGTTAATTAACCCCCACCCCTCTCTCTACAATAGCGCGTTAATTACCCCCCTCCCCTCTCTCTACAATAGCGCGTTAATTAACCCCCACCCCTCTCTCTACAATAGCGCGTTAATTACCCCCCTCCCCTCTCTCTACAATAGCGCGTTAATTACCCCCCCTCCCCTCTCTCTACAATAGCGCGTTAATTAACCCCCCCCCCACCTCTCTCTACAATAGCGCGTTAATTAACCCCCCTCCCCTCTCTCTACAATAGCGCGTTAATTACCCCCCCCACCTCTCTCTACAATAGCGCGTTAATTAACCCCCCCTCCCCTCTCTCTACAATAGCGCGTTAATTAACCCCCTCCCCTCTCTCTACAATAGCGCGTTAATTAACCCCCTCCCCTCTCTCTACAATAGCGCGTTAATTAACCCCCCTCCCCTCTCTCTACAATAGCGCGTTAATTAACCCCCCCTCCCTCTCTCTACAATAGCGCGTTAATTAACCCCCCCCCACCTCTCTCTACAATAGCGCGTTAATTAACCCCCTCCCCTCTCTCTACAATAGCGCGTTAATTAACCCCCCTCCCCTCTCTCTACAATAGCGCGTTAATTACCCCCCTCCCCTCTCTCTACAATAGCGCGTTAATTAACCCCCCACCTCTCTCTACAATAGCGCGTTAATTAACCCCCTCCCCTCTCTCTACAATAGCGCGTTAATTACCACCCTCCCCTCTCTCTACAATAGCGCGTTAATTAACCCCCCTCCCCTCTCTCTACAATAGCGCGTTAATTAACCCCCTCCCCTCTCTCTACAATAGCGCGTTAATTAACCCCCCTCCCCTCTCTCTACAATAGCGCGTTAATTAACCCCCCCTCCCCTCTCTCTACAATAGCGCGTTAATTACCCCCCTCCCCTCTCTCTACAATAGCGCGTTAATTAACCCCCCCTCCCCTCTCTCTACAATAGCGCGTTAATTACCCCCCTCCCCTCTCTCTACAATAGCGCGTTAATTAACCCCCTCCCCTCTCTCTACAATAGCGCGTTAATTAACCCCCTCCCCTCTCTCTACAATAGCGCGTTAATTAACCCCCCTCCCCTCTCTCTACAATAGCGCGTTAATTAACCCCCCCTCCCTCTCTCTACAATAGCGCGTTAATTAACCCCCCCCCCCACCTCTCTCTACAATAGCGCGTTAATTAACCCCCCTCCCCTCTCTCTACAATAGCGCGTTAATTAACCCCCCCCCCACCTCTCTCTACAATAGCGCGTTAATTACCCCCCCACCTCTCTCTACAATAGCGCGTTAATTAACCCCCCCTCCCCTCTCTCTACAATAGCGCGTTAATTAACCCCCTCCCCTCTCTCTACAATAGCGCGTTAATTAACCCCCTCCCCTCTCTCTACAATAGCGCGTTAATTAACCCCCCTCCCCTCTCTCTACAATAGCGCGTTAATTAACCCCCCCTCCCTCTCTCTACAATAGCGCGTTAATTAACCCCCCCCCCCCACCTCTCTCTACAATAGCGCGTTAATTAACCCCCCTCCCCTCTCTCTACAATAGCGCGTTAATTAACCCCCTCCCCTCTCTCTACAATAGCGCGTTAATTAACCCCCTCCCCTCTCTCTACAATAGCGCGTTAATTAACCCCCCTCCCCTCTCTCTACAATAGCGCGTTAATTACCCCCCCACCTCTCTCTACAATAGCGCGTTAATTAACCCCCTCCCCTCTCTCTACAATAGCGCGTTAATTAACCCCCTCCCCTCTCTCTACAATAGCGCGTTAATTAACCCCCCTCCCCTCTCTCTACAATAGCGCGTTAATTAACCCCCCTCCCCTCTCTCTACAATAGCGCGTTAATTAACCCCCTCCCCTCTCTCTACAATAGCGCGTTAATTAACCCCCCTCCCCTCTCTCTACAATAGCGCGTTAATTAACCCCCCCTCCCTCTCTCTACAATAGCGCGTTAATTAACCCCCCCCCCCCACCTCTCTCTACAATAGCGCGTTAATTACCCCCCCCCACCTCTCTCCGCCCGAGCCTGTCATCAGCGAAGCTCACCGACTCAGACAGCAGCGAACATTGATGACTCGTCCATGAGGTTTCCCGCGCTCTCTGCGGAAGTCGTAGGAGTGGTAGATGCGTTCCAAATAATAATAATAATGACAATAATAATGACAATAATAATGATAATAATGGGGCGCGCAAAGCGAAACCCCCACAAAAGAGACAGCTGCCTGTCGAGTAGCGCACAGGGAACACACACAGTACACACACACACACAGTACACATAGTACACACACACAGTACACACAGTACACACACACACAGTACACACTCACACAGGGAACACACACAGTACACCCACAGTACACACACACACAGTACACACACCACACACAGTAGACACACACACACAGTACACACACACACAGGGAACACACACAGTACACCCACAGTACACACACACACAGTACACACACACACAGTACACACACACACACAGTACACATAGTACACACACAGTACACACAGTACACACACACAGTACACACACACAGTACACACACACAGTACACACAGTACACACACACAGTACACACAGTACACACACACAGTACACACACCACACACACAGTACACATAGTACACACACAGTACACACACACAGTACACACAGTACACACACCACACACACACAGTACACACACAGTACACATAGTACACACACAGTACACACAGTAAACACACACAGTACACACATAGTACACACACACCACACAGTGCGCACACACCCACAGTACACACACCCACAGTACACACACAGTACACACACACCACACAGTACACACACCCACAGTACACACAGTACACACACAGTACACACACACAGTACACACACAGTACACACACACAAACAGTACACACAGTACACACACATACACAGTACACACAGTACACACACACACCACACACACACAGTACACACACACAGTACACACACCACACAGTACACACACACAGTACACACAGTACACCACACACACACAGTACACACTCACAGTACACACATAGTACACACACACCACACACACAGTATACACAGTACACACAGTACACACACAGTACACACACCACACACAGTACACACAGTATACACAGTGCACACACAGTACACACCGCACAGTACACACAATACACACACATAGTGCACACACACAGTGTACACACAGTACACACACAGTACACACCACACAGTACACACCACACAGTACACACACATAGTGCACACACACATAGTGCACACACACAGTACACACCACACAGTACACACACACAGTACACACACACAGTACACACAGTACACACACACACAGTACACACCACACAGTACACACACAGTACACACACAGTACACAAACACAGTGCACACACATAGTACACACGCACTTATATGGGACTCTCGTTTTTAACGGAAAAAGTACGGATAATAATGCACTGTAACATGCTAACAAATGTAATGTTAACAGCTTCAATAAGTCAAAGAGCCTCCCCACTTGTTCGCCACCGCTGTCAACGCGTGGCCTGGAATCTTCTCCAGGTGACCTCCAGAGCTGGGAGGCAGCGGCACGTGTCACGTGGCGTCGTGGCAAAGTCTCAGAGGTGTTCACGGTTTTAACACCGCGAAATCGCACAAACGTAGAACCCGCGAAGAGCGAGGGAGCCCCGCATTTCCCGCCTTGCGCACAGTGGCAGCAGGCAATGCGTTCAGGCGGAGCTCGATGCCAAACGTCGAAGTCCTGCTGCTGGTAGCCACGACGAGAGGGCTTGATCAGAGAAAGAGAGAGAGATAGAGAGTTCGTGTCGTGTCCGCTGTTCCGTCTCCTCCGTTGAAGGAGTTTCAGGCCGAAGTGACTTTCCTCTGTAGGTCCATAGCCCCGGGTTGCATGGCCCACAGTCTCGCAGCTGTGGATTGTCTTTAATGCATCTCGACGGGTCTCTGTGAATCTCTATGAATCTCGATGAGTGTCTGTGAATTTTCCATGTGTCGCATTGAGTCTATGCGTCTGTATGTGTTTCTATATATATGCGTGTCTTTCTACGTGTATCTATGCGTCTCTACGTATCTCGATGTGTCTCTATGAGTCTATGCGTCTCTATGTGTTTCTATATATATGCGTGTCTTTCTCCGTGTATCTATGGGTCTCGACGTATCTCAATGTGTCTCTATGGGTTTACTGTGTGGTTCCATAGCTCGGGTTGCATGGCCCACAGTCTCGCAGCTGTGGCTTGTCTTTAATGCAAATCTCTATGCGTCTCGTTGAGTCTCTATATGTCTCTGGGTCTCTATGCATCTCTATCTTTTTGCGGAAGGCGATACGTTCATGAGCTGAATGCCAATGTTGAGGTCTGCTGCTGCTGCTGGGCACAAGGAGAGGGCTTCACGGAGCGCACACTCCGGTGATTTAGCATATTAGTCAGGACAAAAACCCGCTCGATAGTTGTGTCTGTTTAACCGCTGCCTCTTGGGGGTGGCCACATATTTTTTTCCAACTCTTCTCACTCCTGAGTTGGTGGCCTGAACAGCTACAAGAACAACGACTGTAGTCGACGCGGCCATGAGCGTTCAACTCTTGGGCCAGTCGCCTGGGCAAGGCTGGAGGGAGAACATTATCCGCGCAATGTGGTGTGCACACGGGGGCATGCGGGCAGGCGACGCGTAAGGATGGGGGGAGTTGGTGGTCTGGTGGTTGGTGTGATGCCGAGGATAACCAGACAGCCCGGGACTGGTTCAAACTCCACCTGTTGTCGTCGGTGGCAATGTTCCTGCCGTTCGACCCAATGGTACAGGGCAGCCAGCTCTGATGTCCGTACACTGATGGGATTTACCCCGTGGCAGTGGAACAAACCTGTCAACCCCTTATATATTTTTTTTACCTTATTACAGACCAATTCACACCTTGTTGGTCACCCCGTGCCCCTTAAAAATCTCAACGTCCATCCTACAAAGTCCCATCACAAGGGAGAAACACAACACAAATAGACAATAGTTTTCGTTGTTGCCAGTATTGAAACGGCTGCACGCCGTATGGACTTGAAAACTCGATTTCCCTGACACAAGAATACGGAGTATAAACCGGATGGGTTGACAGGGTATGGTGGCGCTCCACATGCTAAGCCACTTTTGTTGTGCAATCATTTGCGGCCAGATCGCGTATGAAAAAGAAGCGAATAGCCCAGTGGGGTTTACCTGGTGAGATAAAACATAGTTTAGTTCTATGCTATTTGTGTTAATGTTTTTTAGTGATTTGGTTACCTTTCCTATACTGTGCACTCCGGTCGTGTGCTTGTGTACTGTTTGTCGTCTGTTTATTTGTCGTTTTGTACCGTTCATAGTTTTGTACTGTTTATACTGTTTTGCACTGTACTGTTTGTACTGTATTATTTGTACGGTATTGTTTTGTACTATACTGTTTTGTGGTGTTTGTACTGTTTTGTACTGTACTGTTTTCACAGTTTGTACTGATTGTCGTTTTGTATTGTTTGTCGTAAGTCACGTTATGACCCGCCCCTACTGGACATCTGTGAAAAAGAGCTTTATAGCTCATCGGATTCCTCCACTATAAATAAATATTCCGATGACATGGTGCAGTCAAAACCAGTTAAAATCCTGGTCGGAGTGGTTAATGCGGCCCATCATCGCCATCATCATCCCTCTGAGAGGGGGGGGGGAGGTCTATCAAATAAGTCCCGCTTTTGTTAGGACAGGGATATCCTGGCTCCCGCCACAGGAACGTGGAATCTCCACTTACTGGGTGCGCAGAAGGAACGAGCACTGCCCTCAATCTTGGGAATTTTCTGTAGTTTTCCATGCGCAATAACTGCTGACCGGGCTGAGACCTGCGCTTAGGGGCCGTCCATAAATGACGTCACGCGATTTTGGACGATTTTTGACCCCGCCCCCCTTCGTCACACGGCGTCACGAAAAAATCAGACCCCCCCCCTCAAATATGACGTCACAAAGCTCTGCCCCCCCTCCCAAAAAATAAAACACGCTTCAAATCGCTTTAAACTATTGTCGTTGTAGTGCATATTTAATGTGGCGCTGCACTCTGATGTTGGAGGAGAAAAAATTATGAAAAAGTCTATTTAATTCAGTAGAACGTGTTGTCTATATTTATTTAAAGTTGCGCATTTTGATGTGACGTCACATTTCTCAAACCCCCCCCCCCCTCCTAGTCACACATCGTCACAAATGTCTGACCCCCCCCCTCCCCCTTAGGTGTGTGACGTCATTTATGGATGGCCACTTAGATCGTTGGCCGGGGTTCATCACAGGCTGCGGTTGAGACCCGGAGTCAAATCCAGCCTCCCGACACGGCTGGCCGGGCGGCCTCTCTGCCCTGTGAGACTATCGGGGCACCACCCCAAACCTCTTTCACCTTCGAGAGAGTTCTAAACGCGAGGATGTTTACCACGTGATTGTGTTCCGCCGCCCCCCCGCCCCGCCACCCCGGGGTAATATTTGCGTATCATGTCTGGGATATTTACCGACAAGCATCAGCCCTGATAAAGCAGTGGCAGGCCAATGGTTATGACACGTGCAGTTATCCGACTCTCAGATAGATAGCTGTGGTATCTCAGCTGGCTTGTGGTATCTCTAGAGAGGCTATCATACCCCGCTCCAACGCCCCACCCTGTTATTATTAAGGCAGTATAAAAAAATACATGTACATGTATAGAGAGTGTACAGTACTCAAGTTCAGTGAGCCGGGTCACCAACGACTGGCATAGAGACCCATACGCCTTCTATGGAGACCCGTAATCTTACAGATGGACGAAGAGACTCTAACAAAGATCCAAAGACTTGGAAAGAGACCCGCGGACTCATAGAGAAACCCAATCGACTTACAACGAGGCACATAGGCCCACAGGGACCCAGGGACTCATTCATTATGGAGACCCGTGGACTCATAGAGACCCAATCGACTTACGAGACCCGTAGGCCCAGAGAGACCCATGGACTAATTCATTATAGAGACCCGTGGACTTCGACCGAGAAGCGTCATCTTTTTTTGTATTTAAAGCTTTCGTGACTGCAGGGATTCATATTCTTGGTTCTTTCGGTAAAGTCACGTAGAAGGGAAACAATAAAATAATTATTTTATAATTGTTTTATAATGATTTTATTGTTTCCCTTCTACGTGACTTTACCGAAAGAACCAAGAATAAGCGTCATCTTACACAGGGACTACAAACAGAACCCATGGCAGGCAGCCCGTGCCACCACAGCATGTGCTGCCTCCCTGCCACCGTTCACCACTCCTTCAGCAAAACCTGCCAGACCAGCCAGCCCACACCACGCCACTCACTCACTGTGTGTGTGTGCGCATGTCTCATTCAGAGGGAGCGGTGGCGCAGTGGTTAGCGCACCGGCGCCACGAAACCGGCCCGCGCACGTCCGATTCTAAGCTCGCGATCAATAATAACAGTGGCATCCCCTAGGTCGACTCAGCCTTCAACGAGTATGCACTTTGTGCCGTGTGCAAAGAAGAGCATTGGGGAGACAAAGGCGGCCGGGCGTGTTTGCTGGCCAACCCCGTCACGTACTGTGTAATTCATAGGTGCTCGCTAACAACATCATTTACCCCAACAAATGAGTGCCACGCTGACGAGATGTTAACTACCTCGCCTGGTTTACAGGAGGTCGTGGATTTAATAACAACGCTGACGCCCGCTGGATATTTGGAGTTCTCGCCGTGGTCGCTGTGGATTTTTTTTCTCACTCCGGGCCCTCCGCTTTTCCCCCTCCACATTTTCGAATGAACATCACGAGCTAAGAGCATTTGGCTGCCGCTATAAATGTCCACGTTGACGACGAGCCACTTTGTTCGAGCTATCATTTGCGGCCAGGTGGCTTCTGAATAGCTCGATGGGCCTTACCTGGTAAAGTTACAAAAAAAATCCTTATATTTTGATTTAAAGCTTTTGTGACTGCAGTAATTCATATTCTTAGCTTTTTCGGTAAAGTCACGTTAAAGGGAAACACCTGATGATGACCGTTTGTGTTATGGTCGAAACGTCGTGAGAATTTTTATTGTTTTATATATATGTATTTTATTATTTTATTGTTTCCCTTTAACGTGACCTTACCGAAAGAGCTAAGAATAAAAATCGTTATAGTTTCAAAAGTTAGCAACAAAATAGTTAAGGCTATACGGGGGGGGGGGGGGGGGGAGGGGGGGGGGGCATTCCCAACCATCTCCCTTCGTCAACCGGCGCATGACCAGCGTGGCAGCGAGGGTGAAGTATGGACAAACAACAACCTACCCACTGCTTCACCTGCCGGGCCGGCTAAGGGGGCTAAGGGGCTGCACGTGGCAGTGGTATTGCTCACCCACGACAGCACGCAGGGGGGGGGTGGGGGGCAACCAGAATCTTTGTTTATCCCGGAGAAATCCGATGAGCTGCGAAGCTCGTTTTCACAGACGTCCAGCAGGCGCGGGTCAGAAAGTTACAACAACAAATACAATAATAAGCGACAGGGGTTCAAAGTTTAGGAAAGGTGAGAAAATCACTAAATAATAAATGCGGAAAATAGATGCAAGTACAGTGCATAAGTTCAAATTTCATAAGTACACCAATACCCAAGCCTGCGATTAAAATAATCGGATCCATGCGGCGATTTGCAGGCGTCGTGAGCGACCGAGGCTCCGGAGGAAACAAAAATACGGGCGGGGGAATCGTCAATGTATGAACTTCTTTCGCACCGCACGTAGTCAACCGTGCTCATCGGATGTGCGGGTGGGAAGGAGAGCAAACTGAACAATTTACAAAAAAAAGCAGTTTCTTAAATGAGTTTTTTTCAACCTATGAGTCAAGCTGCTGGAATGGCTACGAGAGAGAGAGAGACACGCCACGTGGGTGAGACCCAGAGGCGATGGTTTTCAATTGACACGGCCGCTTTTTGGTGCTTTCATCTTCTGCTGCTAGGGTTGGGTTTCTCTGTGTCTCTCTCCCTCCCCGAGCCTCTGCCTTCTCCGTCATCCACGACGACGACGAGGACGACGAGGTGGAGGAGGAGGGTGGTGGATGGAGGTGGAACCCCGTGGAAGCGGCTCCACGGTGGGGGGAGTCCCCGAGACGCAAAAAAAAAGTCGCGCGTCTCCTCCGCACGCAGCGCCAGGACGACAAATATAACAACAGCAGCGATGATGATGATACTGCGCATGCGCCTGCGCCGACACCACCCGGGGGCTCTTTGCGCCAGTGCAGCTCCGAGGCTCAATCCGAGCCGCTGGGAGATGTCTTTAAGCCCCGTCTCTTTAAATCAGCAAAGACAAAGGTCCCCCGTGTAGCCTTAACAGACCGTATGGGGCAAGTGCTGTTAGCGAGCAGCACCAATAAAGTCGGAACGGCACACGAGGGGGTTGGGTGGCCAGCACCACGCCCGGCCGCCTTTGTCTCCCCAGGTTCTCATTTGAGGCTGAGTCAAACCTAGGGGAGGCCTAGGTCCGGTTTGAGGCTGAGTCAAACCTAGGGGAGGCCTAGGTCCGGTTCAGATAATCGTCGCTGGTGTTGGCCGTGAGCGGGAATCGATCCCGGGTCGCCTGGTTCATAGCGCAGCGTAGCGCTAACCACTACACTACCGCTTCCCATTTTAAATCAGCACCCTCCAACGCCTAACCTCCCCTCTCCCTCCGCCTCGTTAAACGAAACTATTTGTTTTTATTTGACAAGGTTAAGGCCCACTGAGCTATGAACTTCCTTTTTACAAGCGATTTGGCCACCACAACTCGTTGCTTTACAAAAAGAGAGTGGCTTCATCGTCACCGCGTGGAAATTTATATCGAGCAAAAAAAAAATACACCCGATACGCGTGATGCTGATTCTCAATGTGTTGGAGGGGAGAAATCGGGGGACACGGAGAAAAATCCACGCGACCACGGGGAGAACTGCGAACTCCAAATATATATAGCAGCAAGCGTCAGGATCGAAGCCACGACCTCCCTTGTATACCAGGCGAGGGAGTTTATATCTCACCATTGCGGCGCCCCTACTTGTTCTGGGCGATGGCCCTGCAAGTTTTCTTCGTGTCCTAGCTTTTCACACAAGGCGCGCATGGGTGCAATCTGCGGACGAAGCGCGCAACTTTACCAATGCGAATTACTACAATTGTTATCCGTTTTCTTGTTTTTTTTCTCGGTGAAGTCACGTAGATAGAAAATAAAAATTAAATAATGAAATAAAAAAACTTTATCCGACGAAATAGATTTAAAATCGGATGAAACATTCGCAACGAAACTTCGTTTTGTGTGCTCCGTTTCACCAGCCGCCCAACACCTCCCGTCCAGCGGCACACAATCCAGGCTCGACCATTCGGCGAGATTGTGGGGCGCCTTTTACGTGAGTTTGAGCTTGGGCCGAGGCTAAACGAACGCCTGGACTTATTTTTTTTTTAAAGCAGTGAAAGCATATCGAGACAGAAAAAGTCTTGGCTAAGGGAGACGTGGGGTAAAGATCTACCTGGCGGTCGATCGAAGGATAACACTCAGCCTACCACTCGCCCACCTTCATATTTTATATAGAGTTGTTGTTGTTGTTGCTGTTGTTTTTACTACAATCGCCGTGGAACCACAAAACTGTCAGGCATCAGCAGCAGCAGCGAGGCGGTTAGCCAACAACGGCGCTACCAACAACTGCCCAAGCTCCTGCAGTCCTCTGTATATATGTTAAGATGTTTTTTTCTTAATCCTACATTCCCTTCATATTTACCCAAAGCCCAGGCACAACGCCATGCCTCCCACTCTGTACAGTTTTGTAAGAAACCGCCGTTGGTGGAGCTACGGATAGATTCGTATCGATGAACACGCTGATGCTGCCCAGCACCCTAGACGTCGTGGAATCGCGCGTCAACACGCGTCTTGTTGAAATCGCGTGGCTTTGCGTGCGCGCAATGGCTCGGCTGCTCCCTCCAGCCGCTAGAGGTCGCTAGACCCAACATAAAATACACACAAAAATAGATGATTTAATCGATCATTTTCTTTGATCGCAAGAGGGCGAAACGCTAATAATGATACCCAACCTCGTAAACTCGAACGATATACCGAGGCCTTCATGTCAACCGGCTCCGTCCGGGTTGACAAAATCTCAAATATTTGCACACCCGGCACACCACGTCCAGTATACATCTCGCTCTGGCTGTGACTACTTCCAGTCTACCGTGCCAGGCACACAACACGCAGTGTCTTTCCGACGGGACGCGTGCCATCTACATCGCAGTCAACCCACACGGTTTATACCCCGTATTCTTGTACAGGGACATTGCGTTTTCAGGTCCACACCAAGGTCTGAATTGGTCTGTAATAAGGTAGGGCACTGATAAGGGGTTGACGTGTATGATTATATACAGAGACCCATCGAGATCCATAGAGATGGATAGAGACCTATAGATACATAGAGACCCACAGAGACCCACGTAGATACAGAGACCCATAGATAGAGCGTAGCCTTCAACCCATCACGGTTTACCCACCCGTATTCTTGTACAGGAAAATTCAGCCGTTTCACTACGGGCAACAACAACAACATTGTCTATTTGTGTTTCTCCCTTGTGATGGGACTTTGTAGGATGAACATTGAGATGTATAAGAGTCACGGGGTGACCAATAAGGTGTTAGTTGGTCTGTAATGAGGTAGGCGGCACTGACACGGGGTTGTCAGCTTTGCATTTACCTCTATCCTATCGCAACAAACGAGCTTCAATATATTCGCTGAAGCCCCTGGCACAGAGCTGTAATCACCGTGTGCTCGATCACCTTCCCGTATTAGCAGCTGCGGGGCGCAACACTCGCTCCTTCAAGTCCCAAACTCAGAACATTTCACCGTGACGATTCACGTTCACGATTCTCATTCAAGTCCGATCGCATCCATCGATGGCGCGTTTTGTGTCGACCGCCTCGCGTGTTTTTTGTTGTTGTCGTTTTCCTTCCGTCTCCTCCCTTGTTTATTTCCGGCAGCCCAACGAAATGTAACATTTTTGTAAAAAAAAAAACCCCACCATCACCCAAATCAATTGGCATTATTTGTCCGTGGTGTGACAACGTCGCTTCGATCGGCGCTGCCGGGTGGTGGGGAGGCCGAGAGGAGTCAAAGTGCAACGGTTCAAACGAACCACAACTACCGCGCTCGTCTCGCAAGGGATCCGTAAATCATGATCGCGCGACACTCCGGTGTCATCCTCGCCGCAGCAGCAGCAGCAGCGGATTTTGGCTCGGCCATCGAGCAAAAACGGAGGTCACCGCACCGCGCGGCGCTTTGAGATGCGCTTCTGCGGCCGTCTGGAACGCTCTTCCTTCCGATGATATGGGAAAGCCACTGGAGCTGTGTACTTTGAATGAATCTAGATTGAAAACTAATTTCTTTAGAACTGCTTTTTGTGTTGAGGTTGTTTCCCCGTCCCCCCCCCCGCTCCCCGCCTGCTCACCTCCGATTAGCACGGTTGGCTACGTACGGTGTGAAAGAAGTTACATACAAAGTGATAGCTCGACATTTATATTATACACTGCATGACGACCAATCCTGTGTATACATCAATGGCGATTCACGTACATTGGTCGTGGAAGCCTACGTATGATACTAATTTGCATATCATTTGCAACGAATTAATGAAAACATTTTAAAACATAATAATTAGCGAGTGAGGCAGCCGCCAATGGAGGGAACACGCCAGAGATGACGTCTCAACTGCGGAGGTGGAGCGATTAGATACGACGCCTTGTGCGCTGCTAGCGTGCTGCAGCTGCTGCAGCTGCTGCAGCTGCTGCAGGTGCTGCAGCTGCTGCAGGTCCTGCAGCTGCTGCAGGTGCTGCAGCTGCTGCAGCTGCTGCAGGTTGCAGCCACAGCGGGTACGTTGAGAGACGGAGCGGCGGGGGCGTGGCGTGGGCGGGGCGTCACCTAGCAGTTGATAGCTCATGGATGATGGTGGTGGTGGTGGTGGCGATGCTGCACATCATCACGTTATGTGTCTCGCGGCCGGATGCCAATGTTGAGGTGTGCCAGCCACGACGAGAGGGCTTCAGTGTCGCGAGTCGGACCACACACGTGTCCAGAGCGGTGTGCTGGGCACAGGAGTCATCTCAGTCAGTCGACCCGTGACCTCCTGCCAGCGGGCGTACGACACTTCACGTGGCCTTAACGTGCACCTAGCCTGGCACAAGCGCCGTGGTGACGCCACCGCCACTTAGTGGCGAATGGCGGTTGTTGCTGCTGCTGTTGTTCTTCACTAATTTTCAGAGGGAGGGGGGTGGGGCAGCACATTCGCCGATAAGACATCGTCAGTATGTGAGGGCCGTCGCACATGATGAAACCATTGGGGGTTTGACAGCAGCACGACGACGCTGATGATGATGATGGGGTGGTTGTCACTCGTTGTGTGTTGTCAGGGGCCGCACTAAAGGCCGCCTGGGGCCGCAAAGTGGCCCCTGGGCCTTGCAGTGAACAACGCCGCTTCAGATGATAATCAAAACCCTTCTTACTGGCGTGTGACAGAATTCAGAATCAGAATTTGTACTTAGACTGGTTAGAATTCGATGAGCTATAAAGCGCTTTTTCACAGATTGTTCAGTTGGGGCGGGTCAGTACGTTACATACAACAAACAATACACGGTAAAGTATGAAACAGGAGCATATTGTGTGCGAGTGTGTAGGTGTGGGGAGCGGTGGTGTAGCGGTTAGCGCGCTGCGCTATGAACCTGGCGACCCGGGTACAATTCCCGCTCACGGCCAACACCAGTGACGATTATCTGAACCGGCCCTGGGCCTCCCCTAGGTCGACTCAGCCTTAAATGAGTACCTGGTGCGGTGTGTAAATATCGCCACTGGGGATACAATGCGGTCGGGCGTGGTGCTGGGCACCCACCCCCTCGTGTACCGTTCTGGCCTTCATAGGTGCTCGCAAACAGCACTTGCCCCTACAGTCTGTTAAGGCTATACGGGGGATATTTATCTTTGTGTAGGTGTGTGTTGAGTGTATGTATGTATGTGTGTAGGAGAGCGGTAGTGGAGCGGTGAGCGCGCTGCGCTACGAACCTGGCGACCCGGGTTGGATTTCCGCTCACGGTCAACACCCAGCGACGATTATCTGAACCAGTCCTGGGCCTCCCCTAGGTCGACTCAGCCTTAAACGAGTACCTGGTGTGATGTGTCAGCATCGGGAGACAAAGGCGGCCGGGCGTGGTGTTGACCACCCACCCCCTCGTGTGCCGTTCCCGCCTTCGTAGGTGCTCGCTAACAGCACTTGCCCCAACAGTCTGTTACAGGCTACACGGGGGATCTTTGTCTTTGCACTTGCAAGATTCAGTCAACCCACGGCACCGGGGTCTGTCCCGCGAACCTGGCGCGAGCAGCGAGCCTCCCACACTCCACGTGGCCTCGACGTGCACCCAGCCTGGCACAAGCGCCGTGGTGACGTCGCCGCAACTGAGTGGCGCCTCGTGTCAATCGTTGTTGTTGTTGTTGCGATGTTGTCGTGACAGCCGACGACGTACGCGGTCGACTTGCATCGATTGCGAAAAACACGAATTGGCGAAGAGGTTTTTAAATAATTGTCTTTTAATCATATCCAGCGAGTGTAAACGACATTATGTCACCGTCGTACGAAGTTATTGTCCTTAAGCGAATGGTGGAACGATCGTCAAGAAGAATAAGAGTAATAACTTGATTTGAAGCTTTCGTGACTGCAGGAATTACTCTTTCGTTCTTTCGGTAAAGTCACGTAGATAGGTTCAAAGAAAATAACAACAACAAAAAAACGACGACGTTTTGATCGCAACACGAGCGCGGTCGTCATCAGGAAAAACGTTTTGACGACGACCGATCGTGTTGCGATCGAAACGTCGTAGTTTTTTGTTGTTGTTATTTTCTTTGAACCTATCGACGTGACTTTACCGAAAGACCCCAAAGAATATGAATTCCTGCAGTCACGGAAGCTTCAAGTCAAACGGTTTCTATTTGGTGTTTGAACATCTTAACACCTTCTGTTTTATTGCCAGAAAGGGGTAAAACATATTCTTATTTATTTTGCATCGTAACATTGGGGGGAAAACGCCATGCCGGGGAGGAATGTGAAACGCGTGCGATAGGAACGGAACGTCCCAACCCGAGAGACGGAGCGATGAAATGGGCTCACGTGTAGAGCAGGCGCTGGACGGATTCATCGCAGGATGGATCGGGAGAGGCGGCGTCGGATTGAGGGAGGAGGCCTTCATCTAGCAGCGGATTGATCATGGCCGATGCTGGTGGTGGTGAGCGGTGGTGCAGCGGTTAGCGCGCTGCGCTACGAACCTCGAGACCTGGGAGGACCGTCCATAAATGACGTCACGCGATTTTGGACGATTTTTTAACTATTGGACGATTTTTTTTTTTAACTATTGTCATTGTAGTGCGTATTGAATGTGGCGCTGCACTCTGATGTTGTAGGAGAAAACATTTATGAAAAAGTATTTAATTAAGTAGAACGTGTTGTCTATATTTATTTAAAGTTGCTCATTTTGATGTGACGTCACATTTCTCAAACCCCCACCCCCTCGTCACACATCGTCACAAATGTCTGACCCCCCCCCACTCCCCTAGGTGCGTGATGTCATTTATGGACGGCCCCTGGGTTCGATTCCCGCTCAGGGCCAACAACAGTGACGATTATCTGAACCGGTCCTGGGCCTCCCCTAGGTCGAATCATCCTAAAACGAGTATCACGCCCGGCCGCTTTTGGGGAGACAAAGGCAGCCAGGCGTGGTGCTGGCCACCCACCCCCTCGTGTACCGTGGCGGCCTTCATAGGTGCTCCCTAACAGCACTTGCCCCAACAGTCTGTTTAGGCTATACGGGGGGTCTTTGTCCTGGTGACGACTGGCAGAAACCAAACGCGTGTAACGCCCACGTCGCCAATTCACGAATCCCATTCACAATTGTCTCAACGTGCAGGTGTCTTCTGCTCCTTGCATAACAGGCCGTATATTTGTATTTAACGAATTTGACGTTTGTTTAACAATTATTTATAATACTGCACTGTATTGTGTGTACAATGCACAGCATTGGTGGCTGAAGCAAGGGTCATTGCCCGAAACGTCAGCCGATTATGCATTTTGATTCTCTGCGGGGGCTGCCTTGTGAGCAGCAGGTGATGACATTGCGGCAAAATTCGTTGTACTGTACTATGCTCCCCGCATCTAACATGGATGGGCCACTGTGCTAGCGTCCAGTGGAGGGCCATGGATGGGCCACTGTGATGGCATTCAGGAGGGGTCATGGATGGGCCACTGTGATAGCGTTCAGTGGAGGGGTCATGGATGGGCCACTGTGATAACATTCAGTGGAGGGGTCATGGATGGGCCACTGTGATAGCATTCAGGAGGTGTCGTGAATGGGCCACTGTGATAGCGTTCAGTGGAGGGCCGTGAATGGGCCACTGTCATAGTGTTCAGAAGAGGGGCCATCGATGGGCCACTATGCTAGTATTCAGTGGAGGGGTCATGGATGGGCCACTGTGATAGCGTCCAGTGGAGGGGTCATGGATGGGCCACTGTGCTAGCATTCAGTGGAGGGCCATGGATGGGCCACTGTGCTAGCATTCAGTGCAGGGGCCATGGATGGGCCACTGTGATAGCGTTCAGTGGAGGGGCCATGGATGGGCCACTGTGATAGCGTCCAGTGGAGGGGTCATGGATGGGCCACTGTGATAGCGTTCAGTGGAGGGGTCATGGATGGGCCACTGTGCTAGCATTCAGTGGAGGGGCCATGGATGGGCCACTGTGATAGCGTCCAGTGGAGGGGTCATGGATGGGCCACTGTGATAGCGTTCAGTGGAGGGGTCATGGATGGGCCACTGTGCTAGCGTCCAGTGGAGGCCCATGGATGGGCCACTGTGATAGCGTCCAGTGGAGGGGTTATGGATGGGCCACTGTGATAGCGTCCAGTGGAGGGGTTATGGATGGGCCACTGTGATAGCGTCCAGTGGAGGGGTTATGGATGGGCCACTGTGATAGCGTCCAGTGGAGGGGTCATGGATGGGCCACTGTGATAGCGTTCAGTGGAGGGCCGTGAATGGGCCACTGTGATAGCGTTCAGTGGAGGGCCGTGAATGGGCCACTGTGATAGCGTTCAGTGGAGGGCCGTGAATGGGCCACTGTGATAGCATTCAGTGGAGGGCCGTGAATGGGCCACTGTCATAGTGTTCAGAAGAGGGGCCATCGATGGGCCACTATGCTAGCATTCAGTGGAGGGGTCATGAATGGGCCACTGTGATAGCGTCCAGTGGAGGGGTCATGAATGGGCCACTGTGATAGAGTCCAGTGGAGGGGTCATGGATGGGCCACTGTGATAGCGTCCAGTGGAGGGGCCATGGGCGAGGCTGGCAGGGGAGTGGGGGGCAGGCGTAGGGATCTGGGGAGAAGGCGGGGGAAGGTGATGGGGGCCAGTCGAGAGTTATGTATAGTGGCTAGTGCGGCCTAATAGGAGTAATGTGACGGCACCACGACCACCGTTACTACCACCACAAGACGTTTATACCACCAATAAACGGAGTCAATCCACGCCGACCCCACAAGCCTCAAGTTTTACCACCCACTCTCACAGAGGGCCCCATGAAAGACTGCAGGCAATAAAAACCAAAGTCCACGTCAACCAACCACCTGTTACACCTATGGGTGTTTAAAATTAATTATGTAATACGAATCTAACGCATTCGTTAACAAAGACTGCTCTAAAAGTAAAAAAAAATAGGAGACGTTTTGGGTAACATCCCCTTTTTCATAGCATTGTACGAAACGTTGTGTGTGTGTATATATATTCGTATTTAGGGCAGTGTTGACAAAATGCGTTGAGCAGGAGCGTCACTAAACACTTCGATTTTTTTTAAACAAAAATATCATTCTCTGGATTATAAGGCGCACTTTGCCCTAGGTATTTAAATAAAATTGTAAAAAGTTAGGAGGGGGGGGGGAGTGCATCTTAAAATCCGGTAGGTGTTTGTGCGTCCAGTTTCTGTCCAGAGTCTGCTCAGGCGGGGGTATGGAGCTTCGTCTCTCGTGACGAGATCTGGATCACCGGGCACAAGTTTGAGCGCGTCTTACTTTCCGGTACGTCTTGTAGTCGAGGAAATAATATTATGAAGAGCTCGGTGGATACTTTCCATCCATTTTGAATTCACCATTCAAAAAGGCCTTCCAACCGATGTTCGTTGCATTTTTGTAATTTTTAAAACCATACTTCACCACGCTGGTCGTTGGGGGTGGGCCCAGGACAAATCTTTTGGCTCCAGGACCGGTTCATCAGGTTCGGCTCAGGGTGGTCGACAAACTTGCGGCTCTTTAAGGAACGATTCGTGACCGTTGTTTAGTTAAGGACCACCAGCTTCGTATTCACCGGCATTGTTATTGCAGATCTTGAAAACAAAATTAAGAGTTTCATTTTTTTTCATTTCCCGAATTCGAGAAATGCTCTTCTCGTTATTTCGTTTGCCAACTCCCGACGGGTGAGCGTCACTCGCCACTGATGTCAGCCGCGAATCGAACTTTGCGTAATGGGGTGGGGATACGCGGTCGTGACTTAAAAAAAGCTTGACCAAATAAAATAAGCGGCCAGAGTCAATGCGTTTGCTTGTGCAGATGGATGACGGTCTGCGTGCTATTAGCGAACGCACACACACAGTACACACACCGTACACACACACAGTACACACAGTACACACACACACACAAAGGGCGATGATTGATTGAGCCGACTTTATTTCACCAGGTGAGAAACCATTGCGACAGCAGTCACGTCTCTATTTTTGTAAAGCGGGGGGGAGGAGGGAAGGGAGGAACTCGAGTCAACACGAGATTCGCTCTCTCACTTTCATTTTCTCGGTACCAGCCGCGTTCTTTCTCAAAGACGTTCGACAATCTTTGATCTATCTTCTTTGGTTCTTTCGGTAAAGTCACGTAGAATGAGGATAAAATAATAAATTGATAATAAAATAACACAATAATATTCTCACGACGTTTCGGCCACAACACAAGCGGCCTTCATCAGGTGAAGGGACGAGACTGTCTGGTAGGACAGCGCTGGAGTGTTTAATCTTTGATCTTTTCGTCCATTTAGCGCTCTGTCCGTCACGTACCGTGTAACGTTTTAATTCGCCGTCTTCTCTGGCTCATTGTGATACTCGTAATTTCACCACTCATAATTGTTTCATTGAAATCAACGTACAGGAACACACAAAATTAGAGCTAAAGGCGCAGCCCTGCAATTTCCTTGCTTCCGCCACTGCTAGCACAATGGGGCCTCCACCACCGGAGGGAGCTGTGGAGAGGTAGGTACTGCTCACTAACAGGACTTGCCCCAACAGCCTGTTCAGGCTATGCGGGGAATCTTTGTCTTTGTGTAGATCAGCGCTTTTCATTGCAGGGCCCGCTGGCCACTGGCGACCCTCTGGTGGCCCTTTAGCGCAGCCCCCCGACAAGACCCGATGTGACATCACCCCCCCCCCTTGCAGGCGGTGTGGCGGCCCTCACACTGACGATGTCTTATCGGCGAAAGTGCCCCCCCCCCGCCCCCATTGAAAATGAGTGAAGATCGCTTGCGTAGATTAAGCGCAATCGTCACGAATCTCACGACAGCGCAACAACGTGGGACTCTCTCCGCTGAACAAGCGGCAGAGTCTCTCTGCTCGTTCACGCTGCCCAGAGATGGTTGTTGAAGGCTACCGGGCAAGCAATTGAAAACGTAACGGATGACCCATCTTACCGATGGCAGACCGTCTCGCATGGACTGGTCGGCTCAATAACGCCACGTACGTAACCGCCTACGTTTCTCATCATCTCTAGGACGTATACACTTACAGGCGTTTGGACAAAGCTGTGGCTCAATCACCCGTAAGATTACTAATAATAATAACCACAGGTCTTCCGTGAATGAGCATAGACTGCGCGCGTTCTCTCGTGTATCTTGTTGCTGTGTAACGTTGCTCAGTCGTCTTTGGTGGACTCGGCACACCGCCGGCGACATTACCAGACAGTATTAGATAGGATCAGCAGAGGAATCTAAGCTTGCCTGGTAAGGATCGCCGGCAGCACGCAAACGTATTTGGTATTCTCCCAGCGCGACTGCCACAATAGGACAGCAGTTGGTCGAGACCGGTTCTTGTTCTGGTCTTGGAAGAAGAGTGCGTCTGTGTGTGTCTGTGTGTCTGTGTGTCGGTGTGTCGGTGTGTGCACTGGGGAGACAAAGGCGTCCGGGCGTGGTGCTGGCTACCCACCCCCTCCCTCGTGTGCCGTTCTGGCCCTTCATTAGGTGCTGCTCACCAACAGCACTTGCCCCAACAGTCTGGGTCTGTCCCGTAACCTCCAGCCAGCGAGCCCTCGACAACTCGCGGCCTCAGAAGTGCAGCAGCAGCAGCAACAACAGGCGCGCGTGTCGCCTTTAAACAGGAGAAAACATTATATAAGGAGGCGACGTTTCGGCCAGATGACCTTCACAGGGCATAAATAAAACGGACGGAAGATGCGAGTCTTCAGCGAGGGGCTTGAACGGGGAGAGACACCAAGCAAATGTACGGATGTCGACGAGAACATTCCAGACCCCCTGAGCACAGCAACACAAGCAGAGACCCCCCCACCCACCACCCACAGGTTTCTTAAGTTTAAATCGGGCGGAATTACGTCTTGGCTATGAGAAAATAGGACACGAGGAGGAAAGAGAGTATAGAGCAAGATGAGTGGGGAGGTCAGGGGGCCGCACCAAAGGCCACCAGGGGCCGTTGCCTGTGGCCCGCTGGGGGCCCTGCGATGAAGAACCCTGCTCACGATACGTGGAGGGGGCTCCACTCGCTCTCAGGGTCACCCAACGAGCCATCGGTCAGAAAGGGCCCGGGCTGACGCGCTTGGCTGCCTTTGTTCCTATAAAAGCGGAGAGGCCATCTCGAGTCGACACATTGTGCACAAGTCTGTATACCGTGTACAAGTTTGTGTTAAAGCGCCAGTCACGCTTACTTCGCTAAAGGCCCCGGGCAGGTCGGAACAACAGAGGGATGCTGCTGCTGCTGCTGTGTGTAGCACACGCCTCTAGGTGCGCGCTAAAAGCACTTGCCACAACAGTCTATAAAGGCTATACGGGGGGGGAGGGGGTTCTTTGTCTTTGTAGCACACGCCGAGACGACGCCACGCCACACGCGGTGGCACAGTTGAGTGGACCCATCGATTAAAAGTCGATTGCTTACCTATTGCCCAAACAACAAGAGGCGAGACTGGGGGGAGGGGGTTGGGGGTTAAACCAAACAGAGCGAGAGAGCGGTGGGGGAAGGTCCAATATTTAGAGCGAGAGTCAACAAAGACCGCAGATTAATTAGGCGGAAAGACGGCTAAAGACACACATTAGACAAGGACACAGCCTTTAAAAAAAACACAACACACACAAACGCAAGCAACGTGCGCAAAAAAAAAAAGATACAACTTAAAAAAAAGCGATCAGTGTTTGTTGTAGTTTGGATGCTAATTTGGGGAGTTTGGCGAGATGTTAAGGAGGCGGCCAACGAGTTGACGAATACGAAGACAAAGAACCCCACCTACCCAGCCGCCCGTCACATCGCCGTCGCCTCCCAAGAGATTGTTGGGGCAAAAGCGCAGCTGGCGAGGAGCGCCCGTGACGGCAGGCGCGGCGCACGAGAAGATTGGGGCGGTCAGCATCGTGCCCGTATTAAAGACTAAAGACACATTGCTCGCGGGAACTAATACATTGTATACGTTCCATCAAGGCCCTCGAGATCTTTCCCATCACCAGCTGCTCAGCACTCCCAGGCCTAGGCTGCGCTCTTTTGTCTGATAGGTGCTTTTGTGAGCGTGGCACCCACGCTACGGAACGCCTCGCCACTTGAAATCAGGGCAATCCGAGTCGGTAGGTAGATTTAAGTCTGCTTTGAAACCGCATCTCTTTAAAGTGGCCTCCCCCCTCTTTAGTTTGGTCGGTTGCCCTGGCTTCCGATTTGGTTTCCCGCTTTTCATGCGTTGCGCACTGAGATCCAAGGATGGAATGCCGCATTACACAATTATTACTACTACTACACAAAGACAAAGACCTCCCCCGTACGGCCCCGTTTGGTAAAATCCACTGCTGGATGAGCACCCCACCCCACTACAGCGTACGAGGAAGGGTTGTTTGACCATTCTTCACCGCGCCCGTCGGCGGTGATGTCATTGGTTAAGTTGTGGAGGAACACAGACGGGGGGGGGGGGATATGGATAGATCGTTTAATGTTCCACCACACAAGTAAAAATGTAACGCGACACAAAATGTAACGCAGTGTACCGTGCGGTAAATGTATCGTGAACGGAGTGCGACTTCCGGTAATGCAACGCAACAGCAAAACGTAACTTGCGGGGCGGCGATCTTTTGACAAACCCGAGAAACATCATTACCAGACAGTGTTAGAGCGCACGGAAGCAAAATCTACCACTGTCAGGTAAGACGCGTCTCAAGCGTCCGATTCAAAACCATCTCCACTCTCCTCGTTCGGCATGCAGATCCTCCGGCATGCAGTCTGGAGCAGGTCGGGGTTTGGTCCTCGTCAATGCGTCTTCGTCGTTGTTCACCGTCAATGCACCACGGAGCTCGATTGTAAACTAGTCTGGGTTGAGCCGGCTACACTCGGGATTTTTCCGGGTATAACAAATGAGCATTGAATTGCATCTTCAGCAACATAATTATCATCATTTCAAATCTTCAGATTCATCATCATTTTCACTACACTTCAATCCCGACCACGGGAAACTCACGTGAGACAATCGCTGTTGTTGATGTTCAATTCTCACCCCGGTGTTGTCGAGTTTCTCGTCAAACGTGCAACGCACCACGTTAAATAATTATGCAGATTGTACGTTATCAGCTTGGTAACTGCGCTATTATTGTACACGCCGATAGTTCACAAGTACAGGTGTACGAGCATGCGTGCACATTACATACCGCGTTGGACGCACACTCACAGGCGCCTCTGTGTGTGTGTGTGCGCGGCTGTGTCAGTGCCAGAAGCGTTGACAGTGGACGGACAACATCGTGGTCGAAGGACCTGCTGATAAGAACGCACGCGCTATTGGACGGAGCGACGGACCGATAAAGAGACACGGACGAACGAACGGAACCGAGCGACTGATCTTATTACGGACCCCAAAAACAAGCTAACGTTCGTAAACTAGCTCGAGATTGACAACTCATTGCCTTAGAACGACTTTTTGTGTTCAGTTTGTCGTCCTTCCCCCGCACCTCCGATGGGCGCGGTTGGCTACGCACGGTGGTGCGAAAGAAGTTCAACATACACACGTAATGGCGACGTTTCAGTCAATGACCCATCTTTATAGCACAGGCCATGCTTCTTCGTAGCACGTGGTATGAAGGGCCAATGGCTGAAACGTATATGTAGTATATATATTTTTTATCCGTAGTATATATTTATTTTGAAAAGGCCACAACGTGTTGTTATTGACGAGTTGTTTGTTGTTGTTTGCGCACCACTGCCAACGCAGCAGTAGCTGCATCGACGAATTAATGGATAATTGCGGACCAATCAAAAGAGACGGTGAAGAGAGTTGCAACAAAGAACCCCCATATAGATCTCACGAGACTGCGGGGGCACGTGCTGTTCGCGAGCACCTATGAAGGCCGGTACGGCACACGAGCGGGTCCCGGTGGCCAACACCACGCCCGGCCGTCTTTGTCTCCCCAGTGGCAGTGTTTGCACACCGCATCGGGTACTCATTTGAGGCCGAGTCGACCTAGGGGAGGCCCAGAACCGGTGCAGATAATCGTCAATGGGTGTTGGCCGTGAGCGGGAGTCGAACTGGGGTCACCGGGTTTGTAGCGCAGCGCGTTAAACCACTACACCACCGCTCCCCACTAAAGTCACGTAGAGTACTTACATAGACAAGCGCGTGTGTACGTGTTAATAATCTCTTTTTAAACAATTATTTAAAAACTCAAAAAACAAATACATAACCCCCCAACACCCAACCGCTTAAGATAAACATCTGATGAAGGGACCATGAGCGGTTGGGATAAAACTGGCCACTGACGCTAGCCGTGAAATCTGCAATGAGGTCGCCAGGTTCACTGGAGTGGAACAAAGAAAGACAAAGATCCCTCGTGTAGCCTTAACAGACGGTGAGGGCAAGTGCTGTCAGCGAGTAGCACCCTATGAAGGCCGGCACGGCACACGAGGGGGTGGGGGTTGGCCAGCACCACGCCCGGCCGCCTTTGTCTCCCCGGTGGCGATGTTCACACACCGCACCAGGATACCCATTTGAGGCCGAGTCGACCTGAACTGGACCACCGCTCCCATCACACGCACGCGCGCACACATCCATTATCATACCGAGGACGAGTGTTAGCAGACGTGGGATTGTTACTACAAAATAACACCCACAATACAACTTCATAACCACGTCAACGGTGGGGGTTTGTCCTAACCTGCCGTCATAGGAACGGTGAATTTCCACCCAGGCATTTGAACAGAGGATACAAACGGACGGACTATTGACATTTGTTATCAGGGTCAGCAGTATCTCTCTCTCTCTCTCGTCGTGCCCTTCACCTTATCTGCTTGCGTATCTTAGCCTATCTGTTGTTATGTGCCGGGCCGGCCTTCAATTCGGTGCCAACAGCACTTGTCCCAACAGCCCGCGTGGGTTACACGGGGAGGGAACTTTGCCTTTGTTATCTATCAGTGCGCGCGATTAAATAACTTACACATGTACGCCTTTATCCCAATTCGCGTCGCTTAATACAATTAAACGTTGTTTGGGGAAAATATTTAACAAAAACAATGAAGTTATCAAATGTGACATTTTAACAGATAACCCCGCGTGTTTACAAGCCGGTTATAATTTGCCGAACAAAAGGCAATGGGGATATTTGCAAGGGAAATGCGATTTTCACGTGTGGTGTTTTGACAAGACGGAAAATAAGTAATAAAATAACGCCATGAAACATCACGGCGCACTTAGTCCACTAGTGGCCGCTTCAGTAAAACCCATCGTCTTATGTGAAACGAACAGTGAATCCGCATATCCTATTAGTTTTTCTTCACGATTATAATAAATATTCAAGGTTAATTACACGCAATTAAATTGTGAATAAATAAATAAAATCCGACGAGGCCATTCCACGGATGAAGGCGCGGTCACTCAATCACCATCTGGCCCCGACTCGCTGGCCGAAACGTCTAACCCGGTTGTAGTACGAACGAGGAACAACGCAAGGGCACAGAGCTCCACTCGATCTCACCTGTCCAGCCTGCCGGGAGACGTCTCATCCTCCAGGACACACAGACAGAGTAGACATGGAGAAGAACACACAGACACAGAGGACACATCCAGGAGATAGACGCACAGGCAAAGCCACAGAGAGACAGACACAGACGCGGAGACAGGCAACCACAGATACTGCAGTCGCACAGACGACGAGAGACACAGAGAGAGAGAGAGAGCGAGAGACGTGGAGGCAGGGATACTCAAGAGGCAAGACACGGAAAGAGAGCGAGAGACTCTGAGACAGAGACGCGCGGAGACAGAGAGACACGAAGACAAGACACACGCGGAGACGGAGAGACACGAGGAGACGGAGAGACACGAGGAGACGGAGAGACGGGGCGAGGAGACGGAGAGACACGAGGAGACGGAGAGACACGAGGAGACGGAGAGACGGGGCGAGGAGAGGCGCGCCACTGAGTGTGCCCTGGCCAGGTGAGCGCCGCCCGTTCACCTGCGAATTCCGCGACGAGGCGGCGAATGTCGGCAACGCCCCGCGCAAATATGCCGCGTAGCCTCCCCTCCTCGCTCTCCTCTCTCCCTCGCCTTCACCTCCACCCATCTCATGTCTATCCCCTCCTCTACTCCTCCTTTTTCTGTGTCCCAAACTACCCCCCCACCACCACCACCACCCATCTCTCTTTCTTCACTCACCTGAACTCCCCGACCTTAAAATTAAAGTGCCGTCATAGCCGAACCGCCCCCAACACCCCCCCCCCCCACCACCACCCCCCACGGTCACGAAATGTCAACCGACATCTTTTCAATTTCTCGGCTTTTGTTTAATTTTCTCGCCCACTCCCCTCCCCGTGCGTCTATTTATTTATTTATGGTCACTCGCTCGCCCTCTCTCTCGCTCTCTCTGTGGAGTTTGTCGGAGTGTTTCGCAACACGGCAACACCGCGCCACGCCTTGACGGATTGTGCAAGCGTGGGCATAGGTGTGGCGACACACGTACAAAGACAAAGACACCCACACCCCCGGTATAGCCTCAACGTACTCGAGGGGCAAGTGCTATGAGGGAGTTAAGCAGCGTGCACCTATGAAGGCCGGCACGGCACACGAGGGGGTGGATGACCAGCAGCATGCCCGCGCACGCAGATTTAACACCACGCACACGCAATGGCAGGCACACACGACGCACCACGCGATGTCACTTACTCTTTGCGTACAATGGACACACCGCAGGAAACACAAACACACAAAAGCCTTGACAGACTGTTGGGGCAAATGCTGTTAGCGGAGATACCTATGAAGGCCGGCACGGTACACCAAGGGGTGGGTGGCCAGCATCACGCCCGGACGCCTTTGTCTCCCCTGTGGCGATGCTCACTGCAACACCGCACCGGGTACTCATTTGAGGCCGAGTCGACACAAACGTACAGACGCTACGACACACAACCAGCTCAGGCAGTCGCGTGCCGTGCCCTTGTGGTTGACGGTCACGTCACCCTGCCAGTGACGTCTCACCCTGCCAGTGACGTCTCACCCTGCCAGTGACGTCTCACCCTCGCAGTCACGCGAACGCGTTTCGCTCAAACTGCTTCTCCGACCGTTTACCCCACGTTGCCATTCAATTTTTTTTGCCATTTCACAAAAAGTTTAGTTCACGATCAAATCGAGCCATGGAAAGGTGGAGGTAGCCACAGTCCCGTTCCCTCGCCCCCACCCCTAGCCGTCCCCCTCCCTCCCCCTCCCGCAGTCTGTCCCCTTTATTCGTGGCTACAAAAAACAGGCAACTACAAAGCTCAAAACGCGGCGTTTGTACTTTCTGATCGGCTCAGGCTGCGAGTCCGGAGCTGCGGTGCGACTCTTGAAAGCTTCGGCCAATGAGAAGAGGGGAAAAGATAATCTAAAGTTGTGGCGTCTCACCACCGCCTGTGGCGTCACCCCCCATTCGTCGTTTTCATTGGCCGAGCGAATGATGGGGGTGGACTAAGTTTGTCCGACACTGCGTGCCCTCACCTAGTAAGCGCTTTATAGATTATATAATTTATTTTTTGTTGAGTTACATTTTTTGTATCCAGGAGAGAGCACTTTAACGAATTAGCATTCTACGGGGTCACGCTAAGCGACGTCTGCCCTCGACTTCATAATGGAAGGGTCGACGGAGCGACGTCACCGCAGCGGCAATTCGGCACGATGGGGTGGCAATTCAATGCACTAGTGGATTGTTTTTTTTCTTGTCCAATCTCAAAACTTGACGGATACAAAAAAATGTAGCGGCCTCTAGTGGCTGCGGGAGGTCACGCGAAACCCAACGCGGACGAGAAGAATCCAAAGAGTAATCGGTCAGTCGAGTGATCTTTCTATCGCAGGGATAAAAAAATAGTAATAATCTACCACTCATCTCGAAACTTTGCGAGTAAAATCTTGTGATCGTTCATGAATGTTTAGCGAGATAAAGTAAACCTTGCCAACTGTGCTCAAGTTTAGCGTCATGTTTCCCTCACCCCTTTCACAAAAATGGAATGTTCCACGCCTTTCCACGTGGCACTGTTAACCCCCCCCCCCGCCAGACGTTTCCATCTGAAACTTTCAACATCTCCCGCACCCCCCTCCTCCGCCCACTCATCTCGATCTTCCACCTCCCATTGTCTCCCTTTAATCTTTTCCCACATCTCCTCACATCGCACGCGGCTTTCCCTCCACGTGCCTTCGCCCGTCTACCATTTTCTCTCTCTCGCGTCCTGTCCCACCGTCCCGTAACTTGTAAACCACCTCACCCCCGCGGCTCCCATGGCCTCAAGCTCTCAATGTCCATCGAAAGAAATGTCAAATCAAACAGGTTCTGTGTGCGTCTCCGCAGACGGCTCGATGAATTTTGCTCGCCGCGATCTTGCACCATACAACGTACGGCAGTTTGCTGCCAGTTTTATTATTTGTTTATTACCCCCCCTCCTCCTCTCCTTTTACTCAAACATTTAAAAAAAAACCTTTACGGGCCGCTCGTTGACCCGCTCCGAATGCGTTATCCCAAAGCTGCCGAACCACCACCATCGGCAGTTCCACACTTTACAAAAAAACTTCGCAGCGATGTCAGTTTTTTTCGAAAGTAGATAAGCAGATATAATGTCATTCACATATAATCTCGTCTCTCCACATACTTACAAAATTATATTTTAAAAAGACTTACACAACCCCATTGCGACCTTTTCCAAGAGTGCACAATATTAGGAGCATTGATTTCAATACAAGCAAAAACTCTGGATGCCCGGTTTTGACAAACTGTCTTCATCAGCAGAGTCGAGCTTTGTTCAATAAATTACTGTTGGACTGCCAGATGCTTATGATAGGCAACCAGTTTGGGACATTTCACCATCTCATCCGCAGTCAGGCTTTCTGGAATCAATTGTGAGTGAACTGCCAGATGGTTATAGGCACATGGGATCCCATTTCGACGCAAAGTTCCTTAAATACACAAAGTATGTAAAAAAAACCACAACAATTTAAATCGCACAGTAGTAGCCATAGAAACGTGTGATACAACACAAATGTTCCACGCAAACGTCGCGTGGAACCTGTGAAAGGCCCCGACGCATAGAGGCTCGTTTTGCAAATGGCGGAAACCCTTTGTTCTCGCGCCACACAAAAGCATCACGAGACTCCCATAGCAACCGCCGGCCAATCGCAGAGCTCCCCCTCGCCATCGCGGCGAACGGGCTCCAGCCAATCGCGTGGCGGGGACAAAGGTTCGCGCGAGCCGTTCAAATCGTTCTGCCGTGTTGAATGAGGCTCTAAAAAAAAAGGTGCCAAAGGCGCAGCCCCTGCCATTTGCTTGCTCATGCCAACGGCTCTTTCAAAATCGGAGGATACTCCGAGAGCCTCCCCTCGGCGGACATTCGCCTCGAATCTTCTACGACGAGGAAGACTCTCGTTTCTCTACCCCTTCCTGCGTACCGAATGGCCGGGGGCGTTCAGCAGCCCTGCACGCCATTGTCGCGAGGGCTCTCTGTTGGCCACGAGAGGGCTTCACGGGAGACTTGAAGAAAAGGTGGCAGCTTGAGAATTTAAAATCAAATGACGAAGAACGCCAGCCCTCCCCCCCCGTCGCCGTCCTCTCTCCACCTGACCATCCCCCCCCCCTCGCCCTCCTCGGAGACTCCTGACTAAAAATGGGACAGCGGGCTCCCTTTTACCTGTAGGCTACTCCCCAACCACCACCACCTGTCAGATGGTACCGCTGCATTGGGGAGTATCCGGCACAAATGGCTAGGTCGGATCGTACGAGTCTCGTGGCGCGCGCTCTGTAAAAACAGACCTGCAGCTGCGTTACATTTTTTTGATTATAATAAAATAATCAAAGCAATTAAATGTACGAAGAGGGGAAAATAAAAAGCATCTCACTCCCCCCCCACACACCCAGACTTCCTCCCACCATTGCCGTTGGACATTCTTCGCAAGTGATTGTTGTAATCTCAGGTTCACGTCGGTTCTTTTCACGAGCCGACATGCGGATCGCCTTTTTTTTTTTACACCCACTGAGCACCTCGATGTCGTCGGCAAGGCCCGCGGGCCTTTTGATCCAATGCCACTTGAGGAGGGAGGAGGGCCTCGTCGTCCAAACTCTGGCGACGAGGCTTAATTATTGCGATTCGATTCAAGAATGGTCTGTTCCTGCGTGTCTCGTTTTAACCGTCTCGTTTGTAAAATTGTCTTTAAAAAAAAGTCCAGTCTCGTTTTGTATACAGCCATTCGCATCTATGTAAAGTTAAAATAGCATTTTCGTACCGTTAGCACGTATCGCCAAACACACACACACCGGTTCTTTCACACGTGATTCCATGCGTGTACCGCGAGCCTCAAGCATCAATATTAACCTACGACCGATTAATCGATAAGAGCCCTACCACCAAACAATTTACCTGGGAAACCCTTCTGCAGATTAATCGCCTGTGTCATAGAAGTGCTCAAATCAAAATTGTTGCTTTTTTTGACTGGGACCATTATACATCAGAATATTTATCCCTGGCGGATAAAAATCCCGTGAAGGAGACAGCTAATTAAGTTACGCCATGAGCAATTTTAACAATGGGTTGCAAATGGGAGGGGGGAGGGGGGTCTCTATTGCAACGTTCTTGAGTAGAATTGTCATACAGAGATAAATGGGAGACTACGATTGGCAGTGTGTTGGGAAAGGATGCGTGGATCATAGGGAGAGATTGCTTATTAATCTTTTAGTCTCTCCCCCTGTAACTTGTCCAACGTGTGTACAATCTGGTGCCACTGTATACAATAAATAATTTCCGTACAGATAGCACTGTACGCGTCTGTAGACGGGTTGGCACGCAAATTTAAAGCAGTGGTAGTAGAAAAAAAACCTAAGGCATTGAATGCACTTTGACCTCTACCATTGTGAAAAAAAAGTTTTTAAAATCAGACTTGACACAATCTGCCACAAAAGCCAGGCAAGCGGCTTGCTTTAATAGCTGGTGGGGCTTTTGGCTCGCTCGGTTTGGAATGTTGTTCCAAACTAAACTAAACCTCGGCTACCATGAGCCACAATCTATCCCATTGCCGAAACCCACCACCGGAGCCGTCGCCATTCACCGGCTGTCACGCACACGCCACGATCCACAGAGCCCCATGAAGTGCAGGCCGACCAGATCCCTCCATTGCTGCATCTTTACAGGAGACGTGCGCCATTGACCAGCGTGGTGAAAAATGTACGCTCTAAACGACCACCACGACTAGACAAAGCTTGTGGTGCAAAGTCTCTCATCCAGCAGCGGATAGCTGACAGGGCTGTAAGTCCCACAGCTAGCCGTGTTTACGACTTATGGGTTGCCATCTCTGGGAGGTACAAAAAACACAACCCTGGACGTTTCACGGGAAGAACAATGATGATCTCACGAATGCGAAAGATTTGGAGATCTACTTGTAAAGCCTTGGAGTGGTGCGTTAGTCGTAATAATCATCATCAGTACGTACCTAACAAACCACCGGGACTTTTCAATGTCCCGGAAAAAAAGACTTCAGAATTCCCAGAACAACTTTGACAAGAAAGACCATTTCAGGAAAACCAGGGACGGGTGGTAAACCATTGTTCTGACCAAATTAAGTCCGTTTCTTCATCGCCGTACCACCTTGCAGCTCTCCTACACCACCCCCTCCCTTCGCCTATCCTCCCTACCTCCCATGACAAGGTGAGCCCATCGCAGCTAACGAGCAAAGCGAGGGTTCGTGTCCCGGAGTCGCGCCCGTGACCTTTAACGGAGCGTAACTGCATAGCGAAAGAATGCGGCCGGGCAGAGTCGGCACAGTGGGCGAGGGTGGGGGCGGGAAGGGCAGGGGTGGGGGGCCGGATGGGGGATGGTGCTGGGTAGGCGGGGGGGGGGGGTCACCAGTGCAGGTATAGACACAGCAACCACCTTTGTGCGGCAAACCCCAAAAAATCTGGAGCCAGGAACCGCCCCATTCAGCTCAGGTGACGGCTTAAAATTGAGCGTTTTGTCTTACAGAGGACCTCACCAAACCCAGCCCCCCCACCACCACCACCACCCCTTTTCTCCATGTCCCTTTCTGCCTCATTCATCAGTCCTCTGGACCCACAAAGCTGGTATTGCGGTGGTTTAAAAAGTAAAAAAAAGACGCATTTCTCTCTCGTATCACACGGCCACCGAGGTTTTATGTTTTAAACAATTAGCTTTGGCAGAGGCTCGCCATTTATAGTTCACCCACACCACGTGTTGTGCACCGTGCAAATGCGTACCGCACGTTACACATTACGTAATTAAATACGATTCGTTAATAATAAACTTACACTCCCCCCCCCACCGCTCCTTATAATCCACTGCTGGATGAAGGCCTCCCCCCAGTGACTGCCGTGACGGCCAGAATCGAACCCAGATCGCCAGATTAATAATGCCGAATGCGCTAACCACTGCCCCACCGTTCCCTCCACCCAGGTGCGAGCAGATGTCAAAATATAAAGATCCCCCGTATAGCCTCAACGAACTGACGGGGCAAGTGCTGTTAGCGAGCAACTATTAAGGCCGGTACGGCACACGAGGGGGGGGGGGTGGGTGGGCAACACCAGGCCCAGCCGCCTTTGTCTCCCCAGCGACGACGCTTACACCGCACCAGGTACTCATTTGAGGCCGAGTCGACCTAGGGGAGGCCCCGAACCGCTTCAGATAATCGTCACCGGTGTTGGCCGTGAGCGGGAATCGAACTGGGGTCGCCGGGTTCGTAGCGCAGCGCGCTAACCACTACACTACCGCTCCTCACAACCAGCACGACACACACACATCTATATATTTTCTCGTTGCCTCCACCTGCCCGCCCACCCCCGCCACCCCACAATCAAACAGTCCCCAACCCCACTGCCCCCAACCCATAAAAGGTGATTGCACAAGAGTCTGAAATGGCAGCGGCAGTCAATAAAGTTGTGATTTATGGTCCAGGCTTTTACGGTGTCCCGACCGCGCAAAGTCCGAGGGCGATAATCCAGGCGGCGGAGAGTGGAAAGGTGGAGAGAGAGAGAGAAAGGGCATCGCACACCTCGGTGATAAGACGGGGGGGTGAGGGGGCTGAGGGTCAGCTGACACCCACCGGGACCCAACGGTTTTCCAAGCCGCGCGCACACACCAAAAAAACCCCTGCGATTGGCTTCGCGGTTTGTCCCCAAGAAAACTAACATCCATTGTCATCGATTTAAATCGAGGACGCACGCAAGCCTGCCCTCTCTGCCTGGTCCCGTCCGATTAGGATGAATAAATCACGACGAGACCGAGAACTGCAACGGGGCGATGTGCACGAACGATGTGCACGCTCGATCGAGGCGACACGTTTGCACGGGTCTCGTCTCGAGTCTCGTCTCGTGTCTCTCTCTCTCTGTTGCTTGCGTCACTTGCACATTAAAAACGGGGCCTTACTCGCACCCGTGCCTAACTCGTCCATTTCTTTTTTTTAACGTGGCGCCACTTGCTCTCAAATAAAATGCTCCGTTAAAATGTTTTATTATTATTATTTCGCGCGTTTCATTGACGACCGTCAAATCAACCGCGTTAAGTTGCACAATATTCCTTAAATGTTTGAGTCTTTGTTTTTTTGTTCCCGCCGCTGCCGCTGCCATGCTAGGGCGCCACGGATTCTCCTCCCGTTGTAAAATAGCCGAGGCAGAAAGTCGCGACACCACGGGGAACCCGTTCTGTCGTCCGCCTAGAAAAATATAAAAAAAAAAACTCAACTTAAAAAGAAACGGGCAGCAAACGGAATGGATGACGAATGAACGTGGCGGCCTTTCGGCGCGGCGAGTAAAAACCGCCACGTTCCATCTCAAAGTGTAAACTTCCTTTTCATTTCACCCCTCTGGCCGACCAATCACTATTTGATGAATAACGCTTATTTAACGTCAACATTCATTCAACCTCTCCCGCCCCCCCCCCCCCCCCCCGATATAAATGTGTTTAAACCGTTTCGAAACATCGGCGGGGTGCTGGTGGCGGGGTGCTGGTGGTGGGGTGCTGTAGTGTAACATAGCGAGAGAACATCCACACGAGCCCAGCAGGCGTCCGTCGCCAGCGTCTTTGCGCCAACGCGGCCACGACAAAAAAAAAATCGCGGCCGCCGTGCGCGGCATCGAGGGTGGCACCTCCCCTCGGCTGCGGGTTTTGTGGGCATTCGCCGAAAACCCCGCTGCCGCAAGGCTCCCGGTGCGGAACGTCGGACGCCGGGCCGAACAATGCGCGGCGCGGGAGGTCGCTGCGCAGTAAAACCGCGACAACCGACGCAAGTTGGAGTCATCATCATCATCGTCGTCGATTAGCCATGGTCAATCCACTGCTAGATGAAGACCTCCCCAACATAATCAAAGATCCCCACCGATTAGTGCTTTTAGAGAGTTGCGCCTACGATGGCTGGCACGGCACACGAGGCGGTGGAGCCGGCCAGCACCGCCTACGTCTCTCCCCAGCGGCGATGTTTTACACACCGCACCGGGTACTCATTTGAGGCCGAGTCAAATGGAGCGGAGGCCCAGGACAAGTTCGAAATATTCTCCACACCATCGCCACCTCCTCACACAGGCAGCGGACATGGAGGTGTTGTTGTTGTTGCGGCTACTACAAAACAGACCCGGCAAATAATAACATCTTTATGGAGAAAAAAAATGCAGGACTGAGCGAATGAGGTGCGCTGGGCTGGTCGTCGTTGTTGTTGTCGATTGTTGTTGATGGGTGGGCGGCCACCATCATTACCAGGCAGTATTAGAATTCAGTTTGACCCAATACCACCAGGTAAGATGGCAGCAGCTCCCCTGGTTTCCCCCCTCCCCAGGCCGACGAGCCACCCCACCCCTCCTTAACTCATGTCGGAGGTGGTGAGATCGTGGACCCCCCCCACACACACCCCACCGAGGTAAAGGTGCAGCCCCTGCAACAGCCACAGGGCAGGGCACTCCCCCAACTAACTCGTCCACGCTGTGGGGTCGAAGTCTCGGAAGAGACACGACATATATACACACACACCGACTGCCACCGCTCCGTCGCACGTATACACTTACGTGCACGCACACTTGGGCACGTGCACGCACTGAGGTGGGAGTGCCCACAATATACCCCACCGCACGCGAGCTGGCCGGATGAATAACCGTGGTCCAACCCATTTATACGGCTGGGTGGACACAGGCGAGTGGAGGGGTAGGAGGGTGGGAGGAGGAGGAGGGGTGGGAGGTACTAACAAACTTGCCCCATTGTTTCGTCAACCGCCAAGAGCCAGAAGAGGTGGTGGTGGTGGGGGGGGGAACTCAGACTTCCAAAGCTCAGGGATACGTGGACACCTGGTTTCATCACAGGTGACAGCCACTTTTGACATTAACCTCACGAGCCACCCACCGGGCATCGACCTATCGACCTCTACCACCTTGCACGCGGGCTGACATCGGCTCGCGACAAGTACAACAAACACGAGGGTGGTGGTGGTGTGTGTGTGTGGGGGGGGGGGGGGGCGTCTCCGTCAGTCCCCCGGGGTTTTGTAACTGGGCTACGTTAGGGGTTCCGGGGCTAGATGTGCACCGGTGATGGAACGGTCGCCAAGCATGTCCCCCCCACACACACACACACACCTTTATTTTATCATCTTGGGAAGAAGCGGTTTTTTCCCCCTCTTTCTTTCCTTAACCGGAAAAATAAAATCTGTTTTACCAGCGACGCCTGGCCATCGCTGGTTGGGCGAAGAGCCACTCGGGCAGTCAACGTCCCCCGTTTCACCGGGCGAGGGCTCACAGACGCCGTGGACACACGACTCGTTACGAACCTGGACACAATTTTTGTTCAGGGTGCTTGGCTGTATACATGAAGACATTTACATTGCGTTTAATAACACCACTTCATCCTCACGTCTACCTGAAAAGCTAACGCTGGAATGAACGTTGCCATTCAAAGCGTGGGATCTATTTTTTTTATTCACACCGTTTCGAAACCGCAATTCTCCTGCAGCACTCAGTCCCCTATGACACTTAAAAACGGAGGCAAACACGGCAAAAGCAGTAAAAGCCGTTTGTGTTCCGTTTCTTGTCATTTTCCCCGCACCTCCGCAAAATAAGTTCAACATACAAATCTCATGCAAGTTCACTTGCATGAGATTTGTATGTTGAATCCAGACAGAGGGAGGGTGGGTGCAACTTCCCACACCTCAAAAAAGACGAAATGTTCACACCATGGACACCCAAAGGACATTTAAAATTCTCAAGATGGAAATTTGGCCAGGTTACTTGACAAACCCACATTTAACGCGATGGAGTTGTTTTGCATCGCCTCGTCATTTGGCGATTGGGCGGCCGAGACCATAAACTCACGAGAGAACCCGGCTTCAATTCATCCGAAACGTCGTTTAAAACATCACGATTAGGCGGTGCCGTCTGAAGCCACCGCGGAACCAACTCGAGGCGGCAGCGGCCACCATCTCAATGCGCGACACGTTTGCTCCTCTCACTCCGTAGCTACTCGCAGGACCCGCAGGGATCATGGGACACACGCAAGGGGTGGGAGGTGGTGGGGGGGGGGTGGTGGTTCGGCGAGTAGGGGGCGGCTGGAGCCAGACACGGTCGCGCTGTCGCTGGAATTTTGTTTAGTCGCCGACAGCGACTGCCTTGAGGTGGCCTTTACCAGATGCCAATCTCCATCTCGCACCCTGCCCCACCGCGCACCCTGCCCACCGAACCACCCCATCGGCGTCCAAGATGCGTGGGATGTCAGCGGCTGTTAAGGGGGGGGGAGGGGGACGGTCGGCCTTGTGCGCAAGTGTCCCCATGCAATTTTAATGACCGACAAAATACAAGCCACGCGCATATGCGCGCGTGGCTTTTCTTGTTCACAGGGTGGCTAAGTACAGGGCCCGAAGGACCAAACTGCCAAGGGACCAGCAATAAAACAGCACTATTCAGGGATGTAGTTGACCAAGCGGTGTGGTGGTGGGTGGGTGGGGGTTAAAGTTTCATGAATTCAGCGAGGTGATAAGAACTTGAGAAAATGAGAGCACTGGCAGGTAGGAATGTCTGCGACCAACGTACGAAGCACCGCCCGCGTAAGCTCGCCCGCATCCGTTGAGGCTATAAGGGGGGGGGGGAATGGAAGTCCAAAGAAGGCAACTCGCCCGAGAGGACGTCTACTCCGCGAGTGGTGCGGGCCCAGGGAATGAGGTGGCATCGTTACGTCGCGAGACTGACGGACGGCAATGGCTTGCGGGAAGGGGCCTTCATCATCCAGCAATGGAGAAACAATGGCTGGCGGTGACGATCTGACCTGTACAGTGTTAACTTAGAGCTATTTTTCTTTTTTGAACAGTGGTATTTGGAGTTTTAGTTATTTTACAACGCTTTGTGGCACAACTTCTGGCTTGTCGTGACAATTTCTCGATGACAACCGTAATTTTTTTTAGTCTAAAAATTTCACCCGCCAATTTTTTCCCCCCCAATAGTCACTCATCGGCCACACAAACAGACACACAGACACAACTTTGCAAATGCGAGGCAAAAATCTTGAAGACCTCGCCATCCCCGACCAATGGAGAATCACCCGCATTATAGTTGCATTTGAACGTCAGTTGAGGCGGTAACACCTTGCCCTTCCTACACCGCCCCCACCCTCAAGTCACCCCTCTATCGCACGCCCCCCCCCCCTTCCCACAAGCAAGTGTGCGACTTGAGACGAGCCCAACCAAATTACGTGGGCGGGGAGACGTGGCCAATGGCGAGGCTGCACGTGCAGGAGACGTGAGCCCGGAATGTTCCATTGTTCAAAAGACGTGGAGAAGGGGGGGGAAGCCAGCAAGGTAAGAAGGGGGGATTTAGAGGTTGCGCTTAAATATATCTGGGGGGGGCTATCTAACAATGCATCTATTAAAATAGATTAATATGCTGATGAAACTATTAAACTATTCTTAAACAATTTTTAAAAATGTATAGCAGGTAAGGCCCACGGAGCTTTATAGCTGTTTTTTCATAAGCGACTTGGCCACAAATTATGGTTTAACGAAGTGGAAATTCAGAGCAGTAGCCCAAAACGCACGTTTCGAAACGTGGAGGGAAAACGGAGGACGCGGAGATAAAATCCACGTGACGACGGGGAGAGAGACAAGCAAACTTCAAATATACAGCAGGCATCGTCAGGGTCGAGATCGAGCCCACGACCTCCTGCATACCGAGCGAGGTAGTTAACATCTCACCACGGGGAGAGAGAGCGAGAGACACGCAAAGTCAAAATATACAGCAGGCATCGTCAGGGTCGGGATCGAGCCCACGACCTCCTGTAGACCTGGCGAGGTTGTTAACATTTCGCGACAGCAGCACGATTCCGCCTCCAAATTCTATACACTCATAAAATCGTCAGTGTACATATATTATTCGATTCGTATACATGGATATATAAATGTGTTCACGTGACACCCTCTGCAGCCACGACACCCAACTGCTTGCCACCTATCGCAGTGTGGAATCGTGAGATGCGGGTTTTTAGTTGGGTATCGAATCGGTATTTCACAAAGTCTAACATTGTATTGTAATCCATTCAGGTTGTCGTGCAAACAAATATCGTAATAAAGTATACACACACACACGTGCACAAAATCGTCCTGACGCTGATATAGAAAAAATGGGACGTAATTTTCACTCCATCTGGGGGGGGTCTGTAAAATCGGTTCCACTCGGGAGAGGCCGCCACGACAGATGATGATTAATAAACGCGCGTACGGGGATAATCGAGTTCTTAATCGAATCGCATGACGATCAAGATAATTGGTGGGTGGTGTGGAACAATTAATCATTAAACCACACAGCGGTAGCCTTCCAGTCCAGCAGTGGATTGAGGCTGGATAATGCCGATACGGCGTATTAGCATAGAATTCGAACAACATTGGAGTGACATTCATATACATCTACAAAATATGGTGGTACTGTATAGTTAAAACACTCGAGTTTACTACACACCGTGCCAGGTGATCATATTTTCAGGCAGAGTCAACCTAGGAGAGACCCAGGACAGGTTCAGACGAGCGTCACCGCCGGTGTTGGTGACCGTGAGCGAGAATCGAACTCGGGGGGGGGGGGGGTTTCCGCCGGGTTCGTGGCGCTGCGCCGCGCTAACCGCTGCGCCACCGCTCCCCCCACGTGTTCCACCACGCACCAAGCCAGAGGGCTCCGCTGGGCGCGCTGACTCCGAAGATTTCGCGGCACAATCCTGGCGTGGCTTTTAATTGTGTTTGTTTGTCGGTTAAAAGTTTCGCAAGCAAATCGCCTCCATCATAAAAAAAGCAGACACAAAACTAACGGTTGTTACTTTAAAAAGAAATCCAACGTAAAGACTGACCCTATTCGTTTTAAACGCTTTCGCATCGTACGAAGAAATCTTTCCGTGTCATTATTTTTTCGGTTGAAAAATCACGACGGCACCCACCCCACCCGCCCCTTCCGGGAAGGTGAGCGCCGCGAATCCTCGCGCCCCGCACGGGGGACCCTCAAGGACATTGTGCAACTGGTTTTTTTCGAGAAGAACAGAAAAAAATGGCAAGATTAACTTTCCCACGGCCCTGCTCCCTCCTCCATCTACTTACATCGGCTGCGCCCTCCCTCCATCTCCTCCTTCTCCACCCATCCATCGGCTGTGCCCTCTTCATCCCCTGCACCCATCCATCGGCTGGGACCTCCCCCTCTTCCTCCTCCCTTCACCCATCCACCCACGCAAAACGTACCTCTCCCTCTATGTCGGGGCCCCCAAATGCAACAAACTGAAAAAAAACCGTGTCATTCCCGCTCAGGGATTGGTCCGAATCCGTGGCCAACCGGGAGCGCCGCGCCCATCACCTGCGCCGCATGGACGCGCGCACTGGCTCCATTTTGTGAGCAGTGCATGGGGAAAAAAAAGTGGCCACCTTTGTGTTGTGCGTGGAGCCGAATTCTTGTAACCGATATGTTGCACAGACAGCACCCGCCGCCCCCACCTCCCTCTCTCTCTCTCTCTCCCGTGTGCCGCCCCCACCACCACCACGACCATTAACGGCCAAACCTCTGAGCTCAGACAGTGCCACGGGGACACATCGATACGACTGCACGGACTGCACCTTTTACCCAGAAAATGCCTCACCAGGGAGGGGTACTCTGCTGTGACAGTTGGGATGTTTGATCAGTTCCATTTTTGAGAAATGCTCCTAAAAGCTGCTCTTCGGGAGACATCCCCAAATAATCCAATATTTAGGCAAAAAAAGTACGAAACACATTCGTCAAAAGTCAAGATAACTGGATGGGTGATGGCCTTACCTTGTCCCGACTTTACCCAACAATTCAAAGACGATCCCCCTCTCCCGTGAGGCTTGCAGATTACAACACTCCAAACCGTGAACCGCATAAACTTCGCATCAACTTTGAATGTGGCGAATATCTACAATTCACCAAACTCAGACAGAGCGAGCGAATGGCTAAACCACAACAAGCGACTCTCTCCCAAACGGTTGCGCTACGCGAGCCATTGAATTTGAAAAGCCTCACACGGTGCCTCGAAAGAACACGCGTGGCCCATGCAGGTAACTGGGTGGACAGGCCTTGCCCCTTACCCCAAAGAAGGCATCACGGAGTCGCAAGGCCTACACTGTCAGGAGGGTATCTGCTGTGACAGTTGGGACGTTTGGCCAATCCCATTTTTTTTAAGCAACCAAAAAAAAACTGAACGCATTCGTATTTAAAAAAAAAAATGTGCTAGTGTATATTTAACAAAAATTATTAAAACATACATATATTTTAAAGCATATAATATTGTCCTTGTGCACCGCTGCCAATGCAGCAGAATTGCCAAACTTTTTCAAATATATATAGCGAGCGCCTAGTAGCGCTGGATGAGTTGCAGAAAAGTACGCGAAGGTGGAGGATGGTGGGGACGAATCCCACGCACGTTGTGTGCGTCCATCGACCGACCCATCGATGGCGCTCACGCGAGTTCGCTACACTCACTGCAACGCGAACTCATTTTGGAGGGGGAGTTGACCCGCAGGGAAAGTCCTTTGCCAGGGGTCAGGATCCCAAGTGCGTCGCGATCCGACAGTTCGTCACAATTTGGCATCGTGGTTCGGATTGAGGATTTTTAAATGGAGGATGAACAGCAAAACGGACACGAATTTTCTCTCTCCCGAGGTTCCCTCGTCGTGGCCAGCAGCCCTCGACGTTGGCATTTAGCTCCTCCTGAACGCATTGCCACCCATGGTGGGCAACAATAAAACGTTGCGGTGAAAGTTGCGCCTCCAGCGGCTGCAGGGGTCACGTGGGAACCCCGTTCGGGGCCGCAAGAGGAATCGGTTCGCAATGCACATCGATTAGATCAGTCATACCGTGAGCATAAGAATGGACTCCAGTAATCGATTAATTGATCGCGATATATGGATACAATTTCACATCCGATGAGTCTAAATCTTGACATAGAACACACACATTACATACAGACAAAGACCCCCCCTCCCATCGCTTTAACAGACTGTTGGGACAAGCGCTGTTAGCAACCACCTAGGAAGAACTGCATGGTACACGAGGGGGTGGGTGGCCAGCACCACGCCCGACCACCGCCTTTTGCGCTCTACACACCACACCAGGTTCTCATTTTAGGCCGAGTAGACCTAGGGACAGCACACATCGAGTCGAATCAATGATTGGCCCACTCCAGGGAACTGGTCCGTCCCCGTCCATTCGTCTAAACTGTAGAGTCTTAAGTAACAGACTCCCGATAGCAAGCTACGAATGAACGAATGACCTCTGACTCTCAAGGTCAAAAACAAACCACGACTGGAAATGGTTGGGCTTTTCGGGCATTTATGAAATCATTCGCTTGAAATGTATCTAACAAAAATGTTTCGGTCTAAAACTTTGGGAGTCGTTAGTTTCGTAAAAGTAAAATATGAAGTGAACCCCTTCGAACGAACGTGGCTGAGCAACTAACTCGTCTCTGTTGGAAATTTTAACTGGGAAAGTTGCACGGGCCTTGTTCTGCTCAAGTTAACACGTGGTAAGATTCTATAAATATGAATTAAACTTTTATTTCTAGTTTACCAGGTAAGGCCCACTGAGCTATAGAGCTTTTTTTCAGAAGCAACCTGGCCACAATTAATAGCTCAACAAAGTGGCTTATCGCGTTGCGACTTTAAAGCAGCCAAATACTCTGAACGCACGTTTCTACATATGTATACGCGGTATCGGACGTGTTAATAATGTACGAGATTTAATTAATGCACTGCATCCTCCGTATATGTTGTTAATACCAACAGCTAAGGTTTACAAGCAAAAAAAACACCCACTAACGCACGCGATAGCCATAGCGATTTGCTTAACCAAAACTTAAAAAAAAATCAAATCTCCCCACCTCCCCCACCACCCCACCCAACTCGCCCCCCCCCACCCACCAGCCAATCGTAATATGCAAATAAGGCAGCAGCGTTAGTCATAAAAGGGGGTCGTCGTAAAATGACGGAAAGCAACCGAACGACCACCCCACCCCCACCCCGAAGATAACCGTTAGCGAGACAACCCGAGGTCACCGGTTGACACCTGCGTGTGTGCGTGACATCCACGTACACACGCGCGCGGTGTGTGTGTGGGGTCCAAAATCCAAACCCCCCCCACCACCACCCACCAACCCACCCCTTAATTAACCCTGCTACGTCCAATCCCTCGCTGCCTCTTTATCACAGCCCCCCCCCCACCCACCCTCTGGCTTATCTGCACGCATTGACCACCCAATCGGTGTGGGCGACGTGGTTGGGTACCTGACCCGGGGCTAGGAGGGCATAGTGAGAAATTGGGTTACATCGATGGAACCGTCATGCTATGAAGGGTAATTTTCCCCGAAACGTGGGGAGCTGTAGTGTAGTGGTTAGCGCTACGAACCCGGCGACCCGAGTTAGATTCCCGCTCACGGGCCAACACCAGTGACGATTATCTGAACCGGTCATGAGCATCCCCCCCTAGGTCGACTCGGCCTCAAAGGAGTACCTGGTGCAATGTGTAAACATCGCCACTATGGAGACAAAGGCGGTCGGGCGTGGTGCTGGCCATCCACCCCCTCGTGTGCCTTTCCGGCCTTCAGCGGGGCTACTCGCTAACAGCCCTTGCCCCTACAGTCTGTTAAAGGCTATACGGGGAATCTTTGTCTCGTCACGTATTATATATGTATTTATTTCAAATCCACAGTGTTGTTGCCAAGCGCGTTAGGTCGTGTGTTCACGTTCTATTATTACAGGTAGGTGGCGAATCGCCGGTTGTAATTGATTATTACGCTTACGATAAACGACTGACATTATTCTTATTACTATTGCTTATGGTGAACCATGCAAATTGAAATTTTCTTGCAATGGCATCTCCGGGGGGGGGGGGGAGGGGTAACGCAACGAACGATGCAGAATAATAAAAAGAGACTAAATGGAACCAGGACGCAAGCAAACCCCAGGCAGGCGAGTCGTTACAATTTTTTTTTTAACGAGCAAAAAAAACTCCAATTGGCGATTTACGGCAAACCCGTTGAAATTAATTCACGGCCATCGCCAACGATATGCAAATGGGTAATCGTAAACATGGTCACGGAGCTGCAATGAGACGGAAGCAACGGAGCGGTGACGAGGAGGCAGAGCGGATTCCCTAGGCAGTGCGGCCGAGGTCGTACAAACCGAGGCCAAGCACCAAGAGCAAAGTTCTCGAGTAACACACACGCTTCCGCGACAAATATCACCCATGATAAGCTTTTTCTGGGGTTAGATCGCGTAAACATAAATGGTGAAACGAATTGGCATGTTCTGTTTACGTGGCCATCCTTACTAATTGGCTGTGTCGGGGTGGTGGCGGGTTTAATGACACATTTATATATTTACGCGGCTTAACCCCCCCACCCCCGCCCAAAAAAAAAAAACTACATTATGGATATATATGCATTCCGCCTGGCGAGCACATCTATTCTTGAAAATAAACAAAAAAACTCAACGACATTCGTCCAATAAACAACCGTGGGCGTTACAAATAATATATACAATAATATACGCACGCGACGTTTCGGGCAGATGCCCATTTCTTCGACAACTCGTTCGCCACGCACGCAAGCACGTGGCCGAAGCGCGTCACGGAGGAGGGACGGCGAACCTGACGCAGGCGGGCGTGACCAATCACCAACGCCCGCCGACACGTGGCAGCCTCCGAGACACACGATTGACGTTTAATTTAGCGAGTGAGCGAGCTGTGACTCGTGTTGCCAACTTTGTACTTTCCCCTCCTTAAATCGCAACTGTGGCGCGGCAGCAGCAGCATCATCATCATCATCGTGAGGATGTCAATCGCGTTAACGCCGCGCCCAAGCAGGCGGAGACCCTCCCTCTCGTGCTCTCTCTCTCAGGGCTCCCTCGCAAATGAAGCCAGCGCTAACCTCTCGATGGGATGGCAATTATTGTTCACGTGGAGAGAGAGAGGGGGGGGAGATACAAGAATTGATAAATGAATGCATGCACGCATGAGCCTTATGATTAATGCACTCAGAAATGCGCCCCCGATATCCGGACACATCTCGGAAGCTAAACAGGGTTCAGAGTGGATAGCGCGTGGGTGGGTGATCGCCACCACCACCACCATCACCCTGCAAAATGCAGGTGCTGTAGGATGCTGCCGGAGGGAGTAGCGCAGCTAAACCGACTATTCGACTGGACAATGCTCCAACGTCTACAGAGTATTACTCACTACTCCCTGCCTTCGATCCACACCGACCAGAGTGATGTTTGATCAAAGGACCTCCAACGAACCGCACATGGCATGGTGGAAGGCCTTCCTTAACAAAAGAGCTCTACATGTACACACACAGGTGCAAATGAATGAAATGAATGACTTAAATGAATGAATGGAGGGGATGTACCCGCTCGCTTATCCCGCATTGGCCTACTGACGACACAAAAAAACCGCCCGACACAAAACAAAAAGATTCCCAACGGTCGCCTCCAACTCAAAGGTGGGCCCCGGTTTAAATTCCTAGCAAATGGGTAGGTTGGTGGGTGGGTGGGTGGAGGAAGAATGGTGGGGGGGGGGGCGGCGCTTCAGAACAGTACTATCTACGCCCCCCACCTCAACTCCTACCCACCAACCCGACCATCCTCCACCCCCCCCCCCTAACAGAGTAGAAAGCTGCTCTCCTCAATCTAGGCTACAGGTGTGCCACATCGACATACGTGGTGCACAGGAGGTAGTAAAATCACAATGTCACGCCACCAAATACGTACGCAGAGCGAACGAAAGAGAGATCAGTTAAACTTTAGAGACCAGTAAAAAAAAAAGGTGGAGAGTGCTTAACCAACCACACTACGAACTCACGGTGGTCCGAGTTTGATTCCCTTTGCCCGGCCACGGCTAACATCAGTGGCGAGCGAGATCTGCACCGGTCCCAGATTCCTCCACCGCCACAAAAAACGACATTCAACGAGGCAAATCAGCACTGACCGGCGTGATGAAGTATGGTCCCAAAAAAAAAAAGCCATCGCCGATGGGGCGGCCTTAATCCAGCAGTGCATTGACAACAGCTGTAGATTAGTGGTATTGCTATAATTATGCGATTAAAATTCTACACTCAAGTCGTCCACAGAACCCTGCCCCCACCACCAACCTGACAGCAAATTGGCAGAAAAAATGCTGATGAGCAAGTTTTGCCTCCTTTGCTGCGAGCAACGCAGCCTCGCCCCGACTCTCACGACACTCGCTCCCGCCCCTGGAGCAGTCAGAATATTTAATTATACTGGAGGAATCCGACGAGCTATAAAGCTCTTTCACGGACGTCCAGTAGTGGTAGGTCAGAAGGTTACAAACAAATAACAAAAAAAGTCAGGAGCGCAAATTATAGGAAAGGCTTAACACACAAATAAAACAAGTGTTTTTTCGTACGTCCAATGAGATATTAACTTATTTTTTAAGAAGCGACCTGGCCACAAATGACAGCTCAATGGAGTGTCTCACCAAGTGGACATTTAATCGCAGTGAAATAACCGAGACAATCAGAACCGGGTTCTCAATCCCAATCACGTAATCATCAGCATAATCACTGTCGGTGAGCGCAACACCAAATTGCACAATTCATCACCGAGTCTGAATTTTAAGACCAGAAATCCCGCTCGGGTCACGGTGGGAAGAAGTCCACCGCTCCCGGCCCAAAACAGCCCCCATCTAAAAGGGGGATGCGGCGGTCATACAACTCACCGTTCATCATCACCACCACCACCACCACGATCCATGGGCAGATAGCCCGTAGGTGTCCACCGCACATTTCGTAAATTGTCCTGTGCCAATGCTCAAGTAGTGCGCCACATCTTTCCAGCACCAATCTCTCACGATGTCGCCGTCGTGGTGGTCAAGCTATGATCTTGCGAGATCTTCCTCTCTTTCCGGTTCCTTACATTTTTTTCCCCCCAAACAACAAAACACTTTTAAACGGTCCTGTTGTTGTCCATCCTTACACGTGTGCCAGTTTCCTTCTCGTCGCTGCCTGCAAATCAGGTCTTCTACAGCTCACCAGTATTAAATAATCTCAATCTATGACTTCGCTATGATAACTTTGAAAGTGGAGTGAGGGAGGGAGGATAAGTCCCCCTGCAGCTACAGGGCCGAGCCCAAATCTTATTGACGCAAGGGTTTTACTTGCTGCTGGCTTTTGACGAGATTTTCCAGCCTCTTGTGCGTATCGAATGCTGCTGCGCTCTAGTTGCTCTGCCTTGCTTGTGTACCTATTTGCTTTCGTTAAATCCAGAGTCTACGTCGGCCAAAAATAAATAAATATATACCAGTGAAATAACCGAGTTAAAAATAAGAGGAGCTGTGTCCGTCCAGTCTCTTCTCGCCTGGGTAAGAAAAAAAAAACGACAAGATATTTAAAATTAAATCATCACCTTACGGAACCCTACATCCAAGCAGCAGTATTCAGGTTCACGAAAGATCGTGGGCGGTTTGGGGAACGAGGGTTTCATCCAGCAGTGGACCGATCATGGCTGATGATGATGATGGCGGTGATTGCTACTACGTAACATGGTCGAGGTCGCGCCGTCCAGAAATATGATGGCAGATTTTTTTTTGCTGCCAAAATAAAATAAACGGGAGTCGCAAGAAAAATGAGAAACCATATACGAATGAAAGCCCTGCGCAGTAACTCGGCAACAACGCGCGCACAAGTTCGACTCCCATAAACCAGTCTTCTTTTTTTTTTGGCTTGATTTAAAGCCGTCAGCAGTGTTTTTCCGTTCTCTTTTTTTCTTCTCCTGATCGAGTTTAATTTAAAGCGGCCAACCCCTAAAACAAATAATAGCTCTGTAGCGTGCGTCAGCCGCCGCCTCTCCTCGTGGCCCCAAGGGAACTGTGATGTCACTGGGGCTGGGCGCGCAGACAGGTAAAGGTTGCGGGGGCGGGGGGAGAAACTCGTACGTTTTGACTTAAAACTTTCCTGACTGCAAGAATTCATATTCTTTGCTTATTTCGGTAAAGTCACGTAGATAGAAAAATAAAGTGAATAAAAAAATTATAAATAATAAAGTGAATGTGTTTTTTTTATTCACTTTATTTGTATTGTAATTTTTTTTCTATCTACGTGACTTTACCAAAAGAACCAACTAATATAAACTCACACGTGGCGCTCATGCACACCCACCTCATACCAGTCTACAACATACCTACTCGCACAGTCTACAACAAAGACTCCCCCCCCCCCCCCCCGTAAATCCTTTTAAGACTATTAGGGCAAGTGCTGTTCGCGAGCAGCGCCTATGAGGGCCGGCACGGCACACGAGGGGGTGGGTGATCCAGCACCACGCCCGGCCGCCTTTGTCTCCCCGGTGGCGATGTTTAACTACACACCGCACCAGGCACTCGACTCGACAGAACATCCATCCGCAGGTGACGATGTGAGTCACAGAGGGGGGCGGGGTGAGGGAGGCGCCTTCGTCTAATAGTGGATTGAGGAAGGGTTTCGCGGTCGATCGATTGTACGACACCGATTGATTGTGACGCTGCTGCAACGTTGCAGCGTCGCGACACGAGACTCTGGCGGGGGGGGGAGGGGGGTTAGTCACGCGGGGAGGGCCAAACTGCCGCGAGTAAACAGTCGACTGGGGGAGGGGGGGGGACACTTCAGAATGTTGAGAATCAGAATATGTATTTATACTGGCGACGAGCTATGAAGCGCTTTTTCACAGACGTCCGGCAGTGGCCACACACGGTAAGAACGTCACGACGACAAACAATACAACAACTAAAAAAACACGACGGTAGTACGTACAAAGCACAATACATCCCAACAGATCATCAAAACACGTACGAATAAAAAAAACAAAACCCATCCTCCATCATACCAGACAAAAGCCCACGTGGCCCATTAACGTATTTTGTTCTAGAAGCGACCTGCCCGCCACAAAAAAACGATGGCCCCAAAACAGAAGCCGACGCGACGAGACGAGTCACGTGCTCACGGCGAGCGAGCAGAGCTCGCCCCAACACGCGCTCGGGTGGCGTGCACCGCGCCCGACCGCCTTGGTCTCCACCGTGTCCGAGGCCGAGTCCACCATGGGGGAAGGCCCAGGAGTCTGTTGGGATAATTATCGTCGCCGGCGTTGGTTGTGCGTGGCCCTGAGCAAGATCCCACGCTAGAACCCAAATGGCTGGGGGGCTTTAAAGCACAGCAACAGCGGCAGAAAACTTGCAATAGCACCGGTGAGCCTTAAAATAATACATAGGCGACGTTTTGGGCAATGGTCCTTCCTCGGAGCACATGGATTGTGTGATTTGAGGAGGGGGGAAAAAAACCCCCATTGGCAGTGGTGCACACGTAACAGTAAAACTCAAACACGTAGCACACACGCATCCATTACACACTTTGCGCATCCAATGTAGCGTGTACAAACGTGTAATAGCTAGTCATATTAACATACACATTACCAGCTCACATCTATGAATAACAATGTTAACGTTACAATAACCGTAGTGTCATGTGTGCGTGTGCATTGGCGCGTTTTACAAACGATTGTGCACATTACAAACATAATTAACAATATTCGGCTCCAGTGAATCTGCAATAATGTATTTGCATACACTATACATACAAGTTCGTTCATATTCATACTATATGTTTGATTACACGCATTTACGAATATTAGCGTTTCATATTGTATATACAGTACGTGTAAACGAATATGTGATATATTAATATAACATTCGTTAATGATTAATATACTACATATATACTATTCTTAGCTCTTTCGGTAAAGTCGCGTTGAAGGGAAACAATAAAATATATATATATAAAACAATAAAAATTCTCACGACGTTTCGACCATAACACCGAAAGAGCTAAGAATATGAATTACTGCAGCCACGAATGCTTTACATCAAAATGTACAATATACTGTATCCGTTGTTCCAATGAACGAGACTGCACACATAACATGAACCAATATATATAATAATTTCATACAACACTATCTAATAATTGTGCATTAATGTAGTATGAACTTACGTAGTATACTCGATATAGAAAAAGGGATTTGAGAAAATAATTTTAACTTGTATTGTAAACATACTTCACGCTTTGCGGCACGCAGACAGTTGCATTATTATTTAATAATATATTCATCACTATCACCGTATAATTAAAATTTATGCTGCATGGATATGTCACAGAAGTGATTACACACACATTCGTTAAAATAATGCAAATAGAAACTTTATGCTATTGACATCACAAGGGGTAGGGTTTCAGGCAGCTCATATAAATATTCACAATAAACGCAGAGTTCAAACAAAACCAGAACAATAGCCTGAGCAAGAGTGATTTTGCTCGACAGCGGACGTGCAGAGCAGGTGACCCTACCTCGGGATTGACAAGATTAGCCCTCAAGTGGCACTGCATTCGCGACTCCAGCATTTTTGTGCGGCCTAAATAACAGCGACTTGTGCGTTATTTAAATAATCCAATTAGTGGGGGGTTATTATCGATCAATGAATGCACTCGTAGCGGCCATGGAAATAAATGGGTGCTGGAACCGATAAAGTTTCGCTAGACCCGATGTGGAGGCTTCCCCCATGGTCGACTACTTTTGTTTGTTATAAATCCAGGACCGGTTGAGTGTCACCATCACGATCTCTGGAGGTTGGTCAAACACCCGGATATCATTGTCCGGTATTTACCAATCGTGCCCGAATCTCTGTGTTTGTTATTGCTGCTGCTGCTGCTGCTGTTCGAGTGAAGTTAATGCACGGGGTGGGGGAGGGGTGGAGGCTTGCGAGTGATCGGGACACGCACAGAGGTCGCCAAGTTGCAGCTACCTTGGGGGCAAAATGAAAACAAAACTAAAATAAATCCGAACCCCATCTCTCATCCACCCCCCCCCCTCCTCGCACAGACAAAGATCCCCCGAATAGCCCTTGGGGCAAGTGCTGACAAGCGAGTCGCACCCATATAAAAAGGCCGGGACGGTACACGAGGTGCATGGGGGCGTGGCCAGAACCACGTCCGGCCGCCTTTGTCTCCCCAGTGCTGATTTTTTTTACACAGCGACAGGCGCGGCGGTGCGTTGCCGTTGCCCCCCCCGCAAACGAAACCGGAAGCATCACATCTGACACCGAGGCCGAAGCGCGCCGCCCCCCAAAGCACGGCGCCCAGGGCAATCGCCCCGAAAAATCACCGTATACCCGAGGGACGGCTCTACCGCCAGGTACCGATTTTACGGCTGAGTCGAACTCGGGGAGACGACACCGGCACGGTTTAACCAGTCGCTGCCACCTGTTGGTTTTGGCCGCCAGGGTTCGTGGCGCAGTGCGCGGACTGCTGCGCCGCCGCTCCCCAAAACAAAAGCACGAAACAACACCTCCACAAAAAAAGCTTGCAGCGTCAGAGCAACAACAACACCGACCAAAAAACCGACAATGATTTGTCCAAAACTTCGAGGATTTGCGAGGGCACGGTGGGCTCCAATTGTGAGCCGTCCACCTCCAAACCTCTCTCTCTCTCTCCGGCTTCAACAAAGCACTCGACAAACCAGCCCCTGAAATCAATTCCCGAGACTCTTGAGGATCAACACAAAGATCCCCCCCACTTCCTCCTCCTCCTCCTCCACTCGCTCCCTACCCCCAAACGGTTCGTGGAGACCCCTGCGGGGCTGTGTTCACACACAGCGCAAGAAATACCGCCGTAGTAGGTCGGGGTTAGGGGTAGGGGGTAAATCGATAGCAGAGGTTAGCGAGTGGGGTTATATGGTCAGAGGAGCGGTTAGTTTCGACGTACAGTGACATATCCGCGCGAGGGGGTAAAAGCGGGTACCGGTACGTTCGATGCACGTGGATATCGAGAGCACAAGACTGGGTCTCGGGGTAAGCTAAACACGTTTATTTTTTATTTTTTACCAGGTAAAGGCCCAGCGAGCTATTAGCTTCCTTTTCAGAAGCGAGATGGCCACAAATAAAAAGCTCAACGAAGTGGCTTATCCACATCATTTGGGCGGTTCTTAAGAACTAAACTACCCCGAACACGTTCCACGTCGTCACACCCCTGAAGCTAAGCAAGGCCCGCGCCAGAGCCGTGGTGTGGATGTACGGGGAATAATAGGTGGTATAGGTTTCGCCGTACGTGCAATGGTTCTTGAGCGTGACCACATTACCACTCGCGCCTTAACCCAACACCTGTCCACACATCCTCTCGAAACCCCCATGCACTGCCTTCCTCGCTTTACCCCTAAACCCTGACACACTTTACCACCCAAAACCTTACAAACAACAAAAACCCACCCCAGCTAGAAGTGGTCCCCCCACGTTAACCCTCTAACCCTCCCAATGCAACCTCTGCAATGAACCTCGTCCATCACAACCGAAGTCGAAATCGGCGACGTCGATATCGCCCCTAGAGGACGGCGATCGGTTTGGTGTTTGGGGTGACGTGGCAGGCGAGGGCCCATCGCGAGAGCGGGCTACCTCCAACACTATGGACCGTGGAGTCAACCCATAGGCGATACACAGACTCGTAGCGATGCATAGAGACCCATGCAGATGTACGGAGATACATTGACAGGCCACGGCTGTGGGATTGTGGCAACGGCAACACATTCTATGGGCCAGAGAGACTCATGGCCAAAACACAAATATTCATAGACATCCATGGAGATACATTCAAGACGAACATTAGTGCGATTGCGGCCATGCAGCCCACACTACGGACCGCATTGTAAACCCAATGCGCTCCTTCAACGGAGGAGGAACAGCGGAGACGACACGAGCTCTCTCAGTCTCTGCTGTAGCCTTCTCGTCGTGGCGAGCAGCAGCAGCAGCAGCGGCAGGACCTCTGCATTGGCACCGGGATCCTGAACGTGTCGCTCGGGTGCCATCGCGCGCAATAACGTAACAGAGGCAGGGCAACGAAACCCCACTCGCAACGCACCGAAGTTTACGAAACCAAATTCAGCATAACCAATTGACCGCAACGTTATCCTTGAACAGTAATCCCTACTCGACGGCTACATTACTGGCAACCCTACAGAACCACTAACCCCTAAGCTCACTCCGCAATAATGACCACAACATAGCCCCCCACCCCCGCCCCCCATTAATCCTATACCCCCCCCCCCCCCCTTGACACTGCTCGCCCGGTTCCTACGCAAACACAAACCCCGATTTATACTCATAATCCTAATCCAGTGGAGTTTGTATTTCCATCAAGCAATCTCGCACACATGCCCACGTAATTTACGCAGATAGCACACAGACGAAGAGCGCCCCGTAGGACCTGGAACAGGTTGTTTGGGGGGGGAGTTGCTGAGCGAGTCGCACGTTGTGGGCGTGGCCAGAACCACGCCCGGCCGCCTTCGTCTCCCCAGGGGTCATGATCAATAACGTATAGCGAGTGATGTAGGTGTAGTGATGTAGGTGTAGTGATGTAACACGTAGGCTTTCGCGACCAACATTATTCATAATAAAAGGTTTTTGAACGTGACACTTTTTTGCTGATTGGCCGTGTCGGGTGGTGGAGGGTTACGACACATTTATAAATAACGCGATCTAATCCAAAAACCTTCATTATGAAGGTGTAGCGATGTAGGTGTAGCGAATGGTGTAAGTGTAGCGAGTGTAGGTGAAATGAGTGGTGTAGGTGTAGCGATGTAGGTGTAGCGATGTAGGTGTAGCGAGTGGTGTAGGTGTAGCGAGTGGTGTAGGTGTAGCGAGTGGTGTAGGTGTAGCGAGTGGTGTAGGTGTAGCGAGTGGTGTAGGTGTAGCGAGTGGTGTAGGTGTAGCGAGTGGTGTAGGTACAGGGAGTGGTGTAGGTGCAGGGAGTGGTGTAGGTGTAGCGAGTGGTGTAGGTGTAGCGAGTGGTGTATGTACAGCGAGTGGTGTATGTACTGCGAGTGGTGTAGGTACAGCGAGTGGTGTAGGTACAGCGAGTGGTGTAGGTGTAGCGAGTGGTGTAGGTGTAGCGAGTGGTGTATGTACAGCGAGTGGTGTAGGTGTAGCGAGTGGTGTAGGTGTAGCGAGTGGTGTAGGTGTAGCGAGTGGTGTAGGTGTAGCGATGTAGGTGTAGCGATGTAGGTGTAGCGATGTAGGTGTAGCGAATGGTGTAAGTGTAGCGAGTGTAGGTGAAATGAGTGGTGTAGGTGTAGCGATGTAGGTGTAGCGAGTGGTGTAGGTGTAGCGAGTGGTGTAGGTGTAGCGAGTGGTGTAGGTGTAGCGAGTGGTGTAGGTGTAGCGAGTGGTGTAGGTGTAGCGAGTGGTGTAGGTGTAGCGAGTGGTGTAGGTGTAGCGAGTGGTGTAGGTGTAGCGAGTGGTGTAGGTGTAGCGAGTGGTGTAGGTGTAGCGAGTGGTGTAGGTGTAGCGAGTGGTGTAGGTACAGCGAGTGGTGTAGGTACAGCGAGTGGTGTAGGTGCAGGGAGTGGTGTAGGTGTAGCGAGTGGTGTAGGTGTAGCGAGTGGTGTATGTACAGCGAGTGGTGTATGTACTGCGAGTGGTGTAGGTACAGCGAGTGGTGTAGGTACAGCGAGTGGTGTAGGTGTAGCGAGTGGTGTAGGTGTAGCGAGTGGTGTAGGTGTAGCGAGTGGTGTAGGTGTAGCGAGTGGTGTAGGTGTAGCGAGTGGTGTAGGTGTAGCGAGTGGTGTATGTACAGCGAGTGGTGTATGTACAGCGAGTGGTGTAGGTGTAGCGAGTGGTGTAGGTGTAGCGAGTGGTGTATGTACAGCAAGTGGTGTAGGTGTAGCGAGTGGTGTAGGTGTAGCGAGTGGTGTAGGTGTAGCGAGTGGTGTATGTACAGCGAGTGGTGTAGGTGTAGCGAGTGGTGTAGGTGTAGCGAGTGGTGTATGTACAGCGAGTGGTGTATGTACAGCGAGTGGTGTAGGTGTAGCGAGTGGTGTAGGTGTAGCGAGTGGTGTATGTACAGCGAGTGGTGTAGGTGTAGCGAGTGGTGTAGGTGTAGCGAGTGGTGTAGGTGTAGCGAGTGGTGTATGTACAGCGAGTGGTGTAGGTGTAGCGAGTGGTGTAGCGAGTGGTGTAGGTACAGCGAGTGGTGTAGGTGTAGCTATGTAGGTGTAGCTATGTAGGTGTAGCTATGTAGGTGTAGCGAATGGTGTAGGTGTAGCGAGTGTAGGTGAAACGAGTGGTGTAGGTGTAGCGAGTGGTGTAGGTGTAGCGAGTGGTGTAGGTGTAGCGAGTGGTGTAGGTGTAGCGAGTGGTGTAGGTGTAGCGAGTGGTGTAGGTGTAGCGAGTGGTGTAGGTGCAGCGAGTGGTGTAGGTGTAGCGAGTGGTGTAGGTGTAGCGAGTGGTGTAGGTGCAGCGAGTGGTGTAGGTGCAGCGAGTGGTGTAGGTGCAGCGAGTGGTGTAGGTGCAGCGAGTGGTGTAGGTGTAGCGAGTGGTGTAGGTGTAGCGAGTGGTGTAGGTGTAGCGAGTGGTGTAGGTGTAGCGAGTGGTGTAGGTGTAGCGAGTGGTGTAGGTGTAGCGAGTGGTGTAGGTGTAGCGAGTGGTGTAGGTGTAGCGAGTGGTGTATGTACAGCGAGTGGTGTAGGTGTAGCGAGTGGTGTAGGTGTAGCGAGTGGTGTAGGTGTAGCGAGTGGTGTAGGTGTAGCGAGTGGTGTAGGTGTAGCGAGTGGTGTATGTACAGCGAGTGGTGTAGGTACAGCGAGTGGTGTAGGTGTAGCGAGTGGTGTAGGTGTAGCGAGTGGTGTAGCTGTAGCGAGTGGTGTATGTACAGCGAGTGGTGTAGGTGTAGCGAGTGGTGTAGGTGTAGCGAGTGGTGTAGGTGTAGCGAGTGGTGTAGGTGTAGCGAGTGGTGTAGGTGTAGCGAGTGGTGTAGGTACAAGGAGTGACGAGGCGGTTGCAGGAAGCGCGCGAGGTTGATCAGCGACTGATCGGTCGGGGAGCGGCGGGAGCGTTGGGGGGAGAGGAGAGGGGGGAGCAAGGACGGTGAGAGGGGGGGGGGGCACACCTGGGCGCCGCACACATTCCTGAGGGTGAAGGAGGAGATGGAGGAGGTGAAGGAGGAGATGGAGGTGGTGAAGGAGGAGATGGAGGAGCGAGGGAGGGAGGAGGCGGCCCCCTGCACCCCAGCGCCTCGCCCCCCCCCCGCCCCGCGTGGAGCCACGGGCTCGGTGGGGGTCGCCCGAGCCTCAATCCTCGACAACGCTGCCCCGCCCCCCACTACGAGACACGAAAACCCCAGTCGACGTTTAGAGCAATGGCCCTTATCTATATTTAACTGGAGCGATGCAACTAGTTTAACTCGTTTTTTGTTTTCTTTACGTTACATGGTAAGGGCCCGGGCTGAGCTATTTCGTTCTTTTTCAGAAGCGACCTGGCCACAATTGATCAGCTCATACCAAGTGGATTGTCACGTGGACATTTACAGCAGAAGCGAAACACTCTGAACGCGCGTGGATTCCAATTGTGGAGAGAAACAACGGAGGACCCGGAGAAAATCCACGCGACCTACTGGGAGGGAGAGAGAGAGACACGCAAACTCCATATTTTGGTCATTCTAGATTTGAAGTTACGTAGGTGAAAAATAAATAAAATAAAAATAAATAGGGTTGTGATCGAATCCACAACCTGGTGTAGACCAGGCGAGGTAGTTAACATCTCGCCACCGTGCCGCCTTTGCCCCCCCACCCCCCCCCCCGTACTATATTTTAGTTTCCTTGTAAGGAAGTTTTATCAAAGTGCACGGAGAGAAGAGAGATTGTATGTTGGTGTAGCGGTCAGCGCGCTGCGCTACGAACCCGGCCACCCGGGTTCCATTTACGCTCACGGCCAACGCCAGTGACTATTATCTGAACCGGTCCTGGGCCTCCCCTAGATCGACTCGGCCTCAAACGAGTAACCTGGGTTGCCGTGTGTAAAAGATCGCCAATGGAGAGTCTGTGGTGGTGTAGGCCAGGAGGCCTTCACAGCCCTTGACCCCTACAGTCCGTTAAAGGTTATACGGGAGATCTTTGTCTTTGCCGCTTTGTGCAACCGACTGCCAAAGCGACACCGTACCAAAAAAGCTTTCGCTTCGTAGATTCCAACAGCGCGCTCGCTCGCTCCCTCCTGCCGACGATGACACCCAGAGTCAAAACCCAGTCCGGATTTGCCCGCCCCCCCACCACCACCCCCCCACCACCACCCCCCCCCCACCACCACCACCCTGCTTTTAAAACAAATGCTGAAAAAGTAAATGACCAACGAGCACCATCCAGCAGTGGATTGACAGAGCATGGCAATTACGATTATTAATGTACTGTATATGGTACAGTACTGCATGTAATTAGTTTGACTGATCGCTTCCCCGCCACCCCCAAACCCCCTGCCTGCATCCACGAGAGGCCGCTACATTACCTACGTTTAATAATCAACAATAATAATCAATTCTCTTGAACATTACTGAACGCTGGATTGCGAATAAGTGGTGGTGGGGGGGGGAGGTGAAGAGGTGGAGGGTGGGGCGAGGAGGAGGGCTTCAGAATGGGGGAGGGACTGTGGTGGAGGAGGGGAGGGAACCTCGAGGGGACGCCTGAGGGTGAAGTATGGTCCATGATACACGCACGCGCCAAGGGGCTTCAAAGCCTTTACAACCATCCCCATTGTTAACGATCAATGAGTTAGTCGTGCTGTGAAGAAGGGCTATTTCCCGAAACGTCGTATAGATTTCATACGTGTGTATGTACATATATAAAATGTCCACGTTGACGAATTTATCGAGTTTGACGAGTGGTTGTCCGTTGACGGTCAGTGTTTCTCTGGTATCGGGCACGCGGAGCAACAACGAACTCGTGCCGGATAAGACGCACGTGGTGCATGTAAAAAAAATAAAATTACTCTGCACGGTTAGACATCGTTAAGACCACCACACGACTAAACGTGTCTCTCTAACACAGGAGTCTCTTTGCGTCTACACTGTCCAAGAGGTTCGGGTTGCATGGGCCACAAATCCCACTCCACTCACCACCGTGGGCTTGGCTTTAAAGTGTCCACCGCATAATGACGATAGAATAACTGCGTCGTTATTTCTCGTATAAAGGTTGGAAAGGAAATATATATTTATTTCTTTGAACCTATCTACGTGACTTTGCCGAAAGACCCAATGACTACGAATTCCTGCAGTCACGAAAGCTTCAAGTCGAGACGGCACGTCGATCGTATCAAGACGGAGATATGCACCGTCTATAAAAAAGTGTCAAAGGAAACGAGGTACGATTTGTAGCAAGTTAAAAATCGCCACACGTGCGTGACAATCCACACACACACACAACGTATCGAGGCTGTGTCACGAAAGCAGGATGTAATTAATTATTCATAACCACCTGTTTTTTTTGTGGGGTTAGATCGCTTAAATATAAAAGGTGTCGTTAAACCCGCCACCATCACCACACACACACACATTTATATTTAAGCGATCGAATCCAAACAAAATCCCCCTGGACAACGCATAATATTGGTCGCGAAAGGCTCCTACGTTTTAAAACTAATTAATTATTATTTGCACCAAATTATTCACGGTAAAGCGATGGTGCATCTTGTCAGCGCGTGCGCCACCGATGTTCGGCGCGCGAAATATATATATAAAAAAAAGATATAATATATTTTAAAATATATCAAAATATATATATATATATTAAAATAATATATATAAACAAACAAATCACTCCCCCGGGGGCTCATTCGCGGCATCCAACAATACCAACGAGAAGATCCGTGTTTGTTCGTATTGGGTAAAAAAAAAATGTCTCAATATTTCAAGATCCGCACAAATGCACCGCGTGGGCGAGCCAAAGAGACGATGGCTCCTTACTAAATAAGCGCCACAAAAGCTGCGCTTTGAAGAGCCGCACAAAAGTTGCAGTCCCTTTGCGCAAACCACTGCTCCACCCCACGAGTAGACCCGTAAGTATACAACAAAGACGACGGGGGGGGGCAAAGCGTGGTGAAGTATGGTCAAACCCCTACCCACCCCCCCCCCCCGCCACCCCCGGGACCCACACATTTATCTACGAGTGATACTAAAAATAAACCCCTGTTAATTCTTAACTTAAAGCTCTCGCGGCTGCAGGAATAGATCGTCTATAGGTCTTTCGGTAAAGACACGTGTAAAAAAATAATCACGACGTTACTATCGCAACGCAAGCAAATCGTCTTCAGGTAATTATTTACGCGTTGAAAAATCGTAAATAGCATTGAAATTAACATTCTAACATTGCGTGATAATTCATTCCTTATTATCTTACCAATATCTTACCAATGCAAGGTAATTACTGCATAAACCATCACCCATTATTGTTAGTTACCATTGTAAGCACCGCAAGTTATTAACGGGAAGACGGTTTATACGAAAACTAAATTGCGTTCGGCATGTTAACTTAGTCAATACAATTTTGCTGTGTTCAATTATCAAGTTCAACGGCTAACACGTGTCACACAAGATTATGTAATTGAGCTATCCTGTGACGTTCATAAAAAAACACGATGTCACTATACATAGTACATCTAATTCTCCCCCAGGGTTAATATATAGGAACCCGTTCGATACAACGAACAACCTTTGTGCAAAACACAACGTTAATCTAAACCCCCGCCGAATACAATAAACACGTGGGCACGGTTACAATATATTACTTAAAATATATACGTCTTGCAGAAACATTTTTTGTGCCTGTTATTATACAGTACTAATGAATATATAGGTGTACAATAATTCTTAGCATGCTGTTTATTTCAATTGTTAGCAAGTGTATGTATACATGTGCGTGTATATGTATATATATATGTGCGCGTGCATATGTGTATATGTATATATGCGAGTGTATGTATATATGTATGTGTATGTATATATGTATGTGTATGTATATATGTATGTGTGCAGCACGGTCACTTAGTGGCGAATGGCGGGTATTGGTATTGGCAGCACCTGCCACATTCCTAACAGCACTTGCCCCAAGCATGCTAAGATGCTATACGGGTGATCTTTGCCTTAAATATGTACGGCACGTGTCAAGTTTTTTTGAGCGCGCGGTTCCGGAATTACAGGCACTCCATTAACACAGCACTCATCATTAAATACATTTTTATAAAAAAATATATAAAACACGTACAATACGTGTTATCGTTACTACACAGGTGGGATTGTCGAGAACAGGACGTATTTAATCGTAAAACAGAGCCCATTGAAACGCAGCATTCTTGGAGTAACTCCGTTGCCGTGCAAACCTCTCGCCATCTTTAACACAAACACTCCACACTGCCTTGGCAGGGCATGCCCATTGTGAGCACCACGCTCATCAGGACGATAATAACAGCAAGATTTATTATTATATAATTACTGTAATAATAATTAAGGACTTACAGAAATTGCTCAAGTGTGCCGTGTTGCTCAACATGGCGAAGGGGTTGTTTGTCCATACTTCACCAATAGCGTGTAACCACAATAGGTTCGTGGATAATCAACGCGCCACTGATGTTAGCCGCCGCGGGGTCATTTGTCGCAGCGACGGTGCCCAACCACTGCGCCACCGCTCCCACCACCCCCGCACGTCGACTGCGACGATGCAACAAAGACAAAGGCTCAAGCCGTATAGCCTCCAACAGGCTTGTCGGGGCAAGTGCTGCTCGCTAACAGTACTTGCCCCCACAGTCTAAGGCTACACGGGGGCTCTTTGTCTGTCTTATGTATGAATGTATGTATACATACATACGAACATACGATGGAGGTGGATTATATTTAACAAAGAATATTCACGGAAAAAAATATATATAAATTATGTCTATGTATGGCCACGTGTAAACAATGTGAAATGTAATTTACAGACTAAAGTAAAAAAAAAACATGTCACAATGTTACGGGGCTACACAGATCGATACTGCAGTCAATACATATCTACGTATGGACGTACACACATGAAACACGTGTGTGTACGTATTAAGGTACATCACACAAGATAAAAAAAACACATTGTACGTATAGACAACGCACGGATAAAGTAATTTAAAATAACGTTATTACAATTATTATTTATAAATCATATATGGGATAAATAACATTTAATAAATTAACGTAACATAAATATCATATATAACATCATTAATACTCGTAACTTTAAACATAACATTGGGACAAACGGTGCGCCTCAATACATGTAAAAGCACCAGCCTCTAAAGTAATTTAACATTATTTAAAAAAACGTATTTAATAGCATAGACGGATATTATTGAGCGATGTCAATTCTCAACCAATGTTCTCCAAGTCTCCTCCATCATAATTTAACGACGGGACATTTAAAATATTACATTTAATTTACTAATGGCCGCGATTATCAAAATAGACATTCTATAATTGATATTGAAATTTCGATTTTATTTATAGACGTACAAATTGACAAGTCTTTAGAGTTAATTGTCCGTCGATTGAGGTGTGGCATCCGCGTTCATTAGAGAACACAGCGGGGGGGAGGGGGGTCGTTCGCATCCCACTCCAGAGTGCGTGCGCCGCGTGTGAAGGTCTACAGCGAGTGGAGGAGACTCGCCTCCCACTCCAGAAGCAGGCAACACTGCTGACGCATCGTGACAAGAGACTTCTGCATCGCCAGAGAATCGCCGCGCTCACATGGAATACGTCTGGAGTGGACCAACGTGCCCATTGCGCACCCGCCCAGTCTAGAGTGCCAAGGCCGTCTATAGCAGACGAATCGTCTATAGCAGACGAATCGTTCCACAGCGCAAGACTGCAACGACTAAGGTCTATGTAGCACGGCGGACGAAACGAGTCTACAAGCACACGAGCCTATATCGAGAGCGCAATGTTCTAAACTACTAGATACGAGCACACAAGTCCTCATATATATATACCACGTAGTACATAGGTTTAGACCGCAAGTCTATGCTCAATATTACTATGGTATACAAGTTGCGCGCATGTCTATAGCACACGGGCAGAGAGGGCGAACGCACAAGCACACAGGTCTGCATTACATAATCAGGCCTTCATCCAGCAGTGGATTGACCATGTCTGCCGATTATGACAGTATACCAGCACATCGGGATAACGTATGCATGCAAATTGGTCTACATTCACACTGGCATCCGCATCTAGTGCACGACTATAGCACATACGACGACATAGGCATGCGAATGTACTACACAAGTCTAGATTAAATTCGTCTGTAGTACCTAGAACTTCGTACAGATGCATGCATTCGATTAACAGGTCTATAGAGCTGGACTATACGAGCATCCATGCATATTGTGCACAGGCCTAGATCACACAAGTGTAACGTACACAGGTCTAGATCATACAAGTTGAATGTAAATAGGTCTAGCTAATTTAGGTACGCAAGTCTGTTAGCACACAGGTCTAGAGTACACACACACACACCTATAGAGTACGGGAAAGCATCCACGTGCGTGCATATGGTGCACAGGTGTATATTGTACAAGCTTATAGCGCATCGCTGTAGGTTATGTAAGCACACGGACATAGCGAGTGCACAGGTGTATAGTGCGAGTCTAGAGCACGGGACTGGACCTCGCATCGTCCCGCAGGTTTGTGATGGTGCCTGCTCGTGTACGTGTCGGTGTGCGTGGCGAGTGTTGTGGCGCGTGTCTGTGCGCGTGTCGTGGCGAGTGCCGGCCGAGAGACGCCACGGACTCGAGCCGAGAGAGGCAGAGGTTTACCTGTGGCGATCGCTCACCTGGGAGTCCGCTTCAGGTGCAGCCCCGCGAGCTGATCATTAACCACGACATGAAACAACAACAACAACCACCACCACCACCACAACCGCTCTCGCCCGCAAGCCCGTGGGACTGCAGCCGTTAACGTACCCCCTTTACAACAACTTTCAACAAAATCCATCTACCCAAAGTGATTAAAAAAAAACGGACAAACCTCACCGCGGTAACGCTACCTTTGCTACCGACTTCAGTCGCTTACAAACAAAACAAAAATCTAACAACAAAAAAAATATATGCGTAAAAGTTACTACTTATTTTCTCTCTCCCTCTCTCTTCCTCTTCGCTCGGTCGCGTTTCTTTGTTCAGTCGATGCCACACCGAACATTTTCCAGTCGCAACGCCCCCTGAGCAAGCGCCCGCCATTTCACACACGCACCACCCAATCCGCCCTTCACCTCCAACGCTACATAGATTCAACAAACGAAAAAAAAACCCCCTAAAATGCCACTGCGAACGGACACCACATCCCGGAGGCGGGCATCCCGGTTCGAATCCGTGTTTACGTGTCAGCCAGCTAAAAGCCGAGGCTAACCCGGCCCAGTCAAGGTTTGGCCCTCTACCGATTAGGTCGGGGCCTTGACAACGGTCCGGTGCGATGCGGTTCGGCCACGAAACCCAGGCCAAGCGACAGAGAGTGAGAGAGAGAGAGTAAGAGCTATGAACATTGAGCACAGGCGGACCCAGTGTTTCACGCAGAGAGCCCAGCTCTTTGTAAGCTTTTATCCGCTCCTCGAGGTGCACCGGGCGGGGCCAGACCGCCCGTCATTGGCTGTCCTCACCTGTCAACGTCTACAGCGCTCATTGGGCGCGCGCCTCTAGCGACGATGACGGTGGGAGCCGCCGCTGGAGGTGCGGGGCAGGTACGACAGGTGAGGAAGGGGTTGTGGCGGTGGAGTGCCGAGGGGGGGGGAGGGCGGTGGTGGTGGTGGGTGTGGTAGCCAGATTGGCCCGCCCGCCCACCTGCACGTCTGTGTGTGTGCGCGCGCGCGATGCACAATACGAGCGGTGGTGCAGTGGTTAGCGCGCTGCAGCTGCGAACCTGGCCAGCAGAGTTCGATTCCCGCTCGCGGCCACCAACACCAGCGTGGCGGTTTATCTGGAGCGGTTCCGGGTGCTGAGGCCCTTCCCTAGGTCGACTCGGCCTCAAACGGGTGCCCGGTGCGCCGTGCATAAACATCGTCACGAGGGAGACAAAGGCGGCCGGGCGCGGTGCTGGCCACCCACCTCCTCGTGTGCCGGCGCGGGCCTTCGTAGATGCTCCTCGCTAACAACACTCGCCCCTACAGTGCGTTAAGGCTACCGCCGGGGATCATTGTCTTTGTGTATAATGGGGTCGCGTGTTAGAGGTGTGGCGTGGAACATTCAAAAGGACAACGTTGGGTTTGCAAACGAGACGGCAGGGCTTCGCAGGGTCATGAGGCCTAAATGTGTTTTTTTTTGGGGGGGGGGGGGGGGGAAGGTGACATCTGTCGTGGTGGTTGTCATCGTTGTTTGTAAGAAGGAGACATTTTAAAATAACATCAAAATGCGTTTATATAGCGCGACCACGAGAAGCCGGGGGAACACAGCGAAATCGAATTTACGCCGTGAGCAATTGAAACAATCAGGATGCCGCGACTGGGAGGAGTTGTCTCGAATGGGACGTTCTTGAGTTTAAAGACCCCGGACACAGGAGACAAGTGGAAAGGAAGGCCGCAATCGACGACGTCTTTGACGACAGTGCCGTGACTCGTAACACCAAAGAAAGACAACGATGAATCGTCGCACCCCGATAGCAATGTCTCGCGTCCACCTCGAAGCGATGTCCCCGCAACGACGGCCACCGTGAGGCCGATACGAGCGCCGCCAATGAATACGCCGCTCACATCTCGCCTCGGTATCTCAAGAGCGTCAACTTCGCGACGGGCGATGTTGTGACCCTGCTGTTAGTTGAAGTGCTTTCGGGTTTTTTGCCGGGGGCCGCGTGTATGTAGGTGGAACTTCTTTCGCACCGTACGTAGTCGACCGTGCTAACCGGAGGTGCTGGGGGGGTTGGGGAACAACAAACTAGATACACAAAAAGCAGTTCTGAAGTGCATTTGGCAATCTAGATGTTTAAAAGCGCATGGTTCCCGTGGCTTCCTAATATCGGAAGGAAGAGCGTTCCAGACGGCCGCGGAAGCGCTTCTGAAAGCGCGCGACGCGGTGGCCACTGCCTTTGTTCGACGGCTGAGCCAAAGTCCGCCGCTGCTGCTGCTGCTGCGAGGATGAACGGAGTGTCGCGTGACGATACCATGCTCCTTGACCAGATCAGCAAGGTATTGTTGTTCATTTGATGTCCGACGTTTCGCTCCACGTGCCGGAAGCAACCGCTTCTTTAGGGACTGAGTCCGAGCAGCGAAACCTACTCCCTCGAATTATATAACGTCGCTGGCGGCTGCTGCTGCTGGTGGTGCTGTCTGTCTGCTGAAACGTCGAACATCAACAATGACCCTGCACGCGGTGTGCAACCCGGCAACACGCCAGGCAGACTGTGCGCCTGCACAACCGCGACAACCCATCAAGGTACTGTAGCAAGCATTTGCTTCGAGGTGTTGTACAGAACGTGAACATACGTAAATAAAATCAACATTTTCCTATCGCAGACAAAATTCTGTTCAATCCTATACAACAGACCAAGGCAGGTGAGCACATTTCATTAATTTGATAACGTAAATTAACATTAACAACTCGTCGCTCTGTAGGCCCGATTCCGAATGAGTGCTCCCACGTGGGAATTGTTATTCAAGGGCGAACCCTGGCACCAGTTTCGACGCCGTTGAGTCTCATCAGCACGGCGTGGCCACGTAAATCAACAACCACCTAGTATCCCACGCGCGTGTTATGTTGTTGCGAGCCTTGGAGTGTTTTTTGACTTCACGACGTCTCATCAGCATTGCTGTGGCGTCTAACTAAAGGGCACCAATGTTCGCGCAGTACTATCTGCCCGGTTTCGCTTAAACCGAGTGTCATCAGCAAGGCGCGTAGTCTCCCACGAGCGTGCCCCCACGAAAACGCCAACCAGCACGCGCCTCTTGTGCACTGGCTTTGACTTGACCGCGGCTCGTCAGCAAGGTGTGGCCCACAACCAACAATCCTGATGTGTTTTTGTTGTTTTATTGGCCGTGTTCGGACACGTGCAAAAAAACGTGTTGGCAGATGTTCCTGTGGAGACTTTTCTGCGCGATTAAAAGGGTCATAATAACATAACTCTTATACGTAATTATAATAATTTAATTAATGTTATCATACGACTTATCATACTGTCATTTATATTCTTAGCTCTTTCGGTAAAGTCACGTTGAAGGGAAACAATAAAATAATAAAGTATATATAAAAAATAAAAATTCTCACGACGTTTCGACCATAACGACCGTTTGTGTTATGGTCGAAACGTCGTGAGAATTTTTATTGTTTTATATATATTGTATTATTTTATTGTTTCCCTTCAACGTGACTTTACCGAAAGAGCTAAGAATATGAATTACTGCAGTCACGAAAGCTTTAAATCAAAATTTATACTGTCATTTGTAAGCGTAAGCCATCGCGCACCAATGTGAGAATACGATTTTCTGTAATTTTTTAAATATACCCGCGATCAATTGCAATACAACATATATACAAAGTAAAGTGGTGGTGCACATTAAATATCCTGCACGTGAATATTTATGGCCTGCACACTGCTGAAGCGAGAATGAATCTCACTCTGTACAACAAAAATATCGATAATCGAAACAAGGCGATGGTGAATATCAATGGTTCTCACGTGGTTAAATAAAGGGAAATCGTTTGAATAATTGGTGGGCGGGGTGAGGGGATAAGCGTGGGGGGGGGGGACAGTGGCGAAGCATTTAACGCAGTGCTGCTACAAACGCGGGCACCTAAGTTGGACTTTGGGGCACGGCTAACATCAGTGGCAAGAAAGCAATGTGTGACCCTGGTGTGCGTTCCCACCCGGCCACCCACGCCCACGCCCATTCTCTCCGTCATGAATCATCGACGAGGTCTGCACGTGGTTGACTAAAGGACACTACGTTGAATCACAAAATAACGGGCCCTACACGGCACCACACGCACGGTCACGATTAAAGAACAAAATGGATTTGAAACGCACGCGATGGCAAATGCGTTCTTTGTGAGCTGCAGTGACGATGTCCGATCCGATTAGCGTTTTTTTTTTGTTGGGGGCGCGCTCGTGGGAGGCTACGCGACTTGCTGATGACACTCGGTTTAAGCAAAACCGGGCAGAGTATTGCGCGAACGTTGGTGCTCTTTAGTTGATCTCCCGAGCCGTGGCGCAGGGGTGGTGAGCGCCAATTTCGCTTACGGGCACAAATTAGACCTCCGATGTTCGATTTTTCCCAGACGCGGCGAACATCCGTAGCGAAGCGCCGTCCGATTAGGTGCGGGCCCACCCATCCACCCAGCCCCCCCGCCATCCCCCCAAAATCACATTCCACCTACCGCCCATTTTCTTCATCTGTGAAAAAAAGAGCTTCATAGCTCATCGGATTCCTCCAGTATAAATAAACATTCTGATTCTGAAACCGAACTGACCAGCGTGGTGAAGTATGGTCAAACAATCCCCCATATGACCAAGACAGCGTGGGTGAAGGATTTCATCTCGCATTTGATCGATAAAAGGATTATCCACGAACATTACTGAAAAACACGGGGATTTGTCTCAGTTAACATGAATGAACACACCTCTAAATTTCACCGTATTATCTCTGCCGCTCATTCGAATTATACATCGTGTTCATCCACATCACGGATACGTAAATGCATATTTAAAGAGAACAATATTGCCGCTCGGGGCGAACACAAAAAAATATTTACACGCGCGGAATAATTTTTGTAATAAAAAAAAAATTAATGGCGCGGCGAGTGAAGCGAACACGGATTCATCGATGAGGACAAAAAACTTTTTTTTGTACCCTTTCTGGCAACGATGTGTTAAGATGTTTAAATACCAAATAGACACCTATTATCAGGCATCGAGTCCGCATTAACCGCACATCACAGTTGTGGTCAAATGTGCAAACAAACGTGCTTCGATAAATGTATTCACCGTCCTTGAAATTGACTGGCTTATACACAAGAGGCAGCCACCTTTAATGTCTTGTCTCACCGGTGCTTGGAAGCAAAGGATTTTTAAAAGGCGAACGGTACAATGACGATGCAAACGCCGAAGCATTAATAGCTCGGGTTAAGCAGCTATATCTATAAAAATCATTTTTCCCCCCAGTATCAAGATGATGGAACAATAAAAGGCAGGAATAATAATAATAACAACAAAACAGGAGATGTGAATATGTTCAAACATGCATAATGGCAAAAAGGGCCCCATAGATAAGAGTCTAATGGTTGTCTTCGCGTGATTCCTGGCGTTCTCTTACCCGGAGATAGCCCTCATCGACGGGCAGACTCAAGACCATTTTGCAGGAGGGCGATGGGGGGGGGGTAAATTCCATTCATGAGTTACAGTGAGGGAAAAAAGTATTTGAACCCCTGCTGAATTTGTACGTTTGCCCAATGACAAAGAAATGATCAGTCTATAATTTTAATGGTAGGTTTATTTGAACAGTGAGAGACAGAATAACAACAACAAAATCGAGAAAAACGCATGTCAAAAATGTTATATATTGATTTGCATTTAAATGAGGGAAATAAGTATTTGACCCCCTCTCAATCATAAAGATTTCTGGCTCCTAGGTGTCTTTTATACAGGTAACGAGCTGAGATTAGGAGCACACTCTTAAAAGGGAGTGCTCCTAATCTCAGCGTGTTACCTGTATAAAAGACACCTGTCCACAGAAGCAATCAATCAATCAGATTCCAAACTCTCCACCATGGCCAAGACCAAGAGCTCTCCAAGGATGTCAGGGACAAGATTGTAGACCTACACAAGGCTGGAATGGGCTACAAGACCATTGTCAAGCAGCTTGGTGAGAAGGTGACAACAGTTGGTGCGATTATTCGCAAATGGAAGAAACACAAAATACTGTCAATCTCCCTCGGCCTGGGGCTCCATTCAAGATCTCACCTCGTGGAGTTGCAATGATCATGAGAACGGTGAGGAATCAGCCCGGAACTACACGGGAGGATCTTGTCAATGATCTCAAGGCAGCTGGGACCATAGTCACCAAGAAAACAATTGGTAACACACTATGCCGTGAAGGACTGAAATCCTGCAGCGCCCGCAAGGTCCCCCTGCTCAATAAAGCACATATACATGCCCGTCTGAAGTTTGCCAATGAACATCTGAATGATTCAGAGGACAACTGGGTGAAAGTGTTGTGGTCAGATGAGGTCAAAATGGAGCTCTTTGGCATCAACTCAACTCGCCGTGTTTGGAGGAGGAATGCTGCCTATGACCCCAAGAACACCATCCCCACCGTCAAACATGGAGGTGGAAACATCATGCTTTGGGGGCGTTTTTCTGCTAAGGGGACAGGACAACTTCACCGCGTCAAAGGGGCGATGGATGGGGCCATGTACCGTCAAATCTTGGGTGAGAACCTCCTTCCCTCAGCCAGGGCATTGAAAATAGGTCGTGGATTGGTATGCCAGCATGACAATGACCCAAAACACACGGCCAAGGCAACAAAGGAGTGGCTCAAGAAGAAGTACATTAAGGTCCTGGAGTGGCCTAGCCAGTCTCCAGACCTTAATCCCATAGAAAATCTGTGGAGGGAGCTGAAGGTTCGAGTTGCCAAACATCAGCCTCGAAACCTTAATGACTTGGAGAAGATCCGCAAAGAGGAGTGGGACAAAATCCCTCCTGAGATGTGTGCAAACCTGGTGGCCAACTACAAGAAACGTCTGACTTCTGTGATTGCCAACAAGGGTTTTGCCACCAAGTACTAAGTCATGTTTTCCAGAGGGATCAAATACTTATTTCCCTCATTAAAATGCAAATCAATTTATAACATTATTGACATGCGTTTTTATGGATTTTGTTGTTGTCATTCTGTCTCTCACTGTTCAAATAAACCTACCATTAAGATTATAGACTGATCATTTCTTTGTCAGTGGGCAAACGTGCAAAATCAGCAGGGGATCAAATACTTCTTTCCCTCACTGTATCTAGCTTCGTTGCCGTAGGAAACCCGGACAGGGTAGCCACCCACCTACCCACCTACGGGGGGGGGGGGGCGAGATGACACACTCAGCAGTGCCATCTCCCGGCAACAACGCTCCCACCCCCGTGCCTTCGACACCTGTCAAGCCCAGGTGGACACCCATCCAAAGCACTAAACAGGCTCAACCGTAACTTAGCTTTTCTAGATTTGAAGCTTTCGTGACTGCAAGGATCCATACTCTTTGGTTCTATTCGGTAAAGTCACGTAGGTAAAAAAAATAAAACAACAGAAATTACGACGTTTCGGCCACAACACAAGCGGCCTTCATCAGGTGAAGGGAGCAGACTGTCTCGAAGACTGCGCTGGAGTGAAACTGAGCCAAGCTACAGACTACGATCAATTCCTTTGTCAAGGCACCTTAATCCCTCTCACACAGTTTAAAGGTGCACTGCCGTGGCCGATCACTGTGCTACACCTTTCATCATGCTAAGTCCGCCAATCAAATGCTAATTTTTGATGCTAATTCCTTTGTCGAGGCACCTTAATCCCTCTCACACAGCTTAAAGGTCGCGGTCTGAGCTTGGCTCTGTTTCACTCCAGCGCTGTCTTCGAGACAGGCTGGTCCCTTCACCTGATGAAGGCCGCTTGTGTTGTGGCCGAAACGTCGTGATTTTTGTTGTTTCATTTTTTTACCTACGTGACTTTACCGAATAGAACCAAAGAGTACGTAACTTAGCTGTAGCAAGTTCCCACCAACATCGGGCGAGTGAAGGGTTATTTTAAACTATTAAAACACAAAACGATCAACTATTTATTTTTGTATTTTTCCAGGTGAGATCCACTGAGCTGCATAGCTCTTTTTTTCAGGAGCGAACCTGCCCACAACTGACAGCTCAACGAAGTGGCTCGTCGTCACGTGGAAATGTGCTATAGCCGCCACATACTTCTCAAAGCGTGATGCCGATTCTAAATGTGGAGGGGAGGGGGGAAACAAAAATCAAAGGACCCGGAGACAAAACCCACGCAGCCACGGAGAGAGACACCGCAAACTCACAATATACATCCATAAGAGGTTTTTTTGGTTCATAATCCATAAGAGATTTTTTTTTGGTTCACAATCCATAAGATCTTTTTTTGGGTTCATAATCCACAATAGATGTTTTTTCGGTGAGATTGCGTAAATATAAATGCGTCGTTAAAACCCGCCACCACCCGACACAGCCAACTAGTAAGGTTTGTCACGTAAACAGAACGTGGCCAATTCGTCACTCGTACAGCAACACCGGTGTGTTGGAGAGCAAAGCCACGACTTTTAGAATCTGAGCACGACGTTTCGCCAATAATTACGACTAGCTTCATCAGGCCGAAAGACAGATTTGTGGAGAAGTCCTCCCGTTTCGCTCCTTATATAGCAGGCGCATTGTAATCTGGTCGTGAAAGTGTAAGAGTCATCGTCCACGCCCTGCGCAGCGTGTTCGTGTAACGGGTGTGAAGGAAACGGCGGTGTACGACACACGGGTAGGGGTGTAATGTTCGATGTTACACCTCTTCGAATATTCATCATCATCGTCGTCGTCGTCGTCGTCATCATCATCAGCTCTTGGGCCAGGGTTGAGCTCAAGAACCTTGGACTCAAGACGAAACGCACTGATGTCATCGCTGATATATATCTACACAAAAATATTTGTAAGTCTACGAAGAAATGCTACGGGCGAGCACCTATAAAGGAGGCCGACACGACACGCGAGGAGCTGGGTAGCCAATACCACACCCGGCCGCCTTTGTCTTCCGCAGTGCCGATTTGCACACACAGCACCGGGTACTCATTTAATGCTGAATCGATCTAGGGGAGCCCCAGGACCGGTTCGGAGACAAAGGCGGCCGAACACCGCAACGGTGCACCACCTTGACCCAAAATCATGTTAAGACTATACCGGGGACCTTTGCCTTTGTATGTGTGGAGTGGTGGCGCTGTGGTTAGGGCACCGCGCTACCAACCCGGCAAGTGATATTCGCACTCTTTGGCTCTTTTGGTAAAGTCCACCATCAGGTGGAAAAGCGCCCGAAACGTCGTGATTTATTTTACTTTACCGACAGAACCAAAGAGTATGGAAAGCTTCAAATCAAGATTTGTCTTGATTGAAGCTTTCGATGCTGCCGATGCATATGCACACACACGTCTTCACACACACGTCTTCACACACGTATACATAACGTACACACACACACACGTATATGCGCGCATGCACACGCAGTGTTAGCGAGCACCTATTACTACTCTAATTGATGGTCGGCGCAATAGAGGGTGATGTTGACAGCTTCACACATGCGCACATGTATATATACACTCACTCACACACACACAACACACACGCGCATATATATATACAAAGACAAAGATCCCCCGTATAGCTTCACAGACTGTTGGGGAAAGTGCTGTTTGCGAACACCTATGAAGGCCGGAAAGGCACACGAGGGGGGTGGGTGGCCAGCGCCACGCCCAGCCGCCTTTGTCTCCCCAGTGGCGATATTTTTACGCACCACACCAGGTACTAATTTGAGGCTGAGTCGACCTAGGGGAGGCCCAGGACCGGTTCAGATAATCGTCACTGATATTGCCCGTGAGCGAGAATCGAACTCGGGTCGCCAGGTTCGTAGCGCAGCGCGCTAACCACTACACTACCGCTCCCCACACACAGACACACACACAGATACACACACAAGTCAAGCGCTGTTAGCGAGAACCTATTAAGGTTGCAATTTTCCATTCAGGGTGGAGCTGCTAGCCCCAAAGGTAAAGATCCCCCGTATAGCCTTAACAGACTGTTGGTGCAAGTGCTGTTAGCGAATAGTGGCACGGCACACGAGGAGGGGGTGGGTGGCCGGAACCACGCCAGGGCCGCCTTTGTCTCCCCAGTGGCGATGTCTACACACCGCACCGGGCACTCGCTTGAGGCTGCGTCGACAAATGTTAGGCTCAGGACTGGTTCAGATAATCGCCACTGCTTTTGGTGGCCGTGAGCGGGAATCGAACCCGCACAAAGAGCGTCCACGAAGTCTTGGGGCATGGAGACTGTTGGGGTTCGGACTGAACGATTTGGGGAAAATATCTAATTGCGATTTTTCTGACAGATATTGCGATTTGATTTGCGATTAACATTTTTTTTAAAGTCAAGCTTCAGTTCAATATTCACTGTGTAATAGATTTAAAACACGTTACCACATGATACCATCAAAACATCAAACTGCTCGACGTATTCTAATGCAAGGATGAGAACTTAAAATATATGAATTGCTTCCAACATGTATTTATTAAAAATGTTTTAATTGAAATAGTGCAATCAAACATAGAACAATTGTTAAGTTAAATAAATAAAGTTACAATAATAATAATAAAAAAAAACAATTCCAATAAAGTACTAGGACTTTTCAAATCGCAAAAAAATCGCAGCCTTTGCGATTTTGCTAATCGCATTGTTTCAAATTGCGATTTCGACTTGAAATCGATTAATCGTTTAGCCCTAGTTGGGATCGTGTGCTGTTAGCGAGCACCCATCACACGATCGACATTTGAGTCAGAAGGGAAGGTCTTTTTCACAGCTTTCCAGCCCCAAGCCGGAGTGAGCAATCGCGGATCACTCAAGGGGCAGTTAATTACACAAGTCCTGCGTATATCTTTTAAACAGCCATACGTGAACCCGATCATATATAAACGCGAACAAATCAACAAAGCAATACCGTACAGCGACACAAATATAACGGCACTCGTTCAAAAATCATCCAACGGACGAACGCGCCCCGGTCAAAACATAGTTTCAGGGCACATTCGCAGGTGACAATCGCAGGCCACAATTGCCAATGCGGCTGTATAGTTGACGCTGAGTATGGAGTTGATAATAACACGGTGCAACACGATTTTTTGTCCCTGGGTAGTAAAGTGTTATTTTCTAATTGCTTATGCCTAAAAAGTGTAGAAAATGGCTATTATTATTCACCACAAACTTTGCCTTCGTGACCAGGACTTTATGCGAAGGAAAGACACAAATTTCGCCCCGTTTTCTCATTGAAAATAGGTAAATGTCTAAATATCGCTGCCCCGGTCACAAAAGCAAAGTTTGTGGAGAATAATAATAATAATAAGCCATTTTCTGTACTTTTGAGGCATAAAAAAAATTAGGAAATAACACTAACTACCCAGGGACAACATGTTTTGTTTGTTACACAGTGTTATCATTGTGTTTATTTGTCACTGAGTCTCGATAGTCATTTTCACGAGGATCCTCGCATCGGCATCGTTTGGCCCAATTCCCATGTGTTGAGAGCAGCGAGGTGGGGAAAACTCGCACGGAGGGAAGAGGACTGCAATGTCCGCACAGCCGGGTTCACGAACCCACGTGCAGTGGCGCCGTCTCATGGCCATTTTTTGTTTACCATTTAAAAACAAAACTGCCTCGCCGAGTCTTAAGACAGCCCTGCGTTGCAATGTTTGGCCAACTTACTGCCATTGAAATGAGCGGTGTTTTGTGAACGGTGTGTCTGGTGCGAGGCGCGCGCAGATGGGTCAGGGGCCCATTGTCGATACCTGCCGTGTCCTGGCGACGATTTCGTAGGCCCACATAGGTTTGCGTTTGTGGAGCTTCACAAATCTCTGCGTGATCCACCAACCCTTACCTCCAGGCACTGGGTCATGTGGTGTAGCTAGTAGACGACCCGTTAACCACGTGGTGTAGCTAGTAGCCGACTCGTTAACCACGTGGTGTAGCTCTTAGCCGACTAGTTAACCACGTGGTGTAGATAGTAGCCGGCTCGTTAACCACGTGGTGTAGCTCTTAGCCGACTAGTTAACCACGTGGTGTAGCTAGTAGCCGACTCGTTAACCACGTGGTGTAGCTCGTAGCCGACTCGTTAACCACGTGGTGTAGCTCTTAGCCGACTCGTTAACCACGTGGTGTAGCTAGTAGCCGTCTCGTTAACCACGTGGTGTAGCTAGTAGCCGGCTCGTTAACCACGTGGTGTAGCTCTTAGCCGACTAGTTAACCACGTGGTGTAGCTAGTAGCCGCCTCGTTAACCACGTGGTGTAGCTGGTAGCCGCCTCGTTAACCACGTGGTGTAGCTAGTAGCCGTCTCGTTAACCACGTGGTGTAGCTAGTAGCCGTCTCGTTAACCACGTGGTGTAGCTAGTAGCCGCCTCGTTAACCACGTGGTGTAGCTGGTAGCCGCCTCGTTAACCACGTGGTGTAGCTAGTAGCCGGCTCGTTAACCACGTGGTGTAGCTAGTAGCCGCCTTGTTAACCACGTGGTGTAGCTAGTAGCCGACCTGCTGCCGGGCGTGCCTGCTGTGTGCGTCTCCGTGGCGATGCTGCGATCTCGGGGAATAGCTCGGCCATAGCCCCCCGCCCCAAACACCCCCCCCCCCCCACGACGTGAGCGCACGAATCCAGTCAGACCGGATCCCCCTCCCCGCTGCCGGTGTCCCTCCATCTCCCTCCCTCCCTCTCATACCCTCTCCCTCCCTATCCCACCCTCTCCTCCCTATCCCCCCTCTCCCCCTATCCCTCCCTCTCCCCCTATCCCTCCCTCTCCCCTATCCCTCCCTCTCCCCTATCCCTCCCTCTCCCCCTATCCCTCCCTCCCCCCTATCCCTCCCTCTCCCCCTATCCCTCCCTCTCCCCCTATCCCTCCCTCTCCCTCTATCCTTCCCTATCTCTCCCTCCCACCCTCTCACTCCCTATCCCCCTATCCCTCCCTATCCCCCTATCCCTCCCTATCCCTCCCTATCCCTCCCTATCCCTTCCTATCCCCCTATCCCTCCCTATCCCCCTATCCCTCCCTATCCCCCTATCCCTCCCTATCCCTCCCTCTCCTCCCTATCCCTCCCTCTCCTCCCTATCCCTCCCTCTCCTCCCTATCCCTCCCTCTCCTCCCTATCCCTCCCTCTCCTCCCTATCCCTCCCTCTCCTCCCTATCCCTCCCTCTCCTCCCTATCCCTCCCTCTCCTCCCTATCCCTCCCTCTCCCCCTATCCCTCCCTCTCCCCCTATCCCTCCCTCTCCCCCTATCCCTCCCTCTCCCCCTATCCCTCCCTCTCCCCCTATCCCTCCCTCTCCCCCTATCCCTCCCTCTCCCCCTATCCCTCCCTCTCCCCCTATCCCTCCCTCTCCCTCTATCCTTCCCTAGCCCTCCCTCTCCCTCCCACCCTCTCATACCCTCTCCCTCCCTATCCCCCTTTCCTTCCCTAGCCCTCCCTCTCCCCCTATCCCTCCCTCTCTCTCAACCTCCCTCTCCCTCCCTCCCATCACGGTGGTCGACACGGCCAGGTGATGGCGAGATGAGAAGCCCCCGCCGCGCCCTCTATCGCCGGATGTCGTCCTCCTGGCACAGCGAGAGACAAGTTGTGTGACGACCCCCCACATCGCTGGCATCGTGAATGGTCGCGTGGGCTAGTGAGACGTTAACTACCTCGCCTGGTGTACAGGAGGTCGTGGGTTCGATCCCGACCTTGGACGCCTGCTATATATTTGGAGTTTGCGGGTCTCTCTCTCATCATCATCACGGTGGCTAGGAGATGTTAACTACCTCGCCTGGTATATAGGAGGTCGTGGGTTCAATCCTGAACCTGACGCCTGCTGTTGTATATCTGGAGTTTGCGGATCTCTCATCATCATCACGGTGGCTAGGAGATGTTAACTACCTCGCCTGGTGTACAGGAGGTCGTGGGTTCGATCCTGAACCTGACGCCTGCTGCTGTATATTTAGAGTTTGCGTGTCTGCGTGGATTTTTCTCCGGGTCCTCCCGTGTTCAGAGTATTTGGCTGCTATAAGTGATGATGAGCTACTTCGTTGAGCAATGATTTCTGATAAAGAGCTATGTAGCTAAGTCTGCCTTAACGAGTTAATCGTTTCTTTATAGCTATTATCATCATCATCATTATTACAGTCGTCGTGATCGACATGAATAACCATTGTCATCATCATCGTCCTGATAATTTTCATCAGAATTATCATCCGTCATCGTGATCGCGAAGATTGTTATCATCATCATTCTTTAACGTCATCCACACGATCGTCATCACAATAATTGCCAAGGACGTAACACCCAAGATCATCGTCATCACTTCCCATGACTGTTATCATAATGGTCACCCACCATCGTGATGATCAAGGTCACCACACGGTTCGCGTCATCAGCATCCATGACAATTATCATGACCATAATCATGATCACAAATATCAACGTACAAAACGGTTATTATGATGATCGTAATTATAAACATGATCTTCAACGTGATCGTGATTACGGCCATCGCGATCAACATGATTGGCATCCATTGTCATCACGATCATCACGATGACGATCATGATTACGATCATTATCATGATCACATGAACATTCTGATAATCATCATAATCACCATCATCCGTAATAATAAATAATTTGTATTATCACAATCACAATGAACCATCATCATAATCATTACGATCATCATTGTGCTCTTACACATGACAGTTTAATCACAACGTTAATAATCACAATACCAATAGATTAATGCGTTACGCATGATTAAATAATACCCATATAAAGTGTACTATTACTGCATAGTACATCATTGTGTTGTATTAACCCCGAGATATTTACGACTATAATGAGCCAACAATGTCTGTGTGTCCCGCACGTGACGTCACTCCACGTCGACCAGCCCCCCTCATTAACAATCATGAACAGGTGACATCCTCCACATGGACACCCCCTCATTAAAAATCGTGAGCGGGTGACGTCACTCCACATCGAACAGCCCCCCACATTAATAATCATGAATAGGTGACGTCTTCCAAATGGACACCCCCCCTCCATTAATATTAATGAGCGGGTGACGTCACTCCACATGGGGCGAGGCGCCTCCTCCCCCCTCTTCAGCGTCAACTGACAACCCTCACTACAAAGGCAGAACCCTCACGTCACGTGATCTCCGTAACGCTGTTGAGACATCGAAGTAAAAAGGACGTCATGATGAACAAGGGTTTATAACCTTTTAAATGAATTAAGTCTGTGTCACCGCGCCCTTACAAACGTCACGTGATCTCCGTAGCGCTATTGAGACATCGAAGTAAAAAGGACGTCATGATGAACAAGGGTTTATAACCTTTTAAATGAATTAAGTCTGTGTCACCGCGCCCTTACAAACGTCACGTGATCTCCGTAGCGCTATTGGGACATTGAAGTAAAAAGGACGTCATGATGAACAAGGGATTGTAACCTTGAAATGAAATCGGTCTATGTCACCGCGCCCCCTTACAAATTGCACACCAATGGATGCAATGAATATATCACGTCGCGTTCTGCTTTTCGCTCGCAACTTTCAGATTTACTGCAATACACCCGTCCTTGGACGGGCAAACAATTCTAGTAGACATATGACCATTAACAATCGGTGCCAGTTTTAATAAATAATCGGAATAATTCGTGGGACGATTGATAACCGCCGGAACCCGCAACGGCGTGAGGCTTGAGGGTTCTCATCCTGCAGTGGATTGAGCAAAGAGCGTTGTACGTGTACATCAGCAGCAGCAGCAGCGTTGTCATTGCCGATATTTTTTTCCAACTTGGGACATGTCAGTTCATCACGCAGGCCGTCGCGACTAATATTATCCACAAGAAAGGGCTTTTTTTTGGTTAGTGCACGTAAATGTGACGTGTAATAATAGGGTGTTTTAGATTTAAAGCTTTCGTGACTGCAAGGATCCATACTCTTTGGTTCTATTCGGTAAAGTCACGTAGGTAAATAATAAAACAACAATAATCACGACGTTTCGGCCACAACACAAGCGGCCTTCATCAGGTGAAGGGACGAGCCTGTCTGGAGGACAGCGCTGGAGTGGAAGAAGCCACGCTTAGATCACGACCTTTAAGCTGTGTGAGAAGATAAAGAAGACCAAGCGCCTTGACAAAGGAATTCGCATATAATTTAGCATTGAAATGGCTCATTGAAATAGCTAAGTTAAAGTATACACATCCGCAGAGGTGCCCCTTGACAAAGGAATTAGCATAGAATTTAGCATTTAAATAGTTTAGTGATTAGCTAGTAACTGGTCACAGAAATAGCTATGTTAAAGTCAGAGTATATACATTCACCGAGGCACCTAGTACTCAAACAGGAGAATTTAGCGAAACACAACCACGCTCAGACATCGGACCTGTGTGCGAGCAAAGAGGTGGTGTATGTGCCGGTGGACTTGCAGTTTGGCGAGGGGGAAGGGGGGAGGGGGATTTTACCTATTGATGGTGTGAAAATGGGAATTTATAAGAGCTGCGAAAGTTTGGGGTACCACTACTCGAAAAATATACTGTACCATTGAAATTAGTTTAATGTTTAGTTCGATTTAGAACATCTTTCCAATGGTTGCTTAATTTGAAACCATCCTCTCGGTTGAAATTGTGTCTGTGTTTGTAGATCTGAATTGCTACATCGGTGAGACAAAGCGACATGTCTCTGACCGAATTCGCGAGCACAAATCAGATTTGAAACACGGCAAAACTAATTCTTCTGCCGTAGCTGATCACTGTTACAACGCTGTGGGGGATCACGATATAATTTTTTCCGATACCAAGGTTCTTTGCAAACCCACGGGCTTTTATCAGAGATTTGTTCATGAAGCAATTCAGATCTACAAACACAGACACAATTTCAACCGAGAGGATGGTTTCAAATTAAGCAACCATTGGAAAGATGTTCTAAATCGAACTAAACATTAAACTAATTTCAATGGTACAGTATATTTTTCGAGTAGTGGTACCCCAAACTTTCGCAGCTCTTATAAATTCCCATTTTCACACCATCAACAGGTAAAATCCCCCTCCCTCCTTCCCCCCCCCCCCTCGCCAAACTGCAAGTCCACCGGCACGTACACCACCTCTTTGCTCACACACAGGTCCGATGTCTGAGCGTGGTTGTGTTTCGCTAAATTCTCCTGTTTGAGTACTAGGTGCCTCGGTGAATGTATATACTCTGACTTTAACATAGCTATTTCTGTGACCAGTTACTAGCTAATCACTAAACTATTTAAATGCTAAATTCGATGCTAATTCCTTTGTCAAGGGGCACCTCTGCGGATGTGTATACTTTAACTTAGCTATTTCAATGAGCCATTTCAATGCTAAATTATATGCGAATTCCTTTGTCAAGGCGCTTGGTCTTCTTTATCTTCTCACACAGCTTAAAGGTCGTGATCTAAGCGTGGCTTCTTCCACTCCAGCGCTGTCCTCCAGACAGGCTCGTCCCTTCACCTGATGAAGGCCGCTTGTGTTGTGGCCGAAACGTCGTGATTATTGTTGTTTTATTATTTACCTACGTGACTTTACCGAATAGAACCAAAGAGTATGAATAGGGTGTTTCCCCTTTTTCTCCGGCAACAAAACTGAAACCTTTTTGCGAGGAATCATGTGTGCATTAACCACAATACTTGTGGTCAAAATGCAAACCAAACTGTTTCAGTTTCAAGGACAATGCATATATTATCAGCGTGTTTTTTGTTTGCATTTTGACCACAAGTATTGTGGTTAATGCAGTAACATGATTCCTTGTTAAAAAGGTTTCAGTTTTGTTGCCAGAAAAAAGGGGGAAAACCCCTATTATTATATTTTGATACTGCTAAAGGAGGTCTAATGAAATATAAAGTGTGTCGATAAACTCGCCACCACCCGACACGCAGCCAATTAGTAAGGTTCCGTGCCACGTAAACGCAACGTGCCAATTGCGTTACTAATTCGGCACACACCGGCTGTGTGCCGGAGAGCAAACCCGCCACGACATTTTACAATTCGAGTACCCGTGCTGTTTCGCCGGCAAATTACAACAACCAGCATAATCAGGCGACAGCCAGAACTGTGGAGAAGTCCTCCTCCTGTTTCGGTCTTAAACAGTCGCGAGTTCGAATTCCCCGGCCAAACGCCGTACTTTCGTAACTGCAGGAATGCATACTCTTTGGTTCTTTCGGTAAAGTTACGTAGGTAGGTATGTCGTACTTGATGTTTGCAAACGCCGTGGGGTTTCCTCTCCAACGCGCGACCGGTGTCTGCCGAGCCTGTGACGAATTGGCCACGTTTTGTGAAGGTGACAAACCTCACCGATTGGCTGTGTCGGGTGCTGGCTGGTTCGACGACGCATTCATATTTACGCGATCGAACCCAAACAACAGCTCCACTATGGATCTGGTCCATGTTGCATGTAAATGGGTGCACCTGAAGCCACTAGAGGCCGCTACATGCACCACCACAATGTATCGCTATAGCGTACGCATTGGAGGGGAGCGGAGTGATTCGATATTCAGTGAGGGGAAAAAAGTCTTTGATCCCATGCTGATTTTGTACGTTTGCCCACTGACAAAGAAATGATCAGTCTATAATGTTAATGGTAGGTTTATTTGAACAGTGAGAGACAGAATGACAACAACAAAAATGCAGAAAAACGCATGTCAAAAATGTTATAAATTGATTTGCATTTTAATGAGGGAAATAAGTATTTGACCCCCTCTCAGTCAGAAAGATTTCTGGCTCCCAGGTGTCTTTTATTCAGGTAATGAGCTGAGATTAGGAGCACACTTTTAAAGGGAGTGCTCCTAATCCCAGGTTGTTACCTGTATAAAAGACACCTGTCCACAGAAGTAATCAATCAATCAGGTTCCAAACTGTTCACCATGGCCAAGACCAAAGAGCTCTCCAAGGATGTCAGGGACAAGATTGTAGACCTACACAAGGCTGGAATGGGCTACAAGACCATTGCCAAGCAGCTTGGTGAGAAGGTGACAACAGTTGGTGCGATTATTCGCAAATGGAAGAAACACAAAAGAACTGTCAATCTCCCTCGGCCTGGGGTTCCATACAAGATCTCACCTCGTGGAGTTGCAATGATCATGAGAACGGTGAGGAATCAGCCCAGAACTACACGGGAGGATCTTGTCAATGATCTCAAGGCAGCTGGGACCATAGTCACCAAGAAAACAATTGGTAACACACTACGCCGTGAAGGACTGAAATCCTGCAGCGCCCGCAAGGTCCCCCTGCTCAAGAAAGTACATATACATGCCCGTCTGAAGTTTGCCAATGAACATCTGAATGATTCAGAGGACAACTGGGTGAAAGTGTTGTGGTCAGATGAGACCAAAATGGAGCTCTTTGGCATCAACTCAACTCGCCGTGTTTGGAGGAGGAGGAATGCTGCCTATGACCCCAAGAACAGCATCCCCACCGTCAAACATGGAGGTGGAAACATTATGCTTTGGGGGTGTTTTTCTGCTAAGGGGACAGGACAACTTCACCGCATCAAAGGGACGATGGACGGAGCCATGTACCGTCAAATCATGGGTGAGAACCTCCTTCCCTCAGCCAGGGCATTGAAAATGGGTCATGGATGGGTATTCCAGTATGACAATGACCCAAAACACACGGCCAAGGCAACAAAGGAGCGGCTCAAGAAGAAGCACATTAAGGTCCTGGAGTGGTCTAGCCAGTCTCCAGACCTTAATCCCATAGAAAATCTGTGGAGGGAGCTGAAGGTTCGAGTTGCCAAACGTCAGCCTCGAAACCTTAATGACTTGGAGAAGATCTGCAAAGAGGAGTGGGACAAAATCCCTCCTGAGATGTGTGCAAACCTGGTGGCCAACTACAAGAAACGTCTGACCTCTGTGATTGCCAACAAAGGTTTTGCCACCAAGTACTAAGTCATGTTTTTCAGAGGGGTCAAATACTTATTTCCCTCATTAAAATGCAAATCAATTTATAACATTTTTGACATGCGTATTTCTGGATTTTTTTGTTGTTATTCGGTCTCTCACTGTTCAAAGAAACCTACCATTAAAATTATAGACTGATAATTTCTTTGTCAGTGGGCAAATGTACAAAATCAGCAGGGGATCAAATACATTTTTCCCTCACTGTAATATGCATCTTCGGTGTAATGTAATGTCACGAACTCACACGCACTGAGAGTCGTAACCACACAGTCGTCTCGTCCCCGAAATATGAACAGATGCAACAACACAAATTATAAATATAATTAATATTAATAAGTATAAGCATACAGGCATCACAATGATAATCACAACAAATATTACAAGAAATGTATTTCATTATACGTAATTATCATAATAAGTATGAATAATTATTGTAAAAAAGTACGAATGTATGACTGTCATGAGAATAATAATAATGTATAACTATTGTTGTCGAAGTCGGGCGGAGCGCGGCCCAACGCGAACTCGTCCCCAGGCAGAGCCCCTGGGAATGGCGCAGTGCAAACCTGGTGACGGTGATGGTGATGATGGTGATGATGATGGTGATGATGGTGATGGTGATGATGATTGTGATGGTGACGGTGATGGTGATGATGATGGTGATGATGATGGTGATGATGATGGTGATGATGATGGTGATGATGGGTCATGATGATGGTGATGATGATGGTGATGATGATTGTGATGGTGACAGCGATGGTGACGGTGATGGTGACGGTGATGGTGACGGTGATGGTGATGATGATGGTGATGATGGTGATGATGGTGACAGCGATGGTGACAGTGATGGTGACGGTGATGTGCATCACAGCGCATGTCAGTAGCAGTCGCGATGGAGAAAACGATAAGAGGTGACTCAACGTGTCGTAGTAGACTTTGATTTCAATCAGCTGAGTAATTTTTCCTTATTGTTATTGGAACCCCAGTGACTCGACTAACGTGTCTGTAAATTCGAATTTTACGTAATGATGTGTTTATTTCGAAATGCCGATTATATGACGCCTGTGTTTGGCGTGACAGTGTGTCGTGATACAGTTTAATATCGCAGCACTGACATAATTCACGTAACAAACACATTTTTTTTGGCCTGACGTGCATCAATTCACCTAGGTGTAGTTACTAATGTATAGGGCAACATTCCCAACATCAGCGACTCAACAATACAATGACATAATCTGCATATTCGGGGACTAGTACAATGTACATGATTACATCGACGATATTTATTCGCATGCCGACGACACCTGCGTGGCGTCGCTTGTGTCGAAGCTTTTGCACGTACACGTGTTAAATTTCTTTCGCGCCGTATGTAGCCGACCCTGGTCCATGGGTTCAACGTGGTCTGCCCTGCCACGAGAGGCCGCTACTATCTAAGTACAAACGCCGAAATGGAATCTACGAGAATAAAATCCATTCGCGACCCCTGGATCGTGACGAATGAGTCACGGTGGGAGGGGGTGGATCACTGCACCACCTTACGGTATTACATTGGGCTCTCCCATCATCGCCTGCTCCAGCAACCCCGCTACGACGATGCAAGCCCGACAACGAGACGACATCACTGCGGAAACATGTCGGGGGCCAGGGCTCGTCAGCGAGCGCCTATTGAGGCCGGCAGGACAAACAGTCGGGGGGTGGTGTGGCTAATAAGGGCGCGCCACGGTGGCGAGGAGATGTTAACTACCTCGCCTGGTCTACAGGAGGTCGTGGGTTCGATCCCGACCCTGACACCTGCTGCTGTATATTTGGAGTTTGCGTGTTTTTCTCTCATCATCATCATCACGGTGGCGAGGAGATGTTAACTACCTCGCCTGGTCTACAGGAGGTCGTGGGTTCGATCCCGACCCTGACACCTGCTGCTGTATATTTGGAGTTTGCGTGTTTTTCTCTCATCATCATCATCATCACGGTGGCTAGGAGATGTTAACTAAATCGCCTGGTCTACAGGAGGTCGTGGGTTCTTCTACGGGTCCTCCGGTTTTCCCCTCCACATTTAAGAATCAACATCACGCGTTAAGAGCATTTTTTGCTGCTATAAATGTCCACGTGATATAGCCACTTCGTTCAGCTATCATTTGTGGCCAGGTCGCTTCTGAAAGAAAAAAAAACGAACGCTTTCTAGCTCAGTGGGGCCGTACCCGGTAAAAAGTGTATAGCTTAAATAGTTGTTAATACAGAACGCACGCCCAAGAGCAAGCCTTAGTCTCCCGGTGTTTATCGCTCTTCGTGTTGCCCTCGACGCCGCCTGCAGAACCCATCATCACAGCCCATCATCGCAGCCCATCATCACAACCCATCATCACAGCCCATCATCACAACCCATCATCACAACCCATCATCACAACCCATCATCACAACCCATCATCACAGCCCATCATCACAACCCATCATTACAACCCGTACATGAACTCAAATCTGTCCCACCCCCCCTGCCCCCCGGACATCCGGCGAGACCACCACGACCGAAACAAATCCGCCAATGTCCCCAAGGGCCACTTTAGTTCCTCTAACTCCCTCCCGTATGCTTGGAAGTGCCTCCTTATTGCTACAAAAAAAAACCCAAATCCATTGGTTAAAACTTTGTTTGGTGAAAACTAGTTCCGCGTTGCTATTCGCATCGACAGCTTGCATCCTTCCCTGTGCCCCCTCCTACCCCGACTTGCGTCCCCATTGGACCAAAACTCGGAGCTTACTCGCACCTCCACCTTATTTTTTTCCGGCACCTCGTGCTCCCAAATACGCTCGCACTGTTTTTTTTTCTACTTGCGTGTGTCTACGTCACTGTTTTAGACTAGAGTACAGAGTTCACTCGCACCTGCACCTTACTAAAACGATCGCGCTTACTTTGCACCTTACTAAAAAAATCGTTCACCAGCATCTTAGAAAAAATTTGAGCTTACTTTCAGATTACAAAAAATAGAGCTTACTTTCACGTTACCAAAAATAGAGCTTACTTGCACATTACAAAAAAATAGAGCTTACTTGCACATTACAAAAAAATAGAGCTTACTTTCACGTTACAAAAAATAGAGCTTACTTTCACGTTACCAAAAAAGAGCTTACTTTCACATTACAAAAAATAGAGCTTACTTTCACATTACAAAAAATAGAGCTTACTTGCACATTACAAAAAAATAGAGCTTACTTTCACGTTACCAAAAAAAGAGCTTACTTTCACATTACAAAAAATAGAGCTTACTTGCACATTACAAAAAATAAAGCTTACTTGCACATTACAAAAAATAGAGCTTACTTTCACATTACAAAAAAATAGAGCTTACTTTCACATTACAAAAAATAGAGCTTACTTTCACGTTACCAAAAATAGAGCTTACTTTCACGTTACCAAAAATAGAGCTTACTTTCACATTACAAAAAATAGAGCTTACTGCACATTACCAAAAATAGAGCTTACTTGCACATTACAAAAAATAGAGCTTACTTTCACGTTACCAAAAATAGAGCTTACTGCACATTACCAAAAATAGAGCTTACTTGCACATTACAAAAAATAGAGCTTACTTGCACATTACCAAAAATAGAGCTTACTGCACATTACCAAAAATAGAGCTTACTGCACATTACCAAAAATAGAGCTTACTTGCACATTACCAAAAATAGAGCTTACTGCACATTACCAAAAATAGAGCTTACTTTCACATTACAAAAAATAGAGCTTACTGCACATTACCAAAAATAGAGCTTACTTGCACATTACCAAAAATAGAGCTTACTGCACATTACCAAAAATAGAGCTTACTTGCACATTACAAAAAATAGAGCTTACTTTCACATTACAAAAAATAGAGCTTACTGCACATTACCAAAAATAGAGCTTACTGCACATTACCAAAAATAGAGCTTACTTGCACTTTACAAAAAATAGAGCTTACTGCACATTACCAAAAATAGAGCTTACTTTCACATTACCAAAAATAGAGCTTACTGCACATTACCAAAAATAGAGCTTACTTTCACCCGCACCTTACAAGAAATGGAGCTTACTTGCACCTTACTAAAAAATATATAGAGCTTAGTCTGCACCTTACAAAAAATAGAGCTTACTTTCACATTACTCAAAAATATATAGCTCGTTTTGCACCTTCACTTTACAAAATAATAGCTCATTTGCACCTTAAAATAGAGCTTACATGCACCTTACACAACAATATTGAACTTACTCTGCACCTTACTAAAATAAATAGATCGCTTACTTTCACCTTACTAAAAATTACAGCGCTTGTGCCTGCAGCTAACCCTAGCACCTCTTGCTCTCATATTATATTTGCAGTATTTTTTGTTGTATATTTGCACGTGCTGCGTTTGTTAGCTGTGCAATGTTGCTCAACCGCACAATGACGCTGGTTTGTTGTTGTTGTTTGTTGTTGTTGTTGCTGTCGTGCTCACGAACCGCCACTGATCTCTTTCTCACTCTCTCTCTCTCTCGCCCTTGCTAAATATCCGTGCAACAACCGGCTAAACGGGACCCACCCGTGTCACAAATGCACTGAAACCTAAGAAGAGGCGTTCACCCTCTCTGGCAATAAAACACGAGTTGTTTACAGACGTTCAAACACCGAGTATATATTTTTTGCAAGGATAGCCCTTGTCTCACTACTGCTGGTAAGACTAGGCCATAGAGAAGACTGCTCGCTGTGGTGTAGGCCATCAGTTTCAAAGACAATGCCCATTTATTATCAGAGCGTGCTAGTTTGCATGATCACCACGGGTACCGTGTACGGTTAATGCAGTAACTCGATTCTTTGAAAAAGAGATGTTCTATTTGGTGTTTGAACATCCTGCACACCTGTTGCATTGCCAGAAAAGGGTAACACCTATTCTTATTTTCCACACGTTGATATTGGTAACAACAAAAAAAGGGTGCCACCATAAAAAAAACTGAAACCTACATTGTTTAGGCTGAGTCGACCTAGGCGAGGCACCTGCAGGAGGTGAACCACTCCCACGTGGGTGAAACAGGCGACGCGAGTCACGAACATCAACTTCAATTGACATTTTTTTTTATGTGTCAAAAATGGGAGCGGCTCGGGCAGGAAGTTCCAGTTTTTTCTCCTTCATGACGATGATGATCATGAGAATGTCAACCCGCGTCTCCCCAACCCACCCACGCTCACCCCACCCAAACACCCACCAGCTTCACGCACTCGATCATCGAATTCACCTCCCACCAGCTTACCGGCCCACCTCACTAAATACTACTCACTCACTCACCGGCTCACCCACAGACTCACTCACTCACTCACCTGCTCACCCACCTACTCACTCACTCACTCACCTGCTCACCCACAGACTCACTCACCGGCTCACCCACAGACTCACTCACCTGCTCACCCACCTACTCACTCACTCACCTGCTCACCCACCCACTCACCTGCTCACCCACCGATTCACCCACCGGCTCACCCACCGACTCACTCACCTGCTCACCCACCTACTCACTCACTCACTCACCTGCTCACCCACCTACTCACTCACGCACCTGCTCACCCACCTACTCACTCACTCACCTGCTCACCCACCCACTCACCTGCTCACCCACCGACTCACTCACCTGCTCACCCACCGACTCACTCACCGGCTCACCCACAGACTCACTCACCTGCTCACCCACCTACTCACTCACTCACTCACCTGCTCACCCACCTACTCACTCACTCACTCACGCACCTGCTCACCCACCTACTCACTCACTCACCTGCTCACCCACCCACTCACCTGCTCACCCACCGATTCACCCACCGGCTCACCCACCGACTCACTCACCTGCTCACCCACCGACTCACTCACCTGCTCACCCACCGATTCACTCACCGGCTCACCCACCTACTCACTCACCTGCTCACCCACCGACTCACCCACCTGCTCACCCACCTACTCACTCACTCACTCACCTGCTCACTCACCGGCTCGCCCACCTACTCAATCACTCACCTGCTCACCCACCTACTCACCCACTTACTCACTCACTCACCTGCTCACCCACCGATTCACTCACCGGCTCACCCACAGACTCACTCACCTGCTCACCCACCTAGTCACTCACCTTCTTACCCACCTACTCACTCACTCACTCACCTGCGCACCCACCCACTCACCTGCTCACCCACCGATTCACCCACCGGCTCACCCACCGACTCACTCACCTGCTCACCCACCGACTCACTCACCTGCTCACCCACAGATTCACTCACCGGCTCACCCACCTACTCACTCACCTGCTCACCCACCGACTCACCCACCTGCTCACCCACCTACTCACTCACTCACCTGCTCACTCACCGACTCACCCACCTGCTCACTCACCTACTCACTCACTCACCTGCTCACTCACCGGCTCGCCCACCTACTCAATCACTCACCTGCTCACCCACCTACTCAACCACCTACTCACCCACTCACCTGCTCACCCACCGATTCACCCACCGGCTCACCCACCGACTCACTCACCTGCTCACCCACCGACTCACTCACCTGCTCACCCACAGATTCACTCACCGGCTCACCCACCTACTCACTCACCTGCTCACCCACCTACTCACTCACTCACCTGCTCACTCACCGACTCACCCACCTGCTCACCCACCTACTCACTCACTCACCTGCTCACTCACCTGCTCACCCACCTATTCACCCACCTACTCACCCACTCACCTGCTCACCCACCGATTCACTCACCGGCTCACCCACCGACTCACTCACCTGCTCACCCACCTACTCACTCACTCTCCTGCTTACCCACCTACTCACTCACTCACCTGCTCACCCACCGACTTACTCACCTGCTCACCCACCTACTCACTCACTCTCCTGCTCACCCACCTACTCACTCACTCTCCTGCTCACCCACCTACTCACTCACTCTCCTGCTCACCCACCTACTCACTCACTCACCTGCTCACCCACCGACTCACCCACCTGCTCACCCACCTACTCACTCACTCACCTGCTCACCCACCGACTCACCCACCTGCTCACCCACCTACTCACTCACTCACCTGCTCACTCACCGGCTCGCCCACCTACTCAATCACTCACCTGCTCACCCACCTACTCACCCACTTACTCACTCACTCACCTGCTCACCCACCGATTCACTCACCGGCTCACCCACAGACTCACTCACCTGCTCACCCACCTAGTCACTCACCTGCTCACCCACCTACTCACTCACTCACTCACCTGCGCACCCACCCACTCACCTGCTCACCCACCGATTCACCCACCGGCTCACCCACCGACTCACTCACCTGCTCACCCACCGACTCACTCACCTGCTCACCCACAGATTCACTCACCGGCTCACCCACCTACTCACTCACCTGCTCACCCACCGACTCACCCACCTGCTCACCCATCTACTCACTCACTCACCTGCTCACTCACCGACTCACCCACCTGCTCACTCACCTACTCACTCACTCACCTGCTCACTCACCGGCTCGCCCACCTACTCAATCACTCACCTGCTCACTCACCTACTCACCCACCTACTCACCCACTCACCTGCTCACCCACCGATTCACCCACCGGCTCACCCACCGACTCACTCACCTGCTCACCCACCGACTCACTCACCTGCTCACCCACAGATTCACTCACCGGCTCACCCACCTACTCACTCACCTGCTCACCCACCTACTCACTCACTCACCTGCTCACTCACCGACTCACCCACCTGCTCACCCACCTACTCACTCACTCACCTGCTCACTCACCTGCTCACCCACCTACTCACCCACCTACTCACCCACTCACCTGCTCACCCACCGATTCACTCACCGGCTCACCCACCGACTCACTCACCTGCTCACCCACCTACTCACTCACTCACCTGCTCACCCACCGACTTACTCACCTGCTCACCCACCTACTCACTCACTCTCCTGCTCACCCACCGACTTACTCACCTGCTCATCCACCTACTCACTCACTCACCTGCTCACCCACCTACTCACTCACTCACCTGCTCACCCACCGATTCACTCACCTGCTCACCCACCTACTCACCCACCGATTAACTCACTCACCTGCTCACCCACCGATTAACTCACTCACCTGCTCACCCACCGACTCACTCACTGGCTCACCCACCTACTCACTCACTCACTCACCTGCTCACCCACCGATTCACTCACCTGTTCACCCACTGATTCACTCACCGGCTCACCCACCTACTCACTCACTCACCGGCTCACCCACCTACTTACTCACCTGCTCACCCACCTACTCACTCACTCACCTGCTCACCCACCTACTCACTCACCTGCTCACCCACCTACTCACTCACTCACCGGCTCACCCACCGACTCACTCACCTACTCACTCACCTGCTCACCCACCGATTCACTCACTCACCGGCTCACCCACCGACTCACTCACCTGCTCACCCACCTACTCACTCACCTGGTCACCCACCGACTCACTCACCGGCTCACCCACCTACTCACTCACTCACCTGCTCACTCACCTGCTCACTCACCGACTCACTCATTTACCTGCTCACCCACCGACTCACTCACCGGCTCACCCACCTACTCACTCACTCACCTGCTCACCCACCGACTCACCCACCGGCTCACCCACCTACTCACTCACTCACTCAACTGCTCACCCACCGACTCACCCACCGGCTCACCCACCTACTCACTCACTCACCTGCTCACCCACCTACTCACTCACCTGCTCACCCACCTACTCACTCACCTGCTCACCCACCTACTCACTCACCTGCTCACCCACCTACTCACTCACCTGCTCACCCACGTACTCACTCACCGGCTCACCCACCTAATCACTCACCTGCTCACCCACCTAAGCGCCTCCCCGCTCACACGCCAGCTCACTTGCTTATTCGACTAGCGCATCCAGCTCACCACCTCACCCCAAACACTCAAATCACCCTAGATGGAGCAGCGGTTGTAGCAGTAGCAGCAGTGGCTGTAGCAGCAGCATCAGCGGCTGTAGCAGCAGCAACAGCAGCAACAGTGGCTGTTACAGCAGCGGCTGTAGCAGCAGCAGCAGTAGCAGCAGTGGCTGTAGCAGCAGCAGTAGCAGCAGTGGCTGTAGCAGCAGCAGTGGCTGTAGCAGCAGCAGTAGCAGCAGTGGCTGTAGCAGCAGCAGTGGCAGTAGCAGCAGCAGTGGCTGTAGCAGCAGCAGTGGCTGTAGCAGCAGCAGTGGCTGTAGCAGCAGCAGTGGCTGTAGCAGCAGCAGTGGCTGTAGCAGCAGCAGTGGCTGTAGCAGCAGCAGTGGCTGTTACAGCAGTGGCTGTTACAGCAGTGGCTGTTGCAGCAGTGGCTGTTGCAGCAGTGGCTGTTGCAGCAGTGGCTGTTACAGCAGTGGCTGTTACAGCAGTGGCTGTAGCAGCAGCAGTGGCTGTAGCAGCAGCAGTGGCTGTAGCAGCAGTGGTTGTAGCAGCAGCAGTGGCTGTAGCAGCAGCAGTAGCAGCAGTGGCTGTTACAGCAGCGGCTGCACTCAGGGGCACCTTTAAGTGGTGACATTTTAATGAACCAACCCGGACATACAATACATTAACAATTTATGAATTACTTTGAAGTTAACTCGTTCTGCTTGTATTCATTTGCTGTTAAACTGCAGCGACGGGTCCCTGAGTGTTTACCGGTTGCTCACAGTGTAGGGGCATGGACGCAGAGAAGAATAGGAATGAGGGGAACCTTAGTGAGTAGGTGAGTGAGTGGGTGAGTAGGTGAGTGAGTGAGTTGGTGAGTAGGTGAGTGTGTGGGTGCGTAGGTGAGTGACTGAGTGAGTGAGTAGGTGAGTGAGTGGGTGGTGACAGGGTGCCACTCAATACACACAGGGTCACAGTAGAGGCATAGACGCAGAGAAGAATAGGAGGGATGGCATCCTGGGTCAGTGAGTGAGTGAGTAGGTGAGTGAGTAGGTGAGTGAGTGAATAGGTGAGTGGGTGAGTGAGTAGGTGAGTGAGTAGGTGAGTGAGTGGGGGAGTGAGTGAGTGGATGAGTGAGTATGAGAGTGAGTAGGTGAGTGGGTGAGTGAGTAGGTGAGTGAGTAGGTGAGTGAGTGAATAGGTGAGTGAGTGGGGGAGTGAGTAGGTGAGTGAGTAGGTGAGTAAGTGGGGGAGTGAGTGAGTGGATGAGTGAGTAGGCGAGTGCGTCGGTGAGTGAGTAGGTGAGTGCGTCGGTGAGTGAGTAGGTGAGTGGGTGAGTGAGTGGGTGAGTGAGTAGGTGAGTGAGCCGGTGAGTCGGTGAGTCGGTGAGTCGGTGAGTGGGTGAGCGAGTGGCTGAGTGAGCGAGTGGGTGAGTGAGTGAGTGGGTGAGTGGATGAGTGAGTGGGTGAGTAAGTAGGTGAGTGGTGGCGGGGTGTCACTCAATACAACAGCACCGAGTCACTTCACTTGAGAACTCCTGTTTCACCCCAGGTGGCTTAAAACCCGGCTTGGAACCCAGGTATATCAGCGGTAGCAGCTCAGCGCTCTGACCTCTGGGCCATCAAGCCACCACAGGGCCCCCCACCGCTTTGTTCGCATGGCAACGCGGCGACGACAGCACTCTGTGTGCTGGGGGACGTGAGACACGCACGGGTTTAATCGCTCGTGTTTGTTAAAAAGTGTGCAATGACACGCACTCTTACGGAGCGACAAAAAAAAGTGTTTCCTTGGTGATAAATGTACGCGTAATTTAAGACGCGCAACTCCCCTCCCCTCCCTGCACCCTCAATCACACGGGTGTTCAACGCTGCTCGTACGTTGCGGTGCTTTTGGAAATTCCACGTTCCTATGGAATGGGCACAGTCTGCCCACGTTTTTAGATATTCGCCACTGACCTTTAACAAGACCGGGAATCTAACGAAGGTGGCCGGGGTTTGAAGTGCAGTCCGCTAACTACATACCTGTCAACCCCTTATCAGCACCCTAGCTTATTACAGACCAACTCAGACCTTATTGGTCACTCCGTGTCCCTTATTAAACTCAACGTTCACCCTACAAAGTCCCATCACAAGGGAGAAACACAAACAAATAGACAATGTTGTTTTCTTTGGTTCTTTCGGTAAAATCACGTAGAATGAGAATAAAATAATACATTGATAAAATAAAATAACACAATAATATTATTCTCATTCTACGTGACTTTACCGAAAGAACCAAAGAAGATGAATCATTGCAGTCACGAAAGCTTTAAATCGAAATGTTGTTGTTGTTATTGTTGCCCGTAGTGAAACGGCTGCACGCCGTCTGGACCTGAACGCCTCAATGTCCCTGAACAACTCGATGTCCCTGTACAAGAACACGGGCTATAAACCACGTGGGTTGTTGACACGTGACGTGACTACGACGCGCAATTCCGCACTCCACCCGACGAACGTGCACACACACACGCGCCACGCATGTCGACGATGACGTCTCCATCTGTCAATCCACTGCTGGATGAAGGCCTCCCCCACAGCCGCCTCCCTTTGCAGGGGGCTCGGTTTGCTTGGCCATGCCTCGCCACGATGGGCGCCGCGTGTCGGTGAGCCGTGGCGTGCTGGCAACACCAAACACAAAGACCCCCCCCCCCGGAAATCGAACTTCGGTCCGCCGGGTTCATCGTGCAATGCGCTAACCACTGCACCACCACTGCCACTACGCACAGTGCACACGTGTACACAATGCACACACGTGTACACAATGCACACACGTGTACACAACGCACACAAGTACACAATGCACACACGTACACAATGCACACACACGTGTACACAATGGACACACGTGTACACAATGCACACACTGTACACAATGCACACGTGTACATAATGCACACACGTGTACACAATGCACACACGTGTACACAACGCACACACGTACACAATGCACACACGTGTACACAATGCACACGTGTACACAATGCACACATGTACACAATGCACAGGTATACACAATGCACACACGTACACAATGCACAGTGTACACAACGCACACACGTACATAACGCGCACACGTACACAGTGCACACACGTACACAATGCACACACGTGTACACAATGCACACGCGCACACAATGCACACGCGCACACAATGCACACGTGTACACAACGCACACAAGTACACAATGCACACACGTACACAATGCACACACGTACACAATGCACACACACGTGTACACAATGCACACACGCACAGCCTTCAATAAATCAACCACTCGAATGTAATCCAGCTAACGAAAGAATACTGTTTGGCTTTACACGGCGTAATGTACACACACAATAACCCTGCCCTACACAAACCTTTAATAACGTGTGTGTTTGAGTCCATATGTGTGTGCGTGTAGGTCGATGTGTGTGTGTGGGTTGATGTCTGTGTGTGGGTCTAAGTCGATGTGTGTGTGCGTGTGTCTTTTTCGCCCGGGCAACGCCGGGTACTTCCCGCTAGTAACCGAATAAAACCCTCAGCAAATAGAACTGAGTACATAAAACATCATGGGGCCTCCTTTGCCAGTACCAAACATACGAGAATAGGTTTTCCCCTTTTATTCTGGTAACAAAACAGCCGTGTTAAAATGTTAAAACACCAAACTGAAACCTTTTACAAGGAATCGTGTCTGTATTAACCACAATACTTGTGGTCAGAATGCAAACAAACAAAAAATACTCTGATAATAAATGCATTGTCTTTGAAACTGACTGGTCCACACCAGAGACATACAACTAAAAAAGGGTAACATCATTGTACAAGGCACGCGACCTGCACAGACGTTTTTATACTAAACCCAAAATAGTCAACCGGCTGAAGAATCAATGATGTCCATTCATAATGTGTATATCATTATCATCGCCGTAATAATATGGGGGGGGGGAAGGTAGCAATCGACGAGCGGAATATGTCAATTAATCCTGAACCGCAGCATATGTAGTACAGCACAGGTTCCACTTGCTGCGCTGTTATATTCTAAACGAACACGACGTATAACACAGGGACATCTGGGTATTATAGAACACGTGAATATCCACACCACCGTGAGACCGATAGCTCCCCCCCCCACGCCCGCAAGCTGATGTATAACGTCACGTACAACATTTATATATCGGCGCTCACGACTGTGCCACAAGGCGCACGTTTAAACATCGGCCACACGCCACTCCGCCCAAACACAACCAGCGCTTGCTATACATTTTTTTTTAAATTAAAGTGGGCGTTAAAACAACAACACGTTAACACATATAATGACGTTTTTTTTTCCGTCATCCCCTTTTAACCCCCCCTCCCCCCTCTCCCTCTCCTCCCCATCCTCTTTCTCCTCCTCCCATTCAATTGTGGCAGCGGGGATGTCAAGGTGTGCCGTGACAGACGCTGACAAGCCAGATGCTTTGTAATTAAAAGGCAATTGCTGATCGGGTTTCAGCCGCTCCACCAACACCTGCCACCGCACTCGCCCAACGCAACACCCCGGTCGGACAGCACCCACGCGGGCACGCATCGCCGTCACCAGGGCCCCACGTGCTCCGATTCTGTCCCTTGTCCGCACCTGCACCCGCCTCTCTCTGCCGGGCATCCCGGCTGCATCACGATGCAATGGCGATTCATCAATTGACATTGATCCTTGCCATCACCCCGCCTCCCCCCCCGTCAAATTTTTCGCGTGCTATCGGCGTCGCATCACGAGACGAAGAATCCATTGGGAACTCTCGCAGAGCAACTGCCCGGGCCTTCGTCTTCAGGGGGGGCGGTGCGCGGAAGCGGACCGCAGAGAGCTGCATCTGAGATCCCTTCAAATAATAATAATAAATAACAATAATACATTTTATTTGTGAGCGCTTTTCTGAATACTCAAAGACACTTTACATAAAATCATAAAAGCAGCAAAAACAACATCAAATGGTAATAAACACCAAAAACACATCAAACTTAGCTAAACATTAAAAGCAATTTTGAAAAGGTCAGTTTTTCAAGTGACCTCTGTTTCACACAGGAGCGGGCAGCTCTCTCCCACCTGCTCTACCATTGATAGCAACGTTCGTCACACGACAAAGCAACTCATTTGTTTACTCTTAATGCTGGAATGTATATGAATTAAGTGCAAAAACAAATTGAATGCGATGGGGTTCTTTTTTTTTCTTCCAAACAGTCATTTGTGACCGGGCTGAGCTCAGCGAATCCCTATACGTGCGAGTGTGGTTATGTTCAAAGGAGGCTGTAACCTGGTCTCAAACCCAGGTGGCCAGCGGTGCCGACTCAGTACTCTGACCTCTTGAGCCATCAGGTCAACTCAGTGTCCGTTCTGAGGGCTAACCATGGATGCACGGAACAACGCGTGCGGGCCAATCGGTGTCTTTGAGCTTTGTCCGAACGGCATGAAAATTGCATGCAAATAGCATGGCGATATGACACACAAAGGTTGATGGAGTAAACACATCTACGAATCGGACATTAATAAAACAAGGCATCTGGGCAGGATGGTATGAGAATCAACAGAATATGTATTTATACTGGAGGAATCCGATGAGTTATAAAGCTCTTTTTTTACAGATGTCCAGCAGGGGCGAGTCAGAACGTTACAACAACAAACAGTACAAAACACGATCGGAGAGCAAAGTCTAGGAAAGGCAAACAGATCACTTGAAAACATACAAATAAACTAAATAATTAGTTTTATCTTATCAGGTAAAAGCCCACTGAAGTATTAACTTATTTTTCACAAGCGACCTGGCCACAAATAATAGCTCAACAGAGTGGCTTATCACGTGGGAATGTCAAGCAGCAACATCATCCAAATAATCTCGATGCATGCTCATACATTCATGGGAACGTTTCTCCCGCTACTCGAATCATCTTTGGTCTCAGCCCGATCACGAACGACCATGATTGCGTGGGACAGAGGTCGCTTGAGTGGATCTCAGAGGATTGCTCTACGATGTCCGCTTCTGCGAACCGTTCTCATCCTGAACACGGTCCTGGTGTGACTTGTGCGAAATGCAGCCACCACAGAGTATGACATAGCACACTGATCGCCAATATATTTAGCTGTGTTTTCTTTGTCGTAATTACTCTCAGCAAAAAAAATATCATTATTCACAAACTGCACTTAGGTAAATGATCGTTCTTGCGGTGACAGTGGCGATCACAATTAATTCCTCCAGTTGTATTTGAACGATTTATTCACGTCGAAGACAACGACAATCCTACTAACAACTACTACTACTACTGCCGCGACCACAACTGCAAAATGACGCATCCATTGTTCTGGGTTATCGGCACGCGAATTGACGACAGCTGTCACGACGTAATGACGGGCTGACGACATCACGTGAACACGACTGCCATCCACAACCACAGTGGGCCCTGGCGAAAGGCGGCGGCGACCACCGAATCCGCGAACCCGAGACGCGCTGGGATAGGCCCGTGCGCAATTGTTTGTTCACAGGCGGATACCGTGTGTGATAAATACATACATACATTTACATTTTGGTTCCTTTAAATTGGCTTTTTAATACAGATTTTACTTCCAAAAATTAAAAAAAACACTGCGAGCATATGCCCGCTAAAAAAATAAAAAGACGTGTGTGCTGGTTTTGGAGTATGCCTGCGATGGGCACGGTTGGCTTCGTACGGCGCGAACGAAGCGCAACATACATACAGCACACACATCTTCGGAGAGCACGGGAAGATAAGGCGATACGGAGAAATGCGTATGTATGAACACAAAACCACGTCTTGGGTCTCTGAATCCCGTCGGCGCGTTCGGGCCTCGTTTAACGCTCGCGTGGGGCGCCGTGAGTGCCAGGTGACACACCACGACGAAGATGACGGCGATAAACGGGAAAAATACGGTAGACACGAGACAAAGAGAAGGGTCGACTAGTGGCCATGCATTCTGACAATTCATCGATTCACCAACGCAGGTTTATTCGCGAGATCCCTGTCACGCATCTCCCTCCTCCTCTTGAACACACTCACAGCATCTCCCTTGTCCATGTGTTTATTATTTATATTTAATGACTTGCTTCGTTTTCCAATATTTTGGACTCCTCTCGCGTGTGTTGTACCGTTTGTTGTTGTGACTTTCTGACCAGCCCCTACTGGACCATCTGTGAAAAAAAGAGCTTCATAGCTCATCGGATTTTTCCAGTCCAAATACAAATTATGATTCTGACCATTGGTCTCTTGCATACTGGGCGATACATACATAGTTGCCCCATTCACTTTATACATGTATAGTAACCCCACTCACTGTATACATGTATAGTTGCCCCAATCACTGTATACATGTTCAATTGACCCACTCACTGTATACATGTATAGTTGCCCACTCACTGTATACATGTATAGTAACCCCTCACTGTATACATGTATAGTAACCCCACTCACTGTATACATGTATAGTTACTCCACTCACTTTATACATGTATAGTAACCCCACTCACTTTATACATGTATAGTAACCCCACTCACTTTATACATGCATAGTTACTCCACTTACTTTATACATGTACAGTTGATCCAATATATTTATACATGCATAGTTGCCCCACTCACTTCATACATGTATTGTTTACACAATATATTTATACATGTATAGTTGTCCCACTCACTGTATACATATATAGTTGCCCCACTCACTGTATACATGTATTGTTTACACAATATATTTATACATGTATAGTTGCCCCACTCACTTTATGCATGTATTGTTTACACAATATATTTATACATGTATAGTTGCCCCACTCACTGTATACATGTATAGTTGCCCCACTCACTTTATATCGACAAGTTACACAACAAAGCCACCGTTTATTTTAAAGACTCCGCGTGTATCCCACCAATCTGAATGTTCGTATTATTGTTGTTGGTAGTGGTGGTGTACACTCAGCAATCGCTTCCACAGCATCAAACAAATGATTTGGTGCTGCTGCTGCTGCTGCTTTGGCAATGGTGCATAAACAAGCAACAGCAACAACAACAACCTCAACGCATTCCTCAATAACAACAACAATGTGTGGCGTTAACAGAAACATCTACAATCGGCGACGTTTCGGGCAACAACCCTTCTACACAATATTCATATTGGCAAGAGAGAGGGGGTAGAGAGAGAGAGAGGGAAGGGGTAAGAAGGAGGAGAGCAGAGCGTGAAATATTTCGTAAAAAAAAGAGAGAGCAAGAGGGTCAAATGGGGTATCTATAAACGGATCGCCCTTAAGTACCTCCGATCAGCACGGTTCTTCGCACGTGCGGTGCGAAAGAAGTTCAATGTACACACACACATATACCACCCGCTCGTATGCGCCATGGCGGCCCTAAATAGGTGCTCTCTATTTAATTATGTAAGAACTTAATGTCTATTTAATTGTAAATGTAATTATATTTTTAAGGCCATAGTGTTATTGACGAATGTGTTAGTTTTTAAAATTGTTAATTGTGCACCAATGTGAACGCAGCAGCGTCGCCAAATAAGTCATATACAGTATATAAAGTGTATATACAGTATACATGTTATCCACTATCAGTATATAAAGTATACAGTGTATACATTTAACACGCAGGCTTTCGCGACCAATATCATCCATAGAGGGGTGTTTTTGGGGGGTTAGATCGCGTAAAAATGTGTCGTTAAATCCACCACCACCCGACACAGCCAACTAGTAAGGTTTGTCACGTAAACAGAACGTGGCCAATTCGTCACTAGTACAGCAACACCGGTGTGTTGGAGAGCCTAGCCACAACATTTACAATCTGAGTACGACGTTTCGCCAGTAATTACAACTAGCTTCATCAAACCTCTATTATGAGTGTCTACATCATTTGGTGATACAAGCAGAGTCTGTCTACAAATACCACAATCCGGACAACTGCACAAGTCCCGGGCAATCATTAACGAGTTACAAATACATACAAACAATAAAATCTAACTATACCGTGAATCAACGCGAACTGTCTTCGATGCAGAGCGCGCTGCGTTCCCGCTTCTGGGGCCGTCTGGAACGCTCTTCCTTCCGATATCAGGAAGCCACTGGAGCTATGCACTTCTAAATTGTCTAAATTCAAAACTCATTTCTTTAGAACTGTTTTTTTGTGTTTAGTTTGTTGTCCTACCCCGCCGCACCTCCGATTAGCACGGTTGGCTACGTACGGTGCGAAATAAGTTCAACAACCTTACAAAGACACCCCGTATAGCCTTAACCAGACTGTTGGGGCAAGTGCTGTTAGCGAGCACCTATGAAGGCCGGAACAGCACACGAGGGGGTGAGTGGCCAGCCGCACGCCCGGACGCCTTTTGTCTTCCCATTGGCGATGTTTACACACCGCGCCAGGTACTCATTTGAGTCTGAGTCGACCCAAGAGAGACCCACCACCCGTTCAGACAAGCGTCACTGGTGTTGGCCGTGAGCGGGTTCGTAGCGTGCAGCGTGGCGCTGACCGCTGCACTGCCGCTCACGTAGACTTAAGCGCGAACGTGAGAATCGAATCATCGCTTCAGGGCCGAAATCCTCGGCAGATCACCGCCTCGACATCCCACGCCTCTCCCGAACGCGCACCCTACCCCCCTCCTCCTCCTGCTGCTGCTGCTCTGCCCTTGCAGTCCGACGCCCACGCCATTCTCTTGCATGCGCCGGGCTGCCTCGCAGCAACAGTGGGAATGCGTGACAGCGATTGAGGGTGCTTTCGGGGATCACGAAGGGGCGATTGTGGGGAGGGACGGGAAGGAGTGGAGGGGCGAAGGAAGAGGATGGGGACTACATCTGGGTATGCAATACACAAACCGGGCAACAGACACACACACACACAGGGCTCAATTGCAGCCGGGTCTGCAAAAATATTTACGGACCCGAGACACCACATCCAGTATACATCTCGGCGCTATCGCTGTGTGGGCTGTATCGGGCATACCTACGTTGCGATCTGCCAGCCACTCGCAAGATGCTGAGTGAGAAAGTAATGCAGATAACCCACCACCCACCACCCCCCTAACGACACAAACAAATTTTTCGATTTAAAGCTTTCGCGACTGCAAGGATTCATCTTCTTTGGTTCTTTCGGTAAAGTCACGTAGAATGAGAATAAAATAATAAATTGATAAAATAAAATAACACAATAAAATTCTCACGACGTTTCGGCCACAACACAAGCGGCCTTCATCAGGTGACGGGACGAGACTGTCTCGTCTCTTCAAACACAGCCTGCATCGGAGACTTTCACGCGACGTGCAAACCGTTTAGTCCAGGGGCCGGTAATGAGAACAACAAGAAGAGCCATTTTTTGTTGTAATTCGGATTTTTTGTTTCTCCCAGAGCCACCAAGCACGTGGAATACGAGACGGTGGACCTTAACAACTAAATACATATCGCCACGAAGCAGTCCCTTCATGAGAGCCGCGTGCGGCTCCGGATCCGCAAGTTGCCGACCCCTGGTTTAGGCGGAGCGAATGAAAAACGATGATTCATCGATGATTGTTGATGTTGAAATTCGTTCGCGCCGTACGCAGCCAAACCGCGCTATTTGGAGGTGCGGGGAAGGACAACAAAGCGAACACAAAAAGCAGTTTTGAAGAAATTCGTTTTCAATCTAGATGTAGAAAATGTTTCTGCTGTTGGCATAATTGTTCGATATCTTTGTTTTAATTGAAAGGGTAGTCCCCTCCCCTCCCTCCCTCCCCTCTCTCCATCCCTCCCTCTCCTCCTCTTCCACCACCTCCACCATAATTCCCTGGGCTCATTCTGTGCGACTAAACGTCCGTGCAATCTGATCTCCTGCCATGGCCCTGCGTCAACACGGTACTGAATCATGAATACAGTTGGTCGTCTAAGTTGTATCTGAAATAAAAAAAAAACCGATGTGATGCATATGTACGTGTATTATATATAGACAATATAAACATGCACATTCAGCCGTGTCTGCAAAATATACAAAAGGTATTGTCTACGAATGGCAGCCATACAAGTTCAATTCCGGACGAATATCTGAACTGGTCCTGGGCACCCCGTAGGCCTGCTTGACTTTAAACGAGTACCAGGTGTGGAGTGTAACCATCGGCACTGGGGAAACAAACACGGCCGGCCGAACGTACCAGACCTTAATAGGTGCTCTCTAACAGCACTTGCCTCAACAGCCTGTGTAGGTTACAGAGGGATCTTTGTCTTTGCTTGCAGTGAGTGGTGAGTTGTCGCTGTTTGTGTGAGCGTCAGGCTTTGTTGATTTGAGTGACAGTTAAAGAGCCGCTGCGTGTGGTGTCGTTGTCTTTGTGTGCATTGAGTCGGGAGCGGTAGTGCAGTGGTGAGCGTGCTGCGTTACCAACCCCGCGACCCGAGAACGAGAGGGGAGAGGTAGGAGAGTGCGTGGAGGGGAGTAGAGTGAGATGAGAGGGAGAGGTAGGAGAGTGCGTGGAGGGGAGTGGAGTGAGATGACAGGGGAGAGGTAGGAGAGTGCGTGGAGGGGAGTCGAGTGAGATGAGAGGGGAGAGGTAGGAGACTGCGTGGAGGGGAGTAGAGTGAAATGAGAGGGAGAGGTAGGAGGGTGTGTGGAGGGGAGTAGAGTGAGATGAGAGGGGACAGGCAGGAGAGTGCGTGGAGGAGAGGAGAGTGAGATGAGAGGGGACAGGCAAGAGAGTGCGTGGAGGAGAGTAGAGTGAGATGAGAGGGGACAGGTAGGAGAGGTAGGCAGGTGCCAGACCGTGGAGGATCTTGGAGACTGTGTGATCTTGGAATTGATCAATTCATCATCGTCGTTGTCATTATTATGATTATTGGACGGCAGCTGCACATGAATGTGGTCAAAATAAACAGGCGGCCGTCCACCTGCGATCAAACCAAGCACAGGTGCCTCTCTGTTTGCCGAATGAAAGCGCTCTCTGCCAATATCAACAGCGTAAACATCAGCCCGGCAGATGAACACATGAGCTCATCTCGAGTCCAGCAACTCATTTGACAAGTTATTCCAGTCGGCAATGTGGGTGGGAGAGTGTCGCCCCATAGTGTACTGTATGGATATCAGAGGTCACTTGAATAAGGAGGAGGGGGGAGGGAGGGAGGGAGGAGGGAGGCATAGGAGGGAGGCATAGGAGGGGGGTGCGGGGGGAGGAGGAGGGAGGAGGAGGGGGGGGGGGATGTGGAAGAGGGAGGAGGGGGCAGGAGGGGAGGGGGGAGAAGGAGACATCTCAGGGGTAGCTCCGTGATATCCACTTCCGCGGCCCATTCTCTAACACGGAGGAGGATTGCTCCACCGCTCTGCGAGAGATCCGAATGCATAAAATAAATAAATAAAATGCTTCAAGAATATAAGTACAAATTGCATAAGCATATAAACATCTATTTTTACTTATTCGCTGTAATGAGTTTTATAGATATCAATACTTTGTATCGACTTATGCAGGAAAAAAGGCAAATGAAGACAAAGATCTCTCCCCCCGCCCCCCCCCCGTGTAGCCTTGCCGGACTTTTGGGGCAAGCGCTGCTAGCGAGTAGCACCTCCTGTGAAGGTCGGAACGGCACGCCAACGGTGGCCAGCACCAACCACACCGGCCAGTGTGTGCGCGCCCAAGCTGTACTGTACTGTGCGTTGAACTTCTTTCGCGCCGCACGTAGCCAACCGTGCCGATCCAACGCGCCGAGCTCGAACCTAAGCGACGGAATCACCTCTGCGGGTGGCAGATGGATCCTTAACATCGTAGAATCACGACAGGCGGTGGCGGCTTAGTGGGGGCGGTGGTGGTGGGGGGGGGGGGGGTCGGTCGGCGTTCATCCAGCAGTGGATTGACCAAACTAAAAACAAGTGGGGGGAGGGGGGGGGGGCTGTAGCGTGGCGTCACAAATCCCGCACGGCTGCGACAGCCGACGCGCTCCCTGCATAGAACATCGAAGCCCCCCGCCCGTCCGTCACGAGAGGATAATTCATCACGGATCGTTGACCCGACGCTGCGCTCGTAACGCGACACTTGCTTGCGCTGGGGTTTTTTTTCGTAGGGGTTTTTTTTCTCTTTACGTTCTGGTTTTTTTGTACCCCCCCCCCCCCTTCTCCCCCTCTCCTCCCTCCCCCCCAGTTGCACAACCACGCGGCCACGCGGCCACGCGGCCACGCAGGGCGCGCGGTTTCGCCCTCCGCCCGTTTGTGGGTCACAGCCGCTCGCTCAGCGCGGCCGTGGAGTCCGGGGAGCGACGCCACTGCCGCTGTCGCTTGCTGCCCGCTGCTGGAACTAAATAAATAAGTCGCGATTAAAGAGAAAGGAGGGCCAGGAGGGCCAGGGGGGGGGGGGGAGAGGGCAAGATGACCACCGCACAGCCGCTGGCACGGATGCTGTCGATGCCAATCCGAAACACGTCGGCACATTCGATGTGATAGAGAAGCCGCGCGCTCGCACTGCCGCGAGCTGTCGGTGGCGCCGGGATACGTGCAGGGTGGCCCAAGAGTCAGGTCGCCACAGGTTTAGCGCATTCATTTGAACGCGTCTCGAAGCGTTGGTTTCGTTGTATTATAACGCAACGTTTGAAACGACTTTCCACGAAGATGATGGCAAAAAATAATGCGGGATGTGTTAAGATGTTCAAACACCGAGTAGACAGATTGCAAGCCACCAACCCTAAATAAACCACACATCATGCTTGTGTAAAGGTGTTAACTACGCGCTGTTGCGTAACCTGCATTGCCACCAGGGCAGTGCAGCATTACCCCTGGGTACAACGGTTGGGGTCAGTCGAGGTGAAACGGATCGTAGCCAGGGTTTGGTACGAACCAATTAGACGGTTCCACGTGGGAATGTATGATTGGTTCTACCTGGCCACGAAGGAGTATAAGACGGGTGACCCAACGGACCTCGGGGAATTCTCTCCCTGCACGAAGACAGAAGAGTGGGCTGAAGCCTAGCTAGGACCCTGGATCAGCCTTCCAGCCCTTCTAAGGGCTAAGGCTCGGCATACCCAGTGGTCAGGACCCACCGGGCCAGCAGTGGGTCAGATAGCCTCCCCTAGGTCCTATCCGGAGGACTAGGATAGCAGTAGACGTGTGAGTCCCGCCAAGTCCGGAGGCTGTACCTCCTTAGGTATCAAGGAGGTTAGCGGTAGACGTGAGTCCCGCCAAGTCCGGAGGTTGTACCTCCTTAGGTATCAAGGAGGTTAGCGGTAGATGTGTGAGTCCCGCCAAGTCCGGAGGCTGTACCTCCCTAGGGTATCGGGTGAGGGGACCGAATATCCCTCTGTGTGTGTTAAGCATTGTATAAGGAAATAATACAATAAACAGAGTGTGCCTCCTAAAGAAGTCTGCTCGTCCTTACAACACTACAACTGGTGTCAGAAGTGGTTGGAAATGGAAACCAGAAGTTCAGCCCACGCGCGGAGCCAGAACGAAGATAACGCTGTCTCACCTGCAAGCACCGCCAGCTCCGCTGAAAATGCTGCCGCGTTGACGGCCGCCCCGCCACCGGTTGAGCAGCCAGTCGCTCCCCCTGCCATGGGGGACAGACTCAGCACACGGCAGCACACGGCCGTCTCGTTCAACTCCTACATGCCGCGGCCTCCATTCTCGAAGAGATCAACTTGGAGGTCGCGGGCAGGCCGAGTCAACCGCCGGCAGACGTTCCCGCCATTGTCTGGGGCGGACATTTTGATTTTCCCGCCGGAAAACCACGTGATCCCGCCAGAAGCGGAAGCCAGGGGCATCCTGGGAATGCGGGGGGCCAATCACAACCCGCAACGTCATCAGCACGCGACGCTGCGAATTCAAGTTCCTCAGCGGACGCCGCATCATCACTGTACTGACACAGTACAGTAGACTATCGGCCGGGAAATCGCCGATCTCCGGCTCGAGACGGTGCAAGCTGAGGGGGAGACGACGGCCGCCCTCCAACAACGCCTGCCGATCTTCCGAGAATTCACATCTGAAGGGGGCGACTGGGCGGCGTTCCAGCGTCGCTTCCTGAGCCACCAAGAGACGGTGGGCTGGTCGGACGCACAGGCGCTCCGAGCGCTACCGGCCACTCTGGACGACGACGCTCTCGCCTCGCTCCTCACCATCCCCAGGCACAAAAGGGCGACTCTTCAATCGGCCCTCCGACGGATGTCCGACGTCTACGGGCCTCCATCCGACGTCTGCAGCCCATTTTACGACAGGCGACGCCACCCTAAAGAGTCTCCGTTGGCATTCCGGACCGCTCTACTGGCGATGGCAAGAGCGGGTTACCCTCGCATGGACGACGAGGCCATCGACGCCATCGTTCTCCAGAAGATGCTGGAGCTGGCGCGCGAGCTTCGCATCGTCATCCAAGCGGTGGACAACGACAGTATGTGCTCGCTACGAGCCGCTCGGTGCATCCACACACATCTGCTGCTCCACACGGAATCGACCATCGCCGCCTCGGCTTCGACGTCGGAGCCTGCCAGCAGGGACGCTGAGTTCTCCCCCGACCGGGCCTTCATGGCGACCAGGTCAACGGGCCGGCGATCATCCGACCACGCTGGTCGCCGCAACGACCAGCAGCGGGGACGGCCTTCTCCACGCGGCAACATAACGTGCTTCAACTGTGGCCGACGAGGCCACATCTCCTCTGACTGCCGTGCGCCTCGACGACGCCCCTCCGCATCCCGGGGCCAGGACTACAGGACGTCCACGGCATCGCGGCAAAACCAGGCAAGTTGCGACGCCTCTCACGCTCGGCCCTCATTCACTCCATACACACCGCAACGCACCATAAGGGCTCGCGATTTGGCATGTGATGGGGGGTATTCTGGCGTTTGTTCGCGGCCACTCGGACCTGGGCAGTGGTCTAAGTTGGCCCATAGGGTAGTCGCGGCGACGGCAGGTTCGTCCGTGGTTGTCGGATCAATCGAGGGTGTGGAATTTCGCGTGTTGGTCGATACTGGTGCGTCGGCTACGATCATTTCGGATTTGATTTACAATATACTGCCCGTACGATGCCGCCCCTTGGAACGGGTTTCTATCCCGTGTTTCGCCGCTAATGGTAATTTGCTGGGCATTATCGGGCAAATTCGGGCTCAAAATTCGATTGGAGACATTAAATTGGCAGGGCCTATTTTGGTCTCTTCTTCCCTCGCCGTGCCGTGTTTGTTAGGCACTGATTTTCTCACGAAAATGCCTATTAAGATCCTTGTAGATCAAGGCTGCATCGAACTCCCGTCGGGTCGACGGATGGCGTTCTTGCCCACACTCTCACATCCGCGCATGGCTAGTGCCTCGGTGCAGGCGTTTGTCGCGAGCACAATCCGCATTCCGCCAGGGACACAAATGCTCGTGCCCTTGCAACTTAAAAAAACGCTAGCCCCGTAGGCCTCGGCACATGGCATTTTGCTGGGGCCTTCAAACGCAGCTGCTAAGGGGTTAGATTTGGTGGTTGCACAGACTCCCGTAGCAGCCGACAGTGAGTCGTTCTTGCAGGTTTTGAATGTCAGATTGTCCACAACTGTCATTCCGCAAGGAACTGCGCTCGCTCACGCGACCCCGGTGCCGTTGGGGACCGGAGTCGCGGGACACGTGCGTGACACGCCGCAGGTCCCACCTCCTTCCGAATCGGATGAGAGATGGTTGGACGCGCTCTGCACAGACACGGGTGATCTGTCTCGTTCGCAGCGAATTAAATTGCGCGCTCTTCTGCGAGATTTTTCCGATGTCTTCAGTAAATCTAAATTTAATATTGGCTGCACCAAGCTGCTGCGTCACCACATTGATACTGGTGACGCTGCCCCGATTCGACAAAACCCGTTTCGGCTTAGCCCGGCGGAGAAACAGCATGTTAAATCAGCTGTGGATGACATGCTGGAGGCCGATATAATGTCTCCCTCCACTAGTCCCTGGGGTGCTCCAATAGTGCTGGTCAAAAAGCATGATGGCAGTCTCCGTTTTTGCGTTGATTTTCGGCGCCTAAATAAAATCTCGGTAGCGGACGCCTACCCTCTCCCTCGTATGGACGAGTCATTGGATGCCCTGGCAGGGGCGCACTATTTCTCCACCTTGGACCTTCTGTCGGGGTTTTGGCAACTCCCCCTCGACGAAGTGTCAAAACCTAAGACTGCTTTTCGGACACCACAGGGCCTTTTCGAGTTTAATAGATTGCCCATGGGTCTCCACTCGGCCCCAGCGACGTTCCAGAGGCTCATGGAGCTGGTCCTCACTGGGCTCCAGTGGGACTCATGTCTCATTTATCTTGACGTCATCATCTTTAGCCGCACGTTCGGTGAACACATCGAACGGTTGCGTGCTGTCTTCTTGAAAATGCGGGCCGCTAACTTAAAATTCAAGCCGCAGAAGTGTCACCTTCTGTGTGAGTCTGTGCGCTATCTGGGCCACATAGTTAGCCGCTCGGGCATCTCTACCGACCCTGAAAAAACGAAATGTGTTCAACATTGGCCGACCCCTACATCTGCGGGCGATGTTCGTAGTTTTATTGGTTTTGCGTCATACTACCGCCGGTTTGTTGCTGGCTTCGCGACGATTGCCAAGCCGCTCCATGCCCTTACGTCAAAAGGGGTGGCGTTTCATTGGGGGGACGCAGAACAGGCCGCGTTCGACTCCTTGCGGAATGCGCTCGTGACGGCACCGTCCCTTGCGTACCGATTTTTCCGTGCCATTCGTGTTGGACACCGACACTAGCAATACGGGGATTGGGGGTGTTCTGTCCCAAAAAGTTGATGGCATTGAAAGGGTTGTTGTCTATGGTAGCAGAGTCTTGTCTCTTGCTGAACAAAGATACTGTGTGACCAGACGTGAGCTGCTGGCCATTGTTTTTTTTATTCAGCAATACAGGCCGTACCTGTATGGTCAGCATTTTACCGTGCGATCTGATCATTCGGCTTTACAGTACGCTCTGCGGGTTGACCAACCGTCCGGGCAGCTTTCTCGGTGGCTCGAAGTCCTTCAGGACTACGATTTCAATGTCACTTACCGTAGGGGTGCACAACACACGAATGCCGATGCGTTGTCTCGCCTCCCGCTGGCTCAAAAATGTGTGTGTTTTTTGGGCTCGGGCCGTTGTAAGCCGCCACTGCCTGCACAGGTCGCACCTCTCACAACGGTGTCAGCCGCACTTCCCGCCGCCTCAGCGCCAATGTTGGATCATGCAGATCCAATGGCCAGTGACGATTTGCTGGGGCTAACTTTGGCCGAATGGGGTCAGCACCAGAGCGATGACATGTCGTTACTGAGGTTGTGTCGCCACGCGAATAATGCGGCTCCAAGACAGGGCAAATTTAATTCATTCGTCAAGAAGCACGGCTTGTTGATGCATTGGGATGCTGACTCGTGTCAACATAAAATCGTCGTGCCGTCCGCCTTGCGATGCAAAGCCGTATGGGCGGCGCATGAGCGTTTATTGCACCTGGGTGTTCATAAGACCATTGGGTTGTTGCGGTTGCAATTTTTCTGGCCGGGCATGCTGCGCGACGTCACTGACATTTTGCTGGGATGCACCCAATGTCTGCAACGTAAACCGCCGGCTAAACCGGCATGTCCACCCCTGCAACCCATTTCGGTCTCTCGTATGAGTTGGTGGCTCTCGATATTTTGGGCCCTTTTCCTACTACGCCACGGGGTAATAAGTACCTTCTGGTTGGGGTAGAGTATTTTACACGGTGGCCTATGGCCTGGGCCCTCCCCAACCAGTCGGCGGCAGCCATTGTGGACGCCTTTGTTCAGGGCTACATCCTGGACAAGGGCGCACCAGAACGGTTGCTGACCGATCAGGGAAGAAATTTTTCGGGAGCCTTGCTGAATGATGTGTGCTGCCTGTTGGGCACTAAGAAAGTGCGCACTTCGCCCTACCATCCCCAGACCGACGGCATGGTGGAGTGCCTTCATAGAACTCTCACCGCTATGTTATGCCATCAGGTCGATGAATTCCACCTCGATTGGGACTTGCAGGTTCCGGGGGTCCTCGCCGCATACCGTATGGCACCTCACGCGGCGACGGGATTTTCCCCGTTCTTTCTAATGTACGGCAGGGATGCCTTTCCTCCCACCGACGTTCGGCTGGAAATCGAACAGCCACCGCAAAAGTCAAAGCTCATTGACCACTTGCGATTCAACCTCCGTAAGTTGGCCGAGGCACGGGAGGCCGCTATTGAAAATTCGGCTTCTCGCCAATGGGTGAATTTGCGACTGCGTGACCCTCGGACGTACACGCATCGGTGGGCACCGGGAGACAGGGCATGGCTCCACTGCCCCCAGGTGTCGGTGTCCACGTCGGCCAAACTCCTCAGACCATGGCGAGGCCCGGTTGAGGTAGTGGAAGGCCTGCGTCCCCCAATGTGTTAAAATTCGCTGGAGATGACGTCGCTGGTGCGTTCACCCCTCTCGGTTGAAACCCTTCGTCACGCCACGCATCCCACCACAACACACACGACACGGGGGCCGAGTGTGCGACGCGTCCGACAAGCCAGATGTTGCCCCATTGGTGCCTAATCCACAGCGCAGGCTTGTCATTCCTCCTGCAGATGACACGGGAGTGACGGCTCCATGCAGGCCACGTTCGGCCTCAATGGACCGTGGAGCAGCAGGTGTCCCCGTGGAGATGCCTAAAGGCCCACCGGATGCTCTTGCTCATCCTCCTCCTTCCCTTGTGCCACCGACAAAGCCTGCCATCCCCTACGATGGTCCCGCGAAACACACGCGCGTGAAATCTCGCCGGTTGTTATGATGTTCTTTGGCATGTCTAGTGCCTTGTACATACGTTATGTTATTAAGGGAGGCATTTATAGGGGTTTTATTGTTCTTGTTGTTCGTGAGGCACACTCACAATTCTTCTACCGTTGGTAATTTCGGAGTTTCCCATTGTTGCAGCCAGGATGGCTGGAGCTTCCGAAGGAGGGGGTGATGTAGAGGTGTTAACTACGTGCTGTTGCGTAACCTGCATTGCCACCAGGGCAGTGCAGCATTACCCCTGGGTACAACGGTTGGGGTCAGTCGAGGTGAAACGGATCGTAGCCAGGGTTTGGTACGAACCAATCAGACGGTTCCACGTGGGAATGTATGATTGGTTCTACCTGGCCACGAAGGAGTATAAGACGGGTGACCCAACGGACCTCGGGGAATTCTCTCCCTGCACGAAGACAGAAGACTGGGCTGAAGCCTAGCTAGGACCCTGGACCAGCCTTCCAGCCCTTCTAAGGGCTAAAGCTTGGCATACCCAGTGGTCAGGACCCACCGGGCCATTAGTGGGTCAGATAGCCTCCCCTAGGTCCTAGCCGGAGGACTAGGATAGCAGTAGACGTGTGAGTCCCGCCAAGTCCGGAGGTTGTACCTCCTTAGGTATCAAGGAGGTTAGCGGTAGATGTGTGAGTCCCGCCAAGTCTGGAGGCTGTAGCTCCCTAGGGTATCGGGTGAGGGGACCGAATATCCCTCTGTGTGTGTTAAGCATTGTATAAGGAAATAATACAATAAACAGAGTGTGCCTCCTAAAGAAGTCTGCTCGTCCTTAGAACACTACACTTGTGGTAACACGTGCAAACACACATAGAGCTCAGGTGAGGTTCAACGAAGCGGCTTATCACGTGGAGATTTATAGCAGCCAAATACTCATGATTCTAAATGTGGAGAGAAAAACCGGAGGACCTGGAGAAAAATTCACGCGACCACGGGGAGAGAGAGAGAGAAAAAACATGCAAACTCCAAATATACAGCAGCAATCGTTAAAGTCGGGATCGAACCCATGACCTCCTGTAGACCAGGCGAGGTAATTAACATATCCTAGCCACCGTGACGATGATGATGATGATGATGAGAGAGAGAGACGCAGACTCCAAATATACAGGAGGCGTCAGGGTCGGGATTGAACCCACGACCTCCTTTAGTCCAGGCGAGGCAGTTAACATCTCTGCGCCGCTGCACAGTGCTCGCTGGCTCTCCTAGAGAGAGCTGGAGGAACCACAGACGGCGAGCCGCTGTGCGTAGCGTGCTCGGCGTCGAGGTGTCGCGTCGCAACTCGCGACGCGGTGCCAAGAGAGCAATTGCAATAAAGCCGGGAAACTGAAAAGGAAGGAAAAGAATCACAAAACGTGCCGAGGACTGACGGCGTGGATAAGCCAGAGCGTTCAGCCTGTGCAGGGCGACTGTGCGCGGTGTTTTCAGGCCGACTCGAGTGTAAAATATTCAACGCACGTCTGTAATCCGGCACTGGGGCAGGCAGGCAGCCCGGGTAAATCATTCAGACATGATTTTTCCGTGAGAAGCCATCCCTCCACCTCCAGAACTACGGGATCACCGTAGAGCAGAGGTCCCCAACATTTTTAGCACCCCCCCCCCGCGCTCCCCCCCGTTGTTTGGATGTTTGAGTTGATATTTCTTATATGTCTACTACGGCGGTGGAGGTAAGGTGTGAGTGCTCCCAGCTCTTCTCAGACGCCTGGACAGCTTTTGTAGAGAAGGCCAAATCGCCTACGGGTACAGGCAGGCCCTTCCGTGAGCAGTGGCATGTTCCTCTCGCTTAAAGATCACCATCAAAACGTGTTTATCATCATTATTGTTTATTATTGTTATTTTGAGCCAACGTGAGCGACTGGCAGGTAGAAAAGGACAGAGATCGGAATCTTGATTTAGACTGGAGAAATGGAATCTGATGAGCTATGAAGCTCTTTTTCACAGATGTCCAGTAGGGTGCGGGTCAGAAAGTTGCAAGAACGGACAATGCAAACAAAAACCCCGATAGGAGTGCAAAGTGTCGGAGAAGGTGAGCGGCTCACGCAAAAAAAAAAAAAAGTTTTAAAGACGAAATCGCTAAAGCATTTCAATTCCTGCCGACTTTTCAACACTAAAAGCAAGCTTGGGCAAGGCAGCTAAACAACAACAACAGTCCCAGAACCACAGCAAGACAACAACACACGGTCCCTTAATATACCGCGGAGCAGTTTTATTCTTAGTTGCGACTCATCGGTTCAGTGCAGCCGTCACAATGCTCACCCGCTGCACTCTCGCCTACGGTAAAGTTGTTGACGTTTCTCCCTTCGAAATAGTCACCTGCAGTGCCTCGCGTGGAATCTCGTCGTAGAATTCAACCGAACCAAAGCGTCCCACCCACCCCCCCCCCCGAGCGGGGGGACATTCGCGAGACAAAGTCCGGAGGCTCTCGCCATGGTGGAGAGTTTGGAATCTGATTGATTGATTGCGTCTGTGGACAGGTGCCTTTTATATAGGTAACAAGCTGAGATTAGGAGCACTCGCTTTAAGAGTGTGCTCCTAATCTCAGCTCGTTACCTGTATAAAAGACACCTGGGAGCCAGAAATCTTTATGATTGAGAGGGGGTCAAATACTTATTTTCCTCATTAAAATGCAAATCGATTTATAACATTTTTGACATGCGTTTTTCTGGATTTTGTTGTTGTTATTCAGTCTCTCACTGTTCAAATAAACCTACCATTAAAATTATAGACTGATCATTTCTTTTTCAGTGGGCAAACGTACAAAATCAGCAGGGGATCAAATACTTTTTTCCCCTCACTGTATGTGTGTTCAACTTATTTCGCACCGCACGTAGCCAACCGTGCTGATGGGAGGCTGCGGGGCGGGGGGGGACGGAAGGACAACAAACCACACACACGACAAAGCAGCTCTAAAGAAATTAGTGTTCAATCCGGGTGATTTAAAAGTGGAACTCTCGAATAACTTCCTAGTATCAGAAGGAAGATCGTTGCAGACGGCCGCAGAAGCGCACCTGAAAGCGCGCGATCCGGCTCCCGTCTTTGTGTGGCAGATGCGACTTCCTTTATTTTCCCGCTGTCTACAATAAATATGTATTCAGTGTGAAATGAAAGGCCCTGGTTTGTTCAAATAACGTAGGTTTTTTATTTCTTGTTGGGTAAGATTGCGTTAAATGTGCCGTAAACCCACCTCCACCCGACACTAGGCAATTAGTAAGATTTGTCACGTGAACAAAAAAAACCTTCAGCACAGCGGTTGTGTGTCGGAGAGCAAACTCACAACATTTACAATACGAGTCACACGCTCCGACTGGTGATTACAACCAGCTTCAAACAACTTTACGTTCCCGAAATACACTAAGAATGTATGTATATTTCTCGAATTACGACGAATAATATTGGTCGCGAAAGCCTATGCGGTGATAATCGCCCCGGTTTCTACCGCCGTACAAAGTCAGCTACGTCGAAACGCGGAGACCCAGCATCGACGAGAACGCGACTGGGAACAAAAATTCTCAACAAAAAAAACCGAGCCGAGGTTTTTTTTAAAAAAATAGAAAGTCCAATCGTTTCAGGTGAAACACCTAAACTCGCCACGTCGGCCTTCGCTCAGGTGACATCATCGTCATCTTTGTCGTCGTCGTCGTCGCTGGGTTACGCCACCTCCCCCTCTCCTCTTCCCCCTCCTTGCCCCTGCTCGCCGTGACTGCACCCACTTCGGCGTCGAAAAAAAAATGAAACTTCACGTGGGAAGCGCAAAAAACTGCGCGCGCGCACACGCACGCACGCGCCAGTGAACGAATCCCGAAGCACCCCCTAGGTCGACTCGGCCTCAAACGTGTCCGTGATCGCAGTGCGTAAAACATGTTCAAGCTGAACTACTTTCGCACCGTACGGTAGCCGCCAACCGTACGAATCGAAGGGCAATAAACTAAACGCGATAAGCAATTCCAACGAAGATGAGTGTGAAATCGACACCAGTTCGTGGCGGAGACAAAGGCTCGATGGGGCGTGGTGCTCCAGACACTCACCACATCCCCGTCGGTGCTGCGACTCACTCGCTAACAGCACTAGCCCCAACAGTCGGTTAAGGCTACATACTGGGTGATCTTTGTCCTTGACACAAAGAGCCCACTGTTAGCGAGCACCTATGAAGGCCGGCACGGCACACGAGGGGGTTGGGGTGGCCATCAGCACTCCCGGCCGCCTTAGTCTCCCTCGTGGCGATTTTTGCACACCGCACCGGGTACCAATTTGAGGCTGAGTCGACCTAGTCAAGGCCCAGGAACCGATTCAGATAATCGTCACCGGTATTGGCCGTGAGCGGGAATCGAACTCCCGGTCGCCAGGTTCGTAGAGCAGCGTAGCGCTAACCACTACACTACCGCCACCCCCCACCCCCACACATACACACACAGACACGTGTGTTATTCCGCACACGTTCTAGAGAACGGGTTCGGCCCGTCTGCCTTGCCCGCCCGTCACACACACACGCGCGCGCTCACACAATGATGGGCGCGGTGGCGTCGCGTCGATTGTTCGGATTTTGGTGACCTCTGCTGCTGCCCGCATTCGCGTTGCCTGCTGGGAGACAAAAGAGGACTCCCCCCCCACCCCCCCCGCTGCACGGGCGGGCTTCCGCCAAAGATGATTTATGACAGAGACGAGGTTATGGGTGGGGAGAACCCACAGGAGACGGAAGACAAGAATCATCTAAAAAAACGAGGATGATGATGATGACACCAGACCCAGCATGTGTCTACGTTGAACGTCGTTCGCACCATAGGTGGCCAACCGTGCTAATCGGAGGCGCGAGGGAAGGACAACAAACCACGGGTCTCTGTGTGATCAGAACGATGGGTCTCTGTGTGATTCTATGGGTCTCTGTGTGATGAGAACGATGGGTCTCTGTGTGATGAGTCGATGGGTCTCTGTGTGAGTCGACGAGTCTCTGTGTGAGTCAGTGGGTCTCTTTGTGATGAGTCGATGGGTCTCTGTGAGTCGATGGGTCTCTGCGTGAGTCTATGGGTCTCTGTGTGAGTCTATGGGTCTCTGTGTAATGAGTCGATGGGTCTTTGTGTGATGAGTCGATGGGTCTCTGTGTAATGAGTCGATGGGTCTCTGTGTGATGAGTCTACGGGTCTCTTTGTGATGAGTCTATGGGTCTCTGTGTGAGTCGATGGGTCTCTGCGTGAGTCTATGGGTCTCTGTGTGAGTCTATGGGTCTCTGTGTGATGATTCGAAGGGTCTTTGTGTGAGTCTGTGGGTCTCTTTGTGATGAGTCTATGGGTCTCTGCGTGAGTCTATGGGTCTCTGTGTGAGTCTATGGGTCTCTGTGTGATGATTCGATGGGTATTTGTGTGATGAGTCGATGGGTCTCTGTGTAATGAGTCGATGGGTCTCTGTGTGATGAGTCTACGGGTCTCTGTGTGATGAGTCTATGGGTCTCTGTGTGAGTCTATGGGTCTCTGTGTGAGTCTATGAGTCTCTGTGTGAGTCTGTGGGTCTCTTTGTGATGAGTCTATGGGTCTCTGTGTGATGAGTCGGTGGGTCTCTGTGTGATGAGTCAATGGGTCTCTGTGTGATGAGTCTATGGGTCTCTGTGTGATGAGTCTATGGATCTCTGCTCTTTGAGTATATGGATCTTTGTGTGTGTCGATGGGTCTGTGAGTCGATTGGTCTCTGTGTGAATCTATATATGTACGTTGAACTTCTTTCGCACCGTACGTAGTCAAACTTGACAATCGGAGGTGCATTACCGGCACGTCGTGATTAAACACCGCGGAGCGATGCAGCAGCAGCAGCAGCAGCAGGGGAATGTAAATCTTGTTTTCGTAGTGGCGAGGGATATACTCAAGACCCACCAAGTTGGCAGGCTGTAGACACGAATGTCTATGCCGTGGAGAAACAGCAACGGCGCTGTTGTTCACAAACCGGCGATCCGAGGACAATTCCTGGCAACCATGACCAACGCCGCCACCACCAGCCCGTACTGACTGGAGTGGTGAAGTATGGTCAAACAACCCCCGTGACTGGACGCGGCGTGGCGAGGTCTTCATTCATTCGCTGCACGGATGATGGGACCGTTCAGTCGCCAGTTTCCCGGCTGCTTTACACGGGAGATACGTGGTGCGTGAGCCCAGCAGCAGCAGCAGCAAAAACAAAGACAACAAGACATCGCTGTTGTAGGGAAGAAGTACTGGGTCCCCAATGAACTCCGCAACAATTACCAAACGAGGTATTTAATGGTTGTCGACGAAGCACACGATAATCAACAAAACGGCGAACACGACGAGCCAGAGGTGCCAGAGAGAAGTCAGGTACAGGTGGTACAGGTGCTAAGCAGTCTCTCTATTTTAGTCTAACAGTGGCAACATAAATAAATACACGGGAGAGACAGAGCCATAGTCCATGACTACCTTCGCGATTACCACTTGATTCGAGGAGGCCTATCAGGTCATTCACTCGCATATGGCCGTACAAATAATGGGTGACTGCTCGTGCTTTTCGGTACCAATTTGAGCTGTGGCCCCATAGACTGATGAACAGACATAAGAGCCAGGCGAGTTTTACAAAGTAAGAGATCGTGTGTGTATGTACACGTACGCTGAACCTCCTTCACATCGTACGTAGCCCAACCCCGCGCTAATGGGAGGTGCGGGAGAGAAGTGCATTGGCAGCGCCTTTCAAAGGCGCACGGATCCAGGTGATGTTGAGTCGAGCGCACACCTGAGCCCCCCCCCCCCCACCCACCCACCTCTGGGTCCCTCGCGAGCGGCCACGTCGCCACGGCAACGCAGCGAGGTGCTAATCCCGCGGGACCACCCACCCACCCACCCCGGCCCGCGCGCCCTTCCTCGCACCCCCGCCAATTAGCGGCCGGTCGCTCGCTAACGACGCGCGCCTCACTAACGAGACCCTCACGTGGCCCTCTTGCCCTCCCCACCACCACCACCACCGCCGCCGCCGGACCGGCGAGACCCCCCCGCCCCCCCTGCCCCCCCCCCGCCCCCCCCCCCGCCCTGCCTGGCTGAGTCGGCGTGGGAGGTACCCCCCCCCCTCCCTCCCCGTGTGGTCCCACGCTGCTCACTCATGCCCCTGCTTGCCTGCCCACTGAGCGCTAAAACGAGCAGCGGTGATGGTGGTGGTGCCGAGGGGGGGTGGGGAGGGGGTGGAGACAAAGGCGGCCGGGCGTGGTGCTGTGGCCGCCCAAGCCTCTTCCTAGTGTGCCTTCATAGGCGCCGGCCTTCATAGGCGCCGCAGCTGCTTACTCGCTATCAGCACTTGCCCCAACAGTCTGTTAAGGCTACACGGGGGATCTTTGTCTTTGGTGGGGGAGGGGGGGGGCATGCACGTTGAGTGAGAGGTGATGCGCTGGTTTCAAACATCAGCATCGTCATCATCCAGGTCAATCCACTGCTGGATGAAGGCCAGCCCAAGGTGCTACCACCTGAGTCAAACAAAACAAAGAATCATGTGACCTCCTTTGCCAGTACCAAAATATGAGAACAGGTTTTCCCCTTTTTTTCTGGCAACAATACAGGTGTTGAGATGTTAAAACACCAAACTGAAACCTTTTACAAGGAATCATGTCTGCATTAACCACAATACTTGTGGTCAGAATGCCAACAAAAAACACTGATAATATATTGGCATTGTCTTTGAAACTGATTGATCCACACCAGAGACAGCTTTCTTTTGAGCCTAGTCTCAAAACGGTGTTAGACCAGAGGACGCCACAAGGCGTACAGCACAAAGACAAGGTTTCAGTTTGGTGTTTTAACATCTCAACATCTGTTTTGTTACCAGAAAAAAGGGGAAAACCTATTCCCAATACAAAGAATTACTCTTTAGTGCTTTCGGTAAAGTCACGTAGACATAAATTAAATAAAATAATAATAGAATTTAATTTCTAAATGATAATATATTTTAAATAATAATAGAATTAAATTTAATTTATTTCAACGTGACTTTACCGAAAGAACCAAAGAGTAATTCCTGCAGTCACGAAAGCTTCGAATCTAATACAAAGAATATCAATAGCAACGCTCTTCAATATGAGCAGTTCAGTCGGTTTACTTTTAGACACGAGTGAACGTTTTTTTTTCCTTCAAGGGAAAACTATTTGAATACGTGTTGTTATTGTTGTTATTGTTGAGGAATACTGGTCTTCAGTATGTCTGTTGTCTGCTGTTGTCTTGGGCCACCATCGGAGATCAGGCTGACAGCGTGCAACACAATGACTGACATGTTCAATCTCTTGTCGTCTAAACATATGCCATCATCCTTGGGCTGGCCTGTCAATGTACAGTGAGGGAACAAAGTATTTGATCCCCTGCTGATTTTGTACGTTTGCCCACTGACAAAGTAATTATCAGTCTATAATTTTAACGGTAGGTTTATTTGAACAGTGAGAGACAGAATAACAACAAAATCCAGAAAAAACGCATGTCAAAAATGTTATAAATTGATTTGCATTTTAATGAGGGAAATAAGTATTTGACCCCTCTGCAAAATATGACTTAGCACTTGATGGCAACACCCTTGTTGGCAATCACAGAGGTCAGACGTTTCTTGTAGTTGGCCACCAGGTTTGCACACATCTCAGGAGGGATTTTGTCCCACTCTTCTTTGCAGACCTTCTCCAAGTCATTAAGGTTTCGAGGCTGACGTTTGGCAACTCGAACCTTCAGCTCACTCCACAGATTTTCTATGGGATTAAGGTCTGGAGACTGGCTAGGCCACTCCAGGACCTTAATGTGCTTCTTCTTTAGCCACTCCTTTGTTGCCTTGGCCGTGTGTTTTGGGTCATTGTCATGCTGGAATACCCATCTATGACCCATTTTAAATGCCCTGGCTGAGGGAAGGAGGTTCTGACCCAAGATTTGACGGTACATGGCCCCGTCCATCGTCCCTTTGATGCGGTGAAGTTGTCCTGTCCCCTTAGCAGAAAAATACCCCCAAAGCATAATGTTTCCACCTCCATGTTTGACGGTGGGGATGGTGTTCTTGGGGTCATAAGCAGCATTCCTCCTCCTCCAAACACAGTGAGTTGAGTTGATGCCAAAGAGCTCCATTTTGGTCTCATCTGACCACAACACTTTCACCCAGTTGTCCTCTGAATCATTCAGATGTTCATTGGCAAACTTCAGACGGGCATGTATATGTGCTTTCTTGAGCAGGGGGACCTTGCGGGCGCTGCAGGATTTCAATCCTTCACGGCGTAGTGTGTTACCAATTGTTTTCTTGGTGACTATGGTCCCAGCTGCCTTCAGCTCATTGACAAGAGCCTCCCGTGTAGTTCTGGGCTGATTTCTCACCGTCCTCATGGTCATTGCAACTCCACGAGGTGGAGATCTTGCATGGAGCCCCAGGCCGAGGGAGATTGACAGTTCTTTTGTGTTTCTTCCATTTGCGAATAATCGCACCAACTGTTGTCACCTTCTCACCAAGCTGCTTGGCCATGGTCTTGTAGCCCATTCCAGCCTTGTGTAGGTCTACAATCTTGTCCCTGATATCCTTGGAGAGCTCTTTGGTCTTGGCCATGGTGGAGAGTTTGGAATATGATTGATTGCTTCTGTGGACAGGTGCCTTTTATACAGGTAACAAGCTGAGATTAGGAGCACTCCCTTTAAGAGTGTGCTCCTAATCTCAGCTCGTTGCCTATATAAAAGACACCTGGGAGCCAGAAATCTTTCCGATTGAGAGGGGGTCAAATACTTATTTCCCTCATTAAAATGCCAATCAATTTATAACATTTTTGACATGCGTTTTTCTGGATTTTTTTGTTGTTATTCTGTCTCTCACTGTTCAAATAAACCTACCATTAAAATTATAGATTTCTTTGTCAGTGGGCAAACGTACAAAATCAGCAGGGGATCAAATACTTTTTTCCCTCGCTGTATCGATTGTCTAAAAGCCCAACTCACAGACTGGCCTGCCAGTCTCTCGTCGAAACTCTCCATCACAATGCGGTCCCATCAACCAATCGATTGCTCAAGGACTTCATAAACAAAAACAACTTCGGAAGCAGGCAATATTTTCCAAAGATCGTACATCTGGTCTTTCAATCTGTTCTCTTCGTGATGTCATCGAAGACTGGTCTCTAAGTCAACGAGAACACCTTCCACACACCCTCGTGCTCATAAACAAACCCACGGTAATTAACCTGAATATGGCGCCACGGTGGTGAGATGTTAACTACCTCGCGTGGTATGCAGGAGGTCGTGGGTTAGATCCCCACCCTGACGCCTGCTGCTGTATATTTGGAGTTTGCGTGTCTCTCTCATCATCATCATCACGGTGGCTAGGAGATGTTAACTACCTCGCCTGGTATGCAGGAGGTCATGGGTTAGATCCCGACTCTGACGCCTGCTGCTGTATATTTGGAGTTTGCGTGTCTCTCTCATCATCATCATCATCACGGTGGCTAGGAGATGTTAACTACCTCGCCTGGTATACAGGAGGTCGTGGGTTAGATCCCGACCCTGACGCCTGCTGCTGTATATTTGGAGTTTGCGTGTCTCTCTCTCTCTCTCTCCGTGGTTGCGTGGATTTTTCTCCAGGTCCTCCGGTTTTCCCTCCACGTTCAGAATCAACGTCACGCGTTTAGAGAATGTGGCTGCTATACATTTCCACGCGATAAGCCACTTCCTTGAGCTGCCATTTGTGGCCAGGTCGCTTCTGAAAAAGAGCCAGAGAGCTCAGTGGGGCCTTTACCTGGTAAAATAAAACAAAACAGAATCTGTTTGGACAGTACAGTAGAATGCGCAAGCGTCCGCTGGTCGCACTCCGCACCTCACCCACAGTGCGTGTCGCACGGACAACCAACTTCGAGGACGTTCCCGCAAAAAAAGTGTCGCCCTTTCCCAATGAACAACATTGTATACTCTTTGGTTCTTTCGGTAAAGTCACGTAGGTAGAAAAATTAAATAAAAGAAAAAAATAATATTTCGTCAGGATCAACTTGTTTTATTTTTCTACCCACGTGACTTTACCGAAAGAACCAAAGAGTATGGACTCCTGCAGTCACGAAAGCTTCAAATCAAGATTGAACAACATTTTGCTGGCGAAACGCTTAAAAACCGTAACGTCCAGTACAAACCAAGGAAGGGGTGGGGGTGGTGGTGCCACCATCGACCGAAAGAGTGACTCGCGTCTTATTGGGGAAAATCGTCCGCAAGCGAGCGCGAATCCCCGTTGAATTTACGCTAAAAAAAAAAACGTTCCGCAAGACGCCACCGTCCCCTTGCACTGACGACGCCTGCGGCTTGACCGCGGCGACGTCACCCCACAGGGGGCAAATAACGCTCCGATGTCGTCGCTTCTATAATGCCGAATCCTCGGGGGGGGGGGAGGGGGGGGGGCGCGTGTGCAAGGTCTGTGTCCCGTGCAAATGCGCGGGTGGTGTTCGCTTGTTCAAATTCTGTTCAGGATCAACTTGGCATCATCATCATCATTACATCATTACATCATCATCATTACACACTCTGGACTTTGTCCGATGAGCCCACCACCTCGTCAGGTGCCAACCTATAGACGTCCACAATTAGCCGTTTGAATTGCGATGATTCCCTTGGTACATTCATAAACCGAGAACGTTTGCGAAATATTCCAGCACACGTTTGCGCATCTGCACAGGAATTCCTCGACGAGTTTGCAAGAAAAGACACAAAAAAAATTAGCTCTACAGATCTTTTTCAGAAGCGACCCGTCCACAAATGATGGCTCAACCGAGTGGCACGTCACGTGGACATTTATAGCAGCAGCCAAATACTCTAAACGCAGATTGCTTCTTAAATGTGTGACTTCCTCCATCCAGGGATTTTCTTAAACATCAGGATTTGTCTTTCAGAATTTAATTTATAATTTAATATTTTTCTTTAAAAAAAAAATCTCATTTGTACCACCCCGTATATGCATTTTCTTGTTTTCTCGTCCGTCTCGTTTGCACTGTGTGTTTTGCTCCACGAGCCCCATGCCGTGAACGCATCGTTCCCAAATGTTCATGCAAATTTTACTTTGATGATGTCACATTGGCCCCAGAGCAACGTGGGCATACTATTTGCACAACGTAAATCATCACGTCTTGTACCCACGATTCAGTGTAAATGGTGATTATATATTTTTTAAGCATACCTACAAGCGATGCGAATTTCTACTCACGTCCCAACTGTGCTCAATCCGCTGCTGAATGAAGGACTAACTCCCAAATCCGCAGCTCCATCTCTTGTGACACTGCAACGTAATAATCAACCTAGCACCTACACACAAGCTGACCTTTGCCTTACATGTATAGGCAATGTGTGGAGCAAGCAGATACGGACCAATATATATGGATTTGACCCTATATGCTTATACAGTTATCTCCATGAAGAAACAATTACAAGTGACCTCCAGGTTAACTGCAAACGTGGGCTGCTTGGAAAATATAGATACTTGCACAAGCGACTTAATGCACGTATTGTGAGCCAGAGGATCGATATCTATCGATGAATCATAGCCCTACTTCGACGTATTCTAAAATGAGGGCTCAGTTCGATATAAACCTTATAGAGTATTTACAGAAATTAGTTGGCATTGGCAGTGGTGTACAAGCGTAATAAATAACAAGAACACAAAAACAACACGTTCGTCAAAAATAGTGGCCTTAAAAGGGAAAATATACAATAGGCAACGTTTCGGTGAATGGCCCATGGTCATGTTGATGTGCTATGAAAAAGGGCCATTACCCCAAAGCGGTCGCCTATTGTGTTTTACGTTTCCTTATGAAGGCCACGGCGTTATTGACAAAATGTGTCTGCGTTCTTTGTTGTTTGTGCTTGAGCAACCTCTGCCAATGCACTTCTTCACAGCACATAACAACATAACTAATGTTGCTCCAGACGTCACCTAATATACATGTTTCTTCCTTTTAAAGATCACAATGTTAACGGCGAGCGTATTTGAGCCTTTCGGTAAAGTCACGTAGGTATAAAGTAAAATCAATCACGACGTTTCGGGCGCAACACAAGCGTCCGTCATCAGGTGGGAGAGCCATGGTCTGCTGCTGAGGCAGACTGTTTTAAAAGGTCTGAAATGGGTGTAGCCCAAGGGTCATAAAGAAGTGGCAGTGATGTTAATGTGAGAGATTAGCGTGATGTTAACGTGATAAATTAGCGTGTAACTGTAAGATAGAAGAGCGGCCTCCTAAAGAAGGGCACGGAAGTGGCTATGTTAATGTGAGAGATTGGCATGATGTTAATGTGAGACATTAGCATGATGTTAATGTGAGAGATTAGCATGATGTTAATGTGAGAGATTAGCATGATGTTCATGTGAGACATTAGCATGATGTTAATGTGAGAGATTAGCATGATGTTCATGTGAGACATTAGCATGATGTTAATGTGAGAGATTAGCATGATGTTAACGTGAGAGATTAGCATGATGTTAATGTGAGAGATTAGCATGATGTTCATGTGAGAGATTAGCATGATGTTAATGTGAGAGATTAGCATGATGTTCATGTGAGAGATTAGCATTATGTTAATGTGAGACATTAGCATTATGTTAATGTGAAATCGAAGAGTGGTGCAATCCAAAGCAGCACTTCGGTGCCCTCGTCGAGGAGGCCGCTCTCCTATCTTACAGTTGCACGCTAATTTCTCACATTAACATAACTAGCCCCGCCCACTTCTTTATAACCCTTGGGCTACACCCATTTCAAACCGTTTTAAAACAGCCTGCCTCAGCAGCAGACCATGGCTTTCCCACCTGATGACGGACGCTTGTGTTGCGCCCGAAACGTCGTGATTTATTTTATTTTATACCTACGCAACTTGACCGAAAGAAGCAGAGCATGGAGTCCTGCAGTCACAAAAGCTTCAAATCAAGATTGCATTTGAGCCTTTTGTTATATTCAGAGATGATGTGAGCACCAGGAAGAAGAAGAAGAAGAAGACGAAGAAGAAGATGCGGATGCAGACGCACACACGACCGCATCGTACGGGTTTCTCTCGCTTTACGAGGTCGTAGATGCGTTCCAAAACAAACCAAAATAAACAGGCGCGCAAAGCGAAACGTCGCGGCGTGAGGCCGCACAGTCACCACACAGGCACCGCACGAGGTGACAGCTACACATTGCTGTCCCCGCGTCCGACCGCATAGGCAACGATACGTGAAATGTGCACAAAGCGAACCCGCGTGACGCGAGTGGAACGTGCACGAGTGTGAGACAAAGCAAAGGCGATCTCCACGTTCGTTGAGCAAAATAGTTCGACGGTTGAGTTTGCAAGTGCGCGTTTTGAAGTCAATGTTAATTTTTTTTCTTCATAAAAGCTGGTACGGGCGTTCGTGAGTACGGTGTTCGTAAGTCGATCACTCTCTGTACAAAGAATTGACCTGGATCCTACATAATGGCATTTGGGTGGCATGTCTTCCTTTGCAGTGGAGGGAATGTTTTTGCAATGGGGACTCCCAGCTGGATAGTAAAACGGCACTGCGACTGAACCTGGCTATGTACGGCAAGGGCTGGAGTTTTACGGTAAAAACACACACACACACAACCAAGTGAGGATTCGTGAGTAATCGAAGACCACCATCTTCAACTCAACCGTGACGTACATGTAAAATTAAATAATTAAGTGTGAAATCTTCACACTTCTTCACTTTTACCACTGCTAATGTCTGGACTCATCACATTTAAATTCGGCACAAATTAGCGGTGGAAGTATTCACGCCTCCCCTCCCCCGCCACCATCTTCTCCCCCCCCACCTCCCACAACCCAGACCCCACTGCGATTTGATGAGTCGTCATTATCCAACTGAATCACGTTTTTGTTTTAACACTGCACTGAATATTGGCAAGTGCCTCCCGTGGCTGGCGGGTGACTGACCAAAACCACCACGTGTGTGTACATATGTTTGGCACCGTACGTAGCCGACCTCGATAATCGGAGGTGCGGGGGAAGGACAAACAAACTAAACAAAAAAAAAGCAGTTCCTAAGAAATTAGTTTTAAATCCAGATGATTTAAAAGTGCATAGCTCCAGTGGCTTCCTAATATCGGAAGGAAGAACGTTCCAGACGGCTGCAGCAGCGCGTCTGAACGTGCGTGCGATGCGGTGGCCGCCGTCTGTGTTCGATGGCCGAGCCAAAAGCCGCTGCTGCTGCGAGGATGACCGGAGTGTCGCGTGATGATGGTTCATGCTCTTTGACGGGATCAGCGAGGTAACTGTGGTTCATTTGTGGCAAGCACTTTGCGTGTAATCAGTGCGACCGTATATTGTATTCTATATGAAATATATAGTGAGCCACAATCCTTTTTCCACTGCTGGTCGGCGGCCTTATGCGGAGAGACAGGCACGCGAAGGCGACATTGTCTGCTTATTTATTTAGGATAACGGTAGGTGACTCAACTTATATTGCAGATATGTATTACGATGCACATAAGGCCAGGTTCTACTGCTTAATGTGAAGCACAGTGAGTGGAAGTGGCGAGCCCCACACACGGGCTCATACTCGGACAGGCAGAGACCCCACTGCAACAGCTCCGAATGTCCCGAGCATCTCCATTATATATGGTCCGAGGCCACGCCCCCATTCCTGAACCTTCTCTCTGGTCCTAGACCACTCGTTCTACCAGCTGACTCGACTGTCTTCTTATGTCACCTGGCCACGCTCCGAGTCCATTCGCACTGCAGGCTGACTCACCTGTCATTATCTCCCGTGGCCACTTGCCCATTCGCACTGCAGGCTGACTTCCTCTCATTCCCTCCCGTCGCCACTAGTCCTTTCGCACTGCAAGCTGACTCCCCAGTCATTACCTCCCGTGGCCACTAGTCCATTCGCACTGCAGGCTGACTCCCCGGTCATTAGCTCCCGTGGCCACTCGCCTATTCGCACTGCAGGCTGACTCCCCTGGCATTATCTCCTGTGGCCACTAGCCCATTCGCACAGCAGGCTGACTCCCCGGTCATTACCTCCTGTTGCCACTAGCCCATTCGCACTGCAGGCTGACTCCTCGGTCATTACCTCCCGTGGCCACTAGTCCATTCGCACTGCAGGCTGACTCCCCGGTCATTACCTCTCGTGGCCACTAGCCCATTCGCACTGCAGGCTGACTCCTCGGTCATTACCTCCCGTGGCCACTCGCCCATTCGCCCTGCAGGCTGACTTCCCTGTCATTCCCTCCCGTCGCCACTAGTCCTTTTGCACTGCAAGCTGACTCCCCAGTCATTACCTCCCGTGGCCACTAGTCCATTCGCACTGCAGGCTGACTTCCCTGTCATTACCTCCCGTGGCCACTAGTCCTTTCGCACTGCAAGCTGACTCCCCGGTCATTACCTCCCGTGGCCACTAGTCCATTCGCACTGTAGGCTGACTCCCTGGTTATTACCTCCCGTGGCCACTAGTCCATTCACACTGCAGGCTGACTCCCTGGTCATTACTCCCGTGGCCACTAGCCCATTCTCACTGCAGGCTGACTCCCCTGGCATTACCTCCTGTGGCTACTAGTCCATTCGCACTGCAGGCTGACTCCCCGGTCATTACCTCCCGTGGCCACTAGTCCATTCGCACTGCAGGCTGACTCCTCTGGCATTACCTCCTGTGGCCACTAGCCCATTCACACTGCAGGCTGACTCCCCTGGCATTACCTCCCGTGGCCACTAGTCCATTCGCACTGCAGGCTGACTCCCCTGTCATTACCTCCCGTGGCCACTAGTCCATTCGCACTGCAGGCTGACTCCCCGGTCATTACCTCCCGTGGCCACTAGTCCATTCGCACTGCAGGCTGACTCTACTGTCATTACACTACGAAGATGCGTTCAGGATCACGATTTGATTCCACGAATATATTTCATATACGTTTATGTGTTAACAATTTGGTGAATGGTAGCGGCCGCTAGTGACTTGCAAGGGAGTGGTACGAACCCACGACATGCACTGTACATTTGCTAATGTATAAAATATAACAAAGAAACACGCCGATTATTTCACACGTGATTAGACGCCGTTCATCGGGAACCGAATAATTGATACGAATCGATATTAATCTACGGATCGTTACACCTCTGTTAGAAAGTGCAGTATCCAGGTGACCAGCACAGCTGCAGTATAACAAATACCACGCTGCATGTTTGTACAGAGACAATGCAGTCTCTATGGGTGCAGCTCATTGTTTGTAAGCTATGTAAATAGCGTGCGCGCGTGTGCGGTTGCATTGCGTGATATGCTACAACCTGTCAATCATAACAGCCTGTGACCAAACCACGCGAAGACTGCCCAATCCACTCGACTCTATTAACGAACTATTCGCTTTTTAATTAATAAAGAATTAAAGCTTTCGTGACTGCATAAATTACTCATTGTTTTTTTTCGGTAAAGTCACGTATGCAGCAATACCATAAAATTGTATTAAACGTCGTGATTGATTTGTTTTAATATAATTTTATGGTATTCCTACATACCTGACTTTACCGGAAAAAAACAATGAGTAACTTTTTTTTATTTTTTCATTTTACCAGGTAAGACCCACTGAGCTGCATCGCTCTTTTAAAAAAGCGACCAGGCCACAAACAGCATCAGACCTTGACATTGGTATTCGGCTTCCTCGACGCATTGCCGCCATGTATGTTGAACTTCTTTCGCACCGTACGTAGCCAACCGTACTAGTCTGCACGTCCATAATCATCAGGAACGCACCCTGATCTGGCCGAATTATGGAAGCTAGCCAAGCAGGTTAGCACCTGGATAGTAACTGCGATGGGCGACTAACAACGTAGAATCACGGTGTTGCAGTTGGTGAGCAGTAACAACAATCTCCGTTGTTGTACCGTACTTGTATGCTCCCATGTCTATGCCCCGTGCCGTTTTCACTACCACCCCCCCCCCCCCCCCCCTTAAGTGTCCAGCGCGGTGAAGTATAGTAAAACAACCTCCACGACCCACAGGGCTATGGGGAGGCTGTCATTTAGCAGTGGACTGACAACCAGGGCTGTACCGGGTACAAAAACAAAGACCCCTGTATAATCTTCTATGGATTGTCAGAGTAAGTGTTCTGATCGAACGCTTATCAAGCGCATTAAGGGAGTGAGCCCGGCCGCCTTTGTCTCCCCAGTTGATGTTTGGTTGTTTATACTCCGGAGCAGCTGAGTCGACCTAAACGAATCTCGGCACTGGTTCAGATATCACTCGCCATTGATGTTAGACCATGACCGAGAAATGAATTAGGGTCGCCAGCATCGCAGTGCCACCCATCTACCCATATGTACACACAAAACAAAGACACACACACACGTATCCTGTAAGTGTGTGACACATGTACAAAGATAAAGTACCCCCGTATAGCCTTAATGGCCTGCTGGGGCAAGTGCTGTTAGCCAGCACCTATGAAGGCCGGAAAGGCACACGAGGGGATGGTCGCGCCACCACCACTACCACCACCACCCTCCTCCTCCTTCTCGTCTCAATCACATTTCCCCCTTTTCAACCGAGACCTGAGCACGCTCGAGGGTTGTCTCCAATTGGAATAGCCCCACGGTGTGACCTTGTTTAAAGAACGGGGACAGCCAGCGGGGGGGGGGGGGCAGCATACAACACCTGGCAGGGGGGTGGGGTCCCACGGGATGTTGAACAAACTTTAGACCAGAGGTCGACAACCAAAATAACAACGAGAGCGATTAGAAAACCAACAAAATTCGAATTCGATAAACTAAAAAGCCTGCAATGTTTCAAGAGCCGCAATGCGTGTGAACAGGAGACGGCGGGTCCTTAATAAATTACGTCACTTAACAGTTCCTTAAATGAGCCGCAGGTTGCCGACCCCTGCCCATGGTGAACTGGACTTCCATGGTGAACTGGATTTCCATGGTGAACTGGACTTCTATGATGAGCTGAACTTCAATGGTGAACTGGACTTCCATGGTGAACTGGATTTCCATGGTGAACTGGACTTCTATGATGAACTGAACTTCAATGGTGAACTGGACTTCCATGGTGAACTGGACATCGATGGTGAACTGGACTTCTATGATGAACTGGACTTCTATGGTGAACTGGACTTCTATGGTGAACTGGACTTCTATGGTGAACTGAACTTCCATGGTGAACAGGACTTCGATGGTAAAACTGGACAACGATGGTAAACTGGACTTCCATTGTGAACTGAACTTCTATGGTGAACTGGACTTCCATAGTAAACTGGACTACGATTGTAAACTGGACTTCTATGGTGAACTGAAATTCCATTGTGAACTCAACTTCCATGGTGAACTGGACTTCGATGGTGAACTGGACTTCCATAGTAAACTGGACTTCCGTAGTAAACTGGACTTCCATTGTAAACTAGACTTCTATGGTGAACTGAAATTCCATTGTGAACTCAACTTCCATGGTGAACTGGACTTCGATGGTGAACTGGACTTCCATAGTAAAATGGACTTCCATAGTAAACTGGACGTCCATTGTGAACTCAACTTACATGGTGAACTGGACTTCGATGGTGAACTGGGCTTCCATAGTAAACTTGATTTCTATAGTAAACTGGACTTCTAGTAAACTGGACTTCCATTGTGAACTGGACTTCGATGGTGAACTGGACTTCCATAATAAACTGGACGTCCATTGTGAACTCAACTTACATGGTGAACTGGACTTCGATGGTGAACTGGGCTTCCATAGTAAACTTGATTTCCATAGTAAACTGGACTTCCATTGTGAACTGGACTTCGATGGTGAACTGGACTTCCATAATAAACTGGACGTCCATTGTGAACTCAACTTACATGGTGAACTGGACTTCGATGGTGAACTGGGCTTCCATAGTAAACTTGATTTCCATAGTAAACTGGACTTCCATTGTGAACTCGACTTCGATGGTGAACTGGACTTCTATGATGAACTGGACTTCTATGGTGAACTGAACTTCCATGGTGAACTGAACTTCCATGGTGAACAGGACTTCGATGCTAAACTGGACAACGATGGTGAACTGGACTTCGATGGTGAACTGGGCTTCCATAGTAAACTTGATTTCCATAGTAAACTGGACTTCCATTGTGAACTCGACTTCGATGGTGAACTGGACTTCCATAATAAACTGGACGTCCATTATGAACTCAACTTACATGGTGAACTGGACTTCGATGGTGAACTGGACTTCCATAGTAAACTGGACTTCCATTGTGAACTCCACTTACATGGTGAACTGGACTTCGATGGTGAACTGGACTTCCATAGTAAACTGGACTTCCATTGTGAACTCCACTTACATGGTGAACTGGACTCCCATGGTCAGGGGTCGGCAGGCAAAATAACAAGAGCAGCCGTGTTTTTTTCTTCTTCTAATTTCAAGAGCGGCACGCGGCTCCTGTTTTAGACGAACAATAAATGCAACTGCGGCTGTGGCGTGTACTACAACTTACTGATGCGTCTCTTTAGACTTCTCGGATTGCACTGCCGCGTGTTTGTGGGGCGCCACGTCTGACGTTTGGCACCACGTGGCTGGCAGATTCCTAAGCTTTAAAAAAAAAACGATTGCCGAAGAAACTTCCCGGGCACGTGGAGCGAAACGTCGGACAACAAATGCGCAGTGGAACCCGCCAGGCCACGAGAACATCGGCCGAGCTCACGAGCGACGGATGCTGCGATCTCCTTTGCATGGCTCGCGGTCCCTGTTGCGCATTAGGAATGTCTGACAAAACCACCCGTCGCTTAATTACGCACCAGTGCTTGGATATTCTGCAGCCCCCACTCTTTTTCAGCAGGATCCTGCCAAGCAGTTGTTTTGCAGTCGGTGGTAATGCTGCTGCTGCTGCTGTGTAATGACAATTGAATAACGTGGGTGTGTTTTATTGGGGCACGATGATGTGTTCGCCAAGACCGGGGTATTTTTTTGGCTATGGGATGGAAACCGCAGAACCTGGAGGAAAACCCAAGCACAACAAACTCTACACAGAAAAAGGTGCCCGAGTTGGGAGTCGAACCCAGGTGGCCTTCTTCTCGTGAGGGACGAGTGGTGTTACCACTGCGCTTTACCCTACTTTGACGGTGACCCAAGACGAGAGGACCGCAATGCACTTCTTCAGGAACCGCTGATGATGTTTTTTTTCTTGTTGAATAATGCACATAGGCTGCGTGTGTTTACACGGTTTGTCTGTGCTGGTGGCGGTGGTGCTGACTGTGGTTGCGCTAATGGTGCTGCTGGTGCTGTTGAAAGCGGTTGTGCCGATTGTGCTGCTGGTGGTGGCAATGGTGCTGTTGTTTAGAGTGGTTGAGCTGGTGGTTGTGTTGAGAGTGGTTGCATTGCTGATGGTGTTGAGAGTGGTTGAGCTGGTGGTTGTGTTGAGAGTGGTTGAGCTGGTGGTTGTGTTGAGAGTGGTTGCACTGCTGAAGGTGTTGAGAGTGGTTGAGCTGGTGGTTGTGTTGAGAGTGGTTGCACTGCTGAAGGTGTTCAGAGTGGTTGAGCTGGTGGTTGTGTTGAGAGTGGTTGAGCTGGTGGTTGTGTTGAGAGTGGTTGAGCTGGTGGTTGTGTTGAGAGTGGTTGCACTGCTGATGGTGGAGGTTGTGCTGATGCTGGTGGTCGATTCGACATTCGTCGTGTTGATGACGCCGAGTGATGTCAACCACATCGAGTGGCCGGCGAACGTTTCGTGGCCGGCGAACGTTTCGTGGCCGGCGAACGTTTCGTGGCCGCGACGGCGCCGATCGCGGTGGGCTAGCGGCAGCGTCGCTTAACGGTGCTGGCGGTGGAGCTGACGGGAGTTGCCGTGACTGGGGAGGGTCGCTTTGCTGCTCTGGGGGCCCACGGGGCCACCCTCCCACACCCCCCACTAAGAGGGGCCCTGCCCAGGGAGCGGAGATGACGCAGGTGAATGGTCCCTCGAGACCCCCCCCCACACACACAGCCACAGGGCCCTGGCCGCTAATGCCTGGATTATGACGGTCACCGTGGCAACAAATTGCACGACCCCCCCTCCCTCCTCTCCCCCACCGAGAAGGTGCCCAGGAGGATCTGCAAGGGGCACAAGGACGGTGCCTCTAGAAATCCTCGGAAGTTCCCTCATTATCCACGCCGCGGTGGCAAAGATGTTAACTACCTCGCCTGGTATGCAGGAGGTCGTGGTTTCAATTCCGACCCTGACGCCTGCTCTATATTTGGAATGTGCGTGTTCTCCCCGTAGTCACGCGCTTTGTGTATTTGGCTGCTTTACGTTTCCACGCGATGAGCCCCACTTTGTCGAGTTATCATTCATGATGGCCAGGTCGCTTCTTGAGAAAGAGCTACACAGCGCAGTGGGGCCTTAGCTGGTAAAATAAAATAATACAATTTATATTTTAATCATATCCAGCAGTACTTTACTGTTAACGTCTAAATAGAGATTGTTTTTTGTTTAAATCACCAACCATTTTGTGGATCGCCAGTAGAACGGAGTAGCCGCTGACACAGCGAGAGGAATATACTTGACGTGGTGTGCCGGGTATGGAGATATCCTATGGGTCGTTCGTTCAGCTTTCACAGACCCCAGACGAAATTAAGGCATGTGTGCAACGACGATCAATCGATTCGCCGATCACAACGTGGCATCCTTACGCTAAAGGAGTTTCTGTTGTTGTCTGTACAAATGATGTGCTATGGCCATGTTGAGACTCGTGTAACACAGTGAGATGACATGGGGGTGGGGGGGAATGAAAATAAAATATCAATTGACAATAAATATCAACATATTTTTCAATAACACTGCCTTAAGCATAAATCATTCACGTGCTATGATGAAGGACCATTGCCTAAAACGTCACTTATTACGTCATTTTCCTTTTAAGACCACACAATGTTGATGTTGACAGATGCGTTGTTGTTGTCGTGATGTTTGTGCACCACTGCCAACACAGTAGCAACAGCATCACCAACAAACATGTATTTACTCTATACATTGGTTTACACTCTTAACATGTACAATATCACACCATTTAAAGTGCTTTTCTTTCTTTCAAAAACTGATAGAATACATCCGAAATAAATTTTAGTTGCGGTAAATTTAAAACAACATTCCATCTGTGTTGCGTACTCACTAAAATACATTTCGAATGTACTTTATTTATATACAGAATGCATGTAAACTACACTAACACTCCCATTATCCAGAGTGTTCAGTTCGACTCATCATCCTATAACCCGCAAACGTGCGGATAATAGGGAGAGCACTTTTTAAAAAGTGCAACCAAAACAGATAAAGAGGGGGAAAGAAACATGAAAAAGAACAAATTAGCACCAACATAAACATTCGCGTCGTTGTAGAGAATATAAATAACAAAATGTATAAGCAGGCAACACGTCTCCTTCGCATGTACAATTTTGCTGATGAGACACAGCAAGTTGAAACTGGTCCATAATGTTGCTTTTCTTGAATAAATTATGCTTAAATTAAGCACTCCCAGAAGGCCGTGCGGCTGCTGGGGTATATAAAAGCAATTCACAAGTGCAATCTTACACTATGAAGCCAGCCAATGTCTCTGCCTTCCCTCTCTTTGCTCTGCAGAAGGCCCATTGTCCAAAACATCAGCCTGTTAATATACCTAATATATTTTTTACGTACTTTCTAATATGCAGGAGGTCGGGGGTTCTATTCCGACCCTAACGCCCGCTGTCTATTTGGAGTTTGCACGATCTATTCCCCGTGGTCGCGTGGATTTTTTTCTCAGGGTCCTCCGGTTTCCACATTTAGAAACATGGGTTTAGATTATTGAGATCATTTGGCTAATATAAATGTGCACATGATAAGCCACTTCATTGAGCTATCATTTGTGACCAGGTCACTTTTTAAAAAGAAGCAAATAGCTCAATGGGCTTTACCTGGTAAAATAAAAAAAGAGTTTGTTGAATTTTGTGATTTACTAACCTTCACTATACTTTGAGGTTTTTTTTGCATCGTTTGTTTTTGGAACTTTATGACCAACCGCTTATGAACCATCTGTGAATAAAAGAGCTTCATAGCTCATCGGATTCCTCCAGTATAAATATAGATTCTCATTCTGAAATCCACTCCTGGACGAATGCCTCCCCAAATCTGTGTCGGTCACGGGCGTTATTCGACCGCACTTCATGGGTTGACGAAGGAGGATGCCCAGGACCGGTTTGGGATATCACTGACACGCCGATGGCGTTAGCCGTGGCCGGGAATCGAACTCGGGGCACTGCGCAGTGTGCGGATTCATCTCAGCAGCACGTACGCGTGCGTGCGTGCGTACATTTACAGATTACTTACACAAGTTTTGGGAATTTCTTTAAATACCACGGTTGTTTGGCCACAGGCCTAAAGGTCCGAAATGCCACGCAGCCAGCAACAAACGTGCCGTACAAAAACGACCATCGACGCGATTAAGGTGTGCATTTTTCACAAAGGCACATACACACACACACGGCAAATATTAGACAGTCACGTTGAAGGGAAACAACAAAATAATAAAGTATATATAAAACAATAAAAAAATTCTCACGACGTTTCGACCATAACTCAAACGGTCATCTTCAGGTGTGTTGGTTTGCATAAATTTGATTTTTAAACAGCGCATTTATTTATTTATAAAAAAAAAACGTTAGCGCCACGCGCAACGATTAGGCAGGTTATTTATTTTTATTTAAAAAAAACAAAAAAATTCGTCTCCCCCCTCCTCTTTTCAGAATATAGATGGACTAGTCCTGGGTAAACTGCCAAATCGTTGCGCGTGGCGCTAACGTTTTTTTTATAAATAAATAAATGCGCCGTTTAAAAATAAATTTATGCAAACCAACACACCTGATGATGACCGTTTGAGTTATGGTCGAAACGTCGTGAGAATTTTTTTAATTGTTTTATATATATATTATTATTTTGTTGTTTCCCTTCAACGTGACTTTACCAAAAAAACTAAGAATATGAATTACTGCAGTCACGAAAGCTTTAAATCAAAATTTAAATATTAGACAGGTCGCGTTCGTCCGATTTATTTTTTTTGGTCGAACCGGGTGGGAACTCAAAAAACCCCAGGATGAGTCTCATGTTTTTGCCCAAGAGTGGCCCCGTGTCACCAAATACAAAATGCCGTAAACAAACGAACAAAAAAAATACACCGAAAACAAAACCACGTGGCACAGATATCACGGTGCCGTGAAACCCGTGCCTCACGGTGAGCGACGGTCGTTGCTGTTTGTTGTTGTCGGAGTGGCGGTTATCTCTCGAATTCAACCTGAAAAAGCAAAGGAGGTTTAGCCGTGTGGATTAAAGTGCGCGTGCGGAATTTCGGCATGTCCTGTCCTCCCCGGGCCCGCCATTCGTACAAAAAAAAAAGAAAGCCAGGTCGGCCTGTCATTCGAATCCTGGAAAAACATCTTTTATGAATTCATCTGAAAATTCTCATGTTTCTCATTCGACCTCATAGTGCCATTATTCCGCAGTCGCGCCGTCGAAATTTTGCGAACCGCTACCTCCACTATGACCCATTCTGAGAGGTTCCGTTTTAAAAGGTGCCGGTGAATCACCTTAAATCAGCGCCCTCCAGTGCGAGGCCACCACAGGACACTGGCGGGCCCCCGGTGGCCTTTAGTACGGCACCTCGACAATGCACAACGAGCGACAACGCACAACGAGCGACAACACTGCCCATCGTCATCATCATCAGCGTGCTGCTGTCAAACCCCACAATGATTTCAAATGTGTGGAGGCCCTCACACCGATGGTGTCTTCTCAGAGACAGTGCCGCCCCCCCCCCCCCGCCCGCCACCCCCCTCTGAAAATTAGTGAAGAACGCGAGGCCAATACTATAAACGCGATTGACCATTGGTTTCCTTTTGAGGTAAACCGTCGTGCGGGTATAGGGTAAATTTTTAACTAAAAACCCTCCACAACCCAGCGACAGTGCCAATCAATTTTGATTTAAAGCTTTCGTGACTGCAGGGATTCATATTCTTGGTTCTTTCGGTAAAGTCACCACGTAGAAGGGAAACAATAAAAGAATAAAAATATAAAACAATAAAATTCTCACGACGTTTCGACTGCAACACAAGCAATCATCATCAGGTGTGAAAACCACAGCAAGAAAATTTGAAAAAAGTGGCGTTTTTTTTTTACGTTAGCACCACGGAGAGCGATTTGACAGTTTGTTCAGATGGACGAGTCCATCTATGTTCGGAAAAGAGGAGGGGGGAGACGAAAAATAATGGATGCGGTCTGAAAGCCACCTTAAGCGTGATCAATCAATTAAGACCCGAAATGGTTTATCAAATCCTTCCAATGATTGCTAAGCCAGAATCTATCTTCTCGGTTCAAATTGTCTCTATGTTTGTATATGTGGATAGCCTCATGAACGAATCTCTCATTGTAGCCAGATGGCTTGCAAAGAACCTCTGTCTTGGAGAAGTCAATGTCACGTGAACCTACTGAATTATAACAGTGATCTGCCACGGCCGAGGTGTTGGTCCTACCGTGTGGTTTTCACACCTGAGGATGATTGCTTGTGTTACAGTCGAAACGTCGTGAGAATTTTATTGTTTCATATTTTTATTATTTTATTGTTTCCCTTCTACGTGACTTTACCGAAAGAACCAAGAGTATACAGTGCCAATCAAGTCCATAATAGAGGTTTTTGGTTTAGATCGCGTAAATATATAAATGTGTCGTTAAAACCCGCCACCACTCGACACAGCCAAGGGTTGTCACGTAAACAGAACGTGCCAACTCGTTACTGATACAGCACACTGGTGTATATGAGAGCCAAACAACAACATTTACAATCTGAGTATGACGTTTTGCCAGTAACTACAACTAGCTTCATCAGGCGACAGCCAGATGTGTGGAGAAGTCCACCTGTTTCGTTCCTTAAATAGAAGCGTAGATGTGGTGACAAGTTGTCACGTGATTGGCAAATATGCCAACCGGTTTGGCTGATGAGCACGTCCGGACGAGGAGGATGAGGAAATGTTGCAGGCAACGTTTTTTTGACAAATGGCTCTGGTGGGTGGTGGAGGGTGTCATAGCTATACACTGACATCATAACCTACACGAACCAACTCCAAAGGAAACCGATTGCGTATCGTAATAATTGGTCGTGCAAACCTACGCGTGAAGTTAAAATAAAGCAAGTTTCGCTGGCGATTACAACCGGCATCATCAGGCGTTTGCCAGAAGTGGGGTTTGCTCTCCAACACACAACCGGTGGTACTGAAGCACCGTGGAAATACACGTGCACGTTCTGTTCATGTGACGCACACATCTAACCCAACAAACATGATCATAAGTAATATACGTATGTGTGTACGTTGAATTTCTTTCGCAGCAGCGTACGCAGCCAACCGTGCCTATCAGAGGTGCGTTGGAAGGACAACAAACTGAACACAAAAAGCAGCTCTGAAGAAAGAGTCTTCAATCGAGATGATTTCAAAGTGCATAGCTCCAGTGGCTTCCTCATATTGGAAGGAAGAGTGTTCCAGACGCTCGCACAAGCGCATTTGAAAGTGCATGGTCCAGTGACGACTCAGAGAGTCATTCCCTCTCTCTTTCTCTCTCTATGAGTCGTCCCCTCTCTCTTTCTCTCTCTCTCTCTGAGTCATTCCCTCTCTCTCTGAGTCATTCCCTCTGTCTTTCTTTCTCTGAGTCATCCCCTCTCTCTCTCTCTGAGTCATTCCCTCTCTCTCTTTCTGAATCACCCCCTCTCTCTCTTTCTGAATCACCCCCTCTCTCTCTCTGAGTCATTCCCTCTCTCTTTCTCTCTCTCTGAGGCGTCCCCCCTCTCTCTCTCTGAGTCACCCCCTATCTTTCTCTTTCTGTGTTATTCCCTCTCTTTTTTATTTCTCCCTGAGTCATTCCCTCTCTCTTTCTCTCTCTCTGAGTCATCCCCCCTCTCTCTGAGTCATTCCCTCTCTTTCTCTCTCTGAGTCATTCCCTCTCTCTTTCTCTCTCTCTGAGTCGTCCCACCTCTCTTTCTCTCTCTCTGAGTCATTCCCTCTCTTTCTCTCTCTCTGAGTCATGCCCTCTCTCTTTCTCTCTCTCTGAGTCGTCCCCCCTCTCTCTCTGAGTCATGCCCTCTCTTTCTCTCTCTTTCTGAATCACCCTCTCTCTCTCTCTGAGTCATTCCCTTTCTCTTTCTCTCTCTCTCTCTCTCTGAGGCGTCCCCCCCCCTCTCTCTCTCTGAGTCACCCCCTATCTTTCTCTTTCTCTCTGAGTTATCCCCTCTCTTTTTATTTCTCTCTGAGTCATTACCTCTCTCTCTCTCTCTCTGAGTCATTCCCTTTCTCTTTCTCTCCCTCTCTCTGAGGCGTCCCCCCCCCCCCTCTCTCTCTCTGAGTCACCCCCTATCTTTCTCTTTCTCTCTGAGTTATTCCCTCTCTTTGTATTTCTCTCTGAGTCATTCCCTCTCTCTCTCTCTGAATCGCCCCCCCGCCCCTCTCTCTGAGTCGTCTCCTCTCTCTAAGTCGTAGTGCATCTGCGGACGTAACGATGACTCCCATAACTTTTACCGGCCCCTTTCAGCTCCCTTGCTGCCGTGCTTCGGTGGGGGGGTCATTAATTTTACCCTTCAGCAAAAAAATAAAAATAAACCACTCGGCAAAGAGCTCGCGCGTGAGGCCAGCAGGGAGTGTTAGCGGCGATGCGATTTCGGCGCTGCGAATTGGAACACCCCCCCCCACCGCCCGCCCGCCCGGGGGGAATTTCGGTCAAAAAATAGAACGAATAAATGAACGAACGACTCTCGCGAACACTCCGCGAAGGACAACGGGCCGCGAACGGACCCGAGTCTGGCTCTTATAACAAGTCATAGCTCAAATAATAATAATGCTAACAACAATAATCGTTTTGTAGAGCTTTTGTGAATCCGCTGTTGGATGAATGTCACCCAAGGCCAAATCGTTCATGCGGGGGGGGGGGGGGGGCAGCCCAGGGCTGGTTCAGATTTCACTCTCGACTGATGTTAGCCATGGCCGAGACTCAACCTGAGGCCGCCGGTTGTTGTAACAAAGAGTTTATCTTCTCTCTGTCTCGTTCCGGCAGAGAGCTGTTGTTGCGACGTTTCTTCATTTTTTTGCACGTCGATGAAAACTGAGGCACATCGATAAGAAACGCGCGTGAGAGGAGAGAACGCACGCACTCCATAGTGACATCAACTTAAAATTTAAACAACGATTTTTTTTATTTTACCAGGTAAGGCCCACTTGAGCTATTAGCTATTTTTTCATAAAGGATCTGGCCAGCAAATGATAGCCCAAAGAAGTGTGGCTGATCGCGTGGAAATGTCAAGCAGCCAAATACTCTAAACGCGTGCTGCCGATTCTAAATGTGGAGGGAAACACCAGAGAACTCCTAATTTTACAGGTGTGAGGGTCGGGACTGAACCCACGACCTCCTGTATACCAGGCGAGGTAGTTAACATCTCCTAGCCACCGTCGAGTCCCCTTCTCCCACACCTCCGATTAGCAAAGTTCGCTACGTGCGGTGCGAAAGAAGTTCAACACAAAGACAAAGATCCCCCGTATAGCCTTAACAGACTGTAGGGGAAAGTGCTGTTAGCAAGCACCTATGAAGGCCGGAACGGCACACGAGGGGGTGGGTGGCCAGAACAACGCCCGACCGCCTTTGTCTCCCTAGTGGCGATGTTTACACACCGCACCAGGTACTCATTTGAGGCTGAGTCGACCTAGGGGAGGCCTAGGACCAGTTCCGATAATCGTCACTGGTATTGGCCGTGAGCGGGAATTGAACTCGTGTCGCCGGGTTCATAACACAGCGCGCTAACCGCTACACTATCGCTCCCCAACACACGCACACACACACACACCGACACACACACACATACAATGACAGGCCGGCCTCCTGCCGGCTTCCCCTGCTGCCCTGGACAGAGGTCGACGTCTCACACGGGGTGACACGTGACCCACCGCACGAGCGTGCGGAAACACGACCCTGCACGAGCAGCATGCAACGCGTACGACCAACAATAGGGGGGACCAGGTGGAAGGAGCGGGTTCGGTGACCATACTTTACCATGTCCCAGACATTGCAGACTGGCGAACGGAGGAGAGGGGGGGGGGGCACGCTGGACCGGTTTGAATATCACTCGCGCCAATTTTGTGTTAGAAATCTGATTCAGGATCGTCAGCGGTCGCCGCCGCCACCTCCACCGCCGTTGCCCCGCGTCCTCGTCGCGTTCTCGTCGCGTCCTCGTCGCGTGAACGTCGCGTGAACGTCGCTGCGTGTCCGAAAGGGCGGACACAGCGCCACGCGGGCAGGGGGTGACGACGGGCGGCAGGAGATGGATGCGGTTCATTGACCCCTCCGGGCACGTTCCGTTCGCAGGGCAGATTGGTCGCCCTGTCAACGTCGTTCGGGGTACTCGTTATGTTCCGTGCAACGTCAGCTTACGCAGCTGTCGCTTTCCTTTTGATAATTTAACTCATCACGATCATGATGATCACGATGACCATGATGATGCTGGGTGAAGGAGGTGTTGGCGCAGCGGTTAGCTGCCGCTGCGTCATAAAGCCAGCGAGTCGAGAGTTCGAGTCGAGAGTTCGACTCTGGCTCACCGCTCAACAATCACTGCCACGGGCTAACGCGTTGCCCAACCGTGACTGACCGGCGCGGTGAAGTATGGCCAAGCAGCTCCTCGTGGGCCGAGTCGACGTGGTGGAGGGCTTCGTCCAGCAGTGGAGTGACAACGGGCAATTACAATCAGCGTTACATGATCACAAACCGACGATGATCGTCAATCTGCCCATTCATCGTTGCGTCTACCCATTCATGGACACGCCGTGGCCACGGAATCGCCTCGTCCATCGCGGTGCAACTCGGCGATGTGGCGCTGCTGCCACCGGCTCGGCTGGCAGCCTTGGGCGCGAGGGGTGGCACGAGGAGGCACATGAACGGGGTCAATGCCCACGCGGAAGTGGGGGGCATTGAGTCGCGGTGGTTGGCACGAGACCTGGCGCAACCAATTAAATAACCCCCCCCCCCCAACCCCGGTACAATTTCCCATCTCCCCCCCTCCCCCCCCCCTTCTCTCACTTCGGAGAACTTGGGCCCACCCGGTCCACATGCCACGGTGCAGTTGCACCGCCTGCACACTCCTCGATCGCGACGCTCCAAGCCAACTCAGCCTCACGGTGCCCGCCGCCCCGTGCCAGATATTTTTTTTTGTGGCTGATGTTTCTGCGACGAGGAAGGGTCATTGCCCGAAACGTCAACTATACTTTTGTCTCCACTAGTGGCGATATACAGGATTACACATCGCACAAAGTACCCATTTGAGACTGAGTCGACACACAGTATGACCTTGACAGCGAGCACCTATGAAGGCCGGCACGGGACACGAGAAGGTGGGTGGCCAGCACCACGGCCGACCGCCTTTGTCTCCCGAGTGAAAATATTTACACACTGCACGAGGCACTCATTTGAGGCTGAACCGACCTAGGGGTGACTCAGGGCCGGTTCAGATAATCGTCACTGGTGTTGGCCGTGAGCGGGATTCCAACTGGGGACGCTCGGCTCGTAGCGCAGCGAGATCATCCATCTACGCCCCTCCAGTCGACATAAACAAAGATCCCCGCATAGCCTTAACAGGCTGTCGGGGCAAGTGCTGTTAGTTAGCACCTATAAAGGCCGGCACGGCACACGAGGAGGTGGGTGGCCAACACCACGCCAGGCCGCCTTTGTTTCCCCAGTGGCGATGTTTACACACATCGTACCCGGTACTCATTGTCGAGGCTGAGCCGACCTAGGGGAGGCCCACGACCGGTTCAGATAATCGTCACCGGTGTTGGCCGTGAGCGGCAATTGAACCCGGATCGCCGGGTTCGTAGCGCGGCGTGGCGCTAACCTTAACAACAACAACAACAACCGCCATTCGCCACTAAGTGGCGGTGACGTCACCACGACGCTTGTGCCAGGCTATGTGCACCCTGAGGCCACGTGAAGTGTCGAACGCCCGCTGGCAGGTGGTCACGGGGCAGACCCAGGTGCCACGGGTCGACTGACTGAGATGACTGGCTGATGCACCACCTGTGCCCCCTACTGTGCCAACCTGCTGTGCTTTAGCCACCCGGTGCTCCGCTCGCTGTTGTGAGCGTCGCTCCTCCGCCCTCCGTTGTTGTTGGAGGGCGACTGCCTCCAACTGCCCAGTAGCATCCTTCACGAGCCTCCTCCACAGAGGCCGATCTTGACACCGCTGGTACCAGTCATCGGCAAGTCCACTCAGCTCCACGTCCTCCTGTACCACATCACTCCATCTCTTCTCTAGCCCGTGCCGCGCCCGCTTAGCCCCCTCAATCCGGCCAAACAAAAGCTGTTTCGGCATGCGGTGGCTGGGCATGCGGGCTACATGACCCAGCCATCGCAGCCTTGCCTGTCGGAGGAGCTCACCGATGGGACCCTGCCCAGATCTTTCAAGGATTTGTGAGCTCCTCACACAATCCAGTCTGGTTAAACCCAGGATGGATCGTAGGCAGGCCAGCCTAAATGTTTCTAACCGGCGAAGATGTTCCATTAGGGGGGTCCACGTTTCGCAAGCGTAGAGAAGGGAGGGAATGACCGTGGCCGAGAAGACCTGAAGCTTAGTGCGGAGCGACAGACCAGGTAGCTTCCACACAGCGTTACGCAACCGATGAAAAGATATTGCCGCTCGACTGATTCGGAGTGAGACCTCTGCTGTTACCATCGACACACACACACGTACACACGCACGCACGTACGTAGCAAGTACCACGTGCGGTGTCGGTGGCCTCAGCAGTTAATCGCGATGTCATTAGGCGCAGACTTCACGTGGGCTTTTTTTTGCGCACGCGCGCGTGCGCGTGCGTGCGCGTGCGTGCGCGTGTTTCGCCTTGCGTCAACAACGACGGCGCTCGCTCGGGCTGACTTCGTGCAGCGGGCGAGGCTCCTCGCTCAGTGGGTGGAACGGTTGCGTTGTTGGATGGCTCCTGCGGTGTCTGTGCAGCCCTCAGGGCTGGGGAAAACGGTGGTGTAGCGGTTAGCGCGCTGCGCTACTGAAACCCGGCGACCCGGGTTCGATTCCCTTGCTCACGTCGAACACCCGGCGGCGATGAATCTGAGCCGGTTTCTGGGCCTCGCCTAGGTCGACTCGGCCTCAAACCACTACCTGCTGAGGTGTGTGAACATCGCCACTGGGGAGACAAAGGCGACCGGGCGTGGTGCTGGCCACCCACCCCCTCGTGTGCCGTGTCGTGCCGGGCTTCATGGGTGATGTTCGCTAACAGCACTTGCCCCAACAGTCTGTTCAGGCTATACGGGGGGGGGGGGGGGTGGTCTTTATCTTTGGGGGTATCCGTGCATCCCTGAGGGCACCTGTGGGGGGAGTGGTGGTGGGGGGGGAGTGGTGGGTGGGGGTGTAGGAAGCAGAGCCAGGCGGTGGTGGGTGGGGGGCCTCAATAAACAAGGCGGCAATGGCAGCAGCAAGTAAAGACCACACCCTGCAATTATGCTTGTTTTTACAGACTGATAACCTGAGCGCCACACCTGTTCTTACCGCCTGCCACCACCACCCCCACCACCACCAACAACCACAAAGACAAAGATCCCCCGTGGAGCCTCTAACAGACCGATGGGACAAGTGCGGTTGTTGGCGAGTCGCAGCACCTGTTCACAGCCGGAGCCGTGGCTCACGAGCAGCTTGGAGGGGTGGCTATAGCGTCAATCCCGGCCGCCTTTGTCTCCCGAGCGGCGATGTTTACACATCGTGCCAGCTCTTCGTTTGAGTTCAGTTCAGTTTATTTTTGTTCAGCTTATTTATTTTGGTATAGCCCTGTGAGACATTCGGCTCTTGAATCGGGTGCAACCACAACAAACAAAAAAAAACACGAACAAGAAAAACATCTTAAAGTGACCTATGTCGACCTAGGGGAGGCCCAGGATCGGTTCAGATGATCGTCACCGGTGTTGCCCCGTGAGCGGGAATCGAACTTACCTGGTTCGTAGCGCAGCGTGTTCACCACGACACTCCAACCAACAGCCACAATGACAAACCCCTGTTCGTCACGAAGTAGCGGCGAGGTCATCGCGTCACCACGGCAAGAAGTGTCGAAGACTCGCTGGAAGGTCAAGGAACAGACCCAGGTGGTGGCATGGGTCGACTGACTGAGATGACCGGCAGATTGCACCACATGTGCTCCCACTGTGCCAAATTGCTGCGTTTTAGCCGCCCGGCGCTCCTCCGCTCGTTGTTGTGAGCATCGCTCCTCCACCCTGTGTTGTTGTTGTTGGAGGGCGACTGCCTTTAACTAACTAACCCATTCGCGTCGTTCACGAGTCTTCTCTACAGAGGCCGATCTTAATATCGCAAGGTACCGTTTTTCAGCTCCGGATCCTTCTGCACCACATCATCTCTTCTCCAACCCGTGCCGTGCCCGTTTAGCCCCATCTACCTGGCCAAACAGAAGCTGCTTGTGCATGCGGTAGCTGGGCATGCGGGCCACATGACACAGACAACGCAGCCTGCCTGCCGGAGGAGCTCACTGATGTGACTGGGTCCAGATCTTTTAAATGATCTGTGAGCTTCTCACATAATACAGTGTGGTTCAGCCCAGGATGGACCGTAGGCAGGCCAGCCTGAATGTGTCAAACCGGTGCAGATGTTCCTTCAGAGGGTCCAAGTTTCGCAAGCATAGAGAAGGGAGGGCATGGCTATGTCCGAGAAGGAACCAGAGCTTCGTATGGAGCGACAGATTAGGCAGCTTCCACAGGGCAGCGTTACGCAGCTGATGAAACGATAATTCCGCTAGAGTGATTCGGAGTGAGACCTCTGCGGCCAAACCGGAGCTCGTCATAAGCTCACTGCTCTGTGCATACAAGACAAAGGCAGCCCTTGTTAGCGAGCACCTACGGAGGCGGATGAGTAGCCAGCACACGAGGGGGTGGGTAGCCAGCATCACACCCGGCCGCTTTTATCAACGTAGTGGCGATGTTCACACACCACACCAGGTACACATTTGAAACTGAGTCGACCGAAGGGAGACCCAGGATCGGTTCAGATAATTGTTCCTGGTGTTGGTGGCCGTGTGTGGGAGTCGAACTCGGGTCGCCGGGTTTCATAGCTCGCCGTGCTAACCGCTGACCTACCGCTTCCCCAACGTAAGTATGTTGTATGTTGAACTTCTTTCCCATCGTACGTAGCCAACCGTGCTAACCGGAGGTGCGGGGTAGGACAACAACCTAAACACAAAAGGGTTGTTCTAAAGGAATGAGTTTTCAATCTCGATGATGATTTAAAAGTGGATAGCTCCAGTGGCTTCCTAATATCGGAAGGAAGAGCGTTCCAGACGGCCGCAGAAAAGCGTCTGAAAGCGCGCGATGCATGTGACCGTCTTTGTTCGATGGCCAGCCAGAACGATAGAAGACACACACACACATACGCAGCAGCAGCAGCCACCAGACATGACCCCCCCCCCCCCTACCGAGGGCGTGAGTTGCTGCTGCTGCTGCCACTGCTGCCCTACAGTGGCGCATGGCCATGTTGCTGCGTGCGAAGCTCGACTCGGGTATTGAACTCCGCTTCATCGAGGTCCCCTACGCGCACCTTCACGGGACCGTGCCCGCACGCTCCCCGTGACCTCTGAGAGATTCATATCGCGATTCCCTCCACCATCACCCAACACCCCCTATCACCCCTCCACCTCCTCCATCACCCCCCCACCACCCAACCACCCCCATCACCCCCCCCCACCACCCAACCTCCCCAATTACCCCACCCCCCACTCCCCTATACGCGACGTGTAACACGCCCCCATGCTTTGTTTACGGGCTATACACTGGCTCAGAGATTTGTACTTTTTTCCTTGCAGGCGATTGGCTGCGCTCTTCTTTTAAAAAAAAAATAACTCTCTCTCACCTGAAGACGAGTGCTTGTGCTGCGATCGAAACGTCGCGATATTTCTTAAAATAATTTTTCTATCTACTTGGCTTTACCGAAAGACCCATAGAATATGTATTCCTGCAGTCACGAAAGCTTTAAGTCAAAAGGGACGAATCTCTCTGTCTCTCTCGTCCTTTCGGGGTGCCTCGTCCCCCCGTCCCCCTTCTTCTCGCCCATACCTGCTCAATGCATGCGGGAAAAAAATAGATGAATTAGATTAATTATCCGACGTCGCTCGTGTCGTTTGCGAAAAACATGTAGCTCGAGTAGGTTTCATTTGAGCGATTCCAGGGAGACCGCCACTCAGCTAAGCTCCTCTCGTCCGCGGATCATTGTGGATGATAGGATGCATGTGCCACCATCGTCATTTTATAGAAACATCGGGGGGAGGGAGCGGGGCATGGATACGTGGATAACAAGAGGAGGGATTTTTTTTCACCCCAGCAGATTTATTATGCGTGCAGATAATCGGGATAGCGGGTATTTAAGGACTGGGATGAGAAGGATTTCAGCGTCCTCTGTTAAGACCTGACAGGCGCAATGGCCAACAAAGTGAGCGTGATAAATAAGACCATCTGTAAGACAAAAATGAAATCTGCACAGCCCTTGACCCACCGGTCTACATAGGTTACATGTGGCGATCACGCGCTGTAGAAAAAACGCAAATATCCCTCCGCGTAGCCTTCGACAGACGCTTCGGGGCAAGCGTTGTTAGCGAGCACCTATGGAGGCGTTGTTGCGGCCAACGCCAACACCCAGTCGCATTTGTCTTCCTAGTGCCGTTTTAACGCACTGCGGCAGGTTGCTCACTTAAGGCTGAGTCGACCTAGGCGAAGGCCCAGAACCGGTTCAAATTACTCGCCGCCACTGTCATCGGCCGTGAGCGGGAATGGAACTCGGGGTTGCCGGGTCCGCAAGCGCAGTGCGCTCGCCACCGCTCCCCACTGTATTTACTAAATACACGCAGACAAAGCGCGCACACACACACACACAACGACAACAACGACACACACACACAACACAGGCATAAGCCTGTTCTCTGCGGCCCGGGATTACGATGACTAACATCTCATCAATGGCGCAAATCCCCTCTTTGCTCCACTAATTATCACAGGCCGGGCTGACGCTAACGCGGAGCGCAAGCGACTGTAGCCACCGCCACGCCCGTACACTCAGGCCCGGCACTGGCCATAGGGGCAGCAGGCCAAAGGGCAAATGCCCAGTGGGCCGGTCCATTCTGGGGGCCGTTGGGCCGGTCTGCGTGGGCAAATTGCAAATTTGATGAGAGTAATTTTTTTTTAAAATTCAAATATGTTATTACCTTTAATGCGTCACGCTTCTTTGCTTATTTACGCTCTCATTAAGGCATTAAGTCCCCAGATATTCGGCAGCCCCAAAGATTCTTCCTCACCGGCCCATTTGTGTTTCATTCTTTTTTGGACCCAAAACCCAAAATGGGCCCAATGAGGATCGCGTGGAAATGTGGGGCCCGATGCGATCACAAATGCCTGGGCCGATTTGTCGTCCCAGTCCCCTTCACTGCGGCCTATACTCACGACCAAACCGGACAGAGGAGGCCCCCCGTGCATCCCCTCCCCCCACTCGCCCACAGCCGCCTGCCCCCCCTTGCCCAGCACAGAGGCTGCATTCACCTTGGCGGTGGCGGCGGTGTCAGTGCAGTGGCTCAGGAATGTTAATCGGGTAGAAATGTCGGTCACTTCACTTTGCTCATAAACGCAAGGAGAGGCGCCCTTCTCCCCCCCCTACCTTCCCCCCACCACCACGTCCCCCCAATCCCCCCACCACGTCCCCCCCCCACGTTGCCCCCCCCCACCACACCCCCCTACCACTCCCCAAACCTTCCGCCTCCACCACGTCCCCCCCACCTTTCCCCCCCCACCTTCCCCCCCCACCTTCCCCCCCCACCTTTCCCTCCCCACCACGTCCCCCCCACCCCCCACCACGTCTCCCCCACCTTTCCCCCCACCCCCCACCTTTCCTCCTCCTCACCTTTCCCTCCCCACCACGTCCCCCCACCACGTCCCCCCCACCTTTCCCCCCACTCCCCACCACGTCCCCCCCACCTTTCCTCCCACCCACGTCCCCCCACACCTTCTCCCCCCCCCCACCTTCCTCCCCACCACCATTTCCCTTAAAGGCAACGATACACCACCCGGCCATTGACGCCGCACACTCAGCACCGACTCGATTGTTGTTTGCGATGAGCAACATTTCGTTCGATTGCGATGTGGCCCTGTACTCGCAATGGGATATCCGAGTACTCCGAGCAAGTAGTGGCTACGCGGTTTGACATTCCAGAATGTGTGTTTATCCTGGAGAAATCCGATGAGCTGTGAAGCTCTTTGTTTTTCACCGACGTCCAGGAGATCTGCCACTCATGAGGTGTGCGCGAGTTCAACTCGACGTTGTGAAACGATAGGCCTTAATTCGGACTATGTGCAATCCATCTGAAGCTCCTGCACAAAAAAATTACCACGGCCAGCACGTGGTGCGAAACGTCGGACCATCGTGCCGAACGACACGTGGCACAGCCTGAAAAACCACCCCGAGAGCTAAAAAGCCAATAATCGATTCGTTTTCATAATCGATTTAATAATTCGTTTTCATAATCGAGCTCTCGATAGATGCAATTGCATCGTTTGCATGAGAGCAGGTTGTTCAGGAATTATGGGAATGGCATGCAAATGAGGTGCCCATATTCCATACATGTACGGGCTAATGCAGTGAACAACAACATTTGACAAAATTTAACAAAATTGAGAAACAATCCTAAACGATACGGTCAGAATGAGACCAAATTGTTGGAATCCATCGAATCGCTGAGGAGTGCATCCGAGTAATGCCTACGCAACACATTAACACAACGAACAAACACTCTTGATATGGCACACGAAGACTGGGCATATATATACACAACGCTTACTTATTTACAAAATGATGGCTTAATAATATACAGCCCACTGTTATTCCACTCGCACATGAAGGCCTACCCATGCCACGATGGGGTTATTGTACCGCCCTTTCTCCATGCTGGTTACGGCGGTGGAGAGTGGGGGGAGTGGGGGAGTGGGGGAGTGGGGAAGTGGGAGGGGGGTTTGAGGTTCAGGTAACAACACCCGTCACTTGTGTTAGCCCTGGCCGGGAATTAAACTCAGGTGGGGCCACGACTTCATAGCGCCGCGCGCTAACCACCGTGCCACCGCTCCGCCCGATACGTACACGCTGTGAGAAGCGTTTCGGGTGCCATTTATTGTGCCGGAGTTCAAATGCCAGATTGACAAAAAAAATCAACACGTTGACATTTTCGGTCATGTCATGCCTGTCCTTTGCTGTATGTTGTCTGTGACCTACAAGGGAGCGGTGGCGCAGTGGTTAACGCGCTGCGCTACGAACCCGGCGACCCGAGTTCGATGTCCAGCTCACGGCCAACGCCGGTGACGATTATCTGAATCGGTCCTGGGCAACCGCTAGGCCGACTCGGCCTCAAAAGAGTACCTGGTGCGGTGTGTATAAATCGCCAAGTAGGGAGACAAAGGCGGCCGGGCGTGGTTGCTGGCCACCCACCACCCTCGTGTGCCGCGCCGGCCTTCGTATGTGCTCGCTGACAGCACTTGCCCCGACAATCCGTTAAAGGCTACACGGGGAACCTTTGTTGTCTATAACCAAACTACCTCGAACGCGTCCGATCTCGTGAGAAATGTGAAGCTAAGAAAAACTTGAGCCTGGACTGTACTTTGATGGGTGTTATAGGCTGCTGCTGCTGCTGCTGTGGCGAATCGTTGTGACCAGTTCAGGTCAGTGCAGTCAACCCCATTGTTGTATTGTACTGTCACGCACTTCACTGTGCTCCCACGTCTACGCTCCCGACATCATTCACCAACCCCCGCGCACGGACGTGGGGAAGTATGGTCAAACGGTACGGAGAGAGGCTTGCAAGCCAGCAGTGGAGTGACACAAGCGATGCACTCGCTTGTACATTGTGCATTCAAGCTCAACTGGTAGTGTTTGTAATCTCACGCAACGGGGCAAACACCCAGGCACAGTCACCATAATTATTTTCCTAAACACACACACATATTGGCAGCTGAACAAACAGGTGACATTCGTCATCCGTGCCTCGGGGCATGGAGCGCCACGGTAGCGAGATGTTAACTCCCTCGCTCAGTATACAGGAGGTCGGTGTGTGTGTGTGTGGGTTGAGCATGCGGTCCATGCTACGCCGTTCCGCTTTGTGCGCCTTTTTCTTTTTGGAACGTATCTACTACCGCATAAAGCGAGAGAAGCCTATGCTCGAATGGGTGACCCACCAATGCTTAGCCAGGTTGCTGCAGAGGTTGCGAGGTGCTTGGGAAAATGGCAGTGCAGCAGTGGATTGATTGATGATCAACTCTGCGGTCATTCTGTTGTCATCTCTCCTCGTGTGTGGGCGGGTTTCTTACTAGGAGCGCCACGGTGGCTAGGAGATGTTAACTACCTAGCCTGGTATGCAGGAGGTCGTGGGTTCGACCCCGACCCTGACGCCTGCTATATATTTGGAGTTTGCGTGTCTCTCTCTCTCCTCGTGGTCGGGTTGATTTTTGTCCGGGTTCTCCGGGTGTTCTCTGCACATGCAGAATCGACATGCGTTGAAAGTATATGGCTGACATAAATGTCCACATGATGATACGTCGCTATGTTGAGTTATCATTTGTGGCCAGGTCGCTTCTACAAAAGACCTATATAGCTTAGTGGGCCTTACCTGGTAAAATCAAATAAAATGTTTAAAAAGTTAGACATCTGCGAAACACACCCTAACAACGCCGAATCAAAATGTCAGTGTCCCCACGCTCACGTAAGCCCTTTGGACGATGTTCATTCCCGCAGGCTGTCTCACCGAGCCGAACGTATGCACATTCCACATTACTGTAGGTTACTTGAAATAAACCCTTCTGGCACGCAGCCTCTCAAGGTAGTACTTATATTTGGTATTCCTCTCTCTGCCGGGTGACCCGCGAGAAGTTAGAGATATAATTGGTGATTTACGCAGTGATTACAAGGGTTAAACAACACGTGTCAACCCAGCAGCATTTATTTAACACGCCTGACTCTGCTGACGAGGCCGAGGTGAGCGAAGCCAAACCAGCTTGTGCTCGCTTAAACAAGTCCTGCTGGATAATATTGTTCTGGAAAAGCCAAGAGTCCTGTCGGAGTTCTTCTTCATAATAGATTGGTGTTTTTGTTTATAATAGATTGGAGTTCTGTTTTACAATAGATTGGAGTCTTGCTTTATAATATATTGGAGTTTTTTTTATTTTATAATAGATTGGAGTTTTGCTTGATAATAGTTTGGAGTTCTGTTTTACAATAGATGAGACTTTTACTTTACACTAGATTGCAGTTTTGCTTCATAATAGATTGGAGTTCTGCTTTATAATAGATTGGAGTTCTGCTTTACAATAAATTGGAGTCTTGATTTATAATAAATTGGAGTTTTGCTTGATCATAGATTGGAATTCTACTTTATAATAGATTGTAGTTTTGCTTCATAATATATTGGAGTTCTGCTCTATAATAGAATGGAGTTCTGCTCTATAATACCCTCTTGTACTACTAGGGTTACGGTTAGAAGCTAGGATGAGAGTTTGGGATTTGTAGTGCCAAAAAGGTTGGAAAAATCGGTGCCATCCGTCGGTCTCGGCAAGCCGATGACGTCAGCACCGAGGACATCCGTCGACCACCAGTCGACTGGGAGTCGTGCGTCACGAGGGGCTACCCAGTGAACACGGAAACGTTGGGCCGACGTTGGGCTAACGTCGACCCAACGTCGGCCCAACGTTGGGTAAAGACACGCATTCCAGAGCCACGCGGTGATGCCACGCAAACAGTCAAACAGCGGAGGAAGCCAGAGTTTTTTCTTTCCGCTCAACGTTCGTGAAACGTTTATTCCTCATTCCCTGCAGCCTCGTCGTCACTCAACAACAACAACAACAAACTTACTTCTTCCTCGGCCATGGATTTCCTCACCTAAATATCCATAGTCTAAACTCGAACGACACTCGCCAATTGTCATGGCAGAGCAGCCATGAGAAGACTTGTTTATGCACTCCAAAATAGATCTTGGCGATGATGATGAAAATAAATAAGGCTGTGCTTGACCCTGTGTCTGGAATCAAACTCACGTGGCTTAAGGTTTAGGAGACTTAAAAAAAACACCTCCCAGTAGCGTGCTGTAAAGAGTAGGCGGTACTTTATAAAAGCCAGCGACTCAAAAACATAATCCGGAGGGGTGTCGGATATCTGCGCTATCGGATGAAACACACAAAAAAGCAGGGGGGGGGGAAATAAAAGTAATAATTTAAAGGAGAAGCCGCCTTTACGGAAGTTCGACGACGAGAAGAACAGGTTTGGCGCACGCGTGGAGCGAGTACAGTCATATCTCGTGTCGACGACTTCCCCCCACCCCGCTCACCAGCACGGACAACCTCCCCCTACGCCCTCGCCCGCCCGCTCATTCAGCATCTCACGCCACCACAAAGGCCCCCCCCCCCCCTCTCGTATAGTATGAGCAGACTTCTGGGGCAAGTGCTGTTAGCGAGTAGCATCCACGAAGATCAAGTCCCCCCCCCTCCACCCCGGCCCCGATCAAGCTCTGCGGTTCTCTATAGGAACCCCCGTGAAAAAACGAGCTTTATAACTCATCGGATTCCTGCGGTATAAATACAGATTCTTGTTCTATACGGTCAGGTATTTATGGCCAATTAATGATAATTTTACACGTGGGAGGAAACCGGAGCACCCGGAGAAAACACACGCGTGCAGGCGAGGGGGCGACGCTCGATCCCCATTGAGACGGAACAGATGGAGGGTACACCTTTGTTTCGCTCTACCGCCGTCTCCTGGACAGCCGGGGGTATGGCACCTCCTCGACACCCACGGGAAGGGAGTCTCGCAACAACATTCGTGCGGTGATCCACCAATCCTCGCTTGCGCCTCCACAGTGCTGGATGACGTAGAGGCAACCACGTGCTGCGTAGCAACCACGTGATGTCGGTATTCCTCCTGAGTCTTCCGCTGAGAGATAGTCTTGGCACATTGTTTTATATGCACTATATGCAAACCACCCCCCCCCCACCCCCAACGTTTATATATTCATTGGTGTTCGTTTGCGTTCGCTGTTATCACCCAACAGGCTCAAGCAACGAGAGACTCGGGGGGGGAGGGGCGACATTATCGTCCGAGACAGAGATTTGATCTCGGTCGCGTAAGCCCGGCTCGAGAGTCGAACCCACATGTTTCGTCAGACTGTGGGCGGCTCGGCGCTTTGACAAGGACACTGCCCCCATCCCGTTCCCCTACCCCCTGGAGCCACCCGGCCACCTTAGCTCCACGTTTTTGTTCGAGAACAATTCGGCTGGGCGTGGCTGTAATCGAGTCCGAGGTGAGAGAGAGAGAGAAAGATAAAAGAACACACCCGGGCAGATTTTTGTTGTTGTTGTTGTGCTTTAACAACAACCACAAAAAAGCAGCCCAACCTGAGCGACATTGGGGGTCTTCACTCGCCACTCAATTCGTCGCCGTGCGTGGACACCTGCCGCAGCGGCGAGGCGGCCATGTGCTGCTAAGACCCAGTCAGTGGTGCTGGCGGTGGTAGTGGTGGTGCTGGCGGTGGTGCTGGTGCTTCTGGTGGTGGTGGTGCTGGCGGTGGTGCTGGCGGTGGTAGTGGTGGTGCTGGCGGTGGTGCTGGTGGTGGTAGTGGTGGTGCTTCTGGTGGTGGTGGTGGTAGTGGTGCTGGCGGTGGTGCTGGCGGTGGTGCTGGTGGTGGTAGTGGTGGTGGTAGTGGTGCTTCTCGTGGTGGTGCTGGTGGTGGTAGTGGTGCTTCTCGTGGTAATGGTGGTGGTGCTGGTGGTGCTTCTAGTGGTGGTGGTGCTGCTTGTGGTGCTGGTAGTGGTGCTTCTAGTGGTGCTGGTGGTAGTAGTGGTGGTAGTGGTGCTTCTAATGGTGCTGGTGGTGGTGATGCTGCTGGTGGTGGTGCTTCTAGTGGTGCTGGTGCTGCTTGTGGTGCTGGTAGTGGTGCTTCTAGTGGTGGTGGTGCTGCTGCTGGCCGATTTCTGTGCCCCAAGCAGAAATTATGCATGCACTTTTAAGTGAGATGACATGTGAGATGTAGACAAAACATCGAGATGTATTCGTGAGACGAGGAGATGTGGATGAGACATCATATCGAGTAAAATGAGACAGACAAGAGATAACGATGGAGTTAGACGAGAGAAAGGAGAAGTACAGACAGCCTCGGGGTGGGAGATTAGGATTTAAATATGAGCTTGATATTTGATTCACCCATATTTGACCAACCATCCGGGGACTCCTTGAGCTACCTGGGGCCTTCAATATTTGCTCATCTACCCCCCCCCTCCGCTCGCTCCCACCTCCCCCGATTTCGAGTGGGAACATTATGCCAGTGACAGCTGTGAAGGTGACGACGGCGATTGCGGCAATAAGGGCAGTCGCGGCAGTCCGTGGGCAAGGTGGTGGGTTTTATTTCACCGGGCGAGAACGCGTTGAGACGTCGCCTTACCTTTTCTGCAAGGTGGCCTGGGCTAATGAGGGGTTAAACAACGGCAACGGCTCTGAATGTAGCTCGCACTGGGAGTATAGTGTAGTCGTATACGGATGAGGTGGTGGCGGTGGTGACCGGGATGGGCTCGGGAATGCTAATTCGCGATGGACAAACAAATGCGGTTTATCGCACATGACGGTTTTATTCGTACGAAAAAACAACCCAATATCGTTCTGTGTTCACGTGTGTGTGTGTTGTTGTTGTTGATATAATGTGCGCATTTGTGCTCGAAACTGATTGGCCGACACGGTGCTAGAGCCTCCCTCGCGGCCTCGTCTCTCGCGGGTGCTCTCGACCAAAGAACGCCAAAAAGGCGACCGGTCCAAGGTCGATGCAAACGCCGAAGCGTTAATAGCTCGGGGTGTTAAGCAGCTACATTCACGGGGCCCCTTTTTGTTTCCGGTATCGAGATGGTAGAACAACACAGAGTGTTCAGGTGTTGTAAGACGCATCTGTTACACATCACGTAGCACTGCAGCCATCTACGACAACCGGTTTATGCACGGCGTTTGATCGCCCGTCCAAGCACTAATCCAGGCTCAAGCCTTGCTTAACTTCGGAGACGTGACGAAAATCGGGTGCGTTGCGGGCGATTTGCTCGTAGGCAAAGCGAACTTTTAAAATGTGTAAATTGCAACAGCGCACTTGTGTTTTGCTTTGTACATTGTTTTTGTTGTTGTTGCTATAAGCAGAACGAATACATTATAAGAAGGTCGCACTCATTACACACAAAGTGTTTGCCACAAATAAACCACAGTTACCTCGCCGACCTCGTCAAGGAGCATGAACCATCATCACGCGACACTCCGGTCATCCTCGCAGCAGCAGCAGCGGCTTGTGGCTCGGCCATCGAACAAAGACGGCGGTCACCGCATAGCGCGATCTCAGATGCGCTTCTGCGGCCGTCTGGAACGCTCTGCCTTCCGATAAATAAGCCGCTGGGAGCTATGCACTTTAAAATAATCTCGCTTGAAAACGAATTTCTATTAGAACTTTTGTATTTAGTTTGTCCTTTCCCCCGCACCTCCGATGAGCACGGTTGGCTACGCACGGTGCGAAAGAAGTTCAACGTACCATAACGACGAAGCGACAACGTTGCGTTCCCGACGCCTGAACACACCTCGGGAGGGGAGGGACGGTGGGTGGTCCGTCCGCCGAGAAGGGAGCGATGGAGTCCGCTCGCGAGCACGAACTCCGCGCATCGCTCGTTCGTTACGTCGCGAGATGGACAAAGGATGACAATTTACCGTGTGAGACCTGGGTGTGCGACCTGGGGGGGAGGGGGGGGGGTGCTTCGTCCAGCAGTGGAGAGATAGATCGTGGCCGATGATGTCAATGATAATTTAACACGTAGGCTTTCGCGACCAATATCATCCACAATAGGTTTTTTTTTTGGGTTACCAAAGAAAAAAAAACACTCTATTACGGACAATGATGATGATAATTACGAATTAAAAGGACGACGATGCCCCCAAACCGTGCCACTGTACCGCGATGAAGAGACCAACTCGGAGCCATCACTTTTTGTTGTTGTTGTTGTTGTTGTTTTTTGTTTGGCTGCGCGCGCGCGTGAAGGTAGCAACTATCGCGCGTGGCGGTGGCGTCAGCCCGGACCACCAGCAACGGCCTGGGCCGCTTCGGAGGATAGGGCAGAACGATTAATCGATTTCAGATCGAAATCGCAATTTGAAAAAATGCGATTGGCAAATCGCAAAGGCTGCGATTTTTTTGCGATTTGAAAAGTCCTATTACTTTCGTATTGGAATTGTTTTATTATTTTTAATATTACAACTTTATTTAACTTAACAATTATTGTTCTATGTTTGGTTGTTCTATTTCAATTAAAAACATTTTAATAAATACATGTTGGAAGCAATTAACAGTTTTTAAATTCTCATTCTTGTATTATAATATATAGAGCAGTTGATATTTTTTTATGGCATCATGTGGTAATGCTCCATAACATGTTTTAAATCTATTCCACAGTGAATATTGAACCGAAGCTTGACTTTAAAAAATGTAATCGCAATATTTGTCGGAAAAATCGCAATTAGATATTTTCCCCAAATCGTTCGGCCCTATTCGGAGGGCGTCGGCCACCCACCCCGCCAATGATCGGTCGGTCACACAGACTCGCAGGTTGCCTCCTCAACGCCAGGATGCACTCGACTGGCAATCAATAGCCCCGTAGGTGCCCCCACTGCACATTTCGTCATTTGGTTTCACTTTGCCGCCCTGTCTTGTGCCAAATGCTCAAGTGGAGGCCACGCCTTTCTGGCACCAATCTCTCACGATGTCGTCGCCAAGACGTGTCTCTGTTCGGTCTTCCTCTCTTTCCGGCTCCCTTCCATTGTTCCAAACAACAACAACAACAACAACACTTTTAATGTTCTTGTTGTTTTCCATCCTACACGTGTTTCCAAATAGTGGCACTTTCCTTTTCAACACTGCCTGCAACGGCTCTTCTTCTACGTGTTTTGTTTTTACTTTGACGTTGGTCATCATTCTTTGGGTCCAGTTCACGTGCAGTGTCCTCCTGTGGCAATACATTTGGAATGCCAAATATCCCATCTCTGTCAGTCTTTTTCAATGTCCAAGTCTCGCAGGCATACAACACAAAGACAAAGATCCCCCGTATATACTGTAACAGACTTAAGGGGCAAGTGCTGTTCGCGAGCACTTACAAAGGCCAGCACGGCACACGAGGGGGTGGGTGGCCAACACCACGCAGGGCCGCCTTTGTCCCCCCAGTGGCAATGTTTACACAACGCACCAGGTACTCATTTAAGGCTGAGTAGACATAGGGGAGGTTCAGAACCAGTTCAGATAATCCTCACTTGGTGTTGGCCGGGTTTGTAGCGCTGACCGCCACACCACCGCTCCCCAGGCATACGAAACCGCGCACTCTTACGATGTTCAGCTTGGTGGTAAGGAAGTAGGAGGACAAAATATTCACATCCTCCTCCTCTGCTGCTGCCCCCCACACCACCTCGTTGCCACCCCCCCCACCCCGCAGAATGAAACTTAAACTCCCCCCCCCCCTATTCAAGTCCAGACTCGAAGCCTTATCCTTTCCTTACTCTGCCCTATGGCTGACCGTCTCTCTTTGTCTTTACAAAAGAAAACATTGCCATGTGGTTGTTGACAAATGCGATCTCAGCCGAGCGGGAAGAGGGTGATTGATGGTTGCTGAGATCATAAGGCAATAGGCATGCCATTTGTGTAAATGATCGACATGAAGCTCGTGAGGATACAATGCATTTGAGAGAGAAAAACAATAATATACGGAGCAAGACGCAACTTCGACTATTATGACAATGCCCTTTCGCACGCCCTGGCAATCGTGACTTGAAGTTATATTTAGCATATTGTATTAAAGTGAAGAAATGCGTAGGAAAGGTGACTCATTCATCGTTTACATGCACTCGAACCTCGTCCCGTGCTGACGTGTTCTTGCCACGTTTAGAACCGAGATGTTGGGCGAAAGATTCCAACACACGTGTATGTATCTGCACGTCTTATATATCCACAGGAAAGCCTCGCCGAGTCTCCGAAGAGAAAAGTTAAACAAACAAAAGTTTTTTTTTATTTTACCAAGTAAGGCCCCACTGAACTACGTAGCTCTTTTTTCAGAAGCGACCTGGCCACAAATGATTGCTCAACGAAGTGGCTTATCATCACGTGTAAATGTACAGCAGTTAAATACTCTAATCGCGTGTTTATAAATGTGGAGGGATACACCAGTGGACTCGGAGTAAAATCCACGCGACCACGGCGAGAAAGAGAGACACGCGCAAACTCCAAATATACAGCAGGGTGCAGGGTCGGGATCGAACACACGACCTCTTGCATATAAGGCGAGGTAGTTAACATCTCGCCAGCGTAGCACGCCTAAGAAGAACCCCCCCCCCCCACACACACACACGAGGAGGGATGACAATAGAAGGTTCGCAGAGTTAAACATCAATCAATCCACTGCTGCAATGCCATCTCCCACGCACATTCGCAGCCTCGACATGCACCTGACGAAGCACTGGTGGGTCACAGGTTGTCCACCTGCTGGACGAACCACGCATCGTGCGGTAGTAGATGCGTTCCAAAAAAGAAAAAAATACGCGCAAAGCAAAACGGCGTAGCATGGACCACACTACACACACACACACAATGTTGTCCCACGTGCAACCGCATAGCCCTATGCGGAGTGAATTCAAACCGCATGTGGCGAATTTTGAGTAGAATTACGCGCAAAATCGCACAATCCGAACCCGCATAGAGCGAGGGGAAACCTGTACGTAAGAAGCTGGTGATTCGCTCATAGGGTTTTTCGCTTTCGCGTCATTGTCCGTAGCGTGTGCCACGCTGCGTCAGTACGGAGACCGGATTGTCTCCAGGGTGAATTGCGGCTGGCCGTTTACAAAATCACCCTCGCCTTGAATCGAGAACTCCCCCCCCACCCACCCCACCCCCTGTCATCCCGCCAATCTCGCACCCGTCTCTCTTTCTCACCTCGTTTTACCTGCTCACCTTGAGGCTCTCCCCTCCTCCACTCCTTGCTTCCCCCCCCCCCCCCCCCAATAAAAAAGTGTGTGCACTGTGGGGCGACTCTCTCGCAGCGTGACAGAGTCGCAATCGGCCCACGTGATGGCATCACCGCGCGTTCCTCTTCCGAGTCTCTGGGTGCGATTTCAAGCGTGCGGCTCTCCTCGGCTTTCGGTGTTGCAATGACCGTGCCTCTCTGATCCACGTGTGCCTCTCTGATCCACGTGTGCCTCTCTGATCCACGTGTGCCTCTCTGATCCACGTGTGCCTCTCTGATCCACGTGTGCCTCTCTGATCCACGTGCGCCTCTCTGATCCACGTGCGCCTCTCTGATCCACGTGTGCTATGTGTGGGTGTGATCGAGAGCTTTATGACCAAGGCACCGTTGGTACTTTTGTAAAAAAATAAAAAAACACGTGGGCTCCCGCGACCGATATGATTCCGATTACTGTAATTTATTATCGGGCGCACATTGATGAGATCACACCGACTTAATGATCGAGGCGCAAGACTTGAGGGCGTTTTCACAATTCTGCCAACTGCCTGATAACGCCGGTTGCAACTACCAGCAAAAACTACGTATGGCGAACATATTTTGCACCCTACAGATCGCTCTCCAACACACCAGCGGAGTGCTGCTCCAAGCGGTCTGTTCACGTGACAACTTTCGCTAATCAGCTGCCGGGTGGAGGGAGGCTGTTACGACACCTGACCCAGCAAATCAATTATGAATCGCGTCGCTATGTTGATTCTATTGTCACGTCCAGTTCACATCGACTCTTAAGAAAAATAAAAACAACACTCTTGAGTGGGGACCGGGCAGAACCACGTCACCAGAAGGGATGACTGGAGGGCCGGCGGTGGTGACTGACGATGGGCACCGGCAGCTGATCGAGGGGAACCGCGTCCACAGAAAAGGACAAAGGGGGTGAGATGAACTCGCGTCCAGGAGCTAGGTGACTTGTCGCACTCCGTGGTGGACCGCAAGGATACCACAACGGCTTGCTGGGCAACAAAACAATAACTCCTGCTGCTGTTGCTGCTGCTGAAGATGATGGTGGTGGTGGTGATGATGACGGTGACATCACGTGCCGCACGGCAGCTTGCGTGATCGCGTGAACCTTTGCGAGTCCACCCGCTGGGACGTCGCGTCCCTCGGAGCGTGCTTTGTGAGGGCGCTGCAGCAGTTGGCCCGGCAACAGCGCAGCCCTTTTTGAATGGCACGACTCGGAGCAGAGGTGTGAATACACCTCTGGGTGGCGGTCATTTCTCTTGCAGCGACCCCTAGCGTGCGGTTAACCTCAGGTCAGGTTAACTCTACCACGAAGTAGCAGTCCCCCCCCCCCCCAGTGATAGGGCGGCGTGGGGGAGGAATAGGATTAGCTGGCAGACTTCTCAAGTTCATGATACCCCAGGCAATATTTGAGCAACGGTCACTGGCAATCTTCACCGGCGACACATTTGCTACGAACAACTAAAGGCCAATCTTGAACTGAAGGCCACTCATACAGCGCATCGCGTCGACCACGGTTCTTCAACTATATTTTCCGTCGGGCCGCGTGACAAAACTCGGGTGAGCTGCTGGCCACGTGTTGCCACGTGTCATTGTAACGTCTTAACCCTACAGCGAGTTCCTCAACTATGGTCGTTGTGACGTCACGCGGCATTGTGACATCATAATGCCGAGTGCGTGTGGCCGCCGATCTGTTAACTCATACTCTGCGGGTCGCTCTCTTGTTTAGCTCTCTTTCGCCTCACTCATTTGTACCGCTCTCTCTCTCTCTACGGCTCGGCAGAACCACGTTTCTCAGCGGGCCACTAGATGAGCCCAAGGCTCACCAGCCAGTGTACTCATTGACATCTTTTTCTATCTGTACGGGGGGAGGGGGGATAGAGCGTTGTCCCCTCGCGCACCCGTGGGTTTTCTTCGGTTTCCTCCCGCTTGCATAGTAAACAACTCACCGTTACCTGGCCGACAACGTCGTTCAGGACCCTGGTGAAAAGGAGGCCTGCAACTCAGTTGCGGCCCTCCTGCGTAAGTGTGGAAGAAGAAGAAGACGAACAAAGGCTAGACAGTCGGGTCGTCACGAGGAAACGGCCGGAAATCTGTGATAAAACAGCCTCATACAAGGTCATCGGGTTCCTCCAGCATAAGTAAATATTCCGACTCTGAAATGAGGTGGCGGAACCCTCGTTAAGTGAGCGCGAAGGGTCCCCCCCCCCCCTGTTCACTGCCCACACTCGTGCCCCACGCATCCATCGCCAGGGTTACCCGAGTCAAGCACTACTCACCTGCGCGCGCCCTCAATATCGCCACCCCCCCACAACCACCCCCGCGCTGACAAAGCAGTTCGGGAACGTGATCACGTTCGGCTGGCGAGACACGCGGGCGTCTCCACCTGGGGGCGAGGGAAAACGATCCCTCGGTGCGGCATTGTTTGACGCTGTCATGACCACACTTTTGTCGAGCAACAACAACAGAAAAAAACTCGATCGCCCGCTGCCCCTGTGTGTGTACGTGTGTTTAATTTCGTGGGAGCGGTAGTGCAGCGGTTAGCGCACCGGTCTACGAACCCGGCGACCCGCTTTCGATTCCCGCTCACAGCCACCAACACCGGTGACGATTATCTGAACCGGTCCTGGGCCTCCCCTAGGTCGACTCAGCCTCAAATGAGTAACTGGTGCGAGGCGTAAACATCGCCACTGGGAAGATAAAGGCGGCTGGGGGTGGTGCTGGCCACCCACCACATTATGTGCCGTGCCTGCCTTTATAGTTGCTCGCTCACAGCACTTGCCCCAACAAGCCTGTTGAAGCTACACGGGGGATCTTTATCTTTGTGTTTCATTTCCCAGCTCAGGCGATTGTTTTGCGTGTGCGTGCAAATGGGGAGCGGTGGCGCAGCGGTTAGGGTGCCGCGCCACGAACCCGGCGACATGAGTTCAATTGCCGCCCTGCGGCCAACATCAGCGGCAAATATCTGAACTGGTCCTGAGGCCTCCCCTAGGTAGACTCAGCCCTAAATTAGTACCTAGCGCATGGTGTTTAAGCATCAGCGCTGGGGAGACCAAGGCGACTGGGCATTGTGCTGGCTGCCTATTGTCTCGTTTACCATTCCAGCCTTCATAAGTGTTCGCTAACAGCACTTACCCCAACAAGCCTGTTAAAGCTATACAGGGGATCTTTATCTTTGTGTTTAATTTTCCAGCTCAGGCTACAGGAAACACCGACCTCTGTTTGCCTGCGTTGCTGTATCCGCACGCCAAATAACAAACAAAACAATAGCTTGCCGCAGTGCAAATATCGTTAATTGTATTTTTGAATAGAAGCTTCGAGCACGTTGAACGCAGGTGCACGCCGAGGATGCTGGTTAAAAAAAAAAAAACATCCTGGACGGGTAGGGGTAAGAAATATATTCGCGTAACGATTCACACCGCCGGCGATTTGATGACATTTCTCAATATTGCGGGCAGTGATTTTGATTCCAGAATCCCATCTTGAATTGGCTGTGCAGCTTAGAGGTCACAGCCCTGACCCCAGTACCATTGGGATCCTGAACTTGAAACCAGGCAGCATACCCGTCATTTAAAGCGAGTTCTCAAACGTAGCGGGGTGATGGTCTCAGCCCGGGCAACTGCTCCTGTGTGAAAATCGTATATAAGATGTAGTTTTGTACTTAATTTGACTACATGTCAGTTCTGAAATGTATAATATCAGTTTGTTATTTGACAAACTTTACAACAAAAACAAAAAGTGCAAGAGCCATTTATTTTGCCATGTCGGGTGGCGGAAGGCATACGACACACATTGGCATTGCACTCACGTGGCGATGCGACCTCAAAAACTAATTATGAATCATTCACACCGCGAAGGAAAAGCAGACGTGCTTGGGCAGACATACGTTGCTGGCAGGGCGGCCAATGGCCAACGGTCGAGACGGGTGATAGAGCGGCAGCTAAAGGAGTGAAAACCAACACGACGAGCCTGTCCGCTCGTGGGGGCGGTCGCGATACGGCAGACCTTGCACCAGGCCTGGCACTCCTCCTCGGAGCGGGCCAACGAGAGCGGGGGCAGTCACGGGCACGGGGTCTGGTGAGATTACGGCTTATCAAGTGCAGAGGCTCCAGAGCGGTGGAGCCTCCATGGTCCTTTCGGACGCTCGTGGGCACAGGAGTGTAGACACGGATAAAGTGGCCGTGGAAATGCGACCATCGGGGCACGCGGCAAGTTTAGATCAGCCAGCTTGCCAACAGGCGATGTACATCGCGGGGCAAGCATCGAACCGGTTTAAGTGGCATTGCACCGCGGCGTACAAACCACTTGTACACTGCTTTCTTCTGCGCCGTAAGAAAAGGAGAGATTCTGAGAAAGCGCACGAAAAAAACGGTAAGAAAAGGAAGAAAAATCACGCTTATTCGTGGATTCTCAAACGCTTTCCAACGTGCGTCCGCTCTCGCAAGTGTTTCATCGGCAGTGACCCTTCTGAGCCGCTCAAGGACGCGAAGCCGCACGGCGGGGCGACGTGAGATGCCGCGGGATAACGCCACGCGTCGTGACATCAAGGACAGGTGACGGCAGAATCACCTTGGCCGAAAGGGCTAATCCCGTTTTTCGCTGCGATTTTGTCACCAAGCTTTGGGCAACACTTTTATCGAATTAGCCTCATTTGCTGTTTCTGTCGGGTTATTCCTTCAAAGTTGCATTTGCACATTCTATAAGGCTCACAGTTTTAAGGTAGATTCAAAGATGCGCGAAGGGAGCCAGAAAAATTATCCAAGCTCTGCGGGCCCTACATTGGGATGTTTGGCCAAACTGAATTAATGTGTTGAGCAAAACCGGAGCGCCCGGAAAAAAAAAACCCACGCGGGTGAGTGGGCAACCCTATACACCATGTATAAGTGAGGGAAAAAAGTATTTGATCCCCTGCTGATTTTGTACGTTTGCCCACTGACAAAGAAATGATCAGTCTAAAATTGTAATGGTATGTTTATTTGAACAGTGAGAGACAGAATAACAACAAAAAAATCCAGAAAAACGCATGTCAAAAATGTTATAAATTGATTTGCATTTTAATGAGGGAAATAAGTATTTGACCCCCTCTCAATCAGAAAGATTTCTGGCTCCCAGGTGTCTGTTATACAGGTAACGAGCTGAGATTAGGAGCACACTCTTAAAGGGAGTGCTCCTAATCTCAGCTTGTTACCTGTATAAAAGGCACCTGTCCACAGAAGCAATCAATCAGATTCCAAACTCTCCGCCATGGCCAAGACCGAAGAGCTCTCCAAGGATGTCAGGGACAAGATTGTAGACCTACACAAGGCTGGAATGGGCTACAAGACCATTGCCAAGCAGCTTGGTGAGAAGGTGACAACAGTTGGTGCGATTATTCGCAAACGGAAGAAACACAAAAGAACTGTCAATCTCCCTTGGCCTGGGGCTCCATGCAAGATCTCACCTCGTGGAGTTTCAATGATCATGAAAACGGTGAGGAATCAGCCCAGAACTACATGGGAGGATCTTGTCAATGATGTCAAGGCAGCTGGGACCATAGTCACCAAGAAAACAATTGGTAACACACTACGCCGTGAAGGACTGAAATCCTGCAGCGCCCGCAAGGTCCCCCTGCTCAAGAAAGCACATACACATGCCCGTCTGAAGTTTGCCAATGAACATCTGAATGATTCAGAGGACAACTGGGTGAAAGTGTTGTGGTCAGATGAGACCAAAATGGAGCTCTTTGGCATCAACTCAACTCGCCGTGTTTGGAGGAGGAATGCTGCCTATGACCCCAAGAACACCATCCCCACCGTCAAACATGGAGGTGGAAACATTATGCTTTGGGGGTGTTTTTCTGCTAAGGGGACAGAAAAACTTCACCGCATCAAAGGGACGATGGACGGGGCCATGTACCGTCAAATCTTGGGTGAGAACCTCCTTCCCTCATCCAGGGCATTGAAAATGGGTCGTGGATGGGTATTCCAGCATGACAATGACCCAAAACACACGACCAAGGTAACAAAGGAGTGGCTCAAGAAGAAGCACATTAAGATCCTGGAGTAGTCTAGCCAGTCTCCGGACCTTAATCCCATAGAAAATCTGTGGAGGGAGCTGAAGGTTCGAGTTGCCAAACGTCAGCCTCGAAATCTTAATGACTTGGAGAAGATCTGCAAAGAGGAGTGGGACAAAATCCCTCCTGAGATGTGTGCAACTACAAGAAACGTCTGACCTCTGTGATTGCCAACAAGGGTTTTGCCACCAAGTACAAAGTTATGTATTGCAGAGGGGTCAAATACTCATTTCCCTCATTAAAATGCAAATCAATTTATAACATTTTTGACATGCGTTTTTCTGGATTTTTTGGTTGTTATTCTGTCTCTCACTGTTCAAATAAACCTACCATTAAAATTATAGACTGATCATTTCTTTGTCAGTGGGCAAACGTACAAAATCAGCAGGGGATCAAATACTTTTTTCCCTCACTGTAGATGGAACAGATGGAGAGTAGTCCACACTTTTCTGCACCTCCTTCTCCTGGGAGAGCAAGGGTATGTCTAACTTCTTTCTCATGCACCAGTGATCTTGAGTAACAGCACATTTTGAAGTATCAATGCAGGCTATAAATTAGTCCATGGGCCACAGCAGAAATCGGTACCACCTAAGGTAGCAGCACATGTTGAATATTACCCACTTATTTACACGGCCAATAAGCGGTAATGGCTTGATAACCCAACTCGTTTCAAACGTTGATCACACAATTCACCGTTATTGGCCACAAGGAGAAATTTAAAATGCTAGACTTAGTCCACCTAAAGTGGTACCGACGAGTGAGAGACGCCTGGTCTGGGACACGTGGACTGACCAAGTTTGACCAAATCAGTCTTCCTCGAAAACACTTAATATCAGAAGGCACACACCCCAGAAATGCACCATACACAGTACTGTATATATATATTTTTTTAAACCAGAAAATAACGTTCACCGACAACGAACGAACGCATGCACCCCGCGATTGACGGCTTTTCCCAGCTCTCAGACTCGGGCGCACAATGGGGAAGAAGTCTGAGCCCTTTAGGATCGACGGATGACCTCACTCGCTCATTAATATCTGCCAGATATCAGACACTGGGGCATCTTGTTTCACGTTTGTTTTGCGTGTGGCGCAGCGGCTAGGGTGCCGCGCCACGAACCCGGCGACACGAGTTCGATTGCCGTCCCGCGGCCAACATCGGCGGCAAATATCTGAACCGGTCCTGATGCCTCCCCTAGGTAGACTCAGCCTTAAACGAGTACCCTGGTGCATGTGTTTAAGCATCAGCGCTTGTGCTGGCCACGTATTGCCTCGTTAACCGTTCCGGCCTTCACAAGTGCTCGCTCACAGCACTTGCTCCAACAGCTTGTTCGCGCTGCACAGGGGACCTTTGTGTGAGTGAGTGAGCGAAAGCATCATCGCGAACACGTTAGAAGCGGAAACAAGAACTAGAGGTGGAATATCCGATTACCGCCTCCGAGCAATCGATTGTTGTACTCCACCGATGATCGGTTTGATTGCGTGACCAATCGGATAAAACGAAAATAATCGGGGCTGAAGTAAGCGTCTCGCCTCGGCGTTATGTACTCTGTGTATGTTGAACTTCTTTCGCACCGTACGTAGCCAACCGTGCGAATCGGAGGTGCCTCCGTGTGCCACTGGACAGGTGGTGATGGCGGGTGGGGCTCGGTGCGGGTGGGTTTGGGGCCGTCCATAAATGACGTCACGCGATTTTTGACGATTTTTGACCCCCCCTCGTCACACGTCGTCACAAAAAGTCAGACCCCCCCTCAAATATGACGTCACAAAGCTCTGCCCCCCCCCCCCAAAAAAAACATGCTTCAAATCGCTTTAAACTATTGTTGTTGTAGTGCGTATTTAATGTGGCACTGCACTGATGTTGTAGGAGAAAACATTTATTAAAAAGTAAATTTAATTAAGGAGAACGTGCTGTCTATATTTATTTAAAGTTGCGCATTTTGATGTGACGTCACATTTCTCACCCCCCCCCCCCTCGTCACACATCGTCACAAATGTCTGACCCCCCCTGGTTGCGTGACGTAATTTATGGACGGCCCCTTTGCCGCTTTCAGGAGGCATGATGTTGGGCAGCCGACCACGTGTGAACGCATTACGTAGACTGTCACATGGCAAGTCTTTCACGCGCAATGGGATGGAACAATGTATTGTGAGCTTGATGATCGATGTTAATCGCGTTGTTAAACCCCTTACATTGAATTACCCTCACCAACAATCATCACGTCTTCTTCAGGGCTTGCTTTTCACTTTGACACAGCACGGTCAGCCAGTTAGGACTGTAATTCAGATAGTAACAATACATTAGCCTTTCTCGATAAGGGAGAAATGCTCATAAAATATAAAGGTGTCAGATGTACTTGAACTATCATCCACGCTCGGGTGGTGGAGGTTATATTTGATGTTTGTGCCGCGGTGACGAGATGTTAACTACCTCGCTTGGTATACATGAGTTCGTGGGTTCGATCTTGACACCTGCTGTATATTTGGAGTTTGCGTGTCCTTCTACATGTGGTCGCGTGGATTTTCTCCGGGCCCTCCGGTTCATCCCCTCCACATTTAGAATCAACATCACGCGTTTAGAGTATTTGGCTGCTATAAATGTCCACATGATGATAAGCTACTTCGTTGGGCTATCATTTGTGACGGCCAGGTCGCTTTGAAAAAGAGCTACGTAGCTCAGTGGGCCTTACCTGGTAAAATAAAAACAGTCAAACCATGAATTTATTTTAAAAAGAAAAGGTAAAAGTTAAAGGTGCAGCCCTGCAATGTCTTGCAAACCGCCCCTGCTGGGGAGCTCAAGAGGGGAATTTTGGGCCAAGTCTTCCACGCTGACCAGATATCGTGTTATCCCACCACACGCGACTTGACGATTGACTTAACTGTGGTTGTATGTACGTAATTATACTGTTGGGTGGACAGCAATGGGAGTGGGGGGCACGAGGGGGCAGGGGTTGTGGGTAGGAGGCGTGTCCCTTTGTTTCAACTGCCCCTCCCGGAGAAATAACAGGCGAGCTCTCGAATGCAAGCCCAGTGTAGAAGTTACACATTTATTTCTGAAAGTCAATCTTCTTTCCCTTTCATAGGGACATCAAAGCCACCACAATTTCACTTTCCAGGTGATCTGTTACGGTGGCCGCAACTCACTTTGATAGATCAGATCCCATTGGCGCGGGATCTGCCAGAGGACAATACCCAAGTTTCAGTGTGCGTACGATAGCACGCAACTTGACACTCCCTATGAAAAGTAATCAAGGTAGCCCATATGAAACAACTTACATTTTTAAAATATATATTTATAACAAGTTAGCGTATTTTTACTTCTTTCGGTAAAGTCACGTAGAAGGGAAACAATAAAATAAAAATAAAACAATAAAATTCTCACGACGTTTCGACTGCAACACAAGCAATCATCATCAGGTGTGAAAACCACGGCAAGAAAATTTGAAAAAAGTGGCGTTTTTTTTAACGTTAGCACCACGGAGAGCGATTTGGCAGATATTCAGATGGACGAGTCCATCTATCTTCGGAAAAGAGGAGGGGGAGACGAAAATAGATGCGGTTTGAAAGCCACCGTAAGCGTGAACAATCAAGACCCGAAATGGTTTATCAAATCCTTCCAATGATTGTTAAGCCAGAATCCATCTTCTCGGTTGAAATTGTCTCTGTGTTTGTATATGGGGATAGCCTCATGAACGAATCTCTCATGGTAGCCAGATGGCTTGCAAAGAACCTCTGTCTTGGAGAAGTCAATGTCATGTGAGCCTACTGAATTATAACAGTGATCTTCCACAGCCGAGGTGTGGGTCCTACTGTGTTTTAGGTCTTATGTTAGCGTGTTAAATAGTTGGGCAATAAACAATATATACAGTGAGGGGAAAAAGTATTTGATCCCCTGCTGATTTTGTACGTTTGCCCACTGACAAAGAAATGATCAGTCTATAATTTTAATGGTAGGTTTTTGAACACTGAGAGACAGAATAACAACAAAAAATTCCAGAAAAACGCATGTTAAAATGTTATAAATTGATTTGCATTTTAATGAGGGAAATAAGTATTTGACCCCTCTGCAAAACATGACTTAGTACTTGGTGGCAAAACCCATTTTAATGAGGGAAATAAGTATTTGACCCCTCTGCAAAACATGACTTAGTACTTGGTGGCAAAACCCATATTGGCAATCATAGAGGTCAGACGTTTCTTGTAGTTGGCCACCAGGTTTGCACACATCTCAGGAGGGATTTTGTCCCACTACTCTTTGCAGATCTTCTCCAAGTCATTAAGGTTTCGAGGCTGACGTTTGGCAACTCAAACCTTCAGCTCCCTCCACAGAGTTTCTATGGGATTAAGGTCTGGAGACTGGCTAGGCCACTCCAGGACCTTAATGTGCTTCTTCTTGAGCCACTCCTTTGTTACCTTGGCCGTGTGTTTTGAGTAATTGTCATGCTGGAATACCCATCCACGACCCATTTTCAATGCCCTGGCTGAGGGAAGGAGGTTCTCACCCAAGATTTGACGGTATATGGCCCCACCCATCGTCACTTTGATGCGGTGAAGTTGTCCTGTCCCCTTAGCAGAAAAACACCCCCAAAGCATAATGTTTCCACCTCCATGTTTGACGGTGGGGATGGTGTTCTTGGGGTCATCGGCAGCATTCCTCCTCCTCCAAGCACGGCGAGTTGAGTTGATGCCAAAGAGCTCCATTTTGGTCTCATCTGACCACAACACTTTCACCCAGTTGTCCTCTGAATCATTCAGATGTTCATTGGTAAACTTCAGACGGGCATGTATGTGCTTTCTTGAGCAGGGGGACCTTGCGGGCGCTGCAGAATTTCAGTCATTCACGGCGTAGTGTGTTACCAATTGTTTTCTTGGTAACTATGGTCCCAGCTGCCTTGAGATCATTGACAAGATCCTCCCGTGTAGTTCTGGGCTGATTCCTCACCGTTCTCATGATCATTGCAACTCCACGAGGTGAGATTTTGCATGGAGCCCCAGGCCGAGGGAGATTGACAGTTCTTTGTGTCTCTTCCATTTGCGAATAATCGCACCAACTGTTGTCACCTTCTCACCAAGCTGCTTGGCAATGGTCTTGTAGCCCAGTCTTGGCCATGGTGGAGAGTTTGGAATCTGATTGATTGCTTCTGTGGACAGGTGCCTTTTATACAGGTAACTAGCTGAGATTAGGAGCACTCCCTTTAAGAGTGTGCTCCTAATCTCAACTCGTTACCTGTATAAAAGACACCTGGGAGCCAGAAATCTTTCTGATTGAGAGGGGGTCAAATACTTATTTCCCTCATTAAAATGCAAATCAATTTATAACATTTTTGACATGCGTTTTTCTGGATTTTTGTTGTTGTTATTCTGTCTCTCACTGTTCAAATAAACCTACCATTAAAATTATAGACTGATCATTTCTTTGTCAGTGGGCAAACGTACAAAATCAGCAGGGAATCAAATACTTTTTTTCCTCACTGTATGCCACGTGTTTTTAACGTATGCAATGACTTGCATGGCAAAAGCCAAAGTGATTTCCTGGCTCATATGAGCATTTGGAGTGTTCGGTGAAGCGACCAAGATATTGCAAATGGACAGACATGCTGACCAGATTATAAGCCACCAACACCACCACCACCACAAGATAATCTTTAATAGTCAAAAATGAGAACTGTGGGCAAACGTTAACCAGGCTGAAAGCGACGCAATTAAAAGGGAAAACTTTGCTCTGCCTTAAAAACAAAACTACAACCTTCTTACTCCAACAGATGGTCGTAATAATAGTTGATGTATGTTGAACTTCTTTCGCACCGTACGTAGACAAACCTGTAACACGTGCAGCATTCGTTCACTCTCAGAGAGAGACAGAGAGAGGATGACGACTCAAGAGCCGCGGGAGGGAGCTACTGACAAGGCAACAACCAGCCAGGCGGTGAACCGGTGCCAACAATTGCCCAAGCTCTGCGCTCCTCTACACCTTAAGGCGTTATTAGCCAACTGAACCACGCGTGCGAGGAGGAAGCACGCTATTTAGTGCAGACGGAACAGGTGGAGTCAACATTTTCACTGTAATGTCTTATTTGTGTCTTTGTATTTATGTCTGTCTCCGTGTGTGCTTATGTATGTTTTATGTATGTGTACGTGCGTTCATGTATTTGTATGTTTGTCCATGTGAATGTATGTCTATGTGTTTGTTTATGTATATGTTTATGGCTATGTTTATGTGTATGTATGTGTTTATGTCCGTGTACATGCATGTTTACGTGCGTATTTACGTATATGTCTTTATGTGTTTAACGTCTCTGCGTGCATGTATGTCTATGTATGTGTGTGCCTATGTCTATGTGAGTGTTTATGTCTGTCTTTGGTCATGTCTTTGTGTTTATGTATGTCAGTGTATATATATGAGTATTTATGTCTATGTGTTTACGTCTATGCATGTGTCTATGTTAGTATTTACAGTATGTCTAAGTATGTATTTATGTCCGTGTGTGCATGTATGTTTGTGTGTTTATGTATACGTGTTTATGTCTTTGTATGTGTCTGTGTGTTTATGTCTGTGTGTACATGTATGTGTGTGCATGTCTTTGTGAGTGTTTATGTCTATGTATGTCTACGTGAGTGTGTTTATGTCTATGTGTGCATGTATGTGTGTGTGTGCATGTCTATGTGAGTGTTTATGTCTTTGTATGTGTCTGTGTGTTTATGTCTGTGTGTACATGTATGTGTGCATGTCTTTGTGAGTGTTTATGTCTATGTATGTCTATGTAAGTGTGTTTATGTCTATGTGTACATGTATGTGTGTGTGCATGTCTATGTGAGTGTTTATGTCTATGTAAGTGTGTTTATGTCTATGTGTGCATGTATGTGTGTGTGTGCATGTCTATGTGAGTGTTTATGTCTGTGTGTTTATGTCTATGTGTGCATGTATGAGTGTCTACGTGTCTGTGTGTGCCCGCCCTACCTTCCTCTTCTCCCTGAACTGGCGGAACGCGCTCTGCAGATCCACGTTCTCTTTATTCTGTCCACCACAGGACTCTGCATGTTCACCACCACCATCACCACCGTCGCTATGGCCTCGGTAACTCGATGACTTCGCCGTGGACGCCGTGAACGCCGACCCGTGTTGCCCACTCCTCCCGACCCCGCTCAGCTCCAATGCCATGCCCCCCCCGGGGCCAAAGTAGGGAAAGAGCCCAACCCGACTCACTTCATCCACCCACCCACACAACTCCCGGCGGACGTCGCAACCGCCCTGCGGCCTAGCGCAGGCTCCCGGGGCTAATTTCTAGGCAACGCGTAAACAAGTGCCGCGAGCCGGTGTGGGGGGAGGCGTTCGTGAACGGCGCTTTTCGTGACGCGAGATTGGCGCGTCGCGTGGTTGCGTCGGGGCTGCCCTCGGGTTAACGAGTAACCGGGGGCGGCGGGGGGGGGGGGGACTGCCGCGACTTTCTTGCCCGCGACTCTCCAAAGCCGCTTGGAAAAAGCTCCTAAAGTTGCTATATGGTTTAAAAAAAATGTTTTTGAAAGTGGCTTCCCTGGCAACGGCGCACCAACAATTGCCGTTGCTATGCGCGGGTGACACCGCGCGCTCGTCCAATTGGCTCGGGGGCCGCGGGCCCTCCGGCCAATGGGGATGCAGGGATGAGGTGTGGGGGGGGGCAACGCGGAAGCGGGAAGCGGCTCGGCGTGAGGCGCACGTGGGCAGCAGTAGGACCGCGGGTTATCGATGTGGGTGCAGTTCAGTCTGGAGTCACAGGGACAATAATACACACAAAAAGGCAATAATAACGCTTTTTAATCACAGAGCAACGTGCTCAATGTGTCCACCGTTGTTCCTGGTACACGACTCCTCGAAGGTCCACTGCGTGTTTTTTTTTTATATTGTATGAATCCCGTTTTCCTAAACTTTGTAACCAGTTTGCTAACGCAGCTCTGTGTTATTGGCTCGCGGTCTGGATGCAGTCTGTTACATTCAACAGCGGCGACCTCTGTCTCCGATTTCCTACGAGTAGAATTATCTGGACTCGTTCTTCCTTACTACTCAAACATTTTTGGCCTGCAGAAACAAAACATGAATTGAGGTTTTTTCCCCTATGACCCCAGATGTGTTTTTATATATAATTGTGTCGTTAAACCCCACCACCACCCCACACAGCCGACAACCGCACTCAACAGGAGGAGGATTTCTCCACAACTCTGGCCGTTGCTTGATGACACGCTCGGGTTGTAATCAGTGCCGGATGCTCGTAGCACAAGTAGCTACATATGCAGTAGCTACACGTGTAATAGCTAAATATGTAGTAGCTACGGGCCCCGCACTTTCAAGGGCCCCGCGCTAAATGCTTTCACGCTATCAATTCCGGTTCAGTGAATCTACACTTGCTAGATTACTACAGTACTATACTGCCTTCAACTTTTATGAATTACTGGGTGTTTAAGGTTATCGATTTGTCGTATTATCTGGCTGTATAGCAAATAAATATATATAATTTACTATGCAAGTTAAAAATGTGTTTTAATGTTGATGGGTTTTTTTTATTTAGGGCCCCTTTATAACATATTCCTACAAGCCTCGCATTAGCTGAATCCGGCACTGGTTGTAATCGCTGGCGAAACGTCGGACTCGAATTGTTAAATGAACCTTAATATGGCGCACAATGTCCGTGATGCAGTCACTTTTAGTCTGTGTTGATGGTCGGCGAAGCGGCAATCGACTAATCTCGACGAGTTGTAAACGATGCACTATTCAGAGTTTAAATTTTGGATAGCGGATTTTTGTATGCTGATGCTTGGCGTTTCGACATCGCAGAGTGGCACTGATTTCGGATTGATTGGTCACCCCGATCGCGGAGTTAAGTAACACCCCTGGAAAAAATAGTGTCCCAGAAATAAAATATTTAATTGCCTCGGCCAATTTGTATTATTTGGTACCCCGGGGTACCGCCATAAGAATCAAATGTTGTGGTGTGCTGTACTAGTAACGGATCCGCGTCTTCTGTTTACGTAACACAACCTTACTAATTGGCTGTGGCGGGTTTAACGAAACATTTATATTTACGCGCTCTAACACAAAAAAAACCTCTTATTATGAACTGCACGCTTAGAACCTTTAGCCTGGAGAAATCCGATGAGCTATGAAGCTCTTTTTTTCTATAGATGTCCAATTGCTTATATATAGTTTATATATATAAACTGTATAATTTATATAGTTTTTGGCTTCTCAGCAGAGGACAGTGCAGCAACAACACAGTTTTGCGCTCGACGAACTGCATGTTTTATATTTCTGGAGCCCAGTACAGACCACAAATGCGACGGAGGCGGGGGGGGGTACAGAAACGTCGTGGACATTAAGTCCCAAACGCTGTGCTCGTGAGTTTAGAGGTGGGGGAGGGAGATTGGGGCGTCTATGTATGAACTTCTTTCGCACCGCACGTAGCCAACCGTGCTAATCGGAGGTGGGAGATTATCTCAATGAGCGTCTCTCACTGAGATGTTCGGAGTATGTTGATATATACACATTGCATGTTTATGTAATGACCGAAAAATTACCCCAAGCCGAATGCAGCCTAACGGGTATTTAAAAATAAACAACGGCCTCCGATTGTAAGAAAGAGGCCTCCACGGTGATTGGTCGGGAGGCAGACTTAAAGGGATTGGAGAACAAGGGGGTTACACGGGAAAACAAAAATAATAAAGAAAAAACCGCCACTTTTTTCAAAAATGTTCTTGCTGTGGTTTTCACACCCGATGATGATTCCTTGTGTTGCAATCGAAACGTCGTGAGAATTGTATTGTTTTATTTTGATTATTTTATTATTTCCCTTTCTACGTGACTTTACCAAAAGAACCAAGAATATGAATCCCTGCAGCCACGAAAGCTTTAAATCGAAAAATAATCCGTTACAGGGAAAGGACAGTGATTAGCTAGAGGTAAAAACAAGGACGAGAAGATCTTGACTTAAAGCTTTCGTGACTGCAGGAATTCATATTCTTTGGGTCTTTCGGTAAAGTCACGTAGATAGGTTCAAAGAAAATAAACCTATCTTCTTTGGTTCTTTCGGTAAAGTCACGTAGAATGAGAATAAAATAATAAATTGATAAAATAAAATAACACAATAATATTTTATCAATTTATTATTTTATTCTCATTCTACGTGACTTTACCGAAAGAACCAAAGAAGATGAATCATTGCAGTCACGAAAGCTTTAAATCGAAAAATAAACCTATCTACGTGACTTTACGGAAAGACCCAAAGCATAAGGACAAGAGAAAGGGGCTGAGGGAGATATAAGGGGGCAGCACGAGGAGTGAGGACGTTGGGAAGAAAGATACAAGCTGGGAGACAAGAACGAAGCTTAGGGTCCCTTATTGTTGGAAGTCTTAAAATAAAAGTGGCTCTTCATACGTGTCGTCGAGTCGCTACATATATATTGTAACCGATGAATCGATGCCTAGGAACGAGCATAACCCCGTAGTTACGTCGCGATGCTTGTTTGCCACGAGGTCGAGTGCTCCTATAAATTTGAGACGAGTTGTGAAACTCCACACTCGAAGCAGCAGCAGCAGCAGCTCTGCTTAATGTTCCGAGTCGGCTCCACAGTAGGTGACGGGCGTTGCCTTTCACACCCGTGAAAGGATATATAAGCCCTGGATGTTATTTATTCATCCCGCTTTGTTTTCAGGCGAGAAGGCGTACTCGGGACACGTCTTTTGCAAACGGATACCTTGCGATGAACACACGACCCCGGCCGGTGATTTGTGAAGGAGCAAAAGTGGTTGCAAAGATAAGGGTACGCGATCTTCAGAATGCGGCCGAAAGGGTTTTTTTTTTAATGGTTACGCGGAGATACGGAACGGGTCATTCGTAAGAAGAGCACGCAAGTCGCAGACGTATTAAATGGCACGTCCGTTCCTCTCACTGGTGTGAGAGGAGTTTGTTTTTAATTTCTAGTTAAGACGTCCATAGTACATAGTGATGGTTGCCTATGAAAAAAAAAATGTCCCTGTTTTTTTATCCCATGTAGCCCCTGTAGTAACTCTCCCCTCCCCATGTAACGTTTTCATGAACGTCGTATCAACCCGTTCCGTGAAGTCCCTGTAAACCCTTCGCATGTAATGTATTCGTTACCGATGGGACTGTGGCAGATGGTCAGGACTCAGTAACCGTGGAGAGGCGACGGAAAATGGAGAGAAGCTGACCATCGCGGAGATGGAGCGATAAGGTCACGCTCGTGTGCCGTGCGAAAGATCGAATAAAAACTAAAACTTTATTTTTTTTATATTTTACTAGGTAAGCCCCCCCTGGACTCGACAACTCTTCGTTAGAAGCGGCCTGGCCACAAATGGTAGCGCAACGAAGTGGCACATCGTGTGGAAATTTATAGCAGTAGCCAAATACTCTAAACACACCCTTCTCAATGTGAAGGGAAAAACCGGAGGACCCGGAGAAAAATCCACGTGACCACGGGGAGAACATGCAAACTCCAAATATACAGCAGGAGTCAGGGTTGGGATCGAACCCACGATCTCCTGCAGACCAGGTAAGGTACTTAACATCTCGTCACCGAGGCCTTGAGAGATGGCGACGGCGTGGGAAGGCAATCACCCAGCGGTTATAATGGCGGGTTTACTTTTGGCTGCTGTTTTCTCTGTTGACTGCTACATGATACTTTTAAAAATGAGACGTTTCCCCTCCTGGTTAATTATTTCCCCCCCCCCCCCCCCCCAAATAAACTGGATTAATTGAATTGCAGCTGCCATCTGAATTTATAACCTTGGAACTTGGCAGTGCTCGCCCAATTGCTCTGACATGGGCAATATTAGTAGTTCCGAAACCACCTTGTTCTGCTTAAAAAAATCATAAAGCGAACATAACACAAGCTGACGCCTGTGACCTCAGCGTTCGCTCGAGTACGCCCAATTACAAAATAATATTTCCATGATGCAAACCGCCGTGTGGAAACCCAAGACAATGTGAAAATACAAGTCAAACTGCATGTTTGCATAGCTGACTTTCCTAATCTTCTGAGGTCTGAAATTCTGTGGAGGGCAAATACACGCTGATTTTCACCCGAAGCGCCGTAGCGTGTCGCAGGGTCTGGAGTACACAGTTTAGATTGTTTGGCCGCTATAAATTTCCACATGGCAAGCCACTTCGTTGAGCTATCATTTGTGGCCAGGTTGCTTCTGAAAAAGCTCATTGCTGAGTGGGGGCTTTACCTGGCAAAATAAAAAGTTAAGGATTTTAGTTATTTGTTTACCTTTCCTATACTTTGTGAAAGAGATGAACAGCACATCAGGTTGCTCCTGCAGTATAAATAAAGATTCTGATCATGAAAAATGTGCCGATACGTTTGACCAAAGGCAGCCCCGACTGCAGTGCATCCTACCCAATGGGGATCTTGTTCTCATCCACAGCGTGGATGCACCTAACTGTTCAATAGCCAAAGTTCAGCTTAGTTCAGAGCTGTAGCAGACGGTACGGCCAGCGTGACGGGATCACTTGAGTGTCCCATCAGCATCGCGTCACGCGCATCCATTCAAATCTCCCAAAGAGCAGTGCATCCAGTCGTGTTAAGAGAATGCCAAAAGGAATCGGATTTCACAGAGCTGCCTCCGAGATCACTTCATGTGACCTCTGGTCTGCTTTCATGGTTTTATTTTGGTGATTTCGAAAAAGTTTTTGGGTTTGGACATGTTTGTTTTGTTGTAGTACGGAGTTAGACTGATGGCCTTAATCCAAGTTGTCTTGTGGTTATTGTTGTTTGACTTGCATCCCACTGGGATTTTTGCACACAGCGTTGGTGTGCGGTGCTTTTTCTGGAATATTTTGCTGTTTTCTTCCTGGATTTTCTGTTTGCACAGTCACATAGTCACTTTAAGATGTGTTCTTGTTCATGTTTTTGTTTTGTTGCGGTTGCACCCGATTCAAGAGCCGAATAGCTCACAGGGCTATACCAAAATAAATGAAACTGACAAACTGAAACTGGTCTACACAGTCGGGGGCACCACATTCACGCCTGCTCTGTACATGATAGTAGTCGTACCAATATTCAATATTCCGAGTTGGGATTCATCCAGATTGAATATGACGGTTTATTTGCGTGGGGACATTAGTGACCATGCAAAGATCGTGAATTTGCTACACTCGGGAACCCAGTTGAATTACAAGTGGCTGGATTCGAACCCAGGATTTCATCGGTGTCAGCTTGGCGTGATTACCCGAGCCATCCGCGCCACCTCTCAGGATCCCCTTTGTCGGGTGGTTGGCAGTGCCACTTTTTTTTCCTTTAAGATTGGTCGGCAGCAGTAGTGAATTGGACAGGACTTCTCGACACCAGAAAGTGTGATGGGAAGAAGATGCAACTCGAACCTTTTGGGCGTATCCTCAAGATTATCTGGTACTGGGATATCTGGCCTATCAGGTTCACTATTCAGATGTCCCCACGGGACGGTGTTATAGCGTGAAGGTGGAAGAGGCCTTCTAGTCGTACAGAGGCCACAAGTCATCGGGACCACCCTGTACAATAAAGATTTAGACTCAAGCAGCTGTCCCGAGATTGAGATTCAGGTCAGCAACGCTTGGCCTCCCCTGGCGAGTGTGGAAACTGGTGCCCCAGTTTTAAACCGATGTGTCGTTTCCATGGGGCACATAACGCAAATTTTAACTCGAGTTACCGTGTATATGTATATATTTTTTAAACTCAAGTTGATGGTCGCGAATTAAAACTGAATCCGTTGATTTTCTGGGCTGATCGTGTGTCACAGCGCTGGCCTGATCTCCCCGTCAGAGAGGAATATGTGCCCAACCACGTAAATCATGGGATGGTGCAGGTGATGGGGAACATTTAATTTAACATTCACAAGTTAACGTTTTTTTTTGCCAGCAACCCTGTTCTTGTGACCTTTGATGAGGAAGCATTTCTGAGAAAGTCTTACTTGGACGTACTTTGAGGAAATACCTGCCCATCTCACTTCCAAGCCTGGAGTAACTCGAAAATTCATGGAAACGCCACTTTTTGTTTTGGCAACCAACTCGAGTTGTCTTCTAACTCTGGTATCTGGAAGGAATCAAGTGAATTCAGGCTAACATAAAGTTGGCTCGGTTTGTGTAAGATGAAGACCGTGGACACCATCCTAAGGGCAAGGGATTGCATCAATCACAGACAAATAAACAATCTGTACGCTCAACAAGTTAGTAGTTTATTTAGCTATTTATGCAACACCTTTGTACAGGGTATACCTCCGTTAGGGCTGAACACAGCCCTTTCACAAGAACAAACTTTTTCTCTTACAGACTTTCCGGGGGGGGGGGGGGGGGGAAACAAAACACTACTTGGACACTGAAAACTCTTGGCAAAAATTGGGCCATTCCATTACAAAAAGGTTCCACGCGTTGGAACACTGCGAGCGCGTGCGCGTACGTACGTACGCGGGTGCACGAGGCCACAATAGCCCCACCAAAGTCCAAGCCGTACACGCGCGCACCCCAACGTCTTTCGTGCGCGACAAGTCTGACACGCGCCAAAAAAAATACAATCCCACGAAACCAGACGCACAGTTGCACTCGCCACTTATTCGTAACGTCCCAATCTTCCCACTTTTTTGTTTGCCAACACCTAAGAGTCTTAACTCAGTGCAATATCACGGGAGCAAAGGGGGACAATGGCGATGGGAACATGCCAGGATTGTTTGGTCTTCGAAAGTGCAAACGTTTTGGCACGGTTTTTTTTTTCTCACGCAGATATGTCCTGCTGCCGCGGCGACCGGATTTCAGTGGTTGACCGATATTGCATACTTTGTCCAAGGATAAATTCGCGCAGGTGGTCAGTGTTGCCAGAACCGGATGGAAAACACAGACCACCCTCCCACCTCCCCTCCTATTTCAGGTCAACTTCATCCGCATCAGACACTGCCTTTTAAAACAAGTGGGGGCAAACTTGGGGGATAAAAAAAACACTTTTCCACGCACACGGCAGGCACAGCCAAAGTGGGCCAAACAACTCCATTCTGCGTCTTAAAAAAACAACATTGTTAGTCCATCAGCCTACTTACCTGGCTTCCAGACCAATCAAGCTTATTTTTTTTTATCATGCGGCATGTGTCAAAGTGAGCAAATGGGGACCGGTTTTGATATTTATGGGTCTCGTAAGCAGTCAAGACTTGTCGAACAAATGCTGCTGGGTTACCAGATGTCATTGTCAAAAGCACCCCAAATAAAATGTGGGACCCTGATCAACTTCAATCACCCAAAGAGTCAAACCCGATCTGGATCGCCGTACTGGGTCACTTTGGTATGGCAGGGAACTCGGGATACTGCGGAGATAATCCATTAAAATAAAAAAGGTCCTTATTTGCACAATGAGGTGCCCCGTGCGTGCGTGCCTTTGCAGCCACAAAACACAAACACGAACGTGTTTTCACATGCCTAAGGGCATCAAAGAATAAAACCCAAAAGCCCCGTGGACGCTGGTGTGTGTACACATGCACAGCAGTGTGATTCTTGGCCAGCAGAATGGTTTTAAAAGGGGGTCACTAAAGGACACAGACGGTTGAGGTTCTCTGTTACAGCCGAAATGGCAACCTATTATTATAATTAAGGATACTCATTTAAAAATTTGAACGCGTCGCTGAACAGTTATTTCGCTCGCTCCCGAAGAGAGAGAGAGAACGATTCGGATGCACGGGGAGGAATCATAGCCGAGAGGGGAATTAAGCAGCCAGGCAGTGAACCGGTACCAAATCCCCCCCCGCCCCGCAAGCTCTGCGGTTCTCTGTCTATTAGGGTGTTATCAGCCAATTAACAAGCGTTTATACACGTCTTAAGAGTTGCAGGGACCATGCTGTACAACCGAATCCGAACTTGTACACAGCTGCCAGGGATGGTAGCACGGGCCACACTGCACCGATGAGCCCTAACTAATAACGGCAAAAACAGCGCAACCGTAAAAAAAAAAAAACCCCGACACGAAAATTGTGACCATCAGCGGGGGCTTGATTCACGTGTGTGGAAAACCGCCACCCCCCCCCCCCCCCCACATCTGTAGCTTCACAACGGAAGGCTGAATTGAAAATTTGAGGGGGAAATTTCGCCGATTTTCATTCCAAATATTGGTGGACAGTGGTTTCTCCACCAACGCGTGAATGGACCCTTGAATGTTTTGCCGAATAGAAAATAAAATGGAAAACCCGGAGGTCAAAACTGGCACGGCTGTGCACGTGCGATATAACACGCCAACGTAATGTGTGGCTATTGCATGGTCCTCCCATGATGATCTTGTGGCTCGTCTGCTGGTAAATTCTCGTGTTACTTGACAATTCTGTATTTGCCTTGCGCACACATTCCCTCCGCCCGTCCACCCACTCCACAGATGAGGCTTATCAACCACGGAAGGAAATGCGTTCGCGTGAAATACCATTTGGATAGATGGAAGACAAGCAGCGTCCTTTCACGTGTTCATAGAGAGCCATTACAAACACAGTCAGGGGATTGTATTATTATTATTGTTGCGGCGTTATCTCTAGCTCTGCGGGCCTGGGGGTCACCGAACACAACGCTAAGGCCGGTAACGTCATCGCACTAGAATGCTGCGGAAATCGCGTGCGCATGCTGGAGCGTGTGGGGCATTACACGTGCGTTTATGTCGTGGTCAGGGTTGGTGGATCACGGAAAGATTCATGGAAGAACTCCCTCGACCGATGTGGTGGCCAGGGGACGACGGTTAAGTAAATAAAATTGGATCCTTTTGTGGACTGGTAAATTTAGCGATCAATTGAACCCCATGAAAATCAAACGGCGACTGTGGAGGACTGGGGGAGGAGGACGCTAGGTTGATGGTGGTGGCGTCGTCGAGATATAGGTGCAAGAAAGGTTGCTCGTGGAATCGGGGGGGGGGGGGGGGTGATGGAGAGGGCGCAGAGAGAGTGTGGCCAAGCAAGCAGGGGATGGGGGTCCCAGAGTGAGTGGAAGATGACGCGGGGGATTTACAGGAGTGACCGGACATCTCAAAAAAGAGCTTTATAGCTCATCGGATTCCTCCAGTATCCATACATATTCTGATTCTGACCATGGTGAGTGGTGGGGCACGCCTGAGGTGAGAAAGAGAGAGGGTGGAATAGAGCTGCATGCAGCTGTGCCGCAGAGAGTGGGGGGCAGGGCGTCGGGGTCGTGCCGCCATCATCATCATCATCCACGATTCATCCACTGCTGGATGTAAGCCCTCCCCGAATCCGTGACCGTCTCTCAGAGCAGCGCCGCGATGCATAGCCATCAATCACAGCGTAACAAAAAGAAACAGGGAATATTATCGCGCGCACGGCCGACCGAAACAGTTGAGCGGCGTTTGTATTCCCATTGGTCAGCGCAACGAGGGCCCGACTGAAGTCAGCAGTTTCACAATTGAAGGGCTGACCGACACCGCGGTGGGCAGTGGTTTTTGTTGTTGTCGTTTTGCTTCACGCCGTTTAAGGGTGCTCAGCGACTCGGGACGTCGATTTCGAACGTTCACCGCGGAGGTGCTGCGTTGACCCGGCTTCTATCCAGTGCCGGGATTATTATCCTAGTAGTAAAAGGTAGCACAAGCTACGGGCCCCGCACTTTCAAGGGCCCCGCTCTAAATGCTTTCAAGCTATCATTTCCGGTTCAGTGATTTTGCACTTGCTCTATTACTATAGTACTATACCGCCTTCAACTTTCATGAATGAAGGTCAGCGATTTGTCGTATTATCTGGCTGTATAGCAAGTAAAAAAATGTGTGTCTAATCTCCACATCACACTACAGGCTCCGCACAAGCTTAAACTGGCACTGCTTCTATCAGCTTGCGCGCGTCGCGTGTGATGGACACAAAACATGGGACGGGCGGCACCGTCTCCCCCACCCTGCACCCAGGCCAATGGCCCAACAATTCCCAATTCAACGCGTACTTCCAATGTTTGTATTCGTTTTGTTCCACTCGAGACCTCAATCTATATCAACGCCACCCCCATCTGTCGCATTCACACCTTCACGTCTCTCGACAGGGACAACCTGCATCAAGCGATCCCTATCGTTCCCTCTCGCAACTCCGTGGTGGAAATGGGAATTTCTGCGACGCATTTGCTTGTAAATTAACGCTCTTGAAAAATTCATGGTTCGTAAAAAATACTATGTTTTAAAGCACAATTTTAAATCCAGTCGATACACTATTTTGCAATGATGCATCATCATCATCGTTGTCAAGATCGTCACCGCTATCATTCCATTTGTTTTCTTGCCTTTTTCTACATTTATAGACAACTGCACTGTTCATCTTGCCATTAACACAACAGTAACCCTCATACGGGCCAATAAACTATTTACACCGAAACAATTTTTTGGTTCCTGGGTCGTGTTATTTCCTAATTTTTTATGCCTCAAAAGTACATACATGGCTGTTATTCCCCATAAAACTTTGCTTTTGTGACCAGGACAGTGATATTTTGAAATTAACCTATTTTCCAGAACATTCCAGATAGATTCAGTGCTGAGTAAACTTGAAGAAACTTCTAGAACATTCCAGTAATAAATAATAGAAAAATACAGGGGCCTTAAGCCCACCAGTTCATTTTAGTTCCAGCTGCCTAAGTGGATACATATCTGCATTTTTCTGAGATGGCATCAAGAGGCTGTAAGCATCCGGCAGACGCATGTTGCTATGTCTGCGGCCAATTTATCAAGACAAGAGCAAAAAAGTACTCTGTGGAAGCATCTGCTAAGATGTGTGAGGCCTACAAGGCATATTTCGGCATGCCTGTTGGGGATCAATACAAACTCTGGGCACCTCATTTCACCTGCGAATAATGCAACAAAACTCTGGAAGGTAAAATGGACAATTGTTGCTGGGAATTTTACGTTATAAAATTTGTTAAAATTAAGAATACATAGTAAAAGATTATTATTTTTCACAATTTTCAATGTTATTGAAAAAAGATATCATTTTTGAAAAATGTTGCGAGAATCTCTTACACATTAGTCATGGGTGAAATAAATGTATTTTTGTAGGATGGTACAGACGGGAAAAGAGAGCCACGAAGTTCGCTATCCCAAGAATGTGGCAGGAACCCACTGACCACTCAAGCAACTGCTACTTCTACATGGTGGACGCTTCCAAACGTTCGACTGGCAAGAACGCACCTGCTATCACATATCCGGACCTTCCTTCATCCATCGCCCCGGTGCCACACTGCCATGAGCTCCCCGTACCCACTCCTCCGGAGAGAGAGCAGCCGTCTTTAGAAGAGAGCAGCAAGTCAGAGAGCGAGGAAGACGTTGTAGATCCAGATGACAAGTTCAGAGGTGGAGCTGAGGAGAGAAACCCATACTACCCCAACCAAAAAGACCTCAACGACTTGATCAGAGATGTGGGTCTCACCAAGTCCAATGCCGAGCTTTTGACGTCAAGGCTTAAGCAGTGGAACTTGTTGGATGAAGGTGTGCAAGTCACAGATCAGAGGATGCGTCACCAACCTTTTTGCAGCTTCTCCACCCATCAAGATGGGCTCTGCTTCTGCCACAATGTGACCAGTCTGTTCGAGGCAATCGAAATAGCCTGTAACCAGAATTAGTGGCACCTCTTCACTGACAGCTCATCCAGGAGACTCAAAGCCGTGCTGCACCATAATGGTAACAAGTACCCGTCTCTTCCCCTGGCTCACTTGGTGCACCTCAAAGAGGATTACAACAGCATCAAGACCTTGCTGGATGCCTTGAAGTATGATGAGTACGGCTGGGAGGTCATTGGAGACTTAAAAATGGTGGCATTCTTGATGGGTCTCCAAGGCGGTTTTACCAAGTTTCCCTGCTATCTTTGCCTTTGAGACAGCAGGGACACCAAGGTGCACTACCACAGGTGGGACTGGCCACAGCGAACCGAGTTCTCTGTGGGGAGGGACAACGTCAAGTGGGAGCCACTGATGTACCCTCGGAAGGTGCTGATGCCACCACTGCACATCAAATTGGGCCTAATTAAACAATTTGTCAGAGCTGTAGCCTTCAAGTACCTTCAAGACTTCTTCCCTAAGCTGTCTGAGGCAAAGGTCAAAGCCTGTGTCTTCGTTGGACCACAGATAAAGAAGATCCTGGAGTGCAATTAATTCCCCAAGAAGCTCACTAGTAAGGAGAAAGCGGTTTGGAACAGCTTTGTCGCAGTGGTTCGTGGCTTCCTGGGCAATCACAAGGTCTAAAACGATGTAGAGCTGGTTGAGACTCTGGTGAAGAACTACGGCATAATGGGCTGTAGGATGTCCATCAAAGTCCATATCCTTGATGCTCATCTTGATAAATTCAAGAACATGGGAGCGTACTCGGAGGAGCAAGGCGAGTGCTTCTACCAGAATATACTGGACTTTGAATGCTGCTACCAAGGACAGTATAACAAGAACAAAATGGGAGACTACATTTGGGAGCTGATTCGTGAAAGTGATTTACAGTATAATCGTTAATCTCGAAAAACTACTCGCTTCTAAATCTTTTGTAGTAATTTTTGTATTACTTTAGTATAAATACATGTTGATTTGTATTCATATGGTTTTTTTCTGACTTTAAGTGAACGAAAATACACAAATTCGCCCGTTTTCTCATTGAAAATAGGTAAATTTCAAAATATCACTGTCCTGGTCACAAAAGAAAAGTTTGTGGGGAATAATATCCATTTTCTATACTTTTTAGGCATAAGCAATTAGGAAATAATTCTTACTACCGTGGAACAAAAATTGTGTAACATAGTGTTATTAGTCTTAGATGATCACTTTATAGTGAAATATCAATGGGTTATTATATTCAATGACAACAAATAAGTCATAATTCTAAGATACAGTTGTGAACTTTCCTTCCGTTAGATTTTAAAGGGGCCAGAATTCACCCAACAAAGTAGCTGTGTTTTTTTCAAATTTTCTTGTTGTGGTTTTCACACCTGATGATGTTTGCTAGTGTTGCAGTCGAAACGTCGTGAGAATTTTATTGTTTTATATTTTATTATTTTATTGTTTCCTTTCCACGTGACTTTACCGAAAGAACCAATAATATAGCTGTCACATGGTGTTTATTTACACTCGGGAGAGTTTGACTCATTACCACAACCCAGCTTGGTGACAACAAAAACCAGAAACACTGAGATAATATAACGCAATTCACACTCAGTTGTCAACATGTCTTCTCACCTATATATTTTTAGAAGCCCAAAGTATATTCCAGTGGGAATTAATGGTGCCAGAACTGGAGACACTGATTAACAGGAACACGCACACACGTGGTAAAGCCCTTTGTCAATCCACTGCTGGATGACACGCCGCTCGATGCCGTCACCATCTTGCACCGTGTCGTGATGCGGCGATCCCGGTATTTAAATATCATAACTATTTGTAATAGAAATGTGGGTACTGGATCTGACCAAGTTTATTCGGTTGTGATCTCATTTCTTTTGCACTGATTTTTGGTTTTAGTTTGTTGTCCTTTCCCGGCACTTCCGATTAGTGCGAATGGATACGTACGGTGCAAAATAATTTCAACATACATGTGTCATTAACTAAAGGAAAGCTCCATTAAGTGCCGTTTTTTTTTAGGGACGTACGTGCCACCCCCCCTGACGGTTGTCGCCTGGTATACAGATCGTGGGTTCGATCCTGACCCTGACGCCTGTCTACTTGCAATCTGCATGTTCTTTCCGTGGTCATGTGAATTTTTCTCCGGGTCCTCCGCTTCTTCCCTCCACATTTTGAATGAACATCACGCGTTTTAGAGTATTTGGCTGCTATAAATGTACACATGACGACAAGCCACTTCGTTGAGCTACCATTTGTGATAGCCAGGTCGCTTCTGAAAAAGAGCTATGTAGCTCAGTGGGGCCTTACCTGGTAAAATTAAAAAGTATAGTTTTAGTTTGAACGCGCCAAATTTATTACACTTCGCCCCCCAAAATATTATGCCGTCACTGCGGGAAATGTCACAGGAACGGTGCGGCCACGGGGCACGCCCAAAGGACTTGCCTTTTTGTTCCGCACAAGATTGCGTTACATACATTTGAGTGCGTTTTCTCAATTGGTTTAGCTTCAATCGGTAAAAAAAAAAAAGACAAAAAAAAACCCCCCCAAATTTATTCCAACGTCTCAAGACGAAGACTTCGGATCTCTCCCAGAGCGGTGCAATCACCGTTTCTTTTTTTTGCAAGCGGCCCCCCACGGAAGGGGATGCCAGATAACTACTTCCGAGCCGAGAAATAACCATCACCGTGGCAGTTAAAACCAAATTGGTTTTTCATCGGTGGTGTGTTCAATTGGGCAATTGCTAACGATCTGTCGACCGCGTCTCTCGTGCAAACACAGCTGCCGCCAGTCTGCTGGCTACGGCAGTGACAATCGCTCGTTCAACGTAGATTCCCGTTGAAAAAAAATAACACTGCCGCGCACGTGCGCGCGCGTGCACAAACACGAAGTGCGAAAGAAAATCAACAACGGCGAACAGCAGTAACATCCAACTCGCGTGTCTGATAATCAAACATGTTGGGGGGGGGGGGGGAAAGACAAAATCAATAGCAGTTTCTCTTTCTCTCTCCCCCGTTTCGTTGTCACGCCACAAATCAAGAGCTTGCGATTACCGTAGTAACATTTCTCTGTATGTTTTAGATTACAATATATAACCTGTAATAAGTAATATAATTAATCTAGCGCTTACGATATACTGCTACGACATCTACAAAGTACATTTTTTTAAAATTCAAAGTTAATTCATAAAGTCAAGTTTATATCATGGTGGGCTTTGAGGTGGATTATGGGGGGCCGAGGGACAATGGGGGGTGTGGGGATGGCAAGGGGTGTTGGGGGGGGGGCGAGAATGCGGAAGAGGGTGGACAGACAGGTTCAATAGTTACAGCTCAGGCATATATAGAACGATCGTCATGCTAAACTCTTAAGATTTTCTTTTTAAACATCGTCCAACAATGACTTTTTAAAAAATATTAAATCGTCAAGTCTCTTTTATTTCCGCGGCCGTGTAAGCTGTGAAATATTTTTTTCTTTTCAAGTTTAGGATTTTTTGAAAGTTTTTGTTTTTACCCGTCCTGTACAGCGTTATTTTTCAGTCGATTCGTTATTTCAGCCCCAAAAAAAAGTGGTGTTAATGCAAATATCGAAGGCGGGGATCGATTCCGGCGTCGGTGAAAGGTGTTCGCTAGTGGTGTTAACGATACATCGAATATATCGAATGTATCGGTTCATTAGGATTCCTAACCTCACGATAACGAGTGTCCAATCACGTGTGTAAGAAATTACTTTTTGTTGTTGCCGCCGATTCGTGTTAAGAATGCTCCAGGTAACGGATTCTTGCCACTAGAGGCGCTACCATCCACCGCTATGTAAAAAAAAATGCATTCGTGAATGGAATCAGGACGAGGAGGTTTGGAAGCACGGGGTTGTACAAATGACTTACATGACCTCATCGTTGTTCTATCAGAACCGATTTGGCATTTTCAAATAGTTCAGTAGAATATTAACAGAACAGTCGCAGGCTGAGAATGATTAACTTTCACCAAAATCTTCATGAGCATTACCATCATGATTTTAAAAAAACACGCCACAACCATGAAAGTTAGTTTTTTTTCTTCCAGAACAGAGAGCAACATAAGGGGAGAATTCATCATTGATTGTTTTTTGTTGGGTCAGATCACACGAGTAAACTACCAATGTGTGTCATGCACCCTCATCCACCCAACGCAGGGTGTAACAACGCTACGCTGCGGTGTGCAAGCAACAATAGCTGGGTGGGTAATGGATCGGTTTTCATCAGTAGACGAACGCAACACACGAGATATGCTCTCAAGCCTGGGTTTCTCCAACCACTTACCAGTGGGGGTCCCTAAAACATATCAATAGTGCAGTTGTTTATTGACAGGATGAATAAATAAAAGGGCACTTCATTCACCAACGCTGGAACAGAGCCCCCATAATCAATTCCAGCTTTTGCGCATCGCACAGTCAGACGTATTAAACCGCAATCTTGAATACATCGTTCAAAAAAAATAATGTTTACACGCGCAATATAAATGTTTTGTTTTGTGTTTGTAATTTAGCATGAGATCGCGCTACTTCAAATGACCCTCCAATCAGCGTGCAAAGAGTGGTCTGTAAACGATTTTTTTTGTCAAAATTCATTTCAAGTCAAAGATGGCATTTAAAAACACAGATGGGACAACTTTTTTTACACCCACACAGACCTAGACGCGTCCCCGTACGGCGCAGCCACCTCCCCGATTTAGGCATCTCTCTCAGCGCGAGCGAAAGCTCCACACAACCCGCCCCCACGTGCTCATTAAAGTGACAAAGCATTAACAAAAATCCCCCAACATTCATTAGCGCCAGTCACCCCCGAGGCTCCAATCACTTTTCGACGATGTAAATGCAATTGTGTTTGTGGCCACGTGGAATTGTGTGTGTGTGAATATTACACACACACAATGCCACGTGTATATTATACACACACACACAAAGAACCTTGTCATTGTGCGCGTGCCTCTATATCAACAACAATTATCATAGCCACTGCGATGACATATCCTACAATTAGTGGAACATTACTTCTACTATTTCTTATATTAGGGCCATCACAAACAACTTTGAGACCTACGCCACAGATCAACGAACGCACATTTATAATCCAGCCGATGTAGAGAGCAACGTGGCTCCTGTCACATCTGTTGCAGAACTGCACCGTCTTACGGTGACCGTGCGCACACAGTGCAAGGTTTGTGACGGCGGGAGACACGGGAGACAGAAATGAAGGGGGGCTGAGCCGGGTTTAAAAATTCATCGCTCTTCACAACGGCTGGGTCGTGGAACTCGTCGCCCGCGATTGGTGGGGGCGAGCAAGCTGAAAGTTCCGTCGACGGTACCCGTCGATCGATCGGAAACATAATTCACGTGAATCGGTGAAAAGAATCGAGCGACAAACTGGATTAATTCTGAGAGCCCGAACATCAGCCTTTGTGCGCAGAGTCGTCTGCTGTATTGCAGGCACGCACAGCGTTCGATGAACAGAACCGCACGGGAAGGTGAACGCTTGCTTTGCTGATGAAGATCAAATTTAAGGCATGGGAAAACAAAAAACAAGATTCGACAATTCAAAGAGTCGGTCAAAAACGTTTTGAGAACACGATTTCGAATGTTCGAATATAGTTAATTCCAAATTAATGAAAATAATTACATATGGCCCTCTCGTCGTCCACTGCTGGATCATGGCCTCCCCAAGTCGTGGCGGTCGTGGGGGTTGTTTGACCATACTTCACGGCGCTGCTCAGTGCGAGTTGGTGAAGGAAGGGGAAGCAGGGAGGTGGGGACCCTAGGATCAGTTTCAGGTATCGCCGGATTCACCGCGCAGTGCCACGATCCACTTCGTCACCGCCCCACCCCAAATCCAACGAATTCACTTGTTTTGGCGCCACGGTGGCTAGGAGATGTTAACTACCTTGCCTGGTATACAGGAGGTCGTGGGTTCGATTCTAACCCCGACACCTTGCTGTATATGTTTGGAGTTTGCATGTCCTCGCGGTTGCGTCCTAAGATTTTTCCTTCCACATTTAGAATCAACTTCACGCGTTCAGAGGGCAGCATTTGGCTCCTGCTATAAATGTCCTCACGACGATAAGCCACTTCGTTGAGCTATCATTTGTGATCAAGGTCGCTCAATGGGCCTTTCCTGCTAAAATAAAAAAAGTGTAATTAAATGATCGATTCATTCGAGTTGGGGGTCCAGCCTTGGGTGTCCGGGTGACTCGGGAAGGCTGTGGGGGGGGGGGGGGGGGTTATACCAAAGTCATCGCTGAAACAGCAGCAGTGCTGAGCCAACGCTGAAGTAACACAACCGCATGTTCCAATTCCGAGCAGCTGCTCGTGGGCTTGGCCACGTCCTCACCCGGAGTCGTCGAGTTGGGTAAGGTGGAATCAGCACGGTCGCCATGACGACACAACCCCTACCCCCCCCCGCCTCCTATCCAATCGCATGATAAATAAATAAGCCAAGTTTTCCCACTTTAATTTGGTCTAAGCAGTCTCCGATGGCATTAATTGGTTGACGAGTCTGGGTGGAAAAATTGTCCCCTCGAAATATCGCACGAATATCAAACACGGTCTGGTCTGGTGCCCCGGGCGGCCACGGAGGTCCCTCCCGGGGACACCGAGCCGTCTGCGGTGGAGCCATCACCGTGGTGGTCCCATGGGGTCGCCCCCGGGTGCAGATGTTCTCTGCCGTCAGTGACGGGGGGGGGGGGGTTCAAGAGCGGAGACCACCTTGTGGCCACGCGGTACGAATCCCAATGTAAAATTTGGACTGGCATCTGCTGTTAATTCTCTTGTCGCACGCGATGGCTTGAAAACCCACTTGAGATCGAAGATTCCAAATTCCCTTTGGAACTGCTTTTAGAGCTGACGTATGTTGTCCCTTCCCCAGCACCTACGACTGGCACGGTTGGCTACGTACGGCGCGAACGAAGTTTAACTTACATGGCGGCAACACGTCGAGGAGCCGAATACCAATGTCGAGGTCTGCTGCTGGCCACGACGAGAGGGCCCTTCAGCAGATAGAGTATCGTTTTGCTGTTCCTCCTTTTACATTGAAGGAGCACAGGACTGGAGTATTTTACAGTATGGGTCCACAGTTTGGGTTGCATGGCCACAATCGCACTACTGTGGCTTGTCTTTTAAACTTTCCATTTATTAGGCTGATAATAAAATTGCTCTTCAAAACGTTTTGTTCTTAAAACATTTCAACCGCCTCTTTTGCACATCCACAATGTTGCTGTTATTGACACCGGCGTCACAATGAAGTTGAAATCACGAGCAGAGTTTAGGAGGGGATTACGGTGATGTTACACCAACATACAGGGGGTTGTATTCAATATATCTCACTCGCAAGATGCATCCGTTATAAACTTTTTAAAAGGTGATTTTGATTTCCTTGGACGTAAAGTGGAAAAAAAACATCACCCACTAACTACTCGCAAGTGAAATGCGGTCAACACACATGACCTGTGCACATTCGCCAAAGCGGAGTTTCTCAAAATCACCATCATTGTGCCCACAACCACCACCACCACCACCGCTGCCAACCCCAACTCCTGCAGTGACAGCTTTCTGCCATCACCAACCATCAGGAGCGTTCAGCGTGCAATGGCTTACTTTGCATATTAATTCAAAAAAGATTGGTAATTGTGAAGAGGCAGAGGCGTGGTGAGGTGTGCGTATTGTTGAGAGGACTAGAGTTGAGAAACGCTGCGCTGAGACAACCTAAAAGTGAGCCGCACGGAGCAGCACGGAGGATGGGATGTGCCAGCTCGCCGAGCATGAAACGTCCCACCCGTCGCCGCGACTAACATCGCCCGCCGCGCACACGCGTTACGCTCTGCAGCCGCAGAGTGCGTTCATCGGCGGCACGGTTGCCATTCGGATATCCGACAAAGAAGTGAAACCCCCCTTCGCCGTCAGAGAACGGCCCCCCCGAAGCGGATGTCACAGAGCTACCCACGCGTTCTGGCCACCGAGAGTAACGTTCGTTACGTGCCAGTCAAACTGGCGTTTTTAATTCTCCGAGGCGAGCTGTGGCCAAATTAAGCGCAGAATCACATTTAACGCGATGTGCAAGTTGCGTGCCATCATTGGTGACGGGCTGAGACCACCAACTCGCTGCACTTGAGAACCCAGTTGTAGTCGCAGGCAGCCCCGTCTGGATTCAAATTCGTAAGTTCAGGGGTGCCAGCTCAGTGGCCTTGACCTCTGAGCCACCAGGGGCCACCTTGCATTGGTGGACTTTTAAGCAACGGGGGCCACGATTCTAACGACGACGTGTTCGAAATGCCAAACCACTGGAAAAATAACACGGTGTAGTACTTTATGATGCGGTTACAGCCCTACAAGGTTTGAGAGTTTTGTTCTCAATCTCATCTTCACAAGAATGGGCCCTCTCCAGCTAGGGCACTCTACGCTCTGGCCCACTGGCAGACAACTCTTTTCTTAAAAAAATATTTGGCCGTCGCATTTGTCTCAAGCAAAACCTGAGCGCCGGTGATAATTTCCCGCAGAGACTCGGTGGTGGAGGCTTTCCTGGCAGACTTCTGGGCGATCCATCAGCAGATACCCCCGTTAAAACAATAATTATGGAGAAAACAACCCCCCTTTTCCAAAGCTTGTACACATTCCTCGGCACCAATCTGTCAACGGACGTATTCGGTCTTGTGATGCTCTCCCGCTATTAAGATACGGAGTTGTCGCTTTCACTATATGCGGTCAACCTGTTGAGAAGCAGGCGAGAGAGTAAATTATAAACCAGTAGGGTATCTACAAATGAATCGCCCTGTATTTAAAACTGAACGCGACTACTGTGACAGACGAGACAGGTTTAGGCGACGTTAATTATCACCAACAGTGGCACCACCACCACCATCGGGGTGGGTGGGCGGAGAAAAGTGGGGGTGTGGGTATGGTTGAGGCTACAGCGGTCGTTATGTGTAAAGCGTACAATATTCACCATGGGATTTTGGTAAAATGTTTTGCCAAGCCGGCTTCGGGCTGTTAAGAGGACACACGAGCGTGGATGCGTGCGTGCTCACTCTCGCTACCTGCAATTGCACACATTTTCAAGGTCAGACATTCTGCGTGTTGTCAGTGAAAACTTACATTTATGTTAAACATTTTTTTTTTTTATAAACTGGCCTCTTGTCTTTTTACCTCCATTTTTTTTTTTTTGCAAAACAGCCACTGCCCTATCTTCACCACACGCTAGAAAAATGCAAACAGGTAAATTGCCAAAATAAAATCAGTTTACAATCAGGGGTTCAATACACTTCTCAAATGCCCTTTTCTGTCCAATGCAAAACGCACCTCCAGAACTTGCCTTCAATCAGGATGTGGGGGAGGGGGAGGGTACCTCCTGAATTCATTACCAACAAAAGGTTTTGGCAACATCGTGGGCCAGGCACACACCAAAAGTGTATTCGCCACCCAGACATTTCTGAGTCTGAAACGGACTAAAGAACGTACGTTTCTCCACAAGAGCGCCTGCTGGAATTCCCTTGCGAGGTTCGCTAAAGTAACCAGGAGCCAGCCAGTTTGGTCGTGGCATTCTCTCCAGGTGTACGATTTTGGCAATGCCGCAATAAACAAAAAAAAGCACCTGCCCTCGCGTGTTGGCATTGTGGACACCCGCGAGCGGCGGCGGCTACGATTTTGGCACGGTAATTTATAGAGTCGAATTAAACGGCCGAGGTGCGGGGGAGAACAAAGCTGATCGACGCTGCAGGCAATCAAATAGAGTAGTTATTTATCACCGTGGCGCCAGCACCACCCACCAAGCCGCCACTGCAAACGCTGTTGGCCGATCTGCGATGAATGCCATACGTCCTCTGTACAGAAGATATTTTCAGCGCGTAACGTACGGCAGTCTCGAAAGGAAATAAAGGAAGCGCCCAATTGCAATGTGTTTTCCTATGGCCATTTTTACAATCGTTTCGGGACTTCATTCAAACTCACGATTTCTGTGACCTCCGTGCCAATCGTAGCCATACCCACCGGTGATGGCTGAGGTGCCGAGATCGCTAATTAAAAGCGGTACATGCCACGAAGTCCAAGCCACCTAACGACCAATGGGCCACGTGTTTCCAAACAGCCCCTAGTTAGTGCCGATTGGCTGTGAAACACCCGAGGCTCCCGTATTAGCGGTGTGTACCTGCCCGCCGTGGGTTGTCGTGACCGTGCCATCCACATCTACGATGGGTGTTCGGGTTGTTAGCGTCGAGTGTTGTCTGGCGCGACGTTCGGAGTTTTGCTCCACGTGCAAGGGACCTTTCTTCTGCTATGAAGGGCCATTGCCCTATAAGTCACCTATTACATTTTTTTTTCCATTGACGGCAGCGTTACTGACGAACGAACGTGTTCTGTTTTTGTTCTTCTATGCTTGTGTGCTCACTTGGCAATGCAGTATGACCAAAAAAATTCGCTGCTTGATTCAAGGACCGTATCTCACGGCACATGGAACGAAACGTCGGACGTCGTGCCGAACGCGACACGAGGTGCAAACCGAAGATACAATCGGAGAGCTGTACGGGGTGGGGGAGGGCGGGGGAGACGCGTAACGTCCAAAGGGATGAAATGTTAGGCATGATGGCAGAAAAAAACAACTTTAAATTCTAACTTGAAATGTTTCGCATAGCTTGTTATCTCAACACTGGAACATTGGGTATTTCAGTTGAAATACTAATAATCTCTGGACATATATGCTGCTTTCGGTCTTTTTTAGTGCTTAACAATTGCAATGACAATAAGAGCAATATTATAATAGTAGTATAACAGTCTGAATAAAATAAACACAAGGGATAGCCTACAATAGAAAATATATATTACCAAAAGCCGTCTTATTAAACTGTACTGTACTTAGCGTCACATCAAGGAAGGTTTCAGCTTTAAGTTCATAAAACATTGGTACGTAGATATATATATTTTTTTATTTTCCAGGAGAAGGTCCTCCAGTCCTGGGAATCAGCCCACCACACCGGACGGAAGTAGTGGCCACGCCTCGGAGTAAACCACAGGGGAATGTGCTTGCATCGTTACACTTTAACGGCCAAGGTGGAAAAACTCCACTCGATGGGATTGGAGGTCACTCCTCTGCGGCTGACCTCTCTGTCAGAAATATCTCCGCTTCATCGTCCCGCATTTCAGATTTCCTTCCCCTGTTTGCTTATGTCCAAAGCTTAACATTTTTCTCTTCTGCACTGACCACTGGATCTAGTCCCTCCAACGGGTGTCTACAGTCTCACAATTGCCACGTCACCACCTGCTGTTCCTCACTGCTCCGCATCTGAGCCATCAACCTGCTGCCTGCCCAGCAGGACGGGTCCAGAACGGGCACTCCCTTCGTCGCGTATCATCCCCTCCCCCCCCACGCCAAAGTCCAATAAACACAAAACATTTGTAACCAATAATAATAGTTATAAAAATAATTTAAAAAGCTGTAACCTTTCTCGATGGCTACGAAAAGTCGAGTTTCTAACACTGTCTGAAAACGGACGATGACGCATTTGCTCCGAACTAGGCAGGTGCTTTTTACACGCGCAAGCACTTGTTTGAAGCAAAAGCAAAAGAACGAACAAACTAAAACTAAAATAAACCTTTAAAAAAACCGACGATATTTTTTACGACTTAAATGCTAGATTCGAGATTAGGCCAAGGCCCCCCTAAAAACAAAAAAAAATTGAATAAAACAATACGAAATCCTTGAAAGTGTTCATGTCCACACACGTTTTTTTAAGTAGCGCATTCATAAAATGATATACCTTTTAGTCAACTTGAAGATGTGCAATGTGTTTTTTTTTGCTGCCTCGTGCTGGAATATAAAGCAGACCATTACATACCAATATAAAATAATATAATAATCAAGCATCGTGTAAATTATACAACCCAAATTACCCGAACACCACACATTGTGCAAACACATTTAAGCGGATAAATGTATATTCTCATGTTCTTTTTTTTGTTTTCTATATATATGTAAAAACACTTTTATGTTTTCCTGTCCTCCCATAAATTTGTTTGCAAAGTGTTGTCAACGATCCGCGTGGGCGAGTGGGTGGATGGAAGTTTTTTTTGCATTAAAATACCCATTCTTTTGTGTATATATATAGCGACTGCTAAAACAGTAACGCGCTATTAATAAAGTAACGTTTTCCGTGTACTGCCGCGGTGTCGACTCATCCGCGTGACACATGGAGGAACGTCTCGCGTGTAAATTAACGACAGAAACAACACGGGGGGTGGAGGGAGGGATTGGTTTTGTTGGCGGTGGAATCTGTCGACCACGGGGGGAGGAGGGAGGGGGAGGCACTTCAGAAAAAAAATATCCCAACTTTTTTTTCGTGATATTTTTTCGCGACGGCTTCCATATTTTTATTTTCCCCGTGCTTTTTTTTCTTTCCGTGATTCAGTCGAAAAGAGCAAAACCACGGCCCCCTCTCCTCCCCCGCACAAAAAAAAAGCAGAAATTTCCTACCATCAGTCTGTGCTGTGCCATGCGATGAAACTCAATCTCGCTTCTGCGGGCGCACGCGCTTATCGGCTCACGTCAGAATAAAAACTGTTCCTTTACAAAGAAAAAATGTTTTCTCTCCTCCTTGAACCGGCACCCATCTTTAAAAACACACGCGCACGCAAAAACACAAATGATGCGTGTTTAGTTAACGACGAACCACAATCTTAAAATTAGCTGGAACAAGAAAGCCACCAATTTCTTTAAATGCCAGTATTATTTATATGTGTGTGTATATATTTTGATCAGATGTGTAAAAGTCCACACAACAAATAATCTTGATGTGTTTGTCTTTAGGTTCAATGCGAGGGCAATCATTGATAGTAATGACCGCAGACAACTTTGTATTACCATGCCAAAGGATCACAGAGTTCTGTTTAGCCAATGAAAATGTCGGTTTTTTTGTTTTAAACAGTATATTTCATAGAAGTATAAGTGGTCTGTAGAGTACACGACGTTTGGCAGCTAGGTGACCTCTGTCTGCGACCTGATTGGAAGTTTTCATTCCTGTTGCCAAACCATATTTGCCAATATTTGGGTAATAGGATCCTCCAATAGCACCCTTCACATCACCCTTTTGTTGTTCCACTGGTGGATGAGGGCCTCCCCATGCGGTGTGGGTTATCTAACCATACTCCCTGGGTGGTTTCAGTGTGGTATGGTGAAGGCGGGAGAGCATAAACATGGCAGCATAGAAGTATAATACAACAATGGATGTTGCAGGACTGTCCTATGCTGCCCAGAACGTGAACATTTACCATGTGCCATTGCGTGGCCTTACAAAGAAAACATTATGTAAATAGGTGACATTTCAGGCAATGGCCCTTCTTAATAATAATAATGCAATTTGTAACGCGCGCAAATTTGCGGACGGAATGGCCGCAACTCAAAGGTGCGGAGCCAAGCTCAGAGTGACTCGAAAGTCAGGTTGTAGAGGTGAGTTTTTAAGTGTCACTTGAAGGATATGATGGAGGTGGATGCTGCGAATGTGCAGAGGGGATTGCGTTCCAGACTGCGGGGGCAGCCACAGAGAAGCGGCGCATAACCATGACCGTCCTGGATCTTCATATGTAACCAAAACGGTTGAAAACACCGAAGCACTTTGAATAACATTTTGGTGATCATCACAAATGGCAACGCAAAGTTGCCAGTACACGTTCTGAATGTGGAAAGGTTGCGCTGTAAGACACAACGTGGGTATGCCATGACCATCAACCCCCCCAAAAAATACTTGGGTTTGCCATCAGTTTCGGTTTGATGCATGTTTCCACTGCACCAGAAAGAATATGTAAAACTGCAGAATGCTTTTGGACGATGGTGAGTCACTGATTAGGAGCTGGCATCGCATGCACAGATGGTATTTAACAAACTGTGTTTCATTAGGATACATATGATCAGTGATAACTGCCAAACAAAAGAAAATGATTGCTGGCGAAACAAGTAGGGCAGCATAGTTCGACGTAAATATCAGTCCCTTGTGCCACCTGGCCACTTCTGATGAGGTGAGAGCGTCGAATCAACAGGTCACCGAAACTCGAAGCTTCACCAGAAAGAACATTCTCGGGTAGCGAAACTGATCCAACCAATGCCCACGAGTCTGACCATCTTGTTTGCGCTGGCGACTCTGAGCGACGGCTCATCACCTGGCACCCACCTGCACCGAGACGCTCCGCCATCACAGCTTGCCGGAGGCCTTGCCAAGCGGCAGATTCGAGACGTTTTCATAGAGGCCAAGTCGCGCCGAGTCTTGGCTCCTGCGGCCGTTGCAAACGCGATGGCCGGGGAGGGGGAAATTAGATTACAACACGGCGCGGCAGGACACGTGTGAAATGAAGCGTCTTGGAAGGAAAAAAGCGCGTACATTTGTGAAGCTCCACAAAAAAAAAACTCGCCAAACTGCCGGGTCGTCAGGAGATGGCAGTTTGTAGACCTCGCTGCATGGGCATTTCTGAGTTGTCCTCTCTCACTTATGGGGTTTTCTCTGGCTACATTGGCTTTAACCTGTAAGAAGAACACTACACATTTAAACACGTAGGCTTTCACAATTAATGTTTTGGTTGTAACTACCAGCGAAACGTCGTAACGAATTGAAAAACATCGTGCGTTGCTCTCCAACAACACTACCAGTGCTGCTGAAGCAGTAACAAAATGGCACGCTTGTTCACACGACGACTCCATGAATTGGCTGTGTCTGGTGGAGGAGGCTATACGACACGCAGTTTACTTCCGTGATCTTACCCAAAGAAAACAAATCAATTACGAATCAAGAGAAACACCATTTAAAAAAAAACGATTTGTCCAAACACCCCAATGCAGGACCCTCCTGATGAGAGTGCGGAGCGTTCCCTGCATCGTCATATTGCACCGTATCCCGCAAAAACAAATCCTCCACACCAGTGAATCGGACAGTGTACCCACTACTAACCACTGTGTAAACACACGTGGCGCTCCATCAGCGTGCGGTGTCGTTACTCCGTGGGATTTTCGCGAATGTGGCTACATTGCTATGTGATGTGTTTTTGGGTTGTTGTAATTATTATGAATCTGCTTGTTAGCCCTGGCACAGTCTCACCGAGTCTCCAGATTCTTTTTCAGGAGGGTCCTGCCAAGTTTACGCAGTAGGAACCGATTTCGCTGTGTGTAACCTCAAATGAGCAATTTTGCAGCTAATTGTTTAGCATAATGGATGTTAGGAGAACACCAGATAGAGTGTATGGAATATATATATTTTTATAGCTATGGCAGGTTACTGGAAAACCCAGAGAATACCCATGCAGAACAGGGGGAGGGATAAACACATTCCACGCAGTAAAGCGCCCGAGTCAGGAATCAAATCCAGGTCGTTTTGGCTGTGATAGACGAGTCTTACCCACTGGAGCGCCACCCTGCCACGTGTTCCTTTGATGGCCCCCCAGACAAGAGGACAGTTTGGGAACCAAACTATCTTTTCACAGAACCCCCCCCCCCCCAAATGAGAATATGTGGAGCCCAGCAGAGAGGGTAGGGGGGGGGGGGGGTTGGGGAGTAATTAATCCAGCAGTGAATAGATCATGGCGACAACGACGACGGACTTACGAGAGCGACACTCGGCCCGGTGTGAGGGGCGTCATGTTCCCCTCGCCGCCCCCGAAGTCGGCGGCGGAATACTGGATGTTGGTGTACTCCACTCCCTTCTTCTTTATCTTCTGCTGAGAAAGGTCGGCACGGTTACCAGGCAGCATAGAATCAATCATCTCGCGCGTAATGACGGTTTGGAGTTCCCTTCCTCGAGCCGTCTGTGCTGTCGGCTCCCCGCCCCCCCCTCCACTGCCCAGGCTTAAGATCTTCCTTTTCCCCCCAGCTCCGCCTTTGGCTGTCGCTTTCGCTCTATAACAATAACCACGCCAAGCTATTATTCTGTACAGCCTCCTGAGATGCGGTCGCGCGTTGCGGCGCCACATAAAAAGGCGCGTTTCTTTATTGTCTTGGGAAAAAAGTGATCCACTCGTCGAGCCGTGCGCGCGAGAAACGATTCGTTTTACAGCTCGCTCAAATTACACCCGCGTTTTTTTCATGCAAACTGTGCATGCGGGCGAACGGAGGGCGCACGCCTGCAAGAGAGACGGAACAAAACGAGAAAACGATCCAGCTGAAACCTGCGCGCAAAAAAAAACTGACGAGAAAAACCTCGGAGAGATTCTCGATTAAAATCCGGACCAGCCCCCTGCGCCTCCCCCCCCCCACCCCCCCCCGAGTCATGGCAAGTTACAGCAATGACAGCGCGGATTATTTCGCTGCACGAGTTACTTGCCTGCTCCTCGGCTAGCCTCTTCTGCACCGTCTCGATGTACTGCTGCACCGCCATATAGACAAACTTGTACTGCGCCTCCGTCTGCACCATGCCCGACCGCTGCGCCCGCACCATCTGGATGGTCTTGGGAATGTCGATGTCGCAGTCGAGCCCTGGGCAGGGAAAGGAAATCGAGCAATGAGACGTCGATGAGTGGCCATGCACGTGTGGCAAAATCGCATCACTGTTGCACTGCTTAGCCCGGCTGGCTACGTACGGTGCGAAATAAGTTCAACATACAGATATTACATACATGCGTACCTTTGCCAGTCTCCACTACAACTCACAGTGCCTTCTAAACGGGACTGCAATTTACACATCAAAGTCTAGCACAGGGAAATGCGATTCACTCTTATAGAGATCTATTAAAAGGGGCAAAAATTTACTTAACCCCAGAAGTTGACGCCACAAAACGAATCCTGAAGTGTCGTGAACAGACTTCTTTATTCACACAAGGCACACAAACATTGTTTGTTACATGTCACTCAGAAATGTGTTCATGTCACTCAGAAATGTGTTTTTTAGTGTGATAGCTAAAATTAGCCAAAGTTGTGCAAACAAAAACATTTACTTTGCAGTAATTACTGATTTGGCCGAGTCAATCAACACACTACATACTTGAAAACCAGATTTTTAAAAAATAAAACCGATATTCATCAGGTAAAGCCCACCGAGCACATTAGCTCTTTTTCACAGGTGAGCTGGCCACAAGTCATCGTGGCTCATATCGCCATTACATGTGGGGATTTATAGTGGCGGTCAAACAATCTAAACGCATGTTTATAAATGCGGAAGACAAACTGTAGGAACCCGGAGAACAATCCACTTGACCACCACGGGGAGAGGGAAAGAACACATGGACTCCAAATATACATAATAAAGGTTTTTTGGTATTCTTAGCTCTTTCGGTAAAGTCACGTTGAAGGGAAACAATAAAATAAGAATATGAATTACTGCAGTTACGAAAGCTTTAAATCAAAATTTAAGGTTTTTTGGGTTAGATCGCGTAAGTATAAATGTGTCGTAAGCCTCCACCACCCGACACAGCCAGTAAGGTTTGTCACGTAAACAACGCGCCAATTAGTTGACTTCAGCCCACTGGTGTATTAGAGAGTAAATCCACATTTTTCGCTGGTAACTACATACAGCATCATCGGGCGATTTGCCAGGATAGCGAAGCCATCCACCTGCTTCCGGTCTTAAATAGAGCAGGACGACGTCATAACTGAACCCAATCAGAGATCAGAGGCGGAGGAGGGGTGGGGGTTATTGTAATTACATGATAGATTAGTAATCAGTTAATTGGCATGTGTTTCCTCTGCAAGGAATGATAGTTGTCAGATGTATTACTTAAACATACAACTCGTTGGGGTACCAAGTTCAGGTACACCAACGAGTTAATTTGTTCAGTGGTGCTGGTTTAAATGTAATAGATCACACGGCTCTCTCGTGAGAAGGCACCATGTCGAGTGGGGTGCCCGGAAGAGCAGGCCACGACGTCGCGGCGCGCGAACCTTTCTGGCGGATGATGTCGATGAGGATGTCGATGACGATGAACGTGCCCGTTCTGCCAATCCCAGCGCTACAATAAAAGTTGCAGAAGTTAGACGGCGAGCACCGTGAATTGTTTACCCGAAGATGTGTCTTGTGCGTGCGTCACACACTGAAAGAAATCAGAGAGGGCTTTGCCCATTTCTGGCGATAAAACAAGAATTGTTAAAATGTTCAAACATCAAATACAGAATTGTGGCAAAACATGTAAACAAATATGCTCCCCGGGTTACGGAAGCGTTAGAGGTTCCAGAGAACGATCCATAACCAGAATTTTCTGTACGTCAGAAACTGAACAATTTTTCCCCAAAATCAATGATAAAATCCTTTAGTTGTACAACCCCTCCTACCCTTTTCTCTCTCAGTACCGTATCGCACTGACGTCCGGTTTTCGATCGCTACCCATATCGTATCGCTGTACATACCCTCTGCACTTCCTACGATTCTTTCATTTCATTGAATATCTACCCTAACACTTACCCATTGTTAAACTGATGGAACATATACTGTCTCAATTCGTCAAATTTCGTATTAATTTTAACAGAAAGCAGTCACTCCCAAATGTTTACCGTGCATTCGGCTAGGCCTAGACTTTACAAAGACAAAGATCCCCCGTATAGCCTTAACATACTGTAGGGGCAAGTGCTGTTAGCGAGCACATATGAAGGCCGGATCGGTACACGAGGGGGTGGGTGGCCAGCACCACGCCCGACCGCCTTTGTCTCCCTAGTGGCAATGTTTACACACCACACCAGGTACTCATTTGAGGCTGAGTCGACCTAGGGGAGGCCCGGGACCGGTTCAGATAATCGTCACTGGTGTTGGCCGTGAGCGGGAATCGAACCCGTGTCGCCAGGTTCTTAGCGCAGCGCGCTAACCGCTACACTATCCTCTTTGGTTCTATTCGGTAAAGTCATGTAGGTAAAAATAACAAAAAATCACGACGTTTCGGCCACAACACAAGCGGCCTTCATCAGGTGAAGGGACGAGACTGTCTGCAGGACAGCGCTGGAGTGAAAAAAGCCACACTATCGCTCCCCACTACACACGCACACACAAAGGTGGACTAGGCTCGTCTACACACATACACACGCACGCACACAGATGCACACAGTTCATGCAGTGAATAACTCATGAAGTAAACATAAAATCAAGAAAACTAGCAATAGAAACATGGGTAAAATAGATAGTTCTAAGCATAGAAAATAATCAATCAAGCAATGCTACAAGAGGAAAAGAATTACGGAACGCAAAGAAAAAATCCATTTACTTTAATCCTAGTGACGCTCGGGCTCAGTGAAGGCGGCTCTCTGCGGTATTCATCCGCGCTGCACTATTTACGCTTACGTAATTAACGCAAACATTTCCGCATATAGGTTTTTTTTTATATATATACGATTCATGGGACAATTGACGTCAAGTCGGATTTCCGTAAGCCGGGGTCCTTCCGTAACCCGGGGACTGCCTGCATATGCATTGTCTTGAAAATATATACGCATTGTCGCGTATCATACGCGCAAAATACTGAGACTCGCTCAGCCCTTTGTCAATTCACTGCTGTCAATGTGACCATTGCTTCGTGATGCTGGTCAGTGTGTGGGTCGGAGGCGGGCCCAGGATGAGTTCAGATATCACACTCGTCACTGACGTTAGCCGTGGCCGGGAATCAATCTCAAGCTATCCCGATTCACAGTGCAGTGTGCTAACCACTGCTCCATTTCTATATCCATGAATGAATTAAAATAATTTTTACTTACGATTATACTTCCTTTGAAAGTGTTAACCTTCATCATGAGGATTATTATAATTCACATCATACACATGCATTGACTCTCCAAAGCGGCAGAACCGTCACAGGCCTGCTACAGAAGTCACACACGCACACGCGCGTGTGTGTGTGCAGGCACCTGCAGTGGACGACTATGGGCCCCTCCTCGGAGATGCCCTCCTGGCGGCGGTTGACCTCGTCGAGGAAGCTGAGGACCCCTCCTGGCTCGTTGGGGACCCCGTGGTCGGGCCACGCCTTGAAGTGGTACTGCCACACGACGCGCGTGTCATCCAGCTGCGGAGTGGACACACGCGCAGCGGAAAGAGACTGTGAGGACCAAGTGTCAGCAAACGAGCGGCATGGACGGACACGTGTCAATGCAAGATACAGAGGCCCCGCAACACCTCAGGCAAATGATCGCGATCACTCAAGGACGGCTGCTGCTGCAACTTATCACTTGTGTAGTGACTTGTAACGTCACTGCCGTGTGAGTCTGTACACACACATGACGTCACTACGTGTGGATGTGGGAATGACGTCACGGTCGGGTCGGGGAGTCTGGAGGCCGTCGCGGTCAGTGCCACGGGGGTTGTGTGAGTCCGTGGCACTCTGGATGAACCCGGCCGGACACGTGACCGGATCAAGGTGGGGGCCGGGGACCCCAGGGGGACCTTGGGGGCCACGTGCCAGAAGCAGAGCCTTCTCGAGGGTACGCGAAGGTGGGCGTGGCCTGGGTGTGACCTGGCCACGCCGAGGCGCGTGTAAGCGGGCTCCGCACGAGGTGCGAGGCTGCTCGGGTCCGGGATGAAGACGCCTCATGAAGAGTGAAGTCAAGCCTCCAGTCAGCGTGGCCAAGCAGTAGCCCTCCTGGCTTGGCCACCGCCAGTCCTATCAGAGTGTCAGTGCTAGAGAGAATAGGTCGGTGGTCACCACCCTGTGTGTACTGTTAAGACTTAACCGTTGTGTTAGCTAATAAATAGTGTTGCCTCCCTATTACAACAGTGTGTGCGCCTCTATCGAACAGTTTCACTTGTAACGATTCATGGACTGTATGCCTGTATGTTGAATTTCTTTCGCACCATACGTAGCCAACCGTGCTAATCGGAGGTGCGGGGAAGGACAGACTAAACACAAAAAGCAGTTGTAAAGAAATTAGTTTTCAATCTAGATAATTTATTGCGAGGCGTACGAGACACGAATATAATTGGCTGCGTAAAATACGTTATTTTCGATTCTGCATGTGTTTTATCATAGAGACGTACAACGCAGCAAATAAGGCATCGAAATAAATTGAAAAAAGTAATTGAAAGAACCAAAGAGTAATTCCTGCAGTCACGAAAGCTTCGAATCTAGTTTGAACCACCTCCACGGGGAGGATTTGCCGTGCTTGTTTGTTTCACACTTAACTTCTAATTTAGCAATTCTTGGAAGAACATAATCAATCAGGCGATGCGTTAACTGTGTGCTAACTGACTCTCTGTGTTGCATTGCATTATACTTCCTAATTTGACTAAATTTGCTTTCTACCATGCTTGTTCCATGCTTGTTTATTAAGTCCATTCTGTCCTCCGGCCGCTACGGGCAGGAATTCCACACAACTCCCCCTCTGCCCCAAACCCCCTCCCCCCTCTCTCTCTATTTAAGGCCTCGACACAGAGACGTTGTCTTTCTGTGGGCCTATGTGTGTGTCTCTCTCTGATCGTCTCTGTGCGAGTATCTCTCTGCTTGTGTCTGTCTGTGTGTCTCCGTGTCTATGTTTTATCTCTCTCTCAAATTTAGCAAAATATTTGGAAGAACGTAATCAACCAGGTGGGGTGCTGACTGTTGTGTTGGCCGACGTTCTGTGTTGTATTGCATTATATTTCCAAGTTTACTATGTTTGTTTTCTCATTCATTTGTACCTGATGATGGTTGCTTGTGTTGCAATCGAAACGTCGTATTCTATTAATTAATTACATTTCTTTCCACGTGACTTTACCGAAAGAACCAAAGAGTAATTGATACGCGATGGACAATCTCACGGAATTAGCGATTACAATCGTAACATAAGTACGGGTGAAACCCGAAGATTGAAACCTTCAGAAAGTACAATCGCGAAGAAGCCGTAAGAAGGGGAACAATAACATAAAAAACGATGAAACCTGAAAATGAATTCCAGAACGTCAAACCTTGGAGCGGCAAAAACACAGTCGAGTGCAGAATGCTGAAATCTGCGAGGCAACGTGCCGGTGAACCGGCCGCTCGCCCACCCACCCCCGCCACTCACGTGCTCGACGTGTGTGAGCTCCAGCTGGCGCAGCATGTGGTCGTGCAGCGAGAGCTCGCGCACGTTGTACACGCGCAGGTAGCCGTAGTCCTTGGTGCAGCTCTCCTCCGGCCAGTAGCGCACGCACTTGTTCTGCAACCACACGAGTGTTCGTGTCAGAGACATTGTGATGGAAGACTGGCCGGGAGGTAGGGGAGACTGGCCGGGAGACGAGGGGAGACTGGCCGGGAGACGAGGGGAGACTGGTCGGGAGGGAGGGGGAGACTGGCCGGGAGGGAGGAGGGAGACTGGCCGGGAGGGAGGGGAGACTGGCCGGGAGAGGGGAGATTGGCCGGGAGGGGAGACTGGCCGGGAGAGGGGAGACTGGCCGGGAGGGAGGGGGAGACTGGCCGGGAGGGAGGGGAGACTGGCCGGGAGGGAGGGGGAGACTGGCCGGGAGGGAGGAGAGACTGCCCGGGAGGGAGGAGAGACTGCCCGGGAGGGATAGGAGACTGGCCGGGAGAGGGGAGATTGGCCGGGAGGGGAGACTGGCCGGGAGAGGGGAGACTGGCCGGGAGGGAGGGGGAGACTGCATGGGAGGGAGTGGAGACTGGCCGGGAAGGGAGGGAGAGACTGGCCGGGAGGGAGGGGGAGACTGGCCAGGAGGGAGGGGAGACTGGCCGGGAGGGAGGGGAGACTGGCCGGGAGGGGAGGGGAGACTGGCCGGGAGGGAGGAGGGAGACTGGCCGGGAGGGGAGGGGAGACTGGCCGGGAGTGACGGGAGACTGGCCGGGAGGGGAGGGGGAGACTGGCCGGGTGGAAATGGGATAGCGGTGAGGAGGGAGGGGACATACCCGGCTGCGCTCCACCTCCTTGGTCGTCATGACGATGACACGCGAGTTCTCCTGGTACACCATCCTCCAAAAGTCCACGATGGTGTTCTGTAGGCAGCCCTGCGTTGCTACGTACCGTTTCGGCGCTTTGCTGCCCACTCGCCCATTGTCGATGTCTGCCTGCTCACAGAAAGACAATGATCCCCCGTGTAGCCTTAACAGACCGTTGAGGCGAGCGCTATTTGCGAGCACCTATTAAGGCCGGAAAGACACATGATGGGGTGGGCTGGCCAGCACCACGCCCGACCGCCTTTGTCTCCCTATTGGCGATTTTTTTACACACCACGCCAGGAACTCATTTGAGGCAGAGTCGACCGGTTCAGATAATCGTCACTGGTGTTGGCCCATCATCGGGAATCAAACTCGGGTCGCCGGGTTCGTGGCACGGTGCGCGCTGCACTCCGCTCCCCGCAAACGCAGACACACACGCACACTCGTGAGCACACATACCCACGCACGGATATGCGTGTGCTGACACAAGCCAAAGATACCACGTGGCCCCCCACACCACGGGCTGTTGTTAGCGAGCTCCTACGAAGGTTGACACCGCGCACAAAAGGGGGTGAGAGGGAGGTGTGGCTAGCGCTGTGGCCAGTCGCGATTGTGTCCTCAGTGCTCATGATTACATACCGCCTTAGGTACTCATTTAAGGCGGATTTAGACCTATAGGAGGCACTACGACTGGTTCAGAGAATCACCGCTGATATTAGTCCTGGCCATAAATTGAATGTTTTTGGGCGATTTGTTTGCCTTCTTTGTAGTTTGCACTGCTATCGTGTCTTCATATCGTTTGTTGTTCCAACGTTCTGAACCGCCCCTCCTGGACATCTGTGAAAAAGAGTTTTATAGCTCATCGGATTCCTCCAGCAAAATTAAATAGAGTAAAACCTTGGATTGCGAGCATAATTCGTTCCGGAAACGTGTTTGTAATACAAAGCACTCGTACATCAAAGCACTCGTATATCAGTTGTGATCACGTGACGCCCGGCAGACAAAGCGTATACGTACTGCTCGTAATGCAAGACCTCACTTGTTTATCAAATTCGTATTTAACATTTTTGCTCGTCTTGCAAAACACTCGCAGACCAAGCTACTCGCAATCCAAGGTTATACTGTACTCCGATTCTGAACTCAAGGACCACGTAATTTAACAAAGATCTTCACGATCGGAACGACATGCCCAAAACTCCAGCATCCATCCATCCAAATGAAAAAAAAAAGGTCATCCCACAAATGAGAATTCTAATAGCGCAGGAATACACGTGGGGGCAGGCTGGCCGACGTGGCTGTGCCGCGTGGTTTGTGTTATTTATAGAGACTTGTTTTTGCTGGACCTTTCCCCGGGAGACTCACTGTGATGACGTTGGCGTTGATGTAGTCGGAGCCAGGAATGGACTGATCACCATCCTTCAGAATCACCCTGTTGTGATCGACTGAAAAACATAACGGAAACGACAACAATGACGAGACTCTCCCGTGGCACCCACCTAGAAAAAAACAATCGTTGCGTGGCACAGAGGCAGGTTGCTAAATGTTAAGAATATTGCAGTCCAGTGAATGGCGATGAGATTTAAAAAGCTACAATGCCCTTTGAACCTATGTTGCAATTAACCCTTTCCCATTCCAACGATGTACGTGTCCGTCGTAAGTTTTTCTTCCGATTCCGTTCCGATGATGTACGTGTACGTCATAGGAAAGGATCGTACGTCATCGGAACGGAATCAGACGAAAAAATGAAGTAACTTTATCAGTGCCGAGGCTCCCACGAGGCCATTCGGGAGGGCGTGTGGCAGTCTGGCGCCAGCTATCGTAGAGTGTGGTTGTGTCCCGATAGTTCTCTGCCGTGAGTAAAATGTCTTTAAAAAAAGTAACGGTGCTATGCCTCTCTAAATACAATTAACGCTAACCACTTGCGCCTTTCGGGATTCAGCGATGAACTGGACCCACTCAGCATTGTGCAGACATCTTGGAATGGGAAAGGGTTAATTGAATATTGCTGTTTTGGTACGAGGGCATTCAGGGCTACATAGTGGGCCAGTAAAATGCATGAGCAAAAACCAATGTTGTGCTGTATATCCACACCCTCCACACGTATGCTTCCAGCCTTCTCTTAATCTCACACTGACCAACATGGTCAAGTCTGGTCAAATAACCCCCACAACCTGCACAGGACTGGATTATACAAAAGGGACAGTGCGTAGCAGTTACTAGTATTTCGTGTGATTTTACATTGTTTAATTTTGAGTTGGAGGTGGCTGAATTTTACACTATAGATAACCAGAAAATTGCACGTGGGCGATGCTTCCTATTACAGATTAGCAGCACACGCAATGATATTTGCTACCATGGGTAAACATTACCCCCATGATATTATTGTTTCGCAACTTACGAAAATAATATATTTCCTACTACAGATAAGCACACACCAAGCAGAACAGAGTGCACAGAATTACCGCAGCAAACATTGTAAAAGATTGTTTATCGAAACCTTAAGATTAAACAGATTGCATTCATGCCAAAAATGTTGTCATCTCGGTCACACATGCAGCGTTAGCTTATGAGATAGCACTATCGGTGTCGACAGAATGATGGAATAACATTGACAGGTTGGCCTATGTCTACGTTAACAGATGAAAATTGAAAGATTTACAAACGGAGATACACAGACTGGTAAGCCCGATGGACAAGCAGAAATCCATACAATGAACATACCTACAGATGTAAAGACATTTACACGTATACATATACTCAATTACAGAATGGCAGATGGATAGAGAAGACTGATAGGCTGCCAGACTTGCACAGATAGACAGACAACAGACATGTGTTCCCCACCCAGCCCTGGGTAAAATTGACAAGTTATAATACTATAAGGCTTCTCACTTTATAAAAGAAAACCAGAGGAACATTCACAATCAACTGGTATCAGTTGTTGTTGCTACGGCTACCACGGGTGGCGAGCGACATCTGAACGGGTTCCTGGGTTACCCCCCCCCACCCCATTCGCAAACTCGCACGGAGCAGCGCGGTGAAGTACGGTCAAACAAAGGCCAAGACCAACATAGCTCGGCGGCGGTGGGGAGTTGCCCTTCCATCCAGCAATAGATTGACAAACAGCTGTAGGAGGTTTACAACACAGCATCGGTGTGGTGTCACGAGCCTCCCTTTGCCCGGCGAAGGAGTCTCACTCCCAAGAAAAACACGACTTTCCAGAAAAAAACACAACAGCAAGACTGGGCATGAGTGTAGATCTGGTGATCTCAGCGTCATTTCCCCATGCTGCGTTATCAGCATTTCACCGCACCAGTTCACTGCTTTATCCTGTGTGTGTTTGTGTGTATATATTTACGTGGGAGCGGTAGTGTAGCGGTTAGCTATGCTGCACTACAAATCCGGCGACCAGAGTTCGATTCCCACTCACGGCCAACACCAGTGACGACTATCTGAACCGGTCATGGGCCTCCCATTGGTCGACTCAGCCTCAAATGAGTACCTGGTGTGGTGTAAACATCGTAACTGGGGAATCAAAGGCGGTCGGGCGTGGTGATGGCCACCCACCCCCTCGTGTACCGTTCTAGCCTTCATAAGTGCTCGCTAACAGCACTTGTCCCATCAGTCTGTTAAGGCTATACGGGGCGTCTTTGTCTTTTCTGTATATATATAAATTTAAACCTATGCTAAGGTGAAGTGGCACATGACTTGTGCTTGCCAGCGATGACACTAATGACTTCACTCGCCTGAGACAAAATTACCCCGCATTCACGAAGTCTCAGAATACGCGAAGCAGGGTTTAGCCCAATTAGTCTTTTGGACGGGAAGACAAACCAGGGCTTGCAAGGTGTCGTAGGGTAGGGATGTTAAGTGGCCAGGAGTTAGCAGTGTCGGGTGTAAAACACTCATGTGCATGAGTATTCTCTGGCCTCTCCGGTTGCCTCCTACTCCACAACCAATACATAATAAATCTTTCTACGTGGCTTTACCGAAAGAACCAATAATATGAATCCCTGCAGTCACGAAAGCTTTAAATCGAAAAATAATCAGTTACAGGGGAAGGACAGTGATTGGCTAGAGGTAAAAACAAGGACGAGAAGATCTTGACTTAAAGCTTTCGTGACCGCAGGAATTCAAAGAATATGAATACATAATAAACAATGCATACGGAGATGTAGCAGCTGTCTCGGCACTAAGTGGCCCTCTGTGCGTACAGGGTATGGAGGGGGTCTTGGAGACAGAGGGTTATACAGGCACACAGGTCAAAAACTGACAAGTGTGGAGAGAGGTGCCTGGTGAGAATTTCAGAAAATCTAACTCGTGGCTCGGTAACACAAAATAGAGCCTTCATGTTGACTGTTCAAAAAAAACATACCAGTGGGCATAGAAGTTTAAAACTGGGATCTTGACTGTGAAGACGGGCAGCCAATATCAAACTTCAAAAGATTAGTGTGGCCAGGAGGGGGGGGGGGGGGGGGGTTCTTTCTGTGGGCCAATAACATCGTGTGACCGAGACGAGTCATCGACACCGAGCTTCTGGGCTTCAATCGCAGGCTTTCAGCCGGCTGCGATTCAACCGGGTTCTCAAGTGCAGCGAGTGAGTTGACGTGAAATATCCAACAAATGAATAAAAAAAAAAAAACGCCCCGTTAAATATGTTCCAACGTACTTTGGCGCATTTCTTTCCGAGGACTAAAACATTCAGTTTGATATCCAAGTGAAAAAAAAAAAACCATTACCCCGTATTCTTGTACAAGGAAATTGAGTTTTCAGGTCCATACGGCGTACAGTCGTTTCAATACAGGCAAAAAAGAGAAATGTTCTGTCTATTTGTTTGTGTTTCTCCCTTGTGATAAGACTTTGTAGGATGAACATTGAGATTTATAAAAGCACGGGGTGACCAATAAGATCTGAATTGGTCTGTAATAAGGTATGGCACTAAGAAGGGGCTTCGAGGTATGTGATTGCCCGAAACGTCACCTATTATCATTTTTTTTCCTTTTAAGACCACAGTGTTATTGACGAACGCGTTGATTTGAGATATATATAAAAACAAGACGTACCTTATAAGAGTGTGAACAGAGACAAAAAGACGAAAACAATATAGTCTTGAATCGATTGGCAACCGCCAATCGTGACAATTCATCAACTCGCAATCGATGGAGGCGGCGATACTCGCGAAGTGCGCCAAGGGCGAACTTGGTCCCGAGTGCACGGATGTGCAGAGACGGCACCCCCGCGGATCCCAGTCAGTGAGACACTCGGGTGGCTAAGAAGCATGGATGGATGGGGGAAGACCTGCAGATCTGCTGCTGCTGCTGCTGCTGCTGACGACATTACTTGCCGCTGGAGGAATTGCCTCAAGCAGTGACGCAGCAACAAATGTGTGCCAACGTGACGCCAATCAAGCCGATTGCTCAGCAGCTCGAGCGTGCCTCTGGGACGCGGTGGACACGAGAGAGGGTTGGGGGCGGGGGGAATTCCGCGCTGGGCTCGCTAAAGCCCACGCTTACACGGCAGGATGTTCTTGTAGCGGTTCTTGGCTTTGCTCTCCGGCCTCTGCCCCTCTTTGCGGCTATAGAGAAGTTTGCATTCCTGCTGCTGCAGGGCCTGGGGAGAGGGGGGGGCGACAAAGACAAGCGACGATAAGGAGACCTAACACGTTGGTTTGCACTGGTGTGGCGTGATGAGCATGAACTCTGGTGCAAGGGGTTGAAACGGGGCACCCAGTTTGGTTGCTGTTGCGACGGCGTTTTGTTGTTGTTTACACCTTGTGTTTTTATGGCATTCTTTGTTTCGTGTATTCAAAACTTTTTCCTTCGGGTTTTCATTTACTCAAGAATTGTTATAAATAGGACGTATCCCTTATATATATACAATTATTGTACGGCACTGCGAGATGCAATTGGCGTGAATGATGCCGTATAAAATGAAATGTATCATTTATTGGTACAATTTTCACCCTTTCTTTGTAGCACAGCACCTGGGGGGCCTCTCCAGCACAGTTGCACCACCTGTATGCTCAGTAGATGTGCCACAGAGCTCGCCGTTGGCATGGTCAGATGACGGGCTGTGTAGATACGAAGAGCGAAACAGAAATTCTACTGAAGGGTACCGTTTATAGTTATGGTCAACCTGCTCCGACCCCTCTCGGCTCACTCTGTCTTTCACCTCTGTTCGATTTTTTTCCCCGGCCCTTTAAACAAACCAATTCCTCTCCTTGTTCCAAGTCATCAAGGCTGAAGACTTGTATCTGTTCGTCCATATAGGGCGCCACGGTGGCAAGATGTTAACTACCTCACCTGGTATACAGGAGGTCGTAGGTTCGACCCCGACGCCTGTATATTTGAAGTTTGCATGTCTTTCACCCCGTGGTCGCGTGGACTTTTCTCCGGGTCCTCCGGTTTTTCCCTCCACATTTAGAAACATGCGTTCAGAGTAATTGGCTGCTATAAATTTCCATGTAATAAGCCACTTCGTTGGGCTATCATTTGTGGCAAGGTTGCTTCTAAAAAAAGAGCTATATAGCTCAGTGGGCCTTACCAGATAAAATAAAAAAGTTTATAATTGTTTAGTTTATATAACAATCCTTTGTCAATCCACTGCTGGATAAAGGCCTCCACAACCCTTTGCGGGTCTTGTGGGATTGTTTGGCCATGCTGGTCGTTGTGGATTGGTGGCATACACCCGAGCGAACAGAAGTACAGTACACAATATTTTTTTTTACACTGCCCTCTGCTGCCAACAGTGTTGTAAACCCACTTAGGAGGCATCGCAATCCGAAATCACGCCACATTGTGAATTACATTTTTTGGAAGGCCAAAAGGCAAATTGTGAATGAATGCGAGCACTGTGTCTTAATATCGGGCATGCCCTGACAGCTCCCATGTGTGACCGGCAGTGTCAATCGCACATTAATTCACAGCGGTTTCGTTTTGTTCATCGCTCATTAATGATTCACGACGGCAAGAGGAGGGAGAAGAGCTCGCAAAGTCGTGGGGGATGTGGTGGAATAAACAACGGTGGTGGGTGGCTATAGCCAAGGCTTCTGAGTGCTCTCCTGTGTCTGTCTTGTCTCTTTAGAAGCCGTGTGCTCTTCAAGAGACGGGAACGACTGGGGCCGGTGCAGAACCGTTCCGTACGCGGCCGACGGCGAGGCGCTCTACCCCGACCACCCCACACCCGTGCCAAGGATTCCACGGTGCAGCCAACGCATGGGCCAAAACTAATAAAAGGCAGCTGATGGCAGCATGTGATGCCTTCACTGCCCTCCCATGCCCCCATTGTTTGCCCCAACACGAAGTGGCATTCATCGTTGTCGACCATTATAAATCCACTGCTGGATTGGGGGGGGCCTCTCCAAGGCATCGCAATCTTTTACGGTCTCACGACATAACAATCCAGAGCGCCTGCACACCAGCCGAGTTCATCGTTCCGTCTCTGCGGTAGATTCAAGAGCCGAATGGCTCACAGGGCTATACCAAATAAATGAAACTAACTTAAACTAAACTATGTCCTCTCAGGCGTGTTCGTTCCTGCAACTGTCACTCCGTCGTTATTCCCAACCACCGGGCCACCAACCCTTCTATAGCGACAAATCCCGCCATCGATCACTTACTTTTCTAAAAAATCCTTAACCTCAATGTCGTCTAATTAATTTGTTCCTCTCTCTATCTCCATGGCATTACAAGCGCGCATCTAGCCATGCTTCTCTCTGTACTTTTTGGCAGCCGCAGTTGCCTCTGTGTAGCCAGGTAAGCGCATGTCGGGGACAACGAGTGAGTCACATGCTGTTGCTGCTTATCGCTGAAAAGCGGTGGGAAACCTGCTTAAATGGGCAGGAAATTGTGGGGAAGAGAGAAAAAAAATCTGCCGTTTTTTCCTCCCCCCCCCCCCAGTTACTTATTGGAGTAAACTGCCTTTCATTCAACGGGTGATTTGGATCGTGACTCATGGCAAAGGAGGAAAGGAGCAAACACAAAGGCCCACAGAAAACAGGTGCAACATTAGAGAGCAGCACACAAAACGTGGAAGCCAGGAAGGACTATGAAAACAAAAACAAGTGAGGACGTGCAAAAACATACCAACTGTGCAAGCTCATGTTGAAGAAATCCAAGTTTCATCCCAACTGTTCAATCCGAGATGTTGAATTTAAAACCAAAAGTAGACACGGGAAGCATTCAATGATGCCACTTAAGTTAAAATAATTTGATTAGTGAATTACACACCTAAATACAGTATTTCTGATTGGCAAACATCACCAGTAGAAACTGCCTGAGCAAATATTCAAGGCTCCGGTGGGCATATCCAGGAAAAGTGGGAAAGTCAACGCTTTCCAACGGAGTTCAAATCATTTAACGACTGGACATCTGTGAAAAAGGACGTTATAGCTCATGGGATTGCTCCAGAATAAATAATTATTCTGATCCATGGGTTTGCTCTTTACATCGGAGGTGGGGGTGGGGTACAAAAACTGCCACAGGGATCATTCAATGTGAACCAAACTGCAGTATATGGTTCTGTTGCTTTTCGGGATTTACCACTTTAATAAAATACAACCAAATCTGCTAAAGTTTCGTCCAAAACTTGGGAGACAAGAACCAAATCTAACACATAGTTTTTTTCCCCAACTTATTGTTTTTTAAAAGCTACCTCATGTTCTTGGGTCTTTCGGTAAAGTCACGTAGATAGGTTCAAAGAAAATGCCAAAGAAAACACAAAAAACGACGACGTTTCGATCGCAACACAAGCTGTCGTCTTTTTTTTTTTTCCCCCGATGACGAACGCTTGTGTTGCGATCGAAACGTCGTCGTTTTTTGTCACAAAAGCTTTAAGTCAAAAGCTAACTCGTCGTACGTTTGCCTACGCCCCCCCCCCCCCACCCATCGTTCACTGCTGCAAACGCCCCCCCGGGCTCGCTGTCGGTAAAGCTTGAGAGCACCCTCGCGACCCGGCGACTGCGAGCATGGGCTTGCGGTGCCGTACTTATCGCCCATCTTATCCACTCTTCCGCAAGCGCCCGGGGACTGCGCGCGCATTGGCGGAGGGGTAACCGACGGGGGAAAAGCGCACGCAAACGCTCGGCTCTCTTTCTCTCTCTCAACCCGGCTACTGCTGAGGCAGCTCGATGGCTAGCCGCCCACACTCAGGGCTTGTTGTTGTTGTTGTCGTCGTCGTCCGATTAACGCGGTTGGTTACGTACGGTGCGGAAGACGTGGAACGTACCAAACGTACATACGTTGCTGTTTCCATATTGTAAAGGCACAAGTCAATTGTGCCTTTACAATAGCAGTTTGAAAGAGCTTGTCGGTCAACCCTGTTTGTCACCGTCAAGTGTGGCGGCTGTGCACGCGAAAGGCCCCTTTGTCAATTCACTCCTGGACGAGGGTTTCTCCCCAAGCCGTGAAGTTTCTCAGAGGTTATTTTATCGTACATTGGCCGGCAGAGACGAGCGCATAGACGAGTGTTCTTTACTAATTTTCAGAGGGGGGGGGGGGGGGCACTTTCACCGATAAGATATCATAAGTGTGTGAAGGCCGCCACACATTTGAAACCATTGGGGTTTGACAGCACGATGATGGAGGGGTGTTTTCACATTTTTGTATTGTCGGCGGCCGCACGTCATCAGGGGCCGCACTCAAGGCCATGTGGGGCCGCCAGTGGCCCATGGGTCTTGCAATGAAGAACACGGACATAAGACATGGTACAGTTAGAATGATGGATTTTCCTACACCGTCTGACAAATTAAACCCCCGCCCCCCCCGTGCCAGCCCACAACAATCTAGTCGCCCATCGAAGCAATATCCAGGCTCAAAATCTTGCTCAGCTTGCCGGGATCTGGACGAGATTGGGTGCTGTCCAGGAGATTTTGAGCTGCTTCATATTTTGGCCAAAAAAATTACAAATAGTACGGGAATATACGTATGTATATATATTTAACTTCTTTTTGAACCGTACGTAGCCAACCGTGTTAATTAAAAGTGCAGGGGAAGGACAAACTAAAAAAGCAGTTAGAAAAAAAACGAGTTGTCAATCTAGACTTAAAAGTGCATAGGCTCCAGTGGCTTCCTAATAACGGAAAGGACAAGCATTCCAGACGGCCGCAGAAGCGCATCTGAAAGCGCGCGATGCAGTGACCATCTTTATTCGATGGTCAGCCAAAGGCGGCTGCGAGGATGACCGGAGTTCGTGTGATAGTTTATTACTCTTTGACGAGATCAGCAAGGTATCATAACACGGCACGGGGGTTTTCACACGGACTCCGGAATCTCACCTCAAATTCTTCCCAGAAGCCCTGCTTTGACTTGTCCATGCTGTCAGCGGTCTTGCTCAGCTCCTTGACACGGTGCTCGATGCTCGAAGCGCTAATTCGGGTGGCGTTGAACGGCTGCCTCGGCGCAGAGGGTGAGAAATATACCATCGGAATAATCGTCATCCAAGTGCGGCAAGTCCTCGTTTAACGCACCAGGAGATGCATCTTTGGAAAGTGCCGCGCGAAGCAAAAAACGCATTCAGTGGAAACGATTTCCCCATATCAGATAAGGCCTACTTGAGCTGTAGAGCTCTATTTCAGGACTGATCTCGCCACAAATGATAGCTCAACGAAGTGGCTTATCATGTGGAGGGAAAAACAGGAGGAGCCGGAGAAAAATCCACGGGACCACGGGGAGCAAGACACGCAAACTCCAAATATACAGCCATCATCACGGTCGGGATTGAACCCACGAACTCATGCATACCAGGGGAGGTCTATTTACCTATTATCTAGAGACCTTATCAGAGACTGGGCCCATCATCCTCCTGTGTGAACAGAACCACGTAACGTGGGATAGAGCAGGCCTTCCTGGACTGGACGCGAGCCGCACGAGCACAGAGAGCGGGATGACACTTCGGCACCCACCTGCTTGAGGTGCACCACCGTCCCAGAGGTCTCCACCATGGGGTTCTTCTTGTAGTGCTCCACCAGGTCGGTGAGGGAGTCGAACTTGTCACCACCACCCACGTCGTACTTGCCGTCCTAAGCATAGGGGGGCGGGGGAAAGGTCAAAATAGAGGTTAGGTGACAGATTTACTTAGGAAAGCAATGAATAAATAGAGGACGGTTTTGTATTGGCTATATTTAATTTTATTACTCTTTATTTTTACATTATGAGACCTCCTTTGCCAGTAACAAGATATAGGAATAGGTTTTACCCTTTTAACTGGCACAAAAACTGACACCTTTATTCAAGGAATCATGTTTGCAATAACCACAACACAAGCAGTCAAAATGCAAACAAAAAACACAACTCTGATAATAATATGCACTGTCCTTGAACTGTCCTTGAACATGATGCCTTGAATAAAGGTGTCAGTTTTTGTGCCAGTTAAAAGGGTAAAACCTATTCCTATATCTTGTTACTAGCAAAGGAGGTCTCATAATGTAAATGCTCACCCCGAGCGCTCAATACTCTGATAGTGCGCTGTTTTTGAGTTGTACGCCTTTTGGCGTCTTCTGGTCCAACACCAATGGAGACTAGGCTTTAAGAAAAGCCGTCTCGGGTGTGGACCAATCAAATTCAAGGACAGTGCATATTATTATCAGAGTTGTCTCTTTTGTTTGCATTTTGACTGCTTGTGTTGTGGTTATTGCAAACATGATGCCTTGAATAAAGGTGTCAGTTTTTTTGTGCCAGTTAAAAGGGTAAAACCTATTCCTTTATTACTCTTGTTACGACTTCGCTTGTTTAACCAGGATTGCCACACTCAGTCTCAATACATCTTTTAGGAGGGCCCTGCCAGGTTGTTATATGTAATTTGAGTAATTTGAGATGTTTGGCCAAAACAAGTTACATTGAGTGCACCTCCGATTAGCACGGTTGGCTACGTATGGTGCGAAAGGAGTTCAACAGACCATACACATATCTTGTTTTATTTAATCTATGGGAGGAAACCGGAGTACAAGGAGGAAACCCACGCAGAACATGGGGAGAGAGAACGGGACAACGTCACACAGAATGTTTCATCACTAATATTGACGTGCTAAACAGAGCCACGCTGTGTCCTCTTCCCCTCGGCTACAGCTCCTCCACACATTACGACAAAGCCTCCTTGTATCCTGTCCCATCAGCTACAGTTCCTCCACACACTCAAGAGGCTGCTCCATTCCGACTTGCCATCTGCCACTTTCCGTGACGGCTGCAACATTGTTTATCGCCGCGCCTCCGAATTTAGCAAGACGCCGTCCTCCACCCACGTCGCACCTGGAATCGAATCATGATGTGCGTGATCTTGGGCCGAATCTCGTTGTTGTCGAGGCGGTCCTCGCTCGTGCGCACCGACAGCACGAAGTCTCCGGGCTTGCTTTGACTCTCGCGCACCAGGAAGCTGCCCGCACGCCCCTTCTCCGTCAGCAGCTTCTCGGCATCGCGCCCACTGATATGACCGTGGAACCAACTGCTCACGCAGAGTGCCAAGGTGAGGAGGGCAGCACGAAGATGGATGGGGCCACGGTTAGAATCAATCATCGTCGTCGTCGTTAGCATCTTCATTATCATCAGCCGTTGTCTATGCGCTGTGGGATGAAGGCATCTACAAATCTGTATCTTCTTTTTATCATCGTCATCATCAGCTGCAGTAAATCCATTGCTTGGTGAAGGCCTCCTCAAGCCCATCTCTAGCACCCTTACCCAAGATTCACCATAACCCAATGTCCAGCTCATCTCATCGTCATCGATGTTCTTCGCACTTTCGGATGAAGGCCTCCTCACGCCATCGCCGCTACAATATATTTCACTCCTGAAAATGTATCGATCTCATGGCACCATCTCCATGGTGATTGGGCCCCTCTCCTTTGGCTGCCATTTTTTCGCCGGTCTTGTCTATTGGCCATCGTCCAATACAGCGATACAGGAGTCGAACGCGTTAATGAATTGGCCGTCCATCTGTCTCTAACTGGGAAAGGGGACACAATCACTCCTGTAAACATGATCCAATGTAAATGTACAGTTTCGTAAAAAGTTGCATCACTCTTGGGATTAACCCCATTCAAAACCGGCCACATTGATCAAAGGAATTGTCCATGCACTCCCTGGCAGAACCGCTATCCAAGCCCCATCGTGGTCTAGAGACGTACCGCTTGGAGCGATCACTACCATTATGAACAAAGCAGGCAGAAAAACTAAAATAAAATAACTATCGGTACCGAGGTTTCCACTCGGCCATGAGGGAGGGCATGTGGTACAGTTTGGCGCCAGGTATAATAGAGTGTGGTCGTATCGCTACACTTCTCTGCGGTGAATACAATGTCTTTAAAATCAACGGCGCTGTGCATCTCTAAATAAAATTAACGCCGAGCCGCTTACATATTCCAAGATTCAGCGGTGAATGGGACCCACCCTGCAACTTGCAGACGTCTCAGAACGGGAAAGGGTTAATCGCTCATGAATCACTCCCGAGGACAAACGGCATTTTTGGAGAGCATTACACAAGCTATGGATAAGCATGGTTTTTCTTTGTTGTTATTGATCCAAGAGGGATGATGGCCATTGACCCTTACGACCTTCGAATGATAGAGCCACTCAGCTGGATTGCATTAAGGTAGAGAATAAATTATATTACCTCGGCTACCTGACTTAAAAAAAAGCGAAGCCTCTTCAACCAATGCTACTGGGTATCAACATTTGACATTATGGTCAGGAGCCGCATAAAAACCTATTACGTTGTTCGCATACATAAGACGTGCACCAAAATTCCAACGGGCGATATTAAAAAAAAAAATCGTAATATATATTACATCGGTAAAGTTACGATGCGCGGGCAAGAGCAAAATCAATTGGAGGCAAATAAACTTAACTGCCGTTGAATTTCCGCAAAGCTCATTTTCAGTAGGACTGATTTACGGGTCAATATGAGCGGCAGTACGTTTTTACAAGACGAACAGTGCAGGGAAGGAGCAGATAGGCCAGGCCAGGCCATGAAGCAAGCCCACACGAACAGAGCCCATGGGTTATTGTGAGGACCACATACGTTTGCATGAAAATCGATTAAAAACGTTCTCAAGCGTAAAAAAAGTTTCATCGTCTCGTCCCAGTCCCCGATGACTGGACAAAAAAAAGCAGGTGTGTTATATTCACTTGGATCAGCTCAGGATATATATATATAAAAATACTGGTTGATAGGCATGCGTAAAAACTGCACGCCCAAGGGAGACGTGAAACGGCACCATCCAACGTTAAAAAAGAGGTCTACTGAAGTTGACTCCACAAGTAGTTCTGTGGTATCAGAAATTCTGAAGCCATCTCATGACGTAACAATGCAAAGTTCTGTTGGAAAAAAACGTCTGCAAGGAACGTTTCTTAACCTGATGACGTGAAATTACTCCAGCAAAATTATAATTGGCGATAACATTTTGCAAATATATTCTCGGTTCTTTCGGTAAAGTCACGTAGAAGGGAAACAATAAATTAATAAAAAATATAAAACAATAAAATTGTCACGACGTTTCGACTGCAACACAAGCAATCATCATCAGGTGTGAAAACCACAACAAGAAATGTTGCAGTCGAAACGTCGTGAGAATTTTATTGTTGTGAAAACCACAACAAGAAATTTCTTGTTGTGGTTTTCACACCTGATGATGATTGCTTGTGTTGCAGTCGAAACGTCCTGAGAATTTTATTGTTTTATATTTTTATTATTTTATTGTTTCCCTTCTACGTGACTTTACCGAAAGAACCAAGAATATGAATCCCTGCAGTCACGAAAGTTTTAAATCAACATTTTGCAAACCTCAAGGTGAAAACTGAATGTGGGAGAACATTTAATAGGCAGTGTGTGTGTGTGTAACGACACACTTAATTATCATGGGCTTAATAAATAGCGTACATGTTCTCTTGCATGTTTAATAACACTAATAATATTTGTGCTTAAAATTAAATAAATTCACGTCAAACGAGGACCTGCATCGTAAAGTGACGTTCATTGCCGGTAATAAATTGATTCAAGCAAGCGTGACTGCTAATGAGACACTGAAATTCGAAACTGGTCCAGAGTTTGCTAGTCTTGAATCAATGCTGCCGAAATTATGCGTTCCCACAAAACCGTGCAGTCGATGCGTTCTGTAATTTATTTTTTTAATGTGGAGAGATGGATGGTATGAAGGAGACATTTGATGCTTAGGTATTATTTTGCATTTATATGGCTCTTAAATGCCTTGGCATCTCAACGCGCCTAATATGCCATCCCATCTCAAATATTTGTAGGGGACCAAAGCAGATATGACAATCTACCCATGTGTGAATTAAGTCGTCCACATATCTTCATTACACGTTTGGCAGGTAGTTATATACCAGCTGTACATTTTATGCACATCAGAGATTATCTCGCCATGTATAGAGGAGTACTGTGAGTAACCATGAGGGGGCGAACAGAAGGAGGTGTGAGCGGGTTGACAGTCAAGGATGACGTAACGTCACGGATGGTGTAAGAGGTAGCTTCGGGAACAAAGGCGGGTCCGAGCTGGGGGGAGGAGCCACCCGAGGGGTTCTCAAGGGGGACCCCGTGACGGAGGCGGGGTTGTTGTGGGAAGCCAAGGTAAGGATCGGCTGATGGGAGTCTCTCCCTCCTCGTCGCGGAGCGGTGTTGGCTGAACCCCCGCTCCGGGCAGACGAGTGGGAGAGCCAAGCGGATAGCCGAGGATAGGGTCCAGAGAGTTCAGTAAGGTTCGGCTAGGAGAGGGTTCCTCTCTCCTCGTCGCGGAAGCAGTGTTGGCTGAACCCCCGCTCCGGAAGACGAGTGAGAGAGCCCCAAAGGACAGCCGAGGGCAGGACCCAAATAGTATTCAGTGTCCGGGGTAAAGGACCTAGATAGAGCGCACCTACACTGGTGTGAGCGTAGTGTCGAGTGTGACAGTGGCTTAATAAACGGCAACAGCCCTTATAGTCAGTTTAACACGTAGGCCTTCGCGACCAATATTATTATGAGCCCTTATAGTATTACTCATCCCCGCGTGGTTCTACTGCACAACATGTATGGATGCATTTGCCAAGACAAGTTCAAACACATTTGGCATGTAGGTCTGCATTTAATAATGTACAAAGATGATTAGTTTCAGCCAGTGTAAATTATGATACTGGACTACATAAAACTTACATTCGTCAATAACTCTGCCTTAAAAGGAGAAATATTAGGCCACATTTCAGGCATTGGCCCTACTTTCATTGCGCATAAATGTTACTGGACTATAGATGTTATCAGTGTGGTGGGTATTCTATGTGCGACGTAAGTTACTTCGCAAAAGTTGAGATGTTAAAGTTTGGCGTTCAGAGATGGGCGTTTCATTCATGTCTGTGTACCTACATGGATCAGAAACAGAGGCTTTAACGAATCACACAAGAAGCTTATGCTCTTCGAGGGGTAGGTTAGCACCCATAGAATTCTAGGAATCTCACGGCTTCATGCCGTAATCAACATGGCAATATTGGATTATAAACATAGCAAGGAAGCATTGTAGAGGTCATCAGGGAGAGGAGGTTGAGTGATGAAGATGTTCACGTTGCTTTTATTAATAATTTCATAAAGAATAATCCGACATTCTCCAGATGATACGACGCTCGGGAAAGAAAGATGCAACCTGTGTGTTGGTGCATCGCTCAAACGTTGTGAAACTCCCTTCCCCTGTGTGTGTCGAGAGAAGGGAGTACAGCAAAAATGTGGACTCCACCTGTTTCGTCTGTATGGGATAGAGTGTTTCCCCCTCACATGCGTGGTTTTTACCCCGGCTGCTCTGGTTGCCTCCAACATAGAAAGCACTCACGAATTGGATTGATGACACTTAATACATAGAGGACTGCGGAGCTTTGGCAATTGGTGACACCGGCTATCACATAGCTGCCTTCCAGGCTGTGTGGTTCCTCAAGCCTGCGAGTCGTTCTCGCTCTTAGAGAGCGATTGAATGCTGTGTGCACGTTAAAAGTTTAAATAATTCTAATTGTAAAGTTATACGAAAATGTTTTGTTACAACACGGCTGCATGCCGTAATCAACAAACAATTGTTGTAACTTTCTGACCATCCCCACTAACTGGACATCTGTGAAAAAAAGCTTCATAGCTCATCGGATTTCTCCAGGATAAATAAAGATTCTGATTCAGACGTACCTATTGGATTACAATACAGCTTTTCTCGAAAATTCAGGGAATAAATTGCACCTTATAGTCTGGGCAACAGGGTAATTTTATATGCGTGTATATATAGCTTTACACAATGAAAGCCTCGTCAAATTCCAAGGGGGAAAAAAAGAGATGTGTGTTCGAGTAGAGGAGGCAAGTTACAACATTGACAAGCACCGAAGGAGTGAAGCTTCGACTCTCCTGCGAGAAGACGAGGCGCGTCGGCACGGCGAGAGAGGGGAGACTTGAATCTCGATGCAATCCACAGCGAACAACACGGTGGCTATCTCGGCGAATTGAAATACTAATTTCTTCGGAACCCCTTTTTGCGTTAAGTTTGCTGTCCTTTCCCCCGCACCTCCAACTTAGTACGGTTGGCTACGTACGGTGCAAAAGAAGTTGTACATACAAACGAAACACGCTCGGGCCAATTCATCTCACGGTGTCTCTCGCAAAGGGGTTTGGTTTTCCATGCAGCCCTAAACGACTTTTACTTGATTCATCGATTGGCTGGATGCTGTGACCGAACAGATTAACGCGCTCACTTTCCACGGCAAGGTCGCTGCAGTTTGTGAACGCGTCCGTGTGGGAACCTTTTGAACGCGATCCCCTCTTACTTTTATTCGGATGCTCCGGTTTCCTTCCAAAGGCAATTTGCTCCCGAGAGATAAGCGCGATGAAGAAGGACCACTGCCCGAAATGTCTCCGATTTCATATTTATATATATATTCTTTAAAGGCAGTGTTGTTAACAGTTGTGATGAGGTTTATTTATTCCGCTTGTGTACCACTGCCAACATAACAGCATCAGCAAATCATTTGTTTCATTCAAGAGGTAGACTGGTAAAAACAAACATTAAAAAGCATGACCCCTTCTGAAAGGGAACCTTAAGAGTAAGTCAGTTTTTTTTTTCTCTCCTGAATAAACAGTATATGCTATTAGATTACTTAAGCACTCAACACAAATGAAATTAACAGATAAGTAATGAAATGAAATAGAGTACGTGTCACCGTAATAAGAGCTCCATTTTTGAACGGACCACATCTGTTCTTCGATCACGGGTGACTGACACTGATCGGGAATCTAAAATTACTTCATTCTTTCTTTGCCCTTCCCTTCTCATGAAATCAGTGCTAATGGGGCCAGACAACCTTCTAAACAAGAAAGTACAAAAAGCCGAGCTGACACGCAGCGGGTTGACTCGGTAGGTTAACCTTGCACGTACTGACCGATAACATTTCCATTTCATTAATGAACACGAGCGGTATTGAATGTTTTCAAGCGTCACGCTGTGCGGCGATGTTTAACGTTACGAAGTCAGGCATGCAAAATTGAATTTAAATATGATATGTTTAATTGTTACGCTATACCGTTTTGAAAAATCACTCCCCGCCTTACTCTCGCTTGCATCCAGAGGTACACACACACACACACATCATCCTGTTGCATTTCCCAACAGGAAGCGCTTTCACTTGAGATCCGAGCTCCCGTTAACAAGCTGATGATGCTGGGTGTAGTCTCCAGTGAAACGTCGGTAACCGTTTATGAATGTTGTGAGATTCCTCTCCAACGGTATCACCAGTGGTGCCTCCTTGAGGGTTTTACGACACATGCTTTTTTACACGACCTAACCCATAAGAAAACAATTAATGAATGAACATTTTTTTATTTGTTCCAAAAGCTTGCCGTCCGACTTTTCGTCAGTTCATATTTATCTTTGGGAGCAAACTCTCCAAGCTTATTTTTTTCGTTCCTCAATAATTTCCCACGCATTTTTCAAGCTGAATTCGACTACGGAAACCATTGCACGCCTAGTTTATAACATTTTAAAATTCCGACGAAAAAAAATGCATTCGCTTTCACAAGTTTCGACTCCAGCCAAGATTATGCATGGTCTTGCAACACGGCATCAGGTGCGGCTCTTGAATATTTAAAAAAAAAATCCATGCAGCTACAGCATCACAAAAAACGCAGGCGTGCAGGACAGGACTACAGCAGTTCATCGTGTAATTTCCCTTCAGGTTTTTACGGCTTATTTCGGTGGATTAATGACCCGGCGCAGCCATCAGCAAAAGACGGACAGCCTAATTCTGCTCTTTATTTCACCGTATATCATAGCCCGCCTGCGTTATAAAGTGCACCGGGGAGGAGGGGGGGGTGGACGAGCCCGTGCCTTGCTAGGCACTCGCATGCACGCACGCAATGAACCCATTGCCCTCGCACGTCGAAGAGTGCTGAAGAAAACAACAAAAAACCCAATACCCAGCAGCTGTCCAACCCCTGATACGTATTCCAAACAGTAGAAACTCCTGCCACTGGGAATTAACCATGGGAATTCCTGCTTGCTCCCCCCCCCCCCTGTGCTGTGATGCAGGAGTCGCGACCCCAGGGAGAGGGGCCGAGGGCCGATTGCCACGTCAGTCGGTCAATCACGACGTCAAACAGAAGAGGTCAGCGGGGAATTTCCGCAGCCTGACGCGTGCGGTCCCATGCCGTGAAGTGGACTTAAAGACAACTGCAACCCTACTGCAGCTGTTATCCGAAAGGCATTTCAGTAGTCATGTTTATTAATTACTCCGATAGAATAACAAGGGCAGCTGTGCGGACTGGCTCGGGAAAGTTTCACCCACCACCACCCCGGCAGCCCCCTTCATTACTTTTATCGTTTTCTTGACAGGCCGCCTTCCATGTTCAGGACATTCCAACGAATCCTCAGCACTGCGAATACTATTTGGTTTGTCGTAGCTTGGCTAACGCAGCTCATGGCAACACACAGATCAAAGCACACGGAACAAGCGTATTTCTCCTTAGTTGTTCTAACATAACGAGATACAAACCAATGGACGTGTTCTTGCCTGCCCAGCGCACGCGCAAGCTCTCCTGCTGCGAGTTTGGCTGCAAGACCATGTGGTTTCTCAACTGTCATACTGCGCGTGGAAATCCTTTTATAGACTAAAAAAGATGTAACTAACATATAGCATTTTATCCATCCACTTCTAAATTAGGGCCTCCCCACTCCTTTTGGTCGTGGTTTTTTTTTTACCACACTTCATTACCCTGGAGAGTGCAGGTTCGTGCAAAGGGTGTACAGCACTGGTAAGGCTAATCGCTCGTGGCTGGTATTCGCCGTGGCCCAGAATCAAATGGAGATCACTGGGTCCAAAGCATAATACGCTAACCAATGCGCCACCGCTCCATCTCCTATTCTGTGAAAATACAACTAACAATAACAGCTGGTATTCTTGGTTCTTTCGGTAAAGTCACGTAGAAGGGAAACAATAAAATAATAAAAATATAAAACAATTAAATTGTCACGACGTTTCGACTGCCTGTGTTGCAGTCGACAATAAACTTCTCACGACGTTTCGACTGCTTATGTTGCAGTCGAAACGTCGTGATAATTTTGTTGTTTTATATTTTTATTATGTTATTGTTTCCCTTCTACGCGACTTTACCGAAAGAACCAAGGATATGAATCCCTGCAGTCACAAAAGCTTTAAATAAAAAAATAACTGCTGGTGTTTGGCACCATGCCTCGTACAGTTTTTGGCTTTATAGCAAAAAGTGCTTTACCAACGCAAGAAACCAATAACCGGTAGCGTCTCTTTGTGGGGAAAAAAAAAAAACTACAATCGTGCCCGTGTCGACGCAACCCAGGAAAACAAATAGCTCTTATCGTGCAGATAAATCCCTCGGCAACGCACGCAGGTTCAAAACGTCACATTCAATGTTCGCAAAAAGTAAGTGGGCTTGTGTGGGGCACGTCACTAGAAGGGATGATGGCCGGTGGTTGAGACTAAAAACAGTGGCAGGCCAAAGGCAGAAAAATCCATTGAGAGAGAGAATGTCCTCCGCACAGATGGAGCGATGAGATCGGCTCGTGTGCAGGTGCTAGAAAGATCGTTACATTTTAGGAGCATGAGAGAGAGAGAGCGGCAGCATGGGGAGGCTTTCATTCAGGAGAGGATGGATCACGGCGAATGATGATGACGATGAAATAAAATAACTTGGATTATGTTTCCTAGAGTGTTGAATATTGGTTAGACACTTCATAACTGCTGTTTCTCGCAGATGAATGAAATTTCCATCAAGATCATCAATAGATACAAGTACTGGCTAATACGTTGTTTTGAGCCACCAACTACTTAAAATTATAACTCTTTATTGGGTGACCCAAAACCACCACTATTGAGATACAGGTTTAAATCTAAATAGCCAACCATAATTAAATTGGGTTCTCAGGTATAGCGAGTTCGTGGCCTCAGCCTGGTCACCAGTGAGTGCGTAAAATTACCTTTACATTAAGCTTGTTTTTCACTTAATTTGGCTAAATTCCAGCTCTGACAATGAAAACAACATCGGTTTGACTACCACGCGACAAACGCATCTCTACGCAAGCAGGGGCGTGAGAAAACGTGTCAACTCCTAGTTTGCGGATATAAAAAAAGGGTCACTTGAAGGGGATCTCACAAACACTCTGTACACCCCCCCCCCTTCCACGGCGCCATCCTCTTAACAGATGTGGCGATACCCTGGTTTGGCAAGAGACGCGAACAGACGCTTAAGCCTCATGACTGCAAAGTCGGCACAAAGATCAGAATATAAAAATGGGGAAAAATGTTTCGTCCCGCCACCCCCTCCCCCGGCCTGCGTCGACTTCCGTCGGCATTGTGTGGGCCTCCGCCATACCGCTCAGACGTGGGGTCGGCGCAGTTGAGCGGGAACCGCAGCTCGATGATGTCTCCGTTCTTCTCGCGCAGCTGACCCTGGTAATCCGTGTAGTACTGCACGAGTTCGGCGAGTGTTGCGAACTTCTCACCGCCGTACAGGTCGTAGTAGTCGCCCGTGTTCTGGATCTTGATGTGCGTCACCTCGCCGTTCCGCCTGCAATCCGTCCGTCAAAGAGATGAGGATTTGTTTACGCTTACTGATGCGGTCGGCGGTGGCGGCCGCGAGACGCTTGACGAATGCGCGAAATACGAATCACATCCGAGGAAGATACGGGGGGGGGGGGGGGGTGGGGGGAGGAGAGGGGAAAGAAAAATAAGGAAAGACGACAAATACAGCAATGGTAGATAAAAGACGAGCAATACAGAGACAAACAGCGGACTTGTGCACAAAAAGTAGGGTAACAGAGAGCCACCACCAACCACAACCCACCATCATCATCTAAACACCTCACCCCTACCAGTACCATCACCCACTACCACCAGCTAAAACCCACCAAATGACCACTGCTTACCATCGCCAACCACCCAATCACCGCTACCATCCCATCACCACTACTACTCACCGCCACTAACCACAAACCACCCGCCCACCATCCAAAAACCTCCCCCGACACATTATTACCCAGCACTTGCAATCGCAACCTCACACAGCTGCACTGCAAAGGTAGAAAGCATAGGGATGCCGTGGTGGCAATAAGTTAACTGCCTCACCTGGAATACAGGAGGTAGTTGGTTCGATCCCAACCCTGACGCCTGTTGTATGTCTGGAGTTCTCCCCGTGTTTGCATGCATTTTTCTCCGGGTCCTCCGGATTTTCCCTCTACATTTTCTAGGCATTTCCACGTGACGATAAACCACTGTGATGAGCTATCATTTGTGGTCATGCCGCTTCTGAAAAATAAATTTTCATCATTTATTTAATAAAAATTATAAGTGTACTGGAACACCTAAACGTGTCCCAACATCTCAATCATTGAGTGCCCTGCTTCGAGATGATTGACCAATTATTTAGTTTGTGCTTCAGTGCTGGGCCAAGTGACACCAGGTTAGAGAAGGAATACGCAATGCAAAAAAAACGTTGGTAAGTCTCGATCTGTCCGTAGGCTTTGTGTTCCATTTTTAAGTTTAGTTAAAAAGAAACCAAACTTTAGAAAAAACAAGTCAACCGCTGCCCTCCGTAGGATTCTAGCGACGTAAATGCATTGGCGCTGTGTTAAAACATACGAGGATGACGTCGCAGCAACATCGAGAGTGCCATAATAGTGCATTTGACGGTTTGAATTTATCCTGTTTGTTACACGCATGGTCTCGTTTAGGCAGTTTGCTGGCCAATTAACAAGGGAGATCCGTGGTGCTTCGTGGGCACATCAGCAACAACAAGAAAACAAAGACTAAAACCATCAATATTGCAGAGGAGTACAGGGGTTCTTACAGGAACCCTTACAGTCTTGTTCTTTCTCACCAACAATGATTCAAAGTTAAGTTGGACAGCCTGGGATACGCACCTTAACCCTTTTCCGTTCCGAGACGTCTGCAAGTTGCAGGATAGGCCCTGTTCACTGCTGAATCTCGGAACGTGCGAAGAGGCTGAGCATTAATTGTATTTAGAGGCGGAGTGCCATTGTTTTTAAAGACACTGTAATCATGGTAGAGAACTGTAGCGACAAGACCGTACTCTATGTTAGCTGGCGCCAAACTGTGCCACATGCCCTGCCACATGGCCTTGTGGGAGCCTCGGTACCGATAAGGTAATTTCATTTTTTCTTCCGGTTCTGAATCGGAAGAAAAACCTATGACGTATATGTACATGATTAAAATGAGAAAGGGTTAAGTAGTTATCGGGACGATGGGAGTTCAGCAATCATTATCTTGAATCTACCTTTAAGAACTCAATTTATTTATAAATTCAATTATGGTTCCTTGGGCTTGTAGTGTTTAGCGATTGGGCTAAGGCGACCTCAATGCTTTCGTAAAGTACATAAAAGCACAGCTGTATTACATTGCAATAATACAAAGACAATTAATGAGTCATTCACAATTTACAAGAGAGCCAGGATACTGATAATTATCATCATCATTTAAATCGATCGCTCATTATTGTCGTTGGCCGCTTGATGTTTTGGGCCCTTTGGGCCTGTGCTCAGTAACTGTGGAGAGAAAAAAAAGCTCTTCAGGGTCATAAGAACAAAACCCTACAAGGTAAAACCACTCCACATGGAGTAGAGACATGAACAGTGTTGTTGTTGTGTGTTTATTATGAACAGTTTGAGAATCACAATCAGGCCAACTGGCAATGTTTCCAAAGCTAGAGCATTGACAGTGCTACTTAAACATAGACATAAAAATACACGGGAAATGGCTTATTGACAATAAAAAAACATGTTATATACTCCGAGCTACCAACTTGATCGACGCTGCTATTTAACCAATTGTATCGCAATTGAGCTCTTGGCCTCATCTTACGAGACCAATCCATTCAGAACTCTTGCAAGGCACTGTGTCCCCAGCGCATGGTAGATTTTGGCCAACGGAACGTGATGTCACCGAACCATTCTGAAATTCCTTCAAGCGACCTTTTCTTATCTACACACTATGGAGGAGATCACTTTCCCACACACGCCCTTCAACACAGAAATGTTCATTGCAAGGCTACCTAAACTGGTACTTAAAACTTTTCGGATCTAGGAAATCAGCTAAATTTCGTTAAAACCAAAAAGTTCATGCTTTTTTTCCCCTCACGAGGAATGAATTCATTGGTGACTGGGCTGAGACCATCACCCCACTCCACTTGAGAACCCAGTTTTATTGCAGGAGGCCGAAACCCAGATTTGAACCCAAGATTTCGGCCGTGCCAGCTCAGTCCTCTGACCCACTGAGCCACCCCAATAGACACAGTACAGACGGTCCCCACTTTTGTGACAACGCATTCCTGTAAAATTCCCGTCATGAGAATTGGATCGTCGTAAATCAGACCCTATTTTACCATAGACAGTAAAAACAATAGAAACATCACTTGCCACACCAAGTAACAGCAGAAACCAGATTGACTCTGTTCAAATGTGTTGTGTTGGAAGATGCGCTGTCAAACAATTTTCCTGCGTCGCAAACCGATTCGTGGTGGCGTTATATAAACAATGTAAATGTGGATCGTGTATATCAGACTGTCCCACGTAAACTGGAGACCACCTGTATTTGAAAGCGAAGTAGCAAATTCATTTTCAGGCCATGTGTGCAACATTGACCCTTGCACCAAAACTCCACTTGGCAATATCGTGAAAGTGATTTATACAGTACGAGACATATGAAACAGGTTAATGACGGATTCTAAGAAATCCTGTGCGCTTGCCATTGACAGCTGGCAAACATAGCACTTGGCAATCCCAAATTCTCATTTTCCAAAAACACTTCACAATATCCACTGTAAGCAGATTAAAAGCTTTGGATTTATATCACCGGTGAAGCGTATTCATGAGTGCTTTCCAGGAACTGTACACTAGCAAAAACACACACACTCACACCCCCACACTGAGACAAAGATCACAATTTAGCCCACGGAAAGCCTGCATTGAACACTTAGGCTAAAAGTGTACACGAGGGGGTGGTGCTGTCAGCACCACGCATGCCTTGCCACCTTCGTCTCCCCAAAGCTGGCGTTAAAGACCACACTAACAACCACGGTAACGAGATGTTAACTACCTTGCCTAGTATACAGGAGGTAGTGGGTTCAATCCCGACCCCGACGCCTGTGTATTTGGAGTATGCATGTTCTCCCCGTGCCTAGATGGATTTTTCTCCGGGTCCTCCGGTTTTCCCCTCCACATTTAGAATCAACGTGCGTTTAGAGTATTTGGCTGCTATAAATTTCCTCGTGATAAGCCACTTCGTTGGGCTGCCATTTGTGAAAGCCAGGTCGCTTCTGAAAAAGAGCTACGGTATAGAGCTCAGTGGGCCTTAGCTGGTAAAATACAAATACTTTTAAATAGTCTACTACCGCGCGCCGAGCTGATCGAGAGACTCTGGGCCAAGAACAAATAAAAATCGCCACTGGCGCTGCACACCATGGGGAGGAAAATGATCACAAATCACCAGAATTGTAGAGCGAAGTGCTCACTTACTCAGCCAACGCCGATAATTTATACGAGTGGTGGTCGGAATTTACTACATTCCGTTATGAACCCGAGGAGCCTGGGATTGATTTACAACCGTACACTGTACTGTACATGCATGCGACTCGCTGAAGTTGACTTGATTCAGCCTAAACCGAGTACCTGGTGCTGCGTGATAAGTATTATCAGCGATGGGTGGACAATGAGAGCACAGCGATGGTGAGACATGCATCGTAATTAAATCTTAACTTAAAGCTTTCGTGACTGCTGGAATTCATGTTCTCTGGGTCTTTCGGTAGAGCCACGTAGATAGAAAAATAATAATAAAAAAATAAAAAAATATCACGACGTTTCGATCGCAACACGAGCAATCGTCATCAGGTGAAAAAATATAGCGGGAGAGCTACTGAGGCAGGAAAAAATATATACCGGGAGCGCTGCAAAGGCAGGGTGTTATAAAAGGTTTGAGATGGGTGTAGCCTAAGGGTCATAAGCAAAGTGGGCGGGACTAGAGATGAAATTTGCATGTAAATGTAAGATCGGAGAGCTCAGCTACCTCCATGACGACGAAGCTGTGGAGGTGGCCATTGTATTTTGAGAGAATAGCATGTTTTCGGTTTTCCTACATTGACATGCTAATCTCTCACAATACAATGGCCACCTCCACAGCTTCGTTGTCGTGGTGGAGCTCAGCTCTCTGATCTTACATTTACATGCAAATTTCATCTCTAGCCCCGCCCACTTCGCTTATGACCCTTAGGCTACACCCATCTCAAACCTTTATAACACCCTGCCTCAGCAGCGCTCCCACTATATATTTTTTTCCTGCCTCAGTAGCTCTCCCGCTATATTTTTTCACCTGATGACGATTGCATGTGTTGCGATCAAAAAGTCGTGATATTTTTTATTATTAGATATTTATTTTTCTATCTACGTGGCTTTACCGTAAGACCCAGAGAATATGCATAGTAGTTGCCATACAATCTACTTGGACGTGCAACACCACTAACTATTTTGAGAACAACATTGGCCCTGAGTCTTGGTGAATAGAATATATGTAAAAACTCAAATATCCACTTGTGGTCTCAAGAGACCATACAGTAAAGCTGTTTTAGCAAGTACCTATGGCCAGCAAGGCACATGAAGGGTTGGTATGGCATGTGTCAAGTCCAACATTTGCTTGGACACGCTAGTCACTCTTTATGAAACTGGGTAGGAACCCAGGGGAGACCCAGGTAAGGTTTAGATATCACATGCCACTAATATTATTACCACATAATACATGATACCCAAACATTTAACATGTCACTCAAATCATAGTGAGGTGCGTGAAACCAGTTCCACTGTTCACAGTTTTATGCAAGCAAAGAAAAGATCCCCCGCATAGCCTTAACGGACTGTTGGGGCAAGTGCTGTTAGTGAGCAGCACCTATGAAGGCCGGCACGGCACACGAGGGGGTGGGTGGCCAGCACCACGCCCGGACGCCTTTGTCTCCCCAATGGCGATGCTTACACATGACAGCAGGTACTCATTTGAGACCAAGCTGACCTAGGTGAGGCCCGAGACCGGTTGGCATAATCGTCACTGGTATCAGTCACGAGCAGGCATTGAACTAGTGTCAATGAGTTTTAGTGCGGATCGCTAACCGCAACACTCGGCTCCACACCATGCAAACAAATGCGGACACACATACACACACACACACAAGAGACAGGCACAGGTACATCCTTACACGCAATTGAAATGGGAGAGATTTAAATGGGAGAGATAAAAATAGCGCAACATAGCCTGTACAATGAATGGATTAGGTCCTGATTAACGCCATGAACAGAGCCAACGTTCGCCGCCATGTGCCTTCTTTACGGTGGGCCTCGCGCGTAATGCACACCGTCACGTGGCAATACTGTGCGTAAAAATACACGTGCGAGATTTTACGAACCTGGTATTAAGAGACGCCGACATCAATATTGAAGACGCGCTCGGCACAGAGCCACGCGCGCGCCCCCCCCCCCCCCCCACCTCCCCGCGTGCTTGCGAATTCACGGCGCTGCCAATCCATGGATTAAAGTCACCCATTCAAATACGTGGCTTGCGCGAGCACTGCTCCGGTTTGTCACAGATTACAGGGATTCATATTCTTGGTTCTTTCGGTAAAGTCACGTAGAAGGGAAACAATAAAACAATAAAAACATAAAATAATAAAATTCTCACGACGTTTCGACTGCAAAACAAGCAATCATCATCACATGCCACTAATATTATTATTGTGGATCCAGGACGGTTTTTTTTTCTCCACTTGATGATGATTGCTTGTGTTGCAGTCAAAACGTCGCGAGAATTTTGTTGTTTTATGTTTTTATTGTTTTGTTGTTTCCCTTTTACGTGACTTTACCGAAAGATCCAAGAATATTAATCCCTGCAGTCACGAAAGCTTTAAATCAAAAGATTACCGGGAGTCGACCCGGATTACTCTGGCGCAAGAGGGCTTGGGCACGTCATGATAGTGCGCGTGCGTCAATAGACAAAGTTTACAGTTGGACTGTGTAATGAATAGAGTGTTACATTTTAGGACCGTGGGGGTGTGTGTGGATCCAGGACGTTTTTTTTTTTCCACCGTGAGCGGGAAGGGGAAGCACCATGTGTTTGGGAAGATGGGAAGATGCAAAAGAAGGAGGGAGGGAGGGACCAGTGGGGATATAAACAAAAACAGAGGCGAGATGGAGGAAAGGAGAGTCTCGGAGAAGGGAGTGAGAGAATTAGAGAGTGAGAGGTCAGCGAGAACTACAGGCAGGATGGAGAGATGGAAAGATCGGAGGAGAGAGGTCAGAAGAGGAAGCAGATTAAGCGATGAGATACAAGTGGAGTGTTGAGCATAATAAGGGTGGAGAGATTGCAGGAGAGGAGAGGAAATGAGTGCAAGTGCGAAGGGAGGGGAGGAGCGGGTGGGAAAGAGGGGCGGAGAGAGGGAACGGGAGAGGTGGCAGAAGGAAAGGAGGGAGAGGAGAGAGGCGAGAAGAGAGGGGGAAGGGCAGAGAGAGGTGGGGGAGGGGAGGAACCCACGTGGTGTACACATGTAGAACCCTTGCCAATCTGCTGCTGGATGAAGGCCTCCCCCACTCCGTCCAATGGGGTCGGGGGGAATAATTGAGCATACTTCACCACCCGAACCCACCTGACGGAGAGTGTGAAATCTCCGGGGTTGCTCTTGCTGGGTCGGGCAAGGAAGCTGCCGTCCACGCCACGCGTCATTAGCAGATGTTCCGCCTCGATCCCTGAAATGTTGGGGTGGAACCATCTGTGGTGGCAGCACAGAGCACACAACAGGGAGGAAGAAAGTGGAACAGGTCAATACTCTGCAGGCAGCGCATTTGGAGCGGGGAAAAAAATACAAGAACAGAAAATATCTAACTGAACTCTCTCCAAATGTTTATTACGATCGAGCTACCTGTGGAGCCTCTAACCAAGTCACCCCAGCGGGTTTGATCTAGCCACTGCTGCATCAATGCCTCCCCTCCAAGCCATCACTATTCTCTCCTGATCCCGCGATGCAATAAGTAAACTGTATAGTGCATCTGGACGCGGCTGAATCCACCTACGTGGAGGAAAAATGCCTCTCCAGAGTGTCCACTCCCTTGGGCTGCCACTGTCATTTAGTCTTGACCACGAACCCGACTGTCACAGTTGATGTATCAGTAGGCGATAAAAAAAAAGACACTGCAGGATACAAATACAGTAAAACCTTGGATTGCGAGTAACTTGATCTGCGAGTGTTTTCAAGACAAGCAAAATTTTTAAATATTAGTTTGATAAACGAGCGAGGTCTTGCAATACTAGTACGTATACGCTTTGTTTGCCGAGCGTCACGTGATCACAACTGATATACGAGTGCTTTGATATACGAGTGCTTTGATATACGAGTGCTTTGGATTACAAACACGTTTCCGGAACGAATTATGCTCGCAATCCAAGGTTTTACTGTATGGCTTTTCACTTAAATCAGGCTCGCCAAGCTGCGAGCATTTAAGTTTACAAATGCCAGGAAATTGACATGTGGAGAAACACTCTGTATGGGATGACCATCTCTCCTACAACTTGCCAACAACGTTCTCACTCAGGTGAGCCGGCGCTTATGCGGGGTAGGTTTCTTGCGACATGCACGTTTGTAGTTTTATGCTCAAATTGTGTTGCAGCGAGTTTGCCGAGATGGCTCGGGGGGGGGGGGGGGGGGTGTCCGTCCAGAGCACATTCAGATCTTGGGTTGAGATCCTGGTTTTCAAATACGGGTTTTAGCCACCGGTAATTAAACTGGGTTCTCAAGTGTAGCGGGGTGATGATGGTCACAACCCAGTTCCTAATGACTGCGTAACACAATCAAAATCAAATTGTCGCAGACCAGCTCCGAGGATTCAGTTTGTTGTTCTTCTCCGGCACCTCCGATTAGCATGGTTGGCTATGTGCGGTGCGAAAGAAGTTCAAAGTACATACGTACATGTTAAATATATTTTAGAATTGCATGCGGTAACCAATCGTGGCAAGGGACAAAAAAAGGTAGCTTGGATATAAAGATACCGAGAGGGCACAGACTGAAATAAAGAGCGGTCTCGAAATCATGTGGATCATACACATACACAAAAGATGTACCTTCTTTTGCATGAGCACTTTCTGCATTACCAATCATCTGGTGTGTGCAGTATGCATTGGATTACCAATCATCTGGTGTGTGCAGTATGCATTGGAGAGCATCAATATCTGAATTAGAAGGCAGGTAAAACATGGAAAGGTGGACCATGGAGGGCCACACAAGCAAGTCGAGTTTGGGAAACTTTCCTGAAACTAAACCAAACTACGGGTGGGTACGATAGACACAAAAGCTATCATCTAATTACTACAACAGATCATAAAAGTACAGTAGCTTGAACTATGTCAAGAATGTATTATACAAGTGTCATCATCCCTCTAAGCCTCCGAATGTGCGCCATAGTAATGGGGGAGCGCACGCAGCATTGGGATTTCATACCTGACCTCATTGGTCACCCCGTGCCCTTATACATCTCAACGTTCATCCTACAAAGTCCCATCACAAAGACGCATTTTCTTTGGTGCACGAATTGAAACGGCTGTACGCCGTATGGACCTGAAAACTCAATTTCCCCTGTGCAGGAATACTGGGTAAACCGTGTGGGTCGACAGGTTATGGGATTTTGGAGTCCCAGGTGTCCCAGGATTTGGCAGTCCCAGGTGTTCACCAACACGGAGGCTGTGATCGTTTAGAATGTTTCTCTCATGAATGCGTTGTTGAAGATCACTCAAGTTCTTTTTGTCTTAAAAACACAAGTATTTAAGGAACTTGTTAGCAAAATGTGAACCTTGCCGTTCAAATTTCCGTTCAATTATAATTCATTATGGATATTACCTTTATAGACAAGTCTGTAGAATTGAAGGCGATAAACAAACATGGTTTTGCACTTACAATCAGGTTTAATTGCCAAATCTGCCCAAAAAACACAAAGCTAATACACATTCCTTCATAAACAATGCATTCAACATGACGGAGCTGCCCTGCCTGAAAAATATCGAACGCATTTTTTTGTTTGAAAATTGTTATCGAACAATGTGTGATTGCAGCAATTCAGCTCGTAACACAAACAGAACCTGATAGTTCTTTTTTCCCCCCTCCTCGTTGAACCCCGGATAAATGTTTTGACAAGTGTATCCTCAACTCACTCCGTTCTACTCGCACTACCGAGAGGTTAAAATTACACGTTCGCTCGCCCACCAGCTCGCCGTTTATGGGGGGGGGTTTACAATTCAGCTCATTGCACAATGCCGCACCCGACGCCCGCGCGGAACAAACGTGTGATAAATTGTAGGGGCCGAAGAGAAAAAAAAATAAGGCTTGGCTTTGTCCCGCCGAGGGCAGGATATGATTAAGCCGATGTGCGTTGGACCAAAAAAAAAAAACCCCCCCCCCCCAAACTCAATGGCGGTGTTTGTGTCGGAGACATAACCGGGTGCTGAACCCGGCCCCCCGCTTTGTGTTGTGCTACGTGCTTCCTTCCTCGACATTGTCGGCCCCTCCCGCCCCCCCACCCCCACTCCCACCCCACCCAAACGGCAGGCCCCCGCTGAGCGTGGCGAGCTGCGTGCGTGCGCTCACACTCGCCGCGCTCACGCAAAGGAGCCTCACCTCATCCTGGCACGGGGGGGGGGCCCCCCCCCCCCCTATCCGACGCGTCACGGTTATTGTTCGGCGAGCTTGTTTGCCGCCGCCGCGGCTGCCACTGGGCGCTGAATATCCGAGCGGGAAAATGTATTACACGAAAAACGCAGCGCGATTCCCCATTAACGGCGACGATTGTGCGGAGGGACCCCCCCTGTAGCGGTTAAAGGGATGTTGCTTTACATTTTTTTATTTTAATTTATCCTGGGTATGACTTTACACTGCATATACTAAGAATTCGTCAGAATAATCTTTTTTTGTAGAAAATGTATTTAAAAAATGTATACAGCATTTGGAGGGAATTTATGAGGCTAATTCATTCAAGGGAGATTTTCAAGCCACCATTGCATTAAGTCCTCCCGTCAGCATGAGGGTAATTTGTTGACTGTACCAACCCAGTCAGTAAGAGTATCCCATAAACAGTGTCAAGGATTTTGATTTAAAGCTTTCGTGACTGCAGTAATTCATATTCTTAGTTCTTTGTTTCCCTTCAACGTGACTTTACCGATAGAACTAAGAATATATAGTGTCAAGGATGCCAAAGGAACACCACCTTGACCGTCCTTCCCGAGTAAGGGAGGTGAAGAAGGAGAAGTGGGATCGGACAGGATGGAGGGCGATTAAGCGATGACCCTGCCACCGGGCAGAGAGCTTGCTATTGTTCATTAATAAGATCAGCCACCAAGGACAAGGTATGCGAGATGGCAAGTGTAGGTGTGGCAGAACAAAAATGCGTGTTAACCTTGGACCTAGAAACGAAGCTCAATTAGCTATCGCTTGCGTGCAGTAAATTGCGTGCAGACAGTTGACTGAACCGCGATTAACCAGTCTACAGCTCAGTACTCAACAAACTCGGCTCTCTATTACAAAACAAAATCTGACAGCTTCTACGCGACGCTTTTTATTTTTTGATTTAAAGCTTTCGTGACTACAGAAATTCATATTCTTAGTTCTTTCGGTAAAGTCACGTTGAAGGGAAACAACAAAATAATAATATATATAAAACAATAAAACATTCTCACGACGTTTCGACCATAACACAAACGGTCGTCTTCAGGTGTGTTGGTTTGCATAAATTTATTTTTAAAAAACGGAGCATTTATTTATTTATAAAAAACGTTAGCGCCACGCGCAGCGATTTGGCAGTTTATTTAGGACTAGTCCATCTATATTCTGAAAAGAGGAGGGGGGAGACGAATTTTTTTTTTATGTATGCTGTCTGAAAGCCACTGTAAGCGTGAACAATCAATTAAGACCTGAAATGGTTTATCAAATCTTTCCAATGATTGCTAAGATAGAATCCATCTTCTCGGTTGAAATTGTCTCTGTGCTTGTATATGTGGATAGCCTCATGAACGAATCTCTCATGGTAGCCAGATGGCTTACAAAGAACCTCTGTCTTGGAAAAGTCAATGGCATGTGAGCCTACTGAATTATAACAATGATCTGCCACAAAGCAGACCTTAAACACGGTAGGACCAACACCTCGGCCGTGGCAGATCATTGTTATAATTCAGTAGGCTCACATGACATTGACTTTTCCAAGACAGAGGTTCTTTGTAAGCCATCTGGCTACCATGAGAGATTCGTTCATGAGGCTATCCACATATACAAGCACAGAGACAATTTCAACCGAGAAGATGGATTCTATCTTAGCAATCATTGGAAAGATTTGATAAACCATTTCAGGTCTTAATTGATTGTTCACGCTTACAGTGGCTTTCAGACAGCATACATAAAAAAAAATTCGTCTCCCCCCTCCTCTTTTCAGAATATAGATGGACTAGTCCTAAATAAACTGCCAAATCGCTGCGCGTGGCGCTAACGGGTTTTTAATAAATAAATAAATGCGGCGTTTTAAAAATAAATTTATGCAAACCAACACACCTGAAGACGACCGTTTGTGTTATGGTCGAAACGTCGTGAGAATTTTTTATTGTTTAATATATATTTTATTATTTTGCTTTTTATTTTGTTCACGTTTTTTATGTTTTTACATTATCTGGAAAAGCGGGGCGGGCGAGGAATGCATCTGCGTCCGCTGTGGTCCGACGAGCGTAGACGCTAGGAAGGTGATGACGGATGCTTTTGTGGAGCCCACGCTGCTGTGAACGTGCGTGTTGAGTTGGTACGTGCATCCTGTTGGAGATGGCTGGGTCTCTCTCAGGGCCCCCCCCCCACCGCTCCAGCCAGTGGTCACTATCATTGACAAAGAATGTAAATATTCTTGGTTCTTTCGGTAAAGTCACCACGTCGAAGGGAAACAATAAAATGATAAAAATATAAAACAACAAAATTCTCACGACGTTTCGACTGCAACACAAGCAATCATAATCAGGTGTGAAAACCACAGCAAGAAAATTTGAAAAAAGTGGCGTTTTTTTTCCGTTAGCACAAAAAAAATACCACTTTTTTTCAAATTTTCTTGTGCGCACCGTTCGCATCCCCCCCCCCCTTCTCCCGATGTCAAGTCCAAGCAATGCCACGTGCTCGCATGCTACGGCTGGGCCAAGAATCTTTGGAAGCTGGCATGTTTTCGCTTGCCAATTGTTCCAACAGACGTGAATGCACCTCTGTAAGTTTGACGAGCCAGTGCTTTTTGGGATCCTGGTTTAGAGCCCTCGGGGCAAAGAGTGAAATCTGACTGCCGCTTCCCTGGTCTGGACAGGTTCTCATGCGCAGCTGGTTTGAAGGTCTCCACCCATTCATTTGTTTGTGACTGTACATTCGTGATGCAACGACCATACGCACATTGCTTTAACTACCACATATATAGAGTAGAGACCAGGTACAAGGACATCCCCTTTGGGAGAAAGTCCAGCTGTGCTTATATTTGGAGTGTGCGTCTATCAGAAGTTGCCCTTCATCTTCCCCCTCCCAGTGTAGTGTAAACGTGTATATTGCTTATATAAGAACAGTGCTAATACAAGAACGGTGCTTATTGCCAGCTTTAACTGTATACAACCACTCTCATCTGGGTTGAAATTAAGCGTGTTTTCTAATGCCCATGCACCCTAATAAATTCACTCTAATTTCACTATCAGTACTCTTGCATTCTTCCTATTATCAGAGTCATTGTGCTAGAAAAAGTGACATTAAATAATTGGGTTTTTTTTCCATCAATGAAGTTTCAAATCCCTTAAGTGGTGGATTAATCATATTTGATAATAATGATGATGATGACGACTCTACCTTCGTCATCCCTACACCAGGTCTCCTTCTTCATAAGCCAAGGTGGGTTCGGTGACTATTTGCACATTTGCCTGTAATCCACCGGGTGTGGAGGGGCCGAGGGTTTGCGGATCACGCAAAAATGTTGCGATACTCCTTTCTCGTGGGAGTCGAGGAGGTGGCCAAAGCACCGGCTCGCCAACGAGAAAGCAGAGCAGCAAGTGGACTCATTGTTGCCATCTGTTTCCATCTGTACGGGGATAGTTCTGCCCCCCCCCCCCCCCCACTTGTACATGTGTGGATTTTCTCTGGGTGCTCCGGTTTAATAAACACCCGTCATTAAATTGGCTGAAAACATATTAAAATTAAAACCAAATGCAGGATCCTCTTGAAAAAAAAGAGTCCTTTGACACTAGTTTTCTAGGATAAGTAAATTATTATTATTATTGATAAGTAAAAGAGACACTGGTTTTCTCATTATGGTTCCAGCTGGTTTAAATTAAGTTTACAACAAAGGCCATGTGGCCAGATCGCTGAAACGACCCCGTAAGCTTTTGGAAAAGACAGGAAGGCACAGCTATAAGATGATGGATTATGCTTCAGTGGAGCAAAATTGAAAGGAAGACATGGTTTTCAGGTCTCCTAAGTTCCCCTTTCCTGCGATGACTTGTTTTTTTAAACGTTCCCACTCGTGTACACGAGTTATTCTCACTTGAGTTGCAGTTATTTTCTCAATGTTTCTGAATGTTAACGTCATGTTTTTTTGATGGTTAAGTTACTGATAATGCCACACATTAATAGGAAGCCACTGGACATATGCACTTTTAAATCTAAATTTAAAACTCATTTCTTTTGAAATGTTTTTGGCGTCTTCTGGTCCAACACCAGTGGAGACTAGGCTCTAAGAAAAGACGTCTCGGGTGTGGACCAATCAAATTCAAGGACAGTGCATATTATGATCAGAGTTGTCTCTTTTGTTTGCATTTTGACTGCTTGTGCTGTGGTTATTGCAAACATGATGCCTTGAATAAAGGTGTCAGTTTTTTGTGCCAGTTAAAAGGGTAAAACCTATTACTATATGTTTTGTGTTTATTCTAGATTTGAAGCTTTCGTGACTGTAAGGATTCACAGTCATTGTTTTTTTCGGTAAAGTCACGTAGGTAAGAAATAAACAAAATAAATTTAAACTAAATTAAATCACAACGTTTTGGGCGCAACACAAGCGTGTAGCTTTCGCTCCGTTGTCCCCACCTGAAAAAGGATGCTTGTGTTGTGCCCGAAACGTCGTGATTTAATTTAGTTTTCATTTATTTCTTACCTACGTGACTTTATCGAAAAAACCAAAGTGCATGTTTTGTGTTTAGTTTATTGTTCTTCCCCCACACCTCCAATGAGCACGGTTGGCTACGTACAGCACAAAAAAACCTTATACATACATACAGTAAATACATTAATTCATTTCGTCATAAAAAACCCAAACATTCCTTTATAACACCACGGCCCTGGACATGTGAGAAAAAGAGCTTCATAGCTCATCAGATTGCTCCAATATAAATAAAGATTCTGAATTCATATGTTTTAGCATTACCATTCATTTACAATGTTAAGTGAAGAATCAGTGACATCTTCATCCTGATTTAAAGCTTTCGTGACTGCAGTAATTCATATTCTTAGTTTTTTCGGTAAAGTCACGTTGAAGAGAAACAACAAAATAACAAAATATATATAAAACAATAAAAATTCTCACGACGTTTCGACCATAACTCAAACGGTCATCATCAGGTGTGTCGGTTTGCATAAATTTATTTTGAAAACGGCATATTTATTTATTTATATAAAATAACGTTTGCGTCACGCGCAACGATTGGCTGTTTGCCAGGACTAGTCCATCTATTTTTTGAAAAGAGGAGGGGGGAGACGAAATTTGTTTTTATGTATGCTGTCTGAAAGCCACTGTAAGCGTGAACAATCAATCAAGAACTGAAATGATTTATCAAATCTTTCCAATGATTGCTAAGATAGAATCCATCTTCTCGGTTGAAATTGTCTCTGTGTTTGTATATGTGGATAGCCTCATGAACGAATCTCTCATGGAAGCCAGATGGCTTACAAAGAACCTCCGTCTTGGAAAAGTCAATGGCATGTGAGCCTACTGAATTAGAACAATGATCTGCTACGGCCGAGGTGTTGGTCCTACCGTGTTTAAGGTCTGCTTTATGTTCACGAATGCGGTCCGAGATATGGCGTTTGGTTTCTCCAATGTAACTACTACCACAGAGGCAACTTAGTTTGTAGACACCAGGGTATTGTATGTCCGGAATCACATCTTTTACAGATGGAACCAGATCACGGATTTTATGTAATGTGTTGAAACGGACCTGGATCTTGTGTTTATTCAAGATTTTGGAGATCTTTTTTGTGATCCCAGCAATGTAGGGTAAAGTGATGGTTTTGAAAGGCTCCTCAAGAGGGTTCTTCTTCATGGTTTGAGTGATAGCTTTGCGGATTGTATAGTCGGAGTAACCATTAGCCCTAAGAGCTTGGTGTACGTGCTTGAGTTCACTGCTTATGTGTTCCTGGTCGGATATGCATTGGGCTCTATGATACAGAGTCTTGATGAGAGAATTCTTCTGTGATGGATGGTGGTGGGAATCCGGTTTCAGATAAGCATCCGTATGGGTAGCTTTCCTGTAGACAGAGTGGCTCATTGAACCATCAGGTCTCTTTTTAATTAGGACATCCAAAAAAGGTATCTTGCCATCTATTTCGACTTCCATGGTAAATCTGATGGCTGGGTGTATGGAATTGATGTGGTCGAAGAATTGGTCTAGAGCAGGCCGGCCATGTGGCCAGATGACAAAAGTGTCATCCACGTACCTCTTCCATAAGGTTGGGCGCAGAGTGGCAGTCTGGATGGCGTCAGTCTCAAATTTCTCCATGAAAATGTTAGCTATAACTGGAGAAAGGGGGGAGCCCATTGGGGTGCCCTCAGTTTGTTTGTAGAAAGTTCCATTCCAAGTGAAGTATGTATTGGTTAAACAGTGTCTCACCAGGGGGGGTACCTCAGTGTTTAGTCCTTGATGAACCAAGTCTTCAATGATTGCAATGGTGTCAGGTACAGGAACCTTGGTGAATAAGGAAACTACATCAAAACTGACAAGCAGGTCGTCTGGGGACAGGGAAATACCCTTGATTGTTGATACCAGGTGAGTAGAATTTTGTACCGCAGAGGTGGTCTTTCCAGTGAAAGGACGCAGGATTTCAGACAAAAAACGAGCTAGTTTGTAGGTGGGGGAGCTGATAGTAGAGACTATGGGACGAAGAGGTGTATCAACTTTATGTATTTTTGGTAAGCCGTATAATCTTGGTGGCCTGGCAGCAGAAGGTTTCAATGAAAACTGTTTAGATTGATCAATTAATGCGGTTGAATCAGAGATCCCACCAACAGCCTCGTCACACAAACCAACAAAATAATTTCTGATTCAACCGCATTAATTGATCAATCTAAACAGTTTTCATTGAAACCTTCTGCTGCCAGGCCACCAAGATTATACGGCTTACCAAAAATACATAAAGTTGATACACCTCTTCGTCCCATAGTCTCTACTATCAGCTCCCCCACCTACAAACTAGCTCGTTTTTTGTCTGAAATCCTGCGTCCTTTCACTGGAAAGACCACCTCTGCGGTACAAAATTCTACTCACCTGGTATCAACAATCAAGGGTATTTCCCTGTCCCCAGACGACCTGCTTGTCAGTTTTGATGTAGTTTCCTTATTCACCAAGGTTCCTGTACCTGACACCATTGCAATCATTGAAGACTTGGTTCATCAAGGACTAAACACTGAGGTACCCCCCCTGGTGAGACACTGTTTAACCAATACATACTTCACTTGGAATGGAACTTTCTACAAACAAACTGAGGGCACCCCAATGGGCTCCCCCCTTTCTCCAGTTATAGCTAACATTTTCATGGAGAAATTTGAGACTGACGCCATCCAGACTGCCACTCTGCGCCCAACCTTATGGAAGAGGTACGTGGATGACACTTTTGTCATCTGGCCACATGGCCGGCCTGCTCTAGACCAATTCTTCGACCACATCAATTCCATACACCCAGCCATCAGATTTACCATGGAAGTCGAAATAGATGGCAAGATACCTTTTTTGGATGTCCTAATTAAAAAGAGACCTGATGGTTCAATGAGCCACTCTGTCTACAGGAAAGCTACCCATACGGATGCTTATCTGAAACCGGATTCCCACCACCATCCATCACAGAAGAATTCTCTCATCAAGACTCTGTATCATAGAGCCCAATGCATATCCGACCAGGAACACATAAGCAGTGAACTCAAGCACGTACACCAAGCTCTTAGGGCTAATGGTTACTCCGACTATACAATCTGCAAAGCTATCACTCAAACCATGAAGAAGAACCCTCTTGAGGAGCCTTTCAAAACCATCACTTTACCCTACATTGCTGGGATCACAAAAAAGATCTCCAAAATCTTGAATAAACACAAGATCCAGGTCCGTTTCAACACATTACATAAAATCCGTGATCTGGTTCCGTCTGTAAAAGATGTGATTCCGGACATACAATACCCTGGTGTCTACAAACTAAGTTGCCTCTGTGGTAGTAGTTACATTCGAGAAACCAAACGCCATATCTCGGACCGCATTCGTGAACATAAAGCAGACCTTAAACACGGTAGGACCAACACCTCGGCCGTAGCAGATCATTGTTCTAATTCAGTAGGCTCACATGCCATTGACTTTTCCAAGACGGAGGTTCTTTGTAAGCCATCTGGCTTCCATGAGAGATTCGTTCATGAGGCTATCCACATATACAAACACAGAGACAATTTCAACCGAGAAGATGGATTCTATCTTAGCAATCATTGGAAAGATTTGATAAATCATTTCAGTTCTTGATTGATTGTTCACGCTTACAGTGGCTTTCAGACAGCATACATAAAAACAAATTTCGTCTCCCCCCTCCTCTTTTCAAAAAATAGATGGACTAGTCCTGGCAAACAGCCAATCGTTGCGCGTGACGCAAACGTTATTTTATATAAATAAATAAATATGCCGTTTTCAAAATAAATTTATGCAAACCGACACACCTGATGATGACCGTTTGAGTTATGGTCGAAACGTCGTGAGAATTTTTATTGTTTTATATATATTTTGTTATTTTGTTGTTTCTCTTCAACGTGACTTTACCGAAAAAACTAAGAATATCTTCATCCTGGTTTGTGACAATGTCAAAATGCTGCGTGGTGAACCCTTCCACCCCTCGTAAAGAAAATATATAACAACTATTCTTTAAAAAACATCAAGTGCAAATATTTTTTACTCCAGATACGATATATGATTTTAAAAAAAATTTGGTGATACTGCGGTGTTGGCAGTGGTGCGCAGATAACAACAACAAAAAAACCTTGCATTTGTCAATAACAACACTGCATTAAAATGAAAAAGATATAATAGACGACGTTTCGGGCAGGCACCCTGTCTCCATAGCACATAGTTAGTTAATATCACACAAATAATTGATGTGCTCTGAAGGAGGGTTGTTGCCTGAAACGTCAACCACTCTATATTGCAGTTTAAGGCCACAGCAGTGTTATGGACCGGTGTGCGTCAAATTTTCTGCACACATAAGATCACTGCAAAGTCTTGCGGCTAGTAAATGATGCAGTACGTTACACGGGAGCTATTTTTGATGGCACAATTAAACCTATTTTTATGCAGCTTCGAAAAGGCTCAGAACAACCTCTTGATGCAGCGGAGCACGTTGCGGACATCAATAACAGATCACCGACAGAAGCGAGGGCGAAGCTGCAAATGACGACGACATAAGTGGCGCGGCCCTTCGAGTACTGAACGGCCGAGACCGACTCTGCAAAAATGGACCGACGACTCCGAATGTCGAGTTGTCATGAGCGAAGCTCACAGTGAAAGCAGCATCAAAAAAGTACCATCCGCATGGACCCCATGCACGCCACACAGAATCCCTCCGCTTTTTCCGATAGATGTCTCACAGCTTGGGCCAACACATTGTCGGTATTTTCCGGTGAATCACGGGATGCACGATAATGCAACAATTCTCACTGAAGCACACTCAAGTAAAAACAAAACAATGTAAGTGTGTGCCATTGTTCATGACGAATCAGAAATGTTGGACTGAAAACGAATTTCTTTAGAACTGCTTTTTGTGTTTCGTTTGTTGTCCTTACGCCTTCCCCCACACCGCCGTGCACGGTGCGGTGCGAAATAATTTCAACATGCTTACGTACGTTCCTGTTGACTGAAAGGTTAGAGCTATACGTCACGTCAAATTAAGAGACTTGACAATACTTGATTAACTGCAGCACTAGTCACCGTGGGGTTTCCACTCCGATGTTTGGGAAACAACTCGGCTTTATTCGAAACCAGAATGTATTCGTACGGGTTGAGTAACTTACCGTTTTACAGCATTAAATACTTTCTCTTTAATGGCTATTGCTCACGTCATGTGCTGCAAAGTACATGTTATTTTTACAGGAGCGTTCTCAATTCTAACTGTGTGATGTGATGGAATCCGTCACGTGCAGCCGATTTGGCTCAAAACCTATTCAACGACTCCATAATGCATTAATTAGAATAAATATGAGGGTCGTATATTACTTTTGACCATGTTCGCGAATGAGAATATTTTTGTTGCAAGAACATTTTTACCCGTCGCACTGATTTACCCGAAGCTCTTTTATTCTGATCGGCACTTATTCAAATAAAAAAAGGTGAATTGGAAAACCTGATCAGTGTAGAGCACTTGCTTCCTCATTTGCGTCAAAGAATATGGGATTCCGGCCTAGCATTCACACAATGGACACTCCTGCGGAAAATTACAAACCCAACGCATTAAAATGCTACCTTTTCCGTTAAAAGGCAGTGCTAGTTCGAAAAATGTGGTGGAATTTCCCGGCCCACTCGTCCAAAATTTTTTTTTTAAGCCGTTTCTCTTTTAAACATTTTTTTTTATAAAAGCGTGTATACGTTAAGTACAGCTTGCCTAAGTCGCCTAATTCAGACGCGGAATAAAATAAATGGCAAGCGACTAAACATAGCTCGTGACGTCAGCGGCTGGTGTGAGTTGTCCCATCGAGGTATCATAGTCCCCGAATTAGGATTTTCCGGAGGGTTGTGCAAAAGCTTGAGAGATCGGGGGAGATACGAATGAAACTCTCGCCCGGCAATCCGTTAACCTTTTCACCGGAAAAATTGTTTAAGCTACACTATGTCTGCCCATGTGAATGAAAAAAATCTTTCCCCATCTGAAAATTCTGAAAAACATAGTTAAGTCCAGCTTTAATCCAAGGCAAGCTGGATGATGATAGATTATAGGAATTGTTCATATTCAAACGTTAATTTTAGGGGTCGTTTTTTTAAGGCTAAAAAGTAGTTGACAGAAACTCAGTGGCTAACAATCGCAAGCAATATATTAAAGGTATTTAACATGTCTTGTTATAGGCATTAGCAAGCATTCAATGACCCACAAATACATTTCGATTAGCAGGGATTCATATTCTTGGTTCTTTCGGTAAAGCCACGTAGAAGGGAAACGTCATACAAATAAAACAATCAAATTTGCACGACGTTTCGATTGCAACACAAGCAATCATCATCAGGTGTGAAAACCACAGCAAGAACATTAAAAAAGTGGCGGTGCTAACGTTAAGAAAAAAACGCCACTTTTTAAAAAAATTCTTGCTGTGGTTTTTCACACCTGATGATGATTGCTTGTGTTGCAGTCGAAACGTCGTGATCATTTTATCGTTTAATATCCGTATTATTTAATTATTTCCCTTCTATGCGACTTTACCAAAAGAGCCAAGAATATGAGCCGCAAATACTTTAACGACGTGAGGGTTCTAAAACAGACACATTGAGTAACACAAAAGACAAACTTAAGGATCCTAACGCGACGGAGGGTCCCATATCGGAAGGAAGTGCCAGACCCTCTGTGATCGTCACGCACCCTCTAATGAGCCAAGAGTTCTGGAAAGCATGGAGTTGGCCGACTCTCCATGGTCCCAATGCTTTCTAAAGAGACAGGAATTAATTCACTGAATAATGTAAACTGCTTCTAGATTTTAAGTTTTCGCGACTGAAATGAGCCATATACTCTTTGGTTCTTTCAGTAAAGTCACGTAGGTCAAAAAAGAAAATAAAGTTAATCAAATCACGACGTTTCGTTAGCAACACAATCCTCCATGGGGATAGTCAAAGCAAGAAGTAAATTACTTCTTGTTGTGACTATCCCACCTGATGACAGAGGCCTATGTTGCTTCCGAAACGTCGTGATTTGATTAACTTTATTACATTTTTTTACCTACGTAACGTAACTACGTACGGTGTGGCCGATGGTTTCTGAAAATATTCTAACCGGAATAAGTAATATTTAAAAACACTTTTTTTAAACACTCTTTTATGAAATGTACTAGTAATGAAAGAACTCCACAACTTCAGGAAGTGGCCCCGAAGCTTGCCATAACGTAAGGGACCGTGGCCAATTACAGCCAACGTCAGTTGACCGTGGACAATTAGACCCAAGCCGAAACATAACATATAAAAATGAACGTTTAAAAAAATGTATATATGTTTTTATGATAAAATATAGTATTGTCATTAGTATGACATAAGTATACCAAGTTTGCAGTCGATAGCACATTGGGAAGTGGATTCAAATTTAGTTACAAGATTTGACAAAAGAGTGAGTTAAATAAAAGCGTGTAAAATATTTTTAAAAAACACACTTTAATGAAATGTACGACTCAAGGAAGTGGCCCCGAAGCTTGCCATAACGTAAGGGACCGTGGTCATTTACAGGCAACGTCAGTTTACCGTGGACAATTAGAGCCAAGCCGAAACATAATATATCAAAAAGAATGTTTAAAAATATGCTTTTTTTATTTTTTTATGATAGAATCTAGTATTGTTATCAGTATGACATAAGTATACCAAGTTTGCAGTCGATACTACATTGGAAAGTGGGTTAAAATTGAGTTACAAATTTGAGGATACAACAACAACAGAGTCAGTTAATAAAAAGCGTGTAAAAAATTAGAAAGAAAGAGATTTTCAGAGGACTTCACTTGATCGCTATCACGAAGGAATTGGCCCAGCACCAGTTCAGATATCACTCATCACTGTTAGCCATGGCCAGTAATTGAAATTATGTCGCCAGGTCGATAAACCGCAGTGCGTAAACAACTGTGCCACTGCAACCTCAACTCGGCACCGACCGGTGTGGTGAAGTATGGTCAAAACCCCATGACTGCAGCAGTGTGGGAGGTGGGGAGGCTTCAGCAGTCGATTGATGAAGGGCTGCAACTTAGCATTCAATTAATAACCAATCGAGATCTTAACAATTTGTCCCAGCTTTATATTCTTGCTCATCATTATTAAATTCCCCATTGGTATAAAAAAGTTGCCGAACAATGTTTGAATGCAATTTGCCAGATCCACGAATCAATTAAACCAACTGACTCTTTGTATTTGGCGTGTTCTATGCAGAAACATGCCTCTAACGTGATCGACAGGGTGTGCTTTTCGCTAAACATTTCGCTAAACATGCGACGGTAGCCCAAGAGCAGAATTGAGATTTTTCACGCGGAAAGAGGTCTTGCGGAATCGCAACGACCCATACAATACCAATAATGACAAGGGTTGGGCTGTTTCATGTCACAAGAAAATACACGCTTAAAAAAAATCAAGGATTGTTAAGAGTTGAATCAATTTTGTAAAGAGTTTCAACTACGGCCATCGCTAACGGCTCGAATGAATCATTTTGGTCAATGACTGTAATTGTCAACCTTTAAAAAAAGGGAATTTTCTTTTTTGGTGACGATTTGAGTTTCGGGGACTCATTTTGACGGTTAGCAGAAAGGGCAGTGTGCCAATATTTTACAGCACTACCCTATCTTCAAGGCTGCCCTGCCAATGCTGCAGTTCTTTGGCGGAAATGGGGTATTCTGTCAACTTTATCATGGCATGCCCGAGCGATGACAAATTCGTCAACAGAGGGACCCGGTTGCCAAAGAGGAACGTTGCGATTAAATGAGCCATTCATTAAAATCGCTTCTTACATCTCTGGTAAATGAAGTGTGCGTGCAAGAATCGATTGTGCAGGGTTGTCCATAAAAACGTATCATCCATCATTAAATAATTATAAAATAGAAACCAGTTTAGCGCTTGATCGATAAAACTATACACACTAACACACTTGCAACACACATGGTCGAGTGAAGTTTTTTTTTTTATCGTATTAGGATCATCCTGCTAAAGCTTTAGATGCCTGCTATGGCATTGGTGACACACACACACCATATCAATATTTAACAGCCGCCCAGGTGTTTGGTAACATCCTGTATATGCATGTCTTGAATGTTTCTATTACTTGGCATTGAAGCTGACTTAGAGCTTTTTGGGTTTTTTTTTTCCAGCACAGATTACTTTACTTCACAACCCCATCCCTGACATTCATAACAATGACAATTCATTGAATTACAGGAGCAGGTGAGATTGTTACATCTCCATGACTGAAACGACCATCAAACCCTATGTTTGTCAAACACGCTATTTTAACTTTTGATCTGAGTGTAATAGCCCATTAACAGAACACTGAAAATTGGCTGCAAAATCCATTATCCTATTTAGGTATCGAACCTACAAGCCTGTCACTAAGAACGGTGCAAAACTCACTATCCTATCACTAATACTGGATATATAGAGAATTTTAATCCAACTGGGTGTTGGACTCCACCATTCTATGCTTGTGTAGTCAGTAACACTTTTACTGGTAGGAACCTCCTGGTTACACCAGCCCACAGGGGATTATTGTGTCCGTCCGTCTTGCATTCAAAAAATGGTAGGGGTGGGGCTGGGTGGAGAGGGGCTGGGTGGGGAGGGGAGGGTGGGGAGGGAGGGGCTGGGCGGGGAGGGTGGGGAGGGGCTGGGTGGGGAGGGTGGGACTGGGTGGGGGGTGGGGAGGGGCTGGTCACCCCGTGGTGCCCTTATAAAACTCAACGTTTAACCTACTCACGCCAGCTTGTGCCGGCCCTCACAGTCGGGCATATTTGAAGAATACACCACGTGGTGGTGCCGCCGTTGACCCTGGCCATTGACCGAGCAACCCAACGTTCCTACCAGCTCCCTCCGCAGGAATGTGTTTATGTGGCCACTTTGCTATTTTTTTTAGCTAATACTTGCAAATTAATATCATTCTTTTCTAGATTTAAAGCTTTCGTGACTGCAAGGATCCATACTCTTAGGTTCTATTCGGTAAAGTCACATAGGTAAAAAATAAAACAAAAATCACGACGTTTCGGCCACAACACACGCGGCCTTCATCAGGTGAAGGGACCAGGCTGTCTCGAGGACAGCGCTGGAGTGAAACACAGCCACGCTCAGACCAGCATTTGATTGGCCGACTTAGCATGATGCTAAGGAATTAGCATAAAAAATTGCATTTGATTGGCCGACTTAGCATGATGCTAAGTCGGCCAATCAAATGCTAATTTTTATGCTAATTCCTTTGTCAAGGCACCTTGTTCCTCGCACACAGCTTAAAGGTCGTGGTCTGAGCGTGGCTGTGTTTCACTCCAGCGCTGTCCTCGAGACAGCCTGATCCCTTCACCTGATGAAGGCCGCTTGTGTTGTGGCCGAAACGTCGTGATTTTTGTTGTTTTATTTTTTACCTACGTGACTTTACCGAATAGAACCAAAGAGTAATATCATTCTTTGTCAAGTTAATTAATCAGACTTATCAGATGTGCTTTTGTCTCCAAACTACATCAAAGTAATATACATTTTTTTGGTTACATTGCGTTAATATTAATGTCGTTAAATCCGCCACCACCCGACACAGCCAATTAGTAATGTTTGTCACGTAAACAGAACATTCCAATTCGTTACTAGTACAGCACACTGGTGTGTTGGAGAGCAAATCCACAACATTTACAATCTGAGTATGACGTTTTGCCAGTAATTACAACTAGCATCATCAGCGGACAGCCAGATTTGTGGAGAAATCCTTCTGTTTCATTCCTTAAATAGAGGGACAGGTGTTCAATCACAGTAGTGAGATTTATATTAAATCCTAGATTACAATGTTGTACAATAATGTAATGTATTGTTCAGCAGACATGGAAACCTATTGCCCTAAATTATACCCCACTTGGCCATATGGTTTGTTTGACCTAACCCGAGCATACTGGTCACAGCGGGTTGATGGAGAGCTCAAGGCTAATTCAGAACATCATTCGTCAAAGACATTAGTCATCGCCGGGAACTGGACTCGGGTCATCGCATTCGGAGCACAACGCACGCAGCAATGCGCCCGCCACTCCGCCAAATTAAGTTAATATTTAAATTGTCAAATTCTTGAGAGCAGAACGCTGCGCATTGATAAAACAAATCTAGGCAGCCGAAGGGGGCTGGCTTGAGTCGTTGAACGCGTAACTGATGGCAATCACAACATGTTGAGCTTATCCACCTTTGATTGTAATAATAGGGTTTTCCCCCTTTTTATCTGGCAACATAACTGAAACCTTTTTTACAAGGATTCATGTCTGCATTAACCACAATACCTGCAGTTAAAATGCAAACAAAAAACATACTATGATAATATGATGCATTGTCCTTGCAACTGATTGGTCCACACCAAGGGACGGCTTTCTTCTTAGCCTCGACCCAATTGGTGCTCGACCACATGACGCCAGAAGGCGTACAGCTCAAAGACAATGCACTATCAAAGTAATGAGGGCTCGGGGTGAGCATTTTGACTGCAGGTACTGTGGTTAATGCAGACATGAATCCTTGTAAAAAGGATTCAGTTTTGTTGCCAGAAAAAAGGGGAAAACCCCTATTATTATATTTTGGTACTGGCAAAGGAGGTCTAATGATGTAGATGCTCACCCCGAGCCCTCATTACTTTGATAATGCATTGTCTTTGAGCTGTACGCCTTTTGGTGTCATCTGGCCGAGTACCAATTGGGTCGAGGCTCAAGAGAAAGCCGTCCCTCGGTGTGGACCAATCAGTTTCAAGGACAATGCATATATTATCACAGTATGTTTTTTGTTTGCATTTTGACTGCAGGTATTGTGGTTAATGCAGACATGAATCCTGGTAAAAAGGTTTCAGTTTTGTTGCCAGAAAAAAGGGGAAAACCCCTATTATTATATTTTGGTACTGGCAAAGGAGGTCTAATGATGTAGATGCTCACCTTTGACTGCTTGAGGGATTGGTTGCTGCTCATGAAGCATACAGGGACCACTGTCCATCAGAGTGAATTCAAACCTTTTTCTACATGACCACAAACTACGGATAATAGTGCATTCATCAGTTAAAATTCACTGACAATATTTGCATCACATTATCAATGTTTTTACATTAGTATATATTGTACTTAATGGGTTCTTGCTACTACCTCCAGCAGAAATAGGCCACTACATCCACGACAATGGTAAAAAGTAAATAAATCACTACTTTAATCAAATCGATAACCTAGATCATGACATATGATCACATTTCAAGCAGACTAATGTTCACACCCCTCCTGCCAACAACACTACCAGCAAACATGGAACGTTGGGCCAACTTTGGTCAAAACGTTCCAACCACATGCCAAAGCAAGTCGAACGCTGCCATGTTTACTGCTATAAAGAAACAGAACTATGCGATTAAGATTAGTGGTTGTATGTTTACTTGAAACAAGTACCAATACCTTGGAAAGAGCAGCACAAGAGTTTGTAAATACAGTGATACCTCGATATACGAAGTAGATGCGTTAATCAGTATGTTGAGACTTCGTATATTGAATAACTTATAGCATTAGTACTAAGAGGATGCGTTCCCAGGCTTCGTAACTCACGCTATAAACACTTTATAACGTGCCAATTCATATTGTAAACACAATTCATGTTGAAAATATGATATTTTATACTGTACAGTATTAGAATAAAAAACTGACAAATAAAAGAAACGGTAAAGAAACGTAATTGTATTATTATATAGCACTAGAGCAATTAATTTGTTTATAAATGTCGGTGCATTTATTCATTATTTTACATAATTTTTAGTTTTCTGTGTAAAATAATGATGACAAATCCAAAATTCGTTATACAAAATCTGTTGATTATCGAATATATGCATATCGAGGTATCACGACTGCTAAGTGCAATGTATTTTCATCACGACGTTTACTAAACCAACCCAAAGGCTCTTTTCAGAGCCACCCACCTCTCCTAAACTGCTTGCGCGCCAGTGTTACCAAACCGTTCACGAAAGATATACTTTCTAAATGGGTTGTTGCGCGCCAATTCCTCGTGAGCGTGGACCGGGCTCGAGGTGCCGTCTGCTGCCGCTCTGTGCTCGGTTAAGATGTTTTCTTGTTCATGTTTTTTGTTTGTTGCGGTTGCACCCGATTCAAGAGCCGAACGGCTCACAGGGCTATACCAAATAAATGAAACTGAAACCAACCGCCATCTCTCCCAGGAACTCATTTCTGAAGAGTTCTTTGGCTCAAAAATATACAGAAGCATGTGGGCTGTGCAAGTCCATCAGTCCAAAGAATGTGTGCAATGTCGAAGAAGCTTTACTTAAAGACAGATACATCTCATGGCAGTCAAGCTACTTGCAGAGCTAAAATCTCAGCTTAATTCAAGGGTTCTCATCGTCGTCGTCATCGTCAATACATACATGGCCTTTATTACCAAGGAAAGCCTGACTTTGTCTCAAGCCTTTTTCAGGAGGGTCCTGCGTCGGGTGTTTGCCCAATACCACTGAACAGAATCAAAATCTGAATATTCATACTGGAGGAATCCGATGAGCTATAAAGCTCTTTTTTCACAGATATTCAGTAGGGGCACGTGGTAATAACGTTACAAACAGTACTAAAACACGACAGTAGCGCAAAGTACAAGAAAATTAAACTCACCCAAAAAACATATAAATAAAACTAAACCTTCCCCATCCTACCGGGAAAAGCCCACCGAGGTATTAACTTATTATACAGACGCGAGCTGGCCACAAATGACAACTCAACGAAGTGGCTTATCAAATGTAAATTGACGGCAGCTAAATAATCTAAATGCGTGTTGCTAAATGTGGAGGGAAACCCCGTTGGGTTTGTGGGAGTAAACCTGAATACTTGGACAAAACCCACCAAGCATAAAAGGGGGATACACACACACATCTCCACACAGATAGATTCAGGAATGCATTGCTGGACTGCAATCCTGGGTAACTCACATTGACGGCAACCTGGCGCAGCGAAAAAGTCTACAAAGTGCCGAATTCTACTCAAAGATTAAAAAGGGTATGCAATTATATTTACAACTCAACAAAGGCCACTGCAATGGTCTTGTTAACGGATGTAAGGTATTCCCAAGGGCAAAACAGCGTGTGATCATGTGCTCAAACGGTGGGCATTTGTGCCAGTTGATATTGCGCGGCCACGTGGCCGATTCCGTCAGTGTCTTTTACAACGCGTGGTGAGAAGGGGGGAAAAAATAAAATCTATGCAAATGTACGGCGAGACTTAATGAAGCGATTGAAAGCAGCCACCGTGGGTCTGTGGGGGTAATACCGGGCCAGAGCACCGAGCTGTCATGACCACCGAGGTCGTGAATTCAAAACCGGGCAGCCACCCGTGAATAAACCGGGTTTTCAAGAGCAGTAAGTTTATGGTCTCGGTCCGGTGACAATTAAATGAACTAAAAAAATTTTTGGGTGTTTTTCCCCACTTCATCTGGATTTTTGAGCAAAATATATTTTTTTCTCGCAAATGTTTTCACTTTAATTGACATGCAACAAAACACTCTTTAAATTTCGATTTAAAGCTTTCGTGACTGCAAGGATTCATCTTCTTTGGTTCTTTCGGTAAAGTCACGTAGAATGAGAATAAAATAATAAATTGATGAAATAAAATAACACAATAAAATTCTCACGACGTTTCGGCCACAATACAAGTGGCCTTCTTCAGGTGAAAGGAACAGACCTGTCGGGACGACAGAGCTTCAATGAACGTTGTTAAGATTTGTAGCGTCTTTAAACCAGCTTAACACAGGGTGGTGCACTGTTAGCTGTGACAATTCAAAGGGAGAATGGGACTGTCTAATGTTGATGAAAACACAATCGGAATTGATATATCTTAACAGATACAGAAAACCCAAGGATAAGTTGATGATGCAACACATTTTCATTGCTACACGAATTCATGTTGAAAGTTTTATTTTAAATGGTTGACATAGCCGCAGGTATTCATGTTCTTGGTTCTTTCGGTAAAGTCACGTAGAAGGGAAACAATAAAATAATAAAAATATAAAACAATATTTTTATTATAAAACAAAAATATAAAAGAATATTTTTTTATTATTTTATTGTTTCACTTCTACGTGACTTTACCGAAAGAATCAAGAATATGAATCCCTGCAGTCACGAAAACTTTAAATCAAAATATAGCCGCAGGTGTCAATTATGTACCCACACATACATATTGTCCTATGTACGATTTAAATGCTTTGGTTTAGGTCATCATTGTACATTATCTATCAACTGCTGTATTAACCCGCCCCCTCACCAAACATTGTAAGTCATCCCTCGTGGTCCTGCGTTGCCAAAATTCATCTCCGCTCCTGCGTGTGAGCTGATACAGCTGCCCCATCTTTGCGTTTCCCCTCCCATTCCATGACCAGTCTCATCCATTCGTTATCGTCCTAGCCATGCCCACCACTTCGCTTTTAAAAAAAAAAACAGTCAAAAAACGATGTCTCGAAATTGCCTTTGTACTCTGACGAATGTATTCCTCTTTCTCAGGGTAATTTCCAAAATGCATATTTCATGCATCTTTCTGTACGTCTCAGCGTTTGTTCCATGTTCCTTATCGGTCCATGTTTCCGATCTGTATGGACCTTCCCCCCCCCCTTTAAAACCAATTTGCTGTGTAACTCAGGAGGTTTGTAATACAAGCTCCATACAAAAAACACGTATTCTTATAATACAGTTCTTTCAAATATTTACCCAGAAAAGCCTGACTGAATTTAAAGAATATATTTAAAAAGGGTCTGGTTTGTAGTTATGTTTGGCCAAATCCTATTAAATTATTTTTGTATTTTACATATGGGAGGAAACTAGAGCACCCTGATAAAACCCACACATGGGGAAACTACTTCATCTACACTCTACAGAAAGTCTGTTGGAATCTACTTTCTGTACTGCCTCTCAAAGGCGCACATTCACTGCATTTCAAGCGTTAAGCATCTCATATTAAGAACAGGACTCACATCACTGTGTGACCCATTCATCCTGAACCCTTTCGATGTTTTCCTATTTTATACTCTTATGGCTTTCTTACCCGTGAAAGTCTCACCGAGCCTCATGACTTTTTCGGCAGGCCCCTGCCAATTGTAACCCCCTGCCAGTACGGAGTGATTATGGGATTATATAGTAAAATTCAACAATTTGCGGTGTAATTTTTACAATTGGACAACTTTGCACAATGACGCCGGCACACAATGGCCTACCCTTGCAAATCACGTCACGGGATCTTTAACGGTCCAATGTGAAACAGACGACGTGTATTTTGTGGTTAATAACACCCACGGTATGAACGAGGATGGCCAATGGGAGTCCGACGCATATGAACCTATACAAAAAGGAGTGAACGCGCTGCGATGAGGCAACGTAACCACCCAAATTAAGCGATTGAAAGTGCGGATTGCCACTTGTACCATGTCCGAGTGTGTCGTAAATCACTACAGTTTTAATTTTAACATTTACAATTGTGGATACAACATCGGTACACAATTGCATACTATTGGTTGGGAAATACGTCATAGGATCTCTTTAATGTCTGCTTTAGAAAAACAAAAATCCATAAATGGGCATTTAACACCACCCTGATTCATGAGAAATAATAAAATACTGAGTAACAATATTGTAAACAAGCAACTTATCTTTCGAACGAGGGACTAACTCATCAACTGATGCAACGTGGTCCAGAAGTGCTATGTGGTCAATGCTGAATTGCAAAACACTGCATTGTAATAATTGTCCCAGCTCAATCGTGGCTTTTAAGGTCAAACATTGCACATCTGGATCTTTCCGAGCCAGTGCTGTACAGACTACATTCCTATGTTGGATATCAGTATATTATTAATCACTCTTGAATGTACAAAAAGTGCTTCCTGCCAAACATCCCAAGGAGGACCCTCCTGGCAATGAACCTTGAGATTCAGTGAACTGCTCTAAATACGATACTGTGGTGTTACTACTCTATTATGCAAGTAAAACTGTAGTAAAATACATACACACCCAATAAAAAATTGTATACTTTTGTTTGTATGCATGTTGAACTTCTTTCGCACCGTATGTAGCCAACCATGCGCTAATCAGAGGACAAGAAAGAAACAGAAAAAATCAGTACTAAAGAAATGAGTTTTCAATTTAGATTTAAAAGTGCATAGCTCCAGTGGCTTCCTAATATCGGAAGGAGCGTTCCAGACGGCCGCAGAAGCGCATCTGAAATCGTGAGATGCAGTGGCCATCTTAGTTTAGGTATTACAATACCTAAACTTAACACAAAAATGCAATTAAGGATATTTGATTTCCATATAAAATGTTGTATATACATAGTCAATTACCAATATTGTATCACACTTTATCGACTGTATAATTTGTATAGCTCAGTGCCGAAAAACCGCACGTGTACTATACTCTCGTGCGTAGCATGTTAAGTGTGTGATCACGACAGCAGCGCAAAATCGCGGTCTTAACCGCCACACTGTTTCACGCTGTTTTCAAAGTGAAGTAATGGACAACTCCAAATGACGATTTTCTTCACGAGCTGTGAGCACCAGTGATCGACATTTTTGAGAGGCACCGCGAGATGTCATTGCGTGCCATTTCGAACCACATTTCTCAAGTGGTGGATACCGAGATTTGTCTTTCATACACAACTACAATAGACCTGGAAAAACAATGTACATGTAGCGTGCCTTTCTGATAAATCCCCACCATATGGGTCATGGGGGTTATTTGATTACATGTGTGGGTTGCTGAAGGCCGGGAGAATAAAATGTGGGAACATAGAAGCATAGTGCAACAATAGATATTGCTGCACTGCCCTCTGCCGCTCACCACTTCGCCTCGCAGCACCTATGACAATCCGTTCTACCTGGGGGTGGCCCATCCAAGCATCATTCGGGCTCATACCTTTCCAGCTTTTTGTTTTGCGTGAACCATAACGATATATGACAAAAGTTATCTACATTTTTAGTCAATTGATAACCACCATGTTCTAATGCGCCCAATATCATCAGATTTCGAAATCTAAGCAGAGTTAGTGTAAGACAAAGCACTTAGTCTACTATAAAAGGTGTTGACCATCTCATGTATAACCTTGACTTAAAAAAACTGACCAAAAATGTTCACCATTCTAATCTCATGTTTTATAAATGTCGAAACCTGTCCCATCACTCTGTTTTAAGTTAACTTAAATTATAAAAAAATAAAGATAGAAATTGAAGTCATTTACACTTAAATATACAATTACAGTGCATTGCTGTGGAGCCTTTACACCACGCCCTACAGGAAAACTTAGAATGCATAGGAATTTCTGAAAGCCCTTTTTCCACATATTATGAACACTTTCGATTTAAAGCTTTCGTGACTGCAAGGATTCATCTTCTTTGGTTCTTTCGGTAAAGTCACGTAGAATGAGAATAAAATAATAAATTGATAAAATAAAATAACACAATAATATTCTCACGACGTTTCGGCCACAACACAAGCGGCCGAAACGTCGTGAGAATATTATTGTGTTATTTTATTTATTATTTTATTCTCATTCTACGTGACTTTACCGAAAGAACCAAAGAAGATGTGAACTTTGTCAATCATGCCCTTTGCTGGATGAAGGCCTCCCCCATGCTGCGTTTGTCACGGGGACTGTTTGACCACAGTTGACCACAGTTGACCACACTGGGTCAGTGAGTTTGTGAAGATGTGTGGCACACCAAGACTGGTTCGGATATTAGTCGCCAGCGATGTCAGTAAATGGGCACTAAATGCAGGTCCCCCGGGGATTCACTGAGACATGCACTAACCACTGCACCACCATTCTACCATTTGAATTGATCTATTTTACACGCTTTTATTTAACTCGCTCCAGCGCTGTCCTACCAGACAGTCTCGTCCCCTTCACCTGATGAAGGCCGCTTGTGTTGTGGCCGAAACGTCGTGAGAATATTGTTATTTTATTTTATCAATTTATTATTTTATTCTCGTTCTACGTGACTTTACCGAAAGAACCAAAGAAGATCACTGTCTGTTGTTGTTGTCGTCGTATCCTCAAATCTTGTAACTCAATTTTAACCCACTTCCCAATGTGCTACCGACTGCACAATTCGTATACTTACGTCTTACCGATGACAATACTAGATTCTATCATAAAAAAATAAAAATATATTTTCAAACCATCTTTTTTTAATCTTATGTTTCGGCTTGGGTCTAATCGTCCACGCTCAACTGACGTTGGCCGTAAATCACCACGGTTCCGTACGTCGTGGCAAGCTTCGGGGGCCACTTCCTGGAGTCGTGGAGTTCTGCCATTACTCGCACGGTACATTTCATTAAAGCGTGTTTTAAAAAAAATAATTTTGAAATATTACTTATTTTAATGGCTTCATTAATTTCCTTGAGCAAAACCATGCGAGGGTCCAGTGACATTCACATCTTGCTCGCAAAAGCAAAAGGGATCCGAGATGAAATGCAGAGGTCGGAGTACTTCGTATAATCGCTACAAATACAACTGGTATTCATGCAAATAGTGCACCGCATTGGAAATAAAGTGTAATGGTGTAATACTATTTAATTTAAGTGTCATCATTTTGTTGTAAGTGCAACATAACTGACCAAAACAGCATTAAGCATTCTAACGTTCCAAGATAAAACATCAAGCGTGCAAAAAAAATGCGCGTTTCAACGCAATGTGAAGCACAACTCCATAAATCCGCGCATTTGTGGTGCCGCCGCAGCGGAGCCGCTCCAGCGGAGCCGTGCCCACCGCCGCGACGCCGTCACCGATGCCTCGGATTTGCCGCCACCCTCCTGGGGCCGGTGCCTTCTCAGACGTCCGCGTTTTGCCCACTTCACAGTCGCGAGGCCGCCGCAGCAGAGCCGCTCTGCTGAGGCCGTGCCCACCGCCGTGAAGCCGCCACCGGGGGATGCCGACGCGGTGCACCCTCGCCACCCCCCCACCCCCCCCGCACGAACGCACACACGCCCCACGTAGAACCGGGAGGGGAGGTCACCCGGCCGGTAGGTTTTTTCCAGAAGTCCCTAATGGGATCGAACTTCATGGTTTCCTGCGGCCGAGAAATTGGGCGATCTTCCCCCTGTAGCTGACATGCACTGCGGCGCCGTGACCTAATATTAAAGTTGCATGGTCACGGCAAGGGCCATGCACTGCGAGTGGAACCACACACGCACAAGCACGGGTCAGTGGACTGGTAGCGGGAGAACAGAGAGCGGACGTCGGAGAGATCACTGCGGCGACATCACCCGAGCTGGGATCCGGGTATCGAAAAGGCGGGAAAATCCGAGCCTCTGATTGGACGGGAGGCCAAGGGAGCGAAACGGCGAAATTCCTTTGTTGTAGGTGGGATAAAGGGAGGGGGATTCAGGTAGCAAGGGCAGTTCTTCTTCAAAAATCATCGCGGTCCACGCAGGAGGGGAGTCAGCCGTTCGAGACGTCCGCGTGACGAACTTCAGCGCAGCCAGGCTCAACCCTCTACTGATCGCTTTGCTACAGTACAGTTCCAGCGCAGCAGAGTGGAAGTACACGTGAGTAAGACAAAGAGGTAAGTTTGGGCTACTTGATCGAGGGTAGAAAGCAGAGCGATAGGCAGAGGAAATACAGTCTAGGATCCCAAGGGGAATAGGCCGACATCCACTGACCCACACAATTACGCGTAGCTTAACGGGTTGCTCGCAGGTAAATAAAATAACTGGTAGGGGAATAAACTGTTTCGTGTGGTCCTTTGGAGGGTGAAGAGGAGGGTGGAGAGTGTTTTGTGTTTGGTGTCCGTACCTGTACGATCGTTTACAGTATTGTTCAGCGCGCGCGTACCTACACGACTATTTTCGGTGGTGCCCAGCGCTCGCGTACCTGCGCAATCGCCTACAGTAGCGCTTTGCGCTCGCGCGCCTGTGTGACGGGGGTTGCGGGGTGGCGGTCGCGCACCCACGCGATTGTCTAATAGCGAGGTAGCGAATTAAGCGCCTGGCGTGCGCGAATACGCAGCTGTGTAAACAGCCCGTTAAATCGGAGCAAAGTAATCGCGGCGTGTTTGTTTTTGCTTAAGCGCGTGGAGCGTGGGTGGGAGGGAATCCCACGGGGGCGCGCCCGCGCCTGTTTATTCCCGTGCAGGACGGGGTTTTACTTTGCGAGCGCGCTCCACCGCGGCACGCCGCCGTTGAACAGTGTAGCGCATCGCAAGCGCAAAGCGTACGAGCCGCTAATTAAAGCTACGCAAACGCGGTCGACATCCCAGGCAGAGTTACAGGGGGGCGAGACATTGGGGGTCGGTAGTCTGGACCTGACAGAGCAGCCGGGGGGTAGCGGTATGAGTGGAACGGGGGAGTCGGTGGGCAACGGCCCCGACAATTCAGTGATGGTGGGATACGGTGGCCCCCACACATTCCTGAAATTCGCGGTTCGCGAATCCTCCGGAGCCCAGCTAATTATTCCTCCTGTATACCGCGAAATACCGCGTCGACTATACATTAAAAAATATATATAGCGGAACGACCTATACGGTGTCGCAGATGACAGCATCCGAGAAATGCCACTCTCCCCCCCCCCCCCATATCCAGGCAGATTAATGGAGTTCTGAAGCATGTAAATGTTGTCAACCCACTTTCTGGATGAGGGCCTTACCACACCGTGCAGATCGCGGAGGTTATTAGACCATACTTCACCACGCTAGTCGGCGCGGGTTTGTCAAGGCATTGAAGTGACGGCTAACAAGTTGAGAGTTCAACAATGGATTTTGTGGCACGGGCCTCTGCTGTTAACCGCGTCGCCACGCACCCTATCACAAGCAGCTGTGCATGTTGGTCACCCAGCCACGCACCATCGGGGTTAAACCATGTTTTAGTACATGCAATTCAACGTAACTAAGCTCGAGTATGGGTGCAGGGAGAAAGTGCAAAGGTTGCCCATCTGACAATTTTCCAAAAACATTGCCCATGCGTGCCATAGCCAGTGATACATTTGTGAAGGCGAATGCCACTATGGTGGAGGGATAGATTTAAAACAAAAAACCCAAAACACACGTCTACAAATGAAAACAACAAAAAAAATGTTCTCATACGTCGTGCTGTACACGCTGTCCAGGGCAACAGAGGATGGCGTTAATCGTAATAATAAGCAGCATTTGGACTTGAAAATGGTCCTTGTTGCAGAGATTGCGTAATTGTAAAAGTCCAGTTATCTTTTACCAATCACACTACACTTTTAAACGAGTACATCAGCTGACAAAAAACCACACATGACTAATTCCACCACAGATACAACGGGCTGACATTTAGTAAAACTGTATATTGTGTTAATTTGCTAACCGCTGTACAATCTAAAATGTTTATAACCCAAAACTTGACGTCACATTTTAAGTGACTTTAATCCCAACCAAAGGGCACTCTGTCGCATAACTTAAGACACCTAACGGTACGTCTATTGCGATATAACATGTTTAAACACTGCAGCATATTGTGCAACAAACAAAATATGTACAACTGGCATGTTTTTTTTGTTAGAGACAAAAGTTGTTCCGAGTAACGCGACCCCCCCCCCCCCATCGCCGCCCGCCTCTCGACGGGGCGAGGAAGCCCTCAGCCCCGTGCCAAAATCTAGGCAAGACCGAGGCGCCCCAACAGCACACTAGGCCCAGCCTCGGCCAATCATTAACGACGCAAACGTTGTTTTTTTTTGTGGTAATATATAACATCACACAGCGCGCAATGCAGCCCATTCCGTCTCGATCGTTTTACGTTGCATATGCATTAAAAAAGCGTAGTGTTACAGCGATGTTATCGTGAGTAGACACGAGACCCGGGAGGGGAGGGGAGAGAGGCCTTCATCTAGCAGTGTACTGAGCATGACCGACAACATTTAGATGCTTCAGAGAGAGAGAGATTGGTTCGAACTTCCCCATCCACCCTTCCAGCAGTCGACTTGAACCACCGCGACTCCGATGAGGGAACATTTTCGATGCGCCACGCGCTTGGGGACAAGGCTTCATCCCGTAGTAGATTGACCATGACTGATGATCATGATGATGATGATTACGGACGATAAGAGGACGACGAAACTCGTGAAGCCTCCCTTCCAGCAGTGGATCGACCACGGCTGAATGATGATGAGAAAAGTGCTTGAGGTCTTCATCCAGCAGTGGATTGACCACGGCTGATGATGATGATGATAATGACGATGATGACGGAGCACAGGCTGGATGGATGGATGTTAAGAGTTTCAACTCCATCCCTCTCATCCTCCTCACCTTCTCGAAGTCATGTCTGGGGGCAGAGATGTCTCCTTCTCTCCTCTCTCTCGCTCTCCGTGCGTGTATTTGTTTTACTAACGTCCCCTCGGCTCGTTCTGCCGTGGCCCCTTTACCGCCGCCGCCGCCACCACCACCACCGGCTTCTTGCTGTTTCTGTCGCTGCTGATAAAATTGCGTGGCCGTCGCTGGATGGCGAGAGGAGTGGTGGGAAAGTGGTGGCCGGTGGTTGGGTGCTGGTTGTGGGCTCTGCCACTTGCAGCGCTCTCCTCTCTCTCGACTCGCAGCAGCACCCCCAACTACCCAACCCCCCACCCCCAACTACCCAACCCCCCACCCCCAACTACCCAACCCCCCACCCCAACTACCCAACCCCCCACCCCCAACTACCCAACCCCCCACCCCCAACTACCCAACCCCCCACCCCCAACTACCCAACCCCCCCACCCCCAACTACCCAACCCCCCACCCCCAACTACCCAACCCCCCCACCCCCAACTACCCAACCCCCCCACCCCCAACTACCCAACCCCCCACCCCCAACCACCCCCTACCCAACCACCCCCTACCCAACCACCACCCCCAACTACCCAACCACCCCCTACCCAACCACCCCCTACCCCCCCCCTACCCCACCACCACCACCCCCTACCCAACCACCACCCCCCCTACCCAACCACCACCACCCCCTACCCAACCCCCCACCCCCTACCCAACCACCCCCCCTACCCAACCACCCCCCCCTACCCAACCACCACCCCCCCAACCACCCCTACTCAACCACCACCCCCTACCCAACCACCACCCCCCCCTACCCAACCACCACCCCCCCCCAACCACCACCCCCAACCACCCCTACCCAACCACCACCCCCAACTACCCAACCACCCCCTACCCAACCACCCCCTACCCCCCCCCTACCCAACCACCACCCCCCCCTACCCAACCACCACCCCCCCCAACCACCACCCCCAACCACCCCCCCAACCACCCCTCCCAACCACCACCCCCTACTCAACCACCACCCCCCCTACCCAACCACCACCCCCCCTTACCCAACCCCCCACCCCCTACTCAACCACCACCCCCCCCTACCACCCCCCCAACCACCCCTCCTACTCAACCACCACCCCCCTACTCAACCACCACCCCCCCTACTCAACCACCACTCTCCCCCAATCCAACCATCACCCCCCCCTACCCAACCACCACCCCCCCTACTCAACCACCACTCTCCCCCCAACCCAACCACCCCCCCAACCACCACCCCCCTACCCAACCATCACCCCCCCCCCCCCCCAGCTTGAATAATGACCGCGGTGAACACCACCCAACGCTTACCATGTTAGAGGGGTTTTTTATTTTTTGAACCTGCACGTTGAGAGTTGCTGCGAGGCTGTTGCCAGATCAGAGGGGAGGTTTTTTTTTGGTTGTGTTTTTTTTCACCAGTAATTTTATTTTGATTGATATTGCGTTTTGGTTTTGGTAGCTTTTTTTTTCATGGCAAATTTATTTGCTGTTAACCCTCCACCATGCCGACAAGATTTTCACCTTTACAAATATATTATTTATACGTGGCCAAGTATTGATGCATTTCAAACAGTACTATACAATTTTTATTTTACTGCTATTAGCTCTTTTTTTCAGAAGCGGCCTGGCCACAAATGATAGCACGAAGTAGCTTATTCTCATGTGGAAATGTATAGCAGCCAAATACTCTAAACACATGATTTTAAATGTGGAAGGAAACACGGGAGGATCAGGAGAAAAATCCACGCGACCACGGGGAGAGAGACACACCAAATATAGTCCAGATATGCAGTGGTCAGGGTCGGGATCGCACACCTGTCAGCGCACTACCTTATTACAGACCAATTCAGACCTTATTGGTCACCCCGTGCCCTTATAAATCTCAACGTTCATCCTACAAAGTCCCATCACAAGGGAGAAACACAATTTTGTTGTTGTTGTTAACCGTATTGAAACGGCTGTACGCCGTATGGACCTGAAAACTCAATTTCCATTTACATGAATACGGGGTAAACCATATGGGTTGACACGGTATGGGATAGAAACCACGATCTCCTGTATACCACGCGAGGGAGTTAACATCTCACCAGCGCGGTTCCCCAACGGGAGCGTGAAGCTACCTCCTCCTCTCTGGTAGCTTAAAAATGTTAGACAAGTATCTTTGTAAACGTGACAATCTTGTCAAGTGGTTTGGTGTGGGGGGTGTTAATGACAAAAACATTCGCGTAAAAAAGGTGATTCATGACCGGAAATAAAATGCAGGTCGCTTAAGTTCACAGCGCCGTGTGATAATATAACCACTGCGCGAACCACTCCCTTCCCTGCCCTAACACACAATGCCATGAAATGCACAAAGCTCAGGGAAATTTCCACTGTGGTGTGCGTGTGTGGGTGGGTTGGCATATATAATAACTAGAAGGAAGCGGTGGTGGTGTGATTAGCGCGCAATCCGCTACAAATCTGGCTACCCGAGTCCGATTGCCGGCTGTAGCCAATGCCAAGATCGGCAACGAGTGATATAATTGAACCGATCTTGGGGGGCCCTCTTCTTCACAAACCCGTGGATCGACAGAGGCCCGTAAATTATTAAGAAATTACGCACAAAGAATGGTACGGGGATCTCTGCGATGGGGAAAAAGAAACGGTGCAAGCGAGACAGAAAAAAACGATAAATAACACGAATAACGAGGCAATACTTGCAGATGGTCGAATCAAATCGTGGAGGTGCATGGTGACAATTTATGGGATTTCCACGGGATTAAATTGATAGATGCCTAATATTATAATTGTCTCCAATTATAATATTGTCTAGAAATTATAATATTACTAGCCTATAGCCCGGCCAAGGACGGGTGTATATTGCAGTTCATCTGAAATATTAAATCGAAAATAATGACCTGCTCATGATTACAGTGTAACATTTTTTTTTGTTCCTGGGTAGTAAGGGTTATTTCCTAATTGCTTATGCCTCAAAAGTACAGAAAATGGCTATTATTCCCCATGAACTTTGCTTTTGTGACCAGGACAGTGATATTTTGAAATTAACCTATTTTCCAGAACATTCCAGATAGATTCAGTGCTTAGTACACTTGGAGTAACTTCGAGAACATTCTAGAACCTTCCAGTAATATAAATAGTATAAATACAGGGGCCTTAAGCCCACCAGTTCAGATTAGCTCCAGCTGCAAAAGTGGATACATATCTGCATTTTTCTGAGATGGCATCAAGAGGCTACAAGCATCCGGCAGACGCATGTTGCTTTGTCTGCGGCCAATTTATCAAGACAAGAGCGAAATAGTACTCTGTGGAAGCATCTGCTAAGATGTGTGAGGCCGACAAGGCATATTTTCGCATGCCTGTTGGGGATCAATACAAACTCTGGGCACCTCATTTCACCTGCGAATAATGCAAAAAAAAACTCTGGAAGGTAAGATGGACAATTGTTGCTCAAAATTTTATGTTATAAAATTTGTTACAATTTTTAAAATTGTAAAAGTTTTAAATTTTAAAATGTTTTACAGTTTTCAATGTTATTGAAAAAGTATATCATATATGAAAAATGTTGCGAGAATCTCTTACACATTAGTCATGGGTGAAATAAATGTATTTTTGTAGGATGGTACAGAGGGGAAAAGAGAGCCATGAAGTTCGCTATCCCAATAATTTGGCGGGAACCCACTGACCACTCAAGCAACTGCTACTTCTACATGGTGGACCCTTCCAAACGTCGGACTGGCAAGAATGCACCTGCTATCACGTATCCGGACCTTCCTTCATCCATCGCCGTGGTGCCACACTGCCATGAGCTCCCCGTACCCACTCCTCCGGAGAGAGAGCAGCCGTTTTTAGAAGAGAGCAGCAAGTCAGTAGACGTTGTAGATCCAGATGACAATTTCCAAGGTGGAGCTGAGGAGAGAAACCCATACTACCCCAACCAAAAAGACCTCAAAGACTTGATCAGAGATCTTGGTCTCACCAAGTCCAATGCCGAGCTTTTGACGTCTAGGCTCAAGCAGTGGAACTTGTTGGATAAAAGTGTGCAAGTCACAGATCAGAGGAAGCGTCACCAACCTTTTTGCAGCTTTTACACCCGTCAAGATGGGCTTTGCTTCTGCCACAATGTGACCAGTCTGTTCGAGGCAATCGGAATCGCCTGTAACCAGAATGAGTGTCGCCTCTTCATTGACAGCTCATCCAGGAACCTCAAAGCCGTGCTGCTCCATAATGGTGTTGAGGAGTAGCCTGATGGCGTCATGTGACGGGGATTGTAAAGGGGTACTTAAGGGGGACCCCGTGACGTAACGGGGGTCGTTGTGGGAGCCCGGGCTAAGGAGCAGCTAAGGGGGGGTCTCTCCCGCTCGTGACCGGACGAAGTTGGCTTCACCCCCGTCCCGAGTTCGACAAGTGGGAGAGTCGTCGGGATAACCGAGGAGAAGGCTCGAGGAAGTCCGTGAGAGCCGGCTAGGGAGAAGTGGGGTGCTGCTCTCACTCGGTCGGACGGAGTTGGCTGAACCCCCGTTCCGACTCGGGTGAGAGAGCCCAAGGGAATAGCCGAGGCTAGGGACAAGAGTAGAGCCGAGGTCCAAGGGAAGGGCCGAGGGTAGTGTGCACCTACCTCTGGTGTGAGTTAGTGTGTTTAATGACAGTATTAATAAACCGGCGTAAGCCCTTACCTGAAACTCCGAGTCCGCGTGGTTCTCGGTGCACCGCAAAGAGGATTACAACAGCATCAAGACGTTGCTGGACGCCTTGAAGTATCATGAGTATGGCTGGGAGGTCATCGGAGACTTCAAAATGGTGGCATTCCTGATGGCTCTCCATGGCGATTTTACCAAGTTTCCTTGCTATCTTTGCCTTTGGGACAGCAGGGACACCAAGGCGCACTACTACAGCCGGGACTGGCCACAGCGAACCGAGTTCTCTGTGGGGAGGAACAACGTCAAGTGGGAGCCACTGCTGGACCCCCAGAAGGTGCTGATGCCACCACTGCACATCAAATTGGGCCTAATGAAACAATTTGTCAGAGCTGTAGATAAGGAGTCGGCAGCCTTCATGTACCTTCAAGACTTATTCCCTAAGCTGTCTGAGGCAAAGGTCAAAGCCGGTGTCTTCGTCGGACCACAGATAAAGAAGATCCTGGAGTGCAATTAATTCCCCAAGAAGCTCACTAGTAAGGAGAAAGCGGCTTGGAACAGCTTTGTCGCAGTGGTTCGTGGCTTCCTGGGCAATCACAAGGTCTAAAACTATGTGGAGCTGGTTGAGACTCTGGTGAAGAACTACGGCACAATGGGCTGTCGGATGTCCCTCAAAGTCCAAATCCTTGCTGCTCATCGTGATACATTTAAGGAGAACATGGGATCAGCCCGTTCTGAGACCATCAATTCGCCGCATATCAAAGCATCCAATTTAATCGTGGGCGGCTGTTGCGGATTCAAACGCAGGATATAAACAGGGCTAAGCCGGGATAATGTTTGGATGGGTGACCACTACGCATAAAACAGGTTATCAGGCTGCTGTGGGGCCGTCCATAAATGACGTCACACGATTTTGGACGATTTCTGACCCCCCCCCCCCCTCGTTACACGGTGTCACAAAAAGTCAGACCACCCCTCTATGACGTGACAAAGCTCTGCCCCCTCCCCCCCCAAAAAATGCTTCAAATCGCTTTAAACTATTGTCATTGTAGTGCGTATTTAATGTGGCGCTGCACTCTGATGTCGTAAGAGAAAACATTTATTAAAAAGCCTATTTAATTAAGTAGAACGTGTTGTCTATATTTATTTAAAGTTGCGCATTTTGATGTGACGTCACATTTCTCAAACACCCCCCCCCCTGGTTACACATCGTCACGTCTGACCCCCCCCCCAGGTGCGTGACGTCATTTATGGACGGCCCCTGTTGGCATATCATTTATTTGCCGTGCTGTAATTCAAGATGCGCTTCTGCGGCCGTCTGGAACGCTCTTCCTTGCGATATTAGGAAGCCACTGGAGCTGTGCACGTCTCAATCTAAATTGAAAACTCATTCACTCGAGAACGGTGTTTGTGCGTTCAGATTGTTGTCGTTCCCCCGTGCCTCCGATTAACAACGGTTGGCTACGTACGGTGCGAGAAAAGTTCAACATACGTACATATCCCTTTCCGTCTTCCACAAGCCGTCCCATCGATGTTACCCATTGTCACCACGAGGCCACTCGTCGTGCCAACGCGTAGAGATCGTCGATTAAAAGGCGCTTTATAAGTGGAACTAGCTTTACTACCCGGCTTCGCCCGGGACTTGGATTCACCAATTCCGGCCGCCTTTGTCTCCTCAGTGGCGATGTTCACGCACCACACCAGTTACTCGTTTGAGGCTGAGTCGACCTAGGGGAGGCCCAGGACCGGTTGAAATAATCGTCACCGGTGGTGGCCGTGAGCGGGAATCGAACTCAGGTCACCGGGTCAATAGCGCAGCGCGCTAACCACTACACTACAATGCGTTACGCTTCCACGTGCGCGGGTCACATGACAGATTTGACGTCACAGCTCACTTGCCGTGCAAAAAAATTATGCATTATTGAGCTCCCCCCCCCCTCCAAAAAAGTGTATTTTTATAATGTTTGCATGGTGTACAGTCTGGAAAGTACCCACATGGCAAATTTCAAGTTTGTTGCATGTCGGCAAGTACGCTAAACATTTTGAACAGACACACATAATCACAACTTTGCCTTTTATATATATGGAGATTCATGGGCCGTCCATAAATGACGTCACACGATTTTGGACGATTTTTGACCCCCCCCCCCCTCGTCGCACGGTGTCACATAAAGTCAGACCCCCACTCAAATATGACGTTACAAAGCTCTGCCCCCCCCAAACCATATTTCCATTTTGAAAATAAAACATGTTTCAAATCGCTTTAAACTATTGTCATTGTAGTGCGTATTTAATGTGGCGCTGCACTCTGATGTAGGAGTGTTGTTAGAACAATTCGTGTTGTTACAACAATTCTATATTTATATTCTTAGTTTTTTCGGTAAAGTCACGTTGAAGAGAAAAACAACAAAATAACAAAATATATATAAAACAATAAAAAATTCTCACGACGTTTCGACCATAACTCAAACGGTCATCATCAGGTGTGTCGGTTTGCATAAATTTATTTTGAAAACGGCATGTTTATTTATATATATAAAAAAATAACGTTTGCGTCACGCGCAACGATGGCAGTTTGCCAGGACTAGTCCATCTATTTTTTGAAAAGAGGAGGGGGGAGACGAAATTTGTTTTTATGTATGCTGTCTGAAAGGCACTGTAAGCGTGAACAATCAATCAAGAACTGAAATGATTTATCAAATCTTTCCAATGATTGCTAAGATAGAATCCATCTTCTCGGTTGAAATTGTCTCTGTGTTTGTATATGTGGATAGCCTCATGAACGAATCTCTCATGGAAGCCAGATGGCTTACAAAGAACCTCCGTCTTGGAAAAGTCAATGGCATGTGAGCCTACTGAATTAGAACAATGATCTGCTACGGCCGAGGTGTTGGTCCTACCGTGTTTAAGGTCTGCTTTATGTTCACGAATGCGGTCCGAGATATGGCGTTTGGTTTCTCCAATGTAACTACTACCACAGAGGCAACTTAGTTTGTAGACACCAGGGTATTGTATGTCCGGAATCACATCTTTTACAGACGGAACCAGATCACGGATTTTATGTAATGTGTTGAAACGGACCTGGATCTTGTGTTTATTCAAGATTTTGGAGATCTTTTTTGTGATCCCAGCAATGTAGGGTAAAGTGATGGTTTTGAAAGGCTCCTCAAGAGGGTTCTTCTTCATGGTTTGAGTGATAGCTTTGCGGATTGTATAGTCGGAGTAACCATTAGCCCTAAGAGCTTGGTGTACGTGCTTGAGTTCACTGCTTATGTGTTCCTGGTCGGATATGCATTGGGCTCTATAATACAGAGTCTTGATGAGAGAATTCTTCTGTGATGGATGGTGGTGGGAATCCGGTTTCAGATAAGCATCCGTATGGGTAGCTTTCCTGTAGACAGAGTGGCTCATTGAACCATCAGGTCTCTTTTTAATTAGGACATCCAAAAAAGGTATCTTGCCATCTATTTCGACTTCCATGGTAAATCTGATGGCTGGGTGTATGGAATTGATGTGGTCGAAGAATTGGTCTAGAGCAGGCCGGCCATGTGGCCAGATGACAAAAGTGTCATCCACGTACCTCTTCCATAAGGTTGGGCGCAGAGTGGCAGTCTGGATGGCGTCAGTCTCAAATTTCTCCATGAAAATGTTAGCTATAACTGGAGAAAGGGGGGAGCCCATTGGGGTGCCCTCAGTTTGTTTGTAGAAAGTTCCATTCCAAGTGAAGTATGTATTGGTTAAACAGTGTCTCACCAGGGGGGGTACCTCAGTGTTTAGTCCTTGATGAACCAAGTCTTCAATGATTGCAATGGTGTCAGGTACAGGAACCTTGGTGAATAAGGAAACTACATCAAAACTGACAAGCAGGTCGTCTGGGGACAGGGAAATACCCTTGATTGTTGATACCAGGTGAGTAGAATTTTGTACCGCAGAGGTGGTCTTTCCAGTGAAAGGACGCAGGATTTCAGACAAAAAAAACGAGCTAGTTTGTAGGTGGGGGAGCTGATAGTAGAGACTATGGGACGAAGAGGTGTATCAACTTTATGTATTTTTGGTAAGCCGTATAATCTTGGTGGCCTGGCAGCAGAAGGTTTCAACGAAAACTGTTTAGATTGATCAATTAATGCGGTTGAATCAACAGCCTCGTCACACAAACCAACAAAATAATTTCGGATTCAACCGCATTAATTGATCAATCTAAACAGTTTTCGTTGAAACCTTCTGCTGCCAGGCCACCAAGATTATACGGCTTACCAAAAATACATAAAGTTGATACACCTCTTCGTCCCATAGTCTCTACTATCAGCTCCCCCACCTACAAACTAGCTCGTTTTTTTTGTCTGAAATCCTGCGTCCTTTCACTGGAAAGACCACCTCTGCGGTACAAAATTCTACTCACCTGGTATCAACAATCAAGGGTATTTCCCTGTCCCCAGACGACCTGCTTGTCAGTTTTGATGTAGTTTCCTTATTCACCAAGGTTCCTGTACCTGACACCATTGCAATCATTGAAGACTTGGTTCATCAAGGACTAAACACTGAGGTACCCCCCCTGGTGAGACACTGTTTAACCAATACATACTTCACTTGGAATGGAACTTTCTACAAACAAACTGAGGGCACCCCAATGGGCTCGCTCCCCCCTTTCTCCAGTTATAGCTAACATTTTCATGGAGAAATTTGAGACTGACGCCATCCAGACTGCCACTCTGCGCCCAACCTTATGGAAGAGGTACGTGGATGACACTTTTGTCATCTGGCCACATGGCCGGCCTGCTCTAGACCAATTCTTCGACCACATCAATTCCATACACCCAGCCATCAGATTTACCATGGAAGTCGAAATAGATGGCAAGATACCTTTTTTGGATGTCCTAATTAAAAAGAGACCTGATGGTTCAATGAGCCACTCTGTCTACAGGAAAGCTACCCATACGGATGCTTATCTGAAACCGGATTCCCACCACCATCCATCACAGAAGAATTCTCTCATCAAGACTCTGTATCATAGAGCCCAATGCATATCCGACCAGGAACACATAAGCAGTGAACTCAAGCACGTACACCAAGCTCTTAGGGCTAATGGTTACTCCGACTATACAATCCGCAAAGCTATCACTCAAACCATGAAGAAGAACCCTCTTGAGGAGCCTTTCAAAACCATCACTTTACCCTACATTGCTGGGATCACAAAAAAGATCTCCAAAATCTTGAATAAACACAAGATCCAGGTCCGTTTCAACACATTACATAAAATCCGTGATCTGGTTCCGTCTGTAAAAGATGTGATTCCGGACATACAATACCCTGGTGTCTACAAACTAAGTTGCCTCTGTGGTAGTAGTTACATTGGAGAAACCAAACGCCATATCTCGGACCGCATTCGTGAACATAAAGCAGACCTTAAACACGGTAGGACCAACACCTCGGCCGTAGCAGATCATTGTTCTAATTCAGTAGGCTCACATGCCATTGACTTTTCCAAGACGGAGGTTCTTTGTAAGCCATCTGGCTTCCATGAGAGATTCGTTCATGAGGCTATCCACATATACAAACACAGAGACAATTTCAACCGAGAAGATGGATTCTATCTTAGCAATCATTGGAAAGATTTGATAAATCATTTCAGTTCTTGATTGATTGTTCACGCTTACAGTGCCTTTCAGACAGCATACATAAAAACAAATTTCGTCTCCCCCCTCCTCTTTTCAAAAAATAGATGGACTAGTCCTGGCAAACTGCCATCGTTGCGCGTGACGCAAACGTTATTTTTTTATATATATAAATAAACATGCCGTTTTCAAAATAAATTTATGCAAACCGACACACCTGATGATGACCGTTTGAGTTATGGTCGAAACGTCGTGAGAATTTTTTATTGTTTTATATATATTTTGTTATTTTGTTGTTTTTCTCTTCAACGTGACTTTACCGAAAAAACTAAGAATATGAATTACTGCAGTCACGAAAGCTTTAAATCAAAATTCTATATTTATTTAAAGTTGCGCATTTTGATGTGACGTCACATTTCTCAAACCCCCACCCCTCGTCAAACATCGTCACAAATGTCTGCCCCCCCCCCAGGTGCGTGACGTCATTTATGGACGGCCCCAAATATTAAATGCTTATCGTGTGCCTGCAGTTACTTATTAATGGTTGCTTCAGACCCGTTCGGTCTGCAAGTTACACGTGCACATAATGTTGTGGTTCAGCAGAAAATCGCGTGAAAGTCACGGAAGTTGCGTTAGAAGGTGCGATTTAATTACGTACCGAAAAAAATTCACTAAATCTACCAACACAATAATGGATGAAAAATGCCCTCCATTTACGCGTAGAGGATGACCCCGAGAAAAGTAATCTTATACCCTAACGTGAATGGATCCATCCAGTCACGTTGGGAAATCTTGTCACTTATCAATCAATCCACTGTGACTGTATTGGTGTTACACCACTGCCAACAACACATCGGCACCATCAAATAATCGTGCGTGCCCCCTGCCACGACATCAGACGCCTCCGTGTGGGCATATTAATGTCGTACGACATACAAACCTGCCTCTCATAAACTAAAAACTATTTTTAATTTGACCAGGTAAGGCCCACTGAGCTATATAGCTTTTTTTCTGAAGCGACTTGACCACAAATGATCCCTCAACGAAGTGGCTTATCATCATGTGGAAATTTATAGCAGCCAAATAGACTTGATTTGAAGCTTTCGTGACTGCAGGCATTACTCTTTGATTTTTTGGTAAAGTCACGAATAAATAAGAAATAATAAAATAAAATAATAACGTACGACGTTTCGGTTGCAACACAAGTAGCCATCATCAGGTACAGAAGAGCTAAATTTGGGAGAGAGGGGAAACACATAACCTCAGATGTATATACAGACACCCAAGTAGGGGTAACTGACACAGATACAACAGGGGACACAGAGAGAGAAGCACACCAGACAAACAGGGTTTAGCAAAATTTTTGGAACCATGTAAAGCAACACAGACGGTCGGTCAAAACACAATTAACGCGTAGTCCGGTTGACCACGTTATTTCAAAGATTGCTAAATTGCAAGTTAAGTATGAAACTCAAAATACAGACCACACACACACACAGGCATCCATGCTAAACCCTGTTTGTCTGGTATGCTTCTCTCTTTGTGTCCCCTGTTGTATCTGTGTTAGTTCCCCCTACTTGGGTGTCTGTATATACATCTGAGGTTATGTGTTTCCCCTCTCTCCCAAATTGAGCTCTTCTGTACCTGATGATGGCTGCTTGTGTTGCAACCGAAACGTCGTACGCTATTATGTTATTTTATTATTTCTTATTTATACGTGACTTTACCGAAAAAAACTACGAGTAGCAGCCAAATACTTTAAACGCGTGACGTTGATTCTAAACGTAGAGGGAAAAACCGGAGCGCCCATAAAAAAAAAAATCAACGCGACCACGGAGAGAACATGCAAACTCCAAATATACAGGCATCAGGGTCGAGATCGAGCCAACAACCTCCTGTATGCCAGGCGAGGTAGTTAACATCTCGCCAGGTCACCTGTAGTTCTGGGATATCTCCTTCCACGAGCTGTCTTCTAACACGTGGTGGATGCACCGGTCTGAAATAATTCCGATAGGATTCTTCATCACCATAACTTGATGTGTGGAGCAAGAAATAACGCTCACAGTTTCCTGTACATAAACCGACTTGCTGTACGTACTGCCCTCTACATGTATTATGTTATCCAACTCGTGCCGAATATTATAATTAAACTGTTTTACCCTAAACCAAGCTAAAAAAAACCTCTGCCAGCTCATATCTACAAGATAAGCATTTTTGTTTTTAGGGTGTCATATTCCTTTACGCAACGGTAATTTTTCATTCCGTTCGTTCGTTTCTCAGTCCGCTTGTCCTGGTGAGGGTCATAGCTACAGACTCGAGCTCTTCCCGGGGAATTCCCAGGTGTTCGCATGAATGATAAACATTAATGATTTAAGACGAAACATAATTTTCATTCGCTGAGAATTTAAGTCACTCAGACACAATGGACTGCGCCAGCTCCCTCTCTGGACGAGGCACTTAACCTTTGCCCTTTCAGTCTGGCGCGACAAGTTTAGCTTGGCAGTAGCTGGTGCAGCCTTTCGATCGTGGCCACGAGATCGATTGCAAGGGCGCTCTTTAAATTAAATGCCTCTTACGGTGACCCCGGCCATCCCCACCGACCCCATCGGCCCCATGAGACCCGGTCGCGTATTTATAGAACCCTGTGTGGTGCACACATTTAATCTACAACTCAAAGGGACCGCTTAATAATTCAAAAAGGGCACGCGTACATCACGACTACAATGTTAAATTGCCGTCCTTCCTGCTAGCGTGAAAATATGGGGCGATGCACGTCGGGGTTCGTTGACTCGAACCAGTGGCAGAAATTCCAGATTCCTGTAGAGGGGTGCCGGGGGGTTGTTATCGTGTTGGGGGCCCCTCTTGTCTATTTAATTCCTTCCCTTGACTCTTTTACCACGGCCACCACCACCACCACCCAAAATGGATGCCGAACTCTCTGTTGTAATTCGCCTTGGAAATTTAAGTTTTAGTTTTGTATGTATGTTGAAATTCTTACACACCGTACGTAGTCAACCGTGCTAATCGGATGCGCTACATACGGAATTGTGAAGATAAAAAAAAAACATTTAATTTCTCGCACATAACTCCGAGGGATATATAATATACAATCGCATATTGTATTACAAAAAAACCAGAGACACGTTTGAGACAACAAAAACCACAGGTAGACCGGACACAATAGAGGGCCTATATGTTATGGAAAGGTCCTTCTGTATTCACGAATGCCTCCTCCACATACACGCGCGCACAGCGAGCCCAATGGCCCAATGGGCTCGCTCGTACAGCGGAACATTTACACATTCATTAATCATGCACGGAGAAGGTTTGTACACAATTTCACCAAGCGGAAAGAACCCCCACTCCTAAGGGTTAGTTACTAATTCAAGCCTAAATGTCGCACCGTGTCCTCAAATGACAACAACAAACGAACACCAACAAAAATATCATCGCCGTGTATTAAATTAATTCTTACACACTGGCATCGGTAAAGTTAATGATTTTATAATCCGCGTGTATCGCATTTTCCACGATGGGTGATCCATTATTCACTCAGTAAGCTTGAAGTCTATTTTTAAAAGTCAAGTTTAACCAATTCCTTTTTCCGAGTTCTCGCGCGTGCGCAGAAATTTTAGAGCCACTGGGAAGATTATTTTAACTCTACTCGACAAAAGTAGCCTGCTGGCAACCTACTTGCTGTTACCACCCGTGTCTATTCTTCCCTGCGGGTTAGCATCCCACTAGAGTCACGGTTCCAATTTTTGTGCGATCCCACGAACCTCGGATTCAAGTTGCTGGTTTACAGCGGTGCAAGACAGCACCGTCGGCACCCATCCCAACAAAAAAGTGTCGCCTACAAAATGATGCTTGTTACTTGGGCCAAAATTCCTATCTCCTACACCAACATTCGTGGCGTTTACTCTGACTGCTGGTCACATAGACCTGCAGTCTGACCTGTCAACGTGCTCCATGCAAGCTAAATTGGTATACGAACGCTTGCAACGAGTCGCATTAATTTAATTCGTTTTTGTTGTAGTTGTTGTTTTAAAACAAGGTCTCAACAGTCCGAACAGTCCATGCCACTTTGCCCATCACAGGGAGCAACTTCTCCGTATTCAAACCGCCTCTGCGAACCATTCTGTACCACGTCGTTACTCATTAGACAGGGCACTCTACCAATCCATTGGTGGCAAACGCACACCTTTCATACCACAGATACAGTGCGGGTGTTGACCTATGACGTTAATGTGATATTTATATCTGCGTACATAAATGAATACGTAGATGTATTTCTTTTAAAAAAAAGTATCTTGTTATACCCGCACACCAGCGTCTATATTCTTGACCTGTGAACTTTGAAGGGCATTCTTTAGGCTGGCTAAACCCCCCCCCCCCCAAAGGTGAGTTCTCTGGTCCATTTAAAGTTAATTTAAAGCATCAATAAAAAAAAATCATATACAAAAAGTTAAAAAAATAAATATACTGTAATGCAAGCATGAAAAATGGCATTTATACTCAATCAAAATTAAACCACATTCAATATAACATGGAAATAATTTTCATTGTTCGCTTTTCACGAAAAACAACGATGCACCCTTTTCTAGTTGCAACTCACGTCGGACGGCTCAAGATACGCAGCCTATGCGTGTCTACAACACACCGCTCGTTATTTTGACTTGCTCTCCTTCGCAGTTGGCTGAGCACAGACCCAAAGTCCTGACAACACGGCAACAGACAAGGCAACTAAAACTCAGAAGGATAATCATACAGATAAGAATGAAGCACGTTTGTTGCAACGAGCAAGGCTATACAAAATTCGGAAATGAGATGATGGGAGGGAGTTTGAGCAGGGCAGGGAGGGAATAAAAATAAATGTTGCGTGACGCATCTTTGTGTCTGAACAAAGTATGGGCGAGATTAAACAATCTGCCGGCACGATGTTGATGCGTACCATAATCGAACGATTTTTTTTTTCTCATCTTACACAGGAATGAGCCTCAAAGATGATTGTCTGGAAATATTATTGCCGGGTCTATTTGACGTTGGCTTTTTTTTTCGCACTCGGGAGGAAATTCGTGTTCATGGGTAAAAAAAGCTACACACGGAGACGCTTAAACTATGCTGTCAGGAACCCGCTTGCTGCACTGCCCAGATTAGTTCGGAAATGGCTTAAGATTGCTTGAATGCCTCCGCTGAATGTCACGTTGGTTTAACGTGTGGTCGACGGTCTTAGGCGGTGTTTCCGCAATTGTATGCCGGGCGTTCTTTGAATTTTCACTTGTACAAGCTAAATCTTGACTTAAAGCTTTCGTGACTGCAGGAATTTATATTATTTGGGTCTTTCGGTAAAGTCACGTAGATAGGTTCAAAGAAAATAACAAAAAAACAACGAACCTATCTACGTGACTTTACCGAAAGACCCAAAGAATTTGTACAAGCTAGTTTAACACGTTGTGGGCTTTCGCAACGAATATCATCAATAATATTTTTTTGGGGTTAGATCTTGTAAAATATGTGTCGTTAAACCCGCCACCACCCGACAGCCAATTAGTAAGATTTGTCACGTAAACAGAACATGCCAATTCGTTTCTAGTGCAGCACACTGGGGTCTTGGAGAGCAAATCCACAACATTTACAATCTCATTGGTTCCCATTATTTAAGATGCCTCAAGAAAAGTCACGTGACCTTTTTTCAGGCGTTTTCATGAAACAATACTTAAATATTCTTGAATACTTTCGCTTTTCGATTTAAAGGTTTATAATAGAGGATGTATTGTGATTTTTCGCTGCATCCAAGTTTGGTATCCATGAAGGTTTGTTTCCCCCACAAAGGCAGTGAATGTTTAGGTGACAAACACACCCGCCGAGCGGTTTATGGGCAACAAAGCGCGTGGAACAGAATAAGCACAGTGAGTTTGGCCCAGTAATTTTCTTTTTCCAGCATTTATCAGTTTCCACAAATCTCCCAATGTTTTGGCAGCGTTTAATGTCACCCCGCAAATTCGTCAGGTCACGTCTCTCTTAAATGTCTCTCTCAAAGCACTAGTATCCTCCCCTTCCTGGATTCCAAGTCACAAAGAACATCTTACTGCAATTTAGGTTTGATGCATTTCCACCTGCGGCCACAGAGGATCATGAACGGAGGTCCAGCAAGTCCTGCCAAATGTAAGTGGCCAAACAAACATCGAAGACACACGGCAGCGGCCTATTTGGCCGAGGAAAACAGAGCACTATACTTGGAGAACAGAGAATGTGGATAACTCAAGCGGTGATGGTTTAGCTGCTATTGGACTGATCAATGGGCACTGCGGTGGCGAGATGTTAACTTCCTTGCCTGGCATACAGGAGATCGTAGATTCGATCCTGACCATGATGCCTGTATATTTGGAGTTTGCATGTTCTCCCCGTGGTCATGTGGATTTTTCTCCGCGTTCTCCGGTTTTTCCCTCCATATTCAAGATACATGCGTTTCGAGTATTTGGCTGATATAATTTTCCACGTAGCCAGGTCGCTTCTGAAAAACAGCTATATAGCTCAGTGGGCCTTACCTGATCAAATAAAAAAAATCAGTTTTAGTTTATAGTTTAGTTGAGGTAAAGGACCTCGCGCCATGAGACCTTTAGTCGATATGAGCAGCACCGATTCTTCTCTCAAATGTGAACGATAGGCCTCCAAAGTGAAGCTGCCCAAAGGAAATAGCGCCACCATCACTGATACTATACAATACAATTTGCAATAAAATTTGGATTGGCCTGGCGTCAAAATGCGACCGCATCTCAGGACCACTGTTAAAGCATTCATAGTAAGAGGTTGACGATGGATAATGTAAAAAAAAGAATGAATAAAATTAAGTCACCACATTATTCCACAACGAAAAACGAATTTGAAGACATTTCGTATTTCAAGAGTGCAAATAAAGCACAACATTCCGAGGCGACCTGCACAAGTTAAAGTTGGACAGTTATTTTAAACCAATGTTTTCTCTTTAAAGTGCCAAATTACATTTCTAAACGTCACAAAATGGTACGATAGCCTTTGGAAAAGATCGGTGACTTTACGCAGTGGAATTTTTTTCATCACAATGATGATAAAAATAAATGTCGACTACGATGTTAAACATTAAATCTTTGATAACACTTATATCAATTGCCGATTACACAATACTGTAATTATGAGTCATTATATTTTTTATTTATTAATATAATAACCTGTCTGAACATGACCAAACCTTGCAGACGCATTTAATAAAATACCATATATTCACTCGTTTCGGTTCAAGCGGTAACTTTGCCGCAAGCCTTGAAGCCAAGAGGCTCCCTTAAAGCTGCACATACATCTGTAGTGTCCTCCCTCCTATTTCCCCACGAAGAAAACATTAACCGACAGCGGAAGTCACGGCGCGTCGCAAAAAACCACGGCTCACGTGTTGGTGAACCCCAAGAAAAAGCCGCCCTGCAAACGGGCCACAACAACCGCAGGGCTGCGCGAATCGCCTCGGTGGCCGCTCCGACGCGACGTGACGATGCTTTCAAACGAACGCACGACAAAAGCGCAAGCTCTTTCACGGCCGCGCCGCCTCCCCCGTCCTCTCCCTTGCCCGTCAAAACCGTCGCGTCAAGCTCGGCATCGGTTCGAGCGAGAGTCGCATCGGAATCAACGGCGGGGGACGAAGCTTCGCGAGGTCGAGGCGCCGAGGAACGGCGCGGCGCCCTGGTGACCGCGGTGGCAATGGCGGTGGTAGCAGCGGAGGTGGCAGTCCGTGGACGGCGGTTGCTCACTTCCCCGTGCAGTGCGAGATCTTGGGCTTGTTGACGGCGTCCGCCTCGATGTGCAGCTCCTTGAGGTCGACCACCATGTCGCGGATGCAGCCCACGAAGCCTGTGCTGTAGGCCTTGGGCAGACGCAGGTTCTGGGGAGGCTTCCTCATGCCGCCTGCGTCGGTGGGTCGTGGAATTAATAATTATTATCAATGAACTACTTTATTATTAAATAATCATCAGTACGTTAGTGATCATTTATGAGGGCCCATGCCATGCAGGTCATTTTGACCATACTTCACGCTGGTTCGTGTGGGTTGGTGAAACGGTGAGCGCCCAGGACCCAATCAGGTACCACTCGCCTGCTGATTTCGGCCATGGGTCGGGAATCACCCACTCCCACCAAATATTCTTAGTTCTAGTAAAGCATTACGAATAATTTGAAGCCCTTTGTCAAGATACCCGCTTGATCTAGGCATGCTCACTTCTCGTGGGGGCGCACATGGGGTGGGGGTTGTTTTTTTTCTGCCACGCCGGTCACAGCGAGAGTCGGCATTTACTACAATGCCCAGGAAAGAAATCAGCTCGATTTTCAAATCAGATCACGACCGTGAATCACAGACAGATCCTCGAACGTCAAAAGGGAGGTACATTTGTTACACGCCGAAACCAAACGGTCACGACGTTATACCCGCTTGTAATTTCAATCAGTTCGACATGAAGTTAAGGCGGCCGTAGAACCAGGAGGCGAGATGTTAACTACCTCGACTGGTATGTAACAGATCGTGGGTTGGATCCCTACCATGATGCTTGCTGTATATTTGGAGTTTGTGTGCCTCTCTCCCCCGTGGTGGCATGGATTTTTCACCGGGTTCTCCAGTTTTTCATTTCGCATTCAGAATCAACGTGCGTTTTGAGCATTTGGCTGCTATACATTTCCACGTGATAAGCCACTTTATTAAGCTATCGTTTGCGGCCAGGTCGCTTCTGGAAAGGAACTACATAGCTCAATGGGCCTTAGCTAGTAAAATAAAAAGTTTGGTTTTAGTTTAGCTTCGGAGGCATCACCGTCCTTAGGCTATTCATGGTGCGTGCTGCGCACTCACCCAGCCAAAAGGTGCCGTCCGTGTCAAGCAGCGTGGCTTTGAACGGCGACGTGGCCATCACCGCCGCCTCGTTGTCCACCTGCAGGGAGCCCTCACGCTTGTCCCTGCCCCGCGTACGCACAGGAAACTCATCAGAAAAGATAACCAGTAATAATGAACAATTATGATAATAGCCCCTTGATTAATTTCATACAGCCTTGTCATCGTCATTCGTGCAAATGGCATCTCTCACAATCACATCTCTTCTATCGTAGGGCTTCTGATGCCGACGCAGAGCAACAACTACAATTTCACATTCAGGTGGTCAAACCAGACAACCGCGTCAGGAGCAGCGGAGTGAATCGCCGCGATGTTCCTTTCGTATTTGCGGATCGGGGGATTGCGTGGTTATACGTTGTACGGTCTGTTCCGGACGACCACAATCACACACTACCGGAGGGTTTTCATTTTTCCATTTGTGCATCACGATCGGCGAGCAGGAACCACAGACACGAGCTGGAGGGCTGCCGGTCGGCGAGCCGGCGCCACCGACAATTGCTGGTCTCGTGATGTCGGCGCCGACTTCGCGATCGGAATGCGCCCGAGAAAGGAACACAAAATGATAAAGAAGCCCCCCCCCCCCCCCCCCAAAAAAAGGACCACACGTGAACCCGGATCAAATCACAATACCTGACGGCCTTGATCCGCACCCATCTGCTGGTGTTCACCATGACGGTGGAGGTGAGGGTCACGGATCGCGAGCCCAGGTCGTAGGTCATCTGGATGTAGCCATTGACGATGGCGATGGCCAGATAGTCGGCGCGCTCCGTCCCCTTCCCCACCCACAGGATGAGGCCTTGCGTCGCGTCCGTACGCACGCTCATCTCGAAGTAGTTTGATTTCTGGGCCTTGTCACTGGAGGAAGGGGGTTCATGCATGGGGGGGGGGGGGGGGGGGGATTGAGTTTTGAATCGCGTTCACGAATTTATTCGTGAAAAGGAGTTCGTCAAAACTGTGGCTGTTTTTGTGGAGGTTTCCGTTGGTACGGAAATGGCCAAACATTAACACATTTCGACCAACAGCAATCAGGGTTGATTGATGACCCAGCACTCGCCGATTTACTTTGGTCACTCACTAGTGGTCAGTCACTTCCTTATAACTATTCTGGTGCTATTACCATGGTTACCATCAACTTCATTCGTCGATTCCTCCACGCATGTTCAGGGCTCAGTCCACCAGACTGACATTTTCACAGTGGGGGGAAACGTCTGGAACCAGCCCGACTGGCTGCCTTGTTACCAGTCACTTTCGGAGGGAAAGTCCAACTATAAATGACACAAACCGCATGCATTCATCGCATGCGGTACTTTTGTTGGTTGAAATCAAAGTAGATGACGGCGGTGATGATGGCGGATGATGATTATGATGACAGCGGTGGTGACAGGAAATGACACGGTCATGCGAATGGGACGGGCGCCAAGGTGGGGAGCTAACTCACCTCTGGTCTGCTGCATAGTCCGTGAAATCGAGACTTAAGAGGAAAGAGAGAAATTATTGATTTGAAGCTTTCGTGATGCATCAGAGAGCCGGACAAGCGAGGCTTGTCCGGCTCTCTGATGCGTCTGCCGGTCGTGCCACGTGCCGCCCGCCGTATTGTTCCGACGTTTCGCCCCGCGTGCTGGGAGCTTCTTCAGGAACTGAATTCCGATGAAGCCGAAGAAAACTAAACTTATTAAACTAAAATTAGTTTTTACTTTACCAGGTAAGGCCCACTGAGCTATATAACGCTCTTTTTCAGAAGCGACCTGGCCACATATTATAGCCTCAACAAAATGGCTTTTCGTTTGGAAATTTAGAGCAGCCAAATACTCTGAACGCACGTTGATTCTAAATGTGGAGGGGAAAACCGGAGGACCCGGAGAAAAAATCCGCGCAGCCACGGAGAGAGCGCAAACTCTACATATCACAGGCGTCAGGGTCGAGAGAGAGAGAGAGAGATAACATCTCGCCACCCCGGCGCCCATTTGGTAGCTTTATCCCAACACGTGTTGCTGTGATGTGGATGTTGTTACGTACGCGCCCAGCTTGCTCATGCTCATCGCTCCGGAATAATTTCTCTCTCCTCTGTGGTACTTTCGGAAAAGTCATCACACGTAGGTAGAAAAAAGAATAGATCACGACGTTTCGATCGCAACACAAGCACTCGTCATCAGGTGAAACAACCACGGCAAGAAAACTGCTGACGACGATTGCTTGTGTTGCGATCGAAACGTCGTGATCTATTATTTTTTCTACCTACGTGATGACTTTACCGAGTTTTTTTGAGCCACGGAACTGAGAATTCCGCGATGAGCAAAACCGCGCTTTGTCGTGCGTGCGCGCGGGCAGGCGTGCATTGGCGTGAGTCGGCGATGGTGAGGGATACTCACTCGGGGACCTCGTTCATCGCGTGGCTTGCGTGCGGAGAAAGAGACAACGGGGCAATATCATTACCGGGTCAGGTGATAGGCCCGACCGTTTATTTTCCGCAGGAGAGTGGTAAGAACCCTGGGTGGGCCGAGTGCTTTTGATATTAAAATCAGAATCTTCCTTTTTAGACTGGAGGAGGAATCCAACGAGCTATGGAATCTCTTTTTCGCAGATGTCTAGTCGGGGGCAACTCATAAAGTTACAACAACAAAACGACGCAAAAATACGATAGCAGTGCAAAGTATAGGAAATGTAAGCAAATCGCTACAAACATGCGTAAAGCGTAGGAAGTACACCAGACAAAATTGTATAAGTACACCAATTTCCAAGCTCGGGAAAGGCAGCAAAACAACGAGCAAGGACGGTCCCAGACCACACCAAGACAATGTCACAGTCCCTCAATAAAAAAAAAATCAGACGGAGTGGCACCAAATATAAAATTGCGCTCCCGTGTAGCCTGTAGCACATCTAGCGATAAACGCGTTTTGCTGGGTGTACGAGTGTGAATAATAATAATTATTATATCTAAACTAGCCTTTTGCCCGTCCTAGGACAGAAGCTGTAATATTTACGAAAAAAATTGAGCCGAGTAATAATAGTATCTTGTGTAAATTTAATGGCAGTGAATCTTGCACGAGAGAATGTCATCAAACACTACACTGCATTTCACTGCAGCACTGTACTTAACTGACGTTAAATTGAAGATGCACATTCACGTTTTCTTGTGTGATTATAAATATTTATAGGAATTGTTGCACGTAAAATTTTTTTTCTTAACTTAAAAAAATTAAAACCTCGGTATATGATATTTTGCGTGAATCTCTTGTGCTGTATTAATGGCAGCGATTACTGCACAAAACTACGTCATGAAACATCTCACTTCATGTCACTGTAGCACTGCATTTACAGTGAGGGAAAAAAGTATTTGATTCCCTGCTGATTTTGTACGGTTGCCCACTGACAAAGAAATGATCAGTCTACAATTTTAATGGTAGGTTTATTTGAACAGTGAGAGACAGAATAACAATAAGAAAATCCAGAAAAACGCACGTCAAAAATGTTATAAATTGATTGGCATTTTAATGAGGGAAATAAGTATTTGACCCCCTCTCAATCAGAAAGATTTCTGGCTACCAGGTGTCTTTTATACAGGTAACGAGCTGAGATTAGAAGCACACTCTTAAAGGGAGTGCTCCTAATCTCAGCTTGTTACCTGTATAAAAGACACCTGTCCACAGAAGTAATCAATCAGATTCCAAACTCTCCACCATGGCCAAGACCAAAGAGCTCTCCAAGGATGTCAGGGACAAGATTGTAGACCTACACAAGGCTGGAATGGGCTACAAGACCATTGCCAAGCAGCTTGGTGAGCAGGTGACAACATTTGGTGCGATTATTCGCAAATGGAAGAAACACAAAAGAACTGTCAATCTCCCTTGGCCTGGGGCTCCATGTAAGATCTCACCTCGTGGAGTTGCAATGATCATGAGAACTGTGAGGAATCAGCCCAGAACTACACGGGAGGATCTTGTCAATGATCTCAAGGCAGCTGGGACCATAGTCACCAAGAAAACAATTGGTAACACACTACGCCGTGAAGGACTGAAATCCTGCAGCACCCGCAAGGTCCCCCTGCTCAAGAAAGCACATATACATGCCCGTCTGAAGTTTGCCAATGAACATCTGAATGATTCAGAGGACAACTGGGTGAAAGTGTTGTGGTCATATGAGACCAAAATGGAGCTCTTTGGCATCAACTCAACTCGCTGTGTTTGAAGGAGGAGGAATGCTGCCTATGACCCCAAGAACACCATCCCCACCGTCAAACATGGAGGTGGAAACATTATGCTTTGGGGGTGTTTTTCTGCTAAGGGGACAGGACAACTTCACCGCATCAAAGGGACGATAGATGGGGCCATGTACCGTCAAATCTTGGGTGAGAACCTCCTTCCCTCAGCCAGGGCATTGAAAATGGGTCGTGGATGGGTATTCCAGCATGACAATGACCCAAAACACACGGCCAAGGCAACAAAGGAGTGGCTCAAGAAGAAGCACATTAAGGTCCTGGAGTGGCCTAGCCAGTCTCCAGACCTTAATCCCATAGAAAATCTGTGGAGGGAGCTGAAGGTTTGAGTTGCCAAACGTCAGCCTCGAAACCTTAATGACTTGGAGAAGATCTGCAAAGAGGAGTGGGACAAAATCCCTCCTGAGATGTGTACAAACCTGGTGGCCAACTACAAGAAACGTCTGACCTCTGTGATTGCCAACAAGGGTTTTGCCACCAAGTACTAAGTCATGTTTTGCAGAGGGGTCAAATACTTATTTCCCTCATTAAAATGCAAATCAATTCATAACATTTTTGACATGCGTTTTTCTGGATTTTTTTGTTGTTATTCTGTCTCTCACTGTTCAAATAAACCTACCATTAAAATTATAGACTGATCATTTCTTTGTCAGTGGGCAAACGTACAAAATCAGCAGGGGATCAAATACTTATTTCCCTCACTGTAACTCACCTTCAATTCATTCAAAATCAAAAAAGCCTTAACTGGTTGTGGTTGTTTCCAACCACAACCAGTTAAGGCTCACGCAGTCCCCCTGCCCCCTCCCTCTCCCTCCCACTTCTAGCCCCGCCCACTTCCCCCCCCCCCAGCCTCACTCTTCTCCCCCTAGCGCTCACGCAGCCCCCCTGCCCCCCCCCTCTCTTCCACTCCTGATGAAGATTGCTTGTGTTGCGATCGAAACGTCGTTAGTTGTTTTATTTTATTTCTACCTACGTGACTTTACCGAAATGACCAAAGAGTATAATCATTTTAGTTTTATGTTACAGCACTGTGAGATAGTTTGACGCGAAAAGCGTTTTATAATGTGAATATTATTATTATTATATTATGGCAGGGTTCTGTATCTATATTTTCCCGCAGGCCACGTAATAATAACACCAGTGTGTGCTGCCGGCCGCGTGACATCACACAGCATCTTGACGTCATATCGTGGCGTGTACAGAACATTATGACGTCACCATGTCATAACGTTCTGGATACGTACCCACAAATCTATACTATCCTCTTCTTTGGTTCTTTCGGTAAAGTCACGTAGAATGAGAATAAAATAATAAATTGATAAAATAAAATAACACAATAAAATTCTCACGACGTTTCGGCCACAACACAAGCGGCCTTCATCAGGTGAAGGGACGAGACTGTCTGGAGGACATCGCTGGAGCGAAAAAGCCACGCTCAGATCGCGACCTTTAAGCTGTGTGAGAAGAAACAGAGCGCCTTGACAAAGGGATTAGCATAGAATTTAGCATTGAAATAGCTGAGTGATTAGCTTGTGACTGGTCACAGAAATGGCTATGTTAAAGTCAAAGCATACACATCCACAGAGGCACCCCTTGACAAAGGAATTAGCATAGAATTTAGCATTGAAATAGCTGAGTGATTAGCTTGTGACTGGTCACAGAAATGGCTATGTTAAAGTCAAAGCCTACATATCTACAGAGGCACCTAGTGCAAATCAAACAGGAGAATTTAGCATTGAAATAACTGAGGGATTAGCTTGTGACTGGTCATAGAAATAGTTATGTTAAAGTCAAAGCATACACATCCACAGAGGCACTCCTTGACAAAGGAATTAGCATAGAATTTAGCATTGAAATAGCTGAGTGATTAGCTTGTGACTGGGCACAGAAATGGCTATGTTAAAGTCAAAGCATACACATCCACAGAGGCACTCCTTGACAAAGGAATTAGCATAGAATTTAGCATTGAAATAACTGAGTGATTAGCTTGTGACTGGTCACAGAAATGGCTATGTTAAAGTCAGAGTCTACACATCTGAGCTATTAACAGTAACTGGGTATACACTACACTATATAATGAATACTATATAGTAAACCAATAAAAAACTAAAATATAAATTACCTCAATGTTATCAATAAACTCTATATATTCTCCAATCAGCTAAGCTACCAACAATAAGTCGTTATATATCACAATGCTATATGGCGAAAAAATGGGTGGATTCTTACCCTCAACTTTAGCACCACGGATAGCTACGGGCCCCGTTCAGACGGACAAGTTCATCCATGGTCGGAACGGAGGAGGGGGAGAGAGACAGCTGCGAGGCGCTGTTATACTCCATGTTGTAAACCATACCATTAACCGTGGTGTGAGAGGTATTAAGAGTCAATGCTAAATTCTCCTGTTTGATTTGTACTAGGTGCCTCTGTGAATGTGTATGCTTTGACTTTAACATAGCCATTTCTGTGACCAGTCAAACTAATCACTCAGCTATTTCAATGCTAAATTCTATGCTAATTCCTTTGTCAAGGGGTGCCTCTGTGGATGTGTATGCTTTGACTTTAACATGGCCATTTCTGTGACCAGTCACAAGCTAATCACTCAGCTATTTCAATGCTAAATTCTATGCTAATTCCTTTGTCAAGGCGCTCTGTTTCTTCTCACACAGCTTAAAGGCCGCGGTCTGAGCTTGGCTGTGTTCGCTCCAGCGCTGTCCTCCAGACAGTCCCTTCACCTGATGAAGGCCGCTTGTGTTGTGGCCGAAACGTCGTGAGAATTTTATTGTTATTTTATTTGATCAATTTATTATTTTATTCTCATTCTACGTGACTTTACCGAAAGAACCAAAGAAGATGAATCCTTGCAGTCACGAAAGCTTTAAATCGAAACTATACTATCTTGTCTCCAGGTCTCTCATCGCTAGCTCTGGTTCGTATATATGTGGAACTTCTTTCGTACCTTACGTAACTAGCCATGCTCATCGGAGGTTGCGGGGGAAGGACAACAAACTGAACACAAAAAGCTGTTCTAAAGAAATGAGTTTTCAATTTAGATTTCAAAGTGAGTTCCTAATATCGGAAGGAGAAGCGTTCTAGACGGCCCCAGAAGTGCATCTGAAAGTGTGCGATGCGGTGACTGTCTTCGTTCGATGGCGAGTCATAAGCCGCTGTGAGGACGACCGGAGTTCGCGTGATGGTTTATGCCCCTTGACGAGCTCAGCGAGTTATCGTGGTTCACTTTGTGGCAAGCACTTTGTGTGTGATGAGTGCAACCTTACAATTCTTTATTTTTATCTCCCCGATCTGCACATGTCAACACGTCTTTCTCATATCTATATCGTTGTACTTATTGTATTATTATTATTCTCATCTCGATATCGTCGCACTAATCTGTAATATCTTTTAAGTGCCACCGGGGCAAACTGCTCGGTGGCTATCTCCAAGAGCTTTCGTGGGCCAAACTGGCGGCCCCCACGCGGTGCCACCAGTTTGACAAATCCTGCGCCGATGACGAGCCCAGAGAACGTGTGTCGCATCAGTCGAGTCACAAAGACGCGCCGAAAGATCGCCGTCCTTTTTTAACGTGGATAAAAAAAAAACGATGTCCTGTGCAGATGAGTGCATAAATGTAAATTTTGATTTAAAGCTTTCGTGACTGCAGTAATTCATATTCTTAGCTCTTTCGGTAAAGTCACGTTAAAGGGAAACAATAAAATAATAAAATATATAGAAAACAATAAAAAATTCTCACGACGTTTCGACCATAACACAAACGGTCATCGTCAGGTGTTTCCCTTTAATGTGACTTTACCGAAAGAGCTAAGAATATGCATAAATGTAGTTTGCAGTAAACATAAACACCACGAACACGTTGCACGTGACATAACACGTTGCATGTAACATGTTAGCGGGATGACGCGGTGTGTGTGTACGAGAGTGGCCTTAACGTGCACATAACCTGGCACAGGCGCCGTGGTGATGTCACCGCCGCTTAGTGGCGAATGGCGGTTGTTATTGTTGTTGTACGAGAGTGCACATATTTGTATTCAGTCGCAAGCAAAACTGGAGTTTGGAGATACTCACGGCTCTAGATTTGAAGCTTTCGTGACTGCAAGGATCCATACTCTTTGGTTCTATTCGGTAAAGTCACGTAGGTAAAAAATAAAACAACAAAAATCACGACGTTTCGGCCACAACACAAGTAGCCTTCTTCAGGTGAAGGAACAGAACTGTCGGGACGACAGAGCTTCAATGAACACTGCTAAGATTCGTAGCGTCTTTTCTCTCACTTCTCTCACCCAGCTTAAAAGACGCTACAAATCTTAGCGTTCATTGAAGCTCTGTCGTCCCGACAGTTCTGTTCCTTCACCTGAAGAAGGCTACTTGTGTTGTGGCCGAAACGTCGTGATTTTTGTTGTTTTATTTTTTACCTACGTGACTTTACCGAATAGAACCAAAGAGTATACTCACGGCTGTAAATTAAGATTCAACATTCCCCATGACAGGGACATGTACACCCTTAACATGAAAGTGCTGTATAACAATTAGTATGTAGATGCTACAATGACAGTAAATTCTTCATGATTTTCAACCAGCGTAAATTCCTCTCAAGCCGCCGTAGAATTTGTAACAGGGGCTCAGCAAAACCACGGTGGGAACACAGCCGGAACCGGTGCCGACAATCGCCCAAGGTCTGCGGTCCGATACTGGGATGTTTGGCCAATTCTATTCACGAGTGTTTATCGGTAGTGTGGGACGTGTTGAGACGGTTATACCTTTTGGCGTTGGTGCTTTGATATTCGATGAAGGTTTTCCCATTGAAAGCCACGGCCTCGTCCAAAGCTACTGCAGCGCGATCGGTGGGGGCTGCAACATAGACAAAGATCCCCCATATAGCCTTTAACAGACTGTTGGGGCAAGTGCAGTTAGCGAGTGCCTGAAGGCCAGGCACGGCACATGTTGGGGTGGGTGGCCAGCACCACGCGCGGCTGTCTTTGTATGTCTACCCAATGGTGATGTTCACACATTGCGCCAGATAATTAATAGATAGGAAGGCAAAAAGAGAGACAGTCAGACATATTAACGGATCAACAGACAAACGTATAGACAGACAGACAAACAAGAAGAGAGACAGATAGTACACTCACACACAGACAGAGAGGGAAGGCAAATAGATGGACAGTTCCGGACGGACAGAGGGCTTCACCTGTCTCGCATCTCCTGCCGGAGAAGCCGCGGGGGCAGCTGCAGTCGTAGCGGAAGCGGTCGGGCACACACGTCCCTCCGTTCTGGCAATATTTATGGCCGGAGGTGCACGGGTGTTCCCTGAACGTGGTGACATCCAGCAAGAAGCGCGAGCTCACCACGTCCAACAGCACGTTAAAACCGCTCACCGAGAACTGCGTGGTCAGGGGAGGCCGGGAGAAACATTCAGACCCGCGAGAGCGTTCGTGGTTTCAAACAAGCCCATCTTCGGGCTTTCGCGTGCCACGCTCCGATGCCACGCACGTGCCCGCCGTGAGAAAGCGATCGTTTACGATGACGGACGCAAACTGCGCGTGGAAAACGGAGCTGCTAACGTGACGCTTAAGATAACGGGAGCAGACGGAACTCGCGTATAAGTGAAGCGGGCGGCATTGACGAGTCGGCGCCGAGTGAGACGGAGAACAATCGACGGCAAGTTCCACAATTTTCGGACGCACATTTCGGACGCTTAAAAAGTGACGCGCGGTCGTTATCATGGTTAGCGTGACCACGTTCGGAGCACGAAGCGCCGGTGGCTTCGGTTGCACGTGGCCTGTAATCCAGCGCTGTAGAGGTGGTGCGGGAGGGTTGGCGGATCGCACACACATTTGTGAAACCCCCAAACCCGCTGGGCTGCGAGGTAACAGTCTCCTGGCTTGGCACGGTATGATAGCAGTACAGCAAGTGGATTGATTTCTATCTGTATTCCATCTGTACGGGGAGGGAGTGTTGGCACCTCGCAATTGTTTTTTGGCGTGGGTTTTTTTTCCCCCGGGTACTCCACTTTCCTCCCACGTCTATAAACGGCCATGAATGGAGTTGGCGGAACATTCCAACGTAGGGCCACAGAGCTTGGGCAATTGTTTGGCGCCGGTACTGGCCGCCTTCCCGCCGGACTGCGGTTTCTCCATGACGAAGACAGCGCGTGTGACGAAACTGCGTATCTGTCCGTTGATTTCTTTATTGTCATATTTATTTATTCTTGGGCCGCAGCAGGTGGACGCATGCGCCCTGACATAGAAGGGGCAGGGCCAAGGTGGACACCTTCTGGATGGCCCCGTCCAGGCCGGAGGTGATGGCGGCGGCTCGTGCGGTGCGGGTGTAGTCCGGAACGCCGCCCAGGAAAAGCGCCCCCCGCAGGTCCAGGCTCAGATGGTTCCCCTGGAGAGGCAAAGCACGGGCGGTCGGGCGAGTGAGCGAGTGAATGGGTGACTCAATGAGTGAGTGAGCGAGCGAATGGGTGAGCCAATGAGTGAGTGAGCGAGCGAATGGGTGAGCCAGTGAGCGTGTGAGCGTGTGAGCGAGTAAATGAGTGAGTCAGTGAGTGTGTGAGTGAGCGAATGGGTGAGTCAATGAGTAAGTGAGCGAGTGAATGGGTGAGTCAATGAGTGAGCGAGCGAGTGAATGGGTGAGTCAATGAGTGAGTGAGCGAGTGAATGGGTGAGTCAATGAGTGAGCGAGTGAATTGGTGAGTCAGTGAGTGAGCGAGCGAGTGAATGGGTGAGTCAATGAGTGAGCGAGTGAATGGGTGAGTCAATGAGTGAGCGAGTGAATGGGTGAGTCAATGAGTGAGTGAGCGAGTGAATGGGTGAGTCAATAAGTGAGTGAGCGAACGGGTGAGTCAATGAGTGAGTGAGCGAGTGAATGGGTGAGTCAATGAGTGAGTGAGCGAGTAAATGGGTGAGTCAATGAGTGAGTGAGCGAGTGAATGGGTGAGTCAATGAGTGAGTAAGCGAGTAAATGGGTGAGTCAATGAGTGAGTGAGTGAGCGAGTGAACGAGCGAATGGGTGAGCCAATGAGTGAGTGGTTGGGTGAGTGAGCGAACGAGTGGGTGATTCCGTGAGTGGGTGGGTGAGTGAGAAAGTGAGTGAACGTGTGAGTGAGTGGGCAAGCAAGTGGGTGAGTGAGTGAGCGAACGAGTGGGTGATTCAGTGAGTGGGTGGGTGAGCGAGCAGGTGAGTGAACGTGTGAGTGAGTGGGCAAGCAAGTGGGTGAGTGAGTGAGGGAACGAGTGGGTGATTCAGTGAGTGGGTGGGTGAGCGAGCAGGTGAGTGAACGTGTGAGTGAGTGAGTGGGCAAGCAAGTGGGTGAGTGAGTGAGTGAACGAGTGGGTGATTCAGTGAGTAGGTGGGTGAGCGAGCTGGTGAGTGCATGTGTGAGTGAGTGGGCAAGCAAGTGGGTGAGTGAGTGAACGAGTGGGTGATTCAGTGAGTGGGTGGGTGAGCGAGCAGGTGAGTGCACGTGTGAGTGAGTGGGCAAGCAAGTGGGTGAGTGAGTGAGCGAACGAGTGGGTGATTCAGTGAGTGGGTGGGTGAGCGAGCAGGTGAGTGAACGTGTGAGTGAGTGGGCAAGCAAGTGGGTGAGTGAGTGAGTGAACGAGTGGGTGATTCAGTGAGTGGGTGGGTGAGCGAGCAGGTGAGTGCACGTGTGAGTGAGTGGGCAAGCAAGTGGGTGAGTGAGTGAGCGAACGAGTGGGTGATTCAGTGAGTGGGTGGGTGAGCGAGCAGGTGAGTAAGCGAGCTCAATAAACTCAGAATCACTTTTTGGGCAAGTCAAAAAAGTGCTTATCAATAGCGAGACTCATCCCCACCATAGGAAAGTCGAATTTCCACCACTGGCTCTGCAGGGTTGCAAACAGGAGAAAGGCACCACTTCCAACAATACTCATTTGAGTAGGAAATTACTGGTTTGTTTTTACTCTTGCAAATATACACAATACGTGATCAATACTGTACGTATTTTGACTGTACGATTATGAATATCAGCCATTAAACACAATTTTGTGTGTATCCCGGACTCTTATCAAATAAACCCCGCAAAGCATCTCGAGACAACTTCACAGCGCAGCGGCACATCGAGCAAGTTACCTTTCGCGATTTCTCAAATCCAAGGCGGGCGTTGAACGAGACAATCGGTACGGCAACGTTAAGTGAACATTCGTTTCTGCCCCAGTGTGTGGGCGTCAAGACCGTCCGTCGTGTCAATTAGTGGAGGCTTCAACGGCCATACGCAATTTTTGTGCTTTTATCTCCATATATATAAAAAAGGCAAAGTTGTGAATGTGTGTGTCTGTTCAAAATGTTTAGTGTACTTCCCGACATGCAACAAACTGAAAATTTGCCATGTGGGTACTTTCCAGACTGTACACCATGCAAACATTATAAAAATACACTTTTTTTTTGGGGGGGGGGGGGGGAGCTCAATAATGCATAATGTTTTTGCACGGCAAGTGAGCTGTGACGTCAAATCTGTCACGTGACCCGCGCATGTGGAAGCGTAACGCATTGTAGTGTAGTGGTTAGCGCGTTGCGCTACGAACCCGGCGACCCGAGTTCGATTCCCGCTCACGGCCAACACCGGTGACGATTATTACAACCGGTCCTGGGCCTCCCCTAGGTCGACTCGGCCTCAAACGAGTAACTGGTCTGCTGTGTCAACATTGCCACTGGGGGGACAAAGGCGGCCGGGCGTGGTGAATCCAAGTCCCGGGCGAAGCCGGGTAGTCCAGCTAGTCAAAAATAAAAGCATGTTTTGGCTGTGAGTTAGTTGGGCAATTCTTATTTTTTTTATTTGCATGCTGCAGGGTACTGTACCAACCCTTAACACTGAAGTTCATACGCATGGGCCAGCAATCTAGTTGCTACTCTGTCATCCACAGGTAAGTTCCCTAGTGCTGTAGTAGGTGGGGAAGACTCACAGGTATGACCTCGGGGAGATCCACCAACCCTGCACGCTGCATTATTTTTTAATCATTCGAAATTTTGCATCACCAAAGCGCCCAATGAGTTTTCAGACCCCGCAGCAATGATTTTCACAAAAAGCATTATCAAATCGATTTTTCAAATATATTATTTCATTAGCATTTTCCGGTGAGGGTCTACCAGACTTGTCTTATCCACACTGTGTTCATCCACCACACTGCAGGTCAGAACAAACTCACTCGCCCTCTCACCTGGTCACTCGTCCACTCACTCACACGCGCGTGTCTGTGACGAGCGGTAGCGTCGTGGTTACCGCACTGCAGGTACAAACCCCGTGGCCCGAGTTCGATTCCCGCTCGCGGCCAAAACCAGTGACGATTACCTAAACCGCTCCTGGGCCTCTCGAAGGTTGACTCAGCCTCAAATTGGTACCTGCTGCAGTGTCTAAACATCAGCACTGGGGAGACAAAGGCCACACGGGGGACCTTTGCCTCTGTGCAAGCATGTGTGCCCCTGTGTGCGCGTGCATGCGTCAACATCGGACGACAGGTGTCCTTACGGGAGCCTCCCCCAGGACCTTGGAGTCACTGTTGATCTTCATGAAGCCCTTCCGCCCAGTCCGCGACACCGTCACCGTGTGCCAGAGGTTCAGCACCAGGGGCTTCGTGGACCTGGCCCCGCCGCGGACGACAACGGCAGCGGTCGCATTACACGTCAACAACTCTCCCGACCCCGATGGGTTGACCCGAGCGGTGTCATCATCATGGGCTGTCCCTCACAGTCGAGGATGATTGTCTTCTAGTAGAAAAGTAGGACTTTCTGTGGGTCCGAAGATGGCTGAAGAGATCGATCTGGGATTGACAGCTCGGGCACATGTGTCCAGAAAGAGTGGGTTGAGAAATATATATACTCGCCTTTTGCCCGTCCAAGGACAGGTGTATTTCAGTAAATCTGAAACTTGCAAGCGTAAATCAGACCCATTCCAGAATTGAAGCTTTCGTGACTGCAATGATCCATACTCTTTGGTTCTATTCGGTAAAGTCACGTAGGTAAAAAATAAAACAACAAAAATCACGACGTTTCGGCCACCACACAAGTGGCCTTCATCAGGTGAAGGGGACCGTACTGTCACGAAGACAGCGTTGGAGTGAAGACAGTCCAGCCCAGGTCGCGTCCTTTTAAGCTGTGTGGGAGGAAACAAAACGCTTTGACAAAGGAATTAGCATAAAATGACTGAAAAGCACAAGAGGACCGGCACGGAGGGGGGGAGGGGGTGTGAAGTAGAACGTAGAGGACCGGCACGGGGGGGGGGGGAGTTTACAAACATTAAACTAATTTTCAATGGTATATACCAAACTTTCATAGATGCTTATTTCACTTCACACCTACATTTGTAAACTCCACCCCCCCCCCCCGTGCCGGTCCTCTACGTTCCACTTCACACCCCCTCCCCCCCTCCGTGCCGGTCCTCTTGTGCATCACGGTCATTTTATGCTAATTCCTTTGTCAAAGCGTTTTGTTTCCTCCCACACAGCTTAAAAGGACGCGACCTGGGCTGGACTGTCTTCACTCCAACGCTGTCCTCATGACAGTACGGTCCCCTTCACCTGATGAAGGCCACTTGTGTTGTGGCCGAAACGTCGTGATTTTTGTTGTTTTATTTTTTACCTACGTGACTTTACCGAATAGAACCAAAGAGCATGTAAAAAAGACCGCGACGTGATATTCATTGCATTAATTCGTTGTGCAATTTGTAAGGCCGCGGTGACAGAGACTTATTTAATTTAAAGGTTATAATCCCTTGTTCATCATGACGTCATTTTACTTCTATGTCTCAACAGCGTTACGGAGATCGCGTGACGTGAGAGTTCTGCCTTTGTAGTGAGGGTTGCAAGTTCACGCTGAGGAGGGGGGGAGAGGTGCCGCGCCTCGCCCCCCCCCCATGTGGAGTGACGTCACCCGCTAATGAATATTAATGGTGGGGCGGTGTCCATTTGGAAGACGTCATCTGTTCATGATTATTAATGTGGGGGGCTGTTCGATGCGGAGTGACGTCACCTGCTCATGATTATTAATGGAGGGGGGGAGGTGCTACATGTTTAGTGACGTCACCCGCTCACGATTATTAATGAAGGGGTGTCCATGTGGAGGACGTAACCTGTTTGTGATTATTAATGAGGGGGGCTGGCCGACGTGCAGTGACGTCACGCACGGGACACACAGACATTCTTGGCTCATTATAGTCGTAAATTGTTTACATTGTAGGAGCACGAGAGATGGTGGCAACAGCAGCGGCGGGGATGGCACAGGGAGGCCCTCATCCTTCAGTAGACTGATCATGGCTGCTGGCAACGACAATGACGATGCCGAATGATAAGAAATCGTTCGTTTTTTTGTCGCAAGTGCAGATTTATTTCGGGCGAGATGGCTTAGCGGACAACACCGGAGTCTAATGGCAACATCGCGTTGCTCGTGTGGCTATCGCGACGCGAGTTGTTCACTTGAGGCTCAGTGGGGGCGGAGACGAGGGCTCGGCGGATATTGGGACCGCGAGTAACTTCTGTGTCAAACTTCCGAGCAACAAGACGGGGGCTTGGTGTGACTCACCCAAAAGGTACTGAGCATCATTGTCATCATCATCATCGACATCATCCATTTTTATTCATCAAGCACAATCATCATGAACACTGCGTGCATGTTATTTTTTTACTACGCTCATGTACCCAGGAAAGCCTCATTGACTCTTTTTCATGAGGCTCCTGCCAAGTGTTCAAAGTCGTGGGGCGACGATTGCACCGATGAATCCCAATTGAGTACTTCACCGGAACAATTATTTGCCAAATCTGGAAAATTTGTACCGTAACGCCGGCGCACGATGGCTTGTTCTTTTGTCCGACGCCACGCGACCTTTCAACATCCATCGTGAAATGGACGGAGCGTGGTATGTTTGCGGTAAAAGCACGTGGACAATAATAACCAGGTCAGCCGCTGAGAATCGAACTGCGAACCTCCGCAATGAGGGGCAACGCGCCATGGCTGGGCTACCACTGGGCCACCGCGAGGCCATTATTGGGCCATGGCTGGGCCTTGGCTGGGCCAGCGCTGGGCCAAAGCTGGGCCGCTACTGGGCCACTATTGGACCACAGCTGAGCCACTACTGGGCCACAGCTGAGCTACAGCTGGGCCACTACTGGGCCACACCTGGTCGGCGGCTGGGCCACGGCTGGGCCGCCGCTAGCCTACCGCTGCCCTCCTCACCTTATGATTGCAGCACCCTTGCCCAGGTCATAGCGGAACTCCAAAGACCCCTTGGTTATCGCCAAGGAGATGAAATCCCCTCGGCCGTCTGACTTCTGCCCGTTGTAGAAAATCATCCCGTCGGACTTCTCCATCAGGAACACGACCTCCACTGTGATGTGGTTTCTAAAATGTCAACAAAATCGCAGCCAAATATAAATTAACACCGACACAACCTACTCTCGCAGGTGCATTGCACATATATTTTGTGCACTTCCCAAAGCTAATTATTCAAATGTAAGATGAAAAATATAGGCTTTTTATATTACCTGACTTGGCTCTACCTGAGAAAAATCTTAAATATCACTTGGTTTGATTGACATTCTTTTGGAAGGGCATATAAAAGATTCATCTTCTTTGGTTGTTTCGGTAAAGTCACGTGACTTTACCGAAAGAACCAAAGAAGATGAATCATTGCAGTCACGAAAGCTTTAAATCGAAACATATAAAAGATGTGGGTAAAAGAGACTCAAAAGAAGGAACTTCAGAAGTAGTTCTGTAATGTCTCCTTCCACCACGACTGTCGTCCAACATGGAGGGATTTGCGCTGCTCTTCGAGAGCCAAGAAAGTCTCCATCTCGACGGCGATTGAGATAACAAAAATTGCCAACAAGAATGAAATTCACTTCACTATGGTACAGTAGGAGGGGGTGCATTTAGTGTCCACGAGGAGGGGTGGGGGGGGGGTGGGCGATGAGGGGGGAGGGGGGGGCGAGGGGGGGGGTCTCACTTGGCGTTGGGCGCGAGCAGGTCCAGGCTCTTTATCTCAATGTATGACGTGAGGCCGTTGAAGTAAGGGATGAACGAGGGTCCCCTCAGGATCATCTCTGAACCACCACACCGCCACGCGGGTCAGGACAGCCACGACGTAGGACGGACGCAAACGTACACCACCGGCCGTCACGTTATTTTGCTCATTCACCCTTCCGTCCATTCAATCATTCATTCTTGTGCGTACTTTAATCTGTGTGGTGGGTCGCGTTCGCTCGTTTGTTACGTACGTCTCTTGTCGTTCAATCGCGGATGCTGTTTCTGTCATATTATTCCGGTTCTGAGATCTCTGTTGTTTTGACTACTCAAGATTATTTTACGACGGAGTGGCAGCCAAAGTCATGAGATCAGCTCGTGTGCAGGAGCCAAACGAATTGCTACATCGCGAGACCGTGAAAGATGGCAGTCCTCCATACATTAAGATGTTATTGGCCAATAATTTGAGTGTTCACATGCGGGAGGAAACCGAAGCGCCTGAAGAAAACCCATGCATGTGCGAGGGGGCAACACTCTATCCCATATGGACTGAACAGGCGAGGTCCACATTTGCTGCGCCGGCTTCTGCTGGCGAGCCAGGGCACGTACGGGCTTGCTCCCAACGCCCACTGGGGAGGCGATGTCCTCAACGGCTGCGCACGTGCGCGATCCGCCAACCCTCGCTGCTGGATTAAGGGCTGGCCACGTGCGGTGTACGCCACCGCCGCCCGGCAGATGCGCGACGCAAATTTGAAATCGTATTGGGTGGCAGCGCCCGCGCGACGCACTTTTCTCGCAGTTGGCACCCACGCGGTTGAACGGGCACTCGCACTTGTAGCTGTCATCAGGCAGCACGAGGCACTTGGAGTCCCCCTTGCAGGGGTTGGGCTTGCACGGCTGCAGCCGGCCAGTGCACGTGGCTCCTGAGAGAGAGAGGGGGAAACGAGCGGTGCCATCGAACCAACAGACAGTCGATGTATAAACAGGAACAACAACAACAAGAACGGACGCGGGCCTACGCAGGGACTCCCTGCACTCAAACGAGTGGCCGAAGGTGCCGGAGCTGGCGGTGGAAATTTCCCTGTTCCTATTGCGATGGTCGGTCGAGCGTTTATAGTTTTATTCTTATTCTTGGTTCTTTCGGTAAAGTCACGCATTTGTTATATTTCGTATTTGTTGTGCAAATCGTCGTCATCGTCGTTATCGTTCGTGCAAATGGAATCTTTCACAAACGCTGAGGAACCACGAACAAAGCGGGAAGTCAGCAGCAACAGCCACGTGGTTGAGCCGGCACTAACAATTGCCCAAGCTCTGTGGTCCTCTATATATCAAGATGTTTTCTTCCACTCAATTAGTGTTTATGTGTGTGGTTCATCCGGATGTGGTTCATCCCCACATCTCACCAGTGAGTGCTGGAAGGCGAGTTGGGGTTCAGGGTTAAGGGGGTTAAGGCAGGGGTCGGCAACCTGCAGCTCCGGAGCCGGATGTGACTCTTTGTGACTCTTTGTTCTATTTTACCAAATAAAGAAAAGGCTTTTATTGTTATTTTGGTTGCCGACCCCCTGGTTTAAGGGGTCTGGGTTCACGCCTCCTTCCCCCCCACCCCCCCACCCCCCAAACGTCTCACCGGTGTAGCCCGGTTCGCAGATGCATTGGAAGGGCTCGTACTCGTGCGACTCGCACATGCCAAAGTTGCTGCAGGGGTTCGGGACGCACGGGTCGGATCTGCACCCCACGACGCAGGTGCCGTACAGGACGCCGGGGCTTGTGAGGCCCTTGGCCGGCAAGCGGCCCGGCGGCCACGCCAGCGAGAACTTGAAGTCGTTGAGGCTCAGGTGGTTGATGCAGCCGATAAAGCTCCGCGTAGCGGTTGTCTGATCGACGATCCTGCAAGGTTGGGGGGGGGGGGGGGTGGTGGTGCAGGGCGAGAACATTGTTGTTAACTGTCCCCCTGCCCACGCTGATGGGTTCTGATTATGCCGATTGGCATAGTGGGTTTGGGAGCGGCGGTGTATTTACTTAATCCATAAGAGGATTTTGGGTTGTATCACATAAATGTCAGTAGACCCTGCACCATACGACACAGCCAATTAGTAAGGTTTGTCACGTGAACAAAACGTGCCAATTTGTTACTCGTACTGCAAACTGGTGTGCAGAACGTGGCTGCCTGTAATCCAGCCCTGTGGAGGCAGCAGTAGCGAGGGTTAGTGGATCACCGCCACACACAGCTGATGTTGTTGTGAAACTTTCGTGGGCGTCCACGAGGTGCCATACCGTGGGCTCGCCAGCAGAAGGCAGTACAACAAATATGGGCTCTACCTGTTCCATCTGTATGTATGTTGTATGTTGAACTTCTTTCACACCATACGTAGCCAACCGTGCTAATTGGAGTTGCGGGGGAAGGACAACAATCTAAACACAAAAAGCAGTTTTAAAGAAATTAGTTTTCAATCTAGATTTAAAAGTTCGTAGCTCTAGTGGCTATCCATACTTTTTTTTTGGGGGGGGGGGTTAGATGGCTTAAATATAAATGTGTCATTAAACACGCCACCACCCGATACAGCCAATTAGTAAGGTTTGTCACGTAAACAGAACATGCCAATCTTGATATGAAGCTTTCGTGCCTGCAGGAATCTGTACTCTTTGGTTCTTTCGGTAAAGTCACATAGGTATATAACATTCCAATTAGTTTGTTTACCTGATAGACCTCAATGATTGGCTGTTGGGTAGCAGTGGGTTTAACGACAAATATTTACGTGATATAACCCCCCAAAAAACCCTTCTATTATGGAAAGTTCAAAACGTTGGTTCAGCTGCCGCCATGGGTGGGAAGAAGCTCAAATGTTGTTCTACGATATCCGCTTCTGTGGGGGCCCGTCCCGGACGTATTACACCAAAAGCACAGTCGAGATTAAGATTGGAGAATTAAAGATGACCGATTTGTTTTTGTTTTACTGTGGAGGAGGTGGCAGGGTGAGATCCTGGGAATCAAATACGGGTTTCAACCGCAGCCTGTGATTCAAACGGGTTTTCAATTGTTGCGAGTTGATGGTCCCATTTCGGTCACTAATTGCTGTACAAAATTTGCATATGTTGGTTCTGTGCCGATTTACCAAACATTACCGGTCTGAGAATTAAGGCCGAGTCGACCTAGGGAAGGCCGAGGATGGGTTCAGGTAATCGTCACTCGGCGTTAGCCGTGAGCGGGAATTGATATCTGCTCGCCGGGCTTGTAGCACGGGGCGCGAACCGCCGCGCCACCGCACCCCACCACCACCGCCGCCGCCACCACCACGTCATTGTCTTCAAGCAAAACAACCCAGCAACTGTTTTTGACCTGTCGACCCGATGATCTCGCGGCATCACGAACCGCAAGAACCGCTCGCTGTGCATGCTCACCTGGGCCTGAGGTCGCGGGGCACCCCTCCCAGGTAGAAGGTGGAGTCGAGATTGAGGGTGTCCAGCGAGCCCGGGCTCTTGCCTATCACCGGCGGCTCGTTGTCCACCGACAGCAACGCGTTCCGATGCGTCCGCTCCACCCACACCTGGTGCCAATGGCCGGATAACACCTCCTGCCGGCTCATCAGCACTGCCGACCCCGAGCCTGCATTGAACCTAGCGGGTAGTAGTGGTGGCGGCGGCAACGAGATATATACATGTACTAGCGGGAAGTACCCGGCGTTGCCCAGGGGAAAAATAGATTTCAAAATTTCTCAAAACTTAAAAACATAACATATACATACACAAATACTAAGCTATTGTGAAAGCCCGGCTTTTGGTTTGTCTGTCCATTTGTCCATCAACAAAATGATAAGTAAAAAAAGTTATATAAAGTGGGGAGTAAATAGTTGATCTAAAAGGTTTCCGAAAATTGTCGACCGCCTCGCCACCCTCAAAAAATATTTTTACCCCCGCGTAGGCATATATTCCTAAACACCCTACATACAATAGAGTGAGTAGTATCTAGTGACTCTACAGTAGTATCTGACTCTATAGTAATAACTACTGACTGCAGTAGTATCTAATGACTATAGTAGTACCTACTGAATCTATAGTGGTATCTATTGACTCAATAGAAGTATCTACTGACTATAGTAGTAACTACTAACTCCATAGTAGTATCTGCTGACTCTATAGTAGTATCTGCTGACTCTATAGCAGTATCTGCATACTCTATAGCAGTTCTTGCAGACTCTGTAGTAGTATCTGCTGACTCTATAGCAGTATCTGCAGACTCTATAGCCAGTATCTACTGACTCTTTCATCGTATCTACCGACTCTGTAGCAGTATACAGGTAGTCCCCGACTTACAATGGTCCAACTTACGATATTTCGATCTTACGATGGCGATAGCAATATGACAAAATTGTAAAATCCTCTTTCGACAACTAAGTGAATGTAGCCGTCAACAACCCTAACATCGTTCAAGTATGCAGACGATGGACAGAATCTTGGTAACAGTAGAATATGATACATTACGATACGTTCAATGCATGTATGATAGGTTCATTTTAGCGTTACCACGATACAATACATACGTTCAATGCATGTTAAGAGTTTTTATAGCAGATAGGATTGTTTCCTGAAAAAAACTTTCTATGAAATTGCAATTCATATAGGTAGGCTAAGAATTTACCTTGTTTTTTACTTTAAATTTTACTGTGCAATTCAGTATTGTAATAAATACATACAGTATACAGTTTATACAGTACGGTACTGTAAATTGCTCTGTTTTGCTAAATTATCACCATTCATTAAGACTCCTGGGTAGGCTAGGCCATTTTCGACTTACGATATTTTCGACTCACGATGGGGTCGTCGTAACGAATCTCCATCGTAAGTCGGGGACTACCTGTATACTGACTCTAGTAGTAACTGCACCGATTGGGGTGGGAGGGGGAGAAGAGGACATGCACACAATAACCCTATTCTCTGCCCTTGGGCTCTTCAGTCTTCAGGAGGCTTCTTGTTTTCTACTGGACGACGACTGCCGGGACCGTCCAGAGGTCCGGCTTGTATACAGAGCCGTGGCCCGCTCCGCCCCGGCTACGCCTTCCTTCTCGAACCTTCGAGAAGGATCCGGGGATGATGTCATCCCCCAGCCCCCCTCCTGGGGTCTGGGGTCTGCCCTTTTACATACTTGTCCATAGGGTAACAGTTGGACCCTGGGTGCGTGCAGACTCTCAGCACTGGGCCCAGCTCCTCTGTTGCCCCCTATTGGCATGAGGCCGATATTGCCGGCTACCGCATGAGAACGGCGCATCTTGGCCCAATAACACCGTTACATATATAGATAACAAAGACAAAGGTCTCCCCGTATAGCCTGTACAGACAGTTGTGGCAAGTGCTGCAAGTGAGCACCGATGAAGGCTGGCACGGCACACGAGGGGGCGGGTGGCAGCGCTACGCCCGGGCGCCTTTGTCTCCCCAGTGGCGATAATCACACATTGCATCAGATACATAGTTAAGACTGAGTCGACCTAGGGGAGGACCATAACCGGTTCACACAATCATCACTGGTGTTCGCCATGAGCGGGAATCGAACTTGGGCCTCTGCCGGTTCGCGCTACTCGCTACACTACCACTTCCCACACGCGAACCAGGGCCTAACCTCTCGTAGGAAAAATAGAAGAACGTTATTGAACCTGTACTTGAGCAGAACGGTTGCAGGGAGTCAACAGCACAGGTGGCTGGGTGAAGGGCACTACATTGTGGAATTGTAGGGGGGTGGGGCTTGGCTAGGGGGGGAGAGGGGGGGGGGGGTGCTGCGGTATCCCCACCGGAACTCGACGTGGTCATCGACGAGCGCGAGCGAGATGAAATCTCGCCCGGACGCTTGTCCTGCGTAGAGGAGCAGGCCGTTTCCTTGGAAAGCAGTGAAGCCCAGCCTGAGGTGCGTCTCGTGGGACAGACGTATGCTGCCCAGGCCAAGCACCAAGTACGACATGCCAATGAACGACGGGTCGAAGTAGCTGATCTCTGAAAGTCGCGAGCGAGCGGGATTGGACGGGACAGGACGGGCGGCGGGGATGGGACAGCGAGGGGTTGTTACGTTTAGCACACAACTTGGAATAAACGATAGCAGCGTCGCCACTCCCCCCCTCCCCAGGCAGCAACCTCCTCGAGCCAGGATGCGGGCACCCCACTCGACGCACACGGGAAGGGAATCTGGCAAATACTCTTGCGGTGACTCACTGAGCCTCACCTCTGCCGTGCCGAATTACAGACATGTACAGCCACCACTGCGCGCTCGCATCATGAGCCTTAGAATCTGTTTCAATCGACGAACAGAGGCGCCATTGCACGCGCCCGGCACGCACGTTAAATCACCGCTGCGAGAAAATGTCTGTCCAACCAGGAATTCACATTCGTTTGCACCTTATAAATATTGGGACCCCCATCTAAAAATGTGCACCCCTTTATTTTTGTTATTGTTGTTGTGACGAAGTAACCCGAACCCGGGGGTACAAATATTTGTTCCTGTGGGGGGACCGATACTTGGGAGGGGGGGGGGGGGGCAGGGATCGATATTAGTTGACGCTGGCACTCGTGTGGGTGCGGGGACCGTACCCTTCTCGCACACCTTCCCCCATCGCCCCAGCGGGCAGCAACAGAAGAAATCCTTCTTCATGCGCACGCAACTGCCACCATGGAGGCAGGGGTTCTGGTCGCAGGGCACCTGGGCAGCTTTCGCCGTGACGCTCTTAGAGCTGTCCCTGTGGCTGCCTGATGAAAAAAGAAAAAAGTAAAAAACATGTATATGAATTTGAACACACGCAGTTTTTACGTTTAAATTATTTGTGCTTAACTTCTATGCTCACAAATGAGGAGTTAAATCTGTAACTGTCTGATTCATTTTTTAGCCCGCGTGTGTTTATGTCCCTGTTCGACCAACATTTCGAGCTTACTTGTGTTGAGGAGTTCCCGACGACGACTTGGAGACGGCTTGAAGGTACAGTGAGGGAAAAAAGTATTTGATCCCCTGCTGATTGTACGTTTGCCCACTGACAAATAAATGATCCGTCTATAATTTTAATGGTAGGTTTATTTGAACAGTGAGATACAGAATAACAACAACAAAATCCAGAAAAACGCATGTCAATAATGTTATAAATTGATTTGCATTTTAATGAGGGAAATAAGTATTTGACCCCCGCTCAATCAGAAAGATTTCTGGCTCCCATGTGTCTTTTATACAGGTAATGAGCTGAGATAAGGAGCACACTCTTAAAGGAAGTGCTCCTAATCTCAGCTTGTTACCTGTATAAAAGACACCTGTCCACAGAAGCAATCAATAAATCAGATTCCAAACTCTCCACCATGGCCAAGACCAAAGAGCTCTCCAAGGATATCAGGGACAATATTGTAGACCTACACAAGGCTGGAATGGGCTACAAGACCATTGCCAAGCAGCTTGGTGAGAAGGTGACAACAGTTGGTGCAATTATTCGCAAGAACACCATCCCCACCGTCAAACATGGAGGTGGAAACATTATACTTTGGGGGTGTTTTTCTGCTAAGGGGACAGGACAACTTCACAGCATCAAAGGGACGATGGACGGGGCCATGTTCCGTCAAATCTTGAGTGAGAACCTCCTTTCCTCAGCCAGGGCATTGAAAATGAGTCGTGGATGGGTATTCCAGCATGACAATGACCCAAAACACACGGCCAAGGCAACAAAGGAGTGGCTCAGGAAGAAGCACATTAAGGTCCTGGAGTGGCCTAGCCAGTCTCCAGACCTTAATCCCATAGAAAATCTGTGGAGGGAGCTGAAGGTTTGAGTTGTCAAACGTCAGCCTCGAAACCTTAATGACTTGGAGAAGATCTGCAAAGAGGAGTGGGACAAAATCCCTCCTGAGATGTGTACAAACCTGGTGGCCAACTACAAGAAACGTCTGACCTCTGTGATTGCCAACAAGGGTTTTGCCACCAAGTACTAAGTCATGTTTTGCAGAGGGGTCAAATACTTATTTCCCTCATTAAAATGCAAATCAATTCATAACATTTTTTGACATGCGTTTTTCAGGATTTTTTTGTTGTTATTCTGTCTCTCACTGTTCAAATAAACCTACCATTAAAATTATAGACTGATCATTTCTTTGTCAGTGGGCAAACGTACAAAATCAGCAGGGGATCAGATACTTTTTCCCTCACTGTAAGGGCTTTCACCAAAGGTTTATTATAGTATATTACAATTACACAAAGGGTGTGACAACTCCCAGGGGTTAGGGGTCCTACACTAAGTCCTAGCTCCGGTCTCTCTCCCTCGAGGCGGATGGGGGAATTTGCCAACCCCACCGACCGGTAAGAGCAGCACCTCCTACGGCTACCAGCGGCTTCACTCCAAACTCTTCACTCGATCCCTCTCTACCCCTGGTTCCCTCTCCACCCTTCTCACTCTACCCGTTCCCACAGTGACACCGCTTTCGTCACGGGGTCCCCCTTAAATACTAGAGGAGACATGACGTCATCGAGCCGCCCAGCATGCATGACGCCACGTTTGTGACGTCATCGCAACTGGGCGGCACACATGACGTCACGTCCCCCATTTTACTCCTCTACACTTGCACACGTACCCAACTTTTTCCGCCGCCTCTTGCCCTCACATATGTGCACCGTTTCATCTGCGACCATTCAACACCGCGCCTGTTAGTTGCACGGTCCTCCCCGGGGGGGACCCCTCTGTTGCTCGTTCTCCGCAACGTCGACGTTTCTTTGCCTTCGTTTTGTCGTCGCTCCTGTGCCTCGGCACAGCACTACGGATCTCCCGTGCAGTGTAGTTTGGGCGACGACTGGCTTGCCACGGTGAAAAAATAAGACGAGGTTTTACCGTTTCTGACAATACCTTTAGCAATGAATCAAGTGCTGCATTAACCAAACACAATACTTACTCTTTGGTTCTTTCGGTAAAGTCACGTAGAAAGAAATTACATTAAATAATAATAATAGAATACGACGTTTCGATTGCAACACAAGCAACCATCATCAGGTACAAATGAATGAGAAAACAAACATAGTAAACTTGGAAATATAATGCAATACAACACAGAGAGTTGGCGAACAAAACAGTCAACACCCCACCTGGTTGATTACAAAGAGTCATTCCTGCAGTCACGAAAGCTCCGAATCTAGTTTGAACCACCTCTACGGGGAGGGTTTGCCGTGCTTGTTTGTTTCACACTTAACTTCTAATTTAGCAATCTTTGGAAGAACGTAATCAACCAGGCTATGCGTTAACTGTGTGCTAACCGACTCTCTGTGTTGCATTGCATTACACTTCCTAATTTTATTAAATTTGCTTTCTACCGTGCTTGTTTATAAGTCCATTCTCTCCTCCGGCCGCTATGGGCGGTAATTCCACAAAACGCTCCGTGCTTGTGTCTTTAGAATTCCAGTGTCCAACTCGTCCGTCCCCTCTAGGCAGGAATTCCACACAACTCCCCCTCTGCCCTCGACACAGAGACGTTGTCTTTCTGTGTGCCTATGTGTGTGTCTCTCTCTGTTTGTCTCTGTGTGAGTCTCTCTCTACTTGTGTATCTGTCTGTGTGTCTCCATGTCTATGTTTAGTCTCTCTCTCAAATTTAGCAATTTTTGTGAGAATGTAATCAACCAGGTGGGGTGTTGACTGTTTTGTTGGCCGACTCTCTGTGTTGTATTGCATTATATTTCCAAGTTTACTATGTTTGTTTTCTCATTCATTTGTACCTGATGATGGTTGCTTGTGTTGCAATCGAAACGTCGTATCCTATTATTTAATTTCTTTCTACGTGACTTTACCGAAAGAACCAAAGAGTAATTCCTGCAGTCACGAAAGCTTCGAATCTAGTTTAAACACAATACTTGTGGTGAACATGCAAAAAGACACGGCCCTGATATTATTTGCATTGTCTTTGAAACTGATTGGTCTTCACCAGAGACAGCCTTATTTATGGCCTAGTCTCACCAGTGTCAGACCGGAGAACGCCAAAAGGTGGACAGAACAAAGACAATGCACGTATCGAAGCATTAAAAGCTTAAGGTGAGCAGTTATATCATGGGATCTTTTGCCAGGATCAAAGAATGAAAAAAAAAGAACAGGGTTTACCCTTTCTGGAAATAAAACGGGACCCACCTTCCGCTGCAACACATCAAACAAAACTCCCCAATCTCAAAACTCTTTCCTCTCCACCTCCACGTACCGTAATCCACAATCTTGATGTTTTTTTCCTCGGGCCGCTTCACGTTGATCGGCCTTTTCTTCGACGATATCAGCTGCTTGACGAGCGCTCTCTCGATGTCCCGTGGGGAGAACCGAGTTTCTGGAGAGATGGGAGAGGGGAGCGGCAGAGCGAGGGCCGTCAAAAAAACGGCGAGGGCGACTGGCACAGCCCGTGCGGGAGGAGCGCCCTCGCCGCTTTCGAGCCGGAGCTTGTGCACCAGGGGGAGGGGGGTGAGGTGGACTACGGCGGTGTTCTTCATCATCGCAAGGCCGTGCGGGCCCACCGGCAAAGCCACTGGTGGCCTTTAATTGGGCCCCCCGCCCTCCAACACCGCCCACCGTCATCATCGTTGTCGTCATCGTCGTGCTGTCAAACCCCCAATGGTTTAAAATGCATGGCGGCCCTCACTCACATCGATGATGTCTTATTGGTGAAAGTGCCCCCCCCCCCCCCCGCCTCTGAAAATTAGTGAAGAACACTGGACTACGGGATCGCAGGACACTTGAACTATTTAGTTATTTTTCTGAAGCGACCCCGACCGCAAAGGATAGCTCAATGAAGTGGCTTATCACAGGGAAATGTATTGCAGCCGAATACTCTAAACATGTGTTGATTCTAAATTTGGAGGGAAAGAACCAGACAAAAATCCACGCGACCAGGGGGAGAGAGACATGCAAAATCCAAATATACAGGCAAGGGCGACTGGCACGGCCCGTTAACTACCTCGCCTGGTACACAGGAGTTCGTGGAATCGAACCCATGAACTCCTGTATACCAGGCGAGGAAGTTAACATCTCGCCATTACGGTGCCCCACTGTGGTGAGATGAGGGGATGGCCACTTGAGGGGATGATCACAGCGATCACGATGTCGGGAGGCCGTCGTGCAGGAGTGGAGAGACAATGGCCGATGACAACGGATCAAACCCACGACCTCCTGTATACCAAGCGAGGTAGTTAACAACTCGCCACTGCAGGGCACTGCGGTGGAATGATGAGAGGATGGTCACGGCGTGGGGAGGCCATCCAATGGCAGCGGAGAGACAACGGCCGACGACGGTGACTCAGGCGAGGTCAGTGGCATACTCACGAGGGTCAAAGTGCATCTCCAAAGTGATGTGGCTGTCTTCCATGAGCTTCAACTGCATGGTCTTGAAGTCGTCCTTGACATCGGATGATGCTAAAAGGTTGTACAGCTGTGTGGTCGGGAGTGGCGGGAAGGGCAATACATCAGATTGGTTGAAGGCAGCAGGGCAAAGGTTAAATGTCCAAAACATATACAACTTTCGCTCCATGTCCCTGAAGCCAGTTCTACTAATTACCGCAAAATTACCTCAATATACCGCAGATTTACTGCGAATACAGCCAACTAACCGCAAATCCGCTGCAACGTTCCGCACTCTTCCGCAAATTTACCACAAGCTACCAAAAGTATAACGCGTGGGTTGCAGCCAATCAGAAGGCACGCTGATGAGCGCGTGGCAGGGGATGGCGGGACGGGGCACGCAAAAACCTAGTCTGAGGGTGGGGATGCACGGGGGAAGGGCGCAAGGCGGTGGGGCGGGGAGGGGGTGCATGGGGCGGTGAGGGGGTGCATGGGGTGGCTGTTGACGGTGGCCTAAGACAAGAGGGCCACAATACACTTGTTCAAGAACTGCCGACAGTTTTGGCACGATGCACACTGTGTGCCACCGCATGCCCCTGCGTGCACCCACATGTGCCTCCGTGTGTGCCCCCCCCCCCCCCGCGTGCGTGCCCCCCCCCCCCCCCGCATCGCTCCAAACGCACGGCGGTCTCGACGGAGGCGCGCAGCTCGGCGAACTGCTCGCTCGTCTCCTGCGTGAAGGCCGGCATTTTGGCGACGAGCGGAGTGTCCAGGACCAACACCGCAGCGAAGACTCGCGTGGCTGCTCGTGGTGTACCCGGAGGGGGGGATGGGGGAGGGGACGAGGCAACACGGGACGAGATGAGATACGGGGGGAGACAGCAACCTACGCAGACGTGTGGGTTTATTGTATTTCGTTATTGTTCGAATCGCTGAAATTTATTTTGCTGTTCTTGCTGTACGATATATATATTTTCTTTTAAACGGAGTGTTATTTTTTTATCACACTCAATCTGCCTCGTAACGTGAGCAATTGGCAGTTGAGCATCGTCCAAGTGAGTGTTTATATCTGTCTTATCAAAACGAAAGGCATATAAGGGTATATTGTGCTGCAGAAGGAAAGGAAAAAAGGGGCAATTGGAATTCATTTGAACACAAAAAGCACTTCGTTACGACAAACTGCTTCATACGCATCTTGCTAAATAAACCCGAACTAAGACAAGACTGCGCTACACGTATTCTATGGCTAAACCCACTGTGTGGCTCGTGAACGACGCTCGTTCTGGACCCGACGCGCATCTTACCTGCGTTTAAATACGGTGGGCCTGTAACGATTGTAACCGATCCATCGATTACAATCGATTATCACGCTCGCGACACACGCATCAAGTTGCACGCATATGAATCGACAATTTTGTTGGGGGGAGTGGATGGACGTTCATGGTGTCACCCTTCGGATAGACGTGTGGTAATCACCGCTCTGCGGAATTCATTTCGATGATAGATTCACTTGGCGAGTTTAGGTTACGTTATTTGGGAGACCTTGTGTTTGTACCCCCCATCCACCCTTTCCCCATCACCTTTGCTCCTTTTTCCCTCGCCTTCCATTCCCCTCATAAAAAGTCCATGCTCCCGCTTGCAGTCCCTACGTGAGTGGGGTGGCGTGCCCATTTCTCTCCATTTCCTCCACCCTTTCCATATTTATTTTTCTCGCTCTGTACCGGGCTCTTGTAAGTAAAAAAAAACATCTATATTTATTCGAGCAGCCATTGATTCTAGCGGTCATTTATTCGTGCGGCCATTTATTCGAGCGGCCATTATTAGTCATTGGAAAAACCGGGCCTGAAACGATCAAATTCGGAGCGATTTCGATTGCCCCGCGTCCCATCGGCAAGCGTTCGGCCCAACTGATGACCGCCGTTGGGGTTTGCCGATTGCGGTACGCAAAGAGCCAGTCGTTAAGTCCGTGCGGTGGGGTGGGTGCCTTCACAGTAAAAAAAACAGACGTTCTCAGAATTGCACATGAAGTTGAGTTCAAAGCACGACGACTAAGAAACGAGATTTCTAGGCGGCAAACTGGCTTGGTTGTGACCGCCTCAGGCTTGCTCCTTCCATCATGCTTCACAGGTGACACGACATCGCCAGGCCGCGCTGTATTCATGTACACGGCCTTGTCTTTGGCCACCAATTCAAAAGTCAACATTGTGGCCACATTATGTTTGACAGCAGCAGGACAATGAGACAATTAACTCTGGTTTAATCTTTGTTGGAAATCATGTTACATTGTCTAGCTTACCTTGTGCTTTCCATGTACGCATGGAACGTTGGGCCAATGTTGGCCCGACGGTTCCAACCGCATGTGAAAGTTGGCCCGACGTCGGTCCAACGATTCCAACCACATGCCAACATTGGCCAAACTTTGGCCTCTTGGTTCCAACAACATGGCAACAATGGCCCAACGTTAGTCCAACGGTTCCAACCACACCAAAAATCGCATGTCTACTGGGTTAGAGGTTGCACGTGGACCAACTTTCCCTGGTCACTGTGGGGACGGCTTGGCCATGCCTAAGAGCAATAATAAACCAACTCTGGACTCGGTTTAGGGTTTTTGTTTTGAAAAATGTAGAGGGAAATTAAAGGATTCTGCTGTAAGAAAAGACAGATACTTAGAGTATTGTTGTTGTTATTGGTTAGTAGCGGGAAAAGATGCTGATTTGAAGCGTATGGTCATAAAATACTGATGATGGTGGTAGTGGTATACAAGCAAGGTGTATTATGGGAAATTGGCGATAAATGGATGATGGAAAATGCCACGGTACCCGATGAGAAGACAAATGGATATGTATACGATATGGAATTTGAAACACTTATGGCAACTTGAAACAAATAAAGACCTTTACCTTTTGTCATCTGTATGCTTAGTTGTGGGAAAGACTTAACAGAACGTGTTAAAAGCGTAATATTAAAAAACATATTGTTTTCAAAAAAATGTTAAAAAGGTGTACATCTATTTTGTCTTCCCCCCCCCCACCCAATTTTATTCCATTGACTTGGACACAAAATGAAGGAGGGTTGACTAAGGAGGGTATATAAGAGGGAGCACAATCTGAGTTTGGGGCAGGAGGCTGGGACAAGACTGAGAGGTGACCAAGACGGAGTGCAGCTCGGTTGGGTTCAACGGAGCTGTACCGACTCCCTGAAAATAAAGACTTACCGTTGTTGAAATGGATGCCTCCCAGGGACTCCTTTACACATTTATAGCAGGGTTAAATAGATGAGCTTATCGCTAAATCATCTGGAATGTGCCTGATTTGTACAAGCAACGCAGCGTCTCTGCCGTGTCCCCGTCCACCACAAGCAAATAAGGCATTCGTCACTGAAACCATCTCCCCACTCAAATGCAACCCAGTAAACACGGAACGTTGGCCCAACGTTAGCCCAACGTTGGCGTGTTCACTGGTAGACTGTTCAGCAGAGTGGGAGTGTAAGAGGCTTCAGTTGGGCCCAGTCCATGTTTTGCACCATCACGTGGTGGGGTCTCCGGGGTGATACGCACGCGGGCAGCCGATTTTGTTGGCGTAGACGGCCGGGGTCCTTCCATCCAGGCAGCAGCCATGTTTGGTGTTCTCACAGCTGAACTTAAGCTCAGGGGCTATCTGCTCTTCTGCCTGCATGCCTGAAAAAAACAACGACATTCAAATCCACGGTAATTTAATAAAGTAAGCAATTAAATTAACCTGTAATACTTTTATGAGATATGATGGAGTGGCAAGCAAGCAGCAACAACGACGACAATCGACACCGTTGTCACCGTAGAACGCATTTACACAAACACACACCGTAGAATGTATTTCTACAAACACGCATCGTAGAACGTATTTACACAAACACGCACCATAGAACGTATTTCTACAAACACGCACCGTGAAAGTCGCCGCTGCCCTCGTTGTCTGAGCCGTCTCCGCTCTGCTCCTCGTCAGTGAGGCCAGCGAAGGGCGGCAGTGGCAACGGAATGCCCATGACCCCCGAACCGGCCTCCACCTGCCACGGGTCAATAAACCAGTCCTCCGTGGTCGTCGTCAGTTTTGCCTTCGTCACCACCGCCTTCGCCGTCGGCGTAGCCACAGTTTTCCTCGTCGTCGCCTCGACGGTCCCCTTTCGTGGCACCACCCCGGGCGGTTTCACCGCGGCGGGTGGCGGGACCGGCGGGGGTCTCGCCGGCGGCGTCACCGCCGGTGCGGGTTTCGGTGGAAACCACGGCAGGTTCTCGAGGAGGCCCTTGGGCGGAGGGACTGCCACCGTTGGTGGTCTCGCGCGGGGCATGATGGGCTGCAGCGAGGACAGCTTGATCTTGAACGGAGGGGGCGGCACTGAACAATAACAATAACGACGACGATTACAAACTTTGCTTTCGCGAGATTTTTCGGCACATCTAACCGATAGTCAATTTCAGTCGACGTTCACTGCAACGTGTAAGTATATATTGTCATTGTTTAGAATTTTCTAATTTTACATCGAGTGTTTATGTGTTGATGTGCGTTGACTGGCATATTTGTGGCAGAAAGGCGCTGCATGCATTAACTAAACAATTAACTTTTGTTTTTATTTTACCAGATAAGGCCCACTGAGCTATATAGCTCTTTTTCCAGCAGCGTGTTGTTTGTTGGTATGTTTGTTTTTGTTTTGTATTTTATGTTTGTTTTTGTTTTGATATGTTCGTGTTGTAGTTGTGTTGATATGTGTGTGTTATTGTTTGTTGATATGTTTGTGTTCCAGTTGTGTTGCTATGTTTGTTTGTTCATATGTTTGTGTTGCAGTTCTTGTTGTTTGTTATGTTTGTCATTGTTGTGCGTTGGCTTCACCGGCACACGGCCCGTCGTGCTCAACCGAGACGTCCTTGCCGAGCCGGCACGCGATCAGGCGCAGCTGACACCGGTTGGCGTAGGTCACCGCGTCCGATCCGCACACCTGCCCACCAAAAAACCCACAGCGACATTCGGCGCCTGACGGCCGATTTGGCCACCCCATTTTCTGGCTCAACCCCACGTGAGGGTTGAGTTTTGCCCCCAGACTCAAATCCCATTAACTTTGCCCGGTAACCGTTCACTCGCCAATCAATGCCCCTTGTTACCTGATCTCAAACCGGGGCTTCAAACCCTCACTTCAACCTCCACACTCCATCCACAAACTCAACCGCCAGATTCGGGCCCTACAACCTCGAGCCTACAGCCTATAATTAAAGGCGCAGCCCTGCGATTGCTCGCTCACGCCACTACCTCTCCGCTGCCAGAGGGAGCTCAGGAATGGTATTTGGGGCCTACTAGTCCGCACTCGTCAGACGCCTCGGAAGAGATTGGAGAGCCCACACTTTACACCACCGCACGTGACCCGCCAGCCGGCTGTGGTGAACTCGTTTTTCTACCGCTGGGTGGATGTGAGGGTTTAAGAGGCTTGAAACGTTGTTTGCACTGTCGCGCCGGGAGATCGAACCGGCGGCCTCTGGACTGCAAATCCGGTGCGCTGACCACTGAACCGCAGTGGCACACCCCCTCCCACCTTCACTGAACCGTCACGGCTCAAAGACGTTGTTACTTTAGTCGGTGAGGCGTCATCGAGCTACGCGGCTCTGTTACGAGGACAACCACAGCCCAGGACCGTCGGCTGCGGCGGCAGCTACTGGACACCGCAGGAGGAAAATGTGAAAACTGAAGAGAGCAACAAACTAAAAAAAAAAAATCTAGATTGAAAACGAATTTCTTTGGAACTGTTTTATTTTGCCGTCCTTCCCCCTCACCTACGATTGGCACGGTTGGCTACGTGTGATGCAAAAGAAGTTCCACGCCAGAACTTACCGCAAACTGGGTAAGCAATATAACAGAGACTCAACTCCCAGCACCGTAGAATCGTTCTCCAACAAGCCAACATTGCGAGGCGCTCCCACGGAATGAACTTTGTGGGCACAGTCACGCAGACTCAACCCTCGTGGCTTAGCTCTCCAGACTCACCTCTCCCATCACCCTCCCCCCCGCACCACCCCCGCACCCCCCCCCCCCACCCAACCCATACTTGACCGTCTCGTACCTGGCGCGCGGTGAGGAGGAGGTTGCAGTCGGTGGGACATTGGCACGTCGGCGTCCGTCCCCCGTCGACGCAGACGGCGCCGTAGCGGCACGTCACGCCGCTGCACGACCACGGCGCCGCGTCTGTCGGAGGAAGGGGGGCACGCGATGCCGCACGCACTGCATTGTGGGCCGACTGGTTTACGCACGTGCGTATGTTGAACTGTGCCAGTTGATGTGATTCGCCGTTGTTGTATTTTGCCAACGACAGCGACAAACGGAAGCACGACCTGTAGGAGCGACCCGCCACACATGGTCAGCATCGGTAGCCTGCGGCCATGGTTCACGGAGCAACAGAGAAACAAGAAGGAAGGAAAGGGGATGGATGAATATAATTTTATTATTATTGTGTTGTTATCACGATTGCTTACCCAGGAAAGCATCACTGAGTCTCAAGACTCTCTTTAAGGAGGGTCCTGCCAAGTTTTTGCAACAGGGGGTGACGTTGCCATTGTGTGCGATCCCAATCGAGTAATTCACGGCGTTATTATCCAGTTACACTGTGTGGCGTTTTTTAGCTGTGGGAGGATACCGGAGAAGTCAGAGGAAACTTAAACAGAGCAGGGAGAGAACATACAAACCATACACGGTGAGGCGCTCGAGTGCCGAATCGAACCCGGCAACTTCTTGCTGTGAGGCAGCACGCGTGTCGCCCGAATGCCCAAAATAAGGCAGACCGGCTCTTGATTAATTCCACGCTCTAGCACGTAGATTTCAGGCGTACTTTGCGAATTTAAAACCTCATTCTTACGCGCGAGATACGTGCAAAGGCACGGTGCATGTAGGGATCAATCATTTACGGCGTGTGCCAGAGAGATGTAAACGACGTGCCAACGTTATGTTCAAGCGACTGGCATGAACTAAAAAGCATACCAACGGGAGAGAGAAAGAAACGGAGAGCAATACAAACGATAAAGTACAAGCATGTCGAAAAAAATTACCGAGTGGGATAATTGGGCACGTCCACAGTTCCGGACGCGCGATTCAGACACTCTGAAGCAGTCTAACACGTAGGCTTTCGCGGCCAATATCATCCATAAGAGGTTTTTTTGGGGTTAGATCGCGTAAATGTATAAATGTGTCGTTAAAACCCGCCCGACACAGCCAGCAAGTAGGGGTTGTCACGTAAACAGAACATGCCAATTTGTCACTACACAGCGGTGTGTTGGAGAGCCAAGCCACGACATTTACAATCTGAATACGACGTTTCGCCAGTAATTACAACCAGCTTCATCAGGCGACAGCCAGATTTGTGGAGAAGTCCACCTGTTTCGTTCCTCAACTAGAGGCGTGGATGTGGTCACCACGCTTCTGCGCTCTTGCGCAAAGTGGGGGGGGGGGTTGTGGGGGAGATTAATGAGTCAACGTACAGGTGTGCGATCGTCGGTGTGACCACAAAGTTGAGCTCTTTTACTTCAGAATCGGAATCGTTGTTAACGCATGACGTCGGCCAATCGGCAACCGTGGTCATCAAAACCCCGCAGTGGTGTTGGACGTGCCCGGACGAACCGACTCGCTCACCCGCGCGGCTGCGATGGATGCAGGGTGGGCTGCGCTAACCCGATTTTCCGCGCACGCGCGCCAAAACCATCGGCTTGCTTCACGAATAAGCCATGTTTTTTGGTAAAACTGCGGATAGTTACCATTAAAAAAAGAAGAAAAATCTTCACCCGATATGAATCGCGCGAAGAGACATTTTTTGCAATGTGGAATTTGTGGAACTGCCCAAAGTTATTTACGCCCGCAACGGCAACGCAAGATCCGACCGTGCCCGTCCAGTGCTTTCCGAGCTGCATTGGCTCCCGGTTGCAGAACAAATACATTATAAATTTGCACTCATTATAAGTGCTTGCCACAAATGAACCATCACACCTTGCTGATCTCGTCAAAGGAGCATAAACCGTGACACGACACTCCGGTCATCCTCGCAGCAGCAGCTTTTGGCTAGCCATCGAACAAAGACGGTCACCGTATCGCGCGCTTTTAGATGTGCCTCGTTGTGGCCGTCTGAAACGCTCTACAAATATTAGGAAGCCACTGGAGCCTATGCACTTTTAAATCATATACATATAAAACCTAGGATTGCGAGTAACTTGGTCTGTAAGTGTTTTGCAAGATGAGCAAAAATTTTCAATAAATATTAATTTGATAAACGAGCAAGGTCTTGCAATATGAGTAGTACGCATACGCTTTGTCTGCCGAGCATCACGTGATCACAACTGATATACGAGTGCTTTGATATATGAGTGCTTTGGATTACAAACACGTTTCCGGAACGAATTATGCTCTCAATCTAAGGTTTTACTGTAGATTGAAAAGTTTTTTTTAGAACTGCTTTTTGTGTTTAGTTTGTTGTCCTTCTCCCACACCCCTGATTGGTACGGTTGGTTACGTACGGTGCGAAATAATTTCAACATACATATACACATTATTTGCACGATATCCACACCAGAACTTACTGCAAACTGGGTAAGAAATGAACAGTGCTTGAACAGAGACTCAACTCCCACCACCGTAGAAAATCTTCGGCAACCGAAACCCTAGCGATATCTCTTTAGAACTACTTTTTGTGCTTAGTTTGTTGTCCTTCCCCCGCACCTCTGATTAGCGCGGTTGGCTACATATGGTGCTAAAGAAGTTCAACATACATACACACAAAGTAGTTCAACATACATACACACACATACAGAAATTAAACATACATACACACACACAAAGAAGTTCAACATACATACACACAAAGTAGTTCAACATACATACACACGCATACAGAAATTAAACATACATACACACACACAAAGAAGTTCAACATATATACACACACACAAAGAAGTTCAACATACATACACACACATACAGAAATTAAACATACATACACACACACAAAGAAGTTCAACATACATACACACAAAGAAGTTCAACATACATACACACACATACAGAAATTAAACATACATACACACACAAAGAAGTTCAACATATATACACACACAAAGAAGTTCAACATACATACACACAAAGTAGTTCAACATACATACACACACATACATAAATTAAACATACATATATATATACACACACAAAGAAGTTCAACATACATACACACAAAGAAGTTCAACATACATACACACACATACAGAAATTAAACATACATACACACACACAAAGAAGTTCAACATATATACACACAAAGAAGTTCAACATACATACACACAAAGAAGTTCAACATATACATATACACACAAAGAAATTCAACGTACGTACATACATTTGGTCCCCCATGCCGCGCCCCGGTATTACCTTGCGAGCAGCCGGAGGGCCCTAGTGTCCATCCCTTGGGGCACATGTCGCACTTGACGCCGAAGACTCCATCCCGGCACGAGCACTGCCCCGTGGTCTGATGGCAAGCATCCTCCACCGAGCCGGCCGCACTGCAGCCGCACGCTGCTCACGAGCAGGTTAGGGTTGCATGGTTATTGTCGCAGGCTGTACAGTTATCACACGGATTCGGGTTGTTGTTCCAGTTATTGTATGTATGTGCAGTCTGCTCGCCTATAACGCCACGTGTGGTTTTCACAACGCGTTGAATGTATTAGGGGGGGGGGGGGGAGTACACAATTTTGATAATGCGAATGCGAATTGGATACGTGAATAGAACTATGTCGCGCGAGTAGGAATAAGCGGTTTTACGGCTGCCTTGGCGTAGCATCGCACAAGGCGGGATGCTGCTGGATGCTTCGAGATGCTACCCACGTGCCTCAGGCTTTGTTCGGCCTGCGTACGCATCTCACGCATTATCGCGGACTGTACTTTGCCCTATATTATATGATCCTTATGGCAGTACCCCGGGGTACCAAATAATACAAAATGGCCGAGGCAATTTAATATTTCATTTCTGGGACACTATTTTTTCCGGGAGTGGAGGGTGGGGGAGTAGAGTGAATCGTTACACCCCTGAGGATAGCGATTTTGTTCGGGTGTACTGTGGGCTACAGTGTTGCAAGAGTGTCGCTAAATGCCCTTTGAAAGATGAGTGAGGCTTACTGCCTGTTTGCCATAAACTGTGCGTGTGAAACGGAAGAAAAAGGATTATTTTGTTCTGTCTAATTTATTTCAAGGTCGTAGCGCCATATGATGAGATGAAGAAGCCATTTGGAAGTCTCACAGTAGAATTGTTTCGATTTAAAGCTTTCGTGACTGCAGGGATTCATAGTCTTGGTTCTTTCGGTAAAGTCACGTAGAAGGGAAATAAAAAAAAAATTCTCACGACGTTTAGATTGCAACACAAGCAATCATCATCAGGTGCGAAAACCACAGCAAGAAAATTTGAAAAAAGTGGCGTTTTTTTTCCTGAGAATTGTATTGTTTAATATTTTATTATTTTATTATTTCCCTTCTACGTGACTTTACCGAAAGAACCAAGAATATAAAAATAGTAGAATTGTTATTATTATTTTATACAAAATGTCTCACAAACTCGTGGTCGAACTCTCCCATACACCCTGCAATGAGTTTTTCCCATGAAAATCAAACCGATGTTTAAGCTTTCAATGCTTTGTGTATGGGTGCGTGTGTGTAGCCATGAGATTTTTTTCCCGTGACAGATCTGCTATTCAGCCAAATTAAATTGAACATTTTACCTGCAATTTTTAATACATATGCAGTGACTTCATAGATGTCACCATGCTGTGGGTACAGCACCGGCCCTAGCGGGCAGGGTGTGTGCCGACCCTAAGGGAAGGTCGGGTAAGGCCATGACAGTCTAGTTGACCCGGGTGGACACGTGACCAGTTAAGGCAACGGAGGGGCCCCCGAGGAGGGGGCTGTGAGGGGCACGCGATGGAACCGAGGTTCTTCGTGAAGGTTCTGGAAGGGAGGCGTGGCCAGTGGTGGAGCCGGCCACGCCGGAGAGAATACAAGCCGAATCCCAAGAGGGCTCTTGGCTGTCCATCCCGGGGAAGAAACCCTTCGTCTACGTTCTACGGTTCGCGAGTCTTCAAGCACGTGGTCCGGGCAGTAAGCTGTTAGCCCCGGCCCGCGTTAGCAGTTGTTACGGAGTTAGCCAGGGTGGTCACCACCCTAGGTCGTTGTGTTATGTTGTCCTGCTGTGTTCAAGAATAAAATACGCTCCCTCCAAGTTGAAGAGTACATCTCAGTTGAACCCACTACACATATATATCAATTGGTGACTGGGCTTAGAACATCAAATGCACTTGAGAACTTTGAATAGTGCATCGTGGACAGCTCGTCGAGATGAGTCGATTGCCGCATCGCCGACCATCAACAGACTAAAAATGACTGCATCACGGACATTATGCGAGAGCCGAGGTGCTATGGTACCCCGGGGTACCGCGATAAGGTTCATATATTATAATGTGATTTTTCCATAACGCGGTGTTCTTCAGGAACGTAACTACCGCGTTATAGGAGAACAGACTGTATACTGAACTTCTGTCGCACCGTACGTGATCGACCGTGCTAGACGGAGGTGCAGAGGAAGGACAACAAACTAAACACGAAAAAGCAGTTCTAAAGAAACATTTCTCGGGTTTAGGCTTTCGGTTGCTATAGGTTTTAGAGCAGGGGGGATTAGGGATATGTTCGGGCCCGGGCTAGGCTCTGCATGACTCACGCGTGCATCCGGCATGCTGCTCCGACACCATCCCCCGGAAATTCCAGAATCCGGGGAGACAGCGGTCACACTTGACCCCGCCGACCCCGGGCTGGCACACGCACTGACCACTTCCGGGGTCGCAGGTCGCACTCAGGGAGCCAATCCTGTTGCAGCCACATATCCCTTACGAGGGGAAAAACAGTGAACAGAGAATGGTTCACGGTGACCTTAAATCACATTACCATACGTATTTCCAACGTTGCGTCTGTCTTCATCATGGTACAGCAATCACTTGTGTAAGAATTAATGTAACAATGGCAGTGAAATTTGGCGTTTGTTGTTGTTTTTGCCGTTGGGAGGGAACACTAGGTGTTACCGGGACAGCCGCCGTAACCAATGCCCAGGGCGGCAGTGACGTTGTCTGGGCAGCATCCGTGCAGCGTCTCCTTGCAAGGCCTCGGCCCTTCTGCAAGACAAACAACGAACACGCGAGCACGTTCACACCCGCTCGTTAATCCACGTGCAATCGGTCCATGGTGTTGGGTGTCCGTTTTTCGAGCATTTGATGAGTTTTTTCTCTCGCCAAGGTTTAGCCACGCACTACTGCGGGTATCTTCAGGAGTGCAACGTACGTACACGTGCAAAGTGAACACGCGTGTAAAGTAGGCAAACGTGTAAGCTTTACTTCACGCAATGCTGAAAAATTACCTGAATATTGGGATCACGTTTAGCAATATTGCCCCTCTACTGCGGAAACGTGGCAGGACTCTCCCTGCAAAAGAGTCCTGAGACTCCGCTGAGCCTTTCCTGGGTAAAGGAGCATAATTGTTATATTTAACTAGCCTTTTGCCATCCAAGGACGGGTGTATTGAAGTAAATCTGAAACTTGCAAGCGAAAAGCAGACTGCGACATGATATTCATTGCATCCATTTGTGTGCAATTTGTGAGGCCGCGGTGACACAGACTTATTTCATTTAAAGGTTATAATCCCTTGTTCATCATGACGTACTTTTTACTTTGATGTCTCAATAACGTTATGGAGATCACGTGACGTGAGGGTTCTGCCTTTGTAGTGAGGGTTGTAAGTTGACGCCGAGGAGGGGGGAGGAGGCGCCTCGTCCCCCCATGTGGAGTGACGTCAGCCGCTCATTATTATTAATGGAGGGGGGGGTGTCCATTTGGAAGACGTCACCTCTTCATGATTATTAATGTGGGGGGCTGTTCGATGTGGAGTGCCATCACCTGGTCATGATTATTATTGGGGGGGGGGGTGCTACAAGTTTAGTGACGTCACCCGCTCACGATCATTAATGAGGGGGTGTCAATGTGGAGGACGTAACCTGTTCATGATTATTAATGAGGGGGGCTGGCCAACGTGCAATAGACGTCACGCGCGGGACACACAGACATTCTCGACGTGGACGCCACGCGCGTTGATAACGATAAAACTTTCCATTCCCTTCTCCGTTCACCTCCCTCCGTCACTACTGGGGCAAACGAGCGCAGTAGGAGTATCAGAATAATAATATTCCTGCACGCGTGTAACGTGCACACGCGTGTAACGTACACACGCGTGTCACACCGCACGTGCGCATAAACCTAAGCCGCTCAGGCGCGCAAACCGCACATGGCCGGCACGAGCCGCCATGTGTCGGTCACAGTGGGCGGAGTGATTGCTCCCTCACTATCTCCCTCGCAGCCTCCCCTCGTTCGCTCCCTCGCCTCGCTCCATCGCTCCCCTCACTCACTCCCTCTCCTCGCTCCCTCTCTCCCCTTGCTACCTTCCCTCCGACCCCTCCCCCCCCCCCCCCCCCCACCACGGTGTAAGCTCGAGAGGCCTCACTCACGCTTCCCACAAGGGCCGCTCTTGGCCACGTGGATGTCGCGCATCAGCTCGCACGCCGCCTTCTTCCTCTCGCAGTCGTTGCGGTACGTTTGCCCGTTGGAGCCGCACAGCTGTTGACGAGCGGGGGTTGTTTGGGGGTGGTGGCAGGGAGAGAGGAGGGGGGGTTCACAAACGTCTTTGTGTCTGTATCCAGGTGTGTCTGTGCGTGTACGTGTCCGTCTGTCCGTGTAAATCAATAGGTGCTTCTACTCGCTAACGGAACTGGCGCCCAACGGGCTGTTGAGGGCTACGTGCGCGAGATCGCTGCCCGTCTTGCCCGCTCACCGGCCGGTCGGGCACGAGGCCACAGAAGAGGGAGCAGACGCAGACGCCGTCCTCGTCGTCGCTGCTCCACTGCCCACCGAACTTCTGGCACCGCACCTCCCGGCAGTCGTCGCCGGAGCCGTCGCCCGAGCCCGACATGGCGCACAACTCGTCTGCAGGCGGCGGCGAAGGCGGTGCGGAGGGACACACGGAGGAAGGCAGATGGACACTTCGTGCATGGAGAAGGGGCGGGCTAGCCGCGAATTCCAAACGAGACGGCGCGGGAAACATCGCCCGTAGGATTTGTACGGAAATAATAAAAGCGTAAAAAAGTTATATTCGTGATCAAGTTACAACCCAAAGCCACGGGACGTTAATGCCACGTCGCAACACTTTGCGTTTTGGTTGCACGTGATGTTCGGAATCACGGGGACAGCCCTCCCCAACGGACATGCCGGCGACGTCGCAGCAAACCACGTCTGCCGTAGCGGCGGCCCCACCACAAGGGGCACCGAAACCGACGGACGCTACCTTCACGGGAAACAAAAAAAAACGCAGCTGGGACATTTTTTCACGTCCCGCAGGGGTCGATCACGGCTCCGGCGGTGGCGGTGGGCGGTGGGCGGAGAAAGGTGCGGGGGCGGGGGTTGGTGGAGGGTCGAACAGCGGATTAGCGCGCGGGGCGGTGTTACCGTCGCAGGGCCCGTATTTGACGATGGAGACGGAGACGGCGGTGGCGCAGGTGACGGCGCGCAACTCGCAGGGGTTGCCGTAGGAGATGCCGTCACTGCCGCACACCGGGGAGTAGCCCTGGGGGCCGCACTCAGGGCACGCGCACGCCCCGTTCACGCACACCCGGCCCAGCTTGCACACCTCGCCCGCGGCGCCGCAGGGCTCTGGTGACGCGCGCACGCGCACACACAAAGAACCGCCGGCTGTACGATATCCCTCAACGGACTGTCGGGGCGAGTGCTGTCAGCGAGCACCTGTAACACATGCCCGTGATGTACACACCTAATACACGCTCACACACACACAAACACACACGTGTACACGCTCACACGCACACACACACACACGCGTGTACACGCTCACACGCACGTGTGGCACATATCCACGAACGACTGCCCGAACGAACAAGCCACGACGTAAAAGACGGAACGCGCCCGTCAATGAGCAAAACAATCGCGCAATCGCGAGCAACACAGTCGTCGTCCGCACGAGGGCCGGCCCGCGGACTCACTGCAAGCGCCGGCGCTGGCCACGGAGACGTCGGCCTGCTGCTCGCACGCCCGCACGCGCAGCTCGCACTCGCTGCCGTACGTGTTGCCATCCGTGCCGCACACGGGCGCCGGCACGGGCGTGCAGGTGCGGGGGCAGAGGCAGCGCGGGCCCGACGGGCCCTCCTGGCACACGGCGCCCAGCCGGCACGCCGGCACACACCGGCCTGCGCACACGCACAAAGACAAAAAAAAAAGGACGAAGATCCCCCGGATAGCCTTAACAGACTGTTGGGGCTAGCGCTGTTAGCGAGTAGCACCTATGAAGGCCGGCACGACGTACGAGGGGGTGGGTGGCCGGCACCACGCCGGGCCGCCTTTGCCTCCCCAGTGGCGATGTTTACGCACAGGTACTCATTTTAGGCAACTTCGGGGCGGCCCAGGAACCAGTTCAAATATCCGTAACTGTTGTTAGTGGCCGTGAGGGGCAATCGAACTCAGGTTGCCGGATTCGCAGCGCGGCACGCTAACCGCTACACTACCGCTCCCCACACACGCTAATCGCTACACTACCGCTCCCCACACACAGACGCACGTGGATTTACCGCCGCAGATACCGAGGTCGAGCAGGGGCGCTATTGCTGTGATGCACCCACTGCCCCTGATACACCATACACTAGGGGGGGGACGGATCAACCTGCAATTCTAGCAGTAGTTTTATTTACTTAAGTTGCTTATTTTCCCAGGAGAGCCTCACCGAGACTCTTGTTCAGGAGGGTCCCGCCCAGTTATGTTCACAGTTGGGGTTTTAGCGTGTTGCTTCTGCTGCGTGTGATCCCAAGCGACAATGGGGGGGGGGGGGGCCGCAGTGGTCAGATGTTAACTCCCTCGCCTGGTATACAGGAGGTCGTGGGTTTGAACCCGACCCTGATGCCTGCATATTTGGAGTTTGCGTGTTCTTCCCTGTGGTCGCGTGGATTTTTCTCCGGGCCCTCCGGTTTTTCCCTCCACGTTTAGAATCAACATCACGCGTTTAGAGTATTTGGCTGCTATACATTTTCACGTGACGATAAGCATCTTCGTTGAGCTATAATTTGTGGCCAGGGGGCCGTCCATAAATGACGTCACGCGATTTTGAACGATTTTTTACCCCCCCCCCCCCATCGTCACACGGGGTCACAAAAAGTCAGACCCCCACTCAAATATGACGTCGCAAAGCTCTGCCCCCCCCCCAAAAAATAAAACACGCTTCAAATCGCTTTAAACTATTGTCATTGTAATGCGTATTTAATGTGCCGCTGATGCAGTAGGAGAAAACATTTATTAAAAGGTCTATTTAATTAAGTAGAACGTGTTGTCTATATTTATTTAAAGTTGCGCATTTTGATGTGACGTCACATTTCTCAAACCCCCTCCCCTCGTCACAAATATCTGACCCCCTGCCCCCTAGGTGCGTCACGTCATTTATGGACGGCCCCTAATGCTCCATCACATTTTAAGTCTATTACACAGTGAATATTGAACTGCAGCTTGACTTCAAATCAAATCGCAATCGATCTGTCAGAAAAATCGCAATTGGATATTTTCCCCAAATCATTCAGCCCCCTAGCCATGCGGTCCGTGCGTGACGGGGTGGTGTGGTGGCGGGGTGGTGGCCGGTGGTGGTGGTGGTGGGGTGGTGGTGGGGTAGCCGGTGGTGGCGGGGTGGTGGCCGGTGGTGGTGGCGGCGGGGTGGTGGTGGGGTGGTGGTGGGGTAGCCGGTGGTGGCGGGGTGGTGGCCGGTGGTGGTGGTGGTGGCGGGGTGGCCGGTGGTGGTGGTGGTGGCGGGGTGGTGGCCTGTGGTGGTGGTGGTGGTGGCCGATGGTGGTGGCGGGGGTGGCCGGTGGTGGTGGTGGCGGGGCGGTGGCCGGTGGTGGTGGTGGCGGGGTGGTGGCCGGTGGTGGTGGCCGGTGGTGGTGGTGGCGGGGTGGTGGCCGGTGGTGGCCTGTGGTGGTGGGGGCGGTGGCCGGTGGTGGTGGTGGTGGTGGCGGCGGGCCCTCTCACCGCAGGGCCCGCGTCTCGCCACCCTCACGTCGCCGCTGCGCAGCTCGCAGGCGGCCGAGCGAAGCGCGCAGTCGCTGGGGTAGGTGCGCCCGTCCGTGCCGCACACGGGGTCGTAGGGCACCTCGGGGCACGGCGCAGGGCACTCGCACAGCGCCGTGCCCTCGCGCACCGTGCACGAACTCCCGAAGTGGCACACGGCACCCGCGCAAGGGCTCGGCGTGGACGCGTCTACGGGGAGGGGACACGTGCGCGTGTGTGTGCGTGTGTACACACGGGTTTGATTGTACGTATGTGCTTAAGTGTATTCATGGGTGTGCGTGCATAAGTGTACGTGAGTTTGTGTGCGTGTACGTACAGGTTTGAGAGTGTGTGTGTGTGCTTGAATGTACGAAAGAACCAAGAATATGTACGTATGTGTTTAAGTGTATTCACGTGTGTGTGCAATAAGTGCGTGTGTTGCGTAAGTGTATTCAAACAAGTGTGTGTGCACGTGTATATATGCGTGCATGTGTGTGTACATACACACGTGAATATCCTGCGTGTGTGCGGATATGTACAGTATATGAATATCCAACTAAAAAGTTAGCAAAATCATTGCTATATCTTCAAGTATACAGTTGTGCCTTCCATTCAATCTCTTCTCCCCAGAAAATTAAGATAATCAGTAAGATTCAGGGTTGCAATTTAACACAAACAATGCAATAATCGATCATATTAAAAAAAAAAATTACAGTAAAATGTAGCGGCCTCTAGTGGCTGCAGGAACCACGAAAACTCATTAAAATACAGTATAAAGGAATTTTTTTAAAAGTCGAAACTTAAGAGACACAGTTTGACGCGCCGTATCACGTCGCTTGAGAATCGGCATCAATCGATGACCCTGCACGAACCGCTCTACCCCCGGGTTCTACGTGAAAGAGGATGTCCGAAACCTGGCCTCGGCATAGGAACGTGGAACTTCCACCAATGGCTCAAGACCAGCGAGGCTCATGATATACAACGTGGCAAGATCGACTTTCGCTCTGCACATTGAACAGCCCCTGTCTGTCCATCCAGTGCAGGATGAGGGCCTTCCCACTCTGTGCAGACTGTGCAGGGCTGTCTGACCATACTTCACCACGACGGTCAATGCAGGGAGCATAGGTGCTGGGGAAACTCTGCATGTTTCTGCACTGCCCTCTGCTGACACTGTTTTGACCGTGTATTTCTTTTCTTTTTTGGAGAAAATATTTTTTTTTTTAAAGTTTCAATAATTATAGTTTTTTACCTGTCGGGCACAGAACTCTCCAAAGACGGCAAGGGTTAGAAGGGAAAACCGGAAGGAAAGAGACAAACCTCAAGGGGGAAAAAAAACATTGTTTTTAAATCGGTAAAAGGGTTAAGAACGTTTGCAAGCAACACGAACGGACCACGTGATGAAGGGACACGGCAAGCGAGGGTTGCTGTGGTTACGGCATGCATCGGGCGCCATGACAACAACAAAAAGATGGCGGCATCATGTGATGGATGAGGTGCGATGCGATTGGTTGATGGGGTGACGATGATGACGCAGGGTTAAGAAAGGAGGCGGTTAGTTTTCAAGCGGCAAAATGTTATCCCCAAAAAAAAAAATCTGTAGTCGACTTGGGATATTTCAACATTTACTCACACAACTTTTCGTGACTGTGATAAATGTTTATCAAATAAAAAAAAAATCTTCATTGAGGCTGACATTTTCTGCCCAACGACCTCCATCATCTTTTTGAAGCAGACACTTCACAGCCTGGCTTAATTACAGGCGGCTGCTTGGATTGGGAATCGAGCATCTCAGCAGTGCCCGCTCAGAAATGATGCAACGTTGTGCAAACGTTGGCATGTGGTTGGAACCGTTGGGCTAACATTGGTTCAACTGTTTGTCCAACGTTGAGCCAAAATTGGTCCAACGTTGGGCCAACAATGGCATGTGATTGAAACCTTTCTACCAACGTTGGCATGTGGTTGGAACCGTTGGGTCAACGTTGGTCCAACGTTGGAATGTGATTGGAACCGTTGGAACAACGTTGGACCAACGTAGGCATGTGGTTGGAACCATTGGAACAACGTTGGACCAACGTTGACATGTGGTTGGAACCGTTGGAACAACGTTGGACCAACGTTGACATGTGGTTAGAACCGTTGGAAGAACGTTGGACCAACGTTGGCACGTGGTTGAAACCGTTGGGCCAACGTTTTGTGTTTACTGGGTAGCTCGGTGCTCTGACCTCTGAGCCACGAGGCCCCATCTGGAATTCGGGAAACCCTAAGTCGTGTCTTCTCTAAATCCTCTGGCAGCCCTGCCTCTGCGGTGTGACCCCGTTGAAAAGGGCAGCCCATCTTCACCTTGAATCTAGCGACGAAGACATAACGTTCTAGGAACGAGGCCATTATGCGGATTGAAGAAGAGTGATTTGAGACAAAGATGCATTAATGGTTCTGTATTTGGTTTAAAAATTATTGAAATTGCAGCCTTTGCCAAAACTCAATGGAGCTAAGACAGTCAATATTTAACAAACTTTAAACAAATGACAAATGCCAAACGGAACGAGTAACGATCATCGCACCATCTCCTCTCCTACAGGAATTTCCTCCATGCACTCCGGTTTCCACCCACGTGTGCAGTATAAATTTATAGCATTCATAGCATCAACAGCCAAACCTCCAAATATGGGACCGCAGAGCTTGGGCGATTGTTGTCGCTCGCTCAGGCTGCCTTCCTGCCTGTCTGTATTTCCCCACGCCGTCTAAATCACTTTCCCCCCACCCACCCAATCCCTTAGACAAGACTGCTGCCCCTCGCGCCCTCGTCCCACCCCCTGCGTACCGCAAGGCCCCTTGGCGATGGTCGGGAGATTCTGCTGCTCGAGGCACTCAGCCTTCTTCCTCTCGCAGTCGTTGGCGAAGGTTCGCTGCTCGCCGGCGCACACCGGGGCCCAGAGGCCCTCGCACACGAGGCGCTCGCACGAGCAGCGTGCCACGCCGTTCCGCACCGAGCACTCCGCGTTGAACTTGCACTTCTCCTTGCACTGGTCTGTGTGCGGCGGGGGGCGGCGGGAGGCGGGGGTGTGGGATGGGGGGGGGGGCATCAAATGCACTGTTTAGTCCATGGGCCAGAACAGAAATTAGTCCATGGGCAAGAACAAAAAATAGTCCATGGACCAGAGCAGAAATTGATTTCTGTCACTCGAGGCCATAGCACCTCGAGTGGCAGGTGATGTCACGTGTTGAAGGCTCACTGCTGTCAGTTCTCGGGATAGGCCCAGGTGCCGTGGGTTGACTGATGTGCCATCCTAGGTGCAGGAAGTCATGGGACAGACCCAGGTGCCGCGAGTTGACCGACCGGCAGATTCACCACCTGTGTTCCCCACCGCGGTCACCTCGCTGCGTTCTATACTGGGTATGGATGAAAAAGAGCTTCAGAGCTCAGGCGGATTCCTCCAGTCTAATTAAGATTCTGATTCTGATCCGCCCGGGGCTCCGCTCGTCGTTGCGAGCATCGCCCCTCCTCGGCCCCTCCACTATTATTTTTATCACTGCTGCCAGAGGGCGAATTGCCTCCAAATCACCCGACAGCGTCCCAGGGAACCTCGCCACTCGCCGTGGCCACGAAGGCGCCACTTTACCGGCGGGCGTGCAGGCCCCGTCGTGGAGTTTGGTGAGCGCCACTCCGCGTAGGGCAGCGGTGCGCACGAGCGCGCACTCGCTGGGGTAGGTGGCGCCGTCGTCGCCGCACGCGGACCCTCGCCCCGGCGGGCACAGCGCCGGGTCCGGGCTCACCACCGTGCGCCGCGTGCCCGCCTCCACGCGGCACAGCCGCCCGGCGTCCAAGAGGCGCCGCGTCGCCTTGCAAGCGTCTGGGGGGACGGGGGGCGACAGGGCAGGCGGAAGATGCACGGGAGGGGAGAGGCGGTCGCTGGGCAGGGCAGGACCATGCCGACATTGGATTGTGATGCAAGATCGGAATGGCAAACAGACAACCTGGATTCGCACCGCGCGCCGATGACTTAGCGACCGTCTCGGAGCCTACCTGATGGTAGCTGTCTCTTTGTGGCGTACGGTGCAGTAGAAAGACGAAACAAAGATCCCTCCCGTGTATCCTTAATAGACTGCTGGGGCAAGTGCTATTAGCGAGTATAACCATTGAAGACCGGCACGGCACACGATGGGGTAGGTGGCCAGCACCACGCCGGGCCGCCTTTGTCTCCCCAGTGACGATGTTTACACACCGAACCAGATACTCATTTGAGGCTGAGTCGACCTAGGCGAGGCCCAGGACCAGTTCAGATAATCGTCACCGATTTTGGCCGCGAGTGGGAATCGAACTCGCGGTCGCTGGCTTCGTAGCACAGCGCTACCCGCTGCACTGCACGCGCGCGTCTTTGCTGGCTCCCAACATTTACTGGCATCTGCTGCCACTACCCGGATCTCTCTCTCCTCTCCCCCTTGCTCTGCATGGGTTGCACTATCGCAGCAACATTGGCACCTACTGCTAAAAATTGGCAGGACTCTCCCGAAATTAGAATCTTGATGCTCAGTGAGGCTTTCATGGCTAAAACAAGCAGAATAATAATACATCTTGCAGTACGCTGGAAAACCCCAATCACCAGCAAAGCTTTCCGTGATTTAAACTATAAACATGATGCAAGGCCCACTGAGCTACATATATGGCTTTCTTTCAGCAGCGACCTGGCCAACAAATCATAGCCCAATGAAGTGGCTTATCACGTGGAAATTTATAGCAGTAGCCAAGTACTCTAAACGCACAATTCAATATGTGGATAGCAAAACCAGAGGACCCAGAGAAAAATCCACGCTACCACGGGGAGAACATGCAAACTCCAAATACACAGGTGTTAGGACTGGGATCGAACCCACGCCCTCCTGTATACCAGGCGAGGTAGTTAACATCTCGCCACCGCGGTATGGCCCAATCCTTCTGGTTTTTACGCGGTTTCACCCCGCACCACGATCGCTTCCCGCCTTCAAACAAAGCCTGGCGCAGGCCTCGGCGGCGGTCGCTCACCGCAGGGCCCGTCGAACACCTTGTAGACGTCCTTGCCGGTGCCGCAAGTCTGGCGGTTGAGCTCGCACTCGGACGGATAGTCCCGCCCGTCGCTGCCGCACACGGTGCCAGGCGAGGACGACGACGACGAGGAGGAGGAGGGGGGGCACTCCGTCGGGCAGACGCAGCGCGCCCGCTGCAGACTGGCGGACGCCACACACACGCTCCCGAAGCCGCAGCGCACGCCCTCGCACGGGTCCTTGGCGCCTGCGGACCAGACGGCAGTTGGCACGGTTGGCTACGTAGTGGTGTGAAAGACGTCCAACCGTCCGAGAGAATTTATCTATTCATCTAAATCAGCTCAAGCCTCCTGTAAATCACGTGACTTTTGCATAGCTACCAACCGCCCCCACCCTGAATGCCTCCACTGTAGCCACTGCCCACTGTGAAAACAGACGCAGCTGCCCACTTTCGTTCCCGACTTCTCTCTCCCTCTCTTCCCTCCCCTCTCATCATCGTCTAATCCCTGACATCTTGGCCCGGTCATTCCTTCTCCATTTCCTCCCCTGCACAGAAACAAAAAACTCCATTTACATATAAAAAAATATAATCTTCATTAAATCTAAATAAATATCGGTTTGACTGTCAAGCAAAACCAACATTCTCTTTTCGCAGTGTGTACAGGTAGGTTGTGCCCCAAATGTGACTTGACGGGTTCTCCAAAGCAGTACTGGAGTATCCCCTTCCGTGGGCCGTTCTATAAGCCACAGGGCGATTCACTGCTCTGTGAAATTTTCCTCACGGACACTTCATCTCGTGACTTGATAGCAAAAGCCCAGATGAATGCATCAGGAGTAGCGGAGCGGTGCATCATCGCTGCTGAGACGATGCCTCCTTCGTGTTTGTGAATCAGGCATGGAGCCTTCGTTATATGATCCACGTGTTTTGTTCTGGGTGACTGCAGCTGCACACTGCCGGAGAGTTTAAACATTTAACATTTGTGCAGCACGTGTCCACATCTGCTGCTACTGATGGTTTGTGTGGTGGATGCGGTTTAGGGTTGCGGCCCATGAGGTTCGTGGATAATCAAATCCAGGGACCTGCATTGGGTGCAGCACACCTGTATGAATACAACTGGAAAAAAACTCATCCCTTTTCAAACAGCCGAGCGTAAAGTGTGGCTGGAGTGTGAGAAGGGGTGGGTTCCCACCGCATTGCTCACAGCAATTAACCAAACGCAAGTGCCACTTACGTCCATGGCAAGGGCTCCGCGCGGGGAACAACGCATAAACACCGGCGAGTTTCCACAATTAAAACTTTACGAACGCCGCACACTGCGTATTTACAGGCCGGCAGTCAATCAGAGGGCGGGGGGGGGGGGGCGCGGAGCCCGGGGCAAGAGTTTTGAAAGGATTCTTCATCTCTTGACTCGGCGCTGACAGCACGACTACAAATGCGAAGGGGCGACTGCGTGACAGTGAGGTCAACTCGTTGAGCTGGCACTGCCGAGATCCAAGTTCAAGCCGGGTTCTCAAAGGGTAGTGAGTCCAATGGTCTCAGCCAGTCACCAATTACTCATACCGTGTCAAGCCACACGGTTTACCCCATATTCTTGTACAGAGAAGTTGAGTTTTCAGGTCCACATGGCGTACAGCCGTTTCAATACGGTCAAACATTTTTTTGTCTACTTATCTTTCTCCCTTGTCATGGGACTTTGTGGGATGAACGTTGACATTTATAAGGGCACGGGGTGACCAATAAGGTCTGAATTGGTCTGTAATAAGGTATGGACTGATAAAGGGTTGACAGGTATGAATTACTAGACCAAAAAAAACCCATCACATTAAATTTGGTTTCGCACTGAATTTTACGGCTGAATTCCAGCTGTGAGAATGAAATATACGGCTTTGACCGTCGGGTGACGAACAATTGCTCGCGTATATATGCAGAACGGGTGGGAAAGTGCCACCCCGTACTTGTGCAGACCAGCCATCACTTTGAAGGGGTACTCAGAGGCAAGCTCTGTGATATCCACATCCGCGGGCCGTTGTCTAAGACCGAGAGTTTCCCTGCTCTGCGAGTGCTCCGAACGGGTTCTACGCCTCGTGGCACGACGGCCGATAGCACGATCGAAATTAAAAAAAAAACCTTGGGAGAGAGAGAGAGAGAGAGAAAAAACATCCAAACAAAAACAAAACTGATCGGCAGAGCAGTTGGGCGACGAGCGGTGCGCGTCGTACCGCAGGGCCCGCGACCCATGACCTTGATGCGCCGCTGCATGGAGCACATGGCGTTCTCGAGCTCGCACTCGCTGCCGTAGGTGACGTGGTCCGAGCCGCACACGGGCGCCACTAGGCCCGTGCAGATGCGCGCCGAGCAGCGGCACACCCCGCGGCTCGCATTGCGGCCGTCGGCCTCGCACGTCGCCCCGAAGCCGCACAGCATGTCGCGGCAGCCTGCGGTGGGGGGGGGGGGGGGCGGGGCAGGGGTGGAGAGGGAGGGCGGGGGTGGCCGGGGGACGGGCGGCAGAGTCAACATTATTCGGAGAAACCGTGGGTTTCATAGCACAGCAAAACGTTGCGTACTTGAACGTCACACATTTACCACCCCGAAGCTGCAGAGCATGTCGGGGTAGCCTGTGCCCGCGGGGGGCAGGGGTGGAGACGGGCGGTGGGGGGGGGGGGCATGGTCGACAAATATTTCGGAATGACCATTGGTTTCATAGCACAGCCCAACGTTGGATACTCGAATGTCACACATTTACCATCCTGTACCAATGAACCTATGCCACCCCCCCCCCCCTCCAGTGTCGCAGGGTTGTGCGCGGTGTGAATGCACTTTCTACTCGTGCTCACGAATCCCGAAACCCGCGCACGTACAGCACTCAGGCGCGTCCCCAACCTCGCGTACGTTCGCCGACATCCAATGCGCAGCAAAGCACGCGTCCCCCACGCTCAAGGCGGTGTGCGCCTTATTTCTTGTTGAAGTCCAGTCACCTGATGTTTACACGCAAGCGACGGTGTAAGCCGTCACCTGCTCTCGGGTGTTCACAAATCGGGACCTTCTCCCACGTCCGCCTGTGCCCGAGCCTCCAGCGAGCGGGGATACGAGGCCTCCGGGGTTGATTGTGGAGTCGACGGAGGTTGCCGGTACGTTAAAAGCGCGCGCTGTGTATCTAGTCTCGGCGCCCATGGTTTCGCGAGCTTCGTGACATCACTCACCTTGCATGGGCGCTGAGAACGGTTTGTCATCCAGGGTCGACTCATCTGCAAGAAACAAACAACAATAAGTATTATGACGGGCAACCCCTTTTTTTTCTGGGATGGGGAACAGTCGAAGATGTAACAGAGGAATGGGAGCACAAGGTCAGGAGAAATGGGGAGATGGTAGAAAGAGGCTGGATCAGGACCTCGAAGCTGCTGCTGCTGAGTCTGTTTCCACAGGGGGCGGCAGCTGGTTGATGCGAGAGGTTCAGAGTGGGGGTGGCCACACAGAAGTCACGTGATTTAGGGGAGGCTTTAGCTGATTTAGATATATATGTAACAATCACAACCTTGAGTCAATGCACTGTGAATTAATTCCGTGTTGGTCTGGGGGGGGGGGGGGTGTTTCATCATACTTCACCACCCTAGTCAGTGAGCGTTGGTTAAGGCGGGAAGTGTAGATGCGGGGGACATGGATACATTACAGCAATGCATTTTGCTGTAGTGCCCTCTGCTGCCCACGACACAGTCCTGCGTGGGTTATTATGTGGCCATTACTCTACCAATGGGTTGGGAGTAGTGGCGCAGTGGTTAAGCTTTGTGCGCTAAGAAACCACCTGAGGCCTGATTTTGATTCCCGGCCACGAGCTATCGTCAATGACGAGTAGCACCTGAACATGGTTCTGAGCCACCAACCATCCGTGATGAAGTGCGGCCAAACAACTCTCAGAACTCCGTGTGGAGGCCCACATCCATTCAGCAGCGGATTGACGAATGCCTATAAGTGCTTATTTACGATGGTCATTTCTTTTATCACCACATTATAAATTTATAAAAAAAACACACACACAAACTGTCCTTCTGTCCGTGTACAGGCGCATGCACGGACACATCACCTTGCCAACTCTTTGGTGAAATTGCATTGGTGCACAAGCACAAATAACAAAACTGAACATCATTAGACCTCCTTTGCCAGTACCAAAATGTAATAATAGGGGTTTTCCCCTTTTTTCTGGCAACAAAACTGAAACCTTTTTACGAGGATTCATGTCTGCATTAACCACAATACCTGCAGTCAAAATGCAAACAAAAAACATACTATGATAATATATGCATTGTCCTTGCAACTGATTGGTCCACACCAAGGGACGGCTTTCTTTTTAGCCTCGACCCAATTGGTGCTCGACCACATGACGCCAATCAGTTTCAAGGACAATGCATATATTATCATAGTATGTTTTTTGTTTGCATTATGACTGCAGGTATTGTGGTTAATGCAGACATGAATCCTTGTAAAAAAAGGTTTCAGTTTTGTTGCCAGAAAAAAGGGGAAAAACCCTATTAAAACTGAACATGGTCGTTAATGGCACCGTGGCCTTAAAACCCAAAAAAACCCTACATTATTGGCGACGTTTCGGGCAGTGGCCATTTATTTGATATGGAGAAGAGCCATCATCAAATTGACTTATAATGTGTCATCACGTCGTGGACGCCTGCGATCAAATCACCCCGGATGTCGAAAGCTAAGCACGTTTGTGCCTGGTTGGTTCCTTGGAGAGGTGACGACTGTACTCGGGTTTGCTAGGTGTTGTAGGCGATTAGCACGGTTGGCTATGTACGGTGCAAAACAAGTTCAACATACACAACAACAACCGCCATTCGCCACTAAGCGGCGGTGAGGTCACCACAACGCTTGTGTCAGGCCATGTGCACCTTGAGGCCACGTGAAGTGTCGAACGCCCGCTGGCAGGTCAACATACACATATATACACACACACATACAACCAATACTAGAGAGATTAAAAACAACTCAAATGTGAAAACAGCGGTGTGGTTATCGGGTGTGCAGGCTGTGCAACTGCACCAGGGGCCCAAAGGGCCGGAAGGCCCAAAGGGCCGGAAGGGCCCAGAAGTTCAACAACATTGAAGTGTGGGCCAGGAGGTATACAGCACAATGCTGGGTTTTCTCCGGGTTTCTCCTGCCACACGAATACCAAACAACTCACGGATGCAATTCGCCAAAAGCCTCAATGTAGCAGGGGCATTCCGTCTTGAGACGCAGTGAGTTATTGTTTTTTCCCTTTCCCCGGGGTTAACTGATCGGCAGTAATTGGCAGTGGCGTGCAAAGTTTTTCAGGTAAACGTCAATTCCCGTGCCGCAAGGGAAAAAAGCCCGGGTTTAGGAGTTTTTATTTCGGCGGCGGCGGGGGGGGGGGATGCCTCATCTTGGGGAATGAATGAACGACGGTGATGTGGATCGGGACAATGAAATTTCGTGGGCAAAGTCCAGCCGTAGGGAGGAGGGAAAAGGGTTCACTTCGTGGGAGATGACATCTTGGGGGGGTGATGGGTGGGGGGTTAACGTGCCAAGATCGTGAAGTCATGGGCGAAGTCGAGCGTGAGGGCACTGTACCGTGTATGCGCGGGGATTGGTCGGACATAATGTAGAAAATTTCACAAGCGAAAATCGTGCTGCGCCACGCTCACTATGCCCCGTGGGAGTGGTACGGAATAAATGTCTCACAACCCGGAGGTCATGAGGTCAAATACCCCACACCCCCCCCCCCTCCAGTGGCCAAAGCTACGAATTGTGGGGGGGGGGGGCCCTTGACAGCCACCGTGAGATTCGCTTTCGACAACCGTGTAAACGAACAGCAGCACTTGTTTAAAACGCGGTTTAAATTCATTTTCATTTACGTTCCACGTTTTATTTTAATTTAATTAGAGCAGCAACGAGGTGTAGCGCACCGTGCGAGGCAAACCAAATATTGGGGGTCTCCCAACCGGACCGACTGCCGCGCCCCCAGGAGTTGATCACGTCGTTAACTACGCCACCGGTTACTTAATTTATTTTAACACCGGCATTTTTTTGTAATGTAATATTTTCTCTCTCTTGTTATCATTATTAACATCTCTATGGTTCTTCTTCCTGTAGGGGTCACCTCGAATCCGTCATCTACAAGAGGCGACCACCAAGAACCCCGAATGGACTTGAGACAAAGGACAACTGATGAATGTAAAATAGTACATCTGTAACCTTGAGAGTCATTTTAAAAGATCATTTAACTCATCATGCATTCACGGCGATGGAAGTCAGTTTGAACATGTGTTAATGCCAATGAAATATCCCTATGTAATTTCTTCAAATAAATATAATAACCCTATGCGTAAAAATATAATGCAGGTGTTGAGGTGTTCAATCACCATACTGACAACGATTGCAAGGCATCAAGTGGGCATCAACCACACATGCCTGTGGTAAAGCATGAAAACAAACATGCTTTGCTCATAATGTATGCATTGCCCTTGACATTGATTGGCCTACACCGAAGACAGCATCCTCTATGGCCTTGTCTCTGCACCAGTATTAAACCATCAACATTACAGAATGCGAACAGCACAAAGGCAATGCAAACGCCTATTTTTTAATGAACAAAAACTAAAAACGTAACTATTTTTTGCTTTATTTGTCAAAAGCGACCTGGCTATCACAAATGATAGCTCAACGAAGTAGCTTATCATCTTGTGGAAATGTATAGCATTGTGCATGTCTCTCTCCACGGGGAGAGAGACATGCACACTACAATTATGTAGACGTCAGGGTCGGGATCGAACCAAAGACCGTCCCACGGATAACCTGATGTGCCCTGACTTTTGGGCCACCCTGTATATTGCTCCTTTCGGGGCCGTGGTGCTCTTGACGAAGGTGCTATGGGTTGTTTTTCTTTCCCTCTGCCTCTGCAAAGGTTTTTTTTAACAAAGCACGTACTTACGGAGCCCTCGTTATCACTGGGCCAGAGTGGCAAATTGTGGGGAAACTTTGCGGTTGGCAAACGTAAAATAACATGAGAACCGCTACATGGAGGTGCTTCTTATCACTACGTTTCGCAATTCGCCAACGCCACTTTTATACACGCAACATACCGTAACGTACACACACAACGTGTATTACTGTGATGTATACTGTAGGAGTTTACGTACACTACGATTCTCTTTCATATTAATAATAATATTGTCCATTACCGGGCAAAGTCACACTTCACTCCGCTGGTCGGGGCTAGGGCCGGTTCAGATATCGCTCGCCACTGCCCCCCCCCCCCGTATAGTCTTAACAAGACTCACGGGGCACAAGTGCTGTTAGCGAGTAGCAGCCGCATCGATGGAGGCTGGTATGTGGCCTCCTCATCCACGCTGGGCTAGGCGTCTCGGAAGATGTCGGAGTACCCACACTTTACCCCGCCAACGCACGCCAAATCGTAGCCTCTGACCCATTAATACTACTGGGTGGACAGTAGAGTGGGGGGTGGGGGGAGGTGGAGATTATTTTATTGCCCCTCCGCGCCCCCCCCCCCGCCCCGGGAGATCGAAAGGCCAAGTGGTGACCTCTGCATCGCGAGTCGAGCGCGGTGACCATCTGCGCGCACGACAGCGTGCCCTGCGATGGAGTCATACTAATAAATAATCAGAAATAAATAAAGATCGCGGAACCGCGTGCAAATTCCAGACGCCCGCAAAAATGCAACTGAGCAGGTTTGCGAAGGTCGGGAGACTTAGAGAGTGAGGGAGAGGGCGAGAGGCAGGGGGGGACGTAGAGAGAGAGTAGGGAGAGGGGGGGGTAGAGAGAGGGGGGGGGGTAGAGAGATAGGGAAGGGGTATGGAGGAGGAGCAGAGCGTGCTTATTCGTGTTGATGTTTGTGTCTACGAAGAAAGTAGCACAGATTGATTTTGTTTCACAATGGGAAAATAGTTAAATATTTCATTTAAAAAAAGTGTGGGGGGTGGGGGGGGGAGCACATAAAGCAAAGCAATGGAAAAAAAAATAAAAAAAATAAATGATGAACGAAGCCAAGTGCCGACTACGCCGAGCATCTTGTTTCCCCTGATCGTAAAAAAGAGAGAGAGAGGACGAGAGATATCGCGGCACCGGCCCTCCTCCTCATCCCACCTCACAGTCGTCGCATCTCTCCGCGTCGAGTCCAAAAAAGACTTTGATGGGAGACCGCAGTGGCATCAGTTGAGTGTACAGTTACAGTTGCGCTCGTATGTTGATCTTCTTTCGCGTCGTACGTAGCCAACCGCGCTAAATCGGAGGTGCGGGGGAAGGACAACGAACTGAACACAAAAAAAACAGTTCTAAAGAAGCGAGTTTTCAATCGAGATGATTTAAAAGTACATAGCTCCAGTGGCCTCCTGATATCGGAAGGCGGCAGAAAGCGCGCCATGCGGTGACCTCCGTCTTTGTTCGACAGCTGAGCCAAAAGCCGCTGCTGCTGCTGCTGCGAGGATGACCGAGATCAGCGAAGTATTGTGGTTCATTTGTGGCGAGCGCTTTGTGTGTGTAATGAGTGCGACACCGAATGTCCCATACACGCTTTGATCAATCGTCTGGGGAAAAATACCTTAAATTACCTTAACCGCAAGCCCCCCAAACTGCAACTGCGATGCCCGAGCCTGCCGCGAGTACGCAGTGACCTGGGAACGTCAGATCGAGGCGCGGGCTCGAAATCTTTTACCCAAGAGCCTGATATGGCATGGAAGCGCTCGTTCAATTTAGTTTGCTTTAATTTACACGTCGAGATACAGAACGGAGGTCTATTTTCCATAATTGAGGTTTTTTGGGTTAGGTCGCGTGAGTACTAATGACACAGCCAATGAGTAAGGTTCGTCACGTAGACAAAATATGCCAATAAATATTCGAATTTGTATTTAGAGAGAGAGAGATGCAGAAAGCAGTTATGTTATTGGGATGTGCAATCGATAATACTGGCGTACAGTGTTACACTAAATTAATCACATTTTGAATTCCTCTTTGGCAGAAGGGGGCGGGCGTGGGGAGGGAGGGGGGGTTCCCCTTTCTGAAATATCGGTCCCGTTCTTTTTTTTTGTCGTTTAACATTCGGCTCGCGCTATCGGTGCCACGACACGAGATGAACGACCCCATTGCTCTGGAACGCTCCGCGCAAGACGGTGCCCCGCACGGAAGCGAGATCTCGCGCGGTTAACAGTGGCGTTCTCTCATTCCACCCGGGCAGCCGCCGAGAAAGAGGATCGGCGCACGCGACAGGCGAGGTTTTTGTTTTCTTTCTCAGAGATGGGCGAAGACGCCCGGGGCGGGCGCAGGACACGATGGCGGGACGACGTCGCTCGGCTGGCCTGGGAACGCCTGGGAATTCCCCCAGGAAGAGTTAGAGACTGTGTATAGCAGTGTATAGTGTAGTAGTGTATAGTGGTGTAGTGTATAGTGTAGTAGTGTATAGTGTAGTAGTGTATAGTGTAGTAGTGTGTAGTGTAGAAAGTAGTAGTGTATAGTGTAGGGTATAGTGTAGTAGTGTATAGTGTAGTAGTGTATAGTGGAGTAGTGTGTAGTGTAGTAGTGTATAGTGTAGTAGTGTATAGTGTAGTAGTGTATAGTTAGTGTATAGTTTAGGGTATGGTAATGTATAGTGTAGTGTATAGTTTAGGGTATGGTAATGTATAGTGTAGTGTATAGTAATGTATAGTGAATATTAATGTAGTGCTGGAGTCTGTCGCCAGGGAGAGGGAGGTGTGGACCGCCACTACTCAACACGCTGCTGTAGTGTATAGTGTAGTAGTGTATAGTTAGTGTATAGTTTAGGGTATGGTAATGTATAGTGTAATGTATAGTAATGTATAGTGAATATTAATGTAGTGCCGGAGTCTGTGGCCAGGGAGAGGGAGGTGTGGACCGCCACTACTCAACACGCTGCTGTAGTGTATAGTGTAGTAGTGTATAGTGTAGTGTATAGTGTATAGTGTAGTAGTGTATAGTGTAGTAGTGTATAGTAGTGTATAGTGTAGTAGTGTATAGTAGTGTATAGTGTAGTAATGTATAGTTTAGTGTATAGTGTAGTAGTGTATAGTAGTGTATAGTGTAGTAGTGTATCGTGTAGTGTATAGTGATGTAGTGCTGGAGTCTGTGGCCAGGGAGAGGGAGGTGTGGACCGCCACTACTCAACACGCTGCTGCCGCCGTGAGCCTCACCAGGACAAGCGAACTTGAAACTAAGGAAGAAGAGATGTAGTACAAAAAAATGTGCAGTTATCGGTGACCGAGTTGAAACCTTCAACCGGCTACACTTGAGAACCCGGTTTAATCGCGGGCAGCTGCCCGGATTTGAACTCAGCAGTACCAGCGGTCCTAGCGCAGCAATTTAACCTCTGACCTATAAGCTAGCTGGCCATCTCTGGTCACATTCTTTTGAGAAATATATATTTTCCCTGCCCACCTCCCACGTATTTTACAAACAGTATGCGAATCATTGATTAAGAGCTTCATTATTCTTAATAGTATTTTCCGTTTTATTGTGCATTCTTAAATATAGGTAATTGTTGTTAGAGCGATAAGTCAAAAAATATCGATAGCCTGAGCTCTCTGGCTGCCCGGGTGGAAAGTGGTGGTGCTGAGTCATTGCTGAATCCTGGCCCAGCCTTGCTCAACAACTCAACACACGATGAAAGCCGGAGTCAGGCTAATGCTCATCCAGCAGTGGATTGACACCACGAACGGACTGTGCACATCCACGCTCTGTTTCCGAGTGCAATCACAGTAATGGGTAAAAAAGGAATCTGTAAACACGCACGCGCACACACACGCGAGTACAATAGATTCAAGATTTACGTTCCAAATTCAATCAGCTGTCAACTTCAATCACGGCGCTTTCCCACGTTGCCAAAAAATATATATATGGTGAAATACTGCAGCGTCGGCGCACGGAGGTAACGTATGGCGCAGCCACTGGGAAAACGAACATACTTCGCTTGATGATGCCTTTCATTCACCCAGGAGACACTCAGTGCCAGTCTCAAGAATCACGTCCACCGCAGAGATGGAGCGATTAAATCGGTAGGCGTGCGGAAGCCAGATGGATTGTGGAATCGCAAGACTGCGAGAAAGTCTGCGATGACTCGGGGAGCCCTTCGTCCGGCGGTGCACAGACCACGACTCATGGTGGTGACGCACTTATTCAAATATGCAACGACCTGCAGATGCGTTGCATTGTTTTAACCTGGGTGTCGTAGCAGTGCGTGCTTGCAATCATCCAGCAGTGGACAGATCACGGGTACTGATGATGATGTCGTAGCAGTGCCTGTTTGTAGACCACGGCTGATGACGATGATGATGCTGAAGCGAGAGAGAGAGAGAGTAGGCTGGCGAAGTCTGAAATCCCACCGTCCACGTGGGCCGCATTCGAAGGAAAGAAACGAATTCACAGACGCGAACGTTTGGCCGCGGATCCATTGAACGCATGCCGCATAATAATGTCTGCTGTGTGTGTGTGGTTTTTTACGTGTTTTTGAAAATATAAAAAATATTTGTTTTTGGTAAATTCCCTCCGACGTGCACTTTGTCAGGCTGGCGCGCGCGCCGCGCACTTGCAGGGGGGTTGGTCGCTCGTCGCATCGATCACGGCGCCTCGTCGACACGGGCACACCCCGAGCACGCAATTCATCTCGGCGAGAAAAAAGGCACCCTGGTTCCCGTCGGGAGCACTCTGCGATATTAGAAAGAACAAAAATAAAACTTTAACGTAATTATTTTTCGGGCTCGCAGCTGGCGACCGGAGCAGGCGGGTAGAAGGGGGGTGGGGAAGAGGAGAGTTGGCAAGGAGAGCAAGGGGGGGGGCATCTTTAAGACTTGATTTTAAGCTTTCGTGACTCGATACTCTTTGGTTCTTTCGGTCAAGTCACGTAGGTATAAAATAAATCACGACGTTTCGGGCACAACACAAGCGTCCGTGCTTTCCCACCTGATGACGGACGCATGTGTTGCACCCGAAACGTCGTGATTTATTTTATTTTATACCGACGTGACTTTACCGAAAGAACCAAAGAATATCTTTAAAACTTTTCACCCATTCCCGGCGATAGCAACAACAAAACATATTCCGACTCAATGATGACTCAATGATGATTATTGTTGTTGTTACGTTTTGTCCGAATTCCGTAAAAACAAAACAAAAATCTCAAATATTACAAGAGCCGCAATGCACTGTGGGTGAATACGAGACAGCGGGTCCGTAATAAACAATGGCCACGAGGCTGTTCTTTAAAGAGCCGCACGCGGATCCGGAGTCGCTGGTTGCCGACCCCTGCCCAGAGTGAACTGGACTCCCATGGTGAACTGGACTCCCATGGTGAACTGGACTCCCATGGTGACCTGGACTTCCATGGTGAACTGGACTTCCATGGTGAACTGGACTCCCATGGTGAACTCGACTTCCATGGTGACCTGGACTTCCATGGTGAACTGAACTTCCATAGTGCACTGGACTTCCATGGTGAACTGGACTTCCATAGTGCACTGGACTCCCATGGTGAACTGGACTTCCATGGTGAACTGAACTTCCATAGTGCACTGGACTTCCATGGTGAACTGGAATTCCATAGTGCACTGGACTCCCATGGTGAACTGGACTTCCATGGTGACCTGGACTTTCATGGTAAACTGGACTTCCATAGTGCACTGGACTTCCATGGTGAACTGGACTTCCATGGTAAACTGGACTTCCATGGTGAACTGGACTTCCATGGTGACCTGGTCTCCCATGGTGAACTGAACTTCCATAGTGCACTGGACTTCCATGGTGAACTGGAATTCCATGGTGAACTGGGCTTCCATGGTGAACTGGACTTCCATAGTGAACTGGACTTTCACTGTAAACTGGACTTCCATGGTGAACTGGACTTCCATGGTGAACTGGACTTTCACTGTAAACTGGACTTCCATGGTGAAACTGGACTTCCATGGTGAACTGGGCTTCCATAGTGAACTGGACTTCCATGGTGACCTGGACTTCCATGGTGAACTGGACTTTCATGGTGAACTGGACTTTCATAGTGAACTGAACTTCCATAGTGAATTGGACTTCCATGGTGAACTGGACTCCCATGGTGAGCTGGGTTTCCATGGTGAACTAGACTTCCATAGTGAACTTAACTTCCATAGTGAACTGGACTTTCATGGTGAACTGGACTTCTATGATGAACTGGACTTCCACGGTCAGGGGTCGGCAAGCAAGGTAACAAGAGCAGCCGTGTTTTTTGTCCCTTCTTCTAACTTCAAGAGCTGCACTGCAGCCCTTAGAGAGCCGCTGCACGCGGCTGCCGGAGCCGCGTGCTGACAGCCCCTGCCCTCTAACCCCCTTGTTTCAGGAGAGGGTCCAAATGCAACGATCGGCGCCGTTTGCGGGCAGCAATGGCTCTTCCTTCATCGTGGCTCTTCCTTCATCGTGCAAACCCAATGGCCACCATGGCCCGCAGAGATGTGTTGCTTTTGATTTTGCGGATGGCGACGACTGATAGGCTGCGAATGGAACGTAACTAAAGACAAGCCACAGTGAGTGCCATTATGGTCATGCAACCCACAGACCCTGGAGCATATAGCAAACCGATAGAGACACGCAGATATACGTGGAGATTCGTAGAGTTGCATAGAAACTCAGAGATACATAGAGACTCATAGAGATACGGACACACAAACAGACACATCAAAGACAAGCCACAGTGAGTGTTGTGTGATTTGATCCCGGACACTGCGCTACCACTGGGAGGATTCCATCTTGTAAGATCGGATCGTGACATAGCACTCTCTGGCAAGACGACAGGCGGTGGTATTTGCTTTTACATTAACAGTGGCTGGTGTGTAGATGTCACAGTGATTCTGCAACATTGTTCTCCACTCCTTGAATCATTTTTTATAAACTGTAAACCTTTCTACTCGCCTCGCGAGTTCGCGTCGCTCATTTTGGTCGGAGTTTACTTGCCGCCGGGTCCTCAGGTTAAAGAGGCCCAACACATGCTCGCCGACCAGATTTTGAGTGTGGAGCGAGCAAATCCAGATTCGCTGGTTATCATACTTGGCGACTTTAACAAAGGTAATCTTAGCCACGAACTCCCCAAATACATACAATTCATTAAATGCCCTACCAGAGAAGGGAACACTCTGGATTACTGCTACACTACAGTCAATAGAGCCTACCACGCCGTCCCCCGAGCAGCAATGGGACACTCTGACCATGCCATGGTCCACCTAATTCCTGCATACAGGCAGAAACTAAAGCTCTGTAAACCTGCTGTGAGGACATCTAAACAGTGAACCAGTGAGGCTGTGGAGGATTTGCGGGCGTGCTTGGACTGTACTGATTGGAATATGTTCACGACCGCTACCAATAGTCTGGATGAACTCACAGAGGCTGTGACGTCATACATTAGCTTCTGTAAGGACTGCTGTATTCCAACACGTACCAAGGTGAACTTCAACAGCAACAAGCCCTGGTTCTCAGCAAAGCTCAGAAGGTTGAGGTTGGAGAAGGAGGAAGCATTTAGGAGTGGGGATAGAGACATATTCAAGGAGTCAAAGAACAGATTTAGCAAGGCGGTGAGAGAGGCTAAACGACTGTACTCAGAGAGACTATAACACCAGTTCTCTGCTAACAACTCTGCTTCTGTCTGGAGAGGGCTCAGGCAGATCACCAACTACAAGCCCAGAGCCCCCCACACCACTAACGACTCCCGCCTGGCCAACGACCTGAACGAGTTCTACTGCAGATTTGAATGACAATTGGACTGTCCTGAACTACCCCTTCCCACCAAAGAGGCCCCATCCCCCACCCTTACTACAGAGACGACTCTCTCCTTTCAGGAGGGAGAAGTTAATAGACTTTTCAAGAGGCAGAATCCACGCAAAGCAGCTGGGCCGGACTCTGTCTCTCCAGCCACCCTCAGGCACTGCGCTGACCAGCTGTCTCCGGTGTTCACCAACATCTTTAACACCTCCCTGGAGACATGTCATGTACCAGCCTGTCTCAAGTCCTCCACCATCATCCCTGTGCCCAAAAAGCTAAGGCCAACAGGACTAAATTATTGTAGACCGGTCGCCCTTATCTCTGTGGTAATGAAGTCTTTTGAGCGCCTGGTCCTGGCACACCTCAAAGCCACCACAGACCCTCTCCTGGATCCCCTTCAGTTTGCCTACAGAGCCAACAGGTCTGTGGACGACGCAGTTAACATGGCCCTCCACTTCACCCTACAGCATCTGGACTCCCCAGCATCCTACGCCAGGATCCTGTTAGTGGACTTCAGCTCTGCCTTCAACACCATCATCCCTGCCCTGCTTCAGGACAAGCTCTTACAGCTGAACATGCCCGACTCCACCTGCAGGTGGATCACAGACTTCCTGTCTGACAGGAAGCAGTGCGTTAAGCTGGGAACACAAGTCTCTGACTACAGGTCCATCAGCACCGGAACTCCTCAGGGCTGCTTCCTTTCCCCACTGCTCTTCTCCCTGTACACCAACAGCTGCACCTCTAATCATCTGTCCGTCAAACTTTGAAGTTTGCGGACAACACCACCCTCATTGGGCTGATCTCTGGTGGGGATGAGTCTGACTATAGGTGGGAAGATGACAACCTGGTGACCTGGTGTAGCCAGAACAACTTAGAGCTAAATGCTCTAAAGACAGTTGAGATGGTTGTGGACTTCAGGAAGAATACAGTCCCACTCACCCCCATCACCCTGTGCGACTCCCCAGTCAAAACTGTGGAGTCCTTCTGCTTCCTGGGCACTATTCTCTCCCGGGACCTCAAGTGGGAACTGAACATCAGCTCCCTCACCAAGGGAGCTCAACAGAGGATGTACTTCCTATGGTAGCTGAAGAAATTCAAGCTGCCAAAGACAATGATGGTGCACTTCTATACAGCAATCATTGAATCCATCCTCACCTCCTCCATAACCGTCTGGTACGCTGCTGCCACTGCCAAGGACAAGAGCAGACTGCAGCGTATCATCCACACTGCTGAGAACGTGCCTGCAATCTACCAACCCTCGAGGACCTGCACACCTCGAGGACCATGAGGCGAGCGAGGAAGATTGTGGCCGATTCCTCCCACCCTGGACACTCTCTGTTCCAGCTACTCTCCCTTCCGGCAGAAGGCTGCGGTCCATCAGGACCAAAACCTCACGCCACAAAAACAGTTTCTTCCCATCCGCTGCTGGCCTCTTCAACAAGGCCAAGGGCTTACACTGACATTTTATCTACAAAATGACACCTTGCCATATTTACACTATGTTACCCTATTGTATTTTTGTATTTTTAGATTGTATCTTATAGCTACTTTATATTCAACATTTATTCAAAATTTTACATACTTTAGCCCTTAGTGTTAGTTAGACTTTGTACCTTTAGTATAGTTACACTTGTATACCACTTATTTAAGATTTAAGATTCCTATATGTTGAATCTATGCACCTTCCTGCCAAAGTAAATTCCTTGTCTGTGCGAACTTTCATGGCGAATAAAACCCTTGCTGATTCTGATGCAGCCCAGAGCCTGGAGCATATAGCAAAGCCACAGAGACACACAGATATACGTGGAGATTCGTAGAGATACATAGAGATTCAGAGACTCATAGAGATATGTACAGACACAACGAGATGTTTCGAAGACAAGCCACAGGTGATTATGACCATGCAACCCAAATTATGGACCGTATCGTGAACCAATAGAGACAAATAAAGATGATTAGAAACCCATAGAGACGTGTGTATGTTGAACTTTTTTTTGCACCGTACGTAGCCATACGTTTTAATCGGAGGTGCGAGGGGAAGGACAGCAAACCAAACGCACAAAAGCAGTTATAGAGAGACACATAGAGACACATTAAAGACAAGGCACAGGAGTGCGATTGTTGCCATGCAACCCACACTACGGGCACACAGGAAAGCCACTGCCGTCCACGTTCCTTCAACGGAGGAAGAGGAGGAACAGCGGTTTGAAGTAATAATAATACTCTAATAAGAACTCCACTTTCATGTGGCACCGGTGCCTCCTTGCCGGGCTACACGAACGCACCGGCCCGCAGTGAACTCCACCGCTCACAAAAACGACGAAATGAGATTAAACACGCGAATAAGATAACAAAACAAAATTAATTCCTGCGAAACCAAAAAACATTACATTTCCCACGGCCTTCCTTATTGATTTGCAATAAAAACACGACGCTCTTCCATTAGCCTAATGATTGTTATTAATATTAACGTTATTTTTTTATTTCACAATTTAAGTTACGGAGGAGTGAGTGTCAAAGCCCTCCCTTCGTTTCTAAGAGACTTTCTCCCCAGTTTTGTTCCCGTGGGAGCTTCTAATGCCATACACGAGACAAGGAATCCACAATTCTGCCAAAATCTCCGGATGCTGCTGGATGTAATTATGTTGTGGATTTACTCTCCAACACACCGGTCGGCTGAAGTAGTAAACCAATTGGCACGTTTTGTTTTCGTTGACAAACCTAACTAATTGGCTGTGTCAGGTGGTGGCGTGTTAACGGCACATTGACACTCACGCGACCTAACCCAAAAACCTCCATTATGGAAAACAGACCTCCGTTCTGTATCTCCACGTGTAAATTCAAGCAAACAAACAAAATTAATGAGCGCTTCCATGCCATATCAGGCTCTTAGGTAAAGATTTCAAGCTGCGCCTCAATCTGACGTTCCCAGGTCACTGCGTACTCGCGGCAGGCTAGGGCATCGCATTTGCAGTTTGGGGGGCTTGCGCTTAAGGTAATTTAAGGTATTTTTCCCAGATGATTGATCAAAGCGTGTATGGGGCAGTCAGTGTCGCACTCATTACACACACAAAGCGCTCGACACAAATGAACCACAATAGTTCGCTGATCTCGTCAAGGAGCATAAACCATCATCACGCGACACTCCGGTCATCCTCGCAGCAGCAGCGGCTTTTGGCTCCGCCGTCGAACAAAGACAGAGGTCACCGCGGCAGGCTAGGGCATCGCAGTTGCAGTGGGCGGCGGGAAATTCGGAAAACTCTCAAACAGCGCGGTGCCTCGCCGCCGTGTGTTTTTTGAGAACGGCCCGCAGAAGGCGATATTGCAGAGCTGCCCCTGAAATCTCTTCAAGTCACTGACCTCTTACGGAAACATAACTTTGACGGCACGATGGCCGAACCGATATTTGTCATTGTCAGCGCGGGAGTTTAGACAACAATGTAATTGCAAAAAAACAACTTTAATATGATGGACTTTTTTGCTGTTGTGATCATTGGGGACTGGGCTGAGACCATGAACTCACGACACTGGAGAATCCGGTTTCATCGTGGGCAGCTGCCTGGTCATGAACCTAGGCTCTCAACGGTGCCAGCTCAGCAATCTGACCTCTGACCCACCTTCGTTAGTTATGATCGTATCGGTTTCTCCCGCGGGGTCACGTTCCTCATGCTGGACGTGTTTTTAAATACGAGTACAATACTAATGAACAGTGTCCGTATCTAAAAAGGAACAATTATTTATGGCCACCGCTGGCGTAAAACTGGGAATGTAACAAATCGCCGTCCGCGGATTGATGTGTGCGCGTGTGAGAATCAATTATTCACAATTTATGCAAATAAAACGATCGCGCTATACGATTGGTAGGGATGGAATCGAACGCGACTGCGCAGACGATACAGAACAAGGAAGATCAAATTCAAATGAGAAGGTTTAAAAAAAAACCCGAGATACTATTAGAATTGATTCTCAAATCGAACCATGACCCTGGGTCTAAATTTATCCACACAAAGAAGCCCCCTCGCCCCTTACAAGAATGCGTGACATCACGCAGCTCCAACGTGCCGTGCGCAACAAAGCCCCGACAAAAGCCGCCAAAAAGCCAAACTGATATATTTACGATTGTCAGAATTCAGTGGTGAACCCCAAACTAGGACGACCTCTTCAGAAATACAAGAGTGTCGGGAAAGATGCGCCGAAGCCATTTTTTTGGGTCGCCTGCGTTCCTCGGAGTGTTATCTCCCTCGAATTGGAAGTGAGGGGGCCAAGTCGATCGATGCGTCTCCCTAGTATCCGTGGGTCTCGCGCGGACAGATCAAAAACACACGTGGGTGTCTCATTCACTCGCTCGCAAACGGTCATGCCCGTCGTCCTTTTCAGCGACAACAAACTCCCCCGATGTTCCCGCCGCCAATCCGGGTAATGGGGGCTAATTGCACCCGCCAGATTAATATTTCGAACATTCGGTCAAGATGTCAGCCTGCCATGGCTTCTCAGTCTCGTTTAATTGAAGCGTCGGATCGATCCATCCATCTATTCTTTTGTAACGAAGCACATTTACCGACTGTATTTATATGCGTCGAGGTCAAGACGTCAGCCGAGGTCACCGTTACCTCGCCGTTGCTTCCTTTTGCCAGGCCCGGGCAACCGTTGCAATCGCCAACTGACCCCCGAGGTGCGTTATGTCGGGTTTCAATGATCATCATCAAACTTGATTTGAAGCTTTCGTGACTGGCAGGAATTAGTCTTGGGTTATTTTGGTAAAGTCACGTAAAAAGAAAATAAATTACATAATAAAGTACGATGTATCGATTGCAACATAAGCAACCGTCATCAGGTTGAACTACATTTAAGAGAGAGAGAGACGAAACACAGACACGTGTGGCTCGAGTCCTCGGCTCGCTGACCTTCTGGGTGCCCCCCTCTGATGCCCGTCTCGGTGACCTCCCCCACCCTGCAGACCCCCCACCCTACCCAACGGAACCCTCCATTTCCCAATGACGTCCTCACCGATTCCCCCGCCACGTTCTATTAAAGAACGTCCACGTTTGTTAATCCTTGCGCGCCGTGCAAGATGCCAACGCTCTCCGCGTCCGCCTGGGTTCAACGGTTCGGAATCTCACATTTCTACACCAGTTTAATTCCACACGCTTTGATTTAACCAGGAGCCACGCCTGCGGTTCTGTCTCGAGATTCAGAAATGTGTTAGATCCATAGGCCAGTGGTACATGAGCTAAATGGGGGAGCGGTGGCGCAGTGGTTAATGCATTGTGCTATAATAATAATAAAAAAGATAATTTACATGTATAAAGCACCTTTCTACAAGGTACTCAAAGTGTTTTACATCACAAAATAAAATAAATACTATGCCGAGTTATTCCTCCAACGGTGAGCTTGTGAGTAAGCGACTTTCAAGTAAGCATTTGGACGAGTTTGAGCGAGTGAGTTTCATTGACGGCGGCCACTCAGCGAATGTATACAGACAGTGGCGAGGAGTGTTCCACTCACCGGCCGCTGTGCCTGTGATGTATAACGTGTTTGTGTGTGTGTGGATGGTTCTCCACACACACACGCACACGTTCCACACGTTACGTGGCGATGTTGCTGCTGCTGTATTAGCAGTGGTGCACAGAGCACAAGTAATACACGAAAATAAACGCAACACTCGTGAATAACAAAACTGTGTTGTGGCCTTAAAATTAAAATATATTATAGGCAACGTTTCAGGCGAAGGCACCTACTTTAGAACGCATAATTAGAGAGGCGAGTAGAGAGGTAAGCGTGGAAAATAAAAGTTGTAGACTAGACTTTGCAACTTGGGGCCTGAGGAGAATGAATATTTTAAAGTGGCTTTCTCAGTTTAACACGTAGGCTTTCGCGACCAATATTTATTTACCTACTATAATCACCCAGAAATGTCTGTCCGTCCCACGTCACTCCACATGAGGCCCACCCCCCTCATTAATATTCATGAGTGGGTGGAGTTTTACCATAACGCAGAGGAAGGTCGAGCTGAATGAAACAATTTATTACGCAAAGTCGCTTCAAATATGACGTTTCTTTACAGAAAGTGACGGTAAAAAAATAAGTCTACGCAGCACAGTGCTACATCCGTGCGTGACGTCACTGCAAAAGAGCCCCCCCCCCCTCTTCATTAATATTCATGTCCGCGTGGAAATTTACACTAACGCACAAGAAGGTCGCGCACTCCACATTAACGGAGTGAAGAGAGTGGGTCTCGCCAGATGCAACTCGTGAAATCATGGTGGGGTGGCAGGGGGTGGATTCTACACAACACCGACCAGTGGTGCTTGATCAGGAGAAGCAAAGCACGTGGACCCATCTCCCGAGATGCCTTGCTAGCACAACAATGCCACTCCTAAGGATGCGCCAATGCCAACAACCAGAAGCGGTACATAAGTTTGACAGGAGACACGGCGAAGAAGGCGAGTCGAGGAACGTTGCAATTAGACCAAAGGATGAGAGGGGGGCAGGGAGTCAGAAAAACAGTATTTGGGCTGACGTAGTTTTTTCACAGAGAACTCGCCTCTGAAGCGGGGGGGGGGGTAATGATGAGTCTCTCCGGTGAAAGTGGGTTCCTGCGGATTGACCAAGCGCGGCGATTCATCCGCTACAAAGCGCTCGACCTGTCATATCAGATGAACAGCCCCCATGACAACCGACAAAGAGCTCGCGCCTCATCTGATACAGAGGCGCCTGCCGCGCTCCCTTACAGAGACACCCGCCTAAGCCACTGCGGTGATCCTTGACCTCGTCACGCGGAGGACCTTCTCGCCTCGTCTCGTGCAGAACAACCCTCGGCCCTCATCACGATCCACAGCCCTTGGGACTCAATTCCCACACGACTTGTGGCCCAATTGATGCAATCGACGCGAGCTCAAAACGGCCGACGTACGTCGGTGTGGGTCGACGCTGTCACAGGGCACGAATTAGTGGCAAGGGAGAATACAATAGTGGAGGGTGGGGGGATCCACCTGTAATTTGGAAAGCGGGTGACTGAAAATGAGAAAAACCTGCAGCAAACAAGGTGTCAATCACCATTAGTGTGGCCGGCTTCCTAAAAATAGGGATTCCCCCGTTGTGCGTAACTCGCCTGACCAAAAGTGCATGGTGCTTCAGATCAATGTTAACACGTGCATGGGACTATCGTTTTTAAGGGGAAAATAACTTATAATATAACACCGTAACATGATAAGATATCTAATGTTCATGGCTTCAAAAAGTCAAAGAGTCTCCCACTTGTTCGCCATCGTTGTCAACGCGTGCCTGGAATCTTCTCCAGGTGTTCTCTAGGGCCTGGATGGAGCACGTTTCTTGTGGCGTCGTAGGAATAAATTTTTTTATCGGAAGTGTTCACCTTTTTTTGAAGCACTTCGTATAATAGTGGCGGCGATAAAGGTGGGCCTCCTCGAGAAGTTGGCTCGAACGAAATTGTCACCGCAATGTCGTCCTTCTTTCTTCCCCACAACCCCCGGGCAAGAGCGCTTCACCGATCCCTCAAGGAACGATCCCACGCGAGGCCTTGCATCGCTACGCGTGGCAACCGTTTGGCAAACGAATGAGTCGGAATGCCCGGAGAAAACCCACCAACACCACCACCACCCACTCCCCTCACTCGTACGAGAGTAAGTGACGGCGAATCGCCACTGTCATCTGTCGGGTGCGCCTCGGCAGACGCACGCCCTACAAACACCTGGCCAAGGCCAGTCGGAGAGCCACCCACAAGCATTCCCCCGCGCTCAACCCTCTGCTCGAAGCTCTGTGAGGTTCCGCGTGACATTGGGTGCATTTTCAGGGTGACTTGTCAAAACAACTTTTTTTTATATCTAAATTTTGCCAACGTCAGAGGCCGATGACGTATGTATTCATTTTCCCAATGTGTCTTGCCAACATTTTTTACGATTCTTGCCCGGCGCTTTGGCGAGCGTTTGCAAAGTGATTCGTTTGCAAAGCGATTCGTTTGCAAAGTGATTCGTTTGCAAAGCGATTCGTCTCACGGGCACAACAGAGAAGCAATCCGGCAAATGCTCCCGCAGGCGCGTGGGGTGTGTGTGGGTTTTTTTGTTGTTTGTTAACGTCGGCATACACGCAAGTGTATTGCACATTAAATAATAATGGTGATAATTATCGTAATAATTTTCAGCTTTCGGTCATTGTAGTTGTTGGCACCATGCTTAAAAGTCGGTGATTTTGTGTGGCCTTGACAGAATGTATGTTGAACTTCTTTCACACCGTGCGTAAGCCAACCGTGCCAACCGTATTCTCCAGATGAAGTTGAATTAAATATCCCTACGCGCCCCCCGATTCTCGGGCCACACTGTATCCATCATCCTCTGTTCCTCCGCGTTTAAAAAAAAATAAAAATAAAGTTTGCGTCTCGTATTTGTACGATTGGGTAACGTCGAAGGATGCCAGGAATTCCTTGGAAAGTGGAGACGCGACCGGGCGGCGATCCTATCCGCCGCATTCCTGGCCCACCCTATCGTCTGCCGAGCGGAGGAGGGCGGCGCATTCTGGACACGAGAGCCCCACGCCACGCTCCCGTCGAGTCCGCCGCATCTCTCGGGAGGATGGCTAAGTAAAGAAAAATATAAAGTCACCAATAAAATCTCTGCCAGGTGGCCCCGGAAATTTTATCGGAACCAGTTGCAATCCTCACGCCTGGCGTTCACACTTTGCGGTCCGGTAACTCTGTGTTGTTATTGGGGTTGTTCCATCCCGGACCGGACAAACTTGACCTCCGCCCCCAGGCCCCACCGCCCCCCGCACACAGCAACGTGGAACTTTCTCACCGCTGGCTCTGCAGGGCTGCGATCGCGACATGATCACGAATGCAGCCGCAATGCTCGATTTGAGCATGCGAGCGTGTCGACTCTTTTTCTCCCTTCCTTTTAACCAAATCTCTTCAGGTATGACCACCGGACTACGACGGCGGCGGTGAGCGTATTCAAGCAGAAGTTCACAGAAGAGCTGTCGCGTGCGTGGTGGCGGTGGCGGAGCGGTTCGCGAACCCCCGGCTACCCGGGGGTTCGATGCACGCTCACGACCAATATCCGAACCGGTCGTGGGCCTCCCCTAGGTGGACTCATCCTCGAACTGGTCACTGCTGGTGCAGAGGGTAAACATCGCCACTTGGGAAGACAAGGGCGGGGCCGGGCGTGGTGCTGGGAACCCACCACGTCGTGTGCCACTGTGCCAGCCAACATTGGTGCTACTCGCTAACAGCGCTTGCCCCAACAGTCTGTTAAGGCTATACGGGGGATCTTTGTCTTTAGTGGGGGGCACCATGGCAGTGGGGGGGCACCATGGCAGTGGTGTCTCGCAGCGGGCGGTGAACTTGGTTTTGGCCAAAGGGATCATTCGGTCTTGGGGATGGTGGTGGAAGGCCCCAACCAAAGTGTAATACGCGTGTTGAACTTCTTTCGCGCCGTACGTAGCCAACCGTGCTAATCGGAGGTGCGGGGAGCAGGACAACAAACTGAACACAACAACAACAACAAGCGCTTGTTGTTGGAATTCGAAAAAAATTGGCTCTTCTTGTTATTTTGATTTCCAACGATGCAATGGCACTGTGTTGCATTTTTTTTTTAAAGGGGGTGGGGGGGGGTGGTGGCCCCGATTTCCACGCGGCCGTCTCGGTGTCAAGCCCGGGCCTGCCCCGTGCCTTCGCGTTGCCTCTCCATCGTGGTGGTTGGGTGGTGGGGGGGGGGCGGTGCCGTAGTCGGCTCCGCGCGCACAGCGAATCCCGTGTGGTCATTCGCAAGAGGAGGAGGCCGTTGCGTGCCGCCACAGGGCACACACACACACGTACGTACGTACGCGCGGCCCTCTATTTATCTCATTCTTCGTTCGAACTCAACCTGCTGCTGGATGAAGGGCTCCCCCATGCCGTGTGCGGGTCACGGGTGGATGCTTGGGCATGCGTCACCGCACTGGTCGGTGCGGGGTTGGCAAAGGGTGGAACCGTAGATGTTGGGAACAGAGTACAGCACAACGGTGGATTTTGCTTAATCGACAACGACGCTCCGCAGCAGCCTATGAGAGCTGCGTTACAGTGGTCGCCCATGCAAGCACTCTGACCAGGTGCAAACGCCCGCTTAGCTTGGGAATGACACCACAAAGACTCCACACTCGACAACACAGAGCACCTGACGGATTGAGGCGCAGTCCCGCGGCCACGCAGTACAAACAAACTCGCGGTTCCATCTCCACGTGAACCACCAGCCCTGCCTCAAAACTCTGGTTGAGGTCTCCCTGTCCCAGAGGTTGCATCGCCACCCTCTGCCTGGCTTTGGCTGCCCAAGAGCCTTGGGTCATCGTCGTCAGACTGTAACTCCCCTCCTCGCTCTCTCCGCTCCTCCGGCAGCCAGGGCTTTCTCTCAGTACCAATGATCGACCTTCGCTCAGCTGGAGGTCCCTCTTGCTCTCGTTCTCATCTGCCGCCGTCATCATCTGGAACTCAGCCGCCACCAGACATCGGTGCTGTCGACTCCCTGCCACCCCTATTCAAGTCCAGGCTCAGGGTTTTCCTTTTCTCCTCTGCCCTATGGCTGACCGCCTCTTCGCATACAATACTTTTTCATACTGAAGTATATTAGACAAAAAAAGTTTTGCTGGCTGGCTGGCTACCTGCTTGACGCGTGGGCTGGCAAGTACTGAGTGGTGACGTCACCCCGCATATCTGTGTGCTGACGTCAGGTACCCCGTCCTCTACCATGCCGCGTATCTCACTCCAAATCGCGGGCGGCGCTCAGATTAGCACGGGTGGCTACGTACAGTGTCAAAAAAGTTCAACACATATACAGAGTGCAAGTAAAAGAAAAACCTAAATTGTACCGGAAAGTATGACGCTCCACAAACTGGTGGTCAGCGTCTTATAATCCAGAGAATTTGGTATTTCTCGATTCCCTTTTCTATACCCCCCCACACACACACACCATGTACGTGCTTTTCGGCCAAAACACATCTCAACGCTGCGAAAATCACCTGCGAATAACTCGATTGGGATCACACACATGGCAGCGGCAGCAACGACACCATCACCTGCCTACTGCGAAAACTAAAACAACCAACCCCCACCCACCCACCCCCCCATAAAACTTGGCAGGAAACCTTCGGAGAAAAAAAGCAGTCTCGAGACTCGGCGATGCGTAAAAAGAGCCGCGGCTGCACGACATTCGCGATCCGCGCGGCGCGACACTGCTGACCGCGTACCCGGCGCGTCTCGCGGTGGCTTCGCGTCGCGGCCCTCTTCTGTGCGAAAAACCCCACGGCTGTCTCGTTACGCTTTCGCGACGCACAATTCGATTATTGCCGGATTCGCTCGGGGTTCCGCCGAAACGCTCACTGGCACGAACGCTCCCAAGCGCACGTGTCCTTTTAGACGCGCCATTTTTAATCGACGCTCCGTATTGCAGTATGCCGCACGTGCACACACACACACACACGCTGTACACACACACGCTGCACACACACACGCTGTATACATACACACACGCTGCACACACACACGCTGCACGTACACACACGCTGCACACACACACGCTGCACACACACACGCTGCACACACACACACACGCTGCACATACACACACGCTGTATACATACACACACGATGCACACACACACGCTGCACGTACACACACGCTGCACACACACGCTGCACACACACACACGCTGCACACACACACACACGCTGTACACACACGCTGCACACACACACACGCTGCACACACACACGCTGTACACACACACACGCTGTACACACACACACGCTGCACACACACACGCTGCACCAACACACTGCACACACACACACGCTGCACACACACACACGCTGCAAACATACACACACGCTGTACACACACGCACACACACGCGCTGCACACACACGCACGCTTACACAGAGGAAACGAGCGATATAAAATTAAAGGATCATTATTATTTACAGCCCCCTTGAGCCTATCGGTCAATGGGCTCGTTTGACCGTACTTCTTGAACCACGCTGGTTCAGTTGTGAGTTGACGAGGAGAGGGAGGCGGGGGTTGGGAGGGGTCGGTGGGGGTGGGGGAGTCGACAGGGCCGGTTCGCGTACCACCACTTCGCCACCGACCTTTAAGCCGTGGATGGGAGTCGAACTGAGGCGGCCAGGCTCAAATCGCGGTGCGCTAAACGCTGTGCCGCTGATCCACCCTCTCGTAGCATTCCATATTTATTACACGCGCATTATTCTGGGGAATGCACTCGTGGTTTTAGCTAATTGGCTTGTTACTTTCCAAGATATTCAAATGAGTTATTGTCAGAACACTTTTATTGATCATTAACGGTTGAATTGCCATTGGTAATCGTCACAAACACACACAGTGAGTGTGATTATTGCTATCCCATGAATGATGGATATGCTCTATCATGTATGACGACGCCGTAATGTCACGGCGACACGATTACAATCGCCGCCTACCGTTATCAGTGACATTTTTTCAAGAATAACAAATAACTAGTCATAGGTTTTTACCCTCTTATCTGGCACAAAAACTGACACCTTTATACAAGCGATCATGTTTGCAATAACCACAACACAAGTAGTCAAAATGCAAACAAAAAAGACAACTCTGATAATATGCACTGTCCTTGAATTTGAGTTGTACGCCTTTTGGCGTCTTCTGGTCCAACACCAGTGGAGACTGGGCTTTAAGAAAAGTCGTCTCGGGTGTGGACCAATCAATTTCAAGGACAGTGCATATTATTATCAGAGTTGTCTTTTTGTTTGCATTTTGACTACTTGTGTTGTGGTTATTGAAAACATGATCCCTTGTATAAAGGTGTCAGTTTTTGTGCCAGATAAAAGGGTAAAAACCTATGACTAAATCTTGTTACTGGCAAAGGAGGTCTCATAAAAAAGAACTAATTCAATATGAGCCCCTCCCGGTATACAGCATTTAACCGTGACCAAAGGAAGGGTGGCAACAGAAACTCCGTCTGACAAAAGTACTCAAATTAATTCTATTCACTTTTTTAAATGTTTCTATCTACGTGACTTCACCGAAAGAACCCAAGCATATTAATCTCCTGCAGTAACGGAAGTTTAAAGTCAAAATAAAAAAAAAAGTCCTCAAAGTCAACGCTCCTCCGGGCTTCAGAGGAGGGGGAAACAATTGGGGAGATGTTCTATACTCTGGGCTGTGTCGTGCCCAGCGACTGCTGAAAGCCACGAGAGCGAAGAGAGAGGGGGGGGGCGGGGCTTCTTGATGGGGCATCGTTGTTGGTCGGCGAATTCGCCTCGGATATCAACCCCTCCGTAGATGAAAACACATTAGCAGACAATCGGAGGTTTTGGATTTTTCGTGAGACTCAAGGAAGAGGTGAAGCACGTGCGACTAATCGCTTGAGTAAATATTTTATCCTCCAGTATAAAAAAAATATTATTGATTCTGCTTGCTCGTGCCACTGCTGGTAGAACGGCCCGGCACTTGAGGTAGCCATATAGACAGTGAACTCCGGGAGAGGACTTGGCCTACTCTTTCACGCTGGCCACACGTCTTGGAAGAGGCGTAGCTGCACCTTGCCTCACCAAACGCAATTGTGGTGGTAACCCGTTCATTTTGCTGGGTGGACAGAGGTGGGATGGAAATTGATAAGCCACTTCGTTGGGCTATCATTTGTGGCCAGGTCGCTTCTCAAAAGGAGCCACGTAGTTTAGTGGGCCTTAGCTGGCAAAAATAAAAAATAGTTCATAGTTAATAATTAGTGCGATTGATACAGCCTCTCGGGTTATTATGAGTGGCAGATTTTAACATGATAAGCCACTTCGTTGGGCTATCATTTGTGGCCAGGTCGCTTCTCAAAAGGAGCCATATAGCTCAGTGGGCCTTAGCTGGCAACATTTAAAAAAAAATAATTAGTGTGATCGGTACAGCCTCTCGGGTTATTATGAGTGGCAGATGAGAGGAGGTTGTTCACAGCTCGACGCGTACTGGATTGGAGCTCCGACGGGCGACGAGCTTGCACCGTCACGCGGGGCCCTGGCGCTAGGGAAGGGGAGCCAACGCAATGTGATGAAGTCTGACCGCCTGGCCCTGTTCTTGACAACAAATGCACGTGAAGGATGGTGACCCGGTTTGACTCGACAGGCTCCTGAGTTTTAAGAGCCCCGTGTGCGTGTTGGTGTGTAGGCACGCGCACGTATAGGAGTGGTGGTCCGGTGGTTAGCACACTGCACGACAAACCCGGTGACCCGAGTTCAATTCCCTACTCACAACCGAAAATAACAGTGGCGAATATTTGAACCGGTCCTGAGCTTCCCCTAGGTCAACGTAGCCTCAAATGAGTACCTGGTGCAGTGTGTAACCATCGCCACTGGAGAGACAAAGGCGGCCGGGCGTGTTGCTATCCACCTACCCCCTTCGTGTGTCGTCCAGGCCTTTCATCGGTGCTCGCTAACAGCACTTGGCTCAACAGTCTGGAACAGGCTATACGGGGGATATTTGTCTTTGTGCGTGGATATACGTGTGTGTGCGTGTTGGGGAGCGGTGGTGTAGCGGTTAGCGCGCTGCGCTATGAACCCGGCGACCCGGGTTCGATTGCCGCTCACGGCCAACACCAGCGACGATTATCTGAACTGGTCCTGGGCCTCCCCTAGATCGACTCAGCCTCAAATGAATATTTGGTGCGGTGTGTGAACATCTCCACTGGGGAGATAAAGGCGGTCGGGCGTGGTGCTGGCCACCCGTGTACCGTTGCGGCCTTCATAGGTGCTCGCTAACAGCACTTGCCCCTACAGTCTGTTAAGACTACACGGGGGATCTTTGTCGTTGTGCGTGTTTGTCAGACGAGCACGTGTCACGGGAATCTTCCGATCGTTTCGGAGATAACGTCAAGCGGGCCAAATGTCACTCGCGAAGGTACGCGCTGGAAAATAGCGAGAGAAAAAAAGCGCGCACGTGTCAATGCCGTGCTTTGTCCAACCTCGAGAAAGGACGAGGCAGCCGAAGATGTCTATATTAGCGAGCTCCACTTGCGACGTGTCGCTCACAGTCACCGCCCTCCTGTGCTCTCTGCCCCCGGAGATCCGTGACTCAAGTTCCCTCTGTCCCCTGCGATGCCCCCCCCCCCCCCACCCATCTCCACAACCCCCGCCCGTCACATCGCAACGCCGCACTCCACGCTCGGCTGCTCGAGTCGAGGCGCGACTCGAAGGGGAATCGAGGTGGCGTCCCTTCGCATTCCTCGCCGTAGCCCGAAAGGGGGTGGGGTGAGGTGGGGGAGTGGGGGGGGTGCGATGTTGTTATTATGTTGTTTCTGTAAATTACGCAATTCACAGGGTTAACAAACAAAACCATTATTCTCTTTACAAATCCGTGACGTCGGCATGCATGGCCTACTTGTTATTTTATTATTTTCCTCCGATCAACTTCACAGGATGCCATCGACGTCCACCGTGAAGCAGACGGCGTGTAGCGGTAACTCTACGGCCAACGCAGCGCGCAGTATTAACCAGGGCGGCCGCCGGGGCTCGAAAGTGCGCAACGAGCGGCCTATGCGCTACCCGCTCGACCACGACGCCTCCCCAATAAAAAAAAAATAATATCGGGAGGAGGAGGAGGAGGATGTTCACGCGTCCCCTTGTCGATGTTCGCACGGTTCCAAAGCCCCAGCCGTGTGTCATCGCCGTGATAAGCGCGGTCGCGTGCAGGCACACACACGCACACCCGCACGGGAGGCAGACATCCTCGACGCTTCTCTTCCCACGTGTAAAACTAAAGCTGAAACGATTTCTTTGTTTTACTTCACAAGGGAAAAGCCCCCCTGAGCTCGATAGCGCTTTTTTTCTTTCTTTCTTTCTCAGAAGCGACCCGGCCACGTATGAAAGCTTAACGAAGTGGCTCATCGTGTTGACATTTCTCGCAGCCAAATGCTCTTAACGCGTGATGTTAATTCCAAATGTGGAGGGGGAAAACCGGAGGGCCCGTAGAAAAAAATCCACGCGACCACGGAGGAGAGAGAGAGTGACGCAAACTCCAAATATACAGCAGCAGGCGTCAGAGTCGGCATCAAACCCGCGACCTCCTGTAGACCAGGCGAGGTAGTTGACACGGTGGCGGCAGCAAGATGTTCAGGAGCTGAATGCCAACATCGAGGTCCTGCTGCTGCTGCTGGCCACGGCGAGAGGGCTTCAGCGGAGAGATTTCGTGTCGTGTCGCTGTTCCCCCTCCTCCACTGAAGGCGCGAACACAGCAGTGGTTTACTTTGATGGGTCCACGGCGTGGGCTGCATGGCCACAGTCCCGATTCTGTGGCTTGTATTTCCTGTTTCTCTGTGGGTCTCTATGTACCTCTGCAGATCAATGTCGAGGTCTGCTGGCCACCTACGAGAGGGCTTCGGGAGAGAGGGTTCGTGTAATTCTGCTGTTCCTCTGATGGTAGCGCTGACTGCAGTGGTGTACGATGTGGTCAACAGTGTGGGTTTCGTGGCCACAATCGCACTGCTCTGGCTGTTTCTTTGATTTTCCATTCATGAAGGCGGATGCGGTACAGCATCGACCTGCTGCTGATGTTCTGATGCGGGTTGATGGTCACACCGGTGTCTTTGAGGAGGAGGAGGAATATTAAAGCCAGGAGGCGCGACGATGTTTTGGGTCCCAGATGAGGAAGTGTTAACTCTCGACGTCCGCCCTGTGCTTCTCTATGGGTCTCTGTTCGTACAGCAGCGACGTTCTTCTGGACCTTGACGAGATTCTAGGATGACGACGGCGACACCAGCAGCAGCAACGTGGTCCCAGAAAGGCGATCGGGACTTGAGTCTGCGGCGAGGTGACATTGTCGAGGTCTTGGTTGATGACGGGTAGGAGCTTGTCGTTGGAAAGAGAACGGGTAAACTCGCTCGCGGTTCGCATCTCTCTGCGGCTGTTACAGCCATGCTGACTGTTGGGGAAAGCGCCGTCAGCGAGCGCCTACGAAAGCCGGCTTGGTGCTCAGATGGCAGCACCGAACACTTTACCCAAGCGCCACGCGACCTGTCAATCAACTGCGCGGATTGAGGCGGTGATTTTTTTTTTTTGGGGGGGGGGGGGGGGACGAGGTGGGTGATTTGGGGAGGGATTTGAGAAAATCTTTGTTTCCACTGCAGCGTGCCACGACCGTTACACAAGGGCAGGGCCCACTAAGTGGATACAACACTGCGAGCACTCCGACCATTCATTATTATTATAGATTCACGTTCTTCCCTTGAGCCCATTCTTCTTGTTACTTTTGTCCACGTGCAGAGGGATAAACCGTGTTTCCCGTAAGCCCCTTGGGGGGGGGGGGGAGCTGGCAGGGGGCGGGGGGGCTATGGCAGTAACTAACAGCACGGGACCCATTTGCGAAATTGATCTCCGTCTAATTGAGCCCCCTTCTGGGACAAGAAAAATGCCACCATTCTAGTCGCAAGCACTGAATTAAATTATATGCTCAACTGACCCCCCGCGGGAGGCAAAGACATTGACAATGCTCACGTGTGTGTGTGCCTGTGTGTGTGTCTGTGTGTGTGTAGGGCAGCGGTTAGTACGCTGCGCTATGAACCTGGCGACCCTGGTTCGATTCCCGCTCATGGCCAACACCAGTGACAGCGATTATATTATCTGAACCGGTCCTGGGCCTCCCCTAGGTCGACTCAGCCTCAAATGAGTACCTGGTGCAGTATGTAAAAAAATCATCGCCACTGGGGAGACAAAGTCGGCCGGGAGTGGTGCAGGCCACCCATCCCCTCGTGTGCCGTGCTGGCCTTCATAGGTGCTCTCTAACAGCACTTGCCCCCACAGTCTGTTACAGGCTATACGGGGGATCTTTTTGTGCAAAGACAAAGATCCCCCGTGTAGCCTGCACAGGCTGCTGGGACTGTTTCACAAAAGTTCATATTGTGAGCACCTATGAAGGGGGTGGGTGGCCAGCACCACACCCGGCGGCCTTTGTCTCTCCAGTGCTGATATTCACACCGCACCAGGTGTCGAACTAGGGGAGGGCCAAGGCCAGTTCAAATGTTCGTCACCATCGTCGGTCGCGAGCGGGAATCGAACTCGGTTCGCCGGGTTCCTAGCGCGGCGTGCTCACTACTACACTTCCACTCCCCACGCAACCAGACGCACGCGCTCGATTAGCCGATCGTACAAATGCCGAAGGCCCGCGCGGTGACAAGCCCCCGGCGGCCGTCACTAGGGCTGCCCCTTTTTCCCCAGAATTCCCCTGGACACGATGATCGCGGTGTCTTGTGGGATGGTGGGATTTGTCGTGGAGGATCGTGTGATGCCATTCCACGGGGGGTCCCCGCAGGGGTTTGACGACATCTCGCCCCCTTGGGCTGCCACAATATGTTTTTCTAACCCCCCCCCCCAATGTGGGGGTGGGGGCGGGCAGGGGGTGGGGGGGGGATGTCACCACTTGCCAGCTTAAGTAAAATGTAAAAAAATGTTATTACATGAAACCAAAACGTTTCGTTAAACCCGCCAGCACCCGACACAGCCAATTCGAATTTTTTTTTGTCACGTAACAAAAAACACGCGCCAATTAGTTACGAGTTCATTAACCCCCCGCTCCCCCCACTTTAAGCAAGATGAACACACAAGCGTGGTCACCACATCTACGCCTCTACTTAAGGAACGAATCAGGTGGACTTCTCCACAAGTCTGGCTGTCGCCTGATGAAGCTGGTTGTAATTACTGGCGAAACGTCGAAATATTGAAAATGTTGTGCCTTGGCTCTCCAACACACGGGTGTGCTGTACGAGTAACGAATTGGCACGTTCGGTTTACGTGACAAACCTTACTAATGGACTGTGTCGAGTGGTGGCGGGGTTAACGACACATTTATATTTGCGCGATCTTCCAAAACGGAAACCTCTATTATGGATAATATCAGTCGCGAAAGTTTAACACGTAGGCTTTCGCGACCAATATTATTCATAATAAAGGTTTTTGGGTTAGATCGCGTTTATTTATAAATGTGTCGTAACCCTCCACCACCCGACACGGCCAATCAGCAAAAAAAGTGTCACGTTGACAAAAGACAAATAATTCACTACTTTAGCCCACCGGTGTGTTGAAGACTGAATCCACAACATTTACAGTTTGAGTACGACGTTTCGCTGGTAAATACATCCAGCATCATCGGGCAATTCGCCAGAATGGTAAAGCCCTCGCTTGCTCCCGGTTTTATATTGAGCAGCAGGGTGACGTCATCACTTAACTCATATCAGGAGCTTTACGTGTTAAACTGACCGTGGAATTGTATTCGGAACGGTAGCTGACTTTGCCCGTTTTTGCGATTGGCTTAGCATCACACATTCCAAGGGAGGCAAATTACTTGGTTCACCGATGATGGGGTCGTGTATATGTCAGTGCTAAGCACGATACTTTAACCAGTGTAGACAACTGAGACTGACCCTGCCACCCTATGAGTCAAACCAATCCGATTTGTCAATTGTTGGGAGGCAAATTCAAGCACTTCGGTTTTCACGATTCTCCACTTACAATCGTAGACTCGGCTCTATTCGTGCAGAAACTAATCTGCTTAACTCTTCTAGAACACCATTGGCATTCACGTCAAGCACTTAGTCACGATAAATCTGAACGTGACATTAAAGCCAGTTTGAATATAATAACGTTACAACAATGCCTACTTGAATAGGTGTGCTGGTGAAGCATCTTATTATTATTATTACAGAGCCTTAAAGGTTAGGTTGGTGGAACACGTAGGGATGTGGATCCTGCGTCGTGGTTCGAGCAATAGCCACGGCTATGAATCTGTGTGTGTTAGTGTGTGTGCGAGAGATTCTCGGCAATTATTCGGTAGCGAAGCAGACGAGACGCAAGCCACCCGTGTTCAAGTCCAAGCTCACCACCTTCCGTTCCTGTTCAATCGCCGGCTGTCTCGGCTCCCTGAAACGGTCCTTAAATGCGACCTCTTGCGCCGCCTTCTATACCCCACAGTCGTAGGTGACCACGAGTGGCTAGGCCCATCGAGGCTTCGCCCAGTAAAAAATAATTTCCCGTCCTGCGTTCAAACGCGGCGTGTGCAGTGGGACCTAAACCTCCCCCCCCTAGCCGGAGTCGGGGAGGGAGCGCGAGGAGACGGCTTGTAGGGCACGGCGAGCGCGACGAACAGAATCGTCGAATTTGTCGAATTTACTTCGACGATTAACATCCATGAACGAGGCAGCGCAAAGTCGCCAAACTAGCAGAGCACGCAGGAGAGTGATGCGATCGGTGAACCCTGACTCCTGGGCGTATCGGGCACATTACCATAGCAGATTGATAATAATAATAATTACACACGATTATTTTTTTTAAATGCTCAAACACCTTTGCCACGTGAGGTATGGCTGCCATTGATTCACCATCAAAAAATAATCATAGTATTCGTTTATACTGGAAGAATCTGATGAGCTATAAATATATTTTTCACACATGTCCAGAAGGGGCAGGTCGGAACGTTACAACGAAAATGACAAAAAGACGATAGGAGTGCAAAGTACAGGAAAGGTAAATATCTCACTTAAAAAAAAATACACGAATAAAACTAAACGAATTTTTATCTTACCAGGTAAAGCCCACTGAGCTATTAGCTTCTTTTTCAAAAGCAACCTGGCCGCAAGCAATGGCTCGAGGCTCATCGCGTGGGCATTTATAAGGCAGAAAAAATAAAGTAAACATTTATCTCGACGCACGTTCACGTTACTATGGGAAATGGAACATAACCGGCGGAACCGACATTCTCCTTCGACGCCGCCACAGCGGCGCGCAACCTACCCACGGTGTTCTCGAGGGCCTCCAGGTTGGCCATGCTGACGCGGATGACGCTGGACGCCAGAGAGAGGGCCCCGCCGGGCCCCAGCGCCAGCAGGAAGACGCGCGTATCGCCGGGAGACACGCGCGCGTTGCACACGGGAGCGCCGTCACCGAATCCCTCGACGCTAACGCGCGGACGCTCGGCCCCCGTCACGGAGGCCGGCAGCAGCTCGCGGCCCTTGATGAAGCGCCATACGCGGATCTGGGGGGGGGGGGGGGGGGGCGGGTGGGTGTGGGGGTGATGGGGGGGGGGGGGTCACATGGTCAAGGGTCAAAAGGTGGCTAGCGGTCGTCGTATTCGCCTTTTTCCCCACTGGCACATCTGACCCGAGCTGGCGCAGGGGCGCCGCGGTGGCGAGATGTTGATTACCTCGCTTGATACGCAGGAGTTTGTGGGTTTGATCCCGACGCTGACGCCTGTTTTACATTTGCGGTTTGCATGTCTCTCTCCCCGTGGTACACGTTGATTTTTCTCCGGGTCCTCCGGTTTTTCCGTCCACTTTAAGAATCAGCATGCGTTTAGAGTATTTGGCAGCTATACGTTTCCCACTTGATGAGCCAATTTTGTCGAGCTATCATTTGTGGCCAGGCCGCTTCTGAAAAAGAGCTATAAAATAATTCAGTGGGCCTTACCTGATAAAAATACGAAGAGTTTAGTTGTAGTCTATTCCGTGTGATTTGGCTCAGTGGGAGGTCGCTCCTTCTCATCTGCCCCCTGACAGCCCCGAACTCCCTTCACCCAGCCGTCCGCGCTGTCGACTCCCTGCACCTGTTCAGGTCCACACTCAAGACGTTCCTTTTATTTTTTACTTTTCCTATGATCTACTGTTTGGCTGGTTCTTTGTCTCTCTCGCTCTCTCTATAAAAAAATAAACAGGACCACTGATTCGGACAGCGTCTGGAGCTGTGGTCACAATTAGGCTCTGCAATATACAGTAAATCCAAATTGATATTTTGACATAAATTAATAGCTCGTGGATTTTCCCTTAATCCCAAATTAAGAATCTAAAAGAGTTATATATTGTTATTCTTGGAAATGTGTGTTACCAGTCACGTGTTTAAACCGGACAAATTTGTTCTCTGGTTAATCCACAATCCACGTGATCGCCTCTACAGTACAGTAGTCGCTATATCTTTACAACAGTGGGCGGAGTTTGATTGATGATGGTTGGCGTGGCTCTGCTATCATCCACTTAGTGGGCCAAGTCTCCTGCTGGCTGTGAGCAATAGTGTGATTATCACTAAGCACGCGCATCAATATGGCGATTCTTTACTGCAAATTTTTGCTTTGTTCATTGACAAACTAAATTTTCTTTAACGTAAATATAATTTATACCCATATTTGTGGTTTTTTTTGGCATAGAGATCTGCAGAAAATTTATACTTTTTGGATTATCGGCGAATTTGAATTATCCATGTCCGCCCTCCCCATTATTCGCGCGGATATCACTATGTAGCACAATTTTTGTTCCTGGGTAGTAAGTGTTATTTCGTATTTGCTTATGCCTAAAATGTATAGAAAATGGCTATTATTCCCCACAAACTTTGCTTTTGTGACCAGGACAGTGATATTTTGAAATTTACCTATTTTCAATGATAAAACGGGCGAATTTGTGGCTTTTCGTTCATATAAAGTCAGAAGAAAACATCATATGAATACAAATTTTCATGTATTCATATTAAAGTAATACAAAAATGACTACAAAAGATTTAGACACCAAGGCGCACTACCACAGGCGGGACTGGCCACAGCGGACCGAGTTCTCTGTGGGGAAGAACAACGTCAAGTGGGAGCCACTGGTGGACCCCCAGAAGGTGCTGATGCCATTTTTTGTACTTTTGAGGCATACGCAATTATGAATAACACTTACTACCCAGGAACAAAATTAATGTTACACGGTGTAATAATCTAGAGTCTGCTGTAACTATGAAAATTTCAGGGTTTTCCCCTCGAACGGTTTCATTTTTCCGGCTACACCACCCCACCCAAACATTCTCACTCTGCAACCTGTGTCTCACACCCCCACCGCTCACCCACCCCTCCCCTCCCCACCACGACTTTGGTTTGCCCATCCAAGCACGCAAAAAAGAAACTATCGCTTTGAAAGCAAGTAAATAAATATACAACTACCTCCTGTTGCAACAAGAAGAATGAAAGCACGGCTACCATTGTACAGTTGAGTTTGCCAGAGGGAGCGAACACGATCAATCTCGCAGGAATGTGTGTTTTTTTTGTTACGTGGCTTGCTGTGGAAAGAATCGGCCCCCCCCCCTCCAGAAAAGTTCGCCAAAGAAAGAAATACTCACAAGCGAAAAAAAGTGCCTAGCGAAATCACACGTTCAGTCACGGCGTAAACGTGACCGCGGTGATTTCAAAACCAACATTTGGCTCTTAAAAACGTTTGCTTGGTAAAGGCCGTGAACGACGAGTATAAGCTCAGTGAAAGTGGAGGGAACCGGTTAGTGCGCTGTGAAAGATATTTCCCCGTGTTCGACTCCTGCCCACGGCTAACATCGGTGCCGAGTGACCTTGTGATATTTAAACACTGACACCGATACCGCTAGCCCAGACCTCCACCAACCCCCTTTGACCAGTGCGGTGAAGTATGGTCAAACAAATCCCCGTGAGTGCCATTGCGTGGGGTGGCCTTCATCTATCGGTCGATAAACAAAGAGCGGAACATTACGATTGTGTTATAATTTTTATTAAAGAATCAGCAAACTTTCCCTGCGATGTGGATAACGTAGCACAAGGCTCGTTGCACACGGTACTGATCGCAATTCGAATAATGATAACTAGCCTACAGCCCGTCCAAGGACAGGGGGCATTGCAGTAAATCTGAAATATGAAATCGAAAATGTTTCGCTCGCGATTATTATTGAGGGTGGCGGGGGGGGGATGCTCCATGTGGAGTGACGTCACATGCTCATGATTATTAATGAGGGGTGCTCCATGTGGAGTGACGTCACCCGCTCCTGATTAATTATCAGAGAGGGGGGGGTGCTCCATGCGGAGTGACGTCACCCGCTCATGATTATTAATGATAGCGTTACGGAGTTAAGCGTCACATCAGGGTTCTGGATTTTTATATTATTTAGAAATAATATTAATAATGAGAAAGAAGAAAACTGTATAATACAGTACGTGCTTCCACGGATGCGCTGATTGTGGAAACATTTACGCAGTCATTTCACTCCAAGGAGACCATACACAGGAGTGTGTTCACCTCCACAATGCTGTGAATACTTACAAAAAAAATCTCCCGTCTAGAAATCCAACGGGAGACAACCTTCACGCACTGTACGAATACATTCCTGAGCGTGAGTTATTAAGAGTCTTCATCATGATAACAATGTACACAGCCCATTGTCCGTCCACCGCTGGACAATGAAGGTCTTTGCCACACTGTGTGGGTCGTGGACGTTGATTGGGGGCTAAGGGTGGTTGCAGGGCCGGATCATGGTCCTGTGAGGCCCCTGGTCACGTGTCCTTTGGAGCCCCCCACCACCCCCCTCCCCGCTTTCCTATATTGGTGTCTTTCTTGCATTCCTCCTCGCAAAATCATCCACTAGATCGTCAACATCTCGCTGTCTGACAAGGCTCTGGCTCTATTGACATAAGTGACAATGAGCTGAGACGGATTTGGCAACACGCTACTCCGCAGCTCATTTTTGGACTTCTCCCTCCCCTCAAGTGTCACACCTGGCTCTGAGCTCTCATCTGCAAATGTCTTGCATTTCCTCTTTCGCTGAAGATCGTGCTTATATGACTAAGATACACCTGTCACATTTAAGGCTGCCCTTTCAAAAGCTTAAAACTGGTCTCGCTGTCCCACCGCAAAATTCCTCAACGAAGACAAAAGCTGTGCTGCTACAGAGATGTCAATGTCACTTTTCTGTAGGTGCATGCTTGTAGCATGGAACCGGTCAAGTATGACGTCCCGGAAATGTGCCCTGAACACCATCTCTAAGGTGTCCAATTTAGCACGTAGTCCAGCGGCCTCAAATCGAGTTTCTCTTTTCTCATTATCATCATTGCACACACCACCGAAGGCCTCTCTCATGTGGGTGTAATTTCTCCACAGTGCCTTGGTTGACTCTGCCCAAGCACTCCACCGAGTACTGGACAGCGATTTTAATGTCGGTCTGACGTCTGTGTTCCGAAAGACTTTCCCCCATCTGTGTGTGGATGAACAGCAAAATGTGTACAGTGACTGCAACATGTAAAAAAACTCGTCAGCCTCTGGGCTACTGCCATTTAAGGTGTTAACACCAACTAAGTTTAGTGAGTGTGCTGCGCAAGGCACATACTCTATGAAAAGGTTTTTTTTTGTTTTAGGTGGGCCTATAGACCATTGTATTTTCCTGACATTGTCATATGACTGACCTCTACAGTGGGAGAGGTCCAAGCCAAGGCCCTCCACCATCAAAGTCACACAGTCTACTAAACTTTCGCCAGTGTGGCTCTCAGTTGGCTCAAAGCCCAGGAATCGCTCCACCACATCCCCGCTGCTGTTAACAAACCGGAATATGAACGTCAATTGGTCCACATGTGACAGGTCTGGGGTGGAGTCAACAATTATTGAAAAATATTTGGCATTCCGAATCTCATCTGCTATTGTTTGGCGAGTTTTGTGACCCATTAGCTCAATGAGTTCTTCACGTATTGTCGATGACAAATAGGACAATGTGCCTCTTCCTTCTCCGCCAAACTTTTTAATATGTTCAGCTAAGAATGGGTCAAATTGTGATAGAAATTCTTAGATGCCAAGGAAATTACCGTTATGGGTCGACCCAAACCGTTCACGATCTCCCCTAAACGCGAGTCCTATTTCAACCAAGAACTTGATCACTGCTACAAGTCTTTTCAAAATGTCCCTCCAGTATTTACATTCCCCATAAAGTTGCTGCATGAGATCTGCATATATAACACTCCCCTTTGTCCGCTGGTGTAAGGCAAGCACGCATGATCTGTGCTCTGCACTTTTAAAAGGCTGTTAGAAAATAGCCCTTAGGAGGGATTGTTGAAATAGCCTTTAAAAGACGAACTCCTCTGCCGTGGCAGATCACTGTTACAATTCAGTGGGCTCACATGACATTGACTTCTCCAAGACGGAGGTTCTTTGCAAACCAACTGGCTACCATGAGAGATTCGTTCATGAGGCCATTCACATATACAAGCACAGAGACAATTTCAACCGAGAAGATGGATTCAGGCTTAGTAACCACTGGAAAGATGTGTTAAATCATTTCTGTTCTTAATTAATTGTAATTTTACGATGACCTTCAGACCGCAGCTCTTTTGCCAGCATTGCCTCTTAATACCTCTCACACCACGGTTAATGGTATGGTTTACAACATGGAGTATACTAGGGCTTCGCAGCTGTCTCTCTCCCCCTCCTCTGTTCCGACCATGGACGAACTCGTCCGTCTGAACGGGGCCCGTAGCTATCCGTGGTACGGAAATTTGAGGGTAAGAATCCACCCATTTTTTCGCCATATAGCATTGTGATATATAACGACTTATGGTTGGTAGCTTAGCTGATTGGAGAATATAGAGTTTATTGATAACATGAAGGTAATTTATATTTTAGTTTTTATTGGTTCACTATATAGTACTGTGAATAGCTCAGATGTGTAGGCATTTCTGTGACCAGTCACTAGCAAATCACCCAGTTATTTCAATGCTAAATTCGCCTAGTTATTTCAATGCTAAATTCTCCTGTTTTGATTTGTACTAAGTGCCTCGGTGAATGTGTATGCTCTGACTTCAACGTAACTATTTCTGTAGCAGTTACAAGCGAATGCCTTAATTTAGCTATTTCAATGCTAAATTCTATGCTAATTCCTTTTAACAATGGGTGCCTCTGCGGATGTGTATGCTTTAACTTTTAACATAGCTATTTCTGTGACCAGTCACAAGCTAATCATTCAGCCTTTTCAATGCTAAATTTTATGCTAATTCCTTCATCAAGGCTCTTTGTTCCTCTCACACAGCTTAAAAGCCGTGATCTGAACGTGGCTCTCTCACTCCAGCGCTGTCCTACCAGACAGTCTCGCTCCCTTCACCTGATGAAGGCCGTTTGTGTTGTGGCCGAAACGTCGTGAGAATATTATTGTGTTATTTGATTTTATCAATTTATTATTTTATTCTCATTCTACGTGACTTTACCGAAAGAACCAAAGAAGATGAATCATTGCAGTCACGAAAGCTTTAAATCGAAATTTAAAAAAGGCTGTTGTTTTAGAAAAAGATTTTAAAAAGTCTCTGAATATATTACTGTGGCATACCAAGTGGCTTTGCCTACCAAGAAATGTCCTATATACCTGCCTGACACAGAGAGAATTATGTTGCTTGAATTTCAAAAAAAGAATTTTCACTGGCTGAACAACCAACAAAGGTTTCTGATAAGTCAGTGAAATGACTTGGTGGAGACTATGCACATAGGCCACACCCCATCGATGGGGAGGGGAAAACCGCTCGTAACAGCTGTCGACGATTTGCATGTCAACGTGAGCATTATCTACTTCTGTGGATCTAAAAACAGACGGCCTATGGAAAAAATGAATGGGGGTTTCCTTAATCTTTAAGTATGGAAAAATACTAAACACAAATAAAACTTAAGTTGTTTTTGAATCGTACCGGGTATATGGGGAGCGCCAGTGTAGCCGCGCGGTTAGCGCACCGCGCTACGAACCCGGCTAGTGACCTGAGTTCAATTCCTGCTCGAGGCCACCAACACCGCTGTCGATTAACCGAACGGATCCTGCGGACCTCCCGTCGTGTCGACTTTGCCTCAAATGAGCAGCTGGTGCGATATGTAACATACAAGATAGCCATCGCCACTGAGTAGTAAGACAAAGGCGCTACTCGCGAACAGCGCTTGCCTCCAAAAGATCTGTCAAGGCCGCAACGGGGGATCTTATGTCTTCGCTTAGTAGTAGTTGTAATTCATCGCGGAGGTGAGTGCACATTTAATGCGCGTGTGGTCGGGGTTCTGAAACTCCAAACACGGAGCGTGGGGAGGCTGGTGGCACACGTTGGGATGGGACTACGATTTAAACGACAACAACGACAACAACGAGAAAAAACGCGACATAAAAAAAAGGCGGAGTGATGACCAAACCGAAGTTCACGAACACAGAACCCACGACGTTTTACTTGATCGACAAAACAACAACAAGAAAACCCAGACCAATTTGTGCAATAAGATTAACGGTTTAACCAACAACAGCAAACGTCAAACGTAAACCGCATGGCAACTCAGCTAGCCTGGCTCAAGCGATGGGTGTGAAAGGCGTCAAATTTGACTTGACATATATCCAACCCCTCCCGCCCTCCAGAAAGAAATGTTTAGGATGTTTGCCGCGCTCTGCCACGTTGGCGCTCACCTGTGCACACAAAACCACAGAGAATGCGCGCTCGCACCACGCGTGCAAAGACAAAGATCCCCCGTATAGCCTGAACAGACTGTCAGGGGCAAGTGCTGTTAACGAGGAGCACTTATGAAGGCCGGCAAGGCACACGCGGGCGTGCGTTGCCAGCAGCACACCACACCGGGCTGGCTTAATCTTTCCTCGCGACGATGTTTACACACCACAACCAGATACTCATTTGAGGCTGAGTCAACCTACGGGAGGCCCAGGACTGGTTGAGATAACCGTCACCGGTGTGGGCCGTGAGATGGATTTGAACTCGGGTGAGAGAGGCCGGATTCAGAGCGCACGCGCACGGGCACATACATGCACACACACGGGCACACACGCGCACACACACATGCACACACACATGCACACATGCACACACACATGCACACATGCACACATACGCGCACATACATGCACACACACACATGCACACACACATGCACACATGCACACACACGGTGCACCCGTGTACGCAAGCGAATACCCTAGCCTCGAGCTGGTGCCTGGTAAATGCCACGGCGCACTTTGGCGTACACGCGATGCCCTCGCCACGGTGTGATTATAATCCGTGGCGATTTAATATCTGAAGCGATCCTATTGCGTCCCCCCCCCCATCCCTCCAGTTCAACCCTCATTAACCAACGTGGGGATGTATGGTTAAACAGACCCCACGCGGCCTCGAATGGTCTCGGGAGTGTTTACAAAACTTCCCCCGCCCGGGACGGATTTGGCGACCCAGTTATCAGAGCTTGCCGTCTGCCGGAACGTGGATTTGACTTGGTTTCGAAGTCCCCCATTTCAACTGCCAGTGTCACACCACAACCCGCTGGCCATGGCCATGTAGTCCAGCGGTAGAGCCTCGCGATTGTAGAGAGGATCCCGAGTTCAAAATCCCGGTATGTGGTTCGACTCGACCCATCATCCCTCCAGGGTCAATCAAACCAGTACCACTTGGTAGCAGAGTGTGGTAAGGGGCCATCCATTGAGCAGGTACGCAAAAATCCTGTCAAAACCTGACCCCTGCCCCCCCTCCCTGTACGCACGCGGGCTTTTTACCCCCCCCCCCCACCTGCGCACGTACAGCCTGACGCACCAACCCCCCCCCCCGAATCCGATAGAACGGCTGATATTTAATCCACGCAGAAACGATCGAGGATGAATTATATTAACGTGTTTAAGTAAACAGACAGTCCACCGTCGGACTATCTAACTCATTTGAAGGTCAATGTAGACAAATTATTATCGAGGCTTCACTCCCCCCCCCCCCTTCGTTTCCTATGCGTACATTGTCAGTAGACCCCCCCCCCCCCCATACGCAAGCGTACGCATTTGGGTTAACCCCCCCTCCCCCCTCCATGCGTACTCAATGGATGGCCCCTAAGCGCTATGCCACTGTACAAAGACAAATAACTCACCCCCCTCCGTGTAGCCTTAACGGACTTTTGGAGCAAGTGCTGTTAGCGAGCGGCAATGAAGGCTGTCACGGCACACTAAGGCGTGGGTGGCCAGCACCACGCCCGGCCGCCTTTGTCTCCTGAGTGGCGATGTTTATACGCCGCACCAGGAGGCCAAGGACTGGCTCAGATAGCTGTCGCCGGTGGTGGCCGTGAGCATGATGACAAAGCTCTTTGTAGAGACATCAACAACGGTGGTTGCCCACTGCAAAGTCTCGCCCCTCGCCCACAGGAACGTGGAATTTCCACCACTGCCTCAGTGCTGTTAGCGGGTCACGGGCGTCGCCCCGGGGCTACCCCAGTCGCCCTGACTTGCGTGAGAGGCGAAGGGAGTTTTGTTTCTCTGTCTGTCATCGGCCTCTTTCACCTGCTTAAATGAACGTTCGCCGGGGCTAATTTGCCCGGACGGGCGTGCGAACGCCAAACGGACGATTTCCATTCGGTGAGCTCGTGGGTGGCTGCGATAAGCAACCAGCCGTCGCCTTCTCACGCAGTGCACCTCCGACACCACGGCTGCTGGGTCGCACGTATGTCGAACTACTTTATTAGATCTCTCATGCTCACATCTCCGTTGCATTGCACCTCTCATGCCTTTGGATTGCACCTCTCACGCTCGCAGGCGCTTCGGATTACACCCGTGGGGTTGCACTCCCTCGTCGAGGAGGCCGCTCTTCTCCTTCTTTTCTACAGTGACATGCTAATCTCTCACGTTAACATAATGCCAATCTCTCACATTAACATCATGCTAATCTCTCACATTAACATAGCCACTTTCCTGCCCTTCTTTAGGAGGCCGCTCTTCTATCTTACAGTTACACGCTAATTTCTCACGTTAACATCACGCTAATTTCTCACATTAACATCACTAGCCCCGGCCACTTCTTTATGACCCTTGAGCTAAACCCATTTCAGACCTTTTTAAAACAGTCTGCCTCAGCAGCAGATCATGCTCTCCCACCTGATGATGGACGCTTGTGTTGCGCCCGAAACGTCGTGATTTATTCTATTTTATACCTACGTGACTTTACCGAAAGAACCAAAGAGTATGCTTTCACGCCGCACGCAGCCAACCGCGCTGAAACGGAGGTGCGGGCAGAGGCACCCTTGCAAGTGTAAAGCATTGTTATTATTATTGCTGCTGCTGCTGCCTTGGAACTGCGCGCAAATTATTAAGGCCTTGGCTGAATTTAAACGAAGGGAAATTCGGGGTTCATCCCGCTGGAGGTTTTGTCAAAGTCATCCTCGCAGCGGCAGCGGCTTTTGGCTCGGCCATCGAACAAAGACGGTGGCCACCACATAGCGCGGCGCTTTCAGACGCGGTTCTGTGGCCGTCTGGAACGCTCTTCCTTCCGAAATAAGGAAGCCACTGGAGCTATGCACTTTTAAATAATCTAGATTTAAAACTCATCTTCTTAAGAACTACAGTACTTTTTTTGTGTTTAGTTTGTTGTCCTTCCCCCGTACCTCCCATTAGCACGGTTGGCTACGTACGGTGCAAAAGAAGTTCAACGTACATACATATATACACACACACACACATGTACAACCAATACTAGAGAGTTAACTAAAACAACTCAAATGTGAAAACAGCGGTGTGGTTATTGAGTGTGCAGGCTGTGCAACTGCACCAGGGACACAGAGGCCCTGAGAGACCCAACGGGCTTATGGAAGGTCCGGGAGTTGAACTTTGACCTCCGTGCTTGGGAGGTGCGCTGCTCTCCGCGAGCGCACTGCGTCGCGGGCAACGCGGCAGGGCACGCCGTGAGAAATTAAAGCGGAAGAGTTTGTTGTAGAGGAGGAGAGACGCACGGATCTGGTACTCGGGGGGGGGGGGAGGGGAGTGGTGGGGTTGGTGGAATGCGTACGTGAAACGAGGCCTGCAAGGGGCAGGGCTGAGATTCCACTTGAGGGATTGTCCTCGTGGCCAGGGGCCAAGTGCGAGTGACTGCACTCATCCGAACCAATTACGCTCAGCGTCCTCTCACGCAGTCGAGCGGGTTACGCGTGGAGATACATCTCGACTTGAAGCTTTCGTGACTGCAGGAATTCATATTCTTTGGCTCTTTCGGTAAAGTCACGTAGGTAAGTGAAAAATTTTATTAAAAAAAAAATAAACGAAAAACCATTACGTTCCGATCACAACACAAAACGATCGCTTGTGTTGTGATCGAAATGTCGTTGTTTTGTGTTATTTTATTATTATTAATTTTGAACCTATCTACGTGACTTTTCCGAAAGACCCACAGAATATGAGATTCATCCTCTCCTGTGACCGACGGTGCCTTATTTAAACCGGGGCGAGATGCCGTAGAGCTGAATGATGTAAAACGTACAGCCCTTGATCGATCAGCTGCTGGATGACGGCGTTCCCGATTCTGCTCAGTCACGGCGGCCGTCTGGAATGCTCTAGCTTCCGAAATTAGCAATCCACTGGAGCTATGCACTTTTTAAACTAGATTGAAGAGTCGTTTCTTTAGAACTGCTGTTTTGTGCTCAGTTTGTTGTCCTACCCCCCTCCCGCACCTCCGGTTAGCACGGTTGACTACTTACGGTGCTAGAGAAGTTCAACATACATACAACATACAAACAACATACATACATGCATGGGGGCTGTCTGTCCGTGCTTGACCGCGCTAGTCAGTGCCAGGATTGCAATCGGGGCACCCAGGACTGATTTGGATGTCGGTCACCGATGTTTCGCCGGGGCTGGGAATTTGCCTCCCGGGGTTCAAATCGCAATGTGCCGACCATTGGCGCCACCACTCCGTTTCCATGCGCACACAACGGGACGCTTCTATTCGTCGGCGACTGTTCACGGTGATGGCGCTCAACTGTTCTCTGCTGGAGAACTTGCACAAAAGACAAGATGAATGATCTGCACCATGTCTGATGGATTTGGATTTTAAAGTATGCAGCAGCGGGCTAATTAAAGGTAGTGCTTTACAGTAGCCCGTACACAAGGGGACGAGTGGACAAAAAAAGGCAAAGATCCCCCGTTAAGCCTTTAGCAGGCTGCTGGGGCAAGTGCTGTTGGTGAGCAGCTATGCCTTTGTCTCTTGATTTCTGATGTCTTTTTTCACACACTTTCACCAGGTACAGTTCGTCATCTAAGGCTGAGTCGACCTAGTGGGGTTAGTGGGGAGGTGGGGGGGGGGGGGAGACCCAGGACCAGTGTAGACATAATCATCACCGACGTTGGCCGTGAGCGGGAATCGAACTCGGGTGGCCAGGTTCGTAGCGCGGTGCAGTCCTAACCACGACACTACCGCTCCCCAATGAAGGGCAGAACACACACACGCACATGCGTGCCCCGCCTTGCGGCCCATGTAATCACGGTGATGTATGGCCCGACACTGGCGCTGTGAGTGATCCCACAGGGACAGCTTAAAGCAAACGTCAACTTTATATCCACGTCGTAGCGAGTCGACCGATTGGAGTCTCCTGCCCCTCCACCCCTTCACGACACCTCGATTCCACAATCGAGGTGTCGTGATTCCGCTCGACGATGGATGCGGGTTTCATTTTCAACGGCGCGGTGGTGAACGGTGCCGGTTCGGTCACCGGTGGCCAGGGGAATTGTTGCGCCTCTCCACCTCCTACCAGACTTAGCAACTTGCCGTAAACTCGTCTACCTTTACAAATAATAATTCTTCTTTTTTTAAAAGTACATTCTCACTGATTTATCATACAAAAAAGAACCTTCTTTAAAAAGTATTTCTTATTATTTTTGTACTTGGGGCAAGTGCCGTGGGTTAGCACCGATTCAGCCTGGCACAGCAAGCAAGAAGGGGTGGATGGCCAGCACCTACGATTCGCACGGCTGGCTACGTACGGTGCGAAAGAAGTTCAGCACACATACACACACACACTTGGTTAGCCAGGAAAAAAGTCTCACTGACTTGTGAGTCTCATGATCTTTTTTTTCAGGAGGGTCCTGCCCGTGGCTTCCACGGTAGCGGGCAACTGTTGTCGCGACACCAGCACGGGACATCTCGCCACGGTGGCGAGGAGATGTTGACTACCTCGCCTGGTATCCAGGAGGTCGTGGGTTCGATCTCGACCCTGACGATGCCTGCTGCCGTATATTTGGAGTTTGCGTGTCTCTCTCTCTCATCATCATCACGGTGGCGAGGAGATGTTAACAACCTCGCCTGGTATACAGGAGGTTGTGGGTTCGATCCCAACCTTGACACCTGCTGCTGTATATTTGGAGTTTCTCTCTCCGCATGGTCGCGTGGATTTTTCTCTCTGTCTTCCGGTTAAATTTTCCCCTCCACATTTAGAAACCTTGCGTTTAGAGCAGTGGTTCTTAACCTTTACCCCTTTAGTTCTGAATCGTGTAAAAAAATGTACAATGCTAATAAATACATGAGGGTTTGATGAAACAAAGTGTTGTCACTTTCGTGGCCATGCTTAATTTGCATTGCGATTATGTACCTTCGAAAAGAGATCTGTCCGTGTCTCGCACCCCTGTGTATGTATTCGATTGATTATCGAGAGGCAGGGTGGGTGGGGGTCTGTGTGACCATACATCCCCACGCTGATTAGTGAGGGTTGAACTGGAAGGGGGGGGGGGCGCGCGGTGTGGGTGCAATAGAATCGGTTCAGATATCAATTCGCCATCGACGACTGTCAGCCGTGACTGGGAATCGAACTCGGGGGGGCGAGGTTCACGGCGCAGCTGGGTCACCGGGACGCAAATCCTTCGCCCCGGCGAGCGGCAAAAAACGAATCGCGACCCTTATCCTGGGCCTAATAAAAGTGGCCCAAACTCCGACCAACACGCGTCGGGGCCCTGTTGCTGTTTGTCGAGCAAGAACCCTAACACACGCACGGTGGCGGGGCGTGGCATACGCGAGCCAAGGCAACGCTTGAGGGCTCCAAGTGGTTCAGGGGGGGGCCTTAGATTCGTGAGAGCACGGACGCCACAGATCCCAATAGAAGCCACAGCTGGGCCCGCTCACCCTGGAGCCAAAGGCGGCGGTGGACGTGTGTGTATGTGTGTGGGGAGACGCGTGTCCAGGTGTGTGTCGACTCGGCCTCAACTGAGTACCTGGCGCGGTGTGTAAACAAACGCCGCTGGGGAGACAAAGGCGACCGGGCGTGGTCCTGGCCACCCACTCCCTCGTGTGCTGTGCCGGCCTTCATAGGTACTGCTGCTCGCTAACAGCACTTGCCCCAACAGTCTGTTAAGGCTATAAATGGGATTTTTTTATATATATAGCAGGGGTGGGGAACGTCCAGCCCGCGGGCCGTATAAGGCCCGGGGAATCATTTGGTGTGGCCCTGCCAAGGTAATCGCAGGCGGGACTCGAAATTAAATAAATCTAGGAGCAAAGCTGGAAAAGCAGCTGCGAGTAGCAACGTCGTCAATTCCGGCTAACATCATCACACGCCTCACCAAAGAGAAGCAGTTCAAGCCATCACATTATGGGGTGAGTTAATTAAATGTGTGACCAAATATAACGGTCTAATTTTAAGTTGATAATGTTGTATGGCCCGCGAATGATGTTATAAATATCCAAATGGCCCTTGGCAGAAAAATAAAGTTCCCCACCCCTGGTGTATAGGTACACATTCGTGTGTTTGTGTATTTTTTTTGTCTACAGTTTATGATCGACAGGCCCAAAGGGCTTAAACGTTATACGTTCAGCAATGAGCAGCACTCTATAAGTGAAAATATACCTTGACTTGAGCAGGGTTATAGGAGCTTGCGGAAAAGAGGCGGGGGAAGGGGGGAATTGCAAAGTGGAGCAGTGAGAAGGGAGCAGCAGCAGAGAGAGAGAGAGAGAAACGTTGTGACCTGCAGTGTGGTGGTTGGACACAGTGTGGTGAGCTGGTGAGTGAGTGGGTAGGAGAGTGGGTGAATGAGTGAGTGGGTCAGTGAACGAGTAAGTCAACGGGTGAACGAGCGAGTGGGTGGGCGAGTGAGCGAATGATCGGGTTAGTGAGTTGTGAGTTGTCCTGCGGTGTGGTGAGTGGATGAGTGAGCGAGCGAGCGAGTGGGTGGGGCAGTGAATGAGTGAGTGAACGGTTGAGTGAGCGAACGAGTGAGTGGGTGAGTGAGAGAATTAGTGGGCGAATGATCGGGTTAGTGAGTTGTAAGTTGTCCTGCGGTGTGGTGAGTAGATGAGTGAATGAGCGAGTGAGTCGGTGACTGAGTTGTGCGTTGTCCTGCGGTGTGGTGAATGGATGAGTGAGTGAGCTGTTGTGGCCAGCGGTGTGGTGGTTGAACCCGGTGGGCGAGATGAGACAGTCGGTCTGGTGGACACAGAGTCATCAACGCAGGTGAATCGAGGAATGAAAGAGTGAAGTTCACGGGAATAGTAAATCGCGGAAGTGGCGACGGACGAGTGACAGGGAGGTGGCCGATTGCCGGTGAGCGAGTGAGTGACTGGAGTGAGATTAGGGTGTCTGGGTGTGTGTACACAACAGAGGGTTTACCCCATGCGGACGTTCATGGTGAACACCTCATTTGAGACCCCAAACATCGCAACCCTCCCAGCTTGAACGTTCCTCATCCCTCTCCTCGAAGGCACCGGTGGTGTGACCATAAACCGCATGACAACATCAACAGCAGGCCGACGGTGCACCCCATCTCCTTCGTGAATGGAAAATTAAAGACTCAATATTCATGACACTTTCATTTTAGGTAGCGCCATTCGCGCTAATAGCACCCTTATAACGCCATACGTTAATTTCACATAAGGACCAACATCCCATGTACAGCCACGACCAAGCAAATTTAAACCCTGCGACGAACAGACAGCAGCGCGATTTTGGGCCGTGCAACGCACCCTATGGACCCGTATATTAAACACATAGAGACAACATAGAGATGCATAGAGATACATAGAGACCTTATCGTAAACTGACTGTGGCCTGCACTCCTTCGGTGGAAGAGGAGGAACAGCGACACGACACGAACTTTCTCTCTGCTGAAGCCCTCTCGTCGTGGCTAGCAGCAGCGCCTCGACATTGGCATTCGGCCCCTGAACGTATCGCCATCCGCAAGAAGATAGAGATACACAGAGATACATAGAGACCCATAGATATAAATAGAGACCCAGAGATATATAGAGACCCGTAGAGAATTTTGACTTAAAACTTTCGTGACTGCAGGAATTCATACTCTTTGGTTCTATCGGTAAAGTCACGCAGATAGAAAAAATAATAAAAATAAAAACCACGACGTTTCGATCGCAACATCATCCTGATGACGACCGCTTGTGTTGCCATCGAAACGACGTTGTTTTTATTTTTATTATAACTTTTTCTCTATCTAAGTAACTTTACCGAAAGAACAAAAGAATATGGAGACCCATAGAGACTCAATGAGACGCATAGAGAGATACATTAAAGACAAGCCACAGCAGAGTGATTGTGGGCCATGCAATTCGAGCTATGAACCCGCACAGTAAACCCATAGAGACACATAGAGATACAGAGACTCACAGAGATACGTAGCGATTCACAGAGACCCATGAGAGATACATTAAAGACAAACCACAGCAGTGTGATTGTGGGCCATGCAACTCGAGCTATGGACCCGCACAGTAAACCCATAGAGACACATAGAGATACAGAGACTCACAGAGATACGTAGCGATTCACAGAGACCCATGTGAGATACATTAAAGACAAGCCACAGCAGTGTAATTGTGGGCCATGCAACCCGAGCTATGGACCCGCACAGTAAACCCATAGAGACACATAGAGATGCATAGACTCATAGAGACGCGGAGAAAGATACACACATATATAGAAACACATAGAGATACAGAGACTCACAGAGATACGTAGAGATTCACAGAGACCCATGTGAGATACATTAAAGACAAGCCACAGCAGTGCGACTGTGGGCCATGCAACCCGAGCTCAGCAGGACCCACACAGTAAACCCATTTTGATCTGCGCTCCTTCAACGGAGGAGGAGGAACAGCGACACGACACGAACTCTCTCTCTCTCTCTGCTGAAGCTCTCTCGTCGCTGAACGTATTGCCACTGCCATCATGCGCAATAACTAAAAAAAAGACTGAACTCTTTTTTTTTATTTCACCAGGTAAGGTCCCACTGAGCTGTTGTGTAACTCTTGTTCAGAAGCGACCTGGCAATCACAAATGATAGCTCAACCAAGTGGCTTATCATCGTCGCGTGGAAATGTTTAACAGCCAAGTACTCTGAAAGACACACGTTGATTCTAAGTGCGGAGGGAAAAAAACCGCAGGATGCGGAGAAAAATCCACGCGACCACGGGGAGAGGGAAGGACATGAAGACTCCAAATATACAGCAGGCGTCAGGGTCGGGATCAAAACTCCTGTATACCAGGCGAGGTAGTTAACATCTCGCCACCGATGCGTCTCATCCTGCAGGCAAGTCAAGGAATGGAACGCGTCCAAGAGGATGCCTACGTGCTGCAGCTGGATGGATTGTTACATCGCAAGATCGTGAGAAGTAGCCCCAAGGCTTTGGGGAGGCCCTTCATCCACAAATGGTTTTAACAAGGCTGATGATGACGATGATTACGCCGATGAAGTTCAAATTGGGTGAGGATGGGTATGGAGATTTTTTTTTAAAACTACATCTTTTACGCGTTGGCTCATCTGCTGTGAGCTTGTAGCTTTTTTTTGGTCTCATCTCCCAGGAGTGCGTCAGGGTCGTGATCAAAACTCCTGCATACCAGGCGAGGTAGTTAACATCTCGCCACCGTGCCGCCCTCTGATGAGACCGGACTCCACGACAACCACCACCAACCACACTCCCAAAACTGACACCACGCACAGACCCTCCTCCTCTTCCTCCTCCTCGTCTCTCTCTTTCCCTCTCTCAGGCGCGCGACCGGGATCCGCTCGCTCACCCTGCAGCCAAAGGTTCGCTGCGCCGGCCTCTCGTTGAAGAAGTCCTCCACCGTGCCCGTGAGCACCACGGTGGCCGTGCGTTGTCTCCGCTGCAGGGTGCCCTCGTAGCACGGCTGCTGTTGCTGCTGCTGCTGCTCAGCCGAGGACATCGTCAGCAGGAGCAACGGGAGCAGCAACAACGGCAGCTGCTGCAGCGCAGGCGGTGACGCTGCGGGCATGGTTGAGCGGTCGTTTTGCAGGAGATGGGAGACTCGGCGACTCCTAATAAAGACACAGACAAAGGTCGCCCGTATAGATTTGAGCAGGACTGCTGTTGGTGGGGCAAGTGCTGTTCGCGAGTGGCACCATAATGAAGGCCGGCATGGTGGTCAACACCACGTCCGGCCGCCTTTGTTTCCCCAGTGGCCATGTTTACACATCGTCACCAGGTACTCATTGAGCGGTTCAAACAATCATTGCTGGTGCCGAACTCGTGTGGCCGGGTTCGTAGCGCAGTGCGCTACCGCTCCCCATACACACAATCATATACATACTTACACAACATACACACCTATATTCAATCATCCCCTGCAAAGCCACCGTTGACTGTTGGGGCAAGTGCATTCAGAGAACACACGCCTCGACACATACCGATACACAAAGACAAAGTTACCCCGTGTAGCCTTAACAGACTGTTGGAGCAAGTGCTGTTAGCCAGCACCTATGAAGGCCGGCATGGCACACGAGGGGGTGGGTGGCCAACACCACGCCCGGCCGCCTTTGCCTCCTTAGTGGCGATGTTTACCGATAATTATCGTCACTGGTGTTTGCCGTGAGTGGGATTCGAACCTGGGTCACCAGGTTCGTAGAGCAGCGCGCTAACCGCTACACAAACGCTCCCCACAGATAATAGTAACAGATAATAGTACACACACACACCTACATACCTGTGCGCGCACGTTGCGTTGAGCAGTTCCGCCCGTTCCTTCTCCCTCGCTTCTCTCCGCTTCGCCTCTCTTGCCCCTCTCCTGCTCAGCTGTGCGCGCGCGCCCGGTCTACCTGTCCGCGTCTGGTCTACCTGTCCGCGTCTGGTCTACCTGTCCGCGTCTGGTCTACCTGTCCGCGTCTGGTCTACCTGTCCGCGTCTGGTCTACCTGTCCGCGTCTGGTCTACCTGTCCGCCTGGTCTACCCTGCGTACCTACAGCCTTCTGGCACCACCCCCCTCCGAGACACGCGTCACTGTCGCCCCCCCTCCCCCCCACACACCGCTCACACCTTGCCTCCCTACCGACTACTCCTAGCGGCAGGCGTCTGCCTCCCCACCCACCCTTACCCACTCAGCGACTCGCCAGCAAAACCAACTCCCAACGTCAGTCTAAGCAAGACCCCCCCCCCCTCCACCTCCCTCCCCCTCCCCCCCTGGCTGTCAATCAAGCCGCTAGCAGAGTGAAAGTCTCCCTCCCTCTCCAAAGACGTGGGTCACTGCGGTTTGGCGAGGGTTCGGTGGTGAAGGTTTTGTGGGTTGGGGGGGAGAGAAATCCCAGGGACCTTACCCGCTGCAGATCTCACCGATGTTGGAGGCGCGTCCGGGCACAATCGAACAGATTCAGCGGATCGGCAGCACAACGCCAACTGCGCTACCCGCGACACCACTCGCGATCCACGCTTCGCCCGTGACCGGGTCGAAACGTTGTCCGAGAGTCCGTTGCGTTCTGTTGCGCGATGACGCTCGCGTAATGTCAACGAATTCAAGCGAAGGGAATCCTGCGTTGTATCTGATCCCTGGTGTTAGAAATAAAACAAAACCAAGCAAAACAAAGCCACCCTTCGTCCGTGCACCGCGAGAACTGCGCTCTGGATCCAGCCGCATCAGCCCCCTCGCTTATATATGCAGCTGCCATCTCGTATCGCGGGCTGGATTGCAAATGAGAGAGGGGGGGGGGACCCTCCAATTTAATCAGCTGAGCGGTTCTGTCTCCCTGCGACTGTGTGTTTGTCTCCTCGTGTGTCCGGGTGGCTGGCTGGCTGGGTGGCTGGCTGGCTGGCTTGCCTCGCCCAACTCCATCCCAGGCCTAACTTACTTACAGTGAGGGAAAAAAGTATTTGATCCCCTGCTGATTTTGTACGTTTGCCCACTGACAACGAAATGATCAGTCTATAATTTTAATGGTAGGTTTATTTGAACAGTGAGAGACAGAATGACAACAACAAAATATCCAGAAAATCGCATGTCAAAAACGTAAAAAAATTATTTGCATTTTAATGAGGGAAATAAGTATTTGACCCCTCTGCACAATATGACTTAGTACTTGGTGGCAAAACCCTTGTTGGCAATCACAGAGGTCAGACGTTTCTTGTAGTTGGCCACCAGGTTTGCACACATTTCAGGAGGGATTTTATCCCACTTCTCTTTGCAGATCTTCTCCAAGTCATTAAGGTTTCGAGGCTGACGTTTGGCAACTCGAACATTCAGCCCCCTCCACAGATTTTCTATGGGATTAAGGTCTGGAGACTGGCTAGGCCACTCCAGGACCTTAATGTGCTTCTTCTTGAGCCACTCCTTTGTTGCCTTGGCCGTGTGTTTTGGGTTATTGTCATGCTGGAATACCCATCCACGACCCATTTTCAATGGCCTGGCTGAGGGAAGGAGGTTCTCACCCAAGATTTGACGGTACATGGCCCCGTCCATCGTCCCTTTGATGCGGTGAAGTTGTCCTGTCCCCTTCGCAGAAAAACACCCCCAAAGCATAATGTTTCCACCTCCATGTTTGACGGTGGGGATGGTGTTCTTGGGGTCATAGGCAGCAGTCCTCCTCCTCCAAACACGGCAAGTTGAGTTGATGCCAAAGAGCTCCATTTTGGTCTCATCTGACCACAACACTTTCATCCAGTTGTCCTCTGAATCATTCAGATGTTCATTGGCAAACTTCAGACGGGCATGTATATGTGCTTTCTTGAGCAGGGGGACCTTGCGGGCGCTGCAGGATTTCAGTCCTTCACGGCGTAGTGTGTTACCAATTGTTTTCTTGTTGACTATGGTCCCAGTTGCCTTGAGATAATTGGCAAGATCCTCCAGTGTAGTTCTGGGCGGATTCCTCACCATTCTCATGATCATTGCAACTCCACGAGGTGAGATCTTGCATGGAGCCCCAGGCCGAGGGAGATTGACAGTTCTTTTGTGTTTCTTCCATTTGCGAATAATCGCACCAACTGTTGTCACCTTCTCACCAAGCTGCTTGGCAATGGTCTTGTAGCCCATTCCAGCCTTGTGTAGGTCTACAATCTTGTCCCTGACATCCTTGGAGAGCTCTTTGGTCTTGGCCATGGTGGAGAGTTTGGAATCTGATTGATTGATTGCTTCTGTGGACAGGTGCCTTTTATACAGGTAACAAGCTGAGATTAGGAGCACTCCCTTCAAGAGTGTGCTCCTAATCTCAGCTCGTTACCTGTATATAAGACACCTGGGAGCCAGAAATCTTTATGATTGAGAGGCGATCAAATACTTATTTCCATCATTAAAATGCAAATCAATTTATAACATTTTTGACATGCGTTTTTCTGGATTTTTGTTGTTGTTATTCTGTCTCTCACTGTTCAAATAAACCTACAATTAAAATTATAGACTGATCATTTCTTTGTCAGTGGGCAAACGTACAAAATCAGCAGGGGATCAAATACTTTTTTTCCCTCACTGTAAGTCAACTATGCCCAGTGTTGTTTGTTAAGTTTCGCCGGGTTTTTGTTCTTATTCTTCTTCCCATCATTATCATAATGCAGGGTGCTTCAAAGCAAAATGTGAACACTTCTGAGAATTTGCAATAAATGTTGCTGCTTCCGGGCTCTGGAGATCACCTGGAGAAGATTCCAGGCCACGCGTTGACAACGATGCCGAACAAGTGGGGACTCTTTGACCTTTTGAAGCTGTTAACATTACATTTTGTTAGCATGTTACAGTGTATTATTATCCGTAATTTTTCTATTAAAACGATAGTCCCAAAACAGTGTTAACATTTTTTTGAAGCACTCCTGTAGTTTAGCACGTGGACTGTCGCGACCAATGTTACCCGCGATCTAACCCAAAAACCTCCTTTATGGATAATCACAATATACGCCACACTTTTCTGGAACGCTGCTGTCATCAACGTGCAAAAACAATTGGAGGGGGAAAAATAAAGACAAAGCCGTCACATTCTAGAGCTTACACAGTCGGGGTTGGGGGGCTAGGCACGTGGGGCCTCCGGATCCGAGGGGCCCCCTCAAAGGGTTGACGGAGTCTGGTCCCTCAAGGCGAGGTCTCACCGGGCATTTTTTGCCCCAGGCATTCAAAAACCTTTTGGGACGAGTCTGCTCAAGTGACAGTCGTCTGCTCAGGCCTCGCGCATGCGAGTGCGTGTCACGACGCGCCCTCTTACTGCCCGGTACTTCCTGTGTAATCATCATGATCATGATCGTCATCATCATCAGCCATGGTCAATCCACTGCTGGATGAAGGGCCTCCCAAAGCCGTCGCCATTCCACTCACGACCCCGCCGTGTGATAACCTCCATCCGGCACCCACCGTCACCGTCGCTCCATCTCCTCCGGACGTCTCTGAAAAAGTGCCTTGTAAGCTCATCGAATTCCTCCAGGAATAAATAAGGATTCTGATTCTTATCTCCTCGGTGGGCGATCTTCTCGTGCGCGTTCCACCCCATGGCCGAACCCTCGATCTTTACTGATGGTCACCTTCCATCATCCCTCACACAAGCGACGTCCCCACCCAAGCTCACATTCCTTGGCTGTCCGAAGGATATCCCTAACCTGCGTGCGTTCTCAAATTCACACCTTCATCTCCGTCTCGTCTCGTGTCTCGCGGACACAAGCCGTCCGAATTTCTTCCCAGCATGGCCCTGAACCCCCACCTGGTGGTCTCTCGCCACCACAAGTCAATCTCGCGATTGTGTCCGGCTGAGCCCGCCACCTTGAGGGCCCTGAAGGACCATTCTGTGTGTGTTCGTGCGTGTGGTCTTTAGAAGCCTTGAGACACATGCGTAGTGGGTTCACTTGAGAGACACACTGATTCAGGAGGCAACACGTTTATTCTACAACCACAACAGGGTAACTACAGAAATGGGTCAGGTCAGTCGGCACACTGCCTGACCCAGACGCAGCACGGCGGGTTCCATTCCAGCAGACAGCCCCGATGCAGCCCCAGGAACTCCCTTTTATGTCCCTCAGCGTGGCCCTGCTCCCCCTTCGGACTCGCCCCCATCCAGAACCTACTAGAAGGTTCTGGATCGCCTTCTACGTGTCCCCTGCCTGGCTCCGCCCTCGGCTACACCCCCTTCTGGAACTCACTAGAAGGTTGTGGGCCCTACAACACGTGTCCCCTTCGTCACCTTTGGCCTACATCCCATCACGTGCCCCTGCCGGCCAATCGGGCTACTACGTCCTCAATTGCCCCCTACTCTGCCAGCCCCAGAGACCTCCTCCATGACATCATCATATACTCTGCTGGCAGAGAGCGCTACTATACCCACTATTCCTCTCTCTGTCAATAGATGGCGCTAGGCACTGCAGTGACCCATTATATGTCACTACACATGTTTAAAGTGTGTCACAGAGTGGGCAGTCATGGGAGTCGTTTGACCATACTTCACCACGCTGGTTGGTGAACGGGGGTGGTGGGGGGTATGGGAGTGGGCGGGAGTGGGGGCTTCCAGAATCGGTTCAGATATCACTTGCCACTGATGTTAGCCGTGATCGGGAACCAAACTCAGGCCACCGGGCTCGCAGCGCATTGCACTAACCATTGTCCTACCGCTCCACCCCGTGTCATATAGGCACAGCTATTGGTCGTTTCTATTTAAAAATAAATACAAATACGGGTCTATAAAACAGAGGGGGTTTGGAGGAGTCTCGCGGGAGCGGTAGTATAGGAGGCGTGCGATTGGATTGGCAAGGACGGACACTGGGAGAGAGGAGACCCGGCCGCAAAAGACAGAATTCGAACTCGCAAATGCACGCAAATAAAAAAAAACCAATAGGGCTCACGAGGGGATGGGCGCATTTTCAAAGCCAATTAGCCAGAGTGCCGCAAAGCAGCCTTGGCAATATCAATTAGCTTATGGCATCTGGCACAGGCTGTGTCGGGCGTTTCCGTACTGCGGCGGTGGTGCACACGGAGATTCTTTTGTAAACCAGCCAAGCCCAGCTTCGACAATGGTGCTGTAACATCCCGTCACTGAACAGCATCCCGCCGTGCCAGCACGCAACGTGGATACTGCCAACTCACCGCCGTGCTGTGCCGATGAGCCCGAAAGGAGGGGGACGCTCGCGTAAGAAGCGATCGGGCGGCTGAAGCGGCCAGGAGACGCAGGCGGCTGCAACGGCTGAGGGCCTGGGTTTGAATCCAGGTTTCAGCTGCCCCGTGATTAAGCTGGGTTCTGAAGGGGAGCGAGTTGACGGTCTCAGTCCGGTCACCGATGAATGCATAAAATAACAATCACATTCAATTTGGTTCCGCGCGGTACTAGGTTTGGATAAATGACCATGCGCAGGATTAAAAAATATATATATATATATCGGTTCGACTGCCATGTGGTGAACCGTACTCCCAGTGGCAGGGCAGGAGATTTTGAAGGGGTCTCAGACGTAGCTCAGTGATATCCGCTTCCGTGGGGCCGTTGTTCAAATCGCGAAAAAATGGGTTACACTGCCCTGTGAGGGATCCGAATTTAATTCCTCGTCTCACGACGCGACGCCGACAAGCAAAGCGAGGATAAACGTTTGGGGAAAGAGTTGAACAATGAGCACGAGGACGAAAGCCTAGTACCGGACATTTGCGAGCGTCACCGTGCCGATGTAAATATATATAGAGCCACGCTCTCGGCTGTGGAACGCCCAAATGACTTTGCTTTTAACCAGGCCCCTTGCCGTGGGATTAGACGTGTCAATGTTCATAGGAGGAGCGCTTCCTTCATTGAATACCGATGGAAAAACAGCGGAAAACGAGGACTACAGATACGCGAATACGATCGGTTCCAGATAAGGAGATTGAATTAATGTTATTATAATGAATATATATTTTAATTATTATGCTTGCTAAACCAGGGAAGCCTTACTGAGTCTCAAGACTGGGTCTTGCCAAGTTGTCACTGTGGCGGGGTGCTGCTGCTGTTGTTTGTAACCCCACTTGACCAATTTGCAGGGATTTTTTCAGAATTGGGATCCTTTTGCCAATACCACTTCCATCGTACGTGGGAGGAAATTTGGAGAACGCGAGGAAACCCATGCGAAACAAGTGGAGACTACACAAATTTCACACAGAAAGGCGCCTCAGTTGGGAATCGAACCCAGGTTCCTTCCTACTGCGAGGCACAAGTGTCACCACCGCGCGTGAGAGTAGTGGTAAAAAAAAAGCGTTCACTGCTCTAAACGTACGGCGCGAATGAAGTTCAACCAAGATACAAATTGTAAGTGCACGTATTGCCTCTGCGTTTCAGCACAAGTCGATGACTGCATTGCATCCTCCTCCGCCAGCTGCTGCCCGTGCTAGTGGTCAGGGTAGTGTTTGTGTCGGGGCTCAACCACAAAGGCGATAACGCAATGAACAGACGAGCTAAAACGCCATCTGTCAACAGGTGGTGGTCACATCGTAGACGCAAAGCAGCTCCACAACACCGCGCACGTGACCGTATGTGAGCAGCATTGGCGTGCGACTTTTAATGTCATCATCGTCATCATCACCAGCCATGATCTATCCACCGTTGCACGAAAGCCTCTCCAAGCTTTCGCCATCTTTGCGCATCTGCGGCCGTCTGGAACGCTCTTCCTTCCGATATTTTGAAGCCACTGGAGCTATGCACTTTGAAATCTAGATTGAAAACTAATTTCATGAGAACTGCTCCTTGTGTTTCGTTTGTTGTCCTTCCCCCCCCGCACGATTGTCTACGTACTGTGACGAAGAAGTTCAACGTACGTACATCACTCACGGTCTTGTGATTCAACGACACATGGAGTGACGGCACACGAGCCGATTTCATCGCTCCATCTGCCTCTCGTCGAAAGTGTTCACTCCTTTAGCTGCCACTCCGTCGTTAGTCTCGACCACTGGCCATCATTTAGTAATGTACAGCCCTTTGTTTATGCATTGCCGAGCGGAGGCTTCCCCGTGCCTTGTCACCATGGGGGTTTGTCTGACCATACTTCACCATGCTGTTTTAGAGTATTTGGATGCTATACATTTCCACATGATAAGCCACTTCATTGGGATACCATTTGTGGCCAGGTTACTTGTGAAAAGGAGCTATATAGCTCAGTGGGCTTTTCCTGCTAAAATAAAAAAAATGGTTTCGTTTAGATATATATATGAAAACAAATGCTCAGTTTGGTCGGTGTGTGCGGGTTCGTGAAGGAACAGATTCCGATTTCACGCGACACTGAATGTTGGCCGTGGCCGGGACTCAAACTCAGTTTGCTGGATTCAGAGCCCAAAACACTGTGTGTGTGTGTGCGCGCAAGTGCCGCCACCCTGCTATGTGGACCAGGCGTCATTGAAGGTATCTCAAGAGGTAGCTCTATGGTATCCGCTTCAGTGGGCCGTTCTCTATAACACCAACGGCTTCCCATGACGCCGATGGCACAATCGGGATTAAAATTCGGGGAAACTTACAACAAATGCTTGCAGTGGACAACACCCAGCTGTGGGTATGTTGAACTTCTTTCCCACCATACGTAGCCAACCGTGCTAATCGGGGGGGGGGGGGGCGTGGGCGGAGGGTGCGGGGGGGATGGGGGGGGGCGAAGAGAATGGGGCGGGGGCGGCGGGGGGACGGGGCGGCAGGGGAGGGACGGGGTGGGGGGCGAAGAGAACGGGGGGGGGGGGGACGGGGTGGGGCGGGGGGTGTGGCCTTGCATTTGACAAAGCAACGCGACCACTTTCAGAAGCCTCCCTTCCTCGCGATGAATGCGCAGCAATTTGGAAGATAAAAAAAAGCAAAATTCAGCACAAAAAAAAGGAAGCCAGCTCAGCAGATTCCTCCTCCGCCTCCTCCCCCACCACCACATCGCGGTCTCTGTCCAGCCCCCACAGTCCAATTGTAGGAGAGAGATTCGTCGGAATAGCACGCACACGGCGATTTCAGTCATTTACCGGGGAAGAAGAGGGGGAGGAAAAAAAAACCGATGCGCGTTTTGCGCAGCGGCGCAAACCGCTTGGCAACTGAAAGGCGGAGAGGCGACGTTGAGAGGAAGGGAGAAAAAAAACAACCCCAAGAAGGCCGCACAACGGAAGGCGAAATATGTAACCTTGCTTTTGTGTCCGCAGCACGTGTGGACAAGGGGTTATTATAGCGTCGTACGTTTCCATAGCCAGCGGTCGTTTAGAGTATTAATTTGAATTTGCGATGTCACTGCATTCCATCCATCACCAGCGAGGATTGTTAAATATCTTCATAAAATCATTAAGTAGATTAACGGCAGAATGGAAATTTAATAGTTTGCCTTTTAGCTTAATTACCTAGTGCCCGAGGAAATTGACGATGGCGAAAGATTTGCTCACACGTGGGGGGTAGGGGAGGTCGGTTGTAAGTGGTGGGGCCGACGATTCGCGAACCGTGCGAGTAACTCGGTCACCCGAGTTCGACTCCTGAGCATGACCAACATCAGTCACGACCGATATCAGATCCTGGTCCTGGACAATCCACGACTTTTCCAACCCACGCCGCTGTTCCAGATTGGTTGAAGTATGGGGGAGGAGGGGGTGGCTGTATCCAGTAATAGACTGGCAAAGGGTTTTTAAATTTAATAAAAACATTCTCTATTACTGGAATAGTGAGAACATTAACGGCAAGAAACTGCAAATGATTGCTGTAATGCACACCCTTGAATAGAGCAAGTGTCGTCTGATTTCTAGTGGAGCTTTACTGCCCTCTGCTGATCTGATGGACTTTACCCAATAGAACCAAAGAGAATGTCCTCTTTGGTTCTATTGGGTAAAGTCACGTACCTACGTGACTTTACCCAATAGAACCAAAGAGAATGGATCCTTGCAGTCACGAAAGCTTTAAATCTAGAACTGATGGACATTGCCAGCATTTGGAACTCCCAGAGCCAGAGATGGTCCAGCGGATTGCGGCGTTCTTCATTGCAAGGTCCCCGCGAGTCAGTGGCGACCCCTGGTGGCCTTCAGTGCGACCTCCGACGAGTGACAACACCACCCCAATCATACTCTTTGGTTCTTACGGTAAAAAAAATGTGTTTTTCTACCTACGTGACTTTACCGAAAGAATTAAAGAGTATGGATTCCTGCAGTCACGAAAGCTTCAAATCAAGATATTACCACCCCATCATCATCATCGAGCTGTCAAACCTCCAATGGTTTCAAATGTGTAGCAGCCCTCACAGACTGCTGATGTCTTATCGGCGAAAGTGCACCCCCCCCCTCTCTGAAAATCAGCGAAGAACAATGACTTAGTGAGCTAACTACTGTGCAGCCCCGTGACCCCAAACATTTGTCCGAAATCAGTGTTTTCAATAATCATTCGTAGTGGCAATATTATAAACGCCAATTATTTCCACAAAACGACGCACCGAGTCTGAAGACTCTTCGTGAGGAGGGCAACCGGCCACACATTTGGGATGTTTGGTTCATGCCATGAATGAGAGCGTGGTGCTGGCCACTCAGCCTCCTTCGTGTGCCGTGCAGGCCTTCAAAGGTGCTCGCTAACAGCACTTGCCCCAACAGCCTGTTACAAGACATATGGGGGATCTTTTGTCTTTTTTTGTGATAGGTTTAAAGGTGAAGCGGTGGCACCGCTCGTATCAGTGGCGAAGTATATCAAAACTGACACTGCCCTCTGCGCTTTCAGCAACTCGCACTCAACAGTGTGGTGAAGTAAGGTAAAACAAAACAACACCCACAATCTAGATTTGAAGTTTTCGTGACTGCAGGGATCCATACTCTTTGGTTCTTTCGGTAAAGTCATAACAAGGTAATACCGATCGCATTTACACTCACATCTGCTGCTGTCACTTCTCCTAACGCTAAACGGATCTTGTTTAAAGCCAGCCTATCGCTAATCTCAGAGAGAATACGATTGCTCCGATTTGAACTTGATAATTTATACAAGACTCTCTTACAATCACACTTAAAATTAACATATAAAATGTCCACTTCTGATTGGGACCATATAGATAACATGACAGTCTCCTCTGCTAATTCAACGTCAACCAAATGTAAAGTTAACTTGATCGCTAAATTCAACCTCCTGTTAAAAAAGAAGCCAGATCCACACGTCAAAAAGTGAGATGTTAACAAAATTGTCATCAATCAGAGTAACATCCCAATTTCCGACAGCCTAAAATCGGTACTAGCTAAAGGGTTGAATTTCGCAGTCACCCCTAAACATATCCCAGTGGATGATATAATCTCCCAGGTCGACGTAGCCCTCAAAGGCTTGGGACACATCGCAACAGACGTTGCTAGATCTGAAATTGCCACCATCCTTAAAAATGCTAAGAAACCCATTAGTAACATCAGCAAAGACGAGTGCGCTCTGAACTCGCAAAATTGAAAACGAGAGATGACATAGTCATCCTCTCGGCCGACAAGGGCAAAGCTACTGTCATCATGGATAAACCACATACAACAACAAAATCCAGGACCTTCTTAATGATGGCAATTACAACAAAATAAGCAAAGATCCTACTAACAGCCATGCTAAAAAAACCAACAATATCATGACCAATAATAAAGTATTAAAGCTTTCGTGACTGCATAAAATTACTCATTGTTTTTTTCGGTAAAGTCACATATGTAGAAATACAATAAAATGATATTAAAACAAAAAACAATCACGACGTTTCGATCACAACGCAAGCAATCTTCATTAGGTGTCAAGAACAAAACACGGAGGTAAATACAACAACAAGATGAGAGACGAGAATTCAATAAAGCTGGAAAAAACATTATGTGAAGCACATCGAGTCAGGCCAACAACACAGTAAGACACTTTCTGGTGGACCACGAATTTCAGTAGAGTGTTAAATTTCGTGTTCAACCTTTGGATTACACATACCAGCATAGATAGAATGAAAAATACGAGGTACAAGGTCAGTAGAAATACATATACAAGTCCACCAAGAGGAAAGGAGGGAGGAAAGACGGACAGGGAGGCAGAGAGAGGGGGGAGGGCGGAGGGATGAACAGAAGCTTAAATAGGAAATACGGTTGGAGGGGGGGAGGGGCCAGAGCGAGAGCGGCAGCTCAAACACGCACATCTTACACATACAAAACGGCAGCTCAAAAAAGGACCACCTCTTGTAAATACAAAACGGCAGCTCAAAAAGGGCACATCTTACACATAATTACAATGGTAACTTCCCCGTAGAAGTGTGATAATAAAGTATTAAAGCTTTCGTGAATGCATTAAATTACTCATTGGTTTTTTCGGTAACTCAGCTCACTTGGTCTCTCTAATCAAGGGGATTTCACTGTCCCCAGATGATTTTCTCGTCAGCTTTGATGTATCTTCTTTGGTTCTTTCAGTAAAGTCACGTAGAATGAGAATAAAATAATAAAATAACACGATAAAATTCTCACGACGTTTCGGCCACAACGCAAGCGGCCGTTTTCAGGTGAAAGGTACAGAACTGTCGGGACGACAGAGCTTCAATGAACGATGTTAAGATTCGTAGCGACTTTTAAGCTGGTTGGGAGAAGTGAGACACCTTGACAAAGGGGTTTACATATCAAATAGCTGAGGGATTAGCTTGTGACTGGTCACGGAAATGGCTATGTTTAAGTCAAAACCTACACATCCACAGAGGCAACTAATAATTTAGCATTGAAATAGCTAAGGGATTAGCTTGTGACTGGTCACAGGAATGGCTATGTTAAAGTCAAAACCTACACATCCACAGAGGCAACTAGTAATTTAGCATTGAAATAGCTAAGGGATTAGCTTGTGCAAATAGCTAAGGGATTAGCTTGTGACTGGTCACGGAAATGGCTATGTTAAAGTCAAAACCTACACATCCATAGAGGCAACTAGTAATTTAGCATTGGAATAGCTAAGGGATTAGCTTGTGACTGGTCACAGAAATAGATGTTAAAGTAAAGGCCTACACATCCACAGAGCTTCAATGAACGCTGTTAAGATTCGTAGCGACTTTTAAGCTGGTTGGGAGAAGTGAGGCACCTTGACAAAGGGGTTTACATATCAAATAGCTGAGGGATTAGCTTGTGACTGGTCACGGAAATGGCTATGTTAAAGTCAAAACCTACACATCTAGAGAGGCAACTAGTAATTTAGCATTGAAATAGCTAAGGGATTAGCTTATGACTGGTCACAGAAACAGATGTTAAAGTCAAAGCCTACACATCCACAGAGGCACCTCGTACATGGACGCCAAAGGGGGCTGCAACAACTCAACTGTCATACAGCAAAGCGATGTGAAAAACCGAATTCTAAATTACATCAATATAATAAATGTACTCAATATATTCTTCAATAAGCTGAGCTATTAACATTAACTGGGTATACACTACAATATATAATGAATATCATATAGTAAACCAATAAAAACTAAAATATAAACTACCTCAATGTTATATCAAAATGTTATACTGGTAGGAACGAAGTTGTAAACTGAGTGTACCAGCCTGCAATAGATTAATGTGTCCGTCCGTCCGTCCCCTTTCAATACTTTAACGAAGTGAAATCTCGTGCTGTTGGGTGTAATCAGCAATAGACAGCGCAGAGACTTGTCCTACCAGCCCACCCTGCAGGGACCTGTTATGGTGAAAAAAACGGGTTGATTCTTACCTTCCACTTCAGCACCACGGACAGCTACGTTCAGACGGACGAGTCCATCCATGGTTGGAGCGGAGCAGGCAGGAGGGGAGAAACAGCTGCGAGGCGCTGTTATACTCCATGTAATAAACTACACCATTAACCGTGGTGTGAGAGTTTTTAAGAGTCATTGCCAGCAAAAGAGCTGCGGTCTGAAGGTCCTCCTAAAATACAATTATTTAAGAACCGAAATGGTTTAAAACATCTTTCCAATGGTTTCTAAGCCAGAATCCATCTTCTCGGTTGAAATTGTCTCTGTGTTTGTATATGTGGATGGCCTCATGAACGAATCTCTCATGGTAGCCGGTTGGTTTGCAAAGAACCTCTGTCTTGGAGAAGTCAATGTCATGTGAACTCACTGAATTATAACAGTGATCTGCCACGGCAGAGGAGTTCGTTCTACCGTGTTTCAAGTCTGCTTTATGTTCGCGGAGGCGGTCCGAGATATGTCGTTTGGTTTCTCCAATGTAGCTACTACCACAGAGGCACTTTAGTTTATAAACGCCCGGGTACTGTATGTCTGGAACAGCATCTTTTACAGATGGAACCAGATCACGGATTTTATGTAGTGTTGAATCGGACCTGGATCTTGTGTTTATTCAGGATTTTGGAGATCTTTTAGTGACCCCTGCAATGGAGGGTAAGGTGATGGTTTTGAGTGGCTCCGCAAGAGGATCCTTCTTCCTGACTGGAGTGATGGCTTTGCGGATTGTGTAGTCGGAGTAACCATTAGCTCTGAGAGCCTGGTGTACGTGCTTGAGTTCACTGGTAATGTGTTCTGGTCGGAAATGCATTGGGCTCTATGGTATAGAGTCTTGATGAGTGAGTTCTTCTGGGATGGATGGTGGTGGGAATCCAGTTTCAAGTAGGCATCTGCATGGGTAGCTTTCCTGTAGACAGAGTGGCTCATTGAACCATCAGGTCTCCTTTTAATTAAGACATCCAAAAAGGGTAGTTTGCCATCTTTTTCGACCTCCATGGTAAATCTGATGGCTGGGTGTATGGAATTGATGTGGTCGCGGAATTGGTCTAGAGCAGGCTGGCCATGTGGCCAGATGACAAAAGTGTCATCCACGTACCTCTTCCATAAGGTCGGGCGTAGAGTGGCAGTCTGGTTGGCGTCAGTTTCGAATTTTTCCATGAATACGTTGGCTACAACCGGAGATAGGGGGGAGCCCATTGGGGTGCCCTCAGTTTGTTTGTAGAAAGTTCCATTCCAGGTGAAGTATGTGTTGGTTAAGCTATGTCTCACCAGGGGGGTACATCAGTGTGCAGTCCTTGATGAACCAGGTCTTCAATGATAGCGATGGTGTCAGGTACCGGAACTTTGGTGAACAAGGACACCACGTCAAAACTGACAAGCAGGTCGTCTGGGGACAGGGAAATGCCTTTGTTTGTCGATATCAGGTGAGTGGAATTTAGTACCGCAGAGGTGGTTTTTCCAGTGAAAGGTCGCAGTATATCAGCAAGAAAACGTGCCAGTTTATAGGTGGGGGAGTTGATAGTAGAGATGATGGGACGAAGGGGTGTATCTTCTTTGTGTATCTTTGGGAGGCCATATCATCTTGGTGGTCTGGCAGCAGAGGGTTTCTCACACCACGGTTAATGGTATGGTTTATAACATGGAGTATAACAGCGCCTCGCAGCTGTTTCTCCCCTCCTTCCTCCTCCGCTCCAACCATGGATGGACTCGTCCGTCTGAACGTAGCTGTCCGTGGTGCTGAAGTGGAAGGTAAGAATCCACCCGTTTTTTCACCATATAACATTGTGATATAACATTGAGGTAGTTTATATTTTAGTTTTTATTGGTTTACTATATGATATTCATTATATATTGTAGTGTATACCCGGTTAATGTTAATAGCTCAGCTTATTGAAGAATATATTGAGTACATTTATTATATTGATGTCATTTAGAATTCGGCTTTTCACATCGCTTTACTGTATGACAGTTGAGTTGTTGCAGCCCCCTTTGGCGTCCATGTACGAGGTGCCTCTGTGGATGTGTAGGCTTTGACTTCAACATAGCCATTTCCATGACCAGTCACAAGCTAATCCCTCAGCTATTTGATATGTAAACCCCTTTGTCAAGGTGCCTCACTTCTCCCAACCAGCTTAAAAGTCGCTACGAATCTTAACAGCGTTCATTGAAGCTCTGTGGATGTGTAGGCCTTTACTTTAACATCTATTTCTGTGACCAGTCACAAGCTAATCCCTTAGCTATTTCAATGCTAAATTACTAGTTGCCTCTGTGGATGTGTAGGTTTTGACTTTAACATACCCATTTCCGTGACCAGTCACAAGCTAATCCCTCAGCTATTTGATATGTAAACCCCTTTGTCAAGGTGCCTCACTTCTCCCAACCAGCTTAAAAGTCGCTACGAATCTTAACAGCGTTCATTGAAGCTCTGTGGATGTGTAGGCCTTTACTTTAACATCTATTTCTGTGACCAGTCACAAGCTAATCCCTTAGCTATTCCAATGCTAAATTACTAGTTGCCTCTGTGGATGTGTAGGTTTTGACTTTAACATAGCCATTTCCGTGACCAGTCACAAGCTAATCCCTCAGCTATTGATATGTAAACCCCTTTGTCAAGGTGCCTCACTTCTCCCAACCAGCTTAAAAGTAGCAACGAATCTTAACATCGTTCATTGAAGCTCTGTCGTCCCGACAGTTCTGTATCTTTCACCTGAAGACGGCCACTTGCGTTGTGGCCGAAACGTCGTGAGAATTTAATTGTGTTATTTTATTATTTTATTCTCATTCTACGTGACTTTACCGAAAGAACCAAAGAAGATGAATCCTTGCAGTCACGAAAGCTTCAAATCGAGCTTTGATGTAGTTTCTCTGTGTCACCAAGGTTCCTGTGCTTGACACTTTAGCAATAATTGAAGATTTAGTCCAACAGGGACTGAATCCTGATGTTCCTACTCTGGTTAGGCACTGCCTTACCAACACTTCACCTGGAATGGTACTTTCTACAAACAAAATGAAGGTACCCCCATGGGTTCCCTCTTATCACCAGTGATAGCGAATGTTTTCATGGAGAAATTTGAAACAGATGCCGTCCAGACATCCACCCTACGTGGAAGAGATATGTAGATGACACTTTCGTCATTTGGCCACATGGCCTGTCAGCATTGAACCAATTTCTCAATCACGTTAATTTAATTACACCCAATAATCAAATTCACCATGGAAGTGGAGAAGGATGGTACGCTACCATTCCTTGATGTTTTGTTTGAGAAGAGACCTGACGGTCTACAGGAAAGCCACCCACACAGATTCCTATCTGAAACCTGATTCCCACCACCATCCGGCACAGAAGAAATCCTTCATCAAAATACTGCACCATAGGGCCCACGGCATTTCTGACCAACACCACCTAGCCAGTGAACTAGAACACGTACACCAGGCCCTCAAGATGAATGGGTACTCGGACCGCATTATTCGCAAAGCTGTTTCTCCAACCATGGAGAAACAACCCCCTGAGAAGCCGATCAAAACCATCACGTTACCATACATAGCAGGTGTTACCAAAAAGATTTCCAAAATCTTAAACAAACACAAGATCCAGGTCCAATTCAATACAGTACACAAAATCCGTGATCTAATCCCATCTGTGAAGGATGTCATTCCTGACATGCAATATCCTGGAGTCTACAAACTAAGTTGCACCTGTGGTGGCTGTTACATTGGGGAAACGAAACGACATGTCTCGGACCGTGTTCGCGAACACAAGGCAGTTCTGAAACACGGCAAAACCAATACCTCTGCCGTGGCTGACCATTGCTATAACGCTGTGGGCTCGCGTGACATTGTTTTTTTCCGAGACCAAGGTACTCTGCAAACCTTCGGGCTACGATCAAAGGTTTGTTCATGAAGCCATCCAGATATATAAACACAGACATAACTTCAACCGAGAAGATGGATACAAATTGAGCAATCATTGGAAGGATGTTATTAACCAGGTAAAACCTTAACTGCTTTATGGTTTTGATTTAAAGCTTTCGTGACTGCAGTAATTCATATTCTTAGTTTTTTCGGTAAAGTCACGTTGAAGAGAAACAACAAAATAACAAAATATATATAAAACAAAAAACTAAGAATATGCTTTATGGTTGTTGCCTTCATATCCGCATCTCCAGTTTCTTCAGCCTCCCACTCCTAGCCCCGCCCACTCCCCCCCCCACCCCCCCGGCATTGTCTGCTCGTCCCCTAAACGCTCTCGCAGTGCTCCCCTCTCCCTACCCCACCTCACTATCTCCCCCCCCCTCGCTCCTTCCCCCTCTCTTACCTATAAAGCCTCTTGTCAACGGCAGCCCCTTTTGCCCACTTCAGCAAATTGTTTCTTGCTGTGGTTGTCCCAACTGATGACGGACGCTTGTGTTGCGCCCGAAACGTCGTGATTTAATTAATTTTATACCCACGTGACTTCACCGAAAACAACAGCCCCTTGATCAATCGAGATGGTGAGGGGGGGGAAACCTTCATCCATTGGTGGGCGGATTGAGAGTGTCTAGAAGTGGCTTCATGTGGGAATCTGGGGAAAAGCCAGCACCACGCTGCTGTAAACAAGGGGGTGGCACTCTGCCTTGCCGCATTAAATTAAATGTTTTAAGTTTGCTTATTTACCCAGGAGTTTCATGACTCTTTTTCAGAAAGATCCTGCCAAACCACGAGTATATTTTTGGTATTCTTGGTTCTTTCGGTAAAGTCACGTAGAAGGGAAACAATAAAATAATAAAAAAAATATTGTTTCCCCTCTACGTGACTTTACCGAAAGAACCAAGAATATGAATCCCTGCAGTCACGAAAGCTTTAAATCTAAATTAATATTTCTGGTATTCGCGCCGATATTGTCGTGCATTGATCTAGGTGCGCATGTACCCATCATCAATAGGATCCCTGTGTTCGTGGATGCGAGACATTTTATCGGTGCCCCTGGTAATCGATTCTTTTAAAGCGTCACGTTGGCACCAAACGAGTGAGATGAGGGGGGGGGGAACTAGGAGAGTGTGTGGAGGGGAGTAGAGTGAGATGAGGGGGGATAGGTAGGCAATGGTTAGCTATTAAAAGCTTCATTTGAAATCTCTGGTCTGCATAAGTGTAACTCAACAGAGTGTTGGCTCTTGTTCACGACTTCCACGCAGCATCACACACGTGCCTACATTGTGTGAACCAAAAGCTCACCAACGAGTTACGGAGAGCACAAAATCAGGCCGAGGCTGTCGGCGAAATTTATTAAGTTAACTTCTTTTCAATATAACGTACACTCCTCTGTCGTATTGTTAGATCGCATACACACAAATGTGTGCACGTGAGGGTGAATTCGTGGATGCCAGAAGTAAATCAAATCTCACGCAAGTGGATTACAGTCAATATATTTGTAATCAAACCAGAGAGGTTATTGCGACAAATCTCTTTCGGCAACGGAGACATTTTTAAAAATCTAAAATGCACAAAAACATACAAACTTGCACACACAAGCAAAAAACCCCATTAAAAAAAAACATAATCATTTGTATGCTCAAAAAAACTATTTAAAATATTTAGTAGATGTCATATTTTGCAACAGGCACAATTGGCGTTTGCAAAATTGCGGTGGTCATAATGCAGGCCTTTGATGCTGCATATTGGAGCGCAGGGTTGATGGATCAGGTGAAGATGGAACCATGCTGTATGTAATATACTCAACCTGTTGGGTAATGAGGTGACGTTGTATAAAGCAGTACATCAAGTAGCTTTAGAACAGATATACTATTCCTTCATTCTCTTCTATTTAATTTTTATCTTTCAATTGTGCTTTCCCTCCGGTCACTCCCACACACAAAGAGGAAAAAACATTACACTATGTAACACGATTTTTGTTCCTGGGTAGTGTCATTTTCTAATTGCTTATGCCTCAAAAGTATAAGAAATGGAGATTATTCCCCACAAACTTTGCTTTTGTGATTAGGACTTCACGTGAAGGAATGACACAAATGCACACCACGTTTTCTCAATGAAAATAGGTAAATTTCAAAATATCACTGTCCTGGTCACAAAATCAACGTTTGTGGGGAATAATAGCCATTTTCTGTACTTTTACGGCATAAGCAATTAGGAAATAATACTTACTTACTTACCAGGGAAATTATGCTTGCACATTATGCGAGCCCATTGATCTTGTCCTTCATGCCCATTGTGTGTACTACAATAGCCGTACCAACGTCAATCCCTATTGAAGTATGGTGGCCTGTATAGGCATGCATTTAAACAATGTATTATTTGAGGATTCGCTGTACTAGTGACGAATTGGCATGTTCTGTTTACCTGACAACCCTTACTAGTTGGCTGTGTCGGGTGGTGGTGGGTTTTAACGACACATTTATATATTTATGCGATCTAACCCAACCAACTTCTATTATAGATGGAGATTGGTCCACAGTTGCATGTACCGCCTTCTCTTGGTAGGCCAGGGCACGGGCACCTCTCCACGCACACGCGAAGGGAGTTTCGCAACATTTGCTGGCTCACAGGCCTCGTGGTGCGTGGCCACCACGACACACGTGCCCAGCACACAGTTTGTAGCTACAACGGAGGGGCCTAATAGGTTCGTAAGACATACATTAACTCACACATATTTCTTCTTAGATCCCTGATACTCATTGGGTCTTTCGGTAAAGTCACGTAGATAGAAAAATAAAAAAATAACTAGATTTTTTGTTATTGTATTATTTTCCTATCTACGTGACTTTATCGAAAGACCCAAAGAGTATGAATTCCTGCAGTCACGAAAGCTTTAAGTCAAATCTACCAGAATATTTTACCATCATCGATCTAGAGTTAGTTGTAGGCCCCGACCACCAAATATATGTTTGCTATTACAAAGACCAAACCGTTGTTTGATGGAGAGCAAAACAAAATCAACATTCACAAATACTTATCGGTACATTTAGAATAAGGGCACCTGTGCTCATAGAAATGTAGGGTAGTCCTGAGTTAGTGGTTGAAATTCCACATTCCCATGGCAAGGGCCCGTTTGTTCATTGAATCACTCTAGATTTTTCTCCGACCAGTGGCGCTGTAGGGGAAAGTACTGCTGGCGACAATCAGAATTGTAATGTTTGAGTCATGTCTAAAATAAATATGGCCACAATTTTTAATCCTTTGAGTCGTTGTCTGAAAACAAGACTCCATGGATTATGCAAGCAGTGTGACGATGTCATCTGACCCACAAGGCATGATGGGTGGACAGATCCCAATGGTCACAATCGCACCTTTTGCTGTCGAGAAATGTAATTTTGCGTGAATTATTATGCCACTCTTATTTGTTTCTGGCTTGCATGGACTGTTTTTTTTGTGTCTGGCGATATTCACATCTTTTACAGAAAGTGAAACTCACGATTAGATTACGATCAGCTCCCTGGGGACAATGAATACCAGAATGAGCGAGTTAATAGGCGCACCATAACCACGGATGTGGACGATGGGGACGAATAGGGTTTGGAGCTGAGGATAAGGCTATGGCTAACGACTGACCGTCACACTGCTTCTCATCCAGACAGTATTGTGCACTCCAGTGCAGTGGTAGCCCCACCAAGTGGCCCTCATTTAACCAACATCGGACTATGTTGGTGCTGAAAGCACCACGGCTGGCATGTGAACTTATGAACCCTTAAACATGGGAGCCCTGTTGCTCTTCAAATGAGCTACATTACATCATGTTTGTCAACAATAACTGAATAGAGTTGCATTTCACTCAACACTGTTACACATATTTGTGGGTAGCAATAGATATACAAACCCTTCCAGCCATTCTCAATCCACCGACGGACTGAGGCCTTCCTGTTGTCACGAGTTTGTTTAACATACTTCACCACGCTGGTCAGTGCATGCTGAAGGGGGTTGTTCCAGGACCGCGTCTGATATCGCTCATGAGTGATGTTACCCGTAGACAAATGAATCAAACTCGGGTGGCCGGGTTCGTAGCGCAGCGCGTTAACCACCACCACAGCCCCCCCCCCCCCCCCCCGTCCGAGCCATTGTAACCGTAGATCGGAAGGGGCTCCTGCTCCTTCTCTTGCGCTGCTTTCTCGCACCGCCGCTTGGCACGGCTGGCTACGCCCGGTGTGAAACAAGTTCGGCGTACGTGCATCTCCCACGGTCTCGCGGTTCAACGATCCACCGCGTGACGGCACACGAGCCGATTTCATCGCCGCATCTGCCTCTCGTCGAAAGTGTTCACTCCTTTAGCTGCCACTCCGTCGTTAGTCTCGACCACCGGCCATCATTTAGTAATGTACAGCCCTTTGTCTATGCATTGCCGAGTGGAGGCTTCCCCGTGCCTTGCCACCATGGGGGTTTGTCTGACCATACTTCACCATGCTGTTTAAGAGTATTTGGCTGCTATACATTTCCACATGATAAGCCACTTCATTGGGCTATCATTTGTGTCAGCCAGGTCACTTCTGAAAAAAACAGCTACATAGCTCAGTGGGCCTTACTTGCTAACATATAAAAAAACTGTTCAACACGCACACGTACACTAGACGGCGGTGTCAATTATGAGAAGGCTGCGGAGTAACCACGAACGGGCTCTGGGCTGTGCCCAAGGTCACGCTACCTCACTGGGATAATCTCGTGACCGCTGCACAGACCTCAAATAAAAAGTCGCGGCCGCTCCACCACTACCACCACCACCCCGCGCACGTTCGCTCTTCGGTAATCTGTTTCCGCCAAACTCTTGTTTGAAATTTCGGGAGAAGGGGACATTAAGTTCGGCAAAATACAAACAAGGCACCATGTGTATATATCTACAATATAAAAATGCAATTTGCTAAAAATAATTACACGTTTACAAAATTCCAATAATTTATCGAGTGCAACGGCACGCTCGCGATTTAATGTGCGCTTCGTGCCACGTTTAGAGGTTTTTTTTTCCCACATTCAAATGAAATTGGATGTTTTAAATGACCGTGGCAAATTGGAGTGTTGGCTGAGAGCGTGAGCAGGAAGACAAACACTCCACGTATAGCCTTAACAGAGCAATGCTGTTAGCGAGTAACTATTAAGGACGGGGCAGTACACGAGGGGGTGTTGGGTGACCAGCATACACGCCGGACCGCCTTTGTCTACCCAGTGGCGATGTTTACACACCACACCAGGCACTCATTTGAGGCTGAGTCGACCTACGGGAGGCCCAGGACCAGTTCAGATATTCGTCACTAGTGTTGGCCGTGAGCGGGAATCGAACCCGGGTCGCTGGGTTCGTAGGTGCAGCTCGCTAACCACTGCACTACCACTTCCCACAAAGATCCCCCCTACAGCCTTAACAGACTCTTGGGGCAAGTGCTGTTTGCGAGCACCTCTGAAGGCAGGCACGGCACACGAGTGGGTGGCCAGCTCCACGCCCGGCCGCCTTTGTCTCCCAGTTCGTGATGTTTACACACCGCAACCAGGCTCCCCGCAGCACGCTCATACACAGCCATCGTCACTTAAGTGCCGTGCCGTGTATTTGTGCCGGTTTGCACGCTCGTGTTTCCAACCGCGTTCTTTCCCCTTCTCACTCCTTGCAACTCTCTAAACTGGCATAGCCTTCCCTTCTACATGAAGGAGTCACCCTCCTTAACCTCTTTCCATTCCTCTCTTCAAGCCTCACCTCTTCTCTACTGCCCATTCGCTTCCTCTTCCCTTCCCTCGCCCCTCCACTGCTTCCCGTCCCTCCCCTATAGCCCTTTCGTGATCCCTAACTACCCTCCATCGCTGTGACTCATTCCTCAATCCGTGTAGCACGCTCCTGTCCACGACATAATTCCATTCTGTCACCGTTTGGTAAGCTATGCCAAGCGTCTTGAGTGAAGGTATTCTATATAAATTAGATTACATGAAGCGGCGGTGCAGTTTATCTCACTTTGCTACGATCACCTTGAACCAGATTGCATCCCTTGCCGTGACGCACAACACCGGTGACAATTTACAACAATGTGAACATTAGTAACACAAAAACATTGTCCTTAAATTATTGAGGAAAGCCGCACTCGAGTTTCAAGACTCTTTCTTGAGAGCGGGGCCCGGGGGGGGGGGGGGAGTCCTGCCACTGGGTGTTTGGCCAATTCCATTGCTGACGACGAGAGTTTAGCTTCGCGCGGGAGGAAACTGTGCTGTACGAACTCTAATAAGTGTTCATTAAAAGCACCCTTCCTAATTTCTGCAAGGTTATCCTGGGGGTCTTTTGTGTCGATGTGTGCGGTGCGTGTGTCTGGACGTACGCGCGTGTGTATATGTGTGTTTATGTGTGTGTGTATATGTGTGTTTATGTGTGTGTGTGTGTATATGTGTGTCTATGTGTGCATGTGTGTTTATGCCGGGTTGTGGGAAGGGGTGGCTTAGTGGGTTAGCGCACTGTACTACGCAACCGGCGACCTGAGCGATTTCCAGCCATGGCTAATATCAGCTGTGAGTAATATGCGGGCCAGTTTCCCCTGAGGTTGCCTTAAATGATTACCTGGCATGGTGTGTAAACATCAGCACTGGTGGGGGAGGGGGGGGGAGACAAAGGCGACCAGGCGTAGGCATGGTTACACCACCTCGTCGTGCGCTACGGCGGCCTTTTAATAGGTGCTCGCTAACGCCACCTGGCCCAGTGTTCTGTTAAAGGGGCGGGCGATTTGGGATCTTTGTCTTTTTTTGTGGTCATTGTTTTCGCCGCGACTGTCGCTTCTCTCTCCGCCTAAATTAAAAGCACATTTTTAATGGCCATTTTAATTTGGTCGAGCACACACGCGGAGGGCACGTCGCGGGTCAAATAAGCGTGGTTGCAGAAGAGAGAAAACAACACGCAAATTAAATGACAGCAGCAGGTGTGACTCGCTCCTGCGCATTTCGTGCCACTCATTGCGAGCCTCCCACACAAAAATAATAATTACACGGCGGGCAAAACGTCGCAACGACGGACAGGACCTTCGCCTGCTGCCTAACGGGGAGTTTCCTGCGCGGAACGACGGAATCAAAAGAGCGTCGGCGTTGGGGTTTCCCCTTGCAGCCGCTCTCCATCACGCACGTGACCCGGGGATGTGCGTGGCGGGCTTGGGGGCACGTGCGTCTCTTTAAGCGGTGCGGCGCTGCACGCAAAAGAGGACCGAGGGCGGAGGTCGCGACGGCGTTCGTGACATCGAAAGGCACGACCCGCAAATACACGCAAGCGACCGACGTTGCTCGTGCCCCTGGCCGTTTAATCTTGGTCCATCCGATACGAGTTCGACCTCTGACCCCCTCCATCACGGGCTAGGGGTCGGCGACCTGGTTGCTCTTTAAGGAGCGCTTTGTAACCGGTAGTTTAACACGTGGCAGGAGGCTTTCGTGACCAATATCATCCGTAATATCGGGGGGTTTTTCGGGTTGTATAGCGTAACTGTCGTTAAACCCGCCACTACCCGACACAGCCAATTTGGTTCGTCACGTAAAGAGAACGCGCCAATTCGTTACTAGTACAGCACACCGGTGTGTTGGAGAGCAAATCCACAACATTTGCAATCTGAGTACGGCGTTTCGCCAGTGATTACAACTTGCATCATCAGACGGACAGGCTGTCCACGACCGTTATTTATTCAGGACCGTTTCGTATTCACAGTGCATTGTAGCTCTTGAAAACGAGTGTTTTTTTTTTGACCGAATTCGAAAAAAATGGCTCGTTATTTTGATTGCCCGACCCCTGACCATCGGTTTGCAACGATCAGAAAAACAAACAGCATTAATATTCTTAGTTTTTTCGGTAAAGTCACGTTGAAGGGAAACAACAAAATAATAAAATATATATAAAACAATAAAAAATTCTCACGACGTTTCGACCATAACTCAAACGGTCGTCTTCAGGTGTGTTGGTTTGCATAAATTTATTTTTAAACGGCGCATTTATTTATTTATAAAAAAAAACGTTAGCGCCACGCGCAACGATTTGGCAGTTTATTTAGGACTAGTCCATCTATATTCTGAAAAGAGGAGGGGGGAGACGAAATTTTTATAATGTATACTGTCTGAAAGCCACTGTAAGCGTGAACAATCAATTAAGACCTGAAATGGTTCATCAAATCTTTCCAATGATTGCTAAGATAGAATCCATCTTCTCGGTTGAAATTGTCTCTGTGCTTGTATATGTGGATAACCTCATGAACGAATCTCTCATGGAAGCCAGATGGCGTACAAAGAACCTCTGTCTTGGAAAAGTCAATGGCATGTGTTTTATATATTTTATTATTTTGTTGTTTCCCTTCAACGTGACTTTACCGAAAAAACTAAGAATATGAATTACTGCAGTCACGAAAGCTTTAAATCAAAACAGCATTAATATTTTTATTATTATTACTACTTCGTTTGTTTACCCAGGAAATGCCCATTGAGTTTCACAGTCGGGAGCGATGTCGCTGCTGTTGCATGTAATCCAAATTGAGTAGTTTGCAGGTAATTTTTGATCATTGGGATGTTTGGCCAATACCAGTTATATACATCGCGTGTTATTTAACTATGGGAGGGAAACCGGAGAACCTAGCGTAAACTGTTGCAGAATATGGAGAGAAAATACAAACTCCACACGGAAGTCAGGTGCTCAAGTCAGGAATCGAACACCCAGGCCCTTCTTGATGTGAGGCACAAGTGTGGCCCGTGAAGACGAGGCGTTAACTACCTCGCCTGGTATACAGGAGGTCGTGGGTTTGATCCGAACCCTGATGACGCCTGCTGTATATTTGGAGTTTGTGTGTCTTTCTCTGTCCACGTGGTGAGATGTTAACTACCTCGCCTGGGAAACAGGAGGTCGTGGGTTTTATCCCGACCCTGGCGATGCCTGCTGTATATATGGAGTTTGCGGTGTCTTTCTCTCTCTCCCTGTGGTGAGATGTTAACTACCTCGCCTGGTATACAGGAGGTCGTGGGTTTGATCCCAACCCTGATGCCCGTATATATTTGCAATTTGCATGTCTCTCTCCCCATTTGTGGCCAGGTCGCTTCTGAAAAAGAGCTATATAGCTCAGTGGGCCCTACCTGGTAAAATAAAAATTATTTTATAGAGTCGCAATTAAGAAAATTCAGTCAGCGCATCGATGCGTCGTTGCATGCTCATCTGATTCCCTTCCTCTCCTCCCCAGCTGCCCCACGGCCCACAGGGAGAGCTCGGGACGGAGCCGTCCGTCAGTCGTAGGTGACTCGCACGCACAGCGTCTCCTCGTTGTCCCCCTCCGTGTTGTTGATGAAGATGAGGATGGACTCCGTTCCCCGCGCCGCGCCCGGCACAAAGCGCAGGCCGATGCTGTACTCCCCTCGCGCGGCGACCTGAGGCCAACCGCACCACCAGCAGCAGCAGCAAGCAGCAGCATCAGCAACATCAGCAGTAACAGCGGCACATACAGCAGCAGCAACGTCAGCAGTAACAACAGCAGTAACAGCAGTAACAGCAGCAGCAGCAGTTTCGCCATCAACAGCAACAGGATGATAGACAACGCCACCATCGTCAGCGCAACTAGCATCACCATGAACGACGGTGACATCACCTACATCCGTCACTGATCTCCACAACAATGTGGGTTGCCAACTCCGAGGTGCAACGCAACCCGGGGCATATCGTGGGAAGAGAATATCGCAGAGCGGAAGCGAGAGGGCAGAAGTACACGTGAACGCATTGTCCTGAGTGGTGCATTATTACGCAAATGGCAAAAAACATATATAAAATATCCTTGATGTCCTTTCCTGGGAAAACACAGATTTCCTAGGACAGCAGCTATTCCTCCTGGGGACAACCAAGAAAGGTGGCCAACCTAATAATGAGACAGGCCTACCTTTGGCTGTCAGAGCGGAGGAAGGGTGTGCACCGACCTAAGTCTGTCGCCTGTGCTTTCGCCACAAAATGACCACTCGGTTCATTAATTGCACACATGTGTGTTGAACTTCTTTCGCACAGTACGTAGCCAACCGCACTAATTGGGGGCACGGGGGAAGGACAACAAGCTAAACGCAAAAAGCGGTTCTAAATAAATGAGTTTGTCAATCTATTTGATTGAAAAGTGCATTGCTCCAGTGGCTGCTTAATAACGGAAGAGCGTTCCAGAAGGCCGCAGAAGCGCATCTGAAAGCGTGCGATGTGGTTACCGTCTTCGGTCGATGCTCTTTAAATATACCACAGGCCTCAACACACCTATGCTACGTCCCAAGAGTTGCAAACCGTGCTTTGTTACTACGATATTCTCCGTGGATGGGATAACGCTTCGTCTCCGTTACATTTAACGACTACCCCTTCTCAACATGCCTCAACGGGAAAGTGAGCTCGCTGCTTGGCCAAAGCATCTTTACCGAATCTTAATTCCCATTAGCCCCTTTCCCATTCCGATGACACACGTGCACATCATCGGAAGTGAAAGACCTCACGGGAGGGTGCGTGGCACGGTTTGGCGCCAGCTATCATAGAATGCAGGTCGTGTTGCTACAGCTCTCTGTGGCGAGTACAATGTCTTTTAAAAAAAGCGGCGCTACCACTTTCCAAATGCAATTCACGCTGAACCAATATGGGACCTTTCTTGCCAGTATCAAAATATGAGAATAGGTTTTACCCTTTTGAATTAAAACTTTCGTGACTGCAGGAATTCATATTGTCGATTCTTTCGGTAAAGTCACGTAGATAGAAAATAGAAATAATAAAATAAAATGACGCTGCACAAGTTCTAGTCCACCCAAATCTCGTCCCCCGTCCACTCACTTTGGAAACCCTTATAAGCAGTTGCATTTGGAGGCTTGCCTTCTTTTCTCTCCGCCTGATGAAGACCGCTTGTGTTGCGATCGAAACGTCGTGGGTTTTTTGCTTTCATTTTATTTTTAATTTTATTATTTTTATTTATATCTACGTTGACTTTACCGAAAAAACCAAGAATACAGGTTTTACCCTTTCTGGCAATAAAACAGTTGTGTAAAGATGTTAAAACATAAACCTTTTGCAAGGAATCCTGTCTGCATTAGCCACACATACTTGTGGTGAACATGCAAACAAAAACACGTTCTGGTAATGTCTGCATTGTCTTTGAAACTGATTGGTCCACACCAGAGACAACCTTTTTTATGGCCTAGTCTCAAACAGTGTTCGACCAGAGGACGCCAAAAGGTGAACAGCACAAAGACAATGCATCCACCATCAGGACATTTACAGCTTGGGCTGAGCAGCCACAATATGGGACCTTGTGCTGTGGTTAATGCGGACAGGATTCCTTGCCAAAGGTTTCCGTTTGGTGCTTTAACATCTTAACACATTCTTACACAACGCTGAGCCGCTCGCGCGGCCCGAGATTCAGCGTTGAACGGGGCCCACCCACCCTGCAACTTGCAGGCGTCTCGGAACGGGAGGGAAAGGGTTAACTTGCTGTGCCGCACGGAGCGACACACCGCACGCGTAGGCATTGCGGAACAACGTGTGCTTGTGCGACGCGCCTCGAAGATGTCCTCTTTGAAGATGACGAGGTCGGGCCGGCTGGCCTGCAGCTCCAGCTTGCGGGCCTCCCCGTAGGGGTTGGTGTACTTGATGCGCTTGCTGGATCCCTTGGCGCCACCTGCCGGCAAGCGGAACTCAAACTCCTGTCGGGGGGGCAGGGGGAAAGAGAAATAAAATAGACTTTTTTTTGTTTTTCTTACCAGGTTTTTTATGTTTGTTTGTTAGCAGGTAAGGCCCCCACTGAGCTGTACAGTTCTTTTTCATGAAAGCGACCTGGCTATCCCAAATAATAGGTTAACGAAGTGGCTTATCGTCGTGTGGAAAAATGTATAGCAGCGGCCAAATACTCTGAACGCGTGATGTTGATTCTAAATGTGGGGGGGGGGGGGGGAACCCAAAGGAACCGGAGAAAAATCTTCCGCAACCACGGGGAGAGAGAGAGAGACCCCCGCAAACACCCAAATATACAGCCGGCGACCTCCTGTATACCAGGCGAGGTAGTTAACATCTCCTAGCCACCGTGGCGCCCTGTGTCACGATGTAGCCGCCGTTGAGCCTTGGCCGGGTCGCTGAGGGCTGGGGGACTCTTCACCTGCCTGCCTGCTCACCACTCTCTTTTACAAATAGGTTTTTGTTTTCAAAGTTGAATGCATTTTGTTTAGCGAGCGAATACTGTCCTGCGGAACGCCACATAACCTGGAATAATTATTATTATTAAAAGGGCCTGAGTGACCAACCACAAGAGGTGCCGTCGATGATAGTTTTCTCTGTTAATGGACTTAATTGGAGAATCGTCTTCGCCCCAATTGGAACCTTTTCTGTTGCAATGCATTTACATTCCCCCCCCCTCCCCCCCCCAGGTTTCCCTCGAACGAGAGACTTTTGGTGTAAAACCGGGCTGTTAACCGGTCCAATTGAGTGATTAAAAAGCAGCGTAAACTTTCTGACCCACTCCTACTGGACATCTGCAAAAAAGACCTTAATAGCTCATGGGATTCCTCCAGTATAAACATTATACTGATGTAAATGTTCTCCTCCGCAAAGAATACGTGCTTTGAAAACTTAGTGGGGATTTGTGTAAAATCTTATTATCATTTTAAATGCTTCTGATTGACTGCTCATGAGCATCATTAAAAACTAATTTAATCCGTGCAGTTTGAACACAAAAAAGTTTCCTCAATTGAAAGAAAATACAATTGCACATCGTTAAGTCAATATTATAATTTTTTGATTTAAAGCTTTCGTGACTGCAGGGATTCAAATTCTTGGTTCTGTCGGTAAAGTCACGTAGAAGGGAAACAATAAAATAATAAATATATAAAACAATTAAATTCTCACGACGTTTCGACTGCAACACATGCAATCATCATCAGGTGTGAAAACCACAACAAGAAAATTAGAAAAAAGTGGCGGTTTTTCAACGTTAGCACCACGGAGAGTGATTTGACAGTTTGTTCAGATGGACGAGTCCATCTATGTTCGGAAAAGAGGAGGGGGGGAGACAAAAAATAATGGATGCGGTCTGAAAGTCACCTTAAGCGTGATCAATCAATTAAGACCCGAAATGGTTTATCAAATCCTTCCAATGATTGCTATGCCAGAATCCATCTTCTCGGTTGAAATTGTCTCTGTGTTTGTATATGCGGATAGCCTCATGAACGAATCTCTCATGGTAGCCAGATGGCTTGCAAAGAACCTCTGTCTTGGAGAAGTCAAAGTCATTTGAACCTACTGAATTATAACAGTGATCTGCCACGGCCGAGGTGTTGGTCCTACCTGGTTTCAGGTCTGCTTTGTGTTCACGAATGCGGTCCGAGACATGTCGTTTGGTTTCTCCAATGTAACTACTACCACAGAGGCAACTTAGTTTGTAGATGCCAGGGTACTGTACGTCCGGAATCACATCTTTAACGGATTTTATGTAATGTGTTGAATCGGACCTGGATCTTGTGTTTATTCTAGATTTTGGAGATCTTTTTTTGTGATCCCCGCAATGTAGGGTAAAGTGATGGTTTTGAAAGGCTCCTCAAGAGGGTCCTTCTTCATGGTTGGAGTAATAGCTTTGCGGATTGTGTAGTCAGAATAACCACTAGCCTTAAGAGCTTGGTGTACGTGCTTGAGTTCACTGGCTATGTGTTCCTGGTCGGATATGCATTGGGCTCTATGCTGCAGAGTCTTGATGAGGGAATTCTTTTGGGATGGATGGTGGTGGGAATCTGGTTTCAGATAAGCATCCGTATGGGTAGCTTTCCTGTAGACAGAGTGGCTCATTGAACCATCAGGTCTCTTTTTTATTAGGACATCCAAAAAAGGTAGCTTGCCATCTTTTTTGACCTCCATGGTAAATCTGATGGCTGGGTGTATGGAATTGATGTGGTCGAAGAATTGGTTGAGAGCAGGCCAGCCATGTGGCCAGATGACAAAAGTGTCATCCACGTACCTCTTCCATAAGGTTGGGCGCAGACTGGCAGTCTGGATGGCGTCAGTCTCAAATTTCTCCATGAAAATGTTGGCTACAACCGGAGATAGGGGGAGTCCATTGGGGTGCCCTCAGTTTGTTTGTAGAAAGTTCCATTCCAAGTGAATTATGTATTGGTTAAGCAGTGTCTTACCAGGGGGGGTACCTCAGTGTTTAGTCCTTGATGAACCAAGTCTTCAATGATTGCGATGGTGTCAGGTACAGGAACTTTGGTGAAAAAGAAAACTACATCAAAACTGACAAGCAGGTCGTCTGGGGACAGGGAAATACTCTTGATTGTCGATACCAGGTGAGTAGAATTTTGTACCGCAGAGGTGGTTTTTCCAGTGAAAGGCCGCAGGATTTCAGACAAAACCATCACCTTACCCTACATTGCGGGGATCACGAAGAAAAGATCTCCAAAATCTTGAATAAACACAAGATCCAAGTCTGATTCAACACATTACATAAAATCCGTGATCTGGTTCCATCTGTAAAATATGTGATTCCGGACATACAGTACCCTGGCGTCTACAAACTAAGTTGCCTCTGTGGTAGTAGTTACATTGGAGAAACCAAACGACATGTCTCGGGCCGCATTCGTGAACACAAAGCAGACCTGAAATACGGTAGGACCAACACCTCGGCCGTGGCAGATCACTGTTATAATTCAGTAGGTTCACATGACATTGACTTCTCCAAAACAGAGGTTCTTTGCAAGCCATCTGGCTACCATGAGAGATTCGTTCATGAGGCTATCCACATATACAAACACAGAGACAATTTCAACCGAGAAGATGGATTCTGGCTTAGCAATCATTGGAAGGATTTGATAAACCATTTCGGGTCTTAATTGATTGATCACACTTAAGGTGGCTTTCAGACCGCATACATTATTTTCGTGTCCCCCTCCTCTTTTCCGAACATAGATGGCCTCGTCCATTTGAACAAACTGCCAAATCGCTCTCCGTAGTGCTAAAGTAAAAAAACCCGCCACTTTTTCAAAATTTCTTGTTGTGGTTTTCACACCTGATGATGATTACTTGTGTTGCAGTCGAAACGTCGTGAGAATTTTATTGTTTTATGTTTTTATTATTTTATTGTTTCCCTTCTACGTGACTTTACCGAAATAACCAATAATATCAATATTATCAGTTTAATTGAACTAAAACAACTGATGTTATTGACTGAAAAACGGTGCCCTTGACTTGTTTGTGGCTCTGCTTGTTTACAATAATTAATAATTAAACAGATCAAACACTTTCACGTCCCCCCACCCCCGCTTTGTGGTTTTTGGGGTCGAAGTTGTGGCATAAGCACTCTCCAAGCAGAGGTTGAGGTATGCTCATGTGCTCTCGTCCAGGTCAGAATCAGAATATTTATTGACATTGGAGGAATCCGAAGGACTATAATGCTCTTTAAAAAAAAAGATGTCCAGTAGGGGCACGGGCTAAGAAGGTTACAACAACAACAATTACAAAAACACGACAGAAGTGCAACGTACAAGGAGAGTAAGCAAATCACCCAAACACATGAAAAATAAAACTAAACCATCCCCATCCTACCAGCCAAACCTCACTGAGTGTGCTTATATCAGACGCTGCCTTTTCTTTCCCTCCCCCCCGGCCACCAACCAACGTAATGTAAGAGCGTGTCTCTTACATATCGGAGCCATGTTTATCCAAGGCGTGCTTAATATCCAGAGATTGACACCGCCACTGTCTTTTGTGGGCCCGTAGGAACCCCAATCACTGAATGCACTGCCAGCAGATGGCGACAAGACACCTACCTTGTGTGGCCTGGGCGATTCGGTGGCAACAGCCACGGAGGGTGGGGGAGGGGGCTTGTGCTCGGACGCCCTATGGGCCTCGCTCTTATTGACGTGCTCACGATAAAGCCGGCGGTGAAACATTGCATCAGAAAGAACGGCCCAATACTTCCAGCCCATCTCCATCCATTTCGATAACAAAAAAAAACGAAATGTATATATTTTTTTATCTCGTTACAAAATTATCAGAAAAAAAACAGCGGCATAATTGGCACTAATCATCATCAACCGCACAATCCTGCGAAAGTGGAAACAGCGGAAGCAGAAACAATAAAAATTGGTCGTAACCGGGCAACCGCGAATTGAAAGCATCCCACATTTAGTTGCGTCTGCTTCACGGCTCATGCCTCGTCTGTGGTGATAGTGTCTCTCTGTTGAAAACGTCTGTGGTGATAGTGTCTCTCTGTTGAAAGCGTCTGTGGTGATAGTGTCTCTCTGTTGAAAACGTCTGTGGTGATAGTGTCTCTCTGTTGAAAACGTCTGTGGTGATAGTGTCTCTCTGCTGAAAACGTCTGTGGTGATAGTGTCTCTCTGTTGAAAACGTCTGTGGTGACAGTGTCTCTCTGTTGAAAACGTCTGTGGTGACAGTGTCTCCCTGTTGAAAACGTCTGTGGTGATAGTGTCTCTCTGTTGAAAACGTCTTTGGTGATAGTGTCTCCCTGTTGAAAACGCGCAAACGGGGCAGGGATAACGTCTATTGGTGAGCAGTGAGTTGGTGGGTCGTGAGCTGGTGGGAGAAATTCCATTTTCCCATGGCTGGGGCTACTCTCTGCATGAGACAGCTGCTGCTGCTGACCTCCATCTAAATGGTAGGTATTGTTATTGACCTCTGCGATGATTGGCTAACGTGACCCCGCCCCCCCCCCGATCAAAATCTGAACTCTCAACAGTGCCACCCAGCCACATTCGATGGGACTCCACAACGTTGAAACGAAAGGCTAACGGGCACCCATGCATATTTCACCCATGCATATTTCGGCTTAAAATAAGTTGCGTTTGAAAACGGTTACCCCGCAATTGAAAATATACAATAGGATAATTTTCTGGGCAACCCCTTTTCTATAAAATCTGAGAGAGAGAGATAAGGGGATCCACTGCTGCTAATGCTCGCTTTTAATATACTGCATATATGTCAGCTACTTAGCAGCGCTGCAAATGACAACAATGGCGTAGTCTACGCCCGTGCTTGTGCACCGCGATTGAGTCCTCTTTGTTTCTGACCTCCACGTACCGCGATGATATCAATACGCAGACAATGAGTCTCCTTACATAGCCATTTCTCATAATGAGGGCTCGTGATGCCCACATTTTAGCACTGAGCCAAATTAATACTTTGTATCCTCAAAGAGTAAAAATATTATATGCCTCCTTCACATATCTACTGCTCCAGATAAGAAAAAATGAAGTATTTCTAACACAACACATTGGTCGCGCGGCCTTCTGGGAAGTTTAACACGTAGGCTTTCGCGACCAATATTATTCATAATAAAGGTTTTTGGGTTAGATCGCATTATTTATAAATGTGTCGTAACCCTCCACCACCCGACACGGCCAATCAGCAAAAAAGTGTCACGTTGACAAAAGACAAATAGTTCACCACCGGTGTCAACGTGACACTTTTTTGCTGATTGGCCGTGTCGGGTGGTGGAGGGTTACGACACATTTATAAATAACGTGATCTAACCCAAAAACCTTCTGGGAAGTGTACAATTTCAGCAGCATTGTTTCAAGATAAGGAAATTCTCTGGACCGGCTTCGACACACAGTGCCTCATCAGGAGAGCCAGACTCGCTTGATTCATTGCTGGTAAACTTCCGATTTGACAGGCAAGGACATGGACTGTAACGGAACAGGCATACGCAGTGATTCAGATGTTCATAATTGCGGTTACGATTCGATTCAAAGGAAATGTATTTTCGCTCTTCTCGTTGCCACGTCATTTGTTCTCTTTTCATGCTTTGCTTTCCCATCCGTAGACTTGTGCTTGCTCCATTAGCCCAAATCTATAAAATCCTGCATATATAATTTGCACATCATGTGCATGAATTGTGAATCGTTCAATGCACGGTTCTTTGCATGGAAGTAAGCACAATTGTTATTTTTTGTTTAAATCAATGAATCGACGCACGGTTACATCGCCACTGCCTACACTATTGTACCTTACGACCCATCTACTTTCTCCACTCTAGACAAACACTGCCAAAACATTTTACAACAGCGCTGCGATGCCCTTTCGGGTTGCAGCGCATGTTGTTGTTGTAAATTGTTGTTTGGCGCGACGTCCCGACGTTTTGCTCCACGAAATAAGCAGACAAATAGGAACTGAAGAAGCTCCCAGCACGCGGAGAGAAACGTCGGACATCGTGCCGAATGACACGCTGGTACGACCCACCAATACGACCAGCGACAACCCAAGCAGCGGTATTTCGCAACAGTGACGCCAAAATTAAAACCATTTCCTGTCGGCGGCACAGTGGTGGCGAATGCATTAATGCAACAAGATGGTAATTATTTAAATCCTGTAATCAGTCATTTGCTGGGACATAAGGAAGCTCAATTCCCAGGAGGGTTGGTGGGAAGCAGGGCTTAGGGAGGCAGCTTGAATGAGTAGATGCCCTCTCCAACCCCAGTGTGACGGTGGTGGTGGTGGTGCCGGTATTGGTGGTGGTGGATGTGCAGCAGCAACGGCAGCACAAATACTTGACCCAGTGAAGAATTGTTGCAGCGGTAACACGCTTTGCATGAACTGCAGCAGCAATAGCAGTTGCAGGTAAGGCAACAGAAGCAGCAACAGCAATGTTTCCAGCAGCCGAGATAACGAGAGTAATATTGGCACAGCGGATCCAATGGGGGAGGGGGGGGATGGGGAAAGCAGGGGTAAGGGTGATGGCCCCCCGCTCCCCGTGATACCGTGAAAATTTATATTTAATTGCTATTTATAAAATAAAATATATTGACTCTTTGTATTTTAAACTAATGTTGGGCCCTATTGAAAAAGCTTACAATTTCAGGCTTGACTACCCCCTCGGGGAAGCAACACTTGCGGCAACTGTCACGGCAAACAACAGCAGCTGAACGAAAATAGCAGTGACAACGGCATCAAAAGAAGCTTCAGACAACATCGCTTCCGGCGGCTGTCCGCAATGACGGCAGAAATCGGGAGGGTGGCAAGTGCCGCCACTCCGGGGCACCTCGCCCGCCGTGTCATGCTAGCACCGGGGCCGCACCCTGGAGATGACGGGTGGCGAGCAGGAGGCGCAGACGAGCCAGCAGTTGAGCATGGTGAGCGACTCCGTGTCGACGGCGCTCAGCAGGTGGCTCCGGGTACCGGCGGAGAGCGGGCGCACACGGAGAGAGACCTCGTGCACCGAGTCTGGCTGCAGCGTGAACTCGTCCCGCGGAGATACCTGGAGGGGGCGTGGGGCGGGCGGAGAGGGGGAAGGCAGTGACCGGACGGTCGTAGTCACACTCAACGATTTAAACTGAACTAAACTATTTTTTTTTTATCGGGTAAGGCCCCACTGAGCTATACAGCTGTTTTTTTTTTCTTTCGGAAACGGCCTGGCCACAAATGATAGCTCAACAAAGTGGCTTGTGATCACACGCAAATTTATAGCGGCAGCCAAAGACTCTGAACGCATGACGTTGATTCTAAATGTGGAGGGGAAAACCGGAGGACCTTGAGAAAAATTTACACGATCATGGGGGGAACATGCAACCTCCAAATATACAGCAGGCGTCAGGGTTGGGATCGCACCCACGACCTCCTGCATACCAGGTGAGGTAGTTAACATCTTGCCACCACGGCACCTTATTTATCTGGGCAGTGCTGGCTATTCACGTGACCTGTAATCCAGCACTGTGGAGGTAACGAGGGTTGGTGAATCACCAGATGTGATTCGCGGACAGCCAAAATCGTGGATAGCAAGTTCGTAAATAACGAGGGGATACTGTAATGATAAAGGGATGCAAACAATCACAATTACTAATGAATGTCAAAACAGCGGCGTGTCGATGTTTACATTTTCGCTTCCCCCCCCACGTGTTATGTGACTTACATTGAGCATAAGAATATAAGAATAGGTTTTACCCTTTCTGGCAATAAAAAAGGTGTCAAGATGTAAAAACACCAAACAGAAACCTTTTGCATTGAGGCCAGCCAAGTGATGTCACGGGTTCTATCTGATTGGCTCCCCCGAGTCACGTGACTGGGAGGGTCTGCCTGTTAACGTGACGCTTGTGACTATCTGCGATGGGCCACATGAAGAGGGGTTGAAGTGGCGCCCCAGTTGCTGGCTTGTCTCGTGTGTCTACTTATTTACGCGTCACGAGGAAGGCCAAGTTGTCGCAATGTCGCCGGTTATATATTTGTTTTCATTTTAAGGCCACAGCGTTAAGTCGAGTGTGTTGAGTTTGTCGTTAATTGTGCTGCTGCTGCTGCTGCTGCCACCAACGCAGCCACCAATGCGGCAGTAGCCGCAGCCATCACCAAATGACGTCTTTAAAAAGGTAGTCGGTGCGCTGGGTAGGTTCCCGAGAAGCCCCGAATCAAGGCTGTACGGAGTTGTGCGATTCGCAGCCCGGCAATGGACACGTGATGGGAGAAAACCGTTAATGCCTGCGGTGTTACCTTTTGCTTCTGTTTAAACTCGGTGGCAGCTGCTTTTTAATGTCAATTTAAAGCCACGTCTGAAACTATTTTAATGACAACATTTGTTGCATCTCAGCCGCTGAGCTTCAGTAACTTTCTCGTAGATCTATTATTATTATGCAAATGCAATCTATTTCCCTACAAACCCACTGAAGCGATTGCCATATGCCTCAATAGTTGCCTATTCAATCACTGCCAGTCACCTTTACAGAGATCTCTCAGAAGGCCACTATTCGCTTCCACTGAAGTGTATTCGCGGGGGGGCGGTGGGGGTGGGCGCAGAACCGGGTCAGACATCGCTCACCACCGGCGTCAGCCGCGACTGGGGTTCGAACTCAGCTCCGACAACTGCGGCGCCGCCCCTTCCCCCCTTGGCCGGGACTTGATGTTGGAAAGATCGCTGTTAATTTTAGCAGTCAATACAGGTGATGGCCGTGACATGCTGCGGGTATTATACTCCTTGCTCGGTGTATAGGTCATCCTCATTAGGGCTCATCGGGCCATGCCTTACCGCCCGCTACACAGTGCCCGAGGCCGCATTATAGCGGACAACAACCCGTTCCACCAGACTGCGCAAATTTAGAAAGGCAGGCGGCGGCCGTGCTAGCTGGTTATGGTGAGAGAGAGAGAGAGAGATAGCGCGCGGCTAAGTGGTTTATTTCATATTTAAGGATGTAATAGTGACGAGCATAAGGGCAGCAGGTGTTAAACAAAGCTAAGTCATCTTGTGTGTTGGGATTATCGAATGCGGAGGGAATAAACCCGTGATAATTTCTGCAACAAATGCACGGGCGATACGAACGTCAACAATATACCACAACAAAAACAAAAAGCCCCAAACAAGCTTACTCAAAACAAACCCGCTAAGCTTACGTTGGCACGCAAACACAAGTGAACCATCATTACCGCTGCGAAACCCACCGTCACGAGGGAGCTGCATGGCCCTTTACGATCTTTCCAACTGGGTAAAAGCAAGTCGGAAAGTTTCGAACATCACTTGCGCGCTTTTCAAAGAAAAAAAAGCCCACTTACGAACGAAACACTCGGGGGCGATCTCCGCTTGGAAGCCGGTCACGCGGAGAAACGGCTCACACCGTCCCCCCCTGCTGCCCCCCCCCCACCCACCCACCCACACCTCTCCACCCAGGCAGCATCGTAGCCTTAACCTGCCGTGTAATGCTCGCCACGAGCCCATTTGCTAGAAGACTGCTGCGGGCTACTCGCGATACGAGCAGGGGGGGGGGGGGGGGTCAATTTAAGCCGTGCAATGTGGCTGCGACGATACAGCCTCGGTTCCCCCTCCCACCCCCCGCGCCCAGAAAGGCCACGTCAAACCGAGGCCAATTGATTTAATGTGAATTGCGTAGGAAACTATCAATCGTTCAACTGAACCCCCCCCCACCACCACCACGCCACCCGCTCCCAGTGCGGATGATGAAATCTGAGCGCCGGCCACGCGCTTTGGGGCGAATGTCCGTGGGCGACTCGCTCCACATTCATTTGTTTCTTCTGCAAAACGAGGGTCGATAACGCTATTTCTGGGGCCCCTTTTGAGGCCTTTGCTTTTTTTTTGCTGGCGTGCGCGAGGCCTGTTTTGCGAGTTCAAAGTCGGTTCGATTTATGGCCGATTGCGGAAAAATAATTTTTTGTTCGTTTACCTGGGAAAGCCTCAATGATACTCGAGAGTCTCGCTCAGGAGGTTTCCTGCGTTGCAATGTTGGGCTGATTTCCTTAACAAGTGTTTGGGTACATAGGCTCAAACCGGAGTACTCAGAAGAGAAAATCGACACTCACGACGTGGGGGTAATACTCAACAAGGCGAGATTCAAGACTCAAGTGCCCTCTTGTCATCTTCGCAGCTCAAGGCTACAACACCTGGTACTCCGAAGCGGTCTCCAATCTAAGTGCAAACCAGGTTAAAGCCAGCTTAGCTTCCAAGATATGAATACAGAATGCATGTATTCACGGTGATGTTTGTAAAACTGCAAAATATATATTTTTTATCTTACCAGATACGGCCCACTGAGCTGTATAGCTCTTTTTCAGAAGCAACCCGCGAATGACAGCTCAACAAAGTGCCTTATAGTGTGGCAATTTATAACGGTCAAACAGTCTAAACGCGCGTTGATTCTAAATTTGGAGGGAAAAACCGGAGGACTCGGAGAAAAACCCACGTGACCAGGGAAGAACATGCAAGCTCCAAATATACAACAGGCGTCATGGTTGGGATGGAACCTACAACCTTCTGCATCCCAGGAGAGGGAGTTAACATCTCGCCACCGCGGTGCCCTGCTTGTATTGGCGTTTGGGCCACCACGACCTCATTTCAGCCTTAAACTGAGCATGTGATGGCACTTCATCAGCAGTGGGTTTGAACTAAAGCAGCCACTGATATTAGCCGTGCCAGGCACCGATCTCCAGTTGCTAGGCTAGTAACGCAGCGCGCCAGCCACTGGCCTATCGCTCCGGCCCAGGTGAGCTTATATTGAATACTTAGTTTAATTACAAGTGGTATTATTATTAATTAATCACCGGCCAGGATTCGGGTTAATAATCAGAAGTTTGCGAGCTCAAATCCTGGTTGCGGTGACGGGGGCGGCGGGGTCGGGGATTGACTCAGCCCATCATCGCTCTGGGGGTCAATAAAGTTTCACACAATTTTGTGGCCGAGTCAACGGTGGTTGTCCTACAGATGAAATCGCCTCCCCCCCCACTCCCCCTCCCCCGTAATAGGAACGCGAAATTTCTACTACTGGCTCTGGGCCATAAAAGGGGAGACAGAGAGTGAGACTCTGTCCGTCATCGTCAACCGAGGTACCGTGCGCCGCTCTCTCTCGCAAAGTCGTCTCTCGGAACACGAGGAAGCGCGGGTGGGCGAGGTTGTCCCGGCTGCCTCGCCTCAACTTCGCTCTTATTAGCGGGCCGCACGTCTCGGGCACGTGATTGAACCCCCCCCGACCCCGGCACGTGTGACGTCTGCGCAAAATGCCACGCTGCCATTTCCTAATCGCTTAATGAGCACCCGCGTCAGGCGCTCATTCTGGACGCAGGCCTTGACCCCGCGGGGGTTGGCCTCCGCTGGCTTGTGGCGCGCCGAGGCGGGGGTGGCGGCGAAAACCAATTAACGGGCATCTTGATTGCTTCCCCCTCCCAAGAAGTTGGGGCACAATGGCCTGCTGCTTCGTCGCGAGCCGCTCGCCGTGGCCGCAAATAATAACGACGGTGATAACGATGAGTGTGGCGGTGGGGGCTCCGCGGGGAGCGGTGAGGGGGGGGTCAAACATAACCATTGGGCCCGCACACGCGGGAAATCGGGGGAAACCGATTCACAATTGTGATTTAAGTTGAACTATATTAAATAAAATGCGCAGTCCCTTTGTTAACCCCGCTGCAGTGTCAGTCACGGGGGTCGTTTGTACAATACGTACTTCACGACGTTGGTCTGTGCGGGTTTGTCAAGCCGGGGAGAGTAGAGCCGTGCAAGCGTAGGAGTAGAGTACAACAATTTTGTACTCCTGCACCACCCACCATCTAGTGCCCTCCACGTAGCTTTGCTTGTGTGGAGGCAGTCACTCATCCAAGCACCATCCGGGCTCAACCGCGCGTATGACATTCATAACAAATATTGCACCACTCACCGTGTACACGAGCCAATTGTCTCTACGCTGGAACAAGTGCAGGGCAGGCGCTCATTTCCACGAAGCCAGCGGCGGAACCGATACGTTAGAGGGCAATTGTCCGGTCCCTTCCAAGGGCCAAGCACTGGCTACAGACTCTCTGCAAAGTGGTACTTAATTTGTTGACCTCAAGTGGGATGAGTTCGGCTACATCCAGTTAAGAGCTATTCCGAATGCGGCACGCAAAACGCGTCTTCGTCGCGACGCTCGGCATCACGAGCTATTATTGTGCGCATAACAACTTAAAATAAATAATAATCCACTGAAGCGCTTACAATATTGGATGGCAAGTCCGATCAAAATAACTTTCGTAATAAACTAGTATTGTCTGGCACCACCGACTGCAAGAGTCAATTATTATAAATAATAGATCCCCAAAAAGCCTTCATGATGAAGAATATAATTTGCCGGTTTGTTGTTGGCATGGAATTTGTGCCCTGTAAATTACTCTCGAACACAATATTCCAAGCGCATCTCTTGAAAAACAAGACTTGGTGTCTTGGTAGTTTTTTTTGTTACATGGTTATCGACAAGAACACTACCTTACTTGCCTGCCTACTCGTTTTCTTTAGATTTGTTACACCGATGATCCCGTTTGTCCACTTGCCTGCCTACATAACAAGGGTTTGTTGCCGGCACGCAACCATGCATTGACTCGTCAAGACGTTCACGGTCACGTGCATCAAATAGCGAGCCTGATAATTTACCAATCACATTCGTGCAACATTTCCGTGAATTAAAAATATATATTCAGTTCAGTTTCAGTTCAGTTTATTTATTAGGTATAGCCCTGTGAGCCATTCGGATCTTGAATCGGGTGCAACCGTAACAAACAAAAACATGAGTGCGGTTATGAGGCTGTAAGAACGAGAAACAAAAAATACACGGTAAGAAGAGGACGAAAAAGAGGAACTGATTATATAATTATTCAATGAATTCACGACCCTGTATTGCGATAATGAAATCATTCCCTGCGGGGTAGGGGGTGGTTGGTTACAAGCCTCCTACCTGCGGTACGCTGCGGAACGTACAGTATCTGCTCAGAAATGTATGATCTACAACCAGCTGGGCATAAAGCACTTGGGGAACAATTCGTGACGATGAAAAATGAATGTTAAGTCCAGATTTAAATACGGTCGCACGTGTCCGCTGCCTTCAAATCCAACGGTAAACCCCCACGCTGAAGTTGCGGCGCCGCTAGCAGACGCAATCGGCTTTCAAGAAGAGCTGGCCGGGGTGGCGGCTCAGTGATCATCAGGGCCGGCACCACCGTCGAGATTCTAAATCGGGGTCTCAGCCACCCCCGTAGGTTTTTTTTTTCTCCGGGGGCGCTACCGGTTTCATCCCACACGCACAAATGCGCACTGATTGAATGGTTGGCCGAAAACGTCTTGATAAGTAGAGGGACTGCGTTTAGAGTATTCGTGGCTGCTATCATTTTCCACGTGATAAGCCGTTGGGCTATCAATTATGGGAAAGTCGCTCCTGAAAAAGAAGCCATATGGCTCAGTGGGCCTTACCTGACAAAATTAAAAGTTTAGTTTTAGTTTATTCCGTGTGATTTGGTCACAGGCAATGGGCTCTCATTCGGTTTTAAGTCATCCACATGACTGTTGGAGCATGCGGGAGGCCCGTCTGCCTATAGTTACTATAACTATTTAAATTTTACCAGGTAAGGCCCGTTGAGCTGTATGGCTCTTTTTCAGAAGTGACCTGGCCACAAATGACAACTCAACGAAGTGGCTTATCACGTGGACATGTATAGCAGCCAAATACTCTAAACGCATGTTTCTAAACGTGGAGGGAAAAACCGGAGGACCCGGAGAAAAATCCACGCGACCACGGGGGGAGAGAGAGAGAACACGCAAACTCCAAATATGCAGCAGGCGTCAGGGTGGGGATCGAACCCACGATCTCCTGTAGACCAGGCGAGGTAGTTAACATCTCCGAGCCACCGTGATAATGACGATGATAAGAGACACGCAAACTCCAAATATACAGCAGGCGTCAGGGTCGGGATTGAACCCATGACCTCCTGTATAACAGGCGAGGTAGTCAACATCTCACCATGGGGAGGGAGAGAGAGAGAGAGAGACACGCAAACTCCAAATATACAGCAGGCGTCAGGGTCAGCATGGAACCCATGAACCTCCTGTAGACCGGGCGAGGTAGTCAACATCTCGCCAGCGGCCCACCGCACGCTCGTACCTCGACGACGGCGGCGTCGGGCTGGGCCACGTGGCACTGGACCCGGCGCAGGGCGCGAGTCCCCCGCAGCGGCAAAGACGCGCGTGCCGACTGGCCGAGCTGGCAGGAGACTTCGACGCGCTGTACCCAGTGCACCAGCATGCGCCACAGCTGTACGGGCACCGCGTGGTACGGGTCCCTGTGCCCGGGGCGGGTGGCGGAGGAAGAATGTATGCCTGTGTGTACGTTGAACTTCTTTTGCGCCGTACGTTCTCGCCAACCGTGGTAATCGGAGGCGCGGGGAATGGTCGGTGTGGTGGGTGGGTGCAGGAGGTGGTGGTAGTGAATAAGGAATTGGTCGAGGTGGGTGGTTGCTGCGGTGGGTGGGTGTGTGGGTTGGTGGGTGTGGTGGGTGGGTGTGGTGTGGTGGGTGGTTGGGTGGGTGCAGGAGGTGTGTGGTGGTGGACGTGAGAGACAAATATAGCTATACAGGCAAACCATTGCAAAATGCTGGCAGGCCAGAAGATAAGCAGGCAAGCAGAGACAGACAAAGTGGAAGAAGAAATAATGAGATGTATAAAGACAGGCAGTGATAGATGCGGTGGATAGAAGGAGAGATTAAACAAAAGGCGTAGATGCAGGGAGCCAAATGCGCAGCGGAAGAGGGCCTAATAACAGAAGTACGAATGACGGAGGGAAGATGATGACAGACGACACAGTAGGAAGTGTGGGACAAGAGGTGAGCAGTTTGTAAAATACTAAAGACGCATAAGTGGCGACACACACCCATTGTAGGCAATCTCAACAACAGCACGTGACAAAAAGAGTAATGGACAAGAAGATTACAGAACGCAAAACATCCCCAAGTAATAATATACATATATGGGGGGGGGGGGGTGGGGGATTCAAATAAAAGTTTAAACAGATCGGGATAGCTGTTATTTTAAATGCCATGTTAAAATTACGAAGCGGCACAAAAGGATGCCACACCAGGGAACACCGCGTGCAATAATCAAGCGAGCATGTCACTTTGGCTGGTGGGAATTTAATTTCAAAGCTGGCGACGCCCAACGTAGATGGTACATGCATTCACTGGTTTTTCTTTTGGTTGCGGAGCATACGCTGCAGAGTGACATTCACTGCAGGACTGACGCTGCACATGATGATGAAAAATATACCCTTCGCTGCAGAGTGTGGGCGTCGAAAGTTAACACCACTGTTGCCTTTGCATCTGTACAAGACGATCCATGGCTTGATGGTGATGGTGGAGTTCAATCAGCAGGACAATACCCTAGATCTGGTGCTTGTGGTTTTGATGGTGGTGGTGGGGGTGGTAGTAGTGGAGTGGTTAACGCGCTGCGCTATGAACCCAGCAGACCCATGTTGAATTCCCACTCACGGCCAAGTGATGATTATTAGAACCGGTCCTGGACCTTCCCTAGGTCGACTCGGCCTCAATTGAGTAGCTGCTGTGGTTTGTAAACATCGTCACGAGGGAGATAAAGGTGGTTCGGCGTGGTGCTGGCCACCTACCCCTCGTGTGCCTTGCTGGCCTTAATAGGTGCTCTATAACAGCATTTGTCCCGACAGTCTGTTAAAGGTTATACAGGGGATATTTGTCGTTAGTGCTTGTGATGCCGATCGTGGCGGTGATGATTTAGTAATTCCATGATGCCGACTCAAAACGTACGGTGTCCACGCTTATTTAATGAACACGGAGCGATGAGACGTCAAAGAGATACTTTTAGAATAATTTAGTGTTTCATAAATTAATATTTATATGACCATTGTATATGAGTTCCAGGAGTGACTGTTGCGTTTTTTCTTTTGTTAAAATCACAGTTGTTGAGAATGGCTCAAAAACCCCCCAAAACCACAAGCAGCCAGCAACACACAGCACGACTGAAGGTAGTTAATACCTTTCTTGAATTTAGATCTGGTCAGCCTTTTAAATATTTGTTCTCGCACGTGCTCTGATTGCCTGGATGGGGTCACGTGGTCATAATGGCAGCCCGGCAACTGGCTGAATTATCATTCATGCGCTTCAATAAATCGGCCTTGATCATGGCAAATGACACACTGAGATTCGTTAATTCTTCTCATGTTTCATTATTTTAGAATTACTTGCTTACATGAAATGTCTTCAATTGTTTTTTTGTTAATAGGCTTAGCAAGCACTTTTCTTTGCCTTGATTCCCCACCGGACTTACTGGGCTGGGCGATCCAGACCAGAGGGGAGGGTTGGATGTCAGGCTTGCTTGCAAATACTTTATCACGCACGGACAGGCGCCCACCCCCCCCCCCCCCCACATATATATGTTTAATGGATATAAGTAGCGTGCAACTGTGTTGCAAAACAAAATCAATCGAAGCGGCTGAGACTGGAGTGGCCGGAAACACAGCCTGCCGTGCATACGAGGGGGCAACGACTCCAACCTTCGCACGAGCCCAATTCAAGAATCCATCGCTGTCGCACAGCCATTCGTTCGCCAACGGAGAATGCGCAAACATTTGAACGTTTCCATTCGGATCCCCGCCCGCACGTCACGAGCGAAGCGGCACGAGACGAGGCCGCCGTGTGGCCCCGTCTCCGCTCGCGTGGGGGGGTCGCGCCGCGTGTCCGCCGCCGAGACTCACGTGTAGATCATGACGAAAAACGCGGTGACGTGCGGCGACGGGCTGCCCGAGACCTTCACGAATATGTCGCACGGCTCCGACGCGCCCTGGCGGGCGAGGGCGAGGGCGAGACACGGCAGGCAGAGTTGGTCCTTCCAACGGGGCACTAGCGATGTCGAACAAAGACGGTCCTCCGCATCGCGCGCGCTTTCAGAAGCGCTTCTGCGGCCGTCTAGAACGCTCTTCCGATATCAGGAAGCCACTGGAGCTATGGACTTTTAAATTTCGATTGACAAACTCATTTCCTCAGAACTGCTTTTTGTGTTTATTTCGTTCTCCTTGCCCCGCACCTTAGATTAGCATGGTAGTCTACGTACGGCGTGGAAGAAATTCAACATACGTACAGCGCGTGGCTCTGGATGAAAACTAACGACGACGGCGACAACAACACGTAATAGTAATGGCGCAACTTTCAATGGCACAAACTGTGATGATCTCATCGTCATTGCCGTCGTCATCCTCTCTTTTTCCTACGTTTAAACCCATTTTGCAATTCAGCTTTACCGTAAGATTTATCATTGCCGTGCAAGATTCATCTCTACCACTCCCGCTTGGCCCTTGCTCCCGCCCGCCCGCCCACCCACCGACCCTCCACCTACCGAGTTCGACGTCTTACACAAGATGTTGGCATCGCTGCATCTCACGTGCAGCTGCTGCTCGGCTCGGGCTTCTGCCCTACCTGTGGATGGCGAACAGAACGAGGTTCAAACAACGTTGAGGATCCCATCAACCTCCCTCCCCCCCCCTCCACAGCTCCTCCGCAATTGTTCTTAAAGGCGACTGGGGGCAGCCGCAGTTAGCGAGCAGGTGGGCAACGAGTGTAGCCATGAATCAAACTCAGGTTCTTGGAACTGAATGGGCACACGAAACAGACAAAGATCCTCCTCCGCCCCCCCCCCCCACCTGCTATAAGCAGTTGTGGCAAGCGCTGTCAGTGAGCACCTATTAAGAGCTGCGCAACGAATGAAGAAGCGGTGTGCAGGCCACCACCACACCGAGCCACCTTTGTTTACCCAGTGCTGATGCTTTGACACCACGTGGTAGACATTCGTTTGAAGGCTGAGTCGACCATGTCGTCGTGAAATTAGCAATCGACATTAATCTATTTAATCTGCACGACATTTCACGCCACAGTGGCTGGTGCACTGTGCAACAATATCAGTGGCATCCGCTAGATCACAACTATGGAGCTACGATACGCAGATCGTGCATAAAGTCGTTCGGTCAACCTGGTCTGGTTCCCCGTGCGGTAGACCCAACCTAAAATAAAATATGTGTGCGCATGGCGGTGTCGTTAACTTCACGATCACTATCACCGGGGAGACGAAGGCGGGCAGGCACGTGGTGGTACTATATGCCACACACTACCACCGTCTCGTTGTCTTGTGTTCCGTAGGAGCTTTCAATGGGTTTCTCACTCAACACACGTGCTAACATGACTCCTACTTTGGATTGAGTCAACTGCGTTCCAACCGGGCACACACACACACGCACTGTCATGAGCAGCACGCGTTTTGTTATTGCCAAAAACACTTCATCCCAGCTGTGACAGCGCAGCACTTTTAAATTTTGATTTAAAGCTTTCGTGACTGCAGGGATTCATATTCTTGGTTCTTTCGGTTAAGTCACCACGTAGAAGGGAAACAATAAAATAATAAAAATATAAAACAATAAAAATTCTCACGACGTTTCGACTGCAACACAAGCACTCATCATCAGGTGTGAAAACCAGAGCACTTGTCCTTCTGTGTGGCTGCCTGGAATGACGGAAGAGTTGACAGGGTCGTTTAAGGATGGATGCACAGCACTTATGGGATTTCTGTGCCAAGAACTCAGATTTGGCGTTCCTAGGTTGACACAAGTCATGCGCATGGCAAACCTCGTCCAGCCAGATGGTGACAGAATGGAAGACAAAACAAGGATTCGTATTTTCACTGATTTACACTTCAACGATCTAACTTACTTACTTACTCCTCTTCGCTCCCTGTGGAGCATAAGGCCGCAACAAGCCCACGCCATGCCGGACGGTCTTTAGCAGATTTCTCTGCTTCACCCCAAGACAGGACCATGGTTTTTAGTTGGTCGACACTCGCCTACTCCTAAGATGTAAATTTGGTAGCGTATCATCTCGTGGACAACTTGGGCCGTCTTGGACGTTTGGTACATGGAACGTACGTTACAGGCTCCAACCGTGATGATGTGCTTTGGGTCCAGGAGGCCCCTTTTCACCTTTCCAACGTCCCTCCGAGGGCTTTGATTGGAGAGGGTCATCCTGCCAGTTCCGTGACTAGGTGCCTCCTGGTGGTCCGGTATTAAATGTGTACTTGTTGCAGTTCCCATAACAATTATGTTTTTTCCACCACACCCAACCCCCAACCTGGAAGACCAGGGATTGTCCATTTTGTCTGTCCTCTACTCTTTAACCAGTCCGGCATGGTTGGGCCTGCTGGGAGCCTGAGGCTCCCCGCCGACTTTGCTCTCCGGGTCATGGAGGCACACAAGCTTCTCTACCACGACAAGGACGACAACCCATGAGAGAACAATCTAACAGCCCATTGTTATAATATCACTTTCCACACCGATTTTGTCAGGCTACTTCTGGACGACGGCCTCCCCACGCCACGTGGTTCGCGGGGCTTATTTGACCATACTTCACCACGCTGGTCAGTTCGGGTAGACAAAGGCAGAGGGCATAGATACGGGAGTATGCAAATACAGTACAACACTGGATTTTGATGCATTGCACTCTGCTCAATTTAACACGTAGGCTTTCACGAACAACCCCAAAAAAAACCTCTTATGGATTGGACTCTGCTGCCCAACTACAGCCCTGCGGCAGTAGCAGCCTATAACAACCTGGAATGCACGGGTGGGTCTCTCATCTGTGGGCACTATCCAGACTCAACTCTGCTTAGCTTCCGAGGTGGGAAAGTGCTGCCCCCCCGCCCGATGTGTGTGTATATACTCCCAAGACGTAACGAGATCAGCCACACAACACAAATTGCCGGATTGCGGGCGTGAATCGTGTAGGCCAGCGGAGTCGGCAAAACTCTGAACCCGCCTTCCCCCTCTCGCTGGCCATCCAGCATTTCGCCTATGGGTGTACGCGGCGTTCAGTCCACACGGCGCCCCACGTGATCGGCCGCTGACGCACGGCATGCGACGGGGAGCCGCGGCGTCCCAAATCAATGCCAGTGGGCTGCACGTTAAACTTAGACTCCCCGATAGCAATTGAGCTTGTTACCCTAATTAAAAAATCAGAGTCGTTAATTGCAGCCCCGCTTTTAATTGGCAAAAAGCGCCTATTTTCAGGGTGCCCGCAAAAAAAAAAGCAATGCGCTTTCTAAAAATACGCGAACGCTGTCAATTTTTACTCGAGCTCTTGCGCCGGACAGCCTGCAGCTTACCAAACGGCACAGGGTGCCTACCGTGGGCCACGATCGTGATACGGCACGGGTGAGAGGCTATCATCAACGATGCGCTGGCAGACAAGGGCCGTTAAGCGGCGCCGTCTAAAGGAGAAGCAGTTTTTGCTGATTATAAATCGAACTCACTTTCGACCCAAACGCACTTACGCGTCGCTTTCAAAATCAAAACATTTATTTTATTTATACTGGAGGTAATCCGATGAGCTCTGAAGCCATTTTTTTTCACAGATGTCCAGACGTTGGCTCAACGCGGTTGGGGGGAGAATTGACGACCAGCGCGAGCGCAGCAAGGAAGTAGTTTCCGATGGTACGCAGCGCTGAAAAATCATTCACGTCCTCGTGCAGGTCAATGTTACGCATGGTATACCATCAGCCCCACGGCCAGAAGGTTGCACAATTTTCATTGTTAAATTCATGTTGACAGACAGATACACACCTGGAGACGCATTGCCTTCTTCGCAATTTTTTTTGGTAGGTGTTTGATACGGCGCCCTTCATGCCGTGGCGCCTCGGAGGGCTTGCCCGCCACTAAAGTGACTTTGACACCGAGGGCTTTCGCGGCCAATATTATTCATAATAAAGGTTTTTGGGTTAGATCGCGGAAGCATAAATGTGTCGGAACCCTCCACCACCCGACACAGCCAATTAAAGAGTACATTTGCTCTCCAACACACCGATGGGCTGAAGTAGTAACTAATTGGCATTTTGTTTACGTGACAAATCCCTTACTAATTGGCTGTGTCGTGTGGTGGAGGGTTACGACACATTTATACTCACATTTATATTTACACTTGAGAGACCGATAAACGACGTTTAAACCCCGCCTCAACGCGCATTTTTTTCTCTCGTTTCCGGTTCTCTGAATTAGCTTCTCTCCGTCTTCTTGGCTTTTCCCCACCTCGGCCCACGAAATATTCCTTGTGATGTACGGCGCCTCGAGCACCGAGTATAAAAGTGCTTTATAATGCAACTCATTATTATGGAACAAGTTCGAGATTTCACATTGACCGTCAGTCTTGACGGTCTTGGGCTGTGACGGTCTTGGGCCGATTAACTCCATGGGTCGCACCGCCCGAAACAATACACGTCCGAGTCTTTTCTCTGACTGTTACGAAATGAAGTGGACTCGGGATTGACTGTGTCGCTGGAAGTGACGATGGCCGGTGGGCGAGGATAACAACGCAATGGCAGTCAAAGGCTGGAACGCGCCTGAGACGACAGTCCACTGAGCAGGAAATTCGACTCGAGCGTGGGAGCGGTATTGAAGGCTGCATGGCGAGACCCCACGCGTTTCAAAACAAGGTGTTCGCGCCGACGAGGAGTCGGCCAAGGCTCCCCCGGGTAATGTTTTCACGTAGAATTATTTATTATTTTGCCAGCCAATATTTTCACATTGATATCCAAATGAACCCCAGAGCTTCAAGCGCTACCTGTAATAGGATTGTAGCGATTGAGCAATAAAAATGGGGTATTAGGTGAGGATGGACAACAGGGACATTCAAAGTGTGCTGTTTGGAAAAATGGAAGGAACCCGGAAAGAGAGGAAGACCTAACAGAGGATGGCTTGACGATGACGACGACATCGTGAGAGATTGGTGCCAAAAAGACGTGGCCACTCCTTCAGCAAATTGGCACAAGACAGAGGAAAGTAGAAAACAAATGACGAAATGTGTAGTGGACACCTATGGGCTCTCTGGCTATGAATCGTGATGATGATGATGATGATGAAAAAGCGAGCAAATGCAAGTGTCAAATTGCACATGTGAGAATTGCGTATTTTACAATGCAATGCAAACTATACGTACGCATGTTCCACTTCTCTTGCACCGTACGTAGCCAACCGCGCTAATCGGAGGTGCAAATGTGGACATTTTATGCGAACGCACCTTTAGGTTTATGGAACGAATGAGGCAGACTATACGAGACAGAATAAATCAGCCAGCCAAGTGAGGAAGGACAAACAGGACAGAAAGGCGCGAGACGAACCGCAGAAACTGGACAGTACAACCGCACCGATTCATCGGGGGTTAATCGTCACGCGCCCAACAGATTCAACTACCTTACGTACGTATGCATGTTGAACTTCTTTCGCACCGTGCGTAGCCAACCGTTGCTAATCAGAGGCGCGGGTGCAGGACAACGAACTTAACAGCAAAAAGCAGCGAACGCGGTTACCCTCCAACCGTTCACTTTAACCCCTTGTCCTTTAACCCTTAACTCTCATTACGAAAGCAAGAAGTGTTTTTTTTTGTATGGCTCCTCATTGCCTGCCAGGTTACAGCGCCCTGCTCTAGTTAAAAGTTTGTTTTTGTAATGTGTGTGCTTTGTGAGATGCCTCTTTTTGGTTCTCGTTTATGAATGCGATTAAATCCCATTAGGTCATCATCATCATGACAACGATGAAGCATTGTCGCGTTGAGGTGGTGTGGGTGTCAGCTTCTTGGTTCTTTCGGTAAAGTCACGTAGAATTGAAATAAAATAATAAAAATAAAACATAATCAAATAAAAATTCTCATGACGTTTCGGCCACAGCACAAGTAGCCTTCCTCAGGTGAAGAGACAGAACTGTCGGGAAGACAGCGCTTCAGTGAACAGAGCCAAGCTTTGGCCGCGTCTTTTAAGCTGGGTGGGAGGAGCAGAGCGCCTTGACCAAGGAGTTTACATATCAACAGATGAATTTAGCATTGAAGTAGCTATGTTAATGTGTTGGATTAGCATGATGTTAAAGTCAGAAATAAGCATGTAACTGGGGGATTAGCATGATGCTAGTGTGCGGGATTAGCACGTAACTATGTCGGAACTATGTCGGAAAAAGTGGCGGTTTCTTTCATCGTTTCAACGTTAGCGCCACTGTGGTTAGCACCACGGAAAGCGACGAGCTTTGTTCAGATGGACGAGTCCATCTATGCTCGGAACGGAGTAGGGGGGAGAGAAGAAACAGCAACGATGCGCTGCTCTGTCCTGTGTTGAGTTACAACTATGCTATAAACTAGACTACTATACATTACAATATTTTACCTTCCAATCTAAACTACATTGTATAATATCGTATACACAGCCCAATGTAAGCTCTAACATTATGCATTATATTGATATGCCTCCAACTAAACTTTTTTCTAAATTACACGACTAAACACTAATATACACTGCCATAGACAAACTCCACCCTTGAATTATACAATGCGTTACTATACACTACCCTATACTTTAGACTATAAAATATTAGACTTGTAATATTACACTATGTATTATTCTACCAACCCTACTGTGTACCACACTGCTATATATTCACTATACAATTACGAAACTATATATTGCCTTATGAATTATGTTAAACATTACACTGTTATACTATTTTATTATTATAAAACATGCTATAAACTATACCATTGACCGTCGTGTGAAAGGTACAAGAGGCAGTGCCAGCGAATGGACTGCGGTCTGAAAGTCACCATAAAATTACAATCAATCAAGAACCGAAATGGTTTATAACGTCTTTCCAATGGTTACTAAGCCAGAATCCATCTTCTCGGTTGAAATTGTCTCTGTGGTTGTATATGTGGATGGCCTCATGAACGAATCTCTCATGGTAGCCGGATGGCTTGCAGAGAACCTCCGTCTTGGAGAAGTCAATGTCATGTGAGCCTACTGAATTATAACAGTGATCTGCCACGGCTGAGGTGTTCGTCCTACCGTGTTTCAAGTCTGCTTTATGTTCACGGATGCGGTCCGAGATATGGCGTTTGGTTTCTCCAATATAGCTGCTACCACAGAGGCAACTTAGTTTATAGACGCCCGGCTACTGTATGTCTGGAACCACATCAAATAAGATCTCCAAAATCCTGAATAAACACAAGATCCAGGTCCGATTCAACACAGAACATAAAATCCGTGATCTGGCTCCGTCGGTAAAAGACAGATCATGTAGCACGTCTGCGATCAATCACTCTGTATGCAGGCGAGGGCTGGTGGATCACATGACATCTGTGAAACTCCCAAGCCTGTGGGCTGCTGCGAGTGGCCAGCATGGGACGGCAACGCAGGAATCGGTCGATCGATCCTTGAATCTACCCGTGCACAACATTCTGGTGATATCCCCCACCTCATAGGTGTGGTGGGTTTTCTCCAGACACTCTTCGATTCCTCCCGCACGCAAAGCACACGCTCAATGAATATAACTGGGTATGACATCCCAAGGTAGAAGGCCCTCCCCTCCTGAAATCAATTATTGAGCCTCAGCGAGCCATTCCTACACAAACCAAGGGGCACGATAATATAACTATTGTTGTTATTATCATTATGAGTTTGATGATGATGAGGAGGGAGAGTTGGGCGGAGGGGAAGGCGAGGAGGAGCAGGGGCACTGGCACCTGAGAAGCTGTGCCACGCGGGCAAGCGGATCGTCTTTTTGAGGATGGTGAGCTCCGGCTGGCAGAAGCGGAACATCTCGTTGACGAGGGGAGGTTGGGGCTCCACGTCCACCTGCAGGATGGCGATGGGAAGGTCGTCCGGCGTGCGGAAGAACACCTGCTCGCCGGGCGGTCATCACGAGCAACCCCAACCAAACAAACGGAGACAAAGATCCCCCGGTGCGCACTTTATTATTCATAATAACGATCACGTCAACTTGTAACGTCCCGCGGCCGCCCGCACAGTGTGTTCGCTCGTTCTCGAAGAGAGGGAGCGACTCGGAGGCGCGAAGAGAGACCACGGATGAGCGGGGTAGGCAGCAGCTGGCAAGTGAGCCGGCGCTACCGACGATTGCCCAAGCTCGGTGGTCCTCTACTTATTAAGGTGTTATCAGGCAATTAATGAAAATTTACACGTGGCAGGAAGCCAGAGCACCCGGAGAAAACCAATACGTGCGAGAGCGCGACACTTTATCCCATACAGATGGAACAGATGGCTGTAAGCCTGCACGTTCCTGTACTGCCTCCTCCAGGCGAGCCAGGGCATGGTACCTGAACGCCCACGGCCAAGGGAGTTTAACAAGATTTGTGCGATCCAGCAACCCTTGCCTCCACAGTGTTGCATTGCAGGTGTTGCATGAAACACCACCGCCCGGCTTTAACAGACTGTCGGGGCAAGTTCGGTTAGCGAGCTCCTTTTAAGGCCGGCACGACACACGAGGAGTGGGGTAGTCAGCACCACGCCCGGCCACCTCTGTCTCTCCAAAGCTGATGTGCACACACACCGCAGGATACTCATTTTAGGCTAAGCAGATCTAGAGGAGGCAAAAGTTCGTTTCAAATCTTCGTCACCGATGTTGAGCATGAGCGGGAAATGAAACTCGGGTCGCTGGGTTCACAGTGTAGTGCACTGCAGCGCTAACCACGGCACTAACGGCACTAACGCTCCCCACACCAAGCCAAACAAACACACACACGTATGCTTATCTTCGCATTCGCACGAGAAACCGGCTTAATCACCGAGCTGGCCTTAATAGGTGCTCGCTAACAGCACCCGCCACCAACGACGCATCTCTAATCTTGATTTGAAGCTTTCGTGACTGCAGGAATCCATACTCCTTGGTTCTTTCGGTAAAGTCACGTAGGTAGAAAAATAATCAATCACGACGTTTCGATAGCAACACAAGCCATCGTCCTGTGGCAGTGAGCCTGCTGTATTGTTTCACCTGAGGACGATGGCTCGTGTTGCTATCGAAACGTCGTGGTCTATTATTTTTCTACCTACGTGACTTTACCGAAAGAACCAAAGAGTATGGATGCATGTCTAGGTCGCCGAACGAGGAGAGGATGGGACTTAAAGAACCGTGCGTCCTGTTCAAGCGCGTGAACCAAAGACTCACCTGGCAGACGACAACGAATGAAAACAAAGCGTGCAAACATAAAAGAAATCACCAACACTAAACCCGCCGGGCCAATGTAACACATCCCCACCCAGACCGCTTAGCGTTGTTACCAGCTGCTTGAAAGGCAGCCACTGCTTGTGAAAACGTACAGTCCGATTCCTCATTGTGACTCATAGCGAGCGAGCACAGCATCTGTCCGTCCGTCCGCCCGCCCGCCCCGTTAATCTGCCGTTTACATCCCAAAGCCGTTATGCCGGGGACCACGACGCTCCCCCCCCCCTTAGGCTGATAAACAAAACAAACAAAAAAAAAACCCGAAGGCAAAGCGTTATTTATAAGTCGATCGAGGCCCGGCTGATTTTCTGGGAGATGCAAGCGTGTGCCGCACGGCTAAATTGTCCATTTATAAGCGAGCCCTCCATGCGAGACGCGCCGTCGATAGCGACTTATTTAAAAGCCCGCGCGGCACGCTATTCTCAAGTCAGCCGCCAACGCTAAACACGCTGGCGCCTGCGCTCGCGAGGCGGCAGCGCATCGGCTGCGCTGCGCTGCAAAACCCCAGCGACGCGAGTTCTATTCCCGCTCACGACCAGCACCAGTAACCGTTATCTGAAACCGCTCCTGGAGCTCCCCTAGGACGAGTCGGCCTCAAACGAGCACCGTGGCGCGATGTGAATACATTGCCGCCAGGGAGACGAAGGTGGGCCGTGCGTTGTGCAGGCTAACCACCCCCCATCGTGTGCCGTGCTGACCTTCGTAGGCGCTACTCTCGGAACAGCACTTGCCCCACGAGTCTGTTAAGGCTACACGGGGGATCTCTATTTTGTTTGAGAGGTGGTGTCACGGCGGTTATGGCGAGCGAGCTGCACAACACGATCCCCGGCGAACCGGGGTTCAACTCTTGAACACGACGCGCCAGCACGGGTGGAGAATTGGTCGGGCGATGCTTCGTGTCCCTCCGGGATCACATGTGCTATGGACAACAACAACAACAACAGCGTGGGCAAAGATGCGTGTGACGACGACAGCCATGCCAGCACCGCCGGTGCTCCTGCAAGATTAAATACACGCCACTGAGTGCCAGGCAGTGACAGTGCACGGTTAGATGGCTTCACAAGCAGATTGAGAATCACAATGAGCTCCAAGCACTTAATGCAAATAGTTCCAAAGGCAACACATCAATTGTTGCCTAATGTGTATGTATGTATGTCGTGGGGAGAGTTTGGTTTAGGCTAGATGTAAAAACAAAGTCTAATATGCCCCCTATTGCCTCAACAGACTGTTAGGGCAAGTGCTGTTAGCGAGCACCTATGAAGGTCACCACGGCACACTATGTTTACACATCGCACTAGGTACTCATTTGAGGCTGAGTCGAGCAAGGAGAGGTCCAGGACCGGTTCTGATAGTCGCCGCTGGTGTTGGCGGCTGCGAGTGGGAATCGAACTCGAGTTGCCGAGTTCATAGCGCAGCACGTTAACCACCGCACTACCGCTCTCCTCTAGGCTAGACGCGTGCACGCACACACAGAGACGCACGCACAAAGAACCCCCTACACAGCCTTGCGGTTTGTTGGTTGGAAGTGCTGTTAGCGAACACCTGTTAAGGCCGTCTCGGCACACGAGCGAGTGATGCCGGTGAAAGCCAAACGCGGCCTCTCAGCGGCGATGTTAACTTCCCGCACTAGTTACTCCTTTAAGGCCAAGTGGAAGTCCTTTAAAGTTCAGACACCACTCACCACTGATTTTAGGCCCGGGAAATGAACTCGGGCCACTTGGGTTCGTAACGCAGCGCTCTGCCCGCCTGCCCCCCTCCGCAGCACCGCTCCCCCAGCTGCGGTTTACCGACGGTAAAAACAGGCTGATACATAGTTATTTCTTCCCACATCATGACAACGAAGATGAGATCCCGATCCTGAGCCGAAGGACACTGCGAGAGACGCGGATTCAATTCCCTTCGTTTTGAGGAGAGCAGATACCGGGCAGACTGCCCGTCTGACCGCCCACCCACTCGCCTGTCCTTTGGACGCCACCCAGATGCAGTGACCCGCTTAATCCATCTTCCCCAGCTGGCTCTGCCACCTGCCGCCTTTGCTGCCTGCTCGTGTCAACGGGACGCTGCACCTAACGTACGGATTTCAGACAGACGGGCGGAACCCCGGCAGAAGCACCGAGAACTCCTGAGCAGTTGGTGGGCGCTGCTGATAAAACGCCGATTGCTTGCGAGAAATGTCAAAAGTGCCATTGTGATAATAATACAAACGACTTCACTACTTGTAACGTGCCGTGCAGTCGTCGCTCAACTCTTGAAGGGCGAGAACGGACCCAGGGGCGCGAGGGAACCAGGCTAGCGGGCAAGGCAGCCACGCGGCGAGCCAGCGCCAAATTCTCCCCCAAGCTCTGCGGTCCTCTGTATACTAAGGTATTGTCGGCCCAATTAATAAGTGTGTTCTATCCATGTGGGAGAAAAAACCACGCTCGTGATGGGGGGAACAATCTAACTCACACAGATGGAACAAGTGGAGTCCACATTTGCTGTACCACCCCTCTCCTGACGAGCCAGGGTATGGCACCTCATCGATGTGACCCATCCACCCTATCCGCCTCCACAGTGCTGGATTACAGGCCACGTGCATAGCCGCCACCAACTACCTGGCTAAAGTGGCAATGAATGTGGCCTCAACGTGCACATAGCCTGGCACAAGCGCCGTGGTGACGTCACCGCCACTTAGTGGCGAATGGCGGTTGTTGTTGTTGTTGTTGTGGGGAACGGTGACGCAGTGTTTAGCGCACTGCGCTGTGAATACGGCGCCCCGAGTTCGATTCCCGCTCATGGCCAACACCAGTGACGATTATATGAACCGGTACTGGGCCTCCCCTAGGTCAATTCAGCCTCAAATGAGTACCTGCTGCAGTGTGTAAACATTGGCACGAGGGGGTGGTGCTGACCACCCACCCCCTCGTGTGCTCGCTAACAACACTTGCCCCGAACATTTTGTTAAGGCTATACGGGGGGATCTTTGTCTTTGTATATTGGAGGCAGGGTAAGAAAACCATGCAAAGTATTGAGGAATGATGTATGCCTCGACATTCACTTAAAGAGATGAAAGTGGAACGCATGGATCAGAGAACAAATGTAAATTAGAGACATCGTGTGGACCGTTACAAATAGTAAGTAGAATTGGGCAGGACACATTGCCATAAGGGATGATGGTCAAGGAATGAGACTGGTTATGGAACGTGCCTAAAAGTAAGCCCACCATGGAGATGGAGTGATGAGATAAGTTTATGCGCAGGAGCGAGATGGATTGTTTTAATTTTCGAGTTTACCGCTGCACCCCGTGTGATCACCAAAGGCAAGTGCTGTTAGCGAGCGCCTATGAAGGCTGGAACGGCACATGAGGGGGTGGGTAGCCAACACCACGCCCGGCCGCCTTTGTCTCCCCAGTAGTAATGTTTACACACTATACCAGAGTCGACCTAGGGGAGGCCCAGAACCGGTTCAGATAATCGTCACTGGTGGTGGTACCCATGAGCTGGAATCGAACTCAGGTCGCCAGGTTTTTAGGGCAGCACGCCAACTGCTGGACTATCACTTCCCACCTAGCCACATGGCACCGCGCAGGGATGACCTGTCACTGCTGCTACTGCGATTGATGATGATTAATTATATTGTTTATGGAGGTGACATCGTTGTTTCTGCTTCTGTTGACAGTGATGACAACTGCGATGCTCTCGATGCAAATGGTGATGTTCTGGCTGCAGCTGCTTGATGATGATGATGATGCCAATGATGATGCTGATGATGCTGATAAAGGTGACAATGATGCCATTGCTTTTGGCAAGGATTCTGCTCTTACTGCTGATTAAGATGATCATGGCAGGCATGTTTTTTTTTTTCCTTCTGGGCCAGAACTTTCTTTCCACTCAATAAAATACTCAATTAAGAAACTAGCCAAACATCCCAATGCATGACCCTCCTACAAACAGGGTCTTGACACTCGGTGAGACTTCCTTAACAAAGGACATTATTAGTTATCAAGTGTCGAGCTAACCAGTCTCATCCCCGCTTAAGATTCCGGCGTCCGATGAGATTGGGCACAATCCAGCCGACTGAGAATAGTCGAGGTTTCATGCCCGTGCAACAGAAATGTCCAGCCGAGGGAAAAACCTTTGTTGTAAGCCGCGAGAGCTGTTTTTTTTTTTATCAGGCCACGTCTCGGCATGTTTACGCCATAGCGTGCGAAGGGACCGATTCTCAGGTCATTTCGGAGGAGCGATCTGGCAAAAAAAAATCGCCCCGATGCTAAAACTTTCGCCAGAGTAAACAGTGTGTGTCTTTAAAGCTAATCGCTGCAAAATAACTACTAAGAATAACAAAAAAATTACCCAAAAGGCAATAAAAACCACAAACTTCCCATCACACAATGTCCTCTAGTGGGGGTTGAACTGATATATATACATTTTTAAAAACCCTGACACGACTTTACCCATGGCAACGGTTGCATCTTGTCGAAGGCTATTATCTCTGCCATTAGACTCTAGTCCTGCAAACCGACTCCCTGCGTTATAATTGCGTGCAGTGAACTGTGCGAGGATGGGGAGCTTCGTTTATTGCCTTGGATGGGCAATGTCAGGGCAATGACGGGAGGGGGAGGACGAGGGGAGAAACTCCCTCTCCGTCGCCGGCTGACCGCTGGCTACGCCACCTCCACCGCCCGTCAACCGTGAAGGAGATTCGGTTCGATTTGGTCAAGTAAAAAAAATAAACACAAGAGCGCTCGTGAACCTCTGCGGCAAAACACAACGGTGCTTTAGCTTCTCGTGGGGAAAAAAAATCATCATAATCAAGGATTCTTTACGAGCCGTGTATTACAATACTCGCGTAGTTACATTTGCCATTCGCGCCAATTCTCGTCGAGCAAGGCTAGAGCGAATCTTCCGTCGAATGCAGACGAGCATACGGGTGGTGGACGCGGCGATTTGGCTTCACCCAATTAAGCAATCTGAGTGACTGTTCAAAGTTGGGAGATTCTGGCCGTGATGCCGGCACACACGGCCTAGCTCTTGGCACCTCCGATTAGCACGGTTCGCTAACATACCGTGCCAAGAAAGTTCGACACGCATACTCTCCAACGTCGACTGCCTTTACTCCGAAGCAGATGGTGCGTACGTACAGTTAATACTCCCGCATTGTTAAGCAGGGTGACCTCTGGGCTCGAAACACGAACCTCTGCGCTACTGCTGGCCCATGTCCACCGCACCCACCACCCCCCCCCCCGGCCCCCCGCCGTATATAATAATGCGATCCAGCGGCTGAAGTTCCACATTCCCATGGTGGAGGCCAGCCTCTATTTAGGCCCACGTGTGCTGCTGACTCCACAAAGTGGTGCCGGTGACTCGGAAGGTACGAGAGAGGACGAGTCGGCAGGGCAAAGGTGATTCAAATAAGCAAGGAGTTATTCATCCTATTCATGACTGTAAACCCAGTGAATGGACAGCAATTCAGCTGGCGGAAAACAAAGCTAGTGCGTGCAGGAATACTGCCAGGATGCGGTGCCAATGTGCAGCTGTAATTCAGCGGATTGGAGGTAGTGTTAGTGGATCACACTGAGATCACGTGCACGGGAACACAATCATGCACTGCAGCAGGGAGTCTAAAGGGTAGAGAAAGATGTCCGTGTATACGCTGGGAGTGTTCTTCCCTTGTGTGCGTGGTATTTACTTGGGCAATCCATCACCGTCATCATTATCACCAACTCTATACAAATCACATTGGGACCAGCAGTCTCTTTTGCAAGGGAGACCTCGGTCAGCAAGCGATAACCATGCGCACATGTAAATCTAACAGTCATGACGTTGAAAAAACTTCTAACAACTCAAGTATAACTTACATTGAAAACGCTAAATAACACATTTTATATGTATAGAGGAAAATTGTAGGTAACATAAAATCAACAACAGGACCACTCTGCAAAAGTGCTGACAATCAGTGAGGTTTTATAACGGAATAGACGATTACGTGACTTTGTAAATGAATACAAATATACGCTCTTTGAAGAGTTCAACGAATGCATTTCAACTGGGGAATCTGGCAGAGGCACCTCGAGACTTTTGAGCTCAGCGCGCAAGTTATTACGGCTGAATATTCTCGCGACGTTGCGGCTACTACGAGCCAATCGACGGCAGCCGTGACTCTCACCGCTCGCTTCCCTCCCTTCTCATTCGGCCGAGCCTCCGCACGGGGGGACAATTGGGGTGAAAATGTCTCGGCGGCTAAGATTGAGGCGAAAGAGTTAAGGGGTCCCTCGTACGACGGGAAAAAAATAGGTGGCATATACTTCACGTCGAAGCTGCCGACCTCGTCAAGGGGCAAAAATCATCGCACAAACTCCGGTCATCCTCGCAACAGCGGCTTTTGCGCTAGCCAACGAACAAAGATGGTTGACACATCATTGCGTGCTCTCAGGTGTGCTTCTGCGGCCGTCTGGAATGCTCTTCCTTCTGATTTTAGGAAACCACTGGAGCTATGCACGTTTAAAATATCTTGATGGAAATTTTGTTTTCTTTAGAACTGCTTTTTGCGTTGAGTTCGTTGTCCTTCCCCCCCCCCCCCCCCGCACATCCGATTAGCACTGTTGGCTTACGTACGGTGTGAAATAAGTTCAACATACATACAAGCACACGCATGAATAAAGAATCGCATGTATGGGCCGATTGGTAGAGACCGTTCGTCCGTTACGCGACATGGCAGCCGCAAGGAGGAGGAGGGTAAGGGATGTGTGTGTCGATTCGTGTGCTGCGACACCACCAGTGGGACCTCATGCCGGATGGTACTTGCAGCAGATAACCCAGACCCAGCCGGGATGGAATGCATCACACCTCAACCCCCTCCACTTAACCCCCCGGTCCCCCCCCTCCCCCCCCCCCCGAATGGTGAATTGCCACGATTCGATTCGCGGATCAATTCTATTTTGTCACGCTGTGGGGGATATTTCAGCGCGTCGAGTGGCTGCGGTGGTGATGTGGACTCGTTACATGTGCGAATCGTGGAAACATCGATTATCGAGCACCAGATTTCTCGGCATGCACCCGGAGCTTAGAAATCAATACGAATCGATGCATCAACCCCTACCCCCCAGGATCCAGTGCACACCAATAAAATTATAGTCGAGTCCTGTAGGTGTGATACCAGCTTTGTGATAGTCCACGTGCCTTAAATGACGAGGTGTGAATAAATGCGGGCGAGCCTCCTCTATGACCTCACCTCTTCTGCAACCCACTGCATGCATTGCCGATGTTTCAAAGTTGTGGTGAACATGCACACAAACGTGCGCTGATAATACACTCATTGTTCGATCCTGATTTGAAGCTTTCGTGACTGCAGGAATCCATTCTCTTTGGTTCTATCGGTAAAGTCACGTAGGTAGAAAAAAATAATACACACAAGCAACACAAGCAATCGTTATCAATGAGGATTGCTCGTGTTGCGATCGAAACGTCGTGATCTATTATTTTTTCTACCCACGTGACTTTACCAAAAGAACCATAGAGTATGTATATATACTCATTGTCTTTGAAACCGATTGACCTACACCAGAGACAGCCTTCTCTATGGCCTTGTCTCACCAGTGTCAGATCAGAAAACGCCAAAAGGCGAACGGCAAAAGGACAATGCCGCACGTATCAGAGCACTGATAGCTCGTGGTGAGCAGCTATAACTGCGTGAGCTATACATGCTCAAACATGCTCCGATATAAATGATCAGAACTTGTTTGTTTGCATGTTCACCACAAGTACCGTGCGTGCGGTTAATGCCAACTGGATTCCTTGCAAAAGGTTTCTATTTGGTGCTTGAACATCTTAACAACTTCTGTTTCATTGCTAGAAAGGGTAAAACCTATTCTTATTTCTTATACTTTGATACCGGCATAAAAAAAAAAGGTCCCATGATAATGACTACTTGTGATCGACGTGACCTCCACTAACCCTTGACCTTTCCTGACCTCTCCTCTCCCGCCGGACTCTTCTCATCGCCACCTTCCCCTGCGTTGAAAGCCCTCTCAGCGCTCCATCGGCCTGGTCCCAAGACAATTGGCACGCCACCTGTTCCGTGCAATATTCCGTCAACCTTCCTACCATTCGCTTCAGGCGCCCCGATATCATGAGCATAGATTTTATTGCCCCGTAATGTACAATACTAATAATGCCTTTTGTTTATTCACGAAAGCCTCACTTAGTCTTAAGACTCCTTTTTTATGTCAGGTATGCCCTGCTGTGTTGTGCTGTTTGGCCAATTTCACGGGCGAGTGTGCTGGCGTCACCATTCATTGATCCCCCTTATAACGGATAGCAACACTTATCCAATGTGATGTATTTATTTATGTATATACACATGTTTAGCAAATTCGTTTAAATTAAGCGCAAGGTCAATGCTGGTGACGTAACAAATATTCTCGTTGCGCGAGAACTGTTTTCGCATTGCGATCACAATGTGTGTCTCGAGACTCACTGTACAGTACTGTAAATGTATACCATGTACACTACATTACTATACACTACACTACTACACTATGCACTACACTACACCAAACCATACCTGTCAACCCATACGGTTTACCCACATTATTGTACAGGTAAATACCTTTCAGGTCCATACGGGGTACAGCCGTTTCCATACGGACAAAAAATTGTCTATTTGTTTGTGTTTCTCCCTTGGGACGGGACTTTGTAGGATGAACGTTGAGATTTATAAGGTCACGGCGTGACCAATAAGGTCTGAGTTTGTCTGTAATAATGTAGGGCACTGATAAGGGGTTGACAGGTATGCAAATGACTTATTGCAATGTATAATTTGACAAATAAAACCCTTGTTTTTGCAAATGGGGTTAAATAAGATAGCGGGTGCCATTGGTGTGGTGGCTTTGACACCGACACACCATCGTCATCAGCCATAATCTGTCCACTGCCAGAACGAATGCTTCCCGATACACACACCAGTGATTAACAACTTAACAAGAGGTGGAGTGGGTACATTAACTTAGTGTATGGAAGATACCCACCCGTTTAAACCTTGCATGCACGTAAATTACGGGATCTAAGAATGCTTCGTGTGGAACAAAAAAATAGTTGCATGTCCAGTATAACCTATTCAGAATCAGAATCTTGATTTAGACGGGAGGAATCGGATGAGCTATGAAGCTCTTTTTCACAAATGCCCAGTTACAACAGAAAAATATACAAAAAACGATAGGACTGCTAAATAGAGAAAACAATAAGCAAGTTACTAAATATAAACACGTTAATTAATTACATAAGCCTTATTTATCAAGATTTTGGCGAGGCAGCAAACACAACAACAACAACAACAAAATAGTCCCAGACCACACCAAGATGACAACAAAGTAGTCCCTGAATAAAATGGCACATTAACATTGGAAGCGACCACCCCGCACCAGGATAACTTCGGTGACTATCCACCCACCGCTAAATTAGGGTCCCTTCACTTAAGAAGAACACTGGTCCGCTCGTTTGAGTGTCAACAAAAACAACCCCAACCTGGCTTACGAAATCTCCAGTAACGCTGGCGGAGGCATGGAAAATTAACCGCCGCTGCAAGCGCCAGCCTCCGTGTCCCGCTGGCAGAACCAAAAGTACTGCTGTCGTGAAGGCACTTCTTTAGTAATATAGTGGTGAGCACCCTATCACATATTGATGAGGACTCTGTCGCATTTTATTGAGAGGAAAACTAAACTGAGAAAAAAAGTGAACTATTTTTTATTTTACCAGGTCAGGACCACTGAGCTATGTAGCTCTTTTTCAGAAGCGAACTCGCCACAAATGAGAGCTCACCGAAGTGGCGCATCACATGGCAATTCACAGCAGACAAATACTCCAAACGCGTGTTGATTCTAAATGTGGGGGGGGGGGGGGGGGGAAACTGGAGGACCCGGAGAAAAATACGCGCGACCCCGGGGAGAACATGCAAACTCCTCCAAATATACAGGTCGGGATCGAAGACATGCTGACTGGCTGTCCCTGGAGACGCGCGGTATGTGTCAGGTGACCTGCGCGCGACAAGCACGCGGTGAGTATGCGCGGCTGATGCTTGCACCCGGCGAAGGAAATCGACGGACTGAATGCCAGACCGGCCAACGGTGTCGCCATATCCTTCACTCCCCGGGGCACCTCCACTCGTGTGACCATTCTGCGTTTCCAAACGATGCTCGTGGGACTGACCGCGTCCGAAGCCTTGCGCGGTGTAATAATTTACACTGCGCAAACTCACAAATGAGTTTGCGGTGGAAGCCAAATAAACAAAATACATTAGAATTGCGGCTCCAATTAAAATTTGCGGCCCTCGTTGGGAAATAATAATAAACGCACAGGCGGCTCTCGTTGGTTACGCAATGTGCAACCTCGTTTTCGCCGATGCCGTTTCACCACAGCGCTCCCTGCTCCTCCCAGCGCTGAGCGAACACTCGCGCCGGCAAGCATTTCAATCTTTAAAAAGTCGCCCGCAGGCTCGTCGAAGGCAGATGCGCGAGCCAGTTAAAACGTTATCGCTCGGTGGCGGCGGGAGAGGTGGACGGCGGAGACATCTCCGATGGGATCGCGGGGCGGGGGGGAGGGAGGGAGGACGGCCGCTCAGCAATGTCACGCCGCGGGACACGGAGAGCCGGACATCTCGCCGGAGAGGCTTCCACCGCCCCCCGCATTCTCTCTCTCATCTTCACTTCTTTTTGTGGCAACGTTGACTTGCGCGGGTTTTTTTTCTTTTCTTTTTAGAGCCGAGTCCGAGCAGAATGAGCGCTGCTCAAAGGTGTCCTTTTCAACCCCCGCTCGGCTCTAGACAACGGCAAACAGGCGTTAGACTGATGGCCTTAATCTAAGTTTTCTTGTGGTTGTTGTTGTTGTTTGACTTGCATCCCACTGGGATTTTTTGCACACAGCGTTGGTGTACGGTGCTTTTTTCAGGAATATCTTGCTGGTTTTTTTCATGGATTTTTCTGTTTGCACAGTCACATATAGTCACTTTAAGATGTTTTCTTGTTCGTGTTTTTTGTTTGTTGTGGTTGCACCCGATTCAAGAGCCGAATGGCTCACAGGGCTATACCAAAATAAATAAACTGAAACTGATCTCACGTACGTTCGGATTTCTGCGACGCTTCCATCGCGTGCCATACCGGCAGAGTGGCTCGGTTTTGTCGATCTCTGAGAAAGTTTAACAAGCAAAGTGGCAGAATCAGGCCCTCGTATTGGAACTCCCAACCTTGCACAACTGCGATACACATCCTCTGTCGTTGACCAACGTGAGGTCTGTTGAAGAATACAATCAATTGATTGAATAGTGCTGGTCTCTTTTACTACAAAGTAGAAATTATATTACATTCAAGTTCTAGATTTGAAGCTTTCGTGACTGCAAGGATCCATACTCTTTGGTTCTATTCGGTAAAGTCACGTAAAAAACAACAACAAAAAATACAAAAATTTCACGACGTTTCGGCCACAACACAAGTGGCCTTCATCAGGTGAAGGGACCAGACTGTCTAGAGGACAGCGCTGTCGAAACGTCGTGACATTTTTTGTTGTTGTTGTTTTTTACGTGACTTTACCGAATAGAACCAAAGAGTATACATTAAAGTTCACCAACCAGTGGGCCTTTTCGACTCAATGTTTTCCCAGCAGCAACGGTTCAAAGTAAACTCTGCCGCAGATGTCAACTTCTCCAAGTCTTATCAGTAGGGGCTTGATCCAGTTTTAAACAAATATTGCTGGGCCGCTTGGTGTTACAGGCAAGAGCCCCCTGGGCAGTTCAGTCCAGTAAGGAAACATTGTACAAAGCCGCTGTTTACTATCGTAATGGATTGCAGGTAATAATATAATAAACAAACATCGCTCCGTGCAGTGTGTTTACTTATTTACTCGTTGGACGCTTGCAATCTGGCAAAGGAGCAGCGTAATGTGCTTTTGTACCAAATGACTTAGATCTGCAATGTCCCTACTGGACATCATGCCCCACTGATTGGTGAAGTTTAATAAGAAAGTTTGCGTGGCCCCCGTGGACGTAACTTCTTCTGCAATAACAATTGACACATTACGGACGTGATTTTTTTTTGTTTAAAGATAAATGCAAATAAAACAGGTCGGCGCGCACATGAATTTCAGCAATAGGTTACGGTCTCAGTTGTCAGTCAGTCATGGTCTTACCCTTTCAAAGTCCCTTAAAAGGCTTAAAGCATAAATAGCTCAGAGCTAGAAAATACACTAAAAGTTTTTTTTTTTTTTAAACGGTGCACAGAATGTATATCCCTCTCATTTTAAAGGACAAAAAAAATCAATGTTACGACAAGCAGAACGTGCATGTACGACAAGGACAATGCGTCACGATGCGAGCGGCTGGGCGGTTTTTGGACCAACGTCAGCACGCGTGTCGACGTGTTATTGCACGGGCTGAGTAGATCTTGTTTGGTTGAACCCAGGCCCAGTGGGTGTGATAGCAGCGATGCATGCTTGTAATCCAAAAAACATGAGATGGGGTTTGTGGGCCATGCAGGGTTGAGATCCAGAATGAGGTGTACGTGGCTAAAACACAGCAAGTTGACACAGTAGGGGCCACACGTGGTGCATCTGCCAGTCATCTCATTCAGTCAACCCATGGTACCTGGGTCTATCCCGTGATCTCCTGTCACTGGGCGTTCGACACTTCGCGTGGCCTTAAAGTGCACATAGCCTGGCACATGCGCCGTGGTGACGTCACTGCCACTTATTGGCGAATGGCGGTTGTTGTAGCAATGCATCGATTCGTTGATTTAAATATATTCTCGTGCTCATAATCTGTGTATTTCGCTGTGTGTGTAAGAGTGGATTATGTTACGATTGTTAAGTTACCTCCAAAATAATTTCGTAATTTTTACAATTTGAGCAAACAAAGCTGTCCAAACAACGTGTAGAACAAACGCAAAAAAATGATCGATGATTTGTTATGATGTGGGTCACAGAACCGATTCAAGAAAACATTCTCTTTGCCTTGTTTGTAAATGTTGGTCGTCTTATTCGTATTGTCTGTCTCTTCCGTTCTGTCTCATTTGTAGGATGCCTCATCCTACAAATGAGTGACTTGAGCGCAGTGTAAACGTTGTCAGTGGGGAGACAAAGGCGGCCGGGCGTGGTGCTAGCTACCCACCCCCTCGTATGCGATGCCGACCTTCATAGGTGCTCGCTAACAGCAATAGCCCGGAAAGTCCGTCACGACTACACGGGGGATCATTGTTTTTATTTCATTTGTCCCGTCTTTCTCATTTTGGTCCGTGTGATTGCTAATGTCTATATTTGTACCATCTTTCTTGTTCATTCTTCCTCATCTGTATCATTTCGTTTTTGATGCCCGTCTCATCTGTATTGCATCATCTGCACTGTCTCGTTTATACCGTCTAATTCCTTCTTACCATCAGCCAAGCGAGAAGGTTTTTGGGTTAGATCTCGTAAATGTGTCGTTAACCCACCAACACCCGACAGAGCCAATTAGTAAGGTTTGTCACGTGAACAAAACGAACCAATTAGCTACTACCACCGCACATTGGTGTGATGGAGAGTAAACCCACAACATTGGCGATTGGCCTGATGAAGCTGGTTGTAATCACCAGTGAAACATCGTACTCATTTTGTAAATGTTGTGGGTTTATATTCTTCTGGTCTTTCGGTGAAGTCACGTAGATAGAAAAAATAATGAAAATAATAAAAATATCACGACTTTTCGATCGCAACACAAGCGGTCGCCATCAGGAAAAGCAGGGTTCGCTTCTCAAGACAAACTGCTTATAAAGGTTTGAAATGGGCGTAGCCCAAATGTCAACAGCCAATGCAAGTGGTGGGCAGCGACCGCGACGGTGGTGGGCTTTCCACCAATCACAGGGCTGCCAGGCAGAAATTAGCATGTCAATGCAAGATCGCCGAGACTCCTTCACGGCGAGTGCACCACGGTGGCTATGTTAATGCACGAGCATAGCATGTTAATGGCAGATCGTGAAGCAGACGCCTCGAGGATGGCGCACAAGGTTAGTTAGTGTTAGTGAGAAATTAAATCTGTTTATGTAAAAAAATCAGAGAGCCAAAAATAACAGCTAACATCGGAAGGTGGTAGGCTTGGAACATCACAGCCCGTTAAGACTTAAACTGGTTAATAACGTCCTTCCAATGATTGCTCAGTCTGTACCCATCTTCTCGGTTGAAATTGCGTCTGCTTTTATAGATCTGGATGGCTTTATGAACGAATCTTTGCTGATAGCCAGTGGGTTTGCAGAGCACCTTCGTCTTGGAAAAATCTATTTCGTGTGCGTCCACAGCATTAAAACAATGATCAGCCACGGCTGAGAAATTAGTCCTACCGTGTTTCAGATCTGCCTTATCTTCACGAACACAATCCGGGACATGTCGCTTAGTTTCCCCGAAGTAACTACTGCCGCACATACAGCTAAGTTTGTAGACGCCGGGGTATTGCATGTCAGGGATCACATCCTTCACAGATGGGATCAGATCACGAATTTTATGTACTGTGTTGAATCGAACCTGGATCCTGTGTTTGCTCATAATTTTGGAAATTAATTTTTGTTGTTACTATGTATGGCAAGGTGATGGTTTTGATTGGGTCCTCAGATGGTTCTTTCCCAATGGTTGGGGTGATAGCTTTACGGATTGTGTAGTTTGAATATCCATTCATCTTGAGGGCTTGGTGTACGTGTTCCAGTTCACTGGCTAGGTGGTGATGGTCTATAATACATCGAGCTCTATGGTGTAGAGTTTTACTGAGGGAATTCTTCTGGGATGGATGGTGGTGAGAGTCAGGTTTTAGGTAGGCATGCGTATGGGTGGCTTTCCTGTAGAGTGTCCCATTGAGCCATCTGGTCTCTTTTCGATTAAAACATCCAAGAATGGCAACTTGCCATCCTTTTCCACCTCCATGGTGAATTTGATGGCTGGGTGTATGGAATTGATGTGGTTGAAGAATTGGCCCAGAGCTAGTAGGCCATGTGGCAAGATGACAAACGTGTCATCTTCTCACCTCTTCCACAAGGAAGAACGAAGGGTGGATGTCTGGATTGTATCCGTCTCAAATTTTCCCATGAGAACACTGGCTGGAGATAAGGGCGAACCCATTGGGGTACCTTCAACTTGTTTGTAGAATGTTCCATTCCAGGTGAAGTATGCGTTCGTGAGGCAGTGTCTAACCAGGGCCGGTACCTCAGCATTGAGTTCTTGTTGTGGGCTTACTCTCCATCAGACGGATGTGCTGAAGTAATAACTAATTGGCACATCTTGCGTTCATGTGGCAAACCTTACTAATTGGCTGTGTCGAGTGGTGGTGAGTTAATGGCACATTTATTTTGAATAACATTTGTCGCGAAGGCATATTTGTTCAATTAAAAAGGGCTTGCATGTCAAAAAGGAATTCGATTAATCGTGACGTTCATTCCTATTGGATGGTGGTGTCTGCGTGGGGCAGGGCAGCAAGAAGGGTTCGGGCCTGTAAATAAAGAGTTGCATGAGCACTCATCTCTCCATACAATGCCATTCCCTGGGTACTCTGATGTATTCCCAATTGCAAAACGACAAAAAATAACCCCGTCAAACATATTGCAATAAATCAATACAACAATAAACCGCGTGAATTAGTGTTTTTTAAGCTAAGGAAAAACTATATTTTTTATTGCGTAGTTTTTTTTATTTCTCACAATGTAACGCTGGAGATGAGTATGTTCACGTATGAACTTGTCTCCAAAACTTTATCGACTCTCCCAGCTTGTGTTTGAGCCACCCGCACTGCGAAACGGCCAAAGGAAATGTAATTTCCGCAACTGGGCTCACGGTCCAATTATAAGTTAATTACAATGTCGTGAGGTCCATTTATGTCTGCTCTCAAGAAATAACTATTACCTGAACCATTAAGATTTCTACGTGATTTTCAGTTAATATGGGAGTGCTAATGACCACGTTACCATCAATGGCTAATTCATTAGGAGTGTTACATTCATGAAAGGCTTATCAGCCTCAAAGGTTATTTTTAGGATGAATATCGTCTTGTTATCCCCTTGCCCCGTATGAACTGTAAAACATTAACCATGCACTACCGGACATGAGGATGGGAGGAGGTAGGGTCTGTGGGAGGGTTGGACAGAGATGATTTTACCTAATCACGCTGACTCAATCAGATACTGATATAGTGTATTGCACCTAATGGGGCTGGGTGGTACAGCGATAGAAAGAGTGTGTGGCTCGTAATGGGAGTGTTCTGAGTTGACAACCTTGCCCGGTATGCAGGAGGTCGTGCGTTCAATCCCGACTCTTGACGCTTGTGTATTTGGAGTTTGCATGTACTACCCGTGGTCACGTGGATTTTTCTCCGGATCCTCAGCTCTTTCCCTCCACATTTATAAAAGTACGTTTAGAGTAGTTGGCTCCTGCTATAAATGCCCACGTGACAATCCACTTCGTTGAGCTATCATTTGTGGCCAGGTTGCTTCTGAAAAAAAGCTATATAGCTCAGTGGGCCTTACCTGGTCAAATTAAAATAGTTTAAAGAGTCTAAATAGTGGATCGATTCAGCCATCCAAACCGACCCGGGTCACTAAAAGGAATACCGTTTTGTAGGGGAATCAACAGCGATTGTGCTATTGTGAGACTGACCCCACCAACTTACACCATTGGCCCAGGGCTTTTCTAACCAGGAGATGTACACTGCCACTGCACTTAAAATTGAGCGTATGATCTCACTTGCAATGAATTTATCTGAATCAGAATATTTATTTAGACTGAAATAATCCAATGAGCTTCAAAGCACTTTTTCACAGATGTCCAGGAGGGGCAGGTCAGAAAGTTACAACTAACAATACAAAAACCGATATTGAGTGGAAAGTATAGACAAGCTAAGCAAGTCATTAAATATATTATTTGTGTAATAAGTACAAATTGCATAAGTACACCAATGAACCTGGCTGACCAAAGTTCAGGTTTCACATCCCAGTTATTTACCACAATTGTCTCCATTCACCAAAAACTCTCAGTTAAAAAAAAAACTCCCTGCACATTTGACAGCTGGTGGAAGAGGAAACGTGGACCTTGGTACGGAGTGAGGACTAGGGTTCGGAAGCCCTGCCGTCACGGGTGCTATGTACCACAATAGGCGCATCGATTGTGTTGCGTGCAAGCATCGATGTTGCAAGTTGACTTTGGCGGTACCGCAGTGGGCTATGACGATGATGGCCTCAAGACAAACGGAGAGTGATATCTGAACGAGTCCTGTCTGTGTTGTCTCTCTCTCTGTATATGTGTCTCTGTCCAAGCTTGAATTCATTCACACCTGATGACAGTTGCTTGTGTTGCAATCGAAACGTCGTGTTCTATTATTTATTTTATTTTATTTTTACGTGACTTTACCGAAAGAACCAAAGAGTAATTCCTGCAGTCACGAAAGCTTCAAATAAATTTTGAGTCCTGAATCTCTATCTCTATTGAGCAGCACTGGCCGGCGTGGTGAAGTATGGTCAAACAACAACCTCAACCGACACGGCATTGGGAGGCCTTTATCCAGCATTGGATTGCCAAAGAGCTGTACCTTTTTCTTGGTTCTTTCGGTAAAGTCACGTAGATAAGAACAAAAATTTTAATTAAAAATAAATTAAAAGAGGACAGGACAACTTCACCGCATCAAAGGGATGATGGACGGTGCCATGTACCATCAAATCTTGGGTGAGAACTTCCTTCCCTCAGCCAGGGCATTGAAAATGGGTCGTGGATGGGTATTCCAGCATGACAATGACCCAAAACACACGGCCAAGGCAACAAAGGAGTGGCTCAAGAAGAAGCACATTAAGGTCCTGGAGTGGCCTGGCCAGTCTCCAGACCTTAATCCCATAGAAAATCTGTGGAGGGAGCTGAAGGTTCGAGTTGCCAAACGTCAGCCTCGAAACCTCAATGACTTGGAGAAGATCTGCAAAGAGGAGTGGGACAAAATCCCTCCTGAGATGTGTGCAAACCTGGTGGCCAACTACAAGAAACGTCTGACCTCTGTGATTGCCAACAAGGGTTTTGCCACCAAGTACTAAGTCATGTTTTGCAGAGGGGTCAAATAATTACTTCCCTCATTAAAATGCAAATCAATTTATAACATTTTTGACATGCGTTTTTCTGGATTTTGTTGTTGTTTTTCTGTCTCTCACTGTTCAAATAAACCTACCATTAAAATTATAGGCTGATAATTTCTTTGTCAGTGGGCAAACGTACAAAATCAGCAGGGGATCAAATACTTTTTTCCCTCACTGCATGCATTTTAGTAATAAGTAGTGTCTACATTATGTTATACAACCCCATTAATGTATAATATGCCATATAAAATATAATTTCTTATACTCTGGAACGGATTGTTTCCTTTCCCTTCATTTCTTATGGGTAAAAATATTTGGTAGACGTCATTTTCGGTATAAGTCCTCCTACCTTCTGGAACGAATTAACGATGTATACCGAGGTGCCACTGTATCTGGCGCAGAGTGTAAACATCAGCAGTGGTGAGACAAAGGCGGCCGGGGGCGGTGTCGGTCACCTACCCCCACGTGCGCAGTGCCGGGGCTTTGTAGGTTCTCGCTCACGGCACTTGTCCCAAAAGTCTCTTTAAGGCCTTCACGGGGAATCTCTGTCTGTGTACCTCTAGGGTGTTACCATGAGAAAACTCGTACGGTTATTGCACCCGAATGGTGAGAGGTAATAGTTTGGGCCGAATTAAACCGAAACTTTTATAAAACTTTTATTGCAGTGTTTTTGGAGCTACACAACGGGCGGTCGGGAAAATACTCAGCGAGCGCTGATCGACGGCCGTGCGGGGCTTAGCGCCGTGCCCACGCGCCGGCGTTAATGTCAAACAAAATCATATTACTTCTGTTGCTTTAGCGCACATTGGAGAAAAAAATGTAATCAGGTTCTACTGCTCACTTTCACCGGTGACGTGGTGGAAATGTCACAGCTGCTCTGGGAACAAATTAAACATAGCAGAGACCTTTTGCCATACAAAAATGATTGAGCCATCGTCAAGAAAATGAGCTTCTAATGGAAACAGTAGATTTAATTTGGAATAAAGTATTTTATGGCTTATTGCTTTTATGAAAAAAGTATATATCTCCAATTGCTTTCCTGTTCAAACATGCATTGGGCAGGGCTCACGTTCCATATTCTCATGCCAAAGACCAGTCTGCGCATAGGGTAAATAATTATTGACGTCCCAGAGTGTGGTAGCAATTTTATTCACTCCCCGAAAGACAATGGACTGAATCGACAGCCAATGTATAAGTACACTCTAGAGAATGCTTGCGTTACTTTCTAAAAAAATAAATAACTGAAATTGCAACAACAGGACGAGAGATGAAGAATCCATTCAGAACTCTCTGCGAGCACTACACCACCCTGTGTTAGACGATGGCTGGTGGAAGAAGATATCACAGAGCTACTTCTGAGATCCCTTTACGTGACCTCTTTTATCCATACTAGGAGCACCGGGTAATCTAACAGGCACTGCTACAGAAAAATATCCACTGCACGGCAACCGAACCAAGATTTAGAATTCTCAGAAAAAGACGATGAGCGAAATTAAGAGGAATTTTTTTTTTTTAAATCACGTGATAATTTGTCGTGCAGTCTATTGGCGACTCGGCTGGGACCACCAACTCACTGCACTTGAGAACCCAGTTTAATTCACGGGCAGTTTAAACCCCGGATTCGAACTCGGCATATCAAACGTACCGGCTGAGTGCTCTGACAATTAAGCCGCCTGGGCCAACAGTAAAACCTTTCCCGGCTAAATAAATGACAAGTCCAAAAAAAGAAAATTCATTTCATTTAGATCCACAGCAAGCCCTTGCAACGTAAGGAGAGGTGCGCGTGTCCGCGGGAGACACGGACGCTGCCGACGACGCCCACAAGCATTCCCGTAGCGATTCCTCGCCCGCGTGCCAAGTTCTGACCTTGACAGCACACGTGTAAAATATAATCCTCACGCCACACAACCCCCCCCCCCACCCTCCCACCTTCCTCCACGCTCCCTGCACCCCCACCAGCCTCACTCCACTGTTCTCATCTCCTATGAACCCCCCCACACCACCCTCCCCACACCGCCCAGCCCTTTCCAACCCCGCCCCACCGCCAAAACCAGCCGCCCTGGCCTCCATCCCAACCCCCCGCTCATCCAATCTCCAGCCGCTTTGCACAGCCGTCCATCATTTAAATTGAGATCATGTATGCTTATAATCTGTTACGGCTGGTGGCCAGGCGCAATGAATCTTGTGTAAACAATAGTTTGAGATTACACTTCAAGATGGTCCGGGAGGCGAGCACGCGGTAGCCCGAACGGGAGAAATATTGATCTCCCGCTTTCGTGATGGAGCGAGTTGAGCGGAGAGTGCTGGCGAGCGGCCTGGGTGGGTGGACAAGTGGGCGAGCTGACCGCGCTGCCCATTATGTCGGAAAAAAAACATAAGGTTTGATTCTGTGTTTATTTTAGCAAACTAAAACAGACAAACAAAATCGATGGGAAGAGACGCACGGGTCTTAGCGCGGCAGGCAAGTCGGCGGTCGGTCGGTGACCTTGCGAAAACGCCCGCAGGATTTAACGCCTGCGGAACGCGGCTTCTCCAGCCTCTCTCGGCGGCGAGGGGAGACGGTACCGCGTTCGATGCCAGGCTTAACCGGAGCAGTGGCACGGCACGGCGCGCGGGCGCGTTCGCCGCTCGTTTCCGAGGCTCGCGGCTCCAGCCCAGTGGCTGCCCTGGTAATTATTGACCCGCCCCATACTGGACATCTGTGAAAAAAGATCTTCAGAGCTCATCGGATTCCTCCAGTCTGAATAAAGATTCAGATTCTACTGCTTCCCAGCAGCAGGCATCCGGGTGCGTCAACCGCACAGTACACGCCGTCCGCTTAACAGCGGACGTTAACAATTCCTTGACGTCATTCGAAACGAGTAAGCCATCGTGTGACAGTGTAACGCTCCAAATTTGGCAGTAAATAAGTACTCACAAGTTATATGCTTGGGTCTTTCGGTAAAGTCACGTGGATAGGTGCAAAGAAAATAACAGAAAAGTAACAACAAACTACGACGTTTCGATCGCTACGCAAGCGATCGTCATCAGGCGGTGGTTCTGCGATCTTCCATTAACATGCTAATCTCTCACAATACAACGGACACCTCCGCAGCTTCGTGGAGGTAGCTCTCCGATCTTACATTCGCATGCAAATTTCTCACTTTAACATCACTGGCTTCGCCCACTTCGCTTATGACCCTTGGGCTACACCCATTTCAAACGATGAAAACATCCTGCCTGAGCAGCTTTCCCGCAATTTTTTTTTCTCCTGATGACGATTGCTTGCATTGCGATCGAAACGTCGTAATTGTTGTTATTTTCTTTTAACCTATCTACGTGACTTTACCGAAAGACCCAAGAATATGAATTCCTGCAGTCACGAAAGCTTCAAGTCAAGATTTGCCCACAAGTTATTTGTTAAGGATTGCTCATAGAAATCATTGCCCCTTGCAGGCAGGCTAGATGTCCGCTTGCAGGCCAGGAGCCAAGGTCGCTTTGTGCCGCGCAGGGACAACTGCCACTGGGGGTGCCCATTTCAAAATGTATTGAGATGAGGTGCGATTTAAGTCGCTTATCGCGCAGGAAGCGCTCTGAGACAGCCCTATGTAAACGGGGGCAGCTCTGTGGCATACAGATCGTTATGCTTATTCTTGTAACCGATGTCACAAGTCAGCATCGCAGGCGGGGCTGCCTGAGTGGCGACAGAAGGAAGTTAAAAAACAAGGGAGAAAATCACACACACGCAATGGACTCCGCAACGCTGCTTTACAACGTGCGCATGTCCTCGGGAGGTGATTCACTGGTGGAAATAAGGACGTCGCGCACTAACGGTGTGATTGGGAGAGGTGGCGGCCATGTGACGCGCGATCAATTTGCCCGGTTGTATCTAGAGCAAGTGTCAAACAACGACACGACTTTACACGAACATTAGATTGCTTTCATGGGCGTCAGCGCGGGCCCATATTACAAACAAGACAGGCAGAGAGACAAGGCCCCTAAAAGCCCCCATTGACACAATTGCTGTGATCCAAGATTTAATATTTTCCCGCATTTAACATTCATTTTGGTGAGTTCCCTGAAAAAGTAATCGAAATGTCAGCTATATTGAAATGTCGCTGGCTTTACATCAAATGAAACCGTGAAAAACAAGGCAGGTTGTGAGCTAAAGGCTGGGAACTGGCTCGAGGCAACAAGACAGAGGTGGTGGGGGCATCATTTGAGAAAAGCGAAGGAAAGTTGCTCTAAGGTGGTCACAGAGGAGCACAAGCCAAAGGAAGACCACCAATAAGATTGAGTGACAAGACTCACGACAAACTGAAGTGAGGAATCAGTCTGGATCGAGCCAAGTGGCGGTCTGATTTGGAAGTTGTAAAGAAGTTGTAAATGGTCGACACCTTTGGAAAGTTTGTACGGCTCTCGGCGTCAGTATTGGTGCTTTTGGATGGGAGAGAAATATAATGCGAGACGCTCGGACACGTGTGAATGGCGCTCGGCCCGCCTGCCAAATTATTGGGCATCCTCCATCCAGGAGCTTCACTCGGGAGTTTGCGAACCACTCAACGCCCATATGGCCACCGCCGTACCTTGATTTCCTTTCCCCGTCGTGCGGACGCCTGCTGCTGGGAAGTAATCGCGGCAACCCACGGTCTGCTGGGGTCCTCGGGACCCTGTGAACAAAAGAGGAATAATCTGTTGTTTGCATCCCAATCAGAGACTGGTCTCTTAGTCTACTGTATAGTCACCCCATCAGAGACTGGTCTCTTAGTGCATTGTATAGTCAAAAGAGGAATAATCTGTTGTTTGTATCCCAATCAGAGACTGGTCTTTTAGTCTATTGTATAGTCACCCTATCAGAGACTGGTCTCTTAGTCTATTGTATAGTCACCCCATCAGAGACTGGTCTCTTAGTGCATTGTATAGTCACCCCATCAGAGACCGGTCTCTTAGTCTATTGTATAGTCACCCCAACAGAGACTCGTATCTCAGTCTATTGTATAGTCACCCCATCAGAGACTGGTCTCTTAGTCTATTGTATAGTCACCCCAACAGAGACTGGTCTCTTAGTCTATTGTATAGTCACCCCATCAGAGACTGGTCTCTTAGTCCATTGCATAGTCACCCCAACAGAGACTGGTCTCTTAGTGTATTGTATAGTCACCCCATCAGAGACCGGTCTCTTAGTCTATTGTATAGTCACCCCATCAGAAACCGGTCTCTTAGTCTATTGTATAGTCACCCCATCAGAGACTGGTCTCTTAGTCTATTGTATAGTCACCCCAACAGAGACTGGTCTCTTAGTCTATTGTATAGTCACCCCATCAGAGACTGGTCTCTTAGTCTATTGTATAGTCACCCCAACAGAGACTGGTCTCTTAGTCTATTGTATAGTCACCCCAACAGAGATCAGCTGTCAAGACGAGGGGGCTCTGACAAATGCCCCAATGAAAGAGTGATAACATAAAGCACTACTTACAAGTGGGATGACGACTAAATCACAAACCGGGGTCACGAATCAATTGAAGAATTATATTTTTTTAAATAATTGCGCGTAGCCGATGTACCTCTGGTGGCAATTGTGAAGACATACAACACATATGAATATAACAACCCATATATACGAGTAAACATAACACTCGACGTATGTGTTTCGAGTTAACCAATCAACATTAAACAACAAATCAATGATTAACTTGCCCCCTGAGTGTTAGATTAAACGTAAAAAAAATCAGCTAATACATTTAAAAAAAATCTGGGCGGTGCTGCAATGGTGACACTCGTGTCTCGCAGTAAGAAGGTCCTGGGTTCAATTCCCGACTCGGGTGCCTTTCTGTATTGAATTTTTGTTCTGCTTGCGTTCCCCCTCTGAGTACTCCGGTTTCCTCCCATCGCTTAAAAATAAACCCCCACACAATGTAACTCGGATCGGCCCAAAAAAAAGACATAGAGATGCTGAAAAGGTTTCCTGCAAACTATTGAATTGGGATTACACACCCCCGCCTGAGAAAACTAAAAAAGACAACGTCTTGAGGCTTTCCTGAGCGAATAAGCACGATAAGATTTGTTACGTAGTTAATTATTTTTTCTCGTGACAATGAAGCGACGCAAACTTCTTCAGTGTTTGTGGGGGGATTAAAGCCGTGGAACATTGATAGACATTGACACTTCAAGGGGACCACGTGAAGTAACAACAGAGATCCATCAAGGTCACTCATTGCTCCGTGTGTCAGGCCTTGGGGACCTTTCAATCACTCATCAAACATTTTCGGAGAGTGCTCCTGCTCGAGCTAAGCAATAGAGGGGGGCAGAGCTCATTCCTTTTCGGTTGCCGGAGTCGGCAGTGTAAAATTCCACATTCCCACGGCAGGCGTCAGTCTATTCATAGTGTGACCCTGATAGATTTCACACAGAAAGGCATCTTTCGTATTGACTCTTAAGAATTGTTTGGTTGAGTCCTCCGCATGACCAAATTATGTAAACGTGGCTCTTGGGTGTGGCTTGCTGGTCAATAGCCACGATCAGCCAGTCTGCAATTACATCAGCGGCAGAGTTCGTCAAATAGAGTAAACCCAGACGTAATGGACAACCTACATCTGCGTGTCCGATGCATTTAAATGCGACATTAGGAGGAGGATGGGTGGCTCGAGGGCAGCATAATGGCGATGTCAGGACACTCAGGCCGCATTGGCGCGATCCTGGGATGAAAACACCAGCCAGCCACCCGTGATTATACCGGGGCTTCTAGTGTGGCTTATTTCACGGTCTCCGCCTCACCACGAATGACCAGGGAATAAAACAAGCACGTACGATTGGAATTCACGTGAAAAAAAATCTTGTTTCACTGAGTGACATTTTACTTGGGTTTGTAAGAATGCACACGAGGGAATAATATGACTTCACATTTTTAATTCATAACATATTTGTCCAGATGGCACTAATGTTGGAGTTCAAATCCTGGTCATCGGTTAACCATGTGTATGTACATCCCTCTGTCAATCCACTGCCGGATGAGGGCCTGTCCACATCGTGCAGTTCATGGGGATTATTTGACCATACTTTCTCATGCTGACCACTGGGGGATGAAGGTGGGAAGGATTAATGTGGAAAAATAGAACTACAGTAAGCCAATGTATTTTACAATGCCCTCTGGTGCCTGCCACGTAGCCCCCACAACCTAATTATCCAGGCATAACTCTTCTAAGCGCTGGAGATTTTACAAGATCCAGGTGATTTGGTGTAACAGCTACCACGATGGACTTGCAAATCCAGGTCACCGGTTCCTTGAGTTTTTTTGATGTGGCAGTTGAAACAATGGGGAAAGGTAATTAAATTCGCCTGTCTCTGTGGCACCCAGAATTATAAATGCGGGTCCACCACAGTTTGTTGATCGGCAGGCCACGTGTGGTGGGGTAAAGTATGGGTACGCCCACCGCATTTGGCCACTGCAGAAGAGGCCAAGTGTCGTAGCGGAGGTGCTTCTGCCAGCAGGGGCATGAGGGAAAATTTTCACGGTGGCACTTTTACCTTTGATAAATCTTGAGATGTGAAAGGCAGTCGGTTGGTTCTTAATAATCATAACTCATTATTAAGCCTAACATTTATTGACAGTCTCTCTCATAATTTTCCGTGATAATTAGGCCCAGGGATGCATCACTAAGTGGATTATGTGAATTATGCAAATGTAGGGTTTGTTCACTGAAACAGGGATACCCACAATGCAATGTGCCAGCAACATTATTATCATTTTACTTTTAATATTTGTAATACAGATGAATTCATGCAGTAATACACAAATTGACTATTGCAGAGTTTTGTCTGTGACTCAATCGCTGCTAATTGTGTAACTCTTCATATGCCAATTAAAAAACTGGTCATGGGGAAATAACTTAAAATATAATTATTATCATTCAGATCCCATGGTGTAAAGTGCAGTCTCCAACTCTTACCGTCCACTTCGTCTCCCTGGCCTCTCTATTGACGTGCTATCAAGAAGGGCCGTTGCCCAAAACGTCGCCTGTTATACATGTTCCCTTTCAAAGCCGCCGCGTTATTGACGAACGTGTTGATCGTTCTCGGCAGCGACCAAACAATTTTCGTGACCGGCTGGCGAATTGTGAGTGGGCGCGGGGGATGGGCGGAAGAACCTGCGGCGTGTCGCCGCCATGCTCCGCCTCGAAGCTCTGGTACTTGAAGGGCACGAGAACCGTCTCGCGGGGCCTCAGGAAGAGCCGCGGGCTCAGCTCGTCGCCGCAGGCCGCGTCGAACAGCCCCTCCTCCAGCGGCGTGGTCTTGCGCGTCAGCCGCTTGAAGTGGCGCCACTCCTCGACGTCCACGATCACCCTGCGACGGCGAACAGGGGTCGGGCACGGTCGCCGTTGTGGGTCGTGCACAGTTGTGGGTAACCGTGCGAGCATGCGCGTGTGTGTGTCGGGGGGGGGGGGGGGCGTAGTGTTGCGGCTAGCGTGCTTCGCTACAAACCCGGCGACACGAATTCGACTCCCGCTCATGGCCAACGCCAGTGGCGATTATCTGAACTGGTCCCGGGCATCCCCTAGGTCGACTCAGCCTCAAATGTGTACCTGGTACGGTGTGTAAACATTGCCTCCGGGGAGACAAAGGCAGCCGAACATGGTGCTGACCACTCCGCCAGGCGAGGTAGTTACCATTTCACCGGGTAAACTTGACTGCCATTCATAAAAATTATAAAGCTGCATTGACCTGCAGCACTGACATTGGAGTGGGGGAAGGGATGCGAAGGGCAGTAAGGAAATGACAACTCTACTGAAGGGGTTACGTTTGACGCAACGATTATCAAGCCATGCGACGTACGGGCACCAGAGGGCCCTCGTGTCGTATCGGAGAGCTACTTTTAAGGGTGTGCAGTTTATAACAAGGCAGCCAGGCAGACTGGCTGCATGCATGCACTCTCCCACTAGTTTTTAGTATTCCCGTATAGGCCGTCTTGCTTCGTCTCTTCGAGTCGTTGAGTTTCCACTGTATCTCAAGAAGGGTCATGTGTTTTATCTTTGCCTTAAAAAGCTTGTGACAACCCCACAGCGCAAACACAGTGGCCGTGAAGGTATTTTACTCCGCATAGAAAAGCAGTCGACACTATTTGTTTTGATTAATATCACCCATTGTGAAAGGATAATCATGAGGCGGAAGTTTGAGCTAGGTCGATGAAACGCACACTTATAAATATCCTTTCATGAAATTCATCCCTCTAAATCGCCACAAGTCCGCCGTGACGTTGGCGACGGTGCATATGCCGAGCCATAGCTTACTTGGCACCTTTGAGATGGTTACTTTAAATAAAAAAAGTTGGAGATCAAGAGGTCATCATAAGCCATTGCTCTTGAGGCCTGCCACACTTTGGCCATGGCATCCTTTGGTTGCAGTCACAACCCATCATCCAAGCACTGCTGTTATGATATCCCACCAACCTGCATCAGGTGTTCCCCTCTGTCACCAACCTCTGTGTACCACTCCAATGGATTTAGCAACGCGCAAAGGTGTGCAAGCATTGTCTGAACAAAAGCTCTCAGCCTTATCCAGACCACCAGCTCAAACGGAACTGAAAGCGTGACCCTTTTATCGTTGAGACAACCTGCCCTCTACCATCCTAAACCAAAACTAAACAATTTTGTAATGTTACCAAGTAACCTATATAACTCTTATTCAGAAGTGAAAGTTCAACAACGTGGCTTATCATGTGGAAATTTATATCAGCCAAATACTCTAAATGCATGTTGATTCTAAATGTGGAGGGAAAAACTGGACGACCCGGAGAAAAATCTACGCAACCACGGGGAGAACGTGCAAGCTCCAAATATACAAGAGGCGTTAGGGTCAGGTTTGAACTCACGACCTCCTGTATACTAGGCGAGGTAGTTAAAATCTCGCCACCGTAGCAGTCCATCCTGCAGGCAAGGCAAGGAATGGAACGCGTCCAAGAGGATGCCTACTGAGGAGACGGAGCGATGAGATCGGTTCACGTGCTGCAGCTGGATGGATTGTTACATCGCAAGATCGTGAGCGGTGGCAGCAGGCTTTGGGGAGGCCTTCATCCACAAATGGATTTAACAAGGCTGATGACGATTACGCCGATGAAGTTACAATTGGGTGGGGATGGAAGCAAAAATAAAATTACAAATTAAAATCAGGTGCAAGGAAAACTGTCACGTGCTTGGCTTATCTGCTGTTAGCTTGTAGCTTTTCTTTTTCCCATCTCCCAGGAGTTAAAAAAACACACAAGGGAAAGCAGCAAGTGTTGGGGTAAATTAGCAATGTGCATACGAACAAAAAAAAGCAAGATCGAGAAATACGATACCACGAGAATGACATGAAAATCGGAGGCAATACTGCGGCGGGCCTCTGTTTTGGCGTGACCATGTGCGGAAGCGTTTGAATAAAAAATGTTTTTTTTCGAAATCAGATAAGCCTCAAATGGATTTGTTCGTCATGAATAGGAAATTCTGCTTCTGCTGATGATGAGCTTGTACGGTATTTAATTTGCGAATACGAACGTGCTGATTAATTTAACAATGTTAATGGCTCAATATTTTGCACGTGTCAAAATAAGGAATCAACAGCGCGTTTCTGAAATCTCACCACCTCTGTACGCCCAGCGGAAAAAAAATGTACATACCACAAATATGATGGGAGAAAGCGCAGGTAACTCCCCACCTCTTCCAAGGCACCTGGCCCGCGTTCGATTCCACACCCGCGGCTAACAATCAGTGGCGCGTAATATCTTAATGGGTCCTGGAGTTCAACCCCTTCACCAATCAGCACCGTGCAGCTCGGTAAAGTACAGTCAAACATCCCTCTGATATGGCGAGCGGAGGCCACGACCCAGCTGCTGATTGACAAAGGACTTTCCGCAGATCTTGAACGCCCCATTGAGACTTGGTCTCTTCTCAAGGGAGAGCCGGGCCAAACAAAGCTGGGCAGTAAACGCCCCGCGAATGCCGCAAACGGTACCCCGCAGGTGTTGTTTTGATGCCGTCAGTTCGCACGGCTTGATTCCCGGGAACTCGCCAGGCCCTCCGCATCCGTGAATGCTAAAAAGCACACCGCTGCTCCTCATCCTCCCTGCCGACAACAACTTTCAATTCGCAGTGGGCTAAATCAGACGACCACACGTCTTGGGAGTGCCACACAGTTGGGAGCGTTCGCATCGCACACCGAGCACGGGGGAACGGGAAAACTACGGAGGTCAGCAGGCACGGCCATCAAATAGATGAGTTCCAAGTAGTGATGTGACGACGGGAAGTGAGGAGGAGGGAGGAGGAGGAGGAGGAGGGGAAAGGAGAGAGGAGAGGTGGGGGGGGGGGGGAGAGGTGGGTGGGGAGGAGGTGCGCCGAAGAGAAGAGTGAATTCCAGAGGGCGGAGGTGCAGTGACTGAACGAGTGGCCACAAATTTGCGCGTTCAAAGTCACTCAGGTAGGCGCGGTAGTGGGGCGGGAGCTGGGTGGGGCGGGGGGGGGGGGTGGTGATGGTGCAAGACGACGTGGAGACCTGTGAGCCCTCCGTCGCAGGCATCAACTCACCTGAGCTCAGGGTCAGTGCTCTGCACGCCGACCGTCTGGGGGGTGGAGTGGGGGTTGCGCAGCGCGAACTCGAAGAACTCGGCGGTGCCGGGCGCGGCGTGCAGCGCGTGGCGCGTGGTCAGCGCCCGCACGAGCGCGTTGGCGATGCTCTCGGGCCTGAGCCGCTCACGGTAGGCCTCCACCACGCGCAGGTCGCGCAGACGCCGGGCGCGCTCCTCCCGCTGGCTCTGACGGGCAGGCGCGCGTGTGTGTGTGGGGGGGGGAGGGGGAAGGGGACACGACACACAAGGGCGGGGAGCTTGGACCGTGTGTGGATTTGTAGGACGGTGACGCACGCCGGTCGTGTCGAACCTGGCCACAAATGATAGCCGTAGCGGAGTGACTTGTCGCGTGGAAATTTACAGCAGCCAAATACTCCACACGCGCATGTTGGAGTGAAAAACCGGTGGACCCGGAGAGAGATCCAAGCGGCCACGGGGAGAACATGCAAACTCCGAATGCACAACAAGGCTTAGGGTCGGGATCGTACCCACAACCTCATGTATACCGGGCGAGGTAGTTAACATCTCGCCACCGTGACACCCACATCCACAACTCCGGAATACCCTTTTTCCACACGCAAGTGCAAATGTGTATGTACGTTGAAATTTGCTTTCGCACCGTACCTAGCCAACCATGCTCATAGGAGGTGCGGGGGAAGAGGCAGCAAACTAAGCACAGAATAACAAGATGAACATTCCACAACTTCAGGGTTACTCTTCTTAGTTGCCTTTGAGCGGAGATGACGGAATGAATGATGTACTTCTGAGAGAACTCGCGGACAAATTTTACACATTTTTGCGACGCCTGGCTTCATCCGTTTGTCCTCGTACGAATGCGGACGGGAGGAAAAAACGGACGCGCGGACAATATGACAACCTGCAGGTTGGCACAGCAGCTCAAACGGGAGGACGAGTTTAACACCTTGTGGGCTTTCACGACCAATATCATCCATAATAGAGGTCGTTTGGGTTAGCTCGTGTAAATATATAAATGTGTTGTTAAACCCGCCACCACCCAACACAGCCAATTAGTAAGGTTTGTCACATAAAGAGAACGTGGCCAATTCGTCACCAGTACAGCACACCGGTGTGTTGGAGAGTAAATACACAAACATTTACACAAATTGTAAATGTTGTGAATGTTGTGGATTTACTCTCCAACACACCGGTGTGCTGAACTAGTAACGGATTTGGCCACGTTCTCTTTACGTGGCACAGCCTCACTAATTGGCTATGTGTCGGGTGGTGGGCGGGTTTTTCCAACACATTCATATTTACGCGATCTAACCCCAAACAAACCTCTATAGTGACAGGACGAGTGCGTAATAGGTCGGATAACGGTGTGGTTTTTACTGTTGCTCGCAAAGTGGAGGAAGGGGGAATAGGGTAATGAGGTGAAGCAGGCTGCTCTAAGACTGGCGGGGATCATCTCTGCGCAGTCGTAAACAGCTCGAGTTTAGGAAGGGAGGCAATGTCAAGGCGTATTTAAGAAGGCCAAAAGTTACTTGCCAGGATGTCTTGCTGCGAGGTTGGAGTTCGGCTCTCGTGATAAACCGCAGAGTTATTCGGATGCATTTCCTCCGGAGCCTGCTACCGATTAGTCTGTTTTCCCACAAAACCATCAGGGGTAGGCTGGCTGTCTGCCAATACACAAATTAGACCTCCTTATCTACGAGCAAACAGGTGTGCGTGTGTTGTGCGCGTGTTTGCAAGTCGCGTGAAGAAAAAAAAACACACCGGGTTTCACATACCCCGGGGGGGGCTGAAGTGGCAAACGAATCTCACCGTTTAGGAACCATCAGAGGGTGGGGTGGAAGACCCCCCCCACCCCCCCCCACCCCGCATGGAGCAATAAAGAGGAATATCAAGCGAGCATTGGGCACAGGAGTGACGGTGATAAGGTGTACGTACGAATGCGGCAACATGCACCAGACGCACCGGTGCCGAAAAAAAAGAAGGCAAGCCGCCTCGACAAAAAGAATTCCCAAGAAGCCAAAGGGCGGCAGTGATTTGGCATCCGGCGCATGAGACCGTGATAGCGGCAGCACAAGCGGAGCGCGTTATCAACAGCAACACAAAGCTCGTTCATTTAGCGGAAATCACTCCGGGATCCATCACACGCTCGTGTGCCGCGCCGACAGACTTGTTCCCGTCGACGAAACGTTTCCCGTTTGAACGCGAAAACAACCTGTTCTGTACCGAGCCGAAGAAAGACTGTGTCAGTTGGTTTTTCTTTTACCAAGGCAAACAAAAAAAACCCCCACCAACATTGGAGGCGTACGGACATCATCGTGTGCGCCCGTTAATTGAACGTTGCTCGAATCGGGTCTTTGTTATTTCACGAACAAGCCCGAAGATCTCACAGACCCCGGGACGCAGTGCAATTTGGTTGCGCTCGGGCAGGGGTGGGTGGGTGGGTGGGGGGACGCGCACCCACCCATGAGGCATTGTGAGCTCAAATCCCAATCGGGGCCAACCCGCCATCGGCGTTACCACCACCGCCGTCGCTGCCGTCGCTGCCGTCGCCATCGCCGTCATCCCTCTTGGGGCCGGGTGGGACAGGCACCATGTGTGACGGGAATGCACTCCTCGAGACAGGACGGACCGACCTGGCGAGCTACAGAAATGCGTGGAATGTCCACCGCCGATGCGGGATTAACAAGCCGAGGTCAGCGCTGCATGTCACTCGTTTGAGCATGAGGACGTTTTTTCTGGAATCTATAATGAGGTCACCCATTCGTGTGTTATTGCCGGTAATGTATCGTGCTTTACCGTCACATCTGTACGAGCAGGTCACCTCACTACAAAACTGCACTTTAAAAAATCACATGCCAATTCCATATCACGCCGCTCCAGTGCCCATATTTAAAATGCTGCCACGATTCGTTACGTTAAATTGACACATCCGGGCCCTACCAAAGGGGCTAATAATCTCCAGCTGACACGCACGTGCACACACAGGCACACACACGCACACAAAGACAAAGATCCCCCAGACAGCCTACACAGGCTGTTGGGGCAAGTGCTGTTTGCGAGTACCTATTAAAGGTGGCACGGCACACGAGGGGGTGGGTGGCCAGCACCAGGCCCGGCCACCTTTGTCTCCCCCGTGGCGATGTTTTACACATCGCGCGCGGTACGCATTTCAGGCTCCGTCGGCCTAGGGGAGGCCCAGGACCAGTTCAGATAAATCGCCACCGATGCTGGCCGTGAGCGAGAATCGAACTTGGGTTTGCCGAGCTCATAATCGCAATGCCCTAACCGCTATTATAACTCTCGCCAAGCAGACACACGCGCATGCACGCGCAGCGCACAACCACGCTGGCGCTCCTCACCCTCCCGATGGGGTTAATAAGTGAGCTTCACGTGACGAAGGCACGTGCCCACTCGCAAGCGGTTTACGGGAGCGGAAGCGAATGAACGCCCTAAACAGACCGCATTACCGTGATTCATCGTGCTGCATCGCAACGCTTTCTTAAGAGCAGTCACCTGCCCTCTCAAGGGGGGGGGGGGATTTGACGGACTCTTATTTAATCCCAACAAAAAGCTTTGGCGCGATCCTCACCGTGCCGCTTTTGACCCCGACTCGTACAGACGGTAATGGCCTTGTGGGCTCATTGGGTGTGCGGGGGGGGGGGGGAGCGAGTAGAAGTGGTGGGGGGAAAAAAAGCACAGTGACGATACAGGAGGAGAGGCCCTCGCTGCTGCCCCAGCCTTTTCCGCCGCCAAGAATGGCATTGCTGATGAGGTGGCTCTGAGGTCGAAGGAGCGCTGAGGAGCTGGCGCCACTGAGATCCCGCGTTGGAATCCAGGGGTTCTGCCGCCCGACATCAAATCGGGTTCTCGAGCGTCGTGAGATGATTGTCTCAGCCCGGTTAGCAATTGACTGTACAGAAAAAAACCGAAAATTCCATTGCATTTGGGTCTGCACCTGATTTGGTTAAATTTACAGCTCTGACATATAAAATATCAGTCCCCAACCTCCGGGCCGCGACCCGGTACCGGTCCGTGGCCTGTTAGGAACCGGGCCGCACAGCAGCAGGAGGTGAGCAGGGAGTCCGTGCGTGGTCCGCCCATTATTTTATTATTTACCACTTCCGTCCGCGCCTCTTTCCCGCACCTCGCACTCGTCTCAGTCAGAGTTTTGGTAAGCCCACAAGCTAACCCTAGTCAAAATGAGTAAAAAACAAACGTCGCTGGAGAGCTTCTTTGAAAAGGGGGAAAGACCCAATGATAAACCCCACCCCCCGCCCCCCCCGGTCCGTGAAAAAAATTGTCTTCCATGAAACCGGTCCCTGGTGCCAAAAAGGTTGGGGACCGCTGATATAAAGGACATTTACTCCCGGTGGCAGGGCGGGTGGGAATACACTGCCCCCTCCTTGCGTGGACAAGAAGTCACTTGAAGGGATCTCGCAGTTAGCTCTGTGGTACCAACTTCTGCGGGCCGTTCTCAAACACGGAGGGTGGGAGCTGCTCCCCACGGGTGCTACGAATGGGCTCTTCGTCTCACGTGACGTGACTCCAACACAGCAAAATTGGGACCAAAAAATCGGTGGTAAAAGAATGGCTTGGCTTGGGCAGATGGATGGGTGGGAGATGACAAAACAACCAGAGAGATGGTGGCATCTGGCAGTGTGAAGTGCATGCAGGCAATATCTAATTTGTGCGTGCGGAGGGTCTGGTGTGTGTACACGAGGGTGTAACCACTCCACTCATCCTCCTCTGCTACTACTACCATGGTCTGAACTCCCTTCCTTAGCCATCTGTGCCGTTGACTGCCATGCTCCAATTTTACTTTAGGCTCAAGACCTTCCTTTTGTCCTCTGGCCCTCTCGCTATAAATTAAAACCTGCCCACTATTTCTGTAGACTGTCTTTGTACAGTGAGATGCAGTCACAATTAAGATGCTATGCAAATCCAAATTGTGTTGTACTGTATTGTACACAATCCAGTACACAAAATCCGTGATCTAATCCCATCTGTGAAGGATGTCATTCCTGACATGAAATATCCTGGAGTCTACAAACTAAGTTGCACCTGTGGTGGCTGTTACATTGGAGAAACGAAACAACATGTCTCGGACCGTGTTCGCGAACACAAGGCAGATCTGAAACACGGCAGAACCAATACCTCTGCTGTGGCTGACCATTGCTATAACGCTGTGGGCTCGCATGATATTGTTTTTTTCCGAGACCAAGGCACACTGCAAACCTTCGGGCTACTATCAAAGGTTTGTTCATGGAGCCATCCAGATATATAAACATAGACATAACTTCAACCGAGAAGAAGGATACAAATTGAGCAATCATTGGAAGGATGTTATTGACCAGGTAAAACCTTAACTGTTTATGGTTGTTCCATCATATTTGCCAGGCACAAGTCTATTTTACCGAGTTAATTGCATCCCCAGCGTTTGGGCATTGCCGCTGCATTGGCATTGTTGCTGCAGTGACGTTGTTGTTGCATCCCCCCCCCCCGCGCATATGCAGCTTTCTCAGCCCCGCCCACTTCCAGCCCCGCCCACTTCCCTCCGTCCAGCTTCACGTCCCTCTCCGAGCGTCCACGCAACGCTTCCCTCCCCCTACCCCCCTCCCTCTCCTCCCTTGCCCCTCTCCCCTCTCTTACCTATGTAACCTCTTACTACGGCATCTCTCTCCCACTTCAGCAAAAAAACTTTTTTCTTGCTGTGGTTTTCCCACCTGATGACGATTGCTTGTGTTGCAATCGAAACGTCGTAATTTAATTCATTTTGTTTTATACCCACATGACTTTACCGAAATAACCAAAAGAGTATGGATCCCTGCAGTCACGAAAACCTCAAATCTAGATTGATACTCATGAGGCTCTTGTAGAAAAAAATACTGACATAACTGCCCGGATTTTGCCTGTAAATATCTGTTAGTTTCACCAACATGGTTCAAGCAAGCCTGATGCTTCTGATGAGACACTCAATGTCGAAACGGTTCCAGTGTTTTCTTGTGTTGAAGCAATGCTGCTAAAATGATGCATTCCCAGAAGGCCGTGTCTCTGATGGGATGTGTATAACATACTTTAATTGCTTTACACGGAAAGACAGATATGTGAAGGAGGCGTAATCATCCGAGTGATTATTTTGTCACATTCTCCACACCTGATGTGGTCTCGAATTAATGCACAGAGTCCAATCATCTCATGACATCTTTAGACAACGGACCAGTATTCGTTAAGGCCCTTGATGGCAACAGACTTAAGAGGCCAAGTCTCTTAAGGGCTCTTTAGTCAACACAAGCCTCGATGTTGGTCTTCAAGACAACAGTGAAAGCAAGGTTTCTCATGAGATAATCAGACAGTAGACTAAAGAATAATCAGCCTCTGATGGGGGTCTTTAGTTCTGCAGGCAGAACAATCGGTACTGGAATGAGACTCTACCGGCTTCGCATTAACAACGCGTAATGAATGGATGCGTAAGGTCGGATAACGTCAGCCTCCTTCAATGTTCATTAATGAACTGCAGTCGGTCAGGAGGAGGTTCGTCCGACAAGAAGCAGGCGGGCAATGAAGCATCGCAATGGAGTGTGTATATCTAGGCCAGTCATCGAAGGTGGACGGGGGATAAAAAATATGAAAGAGTCGAGCAAGAGCAGGTTGGGGCGATATTTGAAATGCGAATTGGATCGTGACAAAAAAAAACGGCACGTCGATATGCCCGAAGGGTAAAGTTATCAATCGGTGCATATCGCCTGCCTGAAAAAGAATCTGGGACAAAAAAAAAAGTAACGGAAAAGAACACAAATGGGGGATTGAGAGACTGTGTGTTGGGGAATTACACTGTGACAAAACAGAAAAATATGGAAGAGAGACGAAACACGACTTAGAGACAAAGTATCGATTTGCAAGCAGGGTGGGCCCGGGGAGGACCTGTCCGTTAGAAACGGTAGTGGCCAACGGACAAGGCTGGCGATGGAATGGCAGCCGAAAGGAGGGAATACGACGAAAACGACAACCGCCATAGAGGCACGGCTTTCCGACGTGCAGCATGTCTTGGGAAGTATTTCATCAGCATCAATAACGGTTGCGTTCGCTCCAGGCGCCGCGGCAAAACGGTGCGTCTGTCCGTGTGCCACGATGAGACAACGGACACTCTGCTGGGGAAGGCCGTGGGGCAATCCGTTCGATCAACGTGGTCGGGCGTCTACAGGACAAGTTCGTAATAGCAGCACAACTTCACGGTAACGTTTCGCTCATATTTGATAATCTTTCCTGGAGTGAAAGTGCCCCCGCCACCCCCTCCCTCCCCCTTTACAGACAGATATACAGAGAGACGGTTAAAACAAATGCATAAACGCTTTCAACCATGGTTGAAAAACATCGGGTAAGAATGGCGTTTAAAAAAGATAAAATCTATTCTGGGAAAAAAAAATTGCAGTCCCCAAATCACAGCATTTCGATGAAATGCTAAGAGGGGGTAAGATCGTCCCACGTAGCCAACGATGAGCCGCTGTTTCGCTTCGTAAGTCACGTCAACCAGAAAGGACTGGGCAGTGGGGGGGGTGCCAGAAAAACTAACCAGGAATCCGAAGGCGCTGGCGCCGCTGGTGAGGCCGCCCTCGGCACGGCGGACGGCCTCCAGGCGCTGGAGCTTGCGGGTGCCAGCCGGATCCACGGCGGTGCCCTCCGCGGGCAGCAGGGGCGACGGCGCGCGTGACAGCAGCATGGTGGCCAGCTCCGGGTAGGTGTCGACGAGACGCGGTACCGTGGCGGCACGGCGGGACCAGCCCAGATCTGAGCGCGCGCACGCACACAAAGGCATGGCCTTAACAGACTGTTGGGGCAAGTGGCGTGAACAAGTAGCACGTGCGAAGGCCGGCACGGCACACGAGGGAGTGGGTGGCCAGCACCACGCCCGGCCGCCTCCTGTGTCTCCCAAGTGGCGATGATTGAGGCTGATTCGATCTAGGGGGCCCACGACCGGTAACATGTAATCGTCATTGGTGTTGGCCATGAGCGGGACTCGAACTTGGGTCGACGGGTTCATGGCGTAGCATGCTAACCGCTACACCACTACTGCGCCGCACAAACGTACGCATGCACGCACGCATGGACAAGCCTTTCATCAAATGTGGCCGCTTTTTAATAGGGCCAGTCCCAAATAGCTCCGCAACTGTATACTTTATTCATATTGGATCATATTTCCAAGAGTTATTGTGAACCCCCCCCCATCACCACTGCCCCCTCCCCCCTCCCCGCCACATTACAGGAGATCGGCAGAGCTAAAACGCATGAGCATTTTCAATATTAGTTGTCAAGTGTTGAAACGAATCAATTCCAGAACTGAATTGAGATCCCAATTGTGACAATTCATTTAAGCGTGGGAGAGTTAATCATTTCGAGGCCAATTACCACCGTTCTTTTGTGTATGGAGATAATGATCCCCGATACATGGTGCCGGGTAGTGCTGTCATTAGAGGGCGAGATTTATAATCGTGATTTAAAGATTTCGTGACTGCAGGGATTCATATTCTTGGTTCTTTCGGTAAAGTAACGTAGAAGGGAAACAATAAAATACTAAAAATATAAAACAATCAAATTCTCACGACGTTTCGACTGCAACACAAGCAATCATCATCAGGTGTGAAAACCACAGCAAGAAAATTTGAAAGTGGCGTTTTTTTTGCTGTGGTTTTCACACCTGATGATTATTGCTTTTGTTGCAGTCGAAACGTCGTGAGAATTTTGTTTTATATTTTTAGTATTTTATTGTTTCCCTTCTACGTGACTTTACCGAAAGAACCAAGAATATTCATAATCGTGTTAAGAGTTTTCCTTCAGCGGTATGAGTTTGGCTTGGAGGAGAATTTTCGTACCCAGGGGAGTCCAGTTCAGATCAAGGAAGGTGTTTATTAGTCTGTGAAGTGTTCAGAACAGATGATGTTAGTCACAGGTTGTTTAAAATGCAGTTATAAGTAGAATAATTATGCAACGGCTTGTCAAGTCTTTCATCCATAAAAGGACCGATCGTGGCTGATGATTACAATGGTGTGAATATTTTATACACAGGCTTGACTCACAACTGAAAAGTTGTGATTTTTAAATGATGAGGTAGACGACTTAGCCCATTATCACCCCCTGGAGTTGATAAAAGTGCGTACCGCTTTGCGGATGTAAACAGCTGTCCGATTGAGTGATAGGCAGGATTGGCCCACTCCTTAATTATAATTATACACTATTAACATCCTAAATTTACTCAGAAAAGCTTCACCGAGTCTCAGGGCATTTTTTTTTCAGGAGGGTCCTGCATTGGAATGTTTGGCCAAATCCATTGATGAGCGTTTGGCTTCGCTTGGCGATATGTTAACTACCTCGCCTGGTTTGTAGGTTATGGGTTCCCTCCCGACCCGGACGCCTGTATATTAGGAGTTTAATAGTTTTAACTAGAGTACCCCGAGAAAACCTGGTAAGTGTGAGGAGTGACACTCAAAGGTCCGCACATATGGATTCAAGAACCCATTTCTGTACCAATATTTAAATCGGAATAAATCTTTGGGGCAGCACGGTACATTTGTTTTTTAGAAGCCCACACACATCTCAATATATTCTTTTTACTTACCAGGTGAGGCCCACTGAGCTATATAGCTCTTTTTCAGAACCGACCTGGCCACACATGATAGCCCAATGAAGTGGTTCATCAATGTGGACATTTACAGCAGCCAAATGCTCTAAATGCATGTTTATGAATGCGGAGGCAAAACCGGATGACCCGAAGAAAAATCCACATGACCACGGGTAGAACATGCAAACTCCAAATATACAGGTGTCAGGGTTGGGATCGAACCAACGACCTCTTGTATACCAAGTGAGGTAGTTAACATATCTCCACCGTAGTGCCCCTATCCACATCTCTGTCTCTAATGTGGATATCGGAGCTGCAGCTTGCCTATGTTTTAGAGGCACGTGACAATTGCGCTCCTGTAAGGTTAGACGAATTGCCGCAAGTCTGGGTCGTGATTGAATACTTATTGGTTTATTGTTTTGTCACTTCAGTGTACGCAGAGAGGGTTGGAATGGTGGCGCAGTGGTTTGTTCACTACACTATGAACCTGATTCCTGGCAACAGCATCAGTGGTGAGCAATATCCGAACCGGTTCCCAGGTTGCTTCCTGTACCAACCTGCACCAATCAGCAGCATGGTGAAGTATGGTCAAATAAACCTCATTACCCACACAGCATGGCCAGCAATCTCAATCAGGTCATCAGTAGTGTAACAGCAGTGCACTAACTACTACGCTCCTCCGCAGAAGTAAATAATAAAAATAATATAAGGATGTTATAAGCTGCTGCTGCCCCTGTAACGCTACAAGCATCATCAACATACGCGCTCCGCAAAGCACAGGGACACAAACGCAGAGAGACGCCTACTTAAAAACCAGGACATGTGACCTGACCTTACGCAACGCCCCTTGGCGTATGTGCAACCATCCTTAATGGGGTCCGCCGTATGACAATCTACCCGTTGTTGTAAACTACGCATTTAATGAGCCGACGTCGGTGACTTAAAGCCGTAAATGTACAGCAGGCCCATGAAATGTCGCGTACACATCAGGGAGGTTACGTAACACAGGACGCACACCTACTGGAGCCGGCCGCGTAACAGAAACACCGAGTGCATGGCGCACCACATTGTTGTTGCGGCCCCCGCTCGCACGGAGGCAGCGGAGAAATGCGGGAACCGCGTCGCGTTCCTGCGCGGCATTGGGCTTGCTCGGACGCCGATTCCCAATGGTGCTCGCTTTGAAGTGGACTCGAATTTTCCTCCTCTGCTCAAAACGTCGGCGGGGGGGCGGGGTGCGGGGGTGGCGGAGTGTGGGGGCGGGGGGGGCTGGGGGGTGGGGGCGCGGGAGGGGGGTGGGGGCGCAGGGGGACGGAGGGATGGGGGGCGCGGGGGGATGGGCATCCCGTAATTCGCACGGCGGGGGCAACGGTGTTTGCAAACGAGGACAAATGTTTAATTCCTCCAGGGCAGCGGAGCGCTCACTTTATGAACCCTCCTGGAGAAATGATTGGTTGAGGCGACCCCCCTGCTGGGATGTGAACTCACCGGGTTATTTCTGTTCCAAGTTAAACTTTGGGGGTAAAAATAGCTTCAACAGATCTTGGCAGCTGAGTGGGGGTGAGACTCGTTAGTACTCTTAGCCTCTCAGATGTTGCTTGTAGGCTTGGGCTGTGGGAACAAGGCGTTACCTGTCTGTGTATGTTCAACTTATTTTGCACCGTACATAGCCAACCGTGCTTTGGCGTTCCTGGGGTAAAGTGAGCATCCACTGTCCGGCTTCACTGGACAGACCACGGTTGAGCCATGAGTATCCGTTGCTGTGCTGTTAGGAGATGTCAGTACAGCAACGGATTCCTACATCTAACCGTGCAGAGTTTTGAGTATTACGTCCTCCTGTTGTGTAAGTTTCCTCCGGGTACCAGAGTTCTCTCCCACGAGGTAAAAACACTCGTTAACACGGAAGCGTCACAAACATCCCAAAGCAGGACCCTCCTCAAAAAGGTGTCTTGAGACTCGGTAAGGTTACCCTGAGTAAAAACAAAAAGCATTATTACGATCACTGCGCTTAGAGCTAACTTCTAATCATTGCAATAAACGCGAAACTAAACTGCATAATTTGCCATCTGCAAAGCATTTACAGTGAGGGAAAAAAAGTATTTGATCCCCTGCTGATTTTGTACGTTTGCCCACTGACAAAGAAATGATCAGTCTTTAATTTTAATGGTAGGTTTATTTGAACAGTGAGAGACAGAACAACAACAAAAAAATCAGGAAAAACGCATGTCAAAAATGTTATAAATTGATTTGCATTTTAATGAGGGAAATAAGTATTTGACCCCTCTGCAAAACATGACTTAGCACTTGGTGGCAAAACCCTTGTTGGCAATCACAGAGGTCAGACGTTTCTTGTAGTTGGCCACCAGGTTTGCACACATCTCGGGAGGGATTTTGTCCCACTCATCTTTGCAGACCTTCTCCAAGTCATTAAGGTTTCGAGGCTGACGTTTGGCAACTCGAACCTTCAGCTCCCTCCACAGATTTTCTATGGGATTAAGGTCTGGAGACAGGCTAGGCCACTACAGGACCTTAATGTGCTTCTTTTTGAGCCACTCCTTTGTTGCCTTGGCCGTGTGTTTTGGGTCATTGTCATGCTGGAATACCCATCCACGACCCATTTTCAATGCCCTGGCTGAGGGAAGGAGGTTCTCACCCAAGATTTGACGGTACATGGCCCCGTCCATCGTCCCTTTGATGCGGTGAAGTTTCCCTGTCCCCTTAGCAGAAAAACACCCCCAAAGCATAATGTTTCCACCTCCATGTTTTACGGTGGGGATGGTGTTCTTGGGGTCATAAGCAGCATTCCCCCTCCTCCAAACACGGCAAGTTGAGTTGATGCCAAAGAGCTCCATTTTGGTCACATCTGACCACAACACTTTCAACCAGTTGTCCTCTGAATCATTCAGATGTTCATTGGCAAACTTCAAACGGGCATGTATATGTGCTTTCTTGAGCAGGGGGACCTTGCGGGCGCTGCAGGATTTCAGTCCTTCACGGCGTAGTGTGTAACCAATTGTTTTCTTGGTAACTATGGTCCCAGCTGCCTTGAGATCATTGACAAGATCCTCCCGTGTAGTTCTGGGCTGATTCCTCACTGTTCTCATGATCATTGCAACTCCACGAGGTGAGATCTGGCATGGAGCCCCAGGCCGAGGGAGATTGACAGTTCTTTTGTGTTTCTTCCATTTGCGAATAATCGCACCAACTGTTGTCAACTTCTCACCAAGCTGCTTGGCAATGGTCTTGTAGCCCATTCCAGCCTTGTGTAGGTCTACAATCTTGTCCCTAACATCCTTAGAGAGCTCTTTGGTCTTGGCCATGGTGGAGAGTTTGGAATCTGATTGATTGATTGCATCTGTGGACAGGTGTCTTTTATATAGGTAACAAGCTGATATTAGGAGCACTCCCTTTAAGAGTGTGCTCCTAATCTCAGCTCGTTACCTGTATAAAAGACACCTGGGAGCCAGAAATCTTTCTGATTGAGAGGGGGTCAAATACTTATTTCCCTCATTAAAATCCAAATCAATTTCTAAAAAAATTGCCATGCGTTTCTCTGGATTTTTTTGTTGTTATTCCGTCTCTCACTGTTCAAACAAACCTACCATTAAAATTAAAGACTGATCCTTTCTTTGTCAGTGGGCAAACGTATAAAATCAGCAGGGGATCAAATACTTTTTTTTCCCTCACTGTATGTGCATACCTCGAGTGAGAAAGAAAAAAAAATTTAGACCGACATGTGTTGACAAAATATCTACGCATATATATATACACACACACACACACACGAGTGCCCGGAAAAGAAGAGGGAGAAAAAAACATCCTCGGCAGGGAATGAGCACGAGTTACGCGATGAATTATGGAACGTCGAGGCACGGCGCAAGTGGCCTGGACAGCCGTGCCAACATATGTCCTGTAACGCTTTTTCTCCCTCCCGGAATTCATCGACGCCGAGGCCCCAATAAACACCACGCCGAGGTGCCGCGTTGAGATACGGCCAGGGTTCTCCGAGCAAAACAGCTGGTGCACGTCGCGCCACTGCGCCGCTAAGTGATTTAACGTTAGGCCTAGTTAAAAGAGAGACTGAATTTAGGGCAGGCCGGGGGTGGCTCAGGCGGGATCGTAATAAGGCGCGTTAGCCACCCGCCGTCGATCAAAGTTCGACGATCACGCTCGCGACACGCGCATCGTATGTATGTAGGTATGTTTAACTTCTTTCTCACTGTACGTACAGCCAGCCGCGCTAATTGGAGGTGCACCAAAGGGTGTTTTGCGCGAATCGATCATTTACAAAGTGTGCGATTACATACGCGCACGTTACATTGGGGCTAAGTAAAAATAAAAGTGAGACAATACGAACATGACGGTTTAAATGAAGCAAGATATGATTCTTGGATCGAATTATGAGCCGGCATCCAACGGATCCCTGTGGGGGGAGGTGAAGCAGAACATCCTGGTGTACAGGAGGTTGTGGGTTTAATCCCGACTCTGATGCCTGCTGTATATTTGGAATTTGGTGGCGTGGATTTATCTCCGGGTTCTCCGGTATTCCCCTCCACATTTAGAAACACCCGTTTAGAGTATGTGGCTGCTATAAACTTCCACATGATAAGCCACTTCGTTGAACTATTACGTCTGTCCAGGTTCGCTTCTGAAAAAAAATAACCTATATAGCTTAGTGGGCCTTACCTGGTAATATAAAATTAAAAAAGTTCAGACTCAGGCTCAGACTTTATTATTCCAGCCGGGAAGGCCCCATTGAGCTGAGCAGCTCCGATAGAACAACCATGGGACAAATGGTTAGAAATTCGCAGCCGTTAGAGGACAGGTTGGGAATGTGCAAAAAGAAAAAAAAAACACAAATGTATTTACATAAAACAAATGGGAGACTCCGCTGCAAACAGAAATAACAACACAGAGTGCTCAATTAGTCATAATTTGATCGATTAAAATCCATTATTGTGATAATTATACACGCATCACATCACATGCGTAGGGATTGGTTATTCAGAATGTGTTACAAGTTAGGCTAACAGCACAAAGAAATTTGTACAAACGATTGCCAAATATCGAGAAACAATACAAAGGTGTCAGTGGAAAGACGACAAATCGAGAAAATAAATTCTCAAATCGTGAGGATTCATTAAATTACTCGTGGGGGGGGGGGGGGGGGGTGTGGTGAGGGGGTGAGGGGGGCGGGGTGCAGAAATCGTTACATGCCTCGCAAGTAGCTCGTCACATCACTGAGCCGGCGCCACTGACATCCATCAGGGGTTCAAATGCACATTTCAGTAAGTCTCGCTTACACTGGGAAAAGATGGTTATCAGCCCCTGTCACAAACAAGGGCTCGCAAACCACCACTTTGAACGTCTACCTCCAGCTCTTAGAATTAGACGTCTTGCTCAGATTGCCGCCATAACACATTCCTGCGGAGGGAGCTGGAAGGAACGTTGGGTTGCTCGGTCAATGGCCAGGGTCAACGGCGGCATGGTGTATTCCGCAAATATGCCAGGTTCGATTCAACACATTACATAAAATCCGTGATCTGGTTCCGTCTGTAAAAGATGTGATTCCGGACATACAGTACCCTGGCGTCTACAAACGAAGTTGCCTCTGTGGTAGTAGTTACATTGGAGAAACCAAACGACATGTCTCGGACCGCATTCGTGAACACAAAGCAGACCTAAAACACGGTAGGACCAACACCTCGGCCGTGGCAGATCACTGTTATAATTCAGTAGGCTCACATGACATTGACTTCTCCAAGACAGAGGATATTTGCAAGCCATCTGGCTACCATGAGAAATTCGTTCATGAGGCTATTCACATATACAAACACAGAGACAATTTCAACCGAGAAGATGGAATCTGGCTTAGCAATCATTGGAAGGATTTAATAAACCATTTCGGGTCTTAATTGATTGATCAGACTTAAGGTGGCTTTCAGACCGCATCCATTATTTTTCGTAAATGATAAAACTTGGTGGTTGTAAACGGGTAATCGGGAGCGGCAGAAATATCCCGTTAAATTAAAGGCTCGCTGGCTTCACTACCGGGAATACACGGCAATTCATTTACACACCCTGTGCCAACATCGACGCCGCGGAGAGTGCATTCGCCAGAATAGCACCGAAATTACAGAATGGACTGCGTTGGGCATGTCGCTGTGTCGACGGAGCTTGTATCAGATCCGTGTTCATAGAAGCCACAAACAATAACTCACATGTGTTGCGGCGTAACTCACAACACAGAGGCAGGTTTTGGTCGGGGCTGACGCCGGGTTTATTAAGGGCTTACGCCTAACACGGGTAACAGGCGTACGCCTAACAAGAACCCCCAGCCTATAACTCCCGAGGGGGACAAGGTACTGGGAATCCTACAACCCCGGCTAACTCGGCTCTCCTCCCTGCACCGGCCTGGGGCTTAACCAACTTCGGCCGGTCGGGTGGAGTGGCCTCCCTTAGCCCCGTGTGAGGATCACCTACCCCGGGTCCCAACTTGTACCCCTTGACGAACCCCGGTTATGTCCCGGGTCTCAATTTAAATACCCCCCCGGGGGACATGACGTCACCGTCCCCCAAGGGCCGCCTGACGTCACGTTCTGCGACGCCACTCTCTCCGAGGGCGAGCGGGACGTGACGTCACCCACTACTCCTCTACACATGCATTAGGGTGCCACTAAATTTGCATGTCGGAAAAGTGACGAATCCGTTTTCTGGGATCACTCTCTCCTCGCATTGTTACTTTTTGGTGTTAAAATTAAACAATCTACTTGGTTCTTATTACAGGCTGCTCAGGATCCCTTCTTTCCTCCTGTTCTTCTCTGCGTCTATGCCTCTACACCGTGACTCTGCGTACTAAGTGGCACCCCTACCACTCACCTACTCATTCACCCACTCACCTATTCACTCACCTACTCATTCACCCACTCACCTATTCACTCACCTACTCATTCACCCACTCACCTATTCACTCACCTACTCATTCACCCACTCACCTATTCACTCACCTACTCATTCACCCACTCACCTATTCACTCACCTACTCATTCACCCACTCACCTACTCATTCACCCACTCACCTATTCACTCACCTACTCATTCACCCACTCACCTATTCACTCACCTACTCATTCACCCACTCACCTATTCACTCACCTACTCATTCACCCACTCACCTATTTACTCACCTACTCATTCACCCACTCACCTATTCACTCACCTACTCATTCACCCACTCACCTACTCATTCACCAACTCACCTATTCACTCACCTACTCATTCACCCACTCACCTATTCACTCACGTACTCATTCACCAACTCACCTATTCACTCACCTACTCACTCAGGATCTCCTGCTTCCTCCTGTTCTTTTCTGTGTCTAGGCCCCTTACACCGTCACTCTGCATGTATTGACCATAACACACTTTCAATGCAGTTGAGCAACCGGTAAATATTGAGGGAGTCTGTAAACTTGCAATGGCTTCAATTTACCGGATACTTCGCTGAGCTATCATTTGTGATAGCCAGGTCGCTTCTGAAAAATAACTCAGTGGGCCTTACTTGGCAAAATGAACATAGTTTATAGTAGTTTTTAGTTTATATCATGGAAATAAACTGCACTTCACTGCACTGAAAATTTAGCATTTAGCCCAACAAGGCTACACGCTGCCAGGAGAGAAGTAAAAACCCTACCAACAGTTGCCATGCTCAAACAGATGTTAATAATAAACACTGACACGGAAAATCCCAACGTTTGCCACTTAAGCCCATACGGTTACTGTGCAGGTGGAGTGGTGGCAGAGTGGTTAGTGCACGGTGGAGTTGATTCCTGGCCATGGACTAACATCCGTGGTGGTGAGTCATATCGTGAGCAGTTCTGGGCCTCCCCCTTCCCCAACCCCGCGTTCTGGTCAGCGTGGTGAAGTATGGTCAAACAACCCCGATGATCGACAGACACTTTGTGTGGGGAGGCCTTCATCCGGCAGTGGATTTGCAAGGGGGGGGGGGGGGGGGAGGGGGCTGCAAATTGTGAGCATTAGATTTAAACGACTGTGCATACAAAAATCCATCTTTATTTTCAGCTCGTCATTGACTAATATGAGATTACCTGGGCACGATCATTGATAAGGCTCCCTATTTATAATGGCACCATCCACCTAGGTGCCAAAAACAATAGCGATGACCTCTGCAAATATGCTTAGCAAGGGATTTAATAATGGAAACGGGCTTATCTTTGTCAGCGTAAAACATGCAATTGCCTTACTTTAAATGGTTTCTCGCTGATGGATGCTGGATAGGGGCTTTGTCGCAGCGGAGGTGGCGTCTTCGTGGTGAGAATTGGGGTTGCGATGATGTGTTTTTGGGTTTGATTTTCATGGCATTGTTGATAATAATAATGGAATGAGTTGTTTTGTTGGGGCTGGTAAAAGGTGGAATACAGTGGGTGGGAGGGGGGCATTAAATCATGAATAATAAAAAGGTCTATATACTACAGTTTTACTTTGAAACATTTACACAAACTTTTTGTTTGTTGTCTGTCTCCAAAAAGCACTCTACCTCTGAAGTCACTGTAATAGGGTCTCCCTCCTATCCACACGATTCCACAGTCCATATGCTCAAGAAATATTTTTCTTTGCATGGGCAATCGGTCGTAAATATATATAAATATCCCACAAAACTGAACTATGCCAAAATAAGCGAAAAAAGGAATTGAATATGGTGGGGATTTATTTTTAAGTGAATGGTAACAATACACTTGCAATCCTTGAGAACCCTGGATTTGAACCTAGGCTTTTGAGAGTGGCTGGCTCAGTGCCGAGAATTGGGTAATTTGATTAGGCATGCAGTCATTGATGCCACCACAATTTGAAGGAACTATCATGATTTTGGGTCCACAATTTGATTCAGGAATCGACTTTGGTTTTTGTTTGCTCTTGATTATACTCCCATCTCATTCATGCCATCTCTCTTTCCTGTACGTGCATCGTCCTACCTGAATGTCCCATCTCATTTGTTTTGTGTGCACTGTTTGTCTCTTTCATATTGGCTATGCAATGTGTTATTGCTGTACTACCTATAATGTTTGTACTGCTTGTACTGTCTGCATTGTCTGCACAGCTAAATGTGCACTATCTTGTTCTGTTTGCCAAGCCTTGTTCATTCTCACCATTAGCCCGTGGGGAAAAAAAAATATATTACCACACATTTGTATGAACTGAAAATAATAATTCAAATGTATTATGCGCATCTCATCCTAGGATCTGAGTGCGCAATGCATGAAAAGCAGGAAACTAAAACAGAACCAGGGGCAACCGACCAAACTAAAGAGTGAAGGCCACTTTATAAAGAGGTTTCACAGCAGACTTAAATCTATCTACCGACTCCGATTGCCCTGATTTCAAGTGGCGAGGCGTTCCGCAGAATGGGTGCCACGCTAACACAAGTACTGATCACCAAACGAGCGCAACCTAGACCTGGGAGTGCTGAGTAGTTGGAGATCGGAAGATCTTAAAGGCCTTGATGGTATATATACATGTATTAGCTCCTGCTAGTAATGTGGGGTGAGCCCTTTAAAAGCCTTCTAGGTTCCCGTAATAGCAGTATCTTAAAATATTATAATTTATCTTTACACGAGTGATTCAATGCATGTAAACATCAGCATAAGAACGGATATTAATCAATGAATTATTACAAGCGTGGTAATAACCCTTCGAGTCAGTCTCTCTAACATTCAGATATAATAGTAATTTATTTATTTATTTTCTAAGCAAGTTATTTGAGGCGCGACAACAAATGTACACTTAGCACGATGGTTGAGTTTTATTTTCTTTTTGCTGCGTGCATCTCATGTGAAGGACATGAGTATGTGTAATCCAGCACTTTCGAGATGCGGCAGGGTGCGGGCGGGGTTGGTGGCTCGCGAAAAGATTATCATTCGCGCGACACTTCCAACCTGAAAGGTTTCAAAGTACCAGCAGCAGTGCCATTTTGGGAAATTTGGTTTGCAGACCTAACCGCGGGTACAAATGTTTCGAGTGTTATTCAGTCCTTTCCGTGGGTTCTTTTCTTCAGGACATCTGGATTCGATCCCACGTGCCGAGACGCTCACTAATTGGCCAAACAGTTCTATACAGCACCCTCCTGCAAAAAAACAAAAGACACTGGAGACTCAGTGTGCCTTTCCTGAATATATAGAGGACGTTCTTATGAGTTATCAAAGTGGAATGCAAGTCACCCTGCAAGCGAACAAGCGAGGTGACACATCAGTGATTCCTTAGGTGGAACAGAGCCAGCCTCAATTAAGTGACGAAGCACTCGCATATCCCCCATCGAATTGGCATTTGTAATGCTAATGGGTAAAAATTACATGCCATGAGGGCTAGTTATCTTCAGAAAGCATTTCTCGCAGAGTGCTATCCACTCCGCGATGTTTAATTAAACGGAAGCTCTCTGTTAAACATTGAATTAAAGTGTGAAACGTGCATGTATTTAGCTCTTTCTCTCAAAACCGAACTGCCAAATTTAGCACGCAACAATGAGTCCAGGGCCATTATAAGAGCAAAAAATTCATATTACGTATGAGAAAAAAAAACCTATTATTATTAGTTTCTAAATGTTTTATTGCGTGCACAGTGCGATAATTATGTTAAACATAAATTATTGCTTGAGCATCCTGGCACGGCCCAGGCTTAATTATCATTCCATTTAAATTACATGAAATGCACATTTTTAATGCCCGACAATATGCATCACGTTTAGCTGCCCGAGCATTATCAGTCTCGCACAGCGGGAGGCGTTTACAGCTAAGAGGTGCCATTAAAAACGTACAATATGTTGCCAATTACCAGGCGTCTTCGAAGCCCTGCGCGCGACGCGCCACACACACGCCTCGCGCCAACTGCACTCGTTTGTATTGGCGGAACGCACAAACGCCGGGCGGGAAATTAATCGCCTAAGATTTTGTTTTCGTTTAATTAAAACCACGGAACCGCCTTCTGCGGCATACGTGACTGACGCACGCGAACCCTTCCGATGTAAGGGGTTGTGTGGGGGGGGTGGGGGTGTCGGTCTCGAGCCGCTACGAATGCGTGACATTGACAGAAATGCGTGACATTGACAGAAATGCATGACATTGACACGTTGACGGGTGCACGAAAAACCGACATTGGCCCAAGGCCTCCCACGGGCAAGGGGGAGACCGTGTCCCGGGCGAGCTCTCGGCTGCTTACGTGAAGGAAACCTCAATGCTGGCTTGCTATAAAGAAGGGCCACAGCGCAAAGCATTGCCTGTTATATTATATATTTATTATATTATTATTTTTGCCTTCATTTTAGGGCAGTGTTATTGATGACGTTTTGAGGCTTTTTTTGCCATTTGTGTCCTTGCACCACTGCCAAAGCAGTGTCACAATATTTGTTTTAAATTGATAGATCTACTCGCCTACTGATTTACGAAATGAGACCACAAGGCGTGCAAAAGCAAGACGTAAGCGAGCATTACTTTTGGTTTTCCAATTCGCTTTTTAAAATCAAATTACAAACGCCGTTTATTCGAATTTTTTGGTTTGAAAAATCAATAAGATAGATGCAACATGTACATGTCCTAACAAAAAAAAAAGTCTTCCAACACGCACACAGGACAAAATAAACTGTACGTCCTTTATAGTTTGTTGAACACGTATATTTAGGATGCAGTGAATACATCTTCAGTCGAAACGAGCTCTGCTTATAATGAGTACCCTACTGTTCATAAAACAATGCGTAAATGAAAGCACACAGCCGGGAAACAGAAACAATTCCGTTTGGAACATGGAAAGTTACTGAACTTCTTCAGGTTAAAAAAAAAGCATAAATTTTTACTTTAATGAGATTACTTATTTCCTCCTAACCTCTGAATGTAAACTGAGTGCCTGATAAAACATTTTAAAACCGATGACAAGATTTTTAAGAATGCGCTTCTGGCAGCCAGTGAAGCTTTGAAGACGCGGCGAATCGAAGTCTGTCTCGTCCACGTGGACACACTCGTTTCTTAATCCGCTCGAAATAGCGGTGTCTGTGCCCAGCTAGGTGATGTCCACAGACGCAAACATTTTAACAGGTTTAAAAAACACACAGTGCCAACGGACGAATAAAAGTGGTCGTGCTGGGAATATCAGCTTTGGTTGGAGATGGAGTTTCATGACGCTGAATCATGTGGATTGTGTGTGTGTGTGTGTCTGTGTGCCAACAATGGAAAGTATCTGAACCGGTCCTGGGCCTCCCCGTAGGTCGACTCAGCCTTAATTAAGAACCTGGTGTGGTGTGTAAGCATCAGTACTGGGGAGACCAAACGTGGCCGAGCGTGGCGTTGACCACCCACCCCTTCATGCCCTGTGCTGGCCTTCAGAGGACGCTTGCTAACGGTCTCCTAAAGGCTATGAGGAAGATCATCTTTGTCAGCAGCATATGTTCGTGTGTGTGTGTGTGTGTTTTACACCAAGGCAGAGAACAGACAATGTCGTCAACAACCACTCACATGGCGCTACTGCTAAAGCCATATTTGACAAGCTGGAATTTATAAGCTTTGGCATCTTCTAAACAATTACCACCGGATTCAACAATAACATACACACACAAAGGTGTGTAGCATCGTATGCGCAAAAACTCTAGAATTTATCCAGACCACCAACGCATGAAAACTGAATGTGTGGCCATTGTGTTATATATAGACCACCAACTCAAACAGCTGAAAGATGTGGCCAGCCTAACAGGCGCAAATTTTAAACCACGACGGGTATGTTCTGTGTTTCCGAATCGCAGTGATAAATAGCCTGTTAACTGCCTTAAAAGTGGGTTTTAAAATGTGATATTCAAAACTTCACTTTTGAAAATAATGCACTCTACAGGCAAACCCTCCCAACCCACAAGCATTGCTCACGTTTCATAGACGCACGCTTCGGCTGTCTGTCTGGGTCGTCATGAATGAGATTAAAACGTCACTGATGAGAGAAAAGACACCGACGTTAAGCTCCATTACGTCATGCCATTCGTGACATCGCCGCATCGTCATCCCCATTCGTTTGAATTATGTCAGTGCAATGGTGCCAGTCGAGCACTGTCACAGAGTTACCTAACCGTGACTTTTAAGTTTTTTTTTCTTTCCCGTGGTTAACGACACACTGCTACGGCCTGGCCCGCATCGTAAGGCACGTCGCGGGGTTGGGGCAATGGTGCGCGGTGGTCAGCGCGCTGCGCGATGAACTCCGCCACCCGCAGTGCCATTCGCGAACACGGCGAACATCGGCTCGTGATGTCTGCGCAGACCCACCCAGCCGTGCGGCTCAACCACAACAACGGGTCTCCGCTTGATGCCCCTAAACTGCACGCCGCCACTCATATTAATCGCCATGGAGAGACAGAGAGAGACAGAGAGGCAGCTGAACCAAGGTCATCGTTTCCAGCGAGGCCGGGCGAGGGACCGCCACTGTGCTATATCTCACTGCCGCCACTTGGTGTCAGGCCTGCGACGCGACTCGGGCAGAAGCGAACGCAAATTCAGGAGGGGGAAAAAAAAACACAAACCTGTGGCTACTATTGTTGTGCTGTTTGCGTTCTTTGGGGGGGAGGTGGTGGGGAAGGGGGGAAATAGGGCGTATACATTTATCTTAATGGCTGGAGAAAAATGAAAACGTGGTGTAAATGTCATGTCTGGTAAATAAAGGGTGATCGGTAACATCGTCAATCATTGAACTTCTGGGGTCGGCCCACCAAAATACGGGAGGCCTTTAGTGGTCGTCCGCTGTTCCTCACCCGTGGGGATCTCGACACCGACAACAGAAATTGCGAGCAAAAGCCTCATAATGTCCAAGGGGAAAGCGAGCTGACAACCCCGGCGTATTAGGGGAGCCTCAATTGCGTTTGGGGATTAAGACTGTTCAACGTAATGTGCGCACAGAGATATGAAAACGCGCACACACAGACAATTCTCCTATACTGCAGTGGCTTATTTTAAAAAGGGCAAATCATTAAAAACCAAAACGAGCAGAGGTCTGGGATAACTAGTGACACGTACACAAACACACACATTTGACCCGGTTTTAACCACTTTTGCGCCTAACCTGTGTGTTAAACCATTTACAAAACAAGAGTAAACAGCCAAATCTGGCCCTGCTGGATATAACCATCCTCGTTAGTTGTACATGCGGCTAAGGGAACTGCAGAGTGTGTGTTGTCGGTGCGTGTGCATCTGCGTGGGGAGCGGTGGTGCAGCGGTTAGCGCTCGGCACTGCGAACCCGGCGACCCGAGTTCGATTCCCGCTCACGGCCACCAACGCCGGTGACGAATTACCTCAACCAGTCCCTGGGCCTCCCCCGAGGTCGGCTCAGCCTCGAATGAGCAGCCGGTGCGGTCGTGTAAACATTTCCACTCGGGAGACAAAGGCGGCCGGGCGTGGTGGTGACCACCCTCCCCCTCGTGTAGGCCGTGTCAACCTTCACGGGTGCTTGCCGACAGCACTTGCTCCCGCAGTCTGTCAAAGGCTTGCCTGCTTGCGTCCGCGTGGACGGAAAACACGTTTCTCAAATGGCGAAAAATGCCTTGCGGCTCGTGCCAACGGCGTGTGAATGCATCGCACCACCCGGGCCAGAGTGCGGCGAGGACAAAGACAACGGCGGCGAAAACGACACGCGGCCAAATGACCCGCGGGCATGGTACCACAACCTCCGATATCCTGCGGTAACCTCGAACGCGCGACACGAGCCTGCTGCGTACGACAACAACTTACATTCAGATCGCGCCCGCGATTTAGCGCACGTCTTTGAAGTGCAGTTTTTTTCAGACTAAGGGCCACCCCACCGATGACAGCTGGCCCTGTGGCAAGATACAACCTGTAACATTCTGCAACAGTAAGCATTGCTACAACCTCCTGTACCATGGTGCAACCTCTTGTAAGATGCTGTGACTTCCTGTAACATGCTACGACGTCCTGTACCACGGTATAACCTTCTCTGCCACAGTACAACCTCATGTAACATGCTGTGACCTCCTGTAACATGCTACGACCTCCTGTAACATGCTGTGACCTCCTGTAACATGCTACGACCTCCTGTAACATTGTGACCTCCCGTAACATCCTGTGACCTCCTGTAACATGCTACGACCTCCTGTAACATCCTGTGACCTCCTGTAACATGCTACGACCTCCTGCAACATTGTGACCTCCTGTAACATGCTGTGACCTCATGTAACGTGCTACGACCTCCTGTAACATCCTGTGACCTCCTGTAACATGCTACGACCTCCTGTAACATTGTGACCTTCTGTAACATGCTGTGACCGTCTATAAGCTGCTGTGACTTCCTGTACCATGCTGTGACCTCCTGTACAATGCTACAACCTCCTGTACCAAGCTACAACCTCCCGTACCGTGCTATGACCTTCTGTAACATGCTGTGACCTCTTGTACCATGTTGTGACCTCCTGTACCATGCTAAAACCTCCTGTACTATGCTGTGACCTCCTGTATCATGATGTGACCTCCTGTACCATGCTACAACCTCCTGTACCATGCTACAACCTCCTGTAACATGCTGTGACCTCCTGTACCATACTGTGACCTCCTGTAACATGCTGTGGCCTCCTGTACCATGCTGTGACCTCCTGTACTATGCTGTGACCTCCTGTATCATGCTGTGACCTCCTGTACCATGCTACAACCTCCTGTAACATGCTGTGACCTCCTGTACCATACTGTGACCTCCTGTAACATGCTACGACCTCCTGCAACATTGTGACCTCCTGTAACATGCTGTGACCTCATGTAACGTGCTACGACCTCCTGTAACATCCTGCGACCTCCTGTAACATGCTACGACCTCCTGCAACATTGTGACCTCCTGTAACATGCTGTGACCTCATGTAACGTGCTACGACCTCCTGTAACATCCTGTGACCTCCTGTAACATGCTACGACCTCCTGTAACATTGTGACCTTCTGTAACATGCTGTGACCGTCTGTAAGCTGCTGTGACTTCCTGTACCATGCTGTGACCTCCTGTACAATGCTACAACCTCCTGTACCAAGCTACAACCTCCCGTACCGTGCTATGACCTTCTGTAACATGCTGTGACCTCTTGTACCATGTTGTGACCTCCTGTACCATGCTAAAACCTCCTGTACTATGCTGTGACCTCCTGTATCATGATGTGACCTCCTGTACCATGCTACAACCTCCTGTACCATGCTACAACCTCCTGTAACATGCTGTGACCTCCTGTACCATACTGTGACCTCCTGTAACATGCTGTGGCCTCTTGTACCATGCTGTGACCTCCTGTGCCATGCTACAACCCCCCGTACCATGCTGTGACCTCCTGTAACATGCTGTGTGACCTGTACCATGCTACAACCTCCTGTACAATGCTACAATCTCTTGCAACATGCTACAACATTGGACACGCTTCGCCAATCTATGAAAAGCGACAGCAACCGCTGGCATTGCAAACTGACGCCGAGCAGAGTCACAGGTTACACGTTACGAGCAACACTGAACAAACTTCGCAACAACATGAGCTTAAAATACTGTGCCACCGTTTATCTTTGAGCAGACGCACAACATTTAGCAATTCACGTCATAATGGTAGTGCATTCAAAGTATTATTCAGCCTGTGTGTCTACAATGTTGCCAATAGGCAGTTTATAGGCTTTTAACTTACGTCAAAATGACGCATCCATTCATTATGTTTTTAGCAGCGTGGGTGACGATTTAAGCTATTTGAATGTATTTGGGATCGCACACACATGGCAGCTACATCGCGGAAAACTTAGCAGGATCCTCCTGAAGAAAGAGTCTTGAGACTCAGTGAGGCTTTCCCCGGGGAAACAAGCGTAAAAATACAAAGTCACAATTAAAAAAACACAGAGCATCTAAATGTGAACGAATTAAAAAAAAAACACTGCATGAGGACATGTTCCGGCAGTACATGTGCAAAAATTTGGAATGATAAAGCGAAGATTAGCATGACCCCGTATGCAAGGATGACACGCAAAATCGTGGAGCGTTACATATATTGGAAAAAAAAATTCGGGTAAAAAGGAAAAAAATAAAAAGTGTGCTAAAAAATGAGGACGTTCATCACACCCAAGATTTGTCTTTTCAGGGAAGCAGCTGTGGGTCGGGGCCCAGAGGACAGAAAAATGCCAATGACGATGGCCCGGCAATGTAATGACTGAAAACGCCTCAAAGACACAAGGCTGTCACAGCCATTTCTCCACGCGGCAAATGGTGCTCACGATCCTGCTGTTTCGTTCCTTAAATAGAGGGATAGATCATGTCACTTGTGAGCCCTTCTTGTGCGAAGTGGGGGGGGGGGGATTAATGAATACATATAAATTACAATGGGCATCCACTGCCTGTCGGGCTATTACTATGGTAATCAATGTACAAGAAGGGCTCACAAGTGACGTCATCACATCTATCCCTCTATTTAAGGAACGATGCAGGAGGATTTCTCCACAAATCTGGCTTCTGCCTGATGATGCCGGTTGTAATTGCTGGCGAAACGTCGTACTCAGATTGTAAATGTTGTGGAATTTGCATGTGCTGTTTACGTGACAAATCTTACTAATTGGCTGTGTCGGGTGGTGACGGGCTTAACGATACATTTATATTTATGCGATCTAACCCAAAAAAAACCTGCATTATGGATGCTATTTGTCGTGAAAGCCTACGTGTTAAATTGTATCGCAGTGAGCGTGTGAATTCGCCGTAACTGATTCTAAAGTCGGTTTCACAAAACGAGCCTCCCGTCGTGGCCTTCAGAGACGTGCGCCCGCACGGAGTGCTGTCCCACGGCACCGACCTGTTGACCCCGCTAACCCGAGAGCGCCAGAAGCGATTCGGTTCGCGTGGCCAGTGTGGGAGAACCGGCGACGCGGAGAGGAACCTGCGGCACCGACGCCGCGCCAACCGGCAAAAACCAAAAACCCACCGGGGGGCTCCCGTGCTAACAAATGGGACGCGGTCGCGACGGCCCCGTGGGACCAAGGGTGGAATTGAGGTTTGCAGAGCGTACAGTGCTTGCGAGGTGCACACGCACCATCGGCAGGTGATACGGGCCCAGCCGGCCGGAGGAGGTCTCATCACGCCGGAACACATTTGCTCACTTTCCCGACGGTTTCAATTCTGCACGGAGGATTCGTGGCCGGCGCTGAGCGCGCGCCCGTGCACGCCCACAGCAAAGGCAAAAGGTACCCTCTCCCGTATAGCCTTCAACAGGCCGTTGGGGCAAGTGCTGTTAAGGCAAGCAGCTGTAAAGGCCCGTATGGTACACGAGGGGGCGGGTGGCCAACACCACGCCCAGCCGCTTTTGTTTCCCCAGTGCTGATGTTTGCACACCGCACCCGGGTACTCATTTAAGACTGAGTTAACCTAAGGGAGGCCCAAGACTGGGTCAATCATATGCCAATGTTATGATTGGTAATGAGCGGGAATCGAACTCTGATCACCGGGTTCGTAGTGCACTGCACTAGCCAACGAGCAATCAATTCCGCAAACATAGCACGTGTGTGAACACACACAAAGACACACGTTCAACAGATCCGTGTCCCCCTGTGAGCCAAGGTGGCATGGCAGGTAATTCAACACAGGCTATTTAACAAAGGTCATTCATGTCATCAAGTGGAATGGCCGTTGGAATTAATTATCCGTTTTTGAAATGGGAACTCAAAAACTGGACCTGTGAAAGACATTTTCATGTAGCTCATAATTTTAGCTGTTAAGCTCTGGTTTTACAACACAATGGCCCAACTTGTGTGAACTACACCGCGACGTCTTGAACATCTGCTTCACAACAGACGATGCTATTTGGTAATGAATCCTTCGCGGAAACTCTCAATTCGTGCGCACGGGGCCCTCGGATCAGATTGACAATATACGCATGAGAGGAGTGCACAGCTGACTGTAGCATATGTTCATTGTGCCTTAGGAAAATAAACCACAAACAGTATTGTGGGCTAGTTCCCTTGCTATCCTGCAAAGAGCACAGGACAACGATAGTTTTAGCTGAGATGATTGGTCGATGAAGTCACTCCATGAATGAAACATTTAAAACCAACCAATTTTTTTTTAATGGTCAATTACTCGGGACCCTTTGAGACTGGGTGCGCTCTTGCAGTGCTTCAGGGCAATGATGATACCGATGATGTTATTAAGCCCTGCCCATTACCTCCCGTCCAGCATCACATTTTTGGGAACAAATGTGAGACTACCTTTTTGCCAACTATACTTGTGCTGTACAATTGGTTGAGTAGTCGAGTAATCGAACCGATGATCGGTGTAGTAATCAAATTAATTGATTAATCAGATAGCCCAGCTCAGCATGTCAATACCAACATGTACTTGTCTACGACTACCGTCTCTCCGATTGTGCCTTATGAAAGTACAGGCGATTTCCGTTTGCTAGCACGTCACACCTATCCTGAAATCTGGCTGAACATCTGTTCACCACACAATACGGCATGTGAACAAGAATGAAAGAAATAAATCACAGCCCTTTGTCAATCCACTTGCTGGATGAATGCAGCCCCCCCATTCCCTGCTCGTCATGGCCGTTACTTGAACCACACTTCACCGCGTGGGTGAAGGGGAATTGGGGGAGCCCAAGAACAGTTCAGAGTTCAATTCCCGAGACCAGTTCAAACCAAGCGGCTGGACAGAATCAAACTCAGGTCGCCGGAGCTCATAGTGCAGGGAAGCTAACCAAAGCACCATCGCTCTTCCACCGTGTAAGTTATTCTTGTGAAAACATGAAAATGTGAAATGTTAAAATGTTTAAAGACCATGTTTATTCACCGTGTGCCCTCTTGCTTGGCAAATTATCCAAATGGCAAATGACATAATGTCAAAATTGGTTATGAATATGTATGTAAAGGCACACACATTGTGAGCGTTGTATTGAGCTTTTATCAGTCTCAGCCGAGAGAATGCCTGCACGCCTGCGTGCATGTCAATGTCTTTTCCTAACGTTGCACCCACCATTCACAAGAGGGTCCCCCCCTACGACCTTTGTGAGAACAAATGAGGCCTTCTACGTTTGCGCGCGCGTGTGCTCTACATCCATAGTCAAGGTCAAGAACACAGCATGTACTCATCCCTCATTTGGTTTATAACCACGTTAATTAAGCGCACGTAATGTGCTCCTCACTGAGTTCTTTGGTCACACGAAAAAAAATAAAGGCACTGGCATTGGTAACATTTAACGATTGCTCAATTTGTGTGCGTTCGCTCTCCCAACACGCCGGGTGTGCTGTAGCAGAAATACATTGGCTGCGTTTGTTAAACTCGTGACAACTTCGTTGATTGGCTTTGTCAGGTGGAGGAGGGGGTTGCACAACACACATTCCACTTACGAGATCTGACCCCAAAAAATTCTATGACGAATTATAATAGTGGTCGCGAAAGTCTACGTGTTACATTTTGTGATGAGATTATTCACTTGCGGAGCAGTGGCACAGTGGGTCCTTGCCACACACTACGAACACGGAAACCTGAGTTCGACTCCTGGCCATGGCTAACATTGGTGGCAAGCGATAACAGAAGGTCCTGGGCCCCTACCTTCACCAACACGCAATGACCGGCATGAAGTAAGGCTAAACAACTCCCCATGATCAACCAGCATCAGACTAACAAAGAGCCGTACATTATTACACGTTATTATTCATCAAAAACATTGCGCAAATTATAAATCAAAGTAAAATAATATTCCCCGTAGCATAAGTCTGCTTGGGAATATCATTACTCAACCGTACTACAAGAAGGAGACTCCAATGGTTTGACCATCGTTTATGAACAGATGGAACTCTGGCAACCTCAATGGAAGATATGTAAGTGGGGAAAAACTCCTTAAGAAAATATTTAAAAAACAATGGTTTTATTAACAACTTCGTTTAACTCACGGTCGAGAAGTACGTCAATGATGCGCCGCTTGCTCCCACATCAACGGTTACTTGGATTAATTGATTACTTTTGTAACTCGTTCACACGGAGCAGGCGATTCGAGAGTTTAGGGACCGCGGCGTTTTTGACCTACACAAATCTATATAAATAATAATAAGAATAAGGCGAATGAATTGATTAATTAATGACGATTTTGATACAGGCATGCATTGCCACCGGATCTGAGTACGTGTGCAAAAATTAAGGATTGATTGGACAACGGGAAGTGGACGAAGATTTGACTACGACACAGGAGTCAAGTTAAGTAAAACCGTTGAAAAAAAGGACAACCCTGGACTGCAACGAACAGATACCGTTACGCAATGGACACAAGACTCTCCTCTTCACCAAGCAGACGACGATCTCCGCAGCCTGACTGCCCCCAGGGAGGGTCACGTGTTCACCGACGCGACCCTCCTCCGAGCCGAGAGTAGACCGAATTTGTTTGTCCCCTTACAGCCACGCGCTCCGCTAACACACGGAGGAGCGGCGCCCCGGCACGCGAGCGCTCACCGGAGGTGGGCCTCTGAAGGGCGCCGCCGCTCGTGATGCTGGCGCTCTTCTCCGCGGACGGCATCGCGTCAACCCCCGTCCTCCTCCTCCTCCTCTTCAGATCTGCCACGCGGCCTGTGCGCACGCACGCACGCACGCACGCACGAGTTTTTCTTGGGGAGGCATTTCTTAAACGCGTGAAGTGTTCGGAACAGGTCGCGTAACGTCACTGGACGAATTATACGTGAGCGTACTGGGCCACGTGTTGACGTGGCACCGAGTTTGATTCTCGCAACTGGAAGGTTGTGAGCCCATCATTATCCCAGGGGTGGAAACATTTCATTGTCTGTCTTGGTGTCCATATTATTTGCCAGGGTCGTGATTCAATTGAAGAATCAATCATTTATTTCCGCTGTTGGGGAAATTAGCAGACTGCAGTGGCTGCAGGGGTCACCGGAGCCCGTTGCATTGAGTGTATACAAATAAAAAAACACGTCGCTACTTACACACGTGATTAAACATGTTTATCTTGAACTCAAGAATCTATTAATCGAAGCATCGGTACATGACGTCTACGCACAACACCAGCACCACCACCGCGCGGTTCTTTGAGAGACGATTCTTCAAGACGTCTGGAAGTTACAGGGTAGGTCCCGTTCACTGCTGAATCTCAGAACGTGTAGCGACATGACCGCACTGTATGATAGCTGGCGCCACACTGTGCCACACGCCCTCCCACATGGCACTTTTGCTTCTGATTCCGTCCGGAATTGATTCTGTTCCGATGACGTACGGAACGGGAAAGGGTTAACATCTCAGCGCCATGCTCGCTAGGACGTCAAGGTCCGTGCGAGAGCGATGTCGCACCGAGACCTCGTATTTTGTCCAGGCCAATGAGCAGATGTGGCTTCGCTCATTCAATAATGCTGTGTCGCATTGTCAGCGATCGCAGAACGCGGACAAGAGCCCAGTAACCAGCGGGGTCATCCTCTCGATGCAACGCGTTAAAAATAAATCTGGCGCCAAGCTGCTCGGTCGGGGCGTTTCTATTTGAATTTCGAATCGAAAATTGCATTAGCGCGCTCTCATTATGACTTTAATGGATCTATTTTAACATCGATCCCTGTGTAGCGCGTGCAAATTAAAGTCGGTGCCAAATTGTATTATGGGACGATCATGAGCTAAATTGGAAGCAGCTAAAAAATGAATAGGTGGGGAAAATAGCATTGAGAAGAAAATTACGTACTGCTGATGTGTTTCACTAGCAACGATTCTGCACTTTGTTTTTCAAGATAACTCTCGGAATACAAAACCCCCAATATTTACGGGACGTATTTTATGTTCATCGTTTCTCTATTGGATAAAGGCACAGGCCTGAAATCGCCTGCCAACGCCACTGCTGGCAGCTTCAGAGAGCTCCTCTCGAGGGTATTTCGGTCAACGCTTCTACGCTGGCCGGAAGTCTTTTGTAGGAGGTGGCAGTAACCAACGCTTTACCCCACCACGCGCCACATGCCAATCGACCAACTGTGGTGAATCCATTTACACTGCTGGGAAGGATCTGGAGTAGCCGGAGGAAACCAAAGCAGAAAAACAAGGGGGGGGGGGGGGGCGGAGAACATACAAAGTCCAGACAGGCGAATATACAACGTCTAGACCAGTGGTTCTTAACCTTGTTGGAGGTACCGAACCCCACCAGTTTCATATGCGCATTCACCGAACCCCTCTTTAGTGAAAAATAAAATGTGATTTTTTTAAAATTCAAGACATAGATATGTTTTTTACTGGTACACAAAATGAGCCGTGCATGAACATTACCTTGTTCAAAGAATAAAACCAACACAATGCATAAACTCACAACAAATTACATACCTGGAAATCAATGTGACTTCTGCTGTTGCCTTTGAGAGATCAGTTCAGATATGCGTGGCTTCACCTTGGCAAGTGCCACTCTCATGTCATTTTCACAGCAAAGTCTGTTCCATTTCTTCGTTTTTATGTCCAACATCCTCGAAAAGGATTGCTCACAAAGATATGTTGTAACAAATGGTATAAAAAAATCCAGGGCTTTCTTAGCAATAACTGGATACTTGTTCATTTGTCGACACCAAAACGTTGAGAGCGTTGTTGTTCTGAAGAGTTGCTGTTGAACCTGGCTCTGCTGAATTTCAATGATTTCGTCGAGGAATTCATCATTGACATCTGCTGTTTCAACAGCAAACGTGAACGGCTGTCTCACCCATGCTGGATATGACTCTCTTGTAGGGAAATATCCGTCGAGATACTTTGCAAGCTCATCTAAGTGCGTAGCAATTGTTTGCTTCAGTTCCGTGGATACAGAAATATCTCCGATTCCAGACACATCTTCGATCTTACTTGCACAGTCGTCCAGAAGCGGGAAGTTTGCGAAGTTATTGTTCTCTGTTCGTCGTTTCCATAACGGTAGCTTTTTTTGAAAAGCCTTCAGGTGTTGTTCCGCTTCCATGATATTGACTCCACCACCCTGCATCTGCTGATTGAGATGATTGAGAGCTGCGAATATATCAGCCATGTACGCTAAAATTAGAATGAACTCAGGATTTTTGAAGCAATCTGCATGGCAGTGTTGGTGCTCTTGCAAAAACAGGGCTAATTCCACACGCATGGCAAAAACACGATTCAGCACCTGTCCCCGGGATAACCACCGAATATTAGAATGGAGCAGAAGTACCTCAAATTCAGAGCCCATTTCTTTACACAGCTCACTGAAGATGCGGTGCCTCAGAGCACTTTTTCGCACATAGTTCACACATTCCACCACAGTTTTTAATACTTCTGCCATTTTTGGAGGTAAGGTTTTTGTTGCCAACGCATGCCTGTGCAGAATACAATGCGTCACAATGATGTGTGGTGCATCGGCCTTTACTAGCGCACCAAAACCAGACTTTCTTCCCAGCATGACTGGAGCTCCGTCCGTACAAACTGCAGAAACCATATCCCATGAAAGATTGTTGTCTCTGAAGAAGTCATCCACAAGCTTCTTCACATCGGCTGCCTTCGTTGTTGTTGTAAGAGGCTTACAAAATAAAAACTCTTCTTTTATCATGTCGTCTTTCACATAGCGTACAAAAACAGCAAGCTGGCTTAGATCAGAAACGTCTGTGGTTTCGTCGAGTTGAAGGCTGAATTTTGCCGGGCTTGAAATCAGATCCGCGACTACTTGAGCCAAGATGTCTTTACTCATGTCTTCTATTCTGTCACTGACGGTGTCATTTGAAAGAGGAATTTGGGATAATTTACCTTCGGCCGCTGTTCCGAGTATCAGATTCGCCATCTTTAATGCAGCTGGTTTCACAAGTGTTTCACCAATGGTGTGTGGCTTGCCCTGCTTTGCGATTAGGTAAGCAACTTCGTACGATACTGTCAGGATCGGTTTGTTAACAGGTACAAATCCAAGAGCAGGCAGAGTGGCCCTTTCATCGAATCTGGCTCTCTTCACCCTGAATTCAGCAAGTGTTGTGTTCTTGTATTCCCCGTCTCCATGCAGCTTCAAGAAGTGTTCCTTTAGTTTTGCCGGTGCAAGACTAGAGTTGCTCAACTTGGCGTTGCAAATCATGCAGATAGGACGCTCACTCCCATCACGTTCCGTGATACATGAGAATCCATGTTGTACATATTCGTCCGACCACTTTCTTCTTTTGCCCGACATAGTTAGTATGGATAAAATATTAAAGAAATCACACGACGTACGACAACAACAGTCACACGTTGACTACTGAGTACGCACTAAATTCCCCGCAGCGCTGATTGGCCAAGCAGTGTAGCATGACCATCTGCAGCCAGTGATGGCCAAGCAGGCCGTGTGTGTCATCACAAATTTACACAATAATTCAAGTGTGTCCGGACCTCCGTGGCGGGGGCTCTGCCGAACCCCTGAGATCGACTCACCGAACCCCTGGGGTTCGATCGAACCCAGGTTAAGAACCACTGGTCTAGACAAAACGATGGCCCGAGTCCGGAATCTAACCCAGGCCGCTGCTGCTAGCGAGTCACGAGTGCTACCGCCGCGGCGCCAACCTGCCGCCGGCATGCAGAGCCGGGGGGGGGGGGGGGGGGTTTGGGTCGAGCAGGGTTACCGATGTTTCCCAGGCGCAGGTGTAGCTGCCCCGCGACGACAGCGGAGGCCGTGCTGAGGGCCTGCGGGCCGCTCGGGTGCAGCTGCTCGTGGTCCGTCGTGACGACGTCCGCGTGGTGCCACGCCTGCACCGCTCCGCGCCCGCACCGCAGCAGGTGCTGCTCGCCACGCCGACACGGTGGGGAGGCGGGGGGGGGGGATGCGGCGCGATCAGCACCAACGTCCGTCGTCGACGGCAACTCCAGATGCGTTAACCGGGATGAAAGCCCGCAGAGGTGTGCAAACCGCAGGGGTTGGTTTTTTTTTCTCTCTCTCGCCAAACGATAACAACAACCCTACCCATCGTGGACCAAGATCCCGACAATGTCACCTCGCCCACAGACTCAAGGCCTGATTCCCCCCTTTAGGTATCGCGCTCTCATCATCCTAGAATCTGACCAAAGATCAGGAAGGACGCTGGCCAACAGAGTGCAACAACGTGGGCGTCCTCCAGAACATACACCTCGTTCGAAAACCCAAACATCGCAAGGCAGATGTGCACATCCCCTTCACGAATGGAAAGTTTAAGAAAATCCACAGTTCTACGACTGTGAGCATGTAACCCCAACTATGGACCATGGAGTAAACCACTGTAGTCTGCGCTCCGTTAACGTATGAACAGCAAAACTAAACAAACTCTCTCCCGAAGCCCTCTCGTCATGGCCAGCAGACCTCGGCATTGGCATTTGACTGCACGTATTGCCATCATACGCAACAATAGAACAGAATAAAAACCAGGACAAATACCGACAGGGGCACTGTGATGAACACCAAGAGCGGTCACCAATGAATGTGAAGCGGTAACCAACACAGACACTGCCAGCGACACAAACGCAGACATTGACATGCAGACCAATGGCAGTCATCAAGGAAGAAGTAGAAACGGCAACCAGAACAGACACTGTCATGGTAATCATCAACATAGACACTCACACAGTCATCTACATAGACACTCACACAGTCATCTACATAGACACTGACACAGCCATCAACATAGACACTCACACAGTCATCTACATAGACACTCACACAGCCATCTACATAGACACTGACACAGCCATCAACATAGACACTCACACAGTCATCTACATAGACACTCACACAGTCATCTAAATAGACACTCACACAGTCATCTACATAGACACTGACGCAGCCATCAACATAGACATTCACAAAGTCATCTAAATAGACACTCACACAGTCATCTACATAGACACTGACACAGCCATCAACATAGACATTCACACAGTCATCTAAATAGACACTCACACAGTCATCTACATAGACACTGACACAGCCATCAACATAGACACCCACACAGTCATCTAAATAGACACTCACACAGTCATCTACATAGACACTGACACAGCCATCAACATAGACACCCACACAGTCATCTAAATAGACACTCACACAGTCATCTACATAGACACTCACACAGTCATCTCCATAGACACTGACGCAGCCATCAACATAGACATTCACAAAGTCATCTAAATAGACACTCACACAGTCATCTACATAGACACTGACACAGCCATCAACATAGACACTCACACAGTCATCTAAATAGACACTCACACAGCCATCTACATAGACACTGACACAGCCATCAACATAGACACCAACATAGCCATCAACACATACAACTCATAGTCATAAAAACGACACAGCTCTAAAAAGACATCGACACAGATATCAATAAAGATACTGCACCTGACTTTAACAGCCACAGGCACACAGTCTAAACGCCTGCGGAACGATTTTCCTACAATTGAAGGGATAGCTGAAATCAAGCGCGCTGTGGACTAACACTGACCAAAATTCCTTCTTCTACACTCTCCATAATTTGTGTGGCTGCAGTTACCCAGCCCAGCAGCGCAATCACACAAGCAAGGTTCCCGTCAGTATGGGGTTTCCACCTTGCGAGCTGTCTTGGAGAAAGAGCAACAATGCAGCATCAAGTCCGGCGTTAAATTGGGGGAAGTCACCCTCCGTAACTCCCTCCGAGTTACATTTGCCTCGGAGGGAGTTACGGAGGGTTAGAGCAAATGCGACGAGGCTAAGTGAAAGACGTTGCTGCTGAAGACTTGCAATCACTCCCAGCAACATACCGGTGATGAAAGGGGACCCACAAGTATAAATCTTACAGCGGCACCACTCATGACACTTAAACCACAAACACCAACGGCCATAAACAACAACAACGACAATAACAACAACCGCCATTCGCCACACTAAGTGGCAGTGATGTCACCAAGGCATCTGTGAAAAAACTGACTCCAACACCACCCACACAAACACCACCACCGTAGGTGGTCGCTCAGAATAGAAAGCAGTGGTGGGTAATTTCCCCGAGTCTGCAATATAAATAAGTGTGAACTAAGGAAGCATTTCACGTAAGAAATTGGATGCAACTAGCCGTACGACATTAATGGTCTGGGTTTAGCGTCGAGACCCAAAGTTCTCAACACAGAACCGTGTTCACGGTAGCACTCTGCGGTGAGACAATTACAAAGGAAATCAGTCAGAATATTTGTTCATGCTGGAGGAATCCGATGAGCTATGAAGCTCTTTTCCGCATATGTCCAGTCGGGGCATGTCAGAACGTTACAGCAACAAACGATAGGAGTGAAAAGTATACAAAAGGTATAAACAATATATTATAAAAATGCAAATAGAACTCCACTTTTTTTTTATCAGGTAAAACCCACTGAGCTAATGGCTTATATTTCAGAAGCGACCTGGCCACAAATGATAGCTGAAAGAAGTGGCTTACCACGCAGAAATTAATAGCAGCCAAATACTCTGATTAATCTAAAAGCATGCTTCTAAATGGGGGCTCATACGAATAAAAAACAAATTCCACATCGTACAATGACCTCCGTGCACAGTGCTTCACGCACGGCGCTAACCAGCAACTCCACGTGCAGTAGAAGCGGCGGTGGTGGTGGTGGTGGGGAGCGGTTAAATAATGGTTAGTTGCGCTGCGCTACGAACCCGGCGACGCGAGTTTGATTCCCGCCGCTCATGGCCAGCACCAGTGGCGATTATTTGAACCGGTCCTGGGCCTCCCCTAGGTCGACTCAGCCTCAAAAGTGTAGCAAGTGCGGTGTGTAAACATCGCCACGAGGGAGACAAAGGCGGCCGGGAGTGGCCCACGCTGGCCACCGAACCCCGTCGTGTGCCGTGTGCCGGCCTTCATGGTTGCTCGCTAACAGAACTTGCCCCAAAAGTCTGTTACAGGCGACACGGGGAGGGACCTTTGTCTTTTGGGGGGGCGGTGGGCACCTTGAGAGGGACGGAGCAGGTCCCGATGGGCAGCAGCGATCGGGCGTCCCACACGTCGATGTGCAGCCTGTGCAGGGCGAGGTAGTCGTAAAAGTAGCGCAGCTCCCCGGCCTTCATGGTGCCCGGATCCACCAAGTACTTCAGATGCAGTCCCGGAGAGCCTGCATTGCGACGTCGATATCACAACGGAAGGATAAGTGTGCCTGTTCACCTCTGTTGCTCGGATTTGTCATCACTCTCCTGGGTTTTCTGCGCAAGGGCTGGGGCACGACTCACAGCTTGCTCCATCCCATCTGATCCCACTCCCCCACCCGCTCCCTCCCCTCTCCAGCTCAACAACCCTGGCACTCTGCACCAGGGTTGGTGAGCCATAACTAAGGACATGAGGATGAGGTGTTTTTCTCTGACCTTCATAGCTGTTTATTTTTTCTTTCGGTGACACCATCACCATATGATGCCGTTTAACATCATAACCCAGGAGGGGCTGGTCAACAATCTTACGAATCGTTCCATCAATTCAGAGTCAAAGGGGCCCGACCGACAACCTTAGCGAAAGTTCGTTCCCGGATGATTTTTTTTGGTGAAAATTTCCGGCGGCGAATCACCACGGCAATGCGTTTCTTTCGCTCAAATAATCACGTGCCTGCACTCGTCCCCACTTGTAGTCTCACGCCAGTGGAGGAAACGCCACGTTCGTACAGCAGGGACCAGCACCGCTCATTTGCCCTGATAAGATAATTCTTTTCAACGACCATGATCCCGAATCTGAGACCTCCGCATGACCACTCGCATGCTCTCATCACAGCCACATGCGACCGACATCGAATGACAAAACGCAGGAATACTGTATCTGTGATCATTTTTTTTTTATTTCACACAATATTTATAATGGCATGCCCAGTTGGACTGGGCATGAGTCGAGTTTTTTTTTTTTTTTACGGTGACTCATTTTTCAAATCATGGTTGAACGAAAATCTATCCTGTGATGTTCATCCCGTAATGAAACTTAAGCCCCAAAACCAAATCACATTGGAATTTGTGTGTCCTGGAATACTTGAAAGCATGCTGCTTTGACTTAAGACGTTGATACAGACTGTGTTCATTCATACCAATTAAAGAGTCAATACCAATTAAGTCCAACAAGGCCTATTCCCCATGACCCTAGCCTGAACTCCATCCAATGGGAATGTCCATCACAAGCCCGTATCTGATGGCTATGCTTATAGGAAAGCGCAAGTTTCAGGTCGATATCGCCCACTCAAATCATGTGGCTAATCTGAGGCACGCTTCATCTCTGAAAACGTAAGGAGAAACGTACATATACACAAGCCTATGTCCGTGTGCACGTGTGGGTCTGTTGTTTCTGAATAGGTGCTCGCTAACAGCACTTGTCCCAACAGTCTGTTAAGGCTATACAGGGATCTTTGTCTTGTGGGGAGCGGTAGTGTAGCGGCTAGCGCGCTGCGCTACGAACCCGGCGACCTGAGTTCGATTCCAGCTCACGGCCAACACCACCAGTGACGATTATCTGAACCGGTCCTGGGCATCACCGAGGTCGACTCAGCCTCAAATGAGGACCTGGTGTGGAGAGACAAAGGCAGCCAGGCGTGGAGCTGGCCACCCACCTCCTCATGTGCCGTTCCGGTGTTCATAGGTGCTCGCTAACAGCACTTGCCCCAAAATTATCTTAAGGCTATACAGGGGATCTTTGTATTTGTCTGCATGCAACCTTCAGCGCCCACAGAAGTTACCTAAGACCTTGTACGTACATTTATTTTATTGCAGAATGCGTTAAGTTAATCAGCTTTGAGTTTCAATTCCGAGTTTGTGCACGATTGCCCCAACCTATCCACCTATGTAACATCCACCGTACTATTCCACCATTGCCGACCCCAGCTTGGGCCAGAGCTTCATAGGCTCATCGGTTGTTCCGGCTTAAGTCAAGTGTCTACTTCCATGACTTCAAACGGTTTGGCAACATTAAAGAAATCACTCCCATTTAGCAGTTATTCTTCATTCACTGCCAAATACTGGTTTTACAGTGCAAGTGATGCTTGACTTTCCTGAAAAGAACTTTAAAATCTGTTCCTTACTCTGGCATTAGACGTTCCCCTTCAACACTGATACCTGGGTACCACCTCTTGGTAACCAGCCTTCCTGCAACCCGCACATGTGCTCCAATCAGTTGCTTTCAAATGTAACATATAGTACAGCCCTTTGCTAGGCCACTGCTGGATGAAGGCTAACCCGTGCCATGTTGGTTGTTTGACCATACTTCACCACGCCGGTCAGTGCGAGTCGGTGACGGGATGTTGCTGCGGGGAGCTCCACGACCAATTCAAATATCACTTGTCACCGACACTGGTGAGGAATCGAACTCGGGTCGTAGGTTCTATGGCGCGGCGCGCAGATCACAAAGCCACCGTTCCACCCCAATTGTTGCTTTGCTCGTGCGGAAATAAACTAAATAAATACAACTTGGGCCCATTTAATAACAATCACAAATGCGTTCCACTCAGTGAAATGTAACCAGTGCAAAGGGCACGGGGCATACATACCTGCACTTTACGTCTTTCTGACTCCCCAATTGGCACTCCCTCCCCCCCCCCCCCACTGAATTGAGAACGTTGTTAATATTGAACGTCAAACCCCGTGCGCCGTTAAGCGAGAGCGACAACATGGCTGCCGTCGGCCGTTGCTCCTCTCCGTGCTGCCCCCCGCAAGCTGCCCCCCGCAAGCTGCCCCGCCAACTAAAGGCTGCTGCTTGGCCGCGACGAAATGTCATGGCCAAGCAACGTCGCGCGACGTGGCGAGCCAGCGCGACCGCTGACAATGTCCGTTGAACGAAGTGGGGGCGAGGGTGGGGGTTAAAAAAGTTAAATAAAATGTAAGCATCAGAGGGCCCGTGCCTGCTCGCTGCTGATAAGCTGGGCGAGGAGGGTGAATGCCGTCCTGTGTAATGATCCAATCTCGGAAGGAAGGAGTTCTCTCCGTTCCATTATTAACGATGATTTATTCTTCAAATAATGTATCTCTTGTGCGTGAACCAGGTGCTGGGAGGGAGGGAAACACCAACCGTGTTTCCTGCCAACGAAATAATGTTCGGCAGACGAGCAGATGCGCGTGATGGGATGGGATTGGATTTTAACTCCTTTGTGTGGAAGGGAAGAGATCCATCCTGAGTTTTCTGGATTATTCGTGTCAAGGCCTCTCTGGTGGTTTTGAAATACCCAAGCGCACTGAAAAACCACCACTCATACAATTAACCGCACTGGACGTGCCTGACCTCCGCAAACCTGGAAATCACGAGCAGATTCGCTGCGTGCCAAGAAATGAACTCCGACGCAAGTATGGCACTTAATCAATGTGGCAATGATTCCCTACAATGTGTATGATTGCGTACAGAAAGCCTCTTTTTTCACCGAGTGAAATCTTAACGCAAGGAAATGCACCTTAGCCAACATCGGTATTCATTGTCATTCATATGTATTTAATCATTATGAATCATTTGCAGCCCTATTATCGGTGATGTGGCCCAGCGGTTGCACGTTCGCCGCTTATTGGAAAGGTTCACGGTTCGAATCCAGTGGGCCTCGCTGATTAACACTACGGGTGTAATAACTGTGATAATACTACATGCCCCTTTCTTCACGGTGGACGTTAATCAGAATCAGAATGTTTATTGATCGTGGAGAAATCCGATGAGCTATGAAGCTCTTTTTCCACAGATGTCCAGTAGGATCTAGCAGTCCAGCAGTTAAAGATCCCCCTGACGTCACTCGCAAGAGTAGACCAATGTGTTTTTCTCTGGTGATGGTGCAAATTTGGCCAGATTAAAAAATGTACTGCAATTTACACAATTGCAACTATACACAGCAATCTCCCATTAGCATGGTAACACCTCCCATTCGCATGGTTGGCTACTTACGGTGCGAAAGAAGTTCCACATACATACATACATAAGAGGTTTTTTGGGTTAGATCGCGGAGATATAAATGTCATTAAAACCAACACCACCTGACACAGCCAATTAGTAAGGTTTGTCACGTAAACAAAACGTTAAAATTCGTGACTAGCACAGCACACTGACCGAAACAGGAGGAATATTTCTCACAACCCTGACTATCGCCTGATGATGCTGGTTGTAATTACTGGCGAAACGTCGTACTCGAATTGTAAACGTTGTGGGTTTACTCTCGAAAACACCGGTGAGCTGTACTAGTGTAGAGGATGTTCGGGACATCCTCACACACACACACAACACAACACAACCACGGGTTAAGGGTCACGGGAGCGCATGCCGTGTATGACGCGCAATCCGATTATTATTGAGTGGAGGACACTCTGATCGGATTGACCCCAGAAGGATTAACAGAGTGGGGAAAACCTGAGAAGGACTGTCAATGGGGAGAAAACAGGGCGGGAGACGGGCTACATAAGGAAGATGAGTTGGAGGGTTTCGAGGTTGGTTTTCGATGATTGGTGGAAGTACGGTGTGAGTTGACGTGGAAACAAAGATCCTGCTTAACCATCTCAAATCTCCTCTTCGCTAGTACGGATTTGGCATGTTCTGTTTATGTGACAAAGCTTACTAATTGGCTGTGTCGGGTTGTGGTGGGTTTAACGACACATTAATATCTACGCGATCCAGCCCAAAAAAATCTATATTATGGATATTGGTCACGAAACCTTACTACGTGCTAAACATAGGTACGCACAATCATCCCCCCCACTTCTGGCAGACTAATGCCCCCAATCACCCTTGTAAGAGACACTCATCTTGGTCTCTTGAGTTCTCACCTTGTTTAACATAGTCAACTTGAACTTTGTCAATCCACAGACAGATGAAGGCATGTCAGTCATGGGGGTTATCTAACCATAACCCATCAAGGTGGCTAACATTAGATGGAAAACGTTGGAGTTGGGGGTGCATGACCGGTTATAGTGGTGTATACAACCACATTTGCCATTGTGATTTGTAACTTTCATCCTTATTCATGTGTCGATAGTTCAAGTTTAACATGCAATTTTATTGAGGGCCTGTGCATTGTTTGGTGTGGTCTGGGACTGTTTTTGTTTCGGTTTTGCTGCTGTGCCAAAGATTGCATTTGGTATTCTTGGTTCCTTCGGTAAAGTCACGTAGAAGGGAAACAATAAAATAATAATATTCGTATATTTTTATTATTTTATTGTTTCCGTTCTACGTGACTTTACCGCAAGAACCAAGAATATGAATCCCTGCAGTCACGAAAGCTTTAAATCAAAATTGCATTTGATGTTGAAAATCGACGTGAATTGATGTACTTACACACTTTATTTATTTATATTCAGTGACTTGTTTCGCTTTCCTATACTTTGCACTCCTCTTGTGTTTTTTGTACTGTTTGTCTTTGCAACTTTCTGACCCGCCCGTACTGGACGTGTGTGAAAAAATTAGACCTTCAGAGCTCATCGGACTCTTCCAGCAAAAAAATATATTCCAAATCTGCTATCACTTGCCATTTACTTTAGACACGGCTGGGAACCGAACTCAGGTCACCATGATCATTGCCCAGTGCTTTACCCGATCCCCTCCCTCATATCCGTTATTTACGTTATTTACGGATATCCGTTATTTACGGATATGAGGGAGGGGATGGATATTTAGGTGAAAAACAAAGAGTAGAGACGAACACAGGCACAGGAGAGACAGTTGAGAGTTCGGCAGAAATCAAGCAGCTGAGGTGCAAACATAGTTCAACTCAATAGCGCAACAATGCGACTTTCATGGAAAACTTCAGTGTAGATATGAACTTACACAACAGCAGCTTACAAAAATAATTTAACTTGCTAGAAAAAACTGTTACGTGCACTGTACGTATTTGTGATCCTGAAAAGCAGGGGGGGGGGGGAGGTGCAAAGACAGAACCGACACGTAAAATTTCACCTTTCACACTCGGTGATTCAATTTGAGAAATTAAAACCCAGGGTAGGGGTTGTTAAATGAGGTGCGGACGCAATGTCATTCCGTACAGAGCAGAGGCATCTCACCCCGATAACACGTAATATTGGGGCAGGCAATTAGGTCACGGGAGGTGGGGGAGTAACAATGAGTCATTGGTTGAGCATCACGTTTTTGAAAGTGTGACTTTCGATCTGAAAAGACTCTCAGAGGCAAACGCTAAAAAAAAAAAACCCCACCCACGCGTCGATACGACAGGCGTTAAATGGTAATTGTGATACCACGTTTCGAGACATTCGCTTCGGTCAAAGGGATACTTAGACAACAACGAAAACTGGTAGGATATGGGGAGGTCAAGTTGGTCATCTCGGCAATATTTGGTCCAATGGGGGCGGGAATGTAGGGCACGAGAGGGTCGGGAGGCAACGGGAAGAGTTGGTCTTTCTATGCGACGGTTTTTGGGCCGCAAGTACATTCATTCAGACATATGGGCAATGCTTGAGCCACAGGAGTGGTGTTGGGCCATGTCGGTGGTAAATGGACCACAAGGGTGGAAAAATGAGCCACGGAGTGGAGTCGTGTCACCGTGATGATGGACGGATGACAAGAGTCGTAGCTGGGCCACAGACAGGGGCGGTAGTTGAACCAAATGAAAAAAATCGTGCCATGGGGGAGTATTTGGCCCGCCATGGCAGTGGTTGAGCCATTTAGTTGGTAGCGAGGGCTTAGGGAGCGGCAATTGCGTGAAAGAGGTGGCCGTTGTGTGGGCCACAGTAAAAGTCAGGAGGTCAGGAGGCATTATCTGCGCCGCATGCGCTAAGCGAGGCAGCGGTGAGTCCACAGGGCCAGTAATACAATCGCTCGGTCACAGGGGGCAGCCAGCGATCTGCTGGGTGGGCGGTGAGCCACCGCCGCCTGCCGCTGTTTACCTTTGAGCGGAACCCCGTCGGGGCCCAGAGGCAGCAGAAGGGTGGGCTCGTCCGATCGGGCGTGAGCAGGCACCTCCGAGAGGGCCAGAGCACGCGTGGCGGCCGGTGGGAAGCGGTAGAAGCGCAGCGTGAAGTAGACGGACGCGGGCGCACGGGTGACGCTGCCGCCCCGTCCCCCGCCACCGCGTCCTGACGCTCTGTTGGGAGTCGAGTCAGCGGGACGCCGAAAATGAAAGCACCAGATGGTTAGGAAAGACGGCACGGGGTTGCGTTTTTTGTTTGTTAACACGTTCATTTTAATCATTGATGTTCTTGGTTAAAAACAGCCACCTACGTACATCAAACTCAGTGCAAGGAAGCTGTATCGATCACGCATTGAAGTTTTTTTTTTTTTAACACTAGTCATCAATACATCACTGTGGGCTTGCTCTCTGATGAGATAAGGAGGATATGTATAGGTCCCTTATTATAGACCTACCGGATGCAATGATGCAATTTATAATTGAGTCAGTCGCACGATCGGTGGTTGTTAGCGATCGTTATCACGGCGAGGTGAAAGTTAAGTGTGCTATTGATGCGTTCCTGACCATCAGCTTTATCACTTTTATTTTCTGTGTCTGTATCTGTTATCGCATTCATAGTTATCATGATAATGACCAGCATCGTCATGGTTTTAACTAGCGTCACAATCATCATCATCATCATCATTTGCATTCTTAATCATCAGCATCATCATCGTAATAATCAATATAATTATCAGCACCATCCTTATCTTTAGATAAAAAATAGCACCATATGCATTATTATCAAGATTCACCATGGTCATCAGCATAATCAAAATCATGAATCACAAACAATAATTTCCATCGTGAACTGTAATTCTCATAATTCCAGTGACATATGCTAAAGTGTGAGTCATTTGGGAAACCAAATTCAGCACTAAGGTTAAAAGACAATTTGATCTCACCCAATTGATTGGATTGACAGATGCCCTTTATTAAACACGGTGAGAGACCGATGAGATTCAATATCTCCCTTAACAAAGATGACTTGGGTGACCCGGGGTTATGTAGGGACAGTGGTTAACGTCACACAAATTACGCGCACAAACGCTTACAAAAATAGGAGTTTTGGTTGTAATGCCAGCACAGGGAGGTTGGCTGCGTACGCTTGCAAACAATGTCGCCTGGCCTGCAATGGCCACTTAACCGGACATGGTGCACTCTGGTAATTTTCGAGGAAATAACTGGGTAAGTATCGTGAGAATTGAGGGGGTTGTGGTGGGGTGGGGGGCGATCGCACAGTGGTTAGAACAATACGCTACAAACCCGGTGACCTGCATTACGATTCCCGCCTACGTACAATATTGAATAGCAGAGGGGTATTTGAAATGATCCGTAGGCGTCACCACCGCCACCACCATCACAGATAGTCCTGTGATGTCAATATCCTTCAAAGGACGTGATGATGCTCTTCTTGACTGAAGGAGTACCAGTTGGGTGTTGCTTCGTCTCGTGGCACAACTGGTAAACAATTCATTAAAGGATGCACAGTGGGTTCATGCACTGATAAAACCTACGCATTCGTAAAAATCGTAATTAATTTTCTAAGTGCACGCATGTGAGCCCACTGAGAGATGGTAGGAATAAATGTAAATTGCACGTGATTTTTCACCAACCCCCTGCCACACTGACCAGCGTGGTGAAGCATGGCTCAACAAACCCCCACGACCGACAATGCGTGGCAAGGCCTTCGTCCTGCAATGGGTCTTATACATATAAAGTGAGAAGTTGAGCACCGGTTCTTTTCAAACTGGCCCAGTGGTGAGTGTCCCGACTGCCAGGTGCCCGCAACTGCGGTGTAATTGCAGGTTCAAGGATGAATAAATCAATATAACTTATTAACAATCACGGTAATCGCCATCGAATCACACGTGGTAAGAATCACATTTTTTTTTTTAGACCAGTATTTCGTAAATGCAATGACGCTGTATTGAATAGTTGTCATACATTCAAAGAACGTTATGGTTTGTTCATAATGCTTGGATAAAATTGTGACCCAATTCATGAAATCGCCTTCGGAGGGCAGCACAGGTGGGGCACACGGTGAATTGTTACATCAGGAGTGGATACACTGGGCCGCTGAGTTTCTGTGTTCAAAATGGGTTGCGTGAAGACTGCCAGATGCCCCAGCTGCAGGGACATTTCAGCCTACTTTTTGCTTCACTGAACGCGCAGGCTGTGGCATGGCATACATACATACGATCATATTCGTGTGTATAGCAATATAATCATTATTATTACTGCTCCTACTACTGCGCTTATTTACCCATGAAAGCCTTACTGAGGTTTCAAGAATCTTGTTTCAGGACGGTCCTGGCAAATTTTCGCAATACGGGGCGCAATGTTGCTGCTACTTGTCACCCCAATTGAGTAATTTGGTAAATTTTCAGCATTGTGATGTTTGGCCAATGCCAGTTACGTTGTCTTTTTGTTTTGCTATGGGAAAAATAAAAAAAACTGAGAATCCGGAGGAACAGGATTATAACTCCACGGAGGAAGGTGCCTGTGTCGGCAATCAGACCCAAGTCCTACTTGCTGCAAGGCACAAGCGTTACCACTTGCAAACCGACTTTCTCTACTGCCATCTCTTGGCTACCTAGTAGCCCAGCAGGCCAGAACTTTCACGACAATTAAGACGACATTGGGGACATCCTAAAATACGCATTTATTCTATTTTAAAGTATGGTACTATGTTCAGAAGCTAAATGCCAATGTCCAGGGCTGCTCGCTCCTACATGGCTTCAGGAGTTCATGTAGTTTTACGATTTCTCTTCTGAAGAAACAGTGGAGATTGGCTTGCAATATAACGATTTCCAACATGCGTTTGTCTTTGACGGGTAGCTGGGCAAACATGCTTCCATATTTTGCCCCTGGTTTACCTTTTCAAGTTCTGGGCAACCCTTTGTTCAATTCCGCCGGGTTTCAATTTGATGACTTCTGAATAGCATCGCAACTTTGTACTGAAATTTGGAGAGGGAGATGGCAGACTTCACGCAGTCCACACTGGTAATTGAGAAATCACGACGAATGCTTTCAACACGGCGACCGAACATCAATCATCGATCTCCCGGTCTTCAGAGCATCAACGCAAGCCACGCCAATGGTTCCTCTTCATGGCCAAACAATGGGCCAGGTAGCCCCTGGGACAACGGTCCTCCAACTGAACATTGGGGTACACTCCCGAGCAAAGTGCGAGTATCTCGCGAACGTAATAAAACATCAAAGCGATACACCCCGCTACTCCTCACGCGGTTATCTGGCTTGACCACCTGAACGTGAAATCGTAGTTGTTGCTCTCGATACGAAAGAAGAAGACTGAAGCTTTGTTCACACTGGATCCTTACTACTTGAGTCAATGTGGCCCCCACGTTACGGACAGGCGGAGAGGCAGACACAGACGGGCGGAGCGCCAGCACCTGCTGAAGGCCACGAACTGCAGCATGATCTCGTTGCCCTTCAGAGGGTCGGCCTCCTCCCGCATGAGGTCAAAGGCGACAGGGTCGCCTGGGTCCACCATGTCAGCGATGCGGCCGTGGATGTCGCGGATTTCCAGGAGGCCGGCAGCAGTGTGGAGGCGTGCGAAGGCCGCGCGTGACAGTGTCGACAAGAAGCTACGGGGGCAGCAGCAGCAGTGGCAGCAGGAGCAGCAGCAGCAGGAGCAGCAGCAGCAGGAGCAGCAGCAGCAGAGCAGACAGCGATTTAGCACACGTGTATATATGTATGTACGTTCAGCTTCTTTTGTACCATAGGTAGCCAACCGTGCTAATCGGAGGTGTGTGTGTGGGAAGGGGGGGGAAGGACAACAAACTAAACACAAAAAGCAGTTCTAAAGAAATGAGTTTTCAATCGAGACTTAAAAGAGCATAGAATTTATATTCTTGGTTCTTCCGGTAAAGTCGCGTAGATAGAAAATAGAAAATTAAAAAATAACAATATAAAAGTAATAAATTTCAAATAATAAAAGCAAAAAAAACACAATAAAAAATTTAAAAAATATAGTAAAATTTAAAATAAATAGAAAATATGTGAATTTACCGAAAGAACCAAAAATATGAATTCCTGCAGTCACGAAAGTTTTAAGTCAGCATAGCTCCAGTGCCCATAAGCTTTCGTCACGCACCTCCGCTGCGGGGGGGAGGGGGGGGGAAGGCGAAGGGGGAGGGGGGCACGGGGGCGGCGCGCCGAGTGGCGGGGGAGCGGCTCACCTGGTGGGGAGTCCGCCGCCGGGCGCCAGGATGAGGGCATCCACCGGAGTCACGGGTCTGCCGCGGAGCTGCTCGGGCGACGCCTCGTCCGCGTCCACGATGGTCCTTCTCACGCCGCTGCCCTGCAGAGGATTTACAGGAACCCGGAGTTAGCTGTAGGATACGGCACGTCCCGCATCTCCAGTTAGCACGGTTGGCTGCGTACGGTGCGAAATAAGTTCAACATACGGACATACATTTCAACGTCGACTGCGTTTACTGCGAAGCAGATGGTGCGTACGAACGGTTAATACTCTCGCGCATTATTAACCAGGGTGACCTCGGGGCTCGGACCGCGAACCTCTGGCGCTACCGCTGGCCCACGTCACCGCCACCGTATATAATACGTACATAAATGTCGCAAGCAGAGAGGAAGCACTGTCGTGGAGGCAATCCTGTAGCGTGGTATTGTTTAAAACAGGAGAGGGTGGGGGGGGTGGTAGGGGAGAGGGTGGAGTTCTAGAAACCCCTAGCTGGTGGCCCCACGATGGTACACAGCTGCAGGGAGGAGACAGAGAGACAGGCCAGGAAGGAGGTGGTTCTAAGTGGTCAACCACTGGGGTACGAATGACCGTGGAGTGAATGTGGAGAAGGCTGAGTACAGGAATGATTGGAGAGAAAGGTGGGGGACCAGGTAGGCAGACACTACAGGAAGATATTTAGGTCGTGGCATTGACTGCAACAGTTGAGCAGAGGAGTCAATTCGGTGACCGTGCTTCGGTTACCACTCAGTGCGATGATTTGACTTGATAGACCTCAGCCAGTGGTTAGTAATTTATCATCCTATAGCAGGCGCGTAGTCTTTAATCAATTAACGCAGCGACCATTTCTGACCTCCAACCCAACAGCGTAGCCTCACCAGGTCGTATTAGTTTGAGAAACATGGTGCTCATGATTCCGATGATGATAACATTGATGATACCAAAGCCAACCCTGCCCTGAATTAGAACTGCTGGCTACCAAATGAGCTGTAACCATTTCTAATAGGCGTTACTCATTTAAGTCGAGTGCACTCAGACATTAATTTTTAATAGGGACAAATGGATAAAAATACAGGGTTGTAACGAAATGAAGTGTAAAGGGTAATTATATTGGAGGGGGAAAAATATCATGAAAAAACGATAGCAAATTAAAATTACATTTAAAAATGGATTCAAGCGTGTGGTGTCCGGGTACCCCAGAGGTCACAGAGATCAAAAACGGACAACCACCTGTGGATGGACCCCGGTTCTTAACTACAAATTCAAAATGAAGGCCTAAACCCAGTCACCAATGACTACAAAAGAACCCCAATCGCACTAAATGCAGGATTTTCAATGAATTTGGCTAAATTCCACATCTGAAAAATTGGTTTGACCACCAAGCGATGAACATCTTGACACTGAATTATTTGGTGGTCATGCCAGCCGCCATCGCTGCTGCTGCGTTGGCACTGGTACAACAAGCAAAATCATAAGATTAGTAAAAAATAAAAACTCAAACCAGTGGTCAATAAATACTGTGGCCCTGAAGGCAACATATATAGAAGGGGTGACGTTTTGAGCAACGGCCTTTATTCATAGCACATGAACAAAGAAGGATCCTTGCCTGACACGTTGGCTAATATACGTTTTTCCTTTTAAGGCCACAGTGTTTTATTGACAAATGTTGAGTTTAAGTTTGTTTTTAATCTTTACAGCAGGCTGTATGAGAAAGTGCAGATGGCCAAAACGTTACTTGAATTGATTCCCTCAGGAGTAGTTCTGTGATATCACCTTCCACAGGCCGTTTTTAACATGGGGTGATGTAGTACTCTGTGAGATTTCCGAATGGGCGTTTTTCTCCATCTCATGATATCCCACCGATAGCACAATTGGATCGATATGACAAAAGCAAAAACATGTTAAAAGTCATGGCCATGAATTTAAAATCACATGAACAATTTCAATATTTTCTAATTGCCAATAGCACACATGAATTAAAAACCAGCGATGCAATAGTTAGTGGGTCACCTGCATTAATAATCTGCATGCACACCCACCAATCAACCAATCAGATTGTTAATACCCAATAGACTAAGCTCAGAAATTTGGACAACATGCATTCGCTATTTCCTGCCAAAATCCACACTAACTAGCTTCTTTTTATATTCTTGGTTCTTTCGGTAAAGTCACGTTGAAGGGAAACAATAAAATAATCAAATATATATAAAACAATAAAATTCTCACGACGTTTCGACTGTAACACAGTCATCATCAGGTGTGAAAACCAACTTTTCTTGCCGTTGGTTTTCAAACCTGATGATGACTGTTTGTGTTACAGTCGAAACGTCGTGAGAATTTTATTGTTTTATATATATTTGATTATTTTATTGTTTCCCTTCAACGTGACTTTACCGAAAGAACCAAGAATATGAATCACTGCAGTCACGAATGCTTTAAATCAAAATTTAGCGTCTTTTTGTTCAATAAAACGAGCAACCCCACATGTACGCGTTGTGCACCAGTCATTCCATAGTTTGATACTTTAGATCACTTCATTTTCATTATTATGACAATACAACAATCAATGCCTTTGTCAATCCACTGCTGGATGAAGGCCTCCCCAAGTCAAATCAGTAATGAGGGAGATGTTTGACCATACTTCACTGCACTGGCCAGTGCTGGTCATTGAAGGAGCGACCCCTATACTGGTTCAGGAATGGTTCACACCCACGGCTAATGCCACCAATAATTATAATTAGCTATGGCCGAGAATCAAACTCAGGCGAGCCGGTTCATAGTCCAGTGAACTGACTACAGCATCACCGCTGAACCCCCTAGATGATCACTATTACACTGAAACCCTGACAGTGCACTACGCAACACTTCGTCGATTAAATGCGTGCGGAAATAACAAGAACACGTCACTATCCACAAGGGAAGGCAGCTGTGTGCTGCAATCCACGGCCGAATATTAACATTTTATGAAAGTGCTCATATGCCATGTTGTCACGTGTGCGGGTCCTGTGAGCACACAACTGATCGAAGGAGACACTTGGCGTGGCGATGGGGACAATTACACAATTCTCCGTGTGTATATACAGATGTACGTAAAATAGAATTTTACATCAGTTGTTCTGCTTGTACAAACTAAATGCCAGTCAGGGCTTACAAAAGCAATCTCCTTTATATAAATATATAAAAAAATAACCCGAATGCGCATACATGTTTATTTTTGTTGCATACGAGCAAAGTAAACACAATTGGAATTGACATGGTGTTGTGTCTATGTTGTGCTCGTTTAATCTCCCCCGTGTAAACCACTGAATAGCGACTGCTGCTGCTGCTGCTGCCACCATTCCTCATCTCAGTCAGTCACTCACTAACAAATGTTCATACCCACAAACAAAGACTCCCGTATTGCCCTTGCTAGACCGTTGGGGCAAGTGCGGTGAGCAGGCGCCTAATAAGGCTGGCGCGGCACACGAGTGAGTCGTGTGGCCAGAGCCGCACCCCACCACCTTTGTCTCTCCAGTGCTATTGTTTACACACCACACGAGGCACAGTACTCAATTAAGGCGAGTCGATTTCGGAGAGGCCCAGTTCAAGTATTCGCCACTGATGTTGGCTATGAGCAGGCATTGAACTCTGGTCGTCGTGTTAAATGCACAGGGCGCTAACCGCTACACTACTGCTCCAAATAAAAAGACAAAGATGCCCCGTAAAGCCGTAACAGACTGTTGGGGTAAGTGTTGTGAGTGAGCACCTATGAAGGCCGGCACGGCAAATGAGGGGGTGGGTACTCTTTGGTCCTTTTGGTAAAGTCACGTAGGTATAACAATTTATTTTATTTTTATACCCAAGTGACTTTACCGAAAGAACCAAAAAGTATGGATCCCTGCAGTCACGAAAACTTCAAATCTAGAGGGGGTGGGTGACCAGCGTCACACCAGGCCTCCTCTGTCTCCCTAGTGACGATGATTACAAACCGCACCAGGCACTCATTTGAGGCCGAGTCGACTTAGGGGGAGCCCAGGACCTGTTCAGATAATCGTCACTTGGTGTTAATCCGGTCGCCAGGTTAAAAGCGCAGGGCGCTAACTGCTACACTACCTCTCCTCATACTCTCACACACACACACATACAGAGAGACGTAACATGCACCTAGAAACACCCCGCATCCCAAGCTGCTGCCCTCCACTAGCTCCGGCTCCAGCCCTGGATTCAAGTTCAAGACCGACCTCATCGTTTTAAAGCTCCTCCATGGACTCTGCCCTCTCCTGCCTCTCCCCTCTCATCGCTCTTCAATTCCTCTGATTTTGCTCTCCAGTTCAAGTGCTCAGTCAACCCTAGCCGAGTGTGACGTCGCTCCTTCTTCTCTGCTGCTCCCATTGTGTGGAACATATTCTCCCCAGCCATCTGTTCCATCGACCCCCCTGTCCATGTTCCAGTCCTTGCTTAAACGTTCTTCTCAGCTTAACAGGCAGTAGGAGGCCTTTTAGACCAATATTATCCACAACGTAAGGTTTTGGGTTAGGTCGCATAAATATAAATGTGCCGTTAAACACGCCACCACCTGACACAACCAATAAGTAAGGTTTTTTTTTTTTACGTAAACAAAACAATTCGTTACTAGTTCAGCACAGCGGTGTGTTGGAGAGCAAACCCACGAATCGGCATGTTTTGTTCGTGACAAACCTTACTAGTTCCTACTCTCATTTGCTAATGACCGTCTCTTCCCGGTAAATTTATATTAGACGCTTACTTTTTTTTCTCCATGATGCTCACGTCCCACTACTTTACATAGAATCTTGAGATTCCCACTACTCGGATGCCCACCTTCACCAACCCGCACTGCCCGGTGGGGTGAAATACGGTCAAATAACACCCACGAGCCACGTGGCATGAGGAGGCCCCCATCCACAAAAAATGAATGATATGCCCTCATTGCTTTTTTGTGTTCAGTTATTCGTCCTGCTCACGCACCTCCGATTGGCACGGTTGGCTGCGTGCTATGCTAAAGAAGTTTAACATACATCCATTGAACAAAAAACGTCTGTGCATCCATCATCGTCATTAATCATCCCTTGTGAGACTCCGTGGCATCTGCGATGAACACCTTCAATTTGCTCCGGTCTGTTGCCGTTCTTCCTTCTGCTACCACCACTATCAACTTCCGTATTTTATTTGATGACGGTTTCCGATTGTTTTTATGTCCACTCTCTACATATTTTCCCATTGCGCTTCTCTTTCGTTGGTGTCTAGGCTACTGCTGCTTCTTCACAACAATACCGAGAGTACCTGCATACATTCTATACAATTCCCGAGCCCTTATTTTAAAAATCTTTTTCGTATTATTACAATTCTGGAATCAATTGATTCTTTCATTTGAATTGCAATCCTAAATCAAGACAATTAAATTAGAGGGGGGGGGGGGGAGATATTGGGGTAAATTGAAACACTGTGAATAGGCAAGTAATTATGCATCTATTCATCGATTAAAAGCAAATCTGGCGCTAATGACACATGCATTGAATTACGTGAGTGGGAAAATCAATAATTACAATGTGCTCGTGTTATAGCTAAGTTAATGAACCTAATGGGGTGTGGGGGAGGGATAATTAATAATTACACCCGTTATATCTATTACTGGAATTACATTATATAAAGGGAGCGAATGAATCTGGAAGGCGAGGGATCTCTGCGCAAAATACGGCCAGGGGACCAGCGAGAAGCAGGAGTAGCGGCAGAAGCGGCGGTGGCGGCCGGGCACGAAATCCCGGCAGACGGATTCACTGCTGACGGGAGCTCAGGGACTGATGTCACGGTGGAAGAGGAGGGGGGGCGGGGTAGTCAGAGAGGACCGTGGTTGCCAGGGGCAACTGCATCGAGAGGGCTGAGTGAGTATCGCTTGGCCGGCTAGAAGTGAGAGAACGGAGAGAGCAAGAGGAGCTCCAGTCAAGAGGGGCACAGTGAAGTGAACTGCGCACACACGTCCAGAAGGCGAGTGAGTGCTTGGCTCAGGTGGGGGTGGGGGGGGTGGCCTTCATAGTTTCCACGTTACAGCAGTGAGCCGGCACGGGTGTAATGCGGACTCATGCCAGAAATTGCTGGACGGTGGTGCTGACAAAGAAATAGTTCTCACCTGGGCCAGCGACTCGTGATTCAACAGTGGTTGTGAGCGGTTGTAGTCCAGCGCTTAGGAGGTTGGGTTCGTCGATGTATGTACGCTGAACTTCCTTCGCACCGTACATAGGCGACCGTGCTAATCGGAGATCATATGATCATCATCGCATGCATGAGATGCCTATGCTTCACGCCAATGAGCTGGCATATATATGACAGTCCAGCAAGTAAGGTGAGATTTTCAAAATGCTAAATTTTTTTGGAAGACTAGGAGACAAGAACATTTAAATAAATTGCTTGTTGGTGACACCTATCAATGGATGGCTGAATTACAATATTACGTTGATGATTCATAACATTTACTACTGGAGATGTATTGGAAATAAAATGTTTGTCCATGATCCCACTTTTAACTCAAGAACCAAAAGTGGAAGCATCAGTATGAGCCCCTGCGTACCGCAGCCTTCTTGTGTACACGGCTCAAGCTACTGGCATAAACGTGCGATAAATAAATGAAATCTCACCACCTGCGCATGTAAAGTAGATACAAGCGACTACATCAACAATGAAAATAATAAATCATAACAAAGAACAAAAGGCCATCATATACCAAATTGTAATATATCCCACAATTGCATGTTTTACGTATGACTGAGTAACTGTGGTTACCTAGCTTATGAATTTTCGTGTCTCGCATGCAAAATGTGATCAATCAGGTGTTCCAAGTACTACCCAGACTTGATCGGATTTGGTATATTCAGGGCGATGGGGTCATATAACGAAGCTCAATGCGCCATCATCGAGTGGTTAAATAAAGGACATTAACCAAAAGAGGTGGCGAATTTCAACAAACTCTCATCCGGTTGACTAAAGGGCACCAATGCACAAATCAATCGATCAAAAAGCATCCCATAATTTTCCTTTCAAGCGCTACGCCTAATCAACTCTCGGGCACCATTATTTAACTTGTTCCACGCGGTGCATCCTGCCCAAGTTGCCTCCCCTTCATTGGCGCGCCGCGCCGCGTCGTGCCGCAACGCAACCGCGGGCGTTCACCAACGTGAAATTAAAGGCGCTCACGGGCGGCCCTTAGCGCGAGCGGTGGAGGGCAGGTAACGGCGCAATTATCAGAACGCGTCGACACGGCACGAGCTCGCCGACAGCCCGGACGTTTTAATCCGCCGCCAGGGGAGTGACGCACAGGGGGAGAGCGTTGCCGCCGGCCGACAGGCCCTCATTTGGATGCCACCGTCAGCCCCCGTGGCCCCAAGGGCGCTTCGGTTTGGTGCCCTCTGCGTCACCTTTCCCCTTGCGTCCGCTCCGCCGTGGGGGAAGGCGACTTGGCGAGGGAGGTGACCGCGTGACAAAGTGTTACGTCTATTTTTGCGTTTATTTTATCGGTGTTTCCACGATTTACATGGGACACCTGCGCGCGCCAATTGGGTCTCTCGACTGGGTTTTTCAACTGGCCAGCCCGTGGGCCGCATCTGGCTCGCGAAGGTCTGCCGAGCCATGGCCTGCCGAGCAATGGATCACCAAGACGTTAAAAGCAACACATTGCCGAGATGAAAGAGTGATGCTCAAGTGGGACGAGGAGAGACCTGGCGACAAGGGATAAGAGCGCAGCAGTCACACGTCCAGACGTCGTGACATCGTGAGATGCCGTAATGTCTGGACGTGACTTACGATGTCACAAAGTTCACCAGCACACTCTAGTTTATTACGTGGCTCGCCAGATAATACAACTCAAGGACCCTGTTCCTACTGTTAAAGATGTTCACAGCTCATTACGCTGTTTGAAGTGTTTTCCCTGCATCTTTCTAAGGGTTACTTAAAAAAGAAACGTACGGCTTTGTTCAGGTTCTCACCTGGTTATGTACAGCCTTTGGTTAAATCGTTGACTTGTAAGCTATCAAGTGTACACACGTGAAAAAAACTAGGCCATCGCTTGCCAAGGTCGTGAGGAGTCAAATCTCGACGAGACAGAAAAGACGAAAGCACCTTTGACGCGTGCGGCGTTTTGATCGTCTCAGCCTGGTAACTAATGCTGTAAGAAAAATAGCTCATGATTCAAGAGGTTCAGCTCTGATGGCTGTGATTTGTAAAACACGTGTAAGATGATTGACGCGTGTCCAACGAATTCTCATACTGATTTCAGCTGGGGTAAGGGAGGCTTAGGAAAAGACGACCATTGATTGGTATCCTATTTAATCCAGGTTATGGGCAACTTCAAAAGAAGAGTCATAACTATATTTTTTGTGGAGTCAAATTCCCAGCCTGTTCTCTTGCATGGTGACATGCGGCTTTGCCTAAAGGTTTTCACCTGCCTTGATGCTTGGCTTGCAATAGCACAATCGCAATAATAAGTTCGTCAAAATATGTATTTAAAAGGCATAAGCAAATTCCAGGAAACACAACAAATTTCTGCACATTTACAAACGTCAGAGGGTCGGCTGTTGCACTTTCTGTATTTTTGACTCGTAAAAACCCCCCTCATGGTTGTTGGAAAAAGTCTTAAAAATTTAAAAGGTAAATCTAAAAAAACATCAACTTGCTCCCGGCAAACGTTTTTCTCACCATGTGATCTGGAGTGGACACCGCGTTGGCCACGTGCCGTGACTCCGCGTGACCTGGACAACGCACACAGAAAAGATGAACGTACACGTTGTTTTAATTATGCATCCTTTTCGTCCAACAATGGAACCGCGGCGACGAGCGGTTTTCAATATCGTGCACGCATAGCCATACACAGCGATGCGGCCTGAATAATAGTTACTGTCTGAGAGGTAGAACGAGAAGTGAACTCATTTGCAGAATTTCCCGGAAGAAGCCCTTTGGGTGTGCGTCGGAAGGCTGTTACGTGCCGTCTAGACATGTGCTCCCATACTTGACTCGTATATATGCATACGCCTATCCACCTATCATCCATCACGCCACTTCGTACCGCTGTTGGCGGTGGCAGCGTGCAAGCACTAATAACATAAAAACTACTCGACACTTTTGTCAATAACACTGCGGCCTTAAAGGAAAATGTGTACAATGGATGACGTTTCGGGTAATGACCCTTCTTCAACTGCGGTGAAGTAGCCCGTTGCCCAAAACGTCGCCTACTACATATACCGAATAAATACTCTTTGCCGATTCTCTGTTTGCTTACGTACCGGCGGTGTAAGGACTGCATCGATTCGTCGATTCAAATGATGGTTTACATTCATGATCCACGCATGAAAGTGGAAGCAAGAATGATTATTTACAGTTTTGTATTTCTTATATGCAATGGGTCAGCAAGACACCTGCTGTCACGAGACACCACTAGATTCGATCCTTGCATCAAATCACGACCACAAATTGCTACGAATCACCTTGCAGGCTTATATTAAATCCTTGATGATAATCGTGAATTATAATAGAATTCGCAACGTGCACAGTATTTGCTCAATCTCAGAGGCGGAGGATGATTCAGAGGCGCGTGGAGATGACAGACAAGCGGGAAGGCAGAGCCAACAATTGCCCAAGCTCTGTGGCCCTATATTGGGGTGTTTATGTTGGTGGGAACTGGAGCAGCTTGCGAAAAACACAAGCGTGCGAGGGGGGTAACATTAAATCCCCATTAAAACTAAAAACTGAACTATTTTTTTTATTGTACAAGGTAGGGCCCACTGAGCTATATAGCTCTTTTTAGAAGTGACCTGGCCACAAGTAACAGCTCAACCAAGTGGCGTGTCGTCATGTGGAAATTTATAGCAGCCAAACACTCTAAAACGCACGTGTCTAAATGTGGAGGGAAAACCCCGAAGGACCGGGAGAAAAATCCATGCGACCACAAGGAGAACACACAACTTACACATATGCAGGCATCAGGGTTTAGATCGAACCCACAACCTCCTATATACCAGGCGAGGTAGTTAACAGCTCGCCACCATGGCGCCCATTTCGCGCTCACGGGTAGGGAGTGTCACGAATGTGTACGTGACCCACCAACCCTCGCTACCTCCACAGTGCCGGGTTACAGGCCATGGTGCAGTGTCACAACCAGCACGGGCAGCAGGCTGGCTGTGAACGCTGCAGTTAAATTCACACCAAATAAAAATAATAAGAAACGCCCGCAAGGCCCAGAAGGGATCATGCGAATCCAACACGAGCCATACGTCGCCATATAACAAGCGGCGGGCCTTATAAGGCGCAGGAGCTGGCACATAATGTGAGGGTTCATACGGTCACCACAAACACATGGCCCGCAATCTTCGCTGTAAAAGGCCGAGTCACTGACACCACGCTGCGAATAACTTTGAAATCCCACGATCCCTTGCGGGGCCCTTATACGTTGCGAGTATTATGACTCTGACTTTTTTTATTGATTATTTTCCTAAGCTCTGCCCCGACACCGTGAACGATTTCCGACGGGGATGTATGCCTCTCGGAAGATATTTTTCCTTGAGGACCTCTCTGATGAAGTTAACTGCTTACCACACACAGCATTTCACCACTTCAAGGTTTTCAAGGCAATGGATTTGTTGCCAAGATTGAGAAATCCCACCTGCTATTCTTATCTGCTTTCTGGCAAACGCATGTGATGGATGGCGAGCGGTAGCGTACTGGTTCGCGCACTGTGCTACTGCTACTACACCCGGAGACCCGAGTTCCATTCCTGGCCATGAACTAACATCAGTGGCGATTATGTGTACCAGTCTTGGGCCTCCCCTATGTTGACTCAGCCTTAAATGAGTGCCTTGTACAGTGTATAAATGATCACCACATGGGACACAGAAGACAGCTGGCCTGGTGCTGATCACACCAGGCCATCATGTGCCGTACTGGCAAGAACGGTGCTTGCTAACAGCATTTGCCCAAAAAGTGTGCTAAGGCTATATGGCAGGGGAGGGGGGGAATATTTGTTTGTGTGATGGATATAATATACATATTTAAAATTTACATATGCTATGAAAACATGTATCAGTTCCCCATTTATGGACGTTTTAAAAAAAATAAACGTAGATGTGTTTATATTGTGCGTCTATTTTTTTTTTGCAGTACGAATGACGTGTGGACAAACTGGCTAAGGGGCCACACACAGAGACAAGCACTGCCCAATTCTCACTTGATCACCGTGAAATTGGCTCTTATTTTCCACTTCATTCGCATCAGTCAAAAAGGCTGTACCGATTGTATTAATCAAAACTTGCATCTCGCTATGTATTGCAAGTTAACGTGGTCCCGCCCTGTAAAATATATTTCCTAATGCTAAGAATTGCAATTTCAAAAAAGCACCACTCTATGCTTCTTTTTGCACATCAGATTAGAGATTATACACAATTTGAAGACACACATTGCTTGTTTTCGGCAGTATGCATGAATGTATGTTGAACTTCTTTCGCACCGGCACATAGTCAACCGTGCTAATTGAAGGTGCAGGTGAAAAATGATTAGAAGGATAAAGAAGGAACGATGGCCGGTGGTCGAGACTGATGATGGAGTGGCAGCTAAAGCTGGGAACACGCCCGAGAGAACATCCGTCACAGAGATTGAGCAACGAAATCAGCTCATGTGTGGACACTCAATGGATTGTTGCGTCCCAGGGCCTTGAGAGTTGGCAACAACTTCGAAATGCCTCCATGCAGCAGTGGATAGATGAAAGAGAATGGCAAGCGAGCTTTGATGTTGGCACACAGGATTCTGACATTCACCCACCGCAAGACAGAAAGCCTTCCTCCAGACGACGTTGTCAGCTTTCCAGATTAAAGACCACTAAAATTGGATTCCGTTTACACACAAAAAAACCACATTAAAGGAGCTAAACTCCAGTGGCAAAGTCACTTTCAAATGTTCATGTTTACCCATCTTCTCTGCTCGAGAACGCACACAATGGACGGCGGATCAAATGCTGCTGCCAGACATCACCCCAGCGCCAACATCACAATGCTTCCCATTTCTCCAAAATCAACTTCAAGATTGTACTCATCTTCAAGGTCCTCCATTCACTCGCCCATGCAAAACCTTTCTAAAAACGTGACAATTTTTTTTTATTTTGAGCTATGTAGCTCTTTTTTTAGACGCGACTTGGCCACAAATGGTGGCTCAACGGAGTGGCTTCCAAAGTGAGAATTTATAGCAGCAAAACAAGTCTAAACGCGTGATGTTGAGTCTAAATGTGGAGAGAAAAACCGGAAGACCCAGAGAAATAGCCACGCAACCACGAGGGGGAGGGGCATGCAAACTCCAATTCAGGGTCGGGATCGAACCTACGACCTCCTGTACACCGGGCGAGGCAGTTAATATCTCCCCTCTCATCGCACTATTCTCCCCTCCACGGAATCGCCTACTTGCAGGAAAGGCTTTCTATGAAAGTCCCTAATCGACCTTCTCTCAATGGGAGGCCACTCATTCTTCTCTACTGCCCCTATTGTCTGCAATTCCCTTCCCAGGGCCATCTGCACTGTTAACTTCCCCCCCCTACCCCTGTACAAGTCCAAGGCTCGAGACCACTCATTTCTCTCTCCAAAAATAAATAAGGCTCTTGTTTCCATATGACGTCTTTGAGACGCGGACACATTTGTGGCTCGGTCAAAACGTGCCCGATAACACAATTTTTGTTTCTGGGTAGTGTTATTTCGTTATTGCTTATGCCTATAAAGTAGAGAAAATGGCTATTATTTCCCACAAACTTTGCTTATGTGACATAGTTTTCGACCTTGTGATTGCCCAGGAAGCCACGAACCCCTGCGAAAAAGCTGTTCCAAGCCGCTTTCTCCTTACTAGTGAGCTACTTGGGGAATTCATTGCACTCCAGGATCTTCTTTATCTGTGGTCCGACGAAGACACCGGCTTTGACCTTTTCTTCAGACAGCTTAGGGAAGAAGTCTTGAAGGTACTTGAAGGCTGCCGACTCCTTATCTACAGCTCTGACAAATTGTTTCCGAAGGTCCAATTTGATGTGCAGTGGTGGCATCAGCACCTTCCGTGGGTCAACCAGTGGGTCCCACTTGACGTTGTTCCTTTCCACAGAGAACTCGGTCCGCTGTGGCCAGTCCCGCCTGTGGTAGTGCATCTTGGTGTCTAAATCTTTTGTAGTCATTTTTCTATTACTTTAGTATAAATACATGTTAATTTTGATTCCTATGTTGTTTTTTTCTGACTTTATGTTAACGAAAAGACACAAATTCACCCGTTTTCTCATTGAAAATAGGTACATTTCAAAATATCACTGTCCTAGTCACAAAAGCAAAGTTCGTGGAGAATAATACCCATTTCTGTACTTTTGAGGCATAAGCAATTAGGAATTAACACTTACTACCCAGGAACAGAAATAAAATAAAAATGTGTTACAATGTAATCAGTGCAACGGTGACAGATGGAAACTGATGGGTTGGAGTTGGTGATGGAGGCAGGAGGGAGGGTGTGGGGGATAGGCTCTCGATTTTGTTGCTTTGTGCAAATAAGAGCCTCAAAGGACAGTGGGCCCACTTGGTTTCCATCAAGGCACAAATTGCCCAGAGGCCCCGGCTGTATCGCAGGAAGTGACGTCCGCAGTGAGAGGAGTCCACGTCTCTCCCTGGGAGGAATAAAGTAAGGTGCTCCCATCCCTTTGAAGAAGAAAAAGTGCAAGATTGGGGAAAAAAAACAAATCACGTGCAATTTACATTTATTCCTACCATCACATGCGTGCACTTAGAAAATCCATTAAGATTTTTACGAATGCGTAGGTTTTATCAGTGCGTAGGATGTGCCTTTGTAGCTCTCCGATGTCTTTCAGGACATCATGCCCTGCCCGACAATGCGCAGTACAACCCACAATACAACCAGCCAATTGTAAATCCACTGCTAGAGGCATCCCCACAGTATACCCGTCATGGACGTTGATTGACCTTACTTCACCGTGTTGGTAAGCGTGGGCTGGTGAAGCAGCAAGGGACAAGGCAGGTTTAGATATTGCTCGCCGGTGAAATAACATCAGCTACGGGTGGAAATCAAACTCTGGTCACCAAGTAATTAGTGCAATGCTTGAATTACTGAACCCTCCTTTAATTCGTTACCAGATGTGCCACAAGATGAAACAACATCCAGGTGGTACTCCTTCAGTCAAGAAGAGCATCATCACATCCCATCAGGGAAATTTGCATCACAGGACTATTTATGCGCGCAATCTCTGCAACAAACCCCTTTCGTCCGACAGTGTACTAAGAGCCTTCATGCTGTCGACAGTGGATTGCAGCATGTCAATAATCTAATGTATTTACACATTACAGCTTTGCAGAGCTGCACCCCGCCAAATGGAATTTATTACACGGCGGCGTTTTTGCACCGGCGGCCGTGTTCAGACCGTCAAAGTCGCCGCGGTTCAATTTAAGACGCAGGCGGCAAAGACCGCTTTTCGGACCCAGGCTCACTGCCACGAAAGTTCCCCCCCCCACCGCCCCCCAGCGCCTCGTTGGCCCGTGTATTAATAAACCCACGCACGCACAACTCCGGCACAACCCGCTGGGCGCGCTCTCGCCCGTTTGCAGGGTTCGCGACTCTCCTCGAGGAATATCTCTACCGAGCATCGCACCGCCGAATTTCATTGAAATTCGCCGTGCATTTTTAAATCCGCGCAACCTTAAAAAAAACGCCTCCAGATGCCGGCGGGCGACGGCATGAAACGTGTGCGTCATGTGGGCCACGGGAGAATGCCTTTTGGGGAAGCGACGTCAAGGTCCTCGGATAGCTGCAGCGGTAAAATCGCGAGCGGAAACACCGCGTGGCGAGCGAGTTGGTGGGGTCGCTCTTATCTGTGCCTGAAACAATTGCGCGTGCTTTTTTTGGGGGGGGGGGAGGGGATGGGAACAGCTTTATTTGTACCGGTGTCTTTCCCAAAAGGTCGGGTAATCAAAATGTCAATGTGTCCCCACTTTGATTTCCAAACAAGCAAAGGACCACTACTGTTGACGGCGGTAATCGTTATACTGACCCAGAAGTTTAAATGCTTGCTTTAACTCCTACACATTACTCAACGTTGATCAGAGTGTGGCAACCTGAATGGTTGCTGGGTTTGAATGAACACAGCACAGAAGAAAGGCATGTCTCCTAGCCAAACCTAATGTGTGATAATACATAACATACGGATGACAAAATAAAACAGTTTTTAACTATAATGTACAAATGTACTTAATTATGATATTAACACAATAACGATCAGAGCAGACACACGTGATGCACTTCTCACTCACACTCTTAACCATGATGATATGATAGTCGAGGTCCCTCGAGTGTTTTGCAATCCTATTACATATTGATTACAGGACTAATCACTCACTTCAAGGGTCTTCATGCACGGATCTGCCTCCGCCCACCTATCTGATCTCATTTCACTCTCCTCTTCTGCTGGTGTCATGCCCTCCAGCAAAACAGGCTCTTCTATCCACATCTCTCATGAACATCCCCTGAGTGGGAGGCCATTCCATCTTATGCCCATAATATCTGGAGCTCCCCCCTTCCTTCCGGACATCTGTGCAAAGGAGTTTTTATAGCTCATCGGATTCCACCCATATAAAATAAATATTCCGATTCATATTCTGTGTTTACTGACAATTCCCTCTTGCCACCTCGTGGCGGTAAAGAGTACAATATCGACCCCATTACCTGCAACACATTGGCATCGAAAATAACGAATTCTTACGCACAGGATTCCACGCATGCCATCGTTAAGGATTCAAATCCATTTGAATCCATGCACTTGATGCATTGTTACAGGCTTCACCGCTAAATGATCAATCGATCATAGTTAGGGGGCAAATTATGAGATATTAAATGACAGCAGGGAGGTGGGGCAATGTGCAGGAACAGAGGGAAGTGGGACTCAATTAAGATTACCCAATACCCCTCCTCCTCCACCTCCTCCCACGAGTGCGGATTGGCTCAACGCTATTCATCACAGCTGCGCGCGTCGCAGAGCTCTTTCATGAAGAGGCACATTCATCAGCAGCGGCTCCTGCAGGGAAATTCATTGCAGGCATGGGGGTCGCAATGGAGCCGTCCTTTCGTCCCCCCGTGGGAGCCGACCCGATTCAACGGGGGCGGAAGTTCCGCCGTTAGAATCATCACGTGTCTCTGTGTGTGTGGGCGCTCCTCTGAGAAGCGGTAGTGTAGCGCTCAACGAACAGCACTCGGAACCCCGGAGAACCGCCTTCGATTCCCGCTCACGACCAATAGCAGTGGCGAACATATGAACAGGTCATGGGCCTCCGCTGGGTTGACGAATCCTCAAATGAGATCCTGGTGTAGGTGTGCAAGCATGTGCACAGGGTATACCAAGGTGGCCGGTAATGGTGCATTCCACCCATCCCCACGTGCGCTGTGCCAGCCTTAATAGGTGCTCACTAACAGCACTTGCCACAACAGTCTGTTAAAGGCAATACACGGGGATGTGCTTGTTTTTGGGAACTTCTGTGCTCATAAAAAAAAGACTACTGGTAATGTAGTATGAAGGAATTCATTCTTTTTACAGTATGACGGTTAGCTTTGATGATACGGTCCAGAGCTAAGGGGAAATTTCGGAGATGATTCCGGATAATGAGTGCAGTAAACGGTTGTTCAACAAAATGTGTTTTAAATAATGTACATATTTAAAATAAGCCAGCCCCAAATGACACATAAATTGGAGTGACCCATTCATTGCCGCTGACAGTCAGCTGATGAGGAGGCAGCTCACTCGATTTCCGAGCTCACTTCCCGATACCTTGGCGCGTACAAATAAACGCGACAGTCCTGTCGGGTGGTGGAGGATTAACGACAACCATTGCGTTGTGCACAATTAAAAAACGCAATGAACATCATAACCGGAACTCTGAAACCGACACCAATCCCCCGGGCTCCCTGCTGTGACGAACATTCTGCCACCAAACATCCGCGGTGACGTGCCAACTGCAAAGGAGGTTGCACGTTTTCTTGCCAAAGACAACCGCCTACCTAACTACCCACCTACCTATTCTTAGTTTTTTCGGTAAAGTCACGTTGAAGGGAAACAACAAAATAATAAAATATATATAAAACAATAAAAAAATTCTCACGACGTTTCGACCATAACTCAAACGGTCGTCTTCAGGTGTTTGAGTTATGGTCGAAACGTCGTGAGAATTTTTTTATTGTTTTATATATATTTTATTATTTTGTTGTTTCCCTTCAACGTGACTTTACCAAAAAAACTAAGAATATGAATTACTGCAGTCACGAAAGCTTTAAATCAAAATTTACCCACCTACCTACCCATCAACCAAGACCTCAACACTGTCCCTCGCCGCTGACTCGAGTCCCGATGCCCCTTCTGCCATCGCGCCGTCACCATCCTAGAATTTTACCAAAATCCGGAAGAACACTGGCGGACAGAGTAGAACAACGTGGAAGTCCAGAAACCTCGTTCGAGACACCTCGTTCGAGACATCTCCTGGCTTTTACATCCCTGAAGACAACTGGTGTAAGGATCACATCGCCATACTCTAGAATAGAATGACAAAAAATTTTTGAATAAAACTACTATCTGGCCTAACCCAAAATCAAATATGGATTTCCGCTCACTAAATGTTCCATTGCCCCCCGGTGTGTTTTCACGTCGTTCAGCGTGCCGATAGGCACGATGTCCGACGTTTCGCTCCACGTGCTGGGGAGCTTCTTCAGGAACAGATAGCTACAGTGAGGGAAAAAGTATTTGATCCTCTGCTGATGTTGTACGTTTGCCCACTGACGAAGAAATGATCAGTCTATAATTTTAATGGTAGGTTTATTTGAACAGTGAGAGACAGAATAACAACAAAAAAATCCAGAAAAACGCATGTCAAAAATGTTATAAATTGATTTGCATTTTAATGAAAGATTTCTGGCTCCCAGGTGTCTTTTATACAGGTAACGAGCTGAGATTAGGAGCACACTCTTAAAGGGAGTGCTCCTAATTTCAGCTTGTTACCTGTATAAAAGACACCTGTCCACAGATAGGTGTCTTTTAAAAACTCTCCACCATGGCCAAGACCAAAGAGCTCTCCAAGGATGTCAGGGACAAGATTGTAGACCTATACAAGGCTGGAATGGGCTATAAGACCATTGCCAAGCAGCTTGGTGAGAAGCTGACAACAGTTGGTGCGATTATTCGCAAATGGAAGAAACACAAAAGAACTGTCAATCTCCCTCGGCCTGGAACTCCATGCAAGATCTCACCTCATGGAGTTGCAATGATCATGAGAGGAATCAGCCCAGAACTACACGGGAGGATCTTGTCAATGATCTCAAGGCAGCTGGGACCATAGTCACCAAGAAAACAATTGGTAACACACTACGCCGTGAAGGACTGAAATCCTGCAGTGCCCGCAAGGTCCCCCTGCTTAAGAAAGCACATATACATGCCCGTCTGAAGTTTGCCAATGAACATCTGAATGATTCAGAGGACAACTGGGTGAAAGTGTTGTGGTCAGATGAGACCATAATGGAGCTCTTTGACATCAACTCAACTCGCCGTGTTTGGAGGAGGAAGAATGCTGCCTATGACCCCAAGAACACCATCCCCATCATCAAACATGGAGGTGGAAACATTATGCTTTGGGGGTGTTTTTTCTGCTAAGGGGACAGGACAACTTCACCGCATCAAAGGGACGATGGACGGGGCCATGTACCGTCAAATCTTGGGTGAGAACCTCCTTCCCTCAGTCAGGGCATTGAAAATGGGTCGTGGATGGGTATTCCAGCATGACAATGACCCAAAACACACGGCCAAGGCAACAAAGGAGTGGCTCAAGAAGAAGCACATTAAGGTCCTGGAGTGGCATAGCCAGTCTCCAGACCTTAATCCCATAGAAAATCTGTGGAGGGAGCTGAAGGTTCGAGTTGCCAAACGTCAGCCTCAAAACCTTAATGACTTGGAGAAGATCTGCAAAGAGGAGTGGGACAAAATCCCTCCTGAGATGTGTGCAAACTTGGTGGCTAACTACAAGAAACGTCTGACCTCTGTGATTGCCAACACGGGTTTTGCCACCAAGTACTAAGTCATGTTTTGCAGAGGGGTCAAAGACTTATTTCCCTCATTAAAATGCCAATCAATTTATAACATTTTTGACATGCGTTTTTCTGGATGTTTTTGTTGTTATTCTGTCTCTCACTGTTCAAGTAAGCCTACCATTAAAATTATAGACTGATCATTTCTTTGTCAGTGGGCAAACGTACAAAATCAGCAGGGGATCAAATACTTTTTTCCCTCACTGTATATAGGCGCAATGGCAAACACGTACACAGTGGAGGTTTCACAGTCTGAAGTGGATACTATTTAAACCCACGGGAATAATGGCACCTCTTGCCAGGTGCGATTGTTACGCTGCAAGCCTGTGATGCGGCGATCCGGAGGCAGGGTCGGTGGGTCGTGAAGAGAAGACGGCTTTTGAGACCACGTGCGTGGAGGGCCCACCTGCTGGGCTGCAAGGTGGTGTCTTCGAAGGAAGCAGTCAAATTGAACACGCTTCAGACAGCACACCTGAGTTTGGGTGCTCTAACCTTTTACGGGCAGAGTTTCTTTGCGTTTTTGCCGTTACTATATATTTCCGGAAGATTATCACTTGAACGCATAACATGCAAGCGGCCACGGCTGTATGTTCAGTACAACAAACACAGGCATTGCACCTACTGCACACACTCATCTGAAACACTTAAGTTTACCTCTCTATTCTTCCATCAAAACCCAGCCATGCTAATGCAATAAACCTCTTGACCCCCCCACCTTACTCACGCAACCCGCGCGTTATGCTGCACACTTCCAAACGAAAGCGTGGACGTTCCCTTACCACCTCCGCAAGTCTCACATCGCCCGGGCGCCCGTGACAAAAGTGGCACAGGCGTCTGGGTGCTTATGAAGCTTAACCTGAGGCATAATTTGCGCAGCCTCAGCGAAAGCTACCAAGCCCAGGCCAAAGTCCTCGCAAGCAGATTCAATACACGGGGGAGGGCAAGAGGCTGTTATAATAATTCACTCATTTTTGAAATGCTCAGGTCCCCGGTAAGAAAACATTTTTGTTTGGGATTTAAAAAAATATAAATATAGCGTAAAAAATGCAACTGTGTCTGAAAATTCGTGATAAAGTTTTTTTGGGTTAGATCGCGTTATTTATAAATGTGTCGTAACCCTCCACTGTGTCTGAAAGCGCTGCGGGGGGAAACATTAAGTGTAAACATCGCAGGGATGGAAGGGAGGTCCTCAATGGGTTGTTGCTTTTTTTTAAGTCGCGAGTGACTGAAATCATGCACTACGTACGGTTACATAAGTTGCAAACTGGTCAGAAACATCTTCTTTGGTTCTTTCGGTAAAGTCACGTAGAATGAGAATAAAATAATAAATTGATCAAATAAAATAATAAATTTTATCAATTTTATTTATTTTATCAATTTATTATTTTATTCTCATTCTACGTGCCTTTACCGAAAGAACCAAAGAAGATGAATCCTTGCAGTCACGAAAGCTTCAAATCGAAATGGTCAGAAACAGTCCTGTCTGCCCCCTCCACCCCACTTTCCCAACTCATCTCAGACGACCAATGTGGTGAAGTATGGTCAAAAAACCCTAATGACTGGCATGGCGCAAGGGGAGGCCGTTGTCCATTGGTGTACAGTGGATTTGGGCAAATGTATTATTTATTTGATTAATTAAACAGGTAAGACGCTCAGAAATTTGGCGTTACTCCGTCACAACATTATCACTTTTTTTTATATATATAAATGACGGCTGCCACACGGGAACACGCACACGTCTGCCAAATTCATGGCTAAACCTCTACGGCTCCCTCCCACTCCCCCACCGTGGATGAGCGGAAGGTGCCGGCCAGTTTCCCGGCATGCTGTTGTGAGACATAACCAACGGAGCCAATTGAATGAATGAATGGCTAAATCAAAGCGAAGGGAATAAATTGACATGCCAAGTGGGACAAATGATTGCGGCAGAGAGCGGTGGATACATGGGGAAGAAAAATAACACCTGGGCCAAATTTATCGTCCTGCGACCGCTAGGTTCTAAATGAAGCCCCGACGCTTTCAGGTTCACAGAATGAGTGGAGGATTAATGAAACTGCAATATACTACTACTGCTGCTGCATATACGTATTGCAACAAAATATCACATTTCCCTTCATGTTTAATAATTGATGTTTCGATTTACAGCTTTCGTGACTGCAGGGATTCATATTCTTGGTTCTTTCGGTAAAGTCACCACGTAGAAGGTGAATAATAAAATAATACAAATATAGTTGTATCTGTATTATTTTATTATTTCCTTCTACGTGACTTTAATATTGTTGTATTTGTATTATTTTATTATTTCCCTTCTACGTGACTTAAGCGAAAAAACCAAGACTAAAAATGTATGTTTCGTTTTATACAGAGTTGCCGTTAATGGAGATTGCATCTCGCAATTGCCAAGGAACCACAAACGAGCTGGTAGGCAGCCAGGCTGTGCACCGGTGCCGACAATTGTCCAAGCTATGCATCCCCGCGTATATAAAGATGCTTTCGGCCAGCTAATGCATGTTACTAACAGTGTGTGCAAGTTGCTGGATTATGGGTGTTCACTGCCACCGCACTCATTCCAAATGCGTGTGCGTATGTTCGATTCCCGTTCACAGTCAACATCCGTGATGATTATCTGAACCGGTCATGGGCCTCCCCTAGCTCAACTCGGCCTCACATGAGTACCGAGTGTGGCATGTAAACTTTGCCGCACGGGAGACAAAGGCGGCTGGGCATGGTGCTGGTCACCCTCGTGTGGCATGACGGCCTTCACTGGTGCTCGCAACAGCACTTTCTCCAAAAGTTAAGTTTATTGTATTGACCTGATGTTCCCGCTTAGCCAGTCACCCAGCTATTTTATAACAGAGTTCTGTGGGGCTTTCTGAGCACAGCCACAAAAAACCAACAAACGGGGTGTTTAAATGTCATGCAAACGTCAAGCATGCAATTAAAAATCGGTGCAAATGTAATATGAGGGCAAGAGGTGACAGAAAAAGTTAGGTACCGCTGCAAAAGGTCTATTAAGGCTACACGCGGGATCTTTATCTTTGTTTCTGCTCATTCCAGAAAAAAAAAACCAGATGCAGGGGAATGCCGCTTGAGACTAAAATATATATTTTTTAATAGAAGACCAAATCAGAAGTAATATTTATCCAGTATTTAGCGATGGGGGCAAGTGCGATTGAGCAGTTGCTTTTGCGTACTCAACCTTGAATCCAGGTCTTCCCTTTTTTGTATGACGCTTTATAAAAAACAGCAACACGGCTACAATCGCACGTTTAATTTAGTAAATTGCTCCATAGGTGGCTAGCCGCGGTGCGCTTGTTCCACCAGGATATGCATGTCCGAACCCGGTGACCCGAGTGTGATTCTCGGTCAAGTTGAACATCAATCAATCTTCACTTTACGCCCAAATACCGCCCTCAATACAGTGGGCGTCGGTGCAATGTTACAGGAGGAGGGGGGGGGGGCGGCAGGGGCAACAGACCAAAAGGAATGAGAAAAGAAATCCGTGACGTCCGACTGAGTGGAGTAAATTGCAACCGCGCACAGAATAAAGTGCGACCGTGCGTAACGAATAGCGTAAGAAAGTTAAGTGGCGAATAAAAAATATATATGGCAGGTAAAGAGAAAGTTAATATTTAAAATTTTGGATTTTATACGTCGATGGGGAGTGGTGATGTCTGAACTCGTCCTGGGTCCCCACTTCCCCAACCTGCAATAAAAAAAAAGTTCACTTTTATTTTAATTGTTTGAGCGATTTGTTTATCTTTCCTATACTTTGCACTCTTATCGTGTTTTTGTACTGTTTGCTGTTGTAACTTTCTGACCCGCCCCTTCTGGACATCTGTGAAAAAGGGCTTTATAGCTCATCGGGATTCCTCCAGTATAAATACGGATTCTGATTAATCACACGGTCGACACGGCATGTGGGGGGCGCGGGGGACGCTTCACGCAGCAGTGGAATGACACACGGCTGTACATTAAGCAAGACAGATAGACATATATATATATAACAACAACCCCGATGCAATACAAACAAATGGAAACGTCAAGTGGGATACATTTCTCATCGGGTATGGTGTACAGTTCAAAAGTGCCTATGTTAAAGATGCGCGAGTGGTGAACCCAACTGCCCAAATAAAATGAACTGGCAGTGGGAATGGTTGAACCCTAATGCGATTTGCGAACCGAGGTGGGGCTCCCAGTGTCCTGCACTCGTCCGCTAATGTGTTGATTGATGACTTTACACAGGCTGAGAGCCCGCCAAGACACAGCACCTTCGTGGGCTTACACTTGGCTTTTTGAAGACTTGGAAAACGAACGTTACGGGGGGGAAAATTTACTTCCAAGGTTTTACATTGGGGGCTACAACAAGACAGAAATGGTGTTAATAACGAGGTTGTTATTTCGTAATGAATGTCTGCTTTGCAGCAGAAATCCTACTTAAAGCGCTGGGTAGTATAATTGTGTAATCTACCCGGTGGAGACAGCACTCAGCATGAAACTATTCAACAGCACAATACATTAAAATATATACACTAGTGGGAAGTACCCGGCGTTGCCCGGGCAAAATTTTTTTTTCAAAACTTCTTTTTAAAATCTTACATATACAGTGAGGGAAAAAAGTATTTGATCCCCCGCTGATTTTGTACGTTTGCCCACTGACAAAGAAATGATCAGTTTATACTTTTAATGGTAGGTTTATTTGAACAGTGAGAGACAGAACAACAAAAAAATCCTGAAAAACGCATGTCAAAAATGTTATAAATTGATTTGTATTTTAATGAGGGAAATAAGTATTTGACCCCTCTGCAAAACATGACTTAGTACTTGGTGGCAAAACCCTTGTTGGCAATCACAGAGGTCACACGTTTCTTGCAGTTGGCCACCAGGTTTGCAACACATCTCAGGAGGGATTTTGTCCCACTTCTCTTTGCAGATCTTCTCCAAGTCATTAAGGTTTTGAGGCTGACGTTTGGCAACTCGAACCTTCAGCTCCCTCCACAGATTTTCTATGGGATTAAGGTCTGGAGACTGGCTAGGCCACTCCAGGACCTTAATGTGCTTCTTCTTGAGCCACTCCTTTGTTGCCTTGGCCGTGTGTTTTGGGTCATTGTCATGCTGGAATACCCATCCACGACCCATTTTCAATGCCCTGGTTGAGGGAAGGAGGTTCTCACCCAAGATTTGATGGTACATGGCCCCGTCCATCGTCCCTTTGATGCGGTGAAGTTGTCCTGTCCCCTTAGCTGAAAAACACCCTCAAAGCATAATGTTTCCACCTCCATGTTTGACGGTGGGGATGGTGTTCCTGGGGTCATAGGCAGCATTCCTCCTCTTCCAAACACGGCGAGTTGAGTTGATGCCAAAGAGCTCCATTTTGGTACCATCTGACCACAACACTTTCACCCAGTTGTCCTCTGAATCATTCAGGACCTTAATGTGCTTCTTCTTGAGCCACTCCTTTGTTGCCTTGGCCGTGTGTTTTGGGTCATTGTCATGCTGGAATACCCATCCACGACCCATTTTCAATGCCCTGGCTGAGGGAAGGAGGATCTCACCCAAGATTTGACGGTACATGGCCCCGTCCATCGTCCCTTTGATGCGGTGAAGTTGTCCTCTCCCCTTAGCTGAAAAACACCCTCAAAGCATAATGTTTCCACCTCCATGTTTGACGGTGGGGATGGTGTTCCTGGGGTCATAGGCAGCATTCCTCCTCTTCCAAACACGGCGAGTTGAGTTGATGCCAAAGAGCTCCATTTTGGTATCATCTGACCAAAACACTTTCACCCAGTTGTCCTCTGAATCATTCAGATGTTCATTGGCAAACTTCAGACGGGCATGTATATGTGCTTTCTTTACTAGGGGGACCTTGCGAGCGCTGCAGGATTTCAGTCCTTCACGTCATAGTGTGTTACCAATTGTTTTCTTGGTGACTATGGTCCCAGCTGCCTTAAGATCATTGACAAGATCCTCCCGTGTAGTTCTGGGCTGATTCCTCACCGTTCTCATGATCATTGCAACTCCACGAGGTAAGATCTTGCATGGATGCCCCAGGCTGAGGGAGATTGACAGTTCTTTTGTGTTTCTTCCATTTGCGAATAATCGCACCAACTGTTGTCACCTTCTCACCAAGCTGCTTGGCAACGGTCTTGTAGCCCATTCCAGCCTTGTGTAGGTCTACAATCTTGTCCCTAACATCCTTGGAGAGCTCTTTGATCTTGGCCATGGTGGAGAGTTTGGAATCTCATTGATTGATTGCTTCTGTGGACAGGTGTCTTTTATACAGGTAACAAGCTTAGATTAGGAGCACTCCTTTTAAGAGTGTGTTCCTAATCGCAGCTTGTTACCTGTATAAAAGATACCTGGGAGCCAGAAATCTTTCTGATTGAGAGGGGGTCAAATACTTATTTCCCTCATTAAAATGCAAATCAATTTATAACATTTTTGACATGCGTTTTTCTGGATTTTCTTGTTGTTATTCTGTCTCTCACTGTTCAAATAAACCTACCATTAAAATTATAGACTGATCATTTATTTGTCAGTGGGAAAACGTACAAAATCAGCAGGGGATCAAATACTTTTTCCCTCACTGTACATACACAGATACTAAGCTATTGTGAAAGCCCGGTGGGCCGCTTGTCCATTTCTTCACCAACAAAATTATAAGAGGCTTGCAGAACTCCAAAAAGTTATAGAAAGTGGGGGGTAAATAGTTGATATAAAAGGTATCCGAAAATTGTGCCCCCCCCACCTTAAAAAATATTTGTACCCCGGCATACGTATATATACGTACACACCCTGCAGTCGACAGAGTAAGTAGTATTGATTGACTCTGTAGTTGTACCTACTGACTGTACAGTAGTATGCAGTGAGGCAGTAGTAGCTACTGACTGTATAGTAGTACATATATATGTACCAGTGGGTGATCCTATGGATATACGCTTGACTCACCATAAAAAAAAACTCGTCCGAGGTGCAAGTAAGTAAATATCTCTCCCAGGATATTAAAATGAGCGCCAATTAGCGGCACACCAACAGTGGGATGGCCTATTAAGAAATTTACCTCCACCACCACCACCATGAAACTAAAAAGTGGAATTTTAACCCCAACCTCAGAGCTTCCAATGGTTATAGCAGTGCCCCATTGGTCATGGAAACGTTCTGACTTATCTTCTGCAGACTATCGATGGTTTCCCACGAGAATTGCGTCTCTTTAAGTGGTCTCGATGAACATAGGGCATACACACTCAACCCTCCGATTAGCACGGTTCACCATGTACGCTGCGAAAGAAGTTCCACATGTGTACAACCCTAACAATGCCCTCTTAAGTCGAACATGAGCATGGAACACTCAGGATCTTATTGGTGTTTTGGTCTGACTCTCACACTCAGCCGAATTAAATGAAATAGTGTATTGGTCTGGATTTTGTCCAATTTGAAAAAAAAAAAGTGAATCTCAAATCGTGGCTTGGCCAGTTTACCGATTTTATACCACGTTGCTTGATTGGTATCCCCTGTCAATCGTACCGCACCATGAATATTTCAGTGTCTGTTGCGTAACTCAACGTTTTTGTCCGCGTTTGTGTTCATTTTCTATTTTAAACAAGGAGATTCTGGTCGAGTTGTCTCACCTTTATCAGCCCAGAAAAGGAGGCTACTGCCAAAATGGAACGCGAATGGTTTCATAAAAACAATCACGTAAAAACCGTGAATCTCAACACGGCCGTTGGGTCCTGGGATCACCCAGCTTCAGGTGGGCAGCGTGCCACGTTTGGTTGCAACGTTTGGCATTGTCTCCCTCCGCAGGGCCGTGCGTACCCCTCTGAAGGTCTCTCACCGCGCGGTGTGACGGAGGGCGGCCCGTGGCTCGCTCGCTGAGCCTGCAGCCGCTCGCCCCGCTGGCGAGCCTCCTCCTCCGTCCACCCGAATCGGAAGCGGATGGAGCCGCAGCCTCCCTTGGCACACGCAGCATCGGAAGCAGAAGCGGGTGGGGGGGGGGAGAATTGGGAGAAAGAGAGACAGCAGAGGTAGAACGGCGTTTATTAGCGAGGGCATCGACACGAACGCCCAAACTTTCCAGAGAAGGCGCAACGCGCGAGCGCTCTGAGAGCCGCGCTTTTTGAAGTCTCCGAGACCCCTTTTCACCTCACTCGCTTTCACCGCTCGAAGCTTCACGTCGTTAGGGACTCTGCTCTGCTGCGAAGCAACCTGAAGTCAACGGTAAAGGGGTGCCCGCGGTGTGGTTTAATGGCACCGCTGTGTCTTGCTGATGAGACCAAAGAGGAAAAATCCAAATATACAATAGCTTCTTTGAACCGTGCAAAGAAGCTATTGTATATGAGCCGTGTAAAGAGTGCACCTAAGATGTCGGTCAGAAAAATTGACGGTCACCAATAGAATGGAACAAAGAATGATAGTTTGCTAATAGGCATGGGGGGGGCTGTGTATGCGCTGGATTTGCACTGAGAGACCGAAAGAGGAAGACATGGATCAGATAGACAAACCAACGTTAGCGATGTCATATAGACTGCTAAGAAAATTGATTGGCATTTGGCGCAATACGTCACTCGAGGCTATGCCGGCCTCTGGTTGATACTAATGTAACCGGCCCACCCTATCCCTCTCCTCCCATGTTCGTTATGAGGGGACAGGCCAGTTAATGAGTACAAAAAAAACCAACAACAATCTTAGATTAGTTCGGAGGCGATGGGTGGATACTCTGCTTTGTGTTCTACCCTCCTTCTGAGAATCGGATGACTCCACCACCAAGGGACACCAGAGGATTGTGTGACTGCAACTCTTTATTGCAAAGTGTTCTTCTGAGGAGCATTCGTGCATCTGTAATAATGACCAGATGCACAGCAATCAACCCCAATTCACACCATTTCACTGCTTAACCCCTGTACAGCGTTCACCCGAATCTGAATAGGTGCCCTGTACCCTGAATTGATTACTCGACTGGTGGGCGCAGACTCCTGGGCACTCACGTGACCCTATGGGCCCAATCCATGGCCATTAATACTTTCATTCACAATTGTACTTGTGGTTCATTTACATTGAGCCCATACCAGCTACACTAACACCAGTGGCAGCCAGAGCAGAGTTGGAGCGATGAGGTCAGCCCATGTGATAGGCGCCAGACGAACTGCTGCAATGCGTGGCGATGGTATCGGGTGGCTTTCATCCAGCAGTGGATATAACACGCCAGCTGCTGATGATATCTTTAAATATTTAACATGTGTGTGTACCTATATTCTTAGTTCTTTCGGTAAAGTCACGTTGAAGGGAAACAATAAAATAATAAAGTATATATAAAACAATAAAAATTCTCACGACGTTTCGACCGTAACACACCTGAAGACGACCGTTTGTGTTATGGTCGAAACGTCGTGAGAATTTTTATTGTTTTATATATATTTTATTATTTTGTTGTTTCCCTTCAACGTGGTGACTTTACCGAAAGAACTAAGAATATAAATTACTGCAGTCACGAAAGCTTTAAATCAAAATGTATGTGTGTGTACCCTCTCGGCAGTTGGAATGCACAGCTTCGCCTATAGCACCTGGCTCCGTCTCGCAATCTCCTGCTAACAATACCCCCCCCAACCTCACAGCTCCGCGCACACATCGCCTAACCGCGTCCCTTCACCCCCCCCCCTGCCAAGGTGCGTTCACCCATGCAAAACACAAGAACGTGCGTCTGCCCCGACGGCCTCCTGCCAGTGAGCCTTCGCTGCCGTACAGGCACAGCACCTGAAAGCGCATGCAGGCATTGCTGCCGTGCCGTGAGCCGACATACGCGTACAATAATGCTTAGTCCATCCGCCTACCTGCTTTCCATACCATTATTATCTAGGAGCATTTGTTTAAGCAAGCAAATTCTAGACCGGGTTTTTCGATCTTCTGGAAACTAGTCTTTGGAAATTCAGCTGCAGTTGTAACGTCATCAGTTTCTTCATCTGAGTGCATGGGAATGGGGTGTTAGGCCAAGCTGTGCCGTGTGAAAGTGGACAATTAATATTCCAACTGCCCTTTTGGGATATCCATCTGTGCCATCTGTCCATTCGACCGTCAATAAATCCTTCAATACACTTATCTATTAGGAATCCATACACACATTTCTTCGGTTATCAATTCATTTAAGCGGTGATGCAATCTCCCAAACCACACACACCGCGTAACAAACCCCTCGATTCACTGACCCAACAAGAATCCATACGCCCGTTAATTGAAATACATTTGTTTAGGTCACTGTTAGACTAAAATATAGAGCTTGCTTGGACCTGTACCTACCTTTTTTTGACGCTGATTGTGCTCACATTACATTTGCACTGGGTTTTTTTTTATTCGAGCGCGCTTCGATTTTGACCGTCAAACATCCCGTTGGAAAACTGAGTTAATACCTCAGTGGGCTTCGCCTGGTAGAATGGGGATGGTTTAGTTGTTGTATTTGTTTGTGTTTGGGTGATTTGTTTACCTTGATTGCACTTTGCATTCCTATCGTGTTTTTGTACTGTTTGTTGTTGTAACGTTCTTGCCCCGTGCCTCGACTGCACATCTGTGGAGAAGAGCTTTACAGCTCATCGGATTCCTCCAGTATAAATACATATTCTGATTCTGTGCCTTGTGCAACATTTCTTAAGGACCCCCCTTTGCTGTAATCCCTCTCTGCAACGTTGAGATTTCTTTTATCTTTGCTTCTGTTGCTGCTGTGTTACTGCACCACAGACCTCCCTTGCAAAAGAGCCGGGCAACTCGGCTAAATGGGAATCGCATGCGTGCAACAAATTGAAATAAGCTCACTCCAATTATATACACGAGTATTACAAACCTTCTGATATAAACACGATGAGTGTATGCATACACCGAGCTCGGTGTAGATGAGTGGAAATTTAGCGTAGAAATTAATTCGCACACTTCTAGCAGAATGTGCTGAAATAAATTAAGTGGGTTGACAGGCAAAGTGAAGAAGGTATAGCTGAAGAAGACAATATAAATGTTAACAATTCTTTTATTTATCCAGGAAAGCCCCTCTGGCTGCATTTGCATGTGGTCGGAATCCAAAGTTGACAGAGAAAACCTACTTAATTCATGTAAATATTACGCAAAAAAATATTACAGAAAGGTCAGAAAACGACTCTGTGTACTGCAACCTGTGGACCCTCTCAAAGTGCTGATGGTTGGTGATCTAACGAAGAATGGGGTCTTCATTAGAGTTCCACCAATTCAAATCACTCCAAAACTACGTTTCCCCATCTTAAAGAAAGATACATAAGCTGTTTGTAATGGGCTGCTTGACAGAAGTGGAAAGCTTCTTTCATGATAAAAAAATACTTTGCCTAATGCCCTATTTTAGTAAAATTGTGCGATTGGCGTCGTATCACGTCGTATCACGAGACAACAAATCCATTTGGAACTCTGGCAGAGCAGTGATGGAGAGTAGCCCGCAGAAGAGGATACTGCAGAACCACTTCTGATGTTACTCAAGTGACCTCCTTTATCCACACTTTAGGGTGCACTTTCCCACATAGTTCATAGTTCCATTTATTTGGTATAGCCCTGTGAGCAATTCGGCTCTTGAATCGGGTGCAACCACAACAAACAAAAAAGCAAAAACACGAACAAGAAAAACATCTTAAAGTGACTATGTGTGACTGTGCAAAGAGAAAATCCATGAAAAAAAACATCAAAATATTCCTGAAGTAGCACCGTACACCAACGCTGTGTGCAAAAAATCCCAGTGGGATGCAAGTCAAACAACAACAACAACCACCACAAGATAACTAAGATTAAGGCCATCAGTCTAACTCCGTACTACAATAAACAAAAACATGGCCATGAAACACGACGGTTTGTTTCAGGCCACTAAAACCAATGTATTATATTCTCATTGCTGGATTTCATCTCAATCTAGTGAAAATCCAAATTTTACGTTGTTTTTTTTACCGCGGCGACACCGTCAACTCGCCACACTTGAGAACCCGGCTTAATCACGTGTGGGTTTCTGGATCTCGGCGGTGCTGGCTGAGTGTTCTGGCTCAAAAGCCAACTCGCAAAAATAATAAAAAATAATTCAGAATAAAAAGAATGTAAAGTTACATTCAAAGTGTGCTCGGGAGACACCACTGCATCCATATCGCGTAAAAACACACGGCAATGACATGATGTAGGTGTTTTGATTTAAAGCTTTCGTGACTGCAGGGATTCATATTCTTGGTTCTTTCGGTAAAGTCATGCACAAGGGAAACAATAAAATAATAAAAATATAAAACAATAAAATTATCACGATCATCAGGTGATTGCTTGTGTTGCAGTCGAAACGTCGTGAGAATTTTATTGTTTTATATTTTTTATTATTTTATTGTTTCCCTTCTACGTAACTTTACCGAAAGAACCAAGAATATGATGTAAGTGCTTTAATAATGTGCTTCGTTCGTAACATTAATTACGTTAAGTCTCATTAACGAGGCTTCTAAATCTTGTCAGACTGCGTATTAACACCCCAAGCGCCAATATTTACAAGAAATGCACGGCTTATTTTTTTCTATTACTGATTCAACCCTTTAAAAATTAAAACGAGCCCTTAGTGTGGTGCAGCACGTAACCGAAACAGACAGAAGGGTTAATGCACAAAGGACTAAATCGCAAATGACGGTAGGCTGTGCGATACACGGGAGTGATGGAGGTGGCTGCTTTTTTATATCCTTAATTTTTTTTTCCATATTCCTCCCCTCGCAACCTTAGGCAAGTGAAGAATCGCGGCAGCAAGTGGTGTTAGCAGAGGTCGGCGCGAAACACCGTCTCGCACCTCGACTCCGTCAGAGAGAGAAGCTGCAATCACCGCGACATTACGGCTACTCCAGACGGAAGCGAAGCGTCTGATCTCCACCGCTGTGCATCTCCGTGTCAAGGGGCCATTTGGCCCGGCAATATTCAGGCAGCCGCAAGTGCCAAAGTTTCACTCCACTGGCACCCATTAGGAAGCAATGACAAAACTCGTGGTTTTTGCGATGGGGAAATGTAACATAGAGGGGCAAGCTGGAATTGAGATTGGTCAGAAAAGCCATGGTGATACTCGGACTGGGTGTGCCAAGGAGAGACACACATCTGTACCACTGATACCTTCTCATTGCATCTCAGCTGTGCTCTTACCTACGTTCACACTTATCTATTGCAGTGACTGCTATTAGCATTGACTGAGGTCTTGTTGCAGCAACCAATTGCAATGAAGCAACTTTAATAAGGTTGATGCATTTTTCTGTCTTTCACCAACAATACATTTTTGCTGCAATCTTAAATATGGTATGAGCATTTAGTGACCTGTAAAAAAATGCAATGCTGCATTAAAATAAATGACATGTATACGATGCACTTTCTGGATTGTGTGCAGTAACTCAATAGTCAAGGGTCTGTGTCCAAATATGAATATATAATAACAACTTCGTCGATGAGCCATAGGTTTTTTTTTTTACTGGTCCCACGTTTTCCGGCTACATTTCTAGAAGCAGCCATAATCTGGGCCAGTATTTACTTTCTGAGACTCACCAAGAAACTCAAGCCTGTTAAACAAATGACACTGGGACAAAATAAAACTTTTCTTAAAAGCCCGTAGGTTTATGGATTAAGAGGGAACTCCATGATTTAAATATATTTATTTACTTACTTATTGCGGTGAAACAGCGACGATTATCCCAAAATCACCCAGAATGCAGTAGTCGACCTCATCAGATTCTCAGACGCTAATCAGGTTTGAACCTGGATAGTGCTTTGGCGGGTGATCACAATGCATAACACAAAAAAAAACTCAGTACGTTAATCAATAATGCCATGGCCTTAAAGGCAAAAACATATATAATAAATGATGTTTTGGGCAATAGCCCTTCTTCATAGCACGTCAACAGAGAGGCCAGAGAGACACAGTGGGTAATAGGAGTTTCAAACTGCACTTTACACCGTGTGGTGGCCTGAAGGGAGCTACATTTCAGAATGTTTCCTGATGAACGGCTTTTAAATTGGCGCTAGAATAGTCGCCTATTAGCGGCAGCTACTGAGTAACAGACAAACCCTTCAATAATAATAGTAATTAAAAAAAGTATGACGAAAAAAAACTCACGTGTATTCAAAGTAGAATTTTAAAAGGTTGCCTGCAAATTGTAGAATGCATAAGCGGTTGTCACAGACCCTAGGGCCACGTTGTGAATGGTAGCAGTGGAAAGTGCGGAAAAGAGAATTGTTCTCTTGTAACTTCTACACTTCCATGGCTATACTGCCTGCCTTCGCAAACACGCACTCAGCGGTGTGATTATTCTACCGTCCTCTACTCTTGCCGCATGCTGGCAGCACTTTGTTCAGGAGCTAAAAAGGAATGTTTAAGTCTGGCAGCCACGACGAGAGGGCTTCAGAGGACAGATTTCCAGTAGTTGTACTACTCCTCCTCCGTTGACCGAGTGCAGACAACAGTGGGCTAACTGGTTTAACACGCATGCTTTAGCGACCAATATTATGAATAAAAGGGGGGGGGGGGGTTTGGGTTAGATCGCACAATATAAATGATGGCTGTCGCCTCATGAGGCTGGTTGTAATTACCGGGTGTAACGTCGTCGTACTCGAATTGTAAATGCTGTGGGTTTGCTCCCCAACACACCAGTGTGCTGAATTAATAGCGAATTGGGCAATGTTTTCTTTACGTGACAAAACCGTGCTGACCGGCTGCGTCGGGAGGTGGCGGGTTTAACGACACATTTATATTTACGCGATCTAACCCAAAAAAAAAAAACCCTCTATTATGGATAGATGTTTTAACTATATGAGCCATCGTTTGGGTTGCATGGCCACAGTCGCACTACGGTGGGACCGTGTCTTTTCATTTTCCATTTGTGAAGGAGACGTTGCGCACTGGCCCGCTTAGCTTATGTCCCGATGCGGTCGATGGTTACACACCGATGAGTCGAGAACGACGATCAATTAACCCCACGCAATCCGCACGGCGCGGGGAGGCCCTCATGCAGCGGTGGGGCTGACGAGACGGCTGCACGCGTACGACAGAGTCACGGGGGGGGAGGTGGGGCTGTCATTTTCCGAATTCTATGTAAACTCGGCTTCGATAGACGCCGGTGAAAGGTGAATGGAGGACGCCGGTGAAAGGTGAATGGAGGACGCCTTAACAGGCTGCAATTAGAGTGACCGGCGAGATCACTTCCAAGTTTTTGAGAGCCCCAACGAAAGCGAGCGCAGATCGATCCGAGGCGCGACGGGATTTGGCGCCGCCGTAGCCGTCGTGCCCCGGCGCTCGTTGCACCGAGCGCCGCTCCGCGTGGGGGGACCAGAGGACACCGCTTGGTCCGGCCCCACCGCCGACACCCCCCGCCATCTCGCCGAACCCCACGACCCGCGGGCTCGTCGGGATTTGCAGCGAGCTCCGACGGGTTTATCAATTTTTGCCGCGTGGTCGGCGGGGGGGGGGTGGTCGGCTGGAAATGCGACCAGGAAGCAAGTTTCCGTGATAACGCGCACACTGAACGATCCCGGCGAGACTCGGAACGCCTGGTTTCTTACGCGGCGCTCGTGGTTTTTATTATTATTGTTTCTTTCTATGGAAAAAAAACGGCAGATGGAATGGGATGCTTGTGTGGCACTACGCATCTTATATAATTTGCTTTTAATTTCATATTTAATTACGTCTCAATTAGCCTATCGGCATGTCGCTTTCAGCGGGGTAAAGCGTGCGAGCGCCCATCTCTTCGGAGGTGACTATTGCTCGTGGAAGAGTAGGCCAAACTACGCTCGAGAGGGGTCTCTAGAGATACCTCGAGCACAGGCGCTTCTGCCAGCAGTGACGTGAGCAAGCAATTGCAGGGCTGCACCTATACCCTGTCGTATATCTCAATTGTGTAATGCCGTGACGTCATTCTTTACGACGGTAATTGGTTCCACGAAACCGGCCGTTAAGTGATTTGTTCCTTAAGCAATTATAGGAAATACACGTTAACGGCTTAATTCGTTGCGATAGTGTAGTGGGTTCAATTCCGGCGCACACTGGAACTTTGGGAGGCAACACTATTTATTATTAAACACAACGGGTAACTCTTAGCATTACACATAGGGTGGTGACCACTGACCTATCCTCGCTAACACTGACACGCTCACTCGCTAGCACTGACACTCTCATACGACAAGCGTGGCCAGGAGGGCTACTGGTTGGCCACGCTGACTTGAGACTTGAGGCTCCTCCTCCTCCCCCTCCTCCTCCCCCTCCTCCTCCCCCTCCTCCTCCTCTTCTTCTTCATCCCGGACCCGAGCAGCCCCGCAACAGGTGCGGAGCCCGCTTATATCCGCCTCGGCGTGCCCGGGCCACGCCCAGGCCACGCCCAGGCCACGCCCACCTTCTCGAATCCTCGAGAGGGCTCAGCCCCTGGCCACGCGACCCCCAAGGTCCCCCTGGGGTCCCCGGCCCCCACCTTCATCCGGTCACGTGTCCGGCCGGGTTCACACAGAGTGCCATGGCCTGACACAACCCCCGTGGCACTGACGACAGCCTCCCGGCTCCCCGACCCGGCCGTGACGTCATTCCAATATAACCGACGTAGTGACGTCATGTGTGTACAGGCTTAGAGTAGTGACGCTACAAGTCACTACAATAGCATTGAACGTTACCCTTTTTCACCCAAAAAGATACTTCCTAATATTTAAACAATGGATAGTAATACATAAACATACTAACATTATAAACACATATTATTAAAATAAACAAGATTAATGAATGCATTAATTAATATTTACTGTACCTACAACAGCCCGTCGTTAACAGGGGAATGGTCGGAAAGCGAACAACATTGGGCTCTATGGAGGCACTACACTACACTATATACTACACTATACACTACACTATATACTACACTACTATACACTACACTATACACTACACTATTATACACTACACTATATACTACACTACTACACTACACACTACTATACACTACACTATACACGACACATTGGGCTCTATGGAGGGCCGTCGTTAAGCAATTAGTCGCTAACAGGGGTGGTCGTTAAGAGGGGTTCTACTATACACTATTATACACATATATTACACTATACACTACACTATACACTACTATACACATTATACACTACACTATACACTACACATTGAGTTATATGGAGGCCCGTTGTTAAGCGATTAGTCATTACCAGGGGTGGTCGTTAAGAGGGGTTCTACTATACACTACTATACACATTATATACACTATACACTACATTATACACTACACAATACACTACACATTGAGTTCTATGGAGGCCCGTTGTTAAGCGATTAGTCGTTCACAAGGGTGGCCGTTAAGAGGGGTTCTATTGTATGAGTTACATCATAAAACTAAAAACATGATTTAGGAACTTAGTCAATAAAATATCATCACGTTGCCGAACGAAATCACCCTGGATTTGCCTGAACTCATCAGATCTCGGAAGCCAAACAGAATTGAGCCTGGTCAGGTCTCTGGATGGCTTACCACCAGGGCTCATCACGTGTTTTAAGCCTCGGGCTGCGAGGTGGTCAGGATTTTTCTCTGGGTTCTCCGGTTCCCTCCCACAAGCCCATTACTCGTTGCTGAAATTGATAAATAATCCCAATGCAGGGGCTCTCCCTCTTTGAAAACGAGTCTTGAAACTGAACAGTGGCCCCTTTATAGATCCACTGCTGAATGAAACGCTCCACACCCACCATGCGACCATGCGGAATTGTTAATCATATCTAAACAATGCCGGTCAGTGTGGATTGGGTAAACCAGGCGGGGGTGGGGGGATGGAAGGGGTGCACACAGATGCCACTCCACTCGCCACTGACCAGCAATCAAACTCAGGCCACTGTGCTTATAGCACCGTGCGCTAACTGCTACATCGCCACTCCGGCCCTGCTCGCCAACTCTAGGTGGCACTATATCACGCTCTGTGTAGACTGGCTTCCCCATGATAATCATACAAAGATATATTCATAAAAATACAACCCTCAAGAGCCTGCCTCGGCTGCATTGACTGAAAATCTAATACATTTACATGATCTGTCCTCTTGTGTGGTCACCGGTGACTGGGCCGAGACCACCGACTCTATACCGGTGAGATCATTGTCAAACCTCTGGTGGCTGCTTTGAATTGAAGTCACGATCTCAGCAGTGCTGGCTCAGTGCTTTGAGTAATTTATAGCTATGAGTAATTTATTGCCTTATAAATCCTATATGATAAATGATGTTGTGCCTGTAGTAGGCAGTATAACAAGCAGGTTTCCAAAGGCTACCAGCGCTGCAGAAGGTTGAGTGCTGCTTCTCATACGAGTGGGTTTCCTGCAAGCAAACCATTTCACGTCCCAAACACAATAAAACCATACCAAAAACGGAACTATTTTATTTTGCCCACTGAGCTATACAGCTGTTTTTTCATATGCGACCTTGGTCACAAATGATAGCCAAACGAAGCGGCTCATCATGTGGAAATTTATAGCAGCAGCCAAATACTCTAAACGCGTGTTTCTACATGTGGAGGGAAAACCCGATGGAACCGGAGAAAAATCCACGTGGACCACAGGGAGAACACGCAAACTCCAAACAAACAGGTGTCAGCGTTGGTGGGGTAGGTAACGTCTCGCCACTGTGGTGCCCCTTAAAAGGCAATCATCAGGACCATTCTAAAAATAATTTCAAGACACAGCAAAACATTTTTTTTCCGATAAAAACTCCACTCATGCTATGACGTAACTGGCTTAACAGGTGACCACAAATTTTGATTCAAAGCTTTCGTGACTGCAGGGATTCATATTCTTGGTTCTTTCGGTAAAGTCACGTAGAAGGGAAACAATAAAATAATAAAAATATAAAACAATAAAAATTCTCACGACGTTTCCACTGCAACGCAAATTTAGAAAAAATTGGCGGGTTTTTTTCTTCCAAATTTTTCTTGCTGTGGTTTTCACACCTGATGATGATTGCTTGTGTTGCAGTCGAAACGTCGTGAGAATTTTAATGTTTTATATTTTTATTATTATATTTTTTCCCTTCTACGTGACTTTACCGAAAGAACCAAGAATATAGGTGACCACAAGTAACCAATTGCCTCTCAAGTTCATTAAGAGAACGCATTACACAGCCGGGGCCTTAGCGGTCGTGAGAAGTTTGAACTGAGCTCATTTACCACAGTAGTGCATGCACCAGCTCAAAGGTATCTCACCTTATGCAGCTCACACTCTAGATTGGTGACAAAGGGCACGAATTTTGACAGTGGCCTCCACTCTATTAACGCTATCGTAGCGCAAGCCTCGTCACGCCTGCTCGATCCAACTGTAGCTCTCTCTGGCTCCCTTCCGTTTGAATTCCCACACTTGAGATGGCATGTGTGAGTCCGCGGTTCCAGGCGTGATGGCTCGAAGGGTGGCTTGTCGGGGTCTTTCTCAGGTCAAGTATCTGGGTGCCAAGCCCAAACCCCCGGGATCATTCTCAACTCGAAGACAGGCGGGGAAAGTCTGAAAAAATAAAACTCGAATTCCTCCTTTAAGGCGACAGGGCAGATTAAGAGGTCAATGCTTGTGTCATAGTACTGAGCAGGCACCACCAAACATCCTGGGTTCATATCAGGGGTTAAATAATATAATGATAATTATAATATTATCATTTATCGATACTTCAGAACTCACTACAAAGATTGTACATTGGTCAGTGAAAAATTGCGGACTGTATGCTTCTGTTAGTCAGTTTGAAATATATATAAAATCATGCTAAGAATGTATACATATATAAAAAATACAAATCACATTTAATAATGATGATCATTAACAATTGAATGATAAATATTATCACGTGGTCGAAATAAAGCGAGCTGACACTCTGAGCCATTATTGATTGCCCAAAGGTCAATGTTTTAACATAAGTTTGCACTCCCCCCCCCCCACCCCCCTACTAATTTGGCAGATCCCAGCCGTTGAAACTAAACAAATTTAGATCGATTACTTTCCATAAAACATTCTTTACAGGGCATGTAGGGGTGCAACCACCCGGCGTTGGATAAGGGGCATCGTTGCGTAACTCCGAGCTAGTCGCGTGGCATCACATTCTGTGGGCCTACTGGCTGTCAGCGTGCGATTCTTTGATCACTGCGAGGGTTTTGAATCGAGACTTCTTAGTCTCATGGCACGACAATGACAGGAGGATTGAAATGTAATTGGGAATATAAAAATGCATAGAAAAATTCAAGCTATGATCTCGATGCCATAAAAAATGGCTTAAAGACTATGCATCTTGGGTGTTATGTGTATGGCACTGGAAGCAAAGCCCAAACCGATGCTCAGTGGGTGAGCCAAGCATGGGCAAACGTCAAACTAAGAGTGTCCATGTGCAGTCCACAATTTAAATTGTAATGGCTCGCAAGGACAGCACACGGACCATTTACATTCCTAATAATTTGACGCTCTGGAGGGAGCGCACGCCCTAGTTTGCACCCAAAAAAAAATCCACCCTCCAACAGTGAATAATAATTATTATTATTATATTATTCATAGTCTTTATCTACAAAGGCCACCACTAAGTACAGGGTCATTAGAAATTAGACAGAGCCTCTTTTCCCTTCCACCTTGACTCGGCGACATCGCAGTGGCTTGCGAGAATGCGTCAGCTTAGCGTGCAGCTCCCTTGTTAAAAGTGGAGACCGTGCAGATCACTAAAAATAGCTTCCCCGGCCCAGTCCCCGCTGCCGCCTTTGCATGGCAAGACTGCCGTGGTGAATCTGGGTCGAACACACTCGCCCGGTTTGCCTGAACAAGGTGTCTGGTTCTAAGTGGTCATGGTATTGCGGCATGAGGAGTATCTCTAGGGGGGTGCCGCATTGTGATGTTTGGTGAATTTGCACAGAAAGAATTCGGGAGCAAAATAAGTAGTACAATTTAGTTGCACTCTGCTTGTGTGCGATGAACTCAATGTGGGTGGAGTCGGAGGTTGAATGATGGACAGGTGATAGGGATGAGGGAGTTAGGAATTGAGTCACATGGGAGCAGTGGAGCCAATTAAGACAGTTGGTTAAGACAGTGGTGTCAGCCAGGATGGCGGTGTCAGTGAGGGCGGCGGGGTCAGCCAGGGCGGCGGGGTCAGTCAGGGCGGCGGGGTCAGTCAGGACGGCGAGGTCAGTCAGGACGGCGGGGTTAGCCAGGACGGCGGGGTGAGTTGAGGCAGTGCAGGCAAGTGGAAGGAGGGAGGGAGGCTGAGGAAGCAAAGTGCACAGAGCAGTGAGCAAATAGTGTTATATACACATGAGGACGTATGCACAAACTATTAATGGCATTATATTGTTTGGAACATATCGTGACAGCTTTTGGATATTTTAAATATTTGTTTTACTGACACGCACATATCATTAACAAATATTACAGTTAGCAGTTCGAATCCAGCCGTTACATATGATACGTGACTTGGTGTCTCAAATCGTTTGTGGACGACTCTTGACTTTCACATCCGGCAAGCCCTCGGCAGTATTTTCCTCATGGGTGGGGGGGGGGGGGACCCTTTTGACGCGACTCAAAAGAGGTTTAATTCAACCCACAGTTTACCTCGCGCAAGCAAAGTCCACCGGAAAACAACGGTGCGGAAGTCCTCATTGGTTCACATCAGTAAAGCGAAACGCTCCGATGAGAAACACTGCCCCCGAGTGTTGTATTTATTGCTCGCAATTGGCTGAGACAGCACATGACAATTTCGTCCTAATTGGATGTTTATGCATGTACGTGTGGCAGTAAAGCAGAGCACGAAGATAAAATCCAATGTCAGCAGCCTACTTGCCGTGCACCACATTCCGTCTTGACGATCACCGCTCTGCCGCCCCTCCGCCCCATCCCCCTTTCTCGGGCCGCGTGTCTCATTTGCATAACGTCGTTTCGACCGATCCACCAATCGCGTCGGACGTAAGTACTAAGGATAACGGACGCTGACGTGGTCGACTCCAGATTGGCAAGAAAAGGTTTAACCCACGCCATCTCTTGTCTCCCGATGGCGATGCACAGGCTCCGTTTTCCACCCTCCCACAGATTTATGTCTCACCCATGTATCAGCTCAGAAAGAGCACAGCGGTAATGGAGAGACTTTTTATTTTATTTCAGCAGATGAAGAAAGTTCCCCGCGTGTCAAATAAGAGGCTTCTTTGGTTCTTTCGGTAAAGTCACGTAGAATGAGAATTAAATACTAAAATAATAAAATAAAATAACACAAGTAAAATTCTCACGACGTTTCGGCCACAACACAAGCAGCCTTCCACAGGTGAAAGGAACAAACCTGTCGAGACGACAGAGCTTCAATGAACGTTGTTAAGATTCGTAGCGTCTTTTAAGCTGGTTTCGAGAAGTGAGGCACCTTGACAAAGGGGTTTACATATCACACAGGAGAATTTAGCTAAATTCTCCTGTTTGATTTGTACTAGGTGCCTCTGTGGATGTGTAGGCTTTGACTTTAACATAGCCATTTCTGTGACCAGTCACAAGCTAATCTCTCAGCTATTTCAATGCTAAATTCTCCTGTGTGATATGTAAACCCCTTTGTCAAGGTGCCTCACTTCTCTAAACCAGCTTAAAAGATGCTACGAATCTTAACAACGTTCATTGAAGCTCTGTCATCCCGACAGGTTTGTTCCTTTCACCTGAAGAAGGCCACTTGTGTTGTGGCTGAAACGTCGTGAGAATTTTATTGTGTTATTTTATTTTTTACTTTATTATTTTATTCTCATTCTACGTGACTTTAAAGAAAAGGACCAAAGAAGATGAATCCTTGCAGTCACGAAAGCTTTAAATCGAAAAATAAGAGGCTATCCACGGAGGTCAGCGCGGACGTTAAGGCTTGTGTTTCAGCAAAAAAAAAACGGGCCTGGAGCGATTTTGGTGAGAAAAAATAGTTTTGGCAAAAAAAAAGTGCTTTTGTGTAAAGCTATTACTCTGCGCAAAATGGAATACGTTAAGGCGGCTGCTGTTTGATAGACAACTTTATGAACCGGGTCAAAAACTATATAAATTTTTCACAAAATCACAAAAAAGGTTAGAGGCGATGTCGTTTGTAAAATGATGGGGTTATTTTACGACAAGTGTATATATATCCACATTCGCTCTCCTTTGTTGTTGCTAAAACAAAGCCTATTTAGCAAGCGTGTAGTCACACAGGCCCGCTGCTGGCTGGATGAGCCACATCACACAAATATAATCTCTGTGTGATCCACCTACCCGGCCTCCTAATCACTGGACCACGGCCATGCATCACAGCCGCCACTGCCACCACGACCACCAAAGACAAAAATCCCCCCGTATAGCCTTAACAGACTGTTGGGGCAAGTGCTGTTAGCGAGCACCTACGAAGGCCGGCACGGCAACACGAGGGGCTGGGTGGCCAACGCCACGTCTGGCCGCCTTTTGTCCCCCTAGTGGTGATGTTTACACACCGTACCAGGTATAGTACTCATTTAGGGGCTGAGTTGACCTAGTGCAGGCCAAGGACCGGTTCAAATAATAGTCACCGGTGTTAACCGTGAAGCGGGAATCAAACTCCACGTCCCCCCGGTTTCGTAGCGCAGCGCGCTAGCCGCTGCGCTACCACCGCCCCCCACCACCACCGCCTCCACCGCCTCCGCCTCCACCACCGCCGCCTCCACCACCGCCTCCACCACCACGAGGTGCAGGCCTCAAACCACGGCGGCGACGGGCTCACCTCCGCCGAGTCCGCGTGCGCCGCGTACACCAGCACGCGCGCCGGGTTGTCCCGCGGTCCCCCTAGCAGCGCCACCGCGACGTCGCGCCCGCGGCCAAGCGTGGGATCGGAACGCCCCCGGCTGGGGTCCGCGGCCTCGGCGGAGGGGTCCCACGCCGACCAGCGCACCGTGCGCATGAAGACGGACGAACGCGCCGACGCGGTCGACGACGTCGCCTGGGGACGAAAACAAAACGCGCAGGAGGGGGGGGGTTGTTTCACCATACTTCACCACGCGCACTTCAGTTGGCGGTTGACGTTCAAAGCGGACCGCGACCCTCAAAGGAATGGTGCCCCCCCCCCACCCCATCCTCCGCCCCCCCCAACCCACCCCCCTTCCCCCCCCCCACCCCCCCGTGATCCGTGGATCAAACAAATCACTCGAGAGCCGCCGGTGTAAGGCAGCAAGAGCAGTTTACGCCAATGCTGTCGCAAGAGGTCACACCGTTTTTGGCGCAACGGTCCTTCGCCGACTGTGGGTGATTTGGGAAGGCACGGGGGAGCGCAGACACGGGAGCACGGTGCAGTACAACGATGGATGTTGCTACGCCGCCCTCTGCCGCCCACGGCGGAGATCTGGGGGGGGCGCTGTTCTGCGCATGTTCGCCGATGACAAAATCGCCGGCAATGCACCCGACACGGTTAGGTCTCGGAGGCCGAGCAGATTTGAACCCGGCTAGTAGTGCTTGGAGGGCTAAAACAGAAGTCGCACTGTTTGTAAAGGGGGCGGCGGGGCTAAGATTCATAAAACGGTGAACCGAGACGGGAGCTCTCCGATCACATTCTAAGTGCCATAGCATCCAGCAAAGGACTGCGTAATGGAAGGGCTGGCTTTGGCCACAAAGGCATGGTCAGTTTTAAGAGCATTTCAACAAAAGCCACGGGTGTTTGGTCATGGCTGTTAATCATCTGTAGACTTCATTATTTAAAACCTTTGAGTTTAATTTGATTGTACTCAGCCCGGGAAATGTTATAGTCTCGTCCACACCCACCCACCCAACCCAATTAAGACGTTACCTCTCAAGCAACAAACCAGTTTCACTTCTCACCGTGACCAAAGTTTGCTCCAATATTAAGACCTTACCTTGGCCCGAAGTGAAACCATTTAAGCCCCCGTGACTTTCACTTAAGGCACACATTGCACACAAAAAAAATCCACACCACACAGCGACTGTGCGCGCAGACACACACACGACGAAGCATTTTTTGAAATGGAAATGTTAAACTCTTCAAATTAAATTTCAGGAAGCGTGCGTCCAATCACGCCACGTTCGCACATGGTTAAGGAAGGGCAGACGAATGGAAGATTTGCACTTCCGTAAGTACGCAGATATTAAAGTCTGTGCAGCTGCTCGTAGTATCGATTTCATCTACAGTACTGGCATCAAGGACACAACCACGCATTTCTGATTCCGAGGACAGCGATACATGATGAATAATAACAATGATTTACAGCTCCCCACCCTCTCTTCCACCCACCCCCCTCTACCCCATAGTGTTGGTTATCTCACCCCTCATTCTTCCCTCCCCATTTAAGCTTTACTGTTCTCTGTCTTGCGGTCCCCAAGTGGGTGGGGCAGAGAGCCCGATTCTCCCCCTTCGTTAAGCCCTGGCGCGGAGTTCTGTTCACGCCATGTACTGCGATCGGTGCTTTGTACTGGGTTTGCGTTGCAATGAAAACACTATATAAAAATAATTTACAGCCTTTTGTCCACTGCTGATTGAAGTCTTCCCCACGTGTTTCACCATACTTCACACCGAATTGGTGCACAGTGGTTCGCACGCTACGCTATGCACCCGGCAATCTAAATCCATGAAGGAAGGCCTTCTTCGTATAGCAGTGGATTCAGTTCAGTTAATTTATTAGGTATAGCCCTGTGAGCCATGCGGCTCTTGAATTGAGTGCAACCGCAACAAACAAAAACATGAACAAGAAACATCTTAAAGTGACTACGTGCAGCAGAAAAATCCAGAAAAAACAGCAAAGCCTTCCAGAAAAAGCACCGTATATCATAGCTGTGTGAAAAAATTCCAGTGGGATGCAATTCAATAACAACCATAAGACAATGTAGATTAAAGTTATCAGTCTAACTCTGTATTACAACAAACAAATATGGCTAAACCAAAACGTTTTCGAAATCACCAAAATAAAGCTATAAAAACAATGTAACAGTGATCATAGTAACAGTGATCATAGGAACTGTGATTCAAATTTAACAATAAACGATATACATAACATGTACGACCAAACTTTGCAGCCATAGCTGGCAGCATGAGTCACTCCATAACAGCAGGAGTATCAGTAGGAGTATCAAACATTTTCAATGCACCTTTCCACATCAGCACACTATAATCAAAACTCAAGATCATACTTTGCAGCGGCCATCCGGAGCGATACATTTGATTTCAGGCCACTGAATAGCAGTGGTAGCTAGGGGTGTACAACTCCTCTAGAGCAGTTTTGAGTGAAGATCTCACAAGTAGTGATCCAAGTTGCAGTTTATTGGCGATAGCATTCCAGACCCTGGGGGCATCAATAGCAAAGGCCCTTCCTCCAGTATTTGTACGGCAATAAGGAATGTGAAGCTGGTAAATGAGCGAAGACCTTAGGTCACATTTGTTCTTCGAAACAGTGAGGAGATCCAGCAGGTAGTCTGCGGATTTTGTTGTAAGTACATCGTGAATAAATAAGATCTGGTGCACAAGCCGTCGATCATTAAGAGACGTTAAGTTTGACCCAATGTAGAGATTGACAAACGGGTGAAGGTCCACATGTATATATATGAAATCAATGTACAGCCTCTTTGTCAATCCACTTCTGAATGAGTGCCTCCCTACGACATGTCAGTCAGGGTTTGATATTTGACCATACTTCACCACGCTGCTCGGCACAGGTTGACAAAAGGGGGGCCCAGGAGCGGTTCAGACATCAACTCGCCACTGACCGAACTCGGAATCAAACTCAGGACATCAGGCTCATGGTGCCTACGCTCCCCCCTCCCATCAAGTCTTCGTAAATCAGCCTAAAAATAAGTTCGAAAAAAACATTTCTACAAAAATATTAACAAACACAATATAAAACCTGAAGTCACCGAACAGACTAAGGGCACACGTGATCACTCCATGGCCTTACCTTTAACGGCTGACGTCATAAAAAAAAACCAACACGATTTAATCGCACTCAAAAAATACAGCACCACGAGCAACGGCAGTCGTGGTGGCTGGCCAGTGACCACAAGTAAAACCTCAAATCCTTGAGTTGATGATCCACCTACCCCCCCCCCCCCCCCATTATGCGGGAACCCCAAGATGCTGCGGACCTTGTGCCAGACCACTGAAATATACTTGAGCCATACTGTGCAGAAGTGGAAAGCACTTACTTGACAGCCGGCCGTTCAATAATCTGCAACTTAACAGAATCCATATTTGATTAGAACCCTGTCCATGTGCAAAGCAGGTCTGTGCGCGATTGCACTATGAATCCCATCCAAATGAGATGCAAAGTTTTATTAATGACATTATTATTGATTTGTAAAATCAATTCAGGGCGATCCTTCTTTCAGGGTCAAATGTTTTTTTTAAATTATTATTATGGAAATCAAACTGGGAATAAAATTATTCGTGTTCAATCGATGCGGTGTAATGTTGCACGAGGTTCCATTAGAACCTATTTCACAACGACGGATATCAATCACCAACCCCCACCCCCTTTAAAAACCTCACTTATTCACTCATCGTATATTTGTAATCGCATCACATGAGATTTCTTCGTTGTATGTTGTTCTTGTACAACTACATTAATATGAAACACTATATATTATAACTTAAAGCTTTCGTGACTGCAGGAATTCATATTATTTGGGTCTTTCGGTGAAGTCACGTAGATAGGTTCAAAATTAATACAAATAAACAAAAAAACCACGACGTTTCGATTGCAACACAAGCGACCTTTATTCCACCTGATGACGGTCGCTTGTGTTGCGATTGAAACGTCGTGGTTTGTTTATTGTCATTAATTTTGAACCTATCTCCGTGACTTTACCGAAAGATCCAGAGAATACTGTATATTATGCCTTTAATAAGCGTACAATAGTTAAGTAGCAATTGCAATTCAATGAGCATGGTTGTAAATGTGTGTGGCATTGTTGGTGGCCGGGGGGAGTCATGTGAACCCATCGCATGTAAACAATATATAAACCCCTCGCCACATTCGCAACAGTGTGGGTTGGTGAAAAGAGTGGGGAAAGGTGCAGCACTGATGCCAATGTCTCTCACCACTGAAGTTTGCCTTGTCCGGGACTTGGTTTGTCACGTTCCAAGCATGGTGCATGAACTAGTACACCACTGCTTGCCCTCTGACACAGCTTACAGATTCGTCCATTTATTTTCCTTATTTATCAAGGAGAGCAACACTGAGTCGTATGTTTTCTGCCAATCAATTGAGCGTTTATACACTGAGAGAAAACCCATGCAAGCTGGCACCGATAATTATCCCAGCTCTGCAGTCCTCCATATATTAATGTTTTCATCCCAATAAATTATTGTATTTACATATGGGAGGAAACCGGAGCGCCCGGAGAAAACCCACGCATGCGAGGGGGCAACACTCGATCCTCGTAGAGCTGGAAACAGATGGCGAGTAGTCTACTCGCTGTGCTGACTTCTCCTCCTGGCGAGCCAGGCTATGGCACCTCCTCCATGCTGATGGGAAGGGAGTTTCACAATATTTGCATGATCCACCAATCCTTGCTCTTCTGCAGTGCTGAATTATAGGCCACGTGCGACATCATCGCCCACTCGCAACTTCGCATACGATCAACAAATGACTTCTAATTCATAATTAGTCTGAAGAAGTTCCATTTCCCAAAACACTAGCCTGCTTATTTGTTCAGCTGCAGTGCAGCGGTGACGTCAATGAAGGTTACATATTTTGAGCCTGTGCTGCCAAACAACTGCTGCAACAGTCCCTTAAAATGTAATTGAAGCCATAGGAATGCAATTACACGTCACCTCGAGATGCAACGGTAGTAGGCTGTGAGGGTGTTGCAGACACACAGGAATGCGGCAATGAGTCGTGCAAAAGGCGTTGCCTTTTTTTTTGTTTCGCAGATAGCGGGGGCATTTCAATTGTGGTGGGCCAAGCCGGTGACCTCGGAAGCTTCTGCGAGACCGCCCGGCTCAAACAACTGCCCACCACTCGACTGAACTGTGTGTGTGTGTGGGGCTACTTGAGAAAGAATTACAGGCCAGCTTGCCACTCTCACGGGGTGCGTTGTAACCAAGCCTCTATTATTATTATTACTATTGCACTGGTTTACCCAGGAAGGCCTCACTGGAGTCTCGAGATGTTTCTCCTGGCGGATCCTGCCAAGTTAAGCAGGAGGGGGGCTATGTCACTACGCGTCATCCCAACGGAGTAATTTTCAGGTACATATTTCTCAGCATTGGGATGTTTGGCTGACACCAGTTACACTTTGACGCATAGGTTTTCACGACCAATATTATCCAAGAGTTTTTTTGTTGTTATATCGCGTAAATATAAATGTGTCGTTAAACCCGCCACCATCTGACACGGCCCATATGTATGGTTTGTCATGTAAAACAAAACATGCCTTGTTGGAGAATTGTAAATATTGTGGGTTTACTCTCCAACACACCGGTGTGCTGAACAAACCTTACTAATTGGCTGTATCGGGTGGTGGCGGGTTTAATGACACATTTATATTTACGCGATCTAAGCCATGAAAAAATTCCCTCTGCTATGGACCGGGGTGGCTTGTGCTATTAAAGGAAACCGGAGAACTTGGAGGAGGAAACCCATTGCAGAACAGAACAGGGGGAGAGAAGATACAAACTCCACACAGGGGAAGGGTGTGCGAGTCTGAGTCTGGACTCGAACCTAGGTCCCCCCCGTCGACCCCAGTCGCGCTAGCACATTGCGGATGGCGTGCCGAATTAAGGCGGCCCGGAGTGTTCGCACACACCTCCATTTAGCACGGTTGGCTACGTACGGTGCGAAGGAAGTTCAACATACAAAAGACGAACATCCGCCGTACAGCTTGAGCAGACCGTTGGGGCAAATGCTGTTAGCGAGTAGCACTTATGAAGAGCCGGCCATGCCACACGAGGGGGTGGGTGGCCAACACCACGTCCTTTGCCTCCCCAGTGGTGATGTTTACACACCGCACCAGACACAGATTGGAGGCTGAGTCCACTTTGGGGAGGCACCAGGACCGGTTCAGATAATCGTCACTGGGTGTTGGCTGTGAGAGTGAATCGAACTCAGGTCTACGAGTATGTATATTTACGTATTTACATATACAGTGAGAGAAAAGTATTTGATCCCCTGCTGATTCTGTACGTTTGCCCACTGACAAAGAAAGTATCAGTTTATAATTTTAATGGTAGGTTTATTTGAACAGTGAGAGACAGAATAACAACAACAAAAAATCCAGAAAAACGTAGGTCAAAAATGTTATAAATTGATTTGCATTTTAATAAGGGAAATAAGCATTTGGCCCCCTCTCAATCAGAAAGATTTCTGGCTTCCAGGTGTCTTTTATACAGGTAACGAGCTGAGATTAGGAGCACACTCTTAAAGGGAGTGCTCCTAATCACTCTTAAAGGGAGTGCTCCTAATCTCAGCTTGTTACCTGTATAAAAGACACCTGTCCACAGAAGCAATCAATCAATCAGATTCCAAACTCTTCACCATGGCTAAGACCAAAGAGCTATCCAAAGATGTCAGCGACAAGATTACAGATCTACACAAGGCTGGAATGGGCTACAAGACCATTGCCAAGCAGCTTGGTGAGAAGGTGGCAACAGTTGGTGCGATTATTCGCAAATGGAAGAAACACAAAAGAACTGTCAATCTCCCTCGGCCTGGGGCTCCATGCAAGATCTCACCTCGTGGAGTTGCAATGATCATGAGAACGGTGAAGAATCAGCTCAGAACTACACGGGAGGATCTTGTCAATGATCTCAAGGCAGCTGGGACCATAGTCACCAAGAAAACAATTGGTAACACACTATGCCGTGAAGGACTGAAATCCTGCAGCGCGCGCAAGGTCCCCCTGCTCAAGAAAGCACATATACATGCCCGTCTGAAGTTTGCCAATGAACATCTGAATGATTCAGAGGACAACTGGGTGAAAATGTTGTGGTCAGATGAGACCAAAATGGAGCTCTTTGGCATCAACTCAACTCGCCGTGTTTGGAGGAGGAGGAATGCTGCCTATGACCCCAATAACACCATCCCCACCGTCAAACATGGAGGTGGAAACATGCTTTGGGGGTATTTTTCTGCGAAGGGGACAGGACAACTTCACCGCATCAAAGGGACGATGGACGGGGCCATGTACCGTCAAATCTTGGGTGAGAACCTCCTTCCCTCAGCCAGGGCATTGAAAATGGGTCCTGGATGGGTATTCCAGCATGACAATGACCCAAAACACACGGCCAAGGCAACAAAGGAGTGGCTCAAGAAGAAGCACATTAGGGTCCTGGAGTGGCCTAGCCAGTCTCCAGACCTTAATCCCATAGAAAATCTGTGGAGGGAGCTGAAGGTTCGAGTTGCCAAACGTCAGCCTCGAAACCTTAATGACTTGGAGAAGATCTGCAAAGAGGAGTGGGACAAAATCCCTCCTGAGATGTGTGCAAACCTGGTGGCCAACTACAAGAAACGTCTGACGTCTGTGATTGCCAACAAGGGTTTTGCCACCAAGTACTAAGTCATGTTTTGCAGAGGGGTAAAATACTTATTTCCCTCATTAAATGCAAATCAATTCATAACATTTTTGACATGCGTTTTTCTGGATTTTGTTGTTGTTATTCTGTCTCTCAATGTTCAAATAAACCTACCATTAAAATATAGCCTGATCATTTATTTGTCAGTGGGCAAATGTACAAAATCAGCAAGGGATCAAATACTTTTTTCCCTCACTGTATGTACATATACATACCTGTCATGATCATTAGTGAAAGGGAACGCAGGCGAATCACACTTCATCGCAAATGATGCAACACTATTATCTATTCATATTGGAGGCATAACCCATTACCAGGTACTGAGATTAAAGGAAGATGTAAGCCGAAAATCAAAGTGCTCTTATCTTGCAGATACGTATCTAGGCTGTGTCCCATGGGCTGTGCAACATGAGCTTGAATCTATGTTAATGACAAAACAACCATTTAATGTCATAGTTAGGAGTGTACACTCATTGAAATTACTGAAGCTATCACCCACACGTGCACTCTCTGAAGTGATGCCACAAACGTGCTCCCGATGGCAACTGTGTCAGACAGCTCAGGACATGCAGCCTGAGTAGGTATTTTTGGTTGTTTTTACCACTGAGGTACTGCACAGGACAAACAACACTTTGTGTTGCGCCAAAGGCATTTCCTATTTTGAGCTAAACATTGCAATATCGGTAGTCGCATGGATAGAATCTCAGAATCACTATATGGAGTGACTGGGCCCGGTCACAGAAATGTGAAATTTACGCCGATGCAGAAGAGTAACACCCAAAGCTCAGTTGAGTCTGGAACTATTTACATTTTTGCCATTATCAAAAACAGCACTTCCGAGATTAGAATTCAGATTTCTGTATGCCTGCTAGTGCTGCCGGTCTTTCCATGGTCGGTATAGAACGCGACACGCGACACTTTAGGGTTCAGACAATAACGGATCCTGCAGGTGTAGCATTTAAAACTAGCTTCAAAGCAACACCGCTATGTGCGTCAAACACACAAACCGAGCTCACCCGCCTCTGAATTAGCGCAGAATGCAAGCAAAGGCACACGACTGCGGGAAGGTGTGAAATTTTACGAACGCCCCGAAGCACGCTCGCTGTGTTGTAACGGGAGAAGCGGCGGAGATGTTTGCACGTTTGTGTGCACAATGCCCGCGGTGTCACGCCTCCGTTTCATTGTGCCAGCACGACAAAGATCCCCCGTGTAGCCTTAACAGACTGTTGGGGCAAGTGCTGTTAAGCGAGCACCTTTGAAGGCCGGCACGGTGGCACACGAGGGGATCGGGTGCTCAGCACCACGCCCGTCTCCTTTGTCTCCCCGGTGGCAATGTTTACGCACTGCACCAGGTACTCATTTGAGGCTGAGTCGACCTAGGGGAGGCCCAGGACCAGTTCAAGTAATCGTCACTGGTGTTGGCTGTGAGTGGTAATAGGTGCGTGGGTTCGTAGTGCAGCGTGCTAACTGCTACACTACCGCTCCCGGCAGGACGCACACACACGCCACACACACACCCGCCACACTCACACACGCCACACACACACACGCCACACACACACCCGCACGCCACACACACACAAACACAGGAATCTGATTAACTTCCCGTTTGAAGTTATTCTCCCAAAATGCTGCTGCATTTTAATTTGCTCTGGAGTGCCCTGCTCACTCTGGCTGACGATGGTAGACACGGCTCAGAAATGTTCTGCCACATCCCCAAAAAGGCTGTGCATTTACGTGGTCAAAAAGCATCTAAAGTGTATGCCGCCCAATTTAACTGCAATGATGCTGCGTCTGGCTCTACATTTATTACCAAGACCATATCATATTCCTGGTTCTTTCGGTAAAGTCACGTTGAAGGGAAACAATAAAATACGAAAATGTGAAAATATTTTTTTATTATTTATTATAAGCAATAAAATAACAAAAATAATGAATTAATAAAATCGAACAGAGGCATGCTTTATTTAATATTTTTATTATTCTATTATTTCCCTTCTACGTGGTGACTTTACCGAAACAACCAAGAATATCAATGCCTGCAGTCACGAAAGCTCTACATCAAAATTTAAGACCATATCAATTAAGTTTTATTCTGCGGGACTGTATTATCAGCCGAATCAGAATCTTTATTTAGACTGGAAAAATCCGTCTTGATTTGAAGCTTTCGTGACTGCAGGAATCCACACTCTTTGTGGTTCTTTCGGTAAAGTCACAATGAGCTATGCAGCTCTTTTTAACAAATGCCACACTCGATCATCCACGGATATATTTTGGGAGATGATGGTGCTTGCGACTGTACTTTGACCTTCCAATTGCCATGACAATTAAAATAGACGCTGAATATTGTCTCAACACTTCACTTTTTTACAGATAAATTTACATTTTACAATGTATTCTTGGATTATTTAAGTTAATAATCATAATCATCATCACCCAATCATGTTAGCTGCTGCCCTTTATATAATAGGGCACATTATTAAGTGATTTCACACCTGTAATTATATTCCCAGGCCACCCTTGCCAAAGACGTGTAACTCAATGAACTCATGTAGAAATACAAAAAAAATTATATTAAAACAAAAAACAATCACGACGTTTCGATCACAACGCAAGCGATCTTCATCAGGTGTCAAGAACAAATCACAGAGATGAATACAACAAAAAGATGAGAGACGAGAATTCAACAAACCTGAAAAAAAAACACTATGTGAAGCACATCCAGTCAGGCCAACAACACAGTTAGACACTTCCTGGTGGACCACGAATTTCAGAAGAGTGTTAAATTTCGTGTTCAACCTTTGGATTGCACATACCAGCATAGATAGAATGAAAAATACGAAGTACACGGTCAGTAGAAATACATATACAAGTCCACCAAGAGGTAAGGAGGGAGGAAAGACGGACAGGGAGGCAGAGAGAGAGAGGGGGGGGATGAACAGAAGCTTAAATAGGAAATACGGTTGGAGGGAGGGAGGGGCCAGAGCGAGAGCGGCTGCTCAAACACGCACATCTTACACATACAAAACGGCAGCTCAAAAAAGGACCACCTCTTGTAAATACAAAACAGCAGCTCAAAAAATTACCACCTCTTGTAAATACAAAACGGCAGCTCAAAAAAGGGCACATCTTACACATAATTACAACGGTAGAAGTGTGATAATAAAGTATTAAAGCTTTCGTGACTGCATAAAATTACTCATTGTTTTTTTTCGGTAAAGTCACGTATGTATTATCACACTTCTACGGGGAAGTTACCGTTGTAATTATGTGTAAGATGTGCCCTTTTTTGAGCTGCCGTTTTGTATTTACAAGAGGTGGTCCTTTTTTGAGCTGCCGTTTTGTATGTGTAAGATATGCGTGTTTGAGCTGCCGCTCTTGCTCTGGCCCCTCCCCCCTCCAACCGTATTTCCTATTTAAGCTTCTGTTCATCCCTCCGCCCCCCCTCTCTATCTGCCTCCCTGTCCGTCTTTCCTCCCTCCTTACCTCTTGGTGGACTTGTATATGTATTTCTACTAACCGTGTACCTCGTATTTTTCATTCTATCTATGCTGGTATGTGCAATCAAAAGGTTGAACACGAAATTTAACACTTCTGAAATTCGTGGTCTGCCAGGAAGTGTCTGTGTTGTTGGCCTGACTGGATGTGCTTCACATAACGTTTTTTCAGGTTTGTTGAATTCTCGTCTCTCATCTTTTTGTTGTATTTACCTCTGTGATTTGTTCTTGACACCTGATGAAGATCGCTTGCGTTGTGATCGAAACGTCGTGATTGTTTTTTTGTTTTAATATAATTTTATTGTATTTCTACATACGTGACTTTACCGAAAAAACCAATGAGTCAATGAACTCAGTTTAACACGTAGGCTTTCACGACCAATATTATCCATAAGAGGTGTTTTGGTTTAGAGCCCGTAAATGTGTCATTAAACCAGCCACAGCCAATTAGTAAGGTTTGTCACGTAAACAAAACATGCCAAAACAAAACATGTTGTGGGTTTACTCTCCAACACACCGGTGTGCTGTACTAGTAACGAATTGCCACATTTTGTTTTCATGACAAACCTTACTAATTGGCTGGGCCGAGTGGTGGCGGGTTGAACGACACATTCATATTAACGTGATCTATCCCCCCAAAAACCCTCTTCTATGGATAACTTAATTAACTCTTAGTAAGGTGATTTAAAGGCTTCTAGATATACATATTCGATTGCTTATCATATTTACTCGTTTGTGTATTTTCGTTTTAAGATACGTGTTAGTCTCTGTCCAACCTAATTAACACGATGTGCAATGAGATTTGATTCGCTGGAGCGTATGCAAATACAGTTCTTGCACTTAAAATTAAGTGGATTCATTAATATGAAACAGATTTGGGATTATGTGCCTCATATTTTAGTGTATTGTAATAACTGCACATCCTAACGTCTCAATTTCAAAATCCCTCAAAGCGTGAAATCTCTATTACTGAAAAAAAAGAGGATTTTGGTCTTAAAAGGATGTTGGTATGGGCACGTTTTAAATAAGAAATTCAAATGTCCGTTACAAACAGAACGTCTGAGAAAATCATCGTGCTGAGAGAGAAATTACGTGCCGAACAATGGTATTGAAAATAGGGAAGACACCGAGCTCAAGATTTGAAAAATATTTCGATTAACTTGGAATTTGCAAGCCAGTGAAATGCGATTGCAAATTAAATTCATAAAACAAGAAATATCCTCTTAAAATTACGGAAATAACAGTGATGACAATTATAAGACTAATATCAAAACTTATTCTTATATTTTGGTACTGGCAAAGGATGTCTCATGATGTAGATGATTGACCCCGAGCCCTCATTACTTTGATAGTGCATTGTCTTTGAGCTGTATGCCTTTTGTCGTCCTCTGGTCTAGCACCCTTTGAGATGAGGCTCAAAAGAAAGCTGTCTCTGGTGTGGACCAATCAGTTTCAAGGACAATGCATAAATATATAAAATATTTTTTATTATTTAAAAAAATAATATAAAATATTTGTATTATTTTATTGTTTCCCTTCTACGTGACTTTACCGAAAGAACCAAGAATATGAATCCCTGCAGTCACGAAAGCTTTGAATCAAAATGCATATATTATCAGTGTTTTTTTATTTGCATTCTGATCACAAGTATTGTGGTTAATGCAGACGTGATTCCTCGTAAAAAGGTTTCAGTTTTGTCGCCAGAAAAAAGGGGAGAGACCTGTTCTTATATTTTTGGTACTGGCAATGGAGGTCTCATGATAAAGTGATGACAATTGTTTATAGGGTTTTTCTTTTGTCCAAACAAGCCCCCAAAGCCTTTCAAGACTATTTTGACGAGGATTTCTCCTTCTCGACTATATGTTCGACCTGCCCCTCGTGTCGATCACGTTGGCTGCAGGGTGGCACAGTGATCACACTCGTGGCCACACAACAACAAGGGCCTCAATCTCGACTTAAAGCTTTCCTGACTGCAGGAATTCATACTCTTTGGGTCTTTTGGCAAAGTCGCATGGATAGAATTTTTTTAAAAAAATAATAATAACAAGTAACAAAAATCACGACGTTTCGATCGCAACACGATCAATCGTCTTCAGGTGAAAAAATACAGCAGGCGTCACTTTAGCGAAAGACCCAAAGATTAAGAAGGTCAGAGGTTCGATTTCCGACTCGGGTGACTCTCTCTCTCTCTCTGTTGCGTTGGTTGGTTTCTCCCACTTTCCTGCATGGGTTTCCTCCACATTTTTCGGTTGCCTCCCATGGATAAAAATAAATACATAAAGAAAGATTATAAATGGTATTGGCCAACACATCCCAATGCTGAAAATTAATGAAAATTTACACCATTGCAACATCTTCCCTGACAGGGCACTCTTGAAAAAGGGTACTGAGACTCAGTGAGGTTTTACTTGGTAAACATTTTTTTAAAGTAATAATACAATCACAATAGTACATGTGCTAGGAAACCAGAGTGCTTGGATAAATGACAATAACAGAACTGTAATGAATCTCCACCACCTCCTCCGAAAACCCAGCAAACTTGATGAATTATCAAAATTCACAGCAAAGATACCATAATTGATTGTTTGTATACATCAAGTGAATGTAGCAGCCACTAATATTACATATAACACGCTACATGTGTTGTGTGTCTAACTAACTACACGGAGACGACTTCTGGAGGCAACGCGTTTATTTCAACAACTCTACGAACAGCGACTGTAACACGAATGGGTACGGCCCCTTCAACCCGATAGCCTAAGGGAGGTACAGCCGCCTCCTTTCTAGTGTGTCCTACACACCCCGGGCTACTCTACACCCAGGTCCCTTGCCACGGCCGCTAAGGGAGACTAGACCGACCCGTGCCTGCCAGGGTACGGGTCCCACTACTGGTCCACTACAACCCGGCACTGACAAGAGGCTCGGTTGAGGGTCCCAGGGTGCTGGTCCCACCACCGGTCCACTACAACCCGGCTCTGACAAGAGCCTCGCTTGAGGATCCCCGGGTGCTGGTCCAGTCTTCAGGTCTTGGACCTCTTCATGCTTGAGTTGGTGAACACTGCTGGACCCGTTTAGAGGACCGGCTTTTTATCCCCAGGTCGGGGATTATCCCTCCCCTAATGACCCCCCCTTCAGCACCTTCTGGAAGGTCTTAATGGGCCTTAAATCCTAAAGGGTCTTAAAATCGGTGGGCAGTCTCTATCCCCCCCCCCAGCCCCCAGCCCTTGGGGGTCTGGGGTGTCAACCTCCGGTCACAGGCCACCCGAGGGGGGGTTTTACCCCGTGACCGTGGTGGCAAGGAAAAGCGACTTACAGCGCCTTGTTATGGCGCAACATATGCATTAAATAACAATGATTTTTGCACGTACGATTTGAGACGTGTATCGTTAGCTTAATGATCGACATTAATCGATCAATCGTGACATCTCTTGTTAAATGCCATACAGACGGGTAAAACTCCTATTTGCTGTACTCTCTTCTGCGGGCGTAACCTTGTCGCCCTGCCCATGGGCTTCCGCAGCATTTGACGACTCCATCTCCCGTGCAATCCGTACAAACCCCGACCAACGAGACGCCGAGCTACAGGAGTGAATCTCACCGCAGGTGGCTACTTGTCTGCACTCGTTTTTGGGAAATCGTGCACGCCGCGCAACGCGTGCGAGCGACTGGCCGCGTGTAATCATCAAAGGGAATGCACGAGCCCCTCCTGACAGACACAAGGCCGAGGCCCAAGCGTTGTAGTTTTAGAAACGTGGCAGTAGGGAAAATTTCGATTTAAAGCTTTCGTGACTGCAGGGATTCATATTCTTGGTTCTTTCGCCAAAGTGACGTATAAGGGAAACAATAAAATTATAAAAATATAAGACAATAATATTCTCACGACGTTTCGACTGCAACACATGCAATCATCATCAGGTGTGAAAACCACAAGAAAATTTGAAAAAAGTGGCGGTTTTTTAACATTAGCACCACGGAGAGCGATTTGACAGTTTGTTCAGATGGACGAGTCCATCTACGTTCGGAAAAGAGGAGGGGGGAGACGAAAAATAATAGATGCGGTCTGAAAGCCACCGTAAGTGTGATCAATCAATTAAGATCCGACATGGTGTATCAAATCCTTTCAATGATTGCTAAGCCAGAATCCATCTTCTCGGTTGAAATTGTCTCTGTGTTTGTATATGTGGATGGCCACATGAACGAATCTCTCATGGTAGCCGGATGGCTTGCAAAGAACCTCTGTCTTGGAGAAGTCAATGTCATGTGAACCTACTGAATCATGGCAGTAGGGAGTTTAGCACTTACCGCTGCAAATGAAATGTGTGATCCCGCATCAGTATGTTCCCACATGTTTCTGCAATTTTTATTTCTATATGAAAAAATAAAATCCACGATACTTTTTCACAACAGCTGGCAGAACCCATCCAAAGGTAAACATTGCATACACTTTTCACATTGTTTTACCTGATATTGAATTCATAATAAATTTGCAAAGCTCGTGACAAGCCCTCGTTATTTTTAAGGTGCAATCATTATCATATATCTGCCGAAACCGAACAAACTTTCTTCCAAGGTCATGACCTCGGGGTCATGGGACCGCTAACAAGTTCAAAAATGCAATATATCATGGTTAATTACAGGAAAAGTGACCCCGTGATTACAAAACCAATTATCGCTAATAAATGTGACAAGTACATAACAATCAGTTAATTATACTCTTTGGTTCTTTCGGTAATTTTCATTTTATACCTACGTGACTTTACCGAAAGAACCAAAGAGTATGGATTACTGCAGTCACAAAAGCTTCAAATCAATCAGTTAATTACCAAGCTGCTAAATTATAATAGTACAAAACGTTTACAATTAATGTTGCAACTGGCGCACGCTTTCCAAATTGATGAATACCTCAACCTTCACACCGACGCAGTCCACGCAAGCCTAGTGGCCACACCTCTTAGCATGCGCGCAATGTACGTTGCGAAATAATGAGCAGTGATTAACGGCACCACGAACACCAGCAATTGTATACTTATACGGCAATGAATAAATGAACGCAGAGCTAAGGGTTGGAGCTACACAATTACGCAGCCATTACCTGTGAGGCTCCCACACGCCCGCCAAGCTAACACGTGGCCGCAACAACGTTCAGCAGGCAGTTACCTCCTCCCCCACCCACCCGACCCGCAAAACACGCGCGTGATAATTACTCAGCAGCCACAACCGCGACGAGTGGCCCTCGCATTTTACCAATCACGCGGAAATCGCGGGCCCGTTAGCGAGGCGTTAGAAGAACGCACCGCAAACCCGCCAATCCGTCATACGTTGATCTGGCGAGGCTACTTGCCGAGCCGGTGTCCCGCCGCCCCTACTCGCGTTCGAACCAATGAACGAACGCACTTTTTGCTTCCAAGACGCACCGGCTGAAGCGTTCACGCGGCCCGACGCCTTACAGCGCTCCGGCTGCCATGCCGAGTTTAGGCCCGGTGGCGGGGCACCCACGCACTTTGGGAGTCAGCGTCGCCTCCCGCCATGGCCGCTGTGCCGATAGAACACCACACGGCTTTCAGAGATGTCGTCTCGGAGGAGGCACCAACTTTTGAAGATGTTGGGTCATTGTGGCCGCCAGTGTCCGTGGGAGTCCCCTCTAACCAAGATGCCCCTGCGTCACGGTTAGGGTCTCGTTCGCATGGGGGGGGGGGGCAGCTGCAGAACGACCTTTCCTTTCTGGCATTCCTGCTGCTCGCTTCCCGCATCTTCGCCACGGTGGCAAGATGTTGTCATCCTCGCCTAGTATGCAGGATGTCGTGGGTTTGATCCCGCCCCTGCTGCATGTATGTTTGTAGTTTGCTTGTCTCTGTTCCTGTGGTCGCATGGATTTTTTTCTTCTCCGGGTTCTCCGGTTTTCCCTCCACACTTACAATCATGCGTTTAGATTATTTGGCTGATATAAATTTCCACATGATAAGTCACTTGGTCGAGCGAACATTTGTGGCCAGGTCGCGTCTGAAAAAGAGCCATATAGCACAGTGGGTCTTACCTGGTAAAATAAAAATAGTAAAAAAAAATAGTATTTACTTACCTTTCCTATGCTTTGTAATCCTATCTTTTTTTATATTGTTTATTGTTGTAACTTTCTGACCCGCCCCTTCTGGACATCTGCTAAAAAGAGCTTCATAGCTCATCGGATTTCACCAGCATAATTGAAGACTCCCATTCAGATCAATGAATGCAGCTTCCGTGTAATGCACTGCAACAGGACCACGACAGGAGAGCTTGTGAATGATGCATAAAATGAGCATCGCCACTGCCAATCGTTATCAGCCGCAGTGTGTGGGAGTATCCGACAACATCCACATGCTTGTGCAGAGCTACGAGGCAACTTGGCCGAGGGCCACGGACGTTTAAATCCGTGCCAAGCAGTCGGGAGGGGACGGTAAAAAAAATAATCTAGAAATGTAGAAATGGCATGCGAGCATTTATCCGCATTTGCCTTAGGTTTCTGGCAAAGGACTGTTCTAAAAAGCGAAGCACTTTTCTTACATGTGCACGCGCATGTCTGTATGTTGCACTTCTTTTGCACCATACATAGCCAACCATACTGTATCGGAGGTAGCTGTTACGAACCACATGTCGCATGCACTGAAGTCGTTTTTAAATTTCTTTGTGGTGTGCCATGGTTTCAAATTGGTAGATTTTGTAACTAAATGCAAGTAAACCTGATGCCAACTGGCTTGTACACCCATAGGGCATGTGACATGCCCAGTATTAGAAGTCATCAGAGGGGTCTGCTTAAGGAGGGAACATAATGGCACTTAACGACTGACATGCCAAAAGTGAAACACATTCCTGCGGAGGGAGCTGGTAGGAACGTTGGGTTGCTCGGTCAATGGCCAGGGTCAACGGCGGCACCACCACGTGGTGTATTCCGCAAATATGCCCGACTGTGAGGGCGAGCACAAGCCGGCGTGAGTAGGTTAAACGTTGAGTTTTATAAGGGCACCACGGGGTGACCAGCCCCTCCCCACCCAGCCCCACCCCTCCCACCCCCCACCCTCCCCACCCAGCCCCTCCCCACTCTCCCCACCCAGCCCCTCCGCACCTTCCCCTCCCCACCCAGCCCCACCCTCCTCACCCAGCTCCTCCCCACCCTCCCCACCCAGCCCCACCCTCCCCACCCAGCCCCTCCCCACCCTCCCCTCTCCACCCAGCCCCACCCCTCCCATTTTTGGATGCACGACGGATGGACGGACACAATAATCCCCTGTGGGCTGGTGTAACCAGGAGGTTCCTACCAGTATAAAGCAGCTTCTTGTGAGCGGCGAGACGATTGTAACTTTGTTACCAACAATGGCACAACAGAATAAAATACCACACGTATTTTCACTTTTGAAAAAATATTTTTTTTACTTGGACCAACGAAGCCGTGTACAGATGCACTGAGTGACTGTTAAACAGTGAACTACTTTGTGCAAGATACGAGAGAGAGAGCCATGGTGTTGGCTAAGAAATGGTTATTGGAAGAAGATCAGAAGCAGCTCTCCGATGTGACCCTCGGGGGCAGTGGTGAAATGAATTGATTGGCGGTAGCCCGGGTCACCGCAAAATATTGGTGGGCCGGGCATAGTTTTACGTTTTTTTTTTTTCTGGGAGCATCGCTGGTACTACACTGTCCTGCCGGAGGACGATGCTGAGAGCGATGATGACGACGATGTCGATCCCGCCAGTACGACCGTGACCGCCGGCCGTAGCAAGAGAGCGCCTGGTGCGCCATTGCCTCCAAGTGGTCTCGCTCCCAAAGACAAGGGGGGTGGCCGCCCCCGTAAGAAGCAGAACGTGCTGGGGAATGACCAGACCAGCATCCTGATGTACTTTCACAACAAGCAATAAACAGCCGTTGCCACGCACAAATCCCCAGCAGCCCCCCTTTTTTATGGGTGTTTTGCGTGTATTTTTTATTTCCATATTTGGCGTTGCGTACCGGGCTCAGTGACATCTCCCGTCTTCATAGGCCTTCTGGTTTCGGAGTTATGGAGGTTTTGGCACCCCCGGGTCACCGCCAATCGATTCAAATCTCGACGTCATCTCAGTGCGGTGCCATCTCGCCTGACACGACGTGTGATCATCATAATAATAATCATTTACATGTATTTGTAAGGCGCCTTCCACTGATGCCTCAAGGCGCGTGTGATGACGCTGTGCGGACTGCGGAGAGGTTTCCAAAAGGGGGGCCCACACGCATTCCTTCACGGCGCACCGCACGACACGGACCGACCGCGCGATTGGAACACAACCGGTGGTGAAGAAAAAAAAAAACCACACACGCACAAAAAGACAAACTGCGCGAGGGCATCGCAGCACAATGCACAAGTCGCACAATGCCGGACGCGCTCGGCGTGCTCGTCGCGGCCTTTAGAGAGCGGAGTTTGACACGGTCGCGGAAGACGAGCGCACAATGGCCTCCCGCTCGAGAGCAATGTGCAAAGGCCCTCATCAGGGCCCACGGGCACCCAAAGGCCAGCCTTTATTGCTGAATGTTTGCGAGTTATAAAATCGATACGTAGCTGCGCAGGGCGCAGGTGTCCGTTCCCTTGTGGAAATTTTATTGTTTAAAAAAAGAATACATGCTGTGCGTTCTACCCCCCCCCACCACCCCGGCCCCCTCCCCTTCTTTGGCTGCATGACCTTCATTATCAACCTGTTGGGAGGTTTTGGTTTTTTTTATTTTCCTGTTTTCGAATTGTTTTGGGATTGTTACTGAAGGGCGCCCGCCCCCCCCCCTCCCACCTTTGTCGCACACAGCAGCTGCGCTAAGGTCGGTATCATTCTCGCTGCATCGCAGAGCTTTAAACAAACCGGTAAACGTTCTAATAAATGCAATTAAAAGTTAACAATTGCACTCAACACATCCGACTGAATGTGGCCAGCCTCCAAGAAGCTTTTTACAGGTAAACATGCACCTAATAGCATGCACTCAAATACAGTCATTTAACATCAAATATTAACAATACCTAATCTATTTATGGCACCTTTTTTTTAAAAAACAATGCCTTTTTTGTGTAAAAGTTTAGCCGTACAACGTAAGTCGAAAATGGCCTAGCCAACCCAGGAGTCTTAAAGAATGGTGATAATTTAGCAGAACAGAGCAATTTACAGTACCGTACTGTTTAAACTATATACTGTATGTATTTATTAATTACAATACTGTATTGCACAGTAAAATGTAAAGTAAAAAAACAAGGTAAATTCTTAGCCTACCTATATGAACTGCAATTTCATAGAAAGTTTTTTTCAGGAAACAATCCTATCTGCTATAAAAACTCTTAACATGCACTGAACGTATGTATCGTATCGTGGTAACGCTAAAATGAAATCGCTAAAGCTACGTATCATACATGCATTGAACGTATCGTAACGTATCATATTCTACTGTACTCACCAAGATTCTGTCCGTCGTCTGCATACTTGAACGATCTTAGGTTGTTGATGGCTACATTAACTTAGTTGTCGGAAGAGGAGGATGGCGATGATAAAGTTACAGTATCGTACCTCGTACGCTGCTGCGTTTGCCTGCCGCGAGAAATTAAAAATATTTGACAATTTTGTTGTATCGCTATCGCCATCGTAAGATCGAAATATCGTAAGTCGGGGACCATCGTAAGTCGGGGACCATCGCAAGTCGGGGACTACCTGTAGTCCCGATGATAGCTTTCATGGGGAACAATTACTCGGGATGCTCAATAATACATTGAATGAGAGTGGAGGTGATGATGGGGGGGGGGTAGCTTTCATCCAACAAAAATAAATATATATTCTGCAATAAAGAAAGGGCCCTTCATTAATGTTCCTTCGAGGCAGACTTGTCGATTACAGACTTCTGTTGCTCATTTTCATTGGCGAGCAATGACGTGGGGAACACACAAAAAACGATTTTAAATATAAGGGGTTCATCTGCGCTAAACAAACAACAAAACAAGAATAATAATTTATTCGCCTCTTCAGGTCACACCTGTTCGACAAACAGTCCGACGTTTCGTCTCGCGTGCTGGGAGCTTCTGCTGGGAGCTTCATCAGGGAACTGAAAAAAAAACTGCTCGCTTCCTCCCACGATACATACGGTGTTACCGGGTGCTGCCGGTTGTTGCCATTTCATGCCGGTGTTTGGCTCATCGCTCGTGCATACCGGGGGGATCGGAGTACCCAGAGACAGCTCATCACTCGTGCATACGAGGAGGAGACTGGGGTACTTGGGAGACAGAGAGAGCTTATGAAACGGAGGGGGTTTCAAACGGCCCAGCCACGCTCGATGAACCCAACTGCTTCTACCCACGGCAGCAACGTCGAGCCCGCGGTCTCTCGCCCCTAACGTCGTCCCGTCGCGGCGGCGACGCGGCGGCGGGCAGTCATTCGTGAATCGCTGAAGAAGAGATCGTGCCCCCCCCCCGCCCGCCCCCCCCTTGACTGTCGCCGGGGGGGGGGGGGGCGGGGGGGGGGGAGCCTTCCAAAAAAGTCAGAGCGGACGCAGAGGAGCGACAGATAAACAACCGATCAGTCACTCGTAAAACAAAACAAAAAAAACGCCGGAGCCAGAGGGGCTCCGGCGTTCGGGTCGTTTTGCACAATCTGCCGCGGTTTCTTTTTCGGGTCGGGGAGCCCTCCAAGCAGGGTAAGGGGGGGGTTGCCGACTCGAGCAGCTACGCACCGATTTCGGACTGAGTTGACCTCGCAGTTTCGGCTCGTGTGCGCCCCGTGCGGTACAAAGACAACCAGAGGAGTCGGGCAAAGTGTCCCCCCCCCCGAGCAATCTCATTTCATACGTGCATTTAGTGCGCTGCGACATTCTCGCAGCACACAAAGGAGATGTGTTGACGCGCTGTAAGTTTTGCGGAACGTGCCTGTCTTGCGTGGACTGCGGAGGCTGGCTTTGGGGGGAGGCGGGGCGCACAGTGACCAAGTGCACTGGTGAGCGCGCACTACGCTACAAACCGGGGTTCGATTCCCCGTCAAATGACGAGTGATAGCTCAACAAGTCTTGTGCTCCACCTTCACGAACCAGCACTGGCCAGCGGTAGCGGCGACCTTATTGGAAGCTGCCATCCCAGTTTTCCCATTGGAGGGAAAGGGCGACCACATTTTTCCAGATTTCAGCAACCACGTGTGGTTTTTTTTCACGAAATAAAATGTTGCGGCAACTATTTCCGGCGACGATTGCCGGCAGCAATTGCCCTACTATTTCCATCGCATCCTGCGTGGCCTTTCGAAGTGCTGTAACAGTCGTTGCGTTGTATTCCTTCAGGTGATGCCCTGTTGAAGCCATAACTTTTGAAGTCCAGCCGCTGCCTGCTTGACCACATCACGGAAACTCTGCCTCCCTTGCTGGTGCTGAGCCTCGTCAACCAAGACTGACTCAACGCGGTAAGAATGGGCACCCGCCAGCATACACCCTTTATAAACTAAACAACTTTTATTTTACCAGGTAAGGCCCACCGAGCTGTATAGCTCTTGTTCAGACGCGACCTGGCCATAAATGATAGCTTAGCAAAGTGGCCTATCACGTGGAAACTTACAGCAGACAAATACTCTCAATGCATGTTTCTAAATGTGGAGGGAAAAACTGGAGGACCCAGAGAATAATCCACACGACCACGGGGAAAACATGCAAACTTCTAACGTACAGGCGTCAGGGGTTGGGATCGAGCCCATGAACCTCCGGTATACCATGCGAGGTAGGTGACGTCTCTCGCCACTGTGGCGCCTGTATTGTCAAATAACCCCATCTTGTGACCGACATGGCTTGAGAAAACCATCATCCAGCAGTGGACTGACAATTCGCACCTTATTCTGCTTCTCAGTATTAATTTAATACACGTACAGATCTGTGTAAACGGAAAGCCAGCCGTGGGACTGCAAGCCAAAGTGGGACTTGAACAAATGTATTGAAAGATCCCCAATGCCACGTTGTTTCCAGGATATGTCATCAATCATAATTCACAGGTAAGCTTGCTGCAAGGCAACACCAGGCATTGCTTGTGATGGTGATGTTGATAGAATTGTTACAATAATTATCCAACAGCATAACATTGTCTTCATCATCCCAAGGCCACCTTCGCTGCCACCTCTCATGATCGAGAGATATAATAATAACACACCTTACTCTGGTTCTTTCGGTAAAGTCACGTAGGTATAAAATAAAATAAATGAAACCACGACGTTCCGGGCGCAACACAAGCGTCCGTCATCAGGTGGGACAACCACAGCAAGAAACAATTGCTGAAGTGGGCAAAAGGGGCTGCCGTGACACACCTAGCAGTGGCCACACGAGCCTATTGCATCGCTCCGTCTCCTCCTTGGACGTATGCTCTCGTCGTCCCGACTACATCCATGATTACGTTGCCACGTTACCTATATTCATCTGTGCGGGGGGTACAGTTTGCAATCAGTATAAATTATGATTATTCTTTCGCCGCACAAAGGTGCCTTAATGAGGACGTGATTAGCTCGGCCATGGGGTATGGGTGGAAGCTCTGGCCACAGAGCTGCCCATCTGTTGGGGTCGTTACCAGCGCTGCCGCGGTTGCTGCAGCCTCCATTCTCTCACCCACCCCTCCCCCTCTTTCCACCGCTCATTTTGTTCCATCCCCGTGCATTCCCACGCGAGCGGGCAGCGCGGACGAACAGGGGCCGCGTGCATTAATTCTAAAAGTGCACGCCAAGCTCATACGCTCATTTATTCATTCGCCTGCTTGTCGCCGGTAGTGGTTGTTGCGGACGGCCCCAGGGCCTAGTGGTTTGAGCCTCGCAACAGGAATGTTGCGAGTCCGAAACTCGGTCGGGGGTTGGCTCAGCCTATTAAACCTCCAGGGTTAGCGATGACCAATAGGTGGGAAGTCGACAGGACGAACCCGGTGCACAGTTATCTCATTGCGCCACCGCTGCTTTCTACAATATGGCCACCATTTTCCAGTCGCTTCGAGTCGGTGGTCTTAAAGCAAGGCTGTGCGCATTTTACTCCACGGGCAATTCTAACTGCACGTGCAATGCACGCAGCCTTGTCTGTACAATTCAAACGAGGCTGGGTGCATTATACCCTCGGCGTGGTGAAGTCACGAGACAATGTCAGGAATGATGATGACGACGGGGGGACGGATTCTTTGGTCGCAATCGAGCCTTTTGTCGTCTTATTTTGTTTGCAGCCTGCACTCAACTCTTCCTGTCCGACGACCTTCTCGTCGTCACGAAAAAAACGTGAACATTTGATTGAAGTGAACGACGATAATCCTTGCAAAAAAACCCAGCAATTTGGTGGCTATAGCTAACGCTGCACCCGTCCGCACGCGATGCAGAGATGAAAGTGAGGTACCATGGATAGGGCGGCGGGGATTCGTCAGGTGGCAGGGCCAGTCCCAAAGGGACCGGCTCTCACACAGCCTTCTCGGCGCACGTTCATGGCCCGTTGCCGGGAATTTATAATGCTACGAGATGCAAAGTCGAGTCCCGGGGACGGTGGGCCGTTGATGGAGCAAACAACTGGAACGAGGTCAACGACGATCTGCTTTGCAGAAATAAAACTATCGCTATGACGATGTCGATTTTTCAGGGTGGAGATGGACGCCACCCGGATATACCTTTTTCGAGCATTGCGATGCGCTCACTTTTTTGCCGTCTGTATATGTGCATGGCGTTGTATTGTGAACGTGGGCACACATAAGTAATAACGAACCTGTGATGGTAACCTGGGGGGGGAGGGGGTGGGGGGGGTATTGTATCATGGCAGGGAGTGGCCTCGGAAGATGGTACCGCAGCACTACTTCTGGGGTTCTTGTCAAAAAAATAAGCGTCTTGTTTTATTTACCCAATATTAGCCAGGACGTTGTAAATGCTTCTAAAATAGTACATTTCAATGGGTATTGTAATATTGGCATCGTAGAATTGTTGTTCACAAAGGTTAAACCTGGAGGTAAATTTTAAAGAAATTGTCTCGGCTGATTGTGGAGAACTGCCAAATACCGTGTTCGATAATGTTTTCCTGAAATAATTTGTGACTGGCCTAAGAAAGTCAATCTCACTAAAATAAAGTAAACTGTTGTATTTACCAGGCAAAGCCCACTGAGCTCTTAACTCTTTTTCAGAGGCGACTTGGCCACACATCAAAGTTGCTTATCACATGTGGGGATGTATAGAAGCCAAATCATCTAAATGTGGAGGGCAATACCGGAGGACTGAGAGAAAAATACACGCGACCACAAGTAGAGAGAACACGCGAAACTCCATATATACAGGCGTTCAGAGTCTGGATCTAATCCACGCGGCTCCTGCGTACTGGGCGAGGGTGATAACCATCTCAATACACGTGAGACCCAAAGGTCTGCCTGGACTCAAACTCGGTCCCTCTCAGCAGTGGCTCAGCACTCCGACATGCCCGTCATGAGCCCTCGAGCCAACTCTCTTCATTTGCCGAGGGGGGGGACAAAAAAAAAACACAAGCGCCGCACCAATTTTCTCTCTGCCCAAGCGCTTTTCGAATGGCAGACCCAAACACAAGCCCGGACATTAATCCCAAAAGCCGCCTGCCACAATTACCCTCGGTGAGGGATCAAAGCGCGCGGCACATGGGCGGCTCCCGTGAAGCCGACACCCAACGGCATGGGGCGCGACGAAAGGATGACACGGACCAGTCTTGGGCGCCGGGATTCTGGATTGTAATGGGCAACAACAAAAAAAGCTCCCTCTCTACGAAAAACAAAAAAAAAACAACAATTCATATTGCGACGGCAGTTTTATTTATTTCGTTGATGGACGCTATCAGTCTGGCACCACCGGAACATTGGCCCTGGCATATCTTTGCAGGCAGCCTCAGGAGGGGCCCGTGGCAATTATGAGCCGTGGTAAAAAAAGGGGAAAAAAAAATTGCAGCTTGCCGTGGCGTCGGCAGATTGCACGGCAATAACCACGGCGCTTCCTCCCCACAAATTAGTTTTCTGGCTTGTTCTTCCATTTCTTTTCGGCTTTGTGTCACTGCAAGTTTCCTTCCCTCAAAACAAAAGCGTTTTTTTTTTGTTTAAACATTAAATAGTTTTATCGACTGCATTTTCGCGTTTTTGAATGCATTTCAGTTATAGTTGTTGCCGATGTAATGCCTGATATATTTTTTTGTAAGTTATGAACATAGCCTTCCAAACGTACTTTCACACAATTAATTGCAGTATCCAGTTTTGTAACGCGCCCTTTTCTTAGAAACAAATCAACCGCCTGAGTAACGCATTACAACGGTTACATAACTACATTTGAGATGAGGGGAATTACTTTCAGGTAGGGGAGTCGAACGAGCGCTCTCATCGCACAACTCCTACGCTAACAAGTCGTCACCAGGAATAATGGAGAAGCTCATGACCAAACGTTAACTCACTTGGCTTCTCGTTTTGCACTGTTACACGTAACAGCCTAGGTTTAATGTTTGTATGTTGAACTTCTTTCGCACCGTACGTAGCCGGCCGTGCTAATCGGAGGTGCGAGGGGGGAAGGACAACAAACGAAACAGAAAAAGCAGTTCTAAAGAAATGAGTTTTCAATCTAGATGATTTAGAAGTGCATAGCTCCAGTGGCTTCCTAATATCCAAAGGAAGAGCGTTCCAGATGGCCGCAGAAGCACATTTGAAAGCGCGCGATGCGGTGACCGTCTTTGTTCGATGACCAGCTAAAAGCCGCTGCGAGGATGGCCGGAGATTATGAGATAAATGAAGTAAAAAATAATCCCACACCGACACTAATCTGTAAAACAAAAAAAACACTTAACACATGTACCGTATCTATCCATGCACACACACACACATAAAGGAGAAAAATAGCATCTCCTATTTGGCTGACCACCTTTGTCTTCACAATGCTGATTTATGGATGGATGTTGAACTTTTTTCGCACCATACGTAGCCAACCGTGCTAATCAGAGGTGCGGGGGAAGGACATATTCGAGGAAAGGCCATGCCAAGTTCAGTTAACACTTCCCACTCTATGTGCATACCCAGATTGCCAAAGCAGGCGAACCACTACGCCACTCTTTCTACTCTGAGCTGTATAATCAAAAAGTCAGGCTCACCCATTCTCAAATAAGCTTTGGGCTGTGCTCAGCCCATGTTGGTGGCCAGTCGTGGAAAAAAAAAACATTCCTGTGACAGGGACCAGTCTCTCCAAAAGACAAGCACCATATTGCACGGTTTCCCAGGCGGTTGTTCATTCTACAGACCTTGGCAGGTATGATGATTATATGAATCAGACCAAGGGCAATAGGTCACAGCTGCTTTGAGAATCCAGGGGGACAAGTATAGAATGAAAAACATAGTAAGTCGCTAAAGGGATTTTACTTAAATATCGTTTCTAAATGCAGAGCGATATGGTGAGACTAGCCACTGGGCACAGGGAAAGAAACATTAAACCTCATCCTGCCAGCAGTACAATTGGGCAACATCCAATGCACAAAATGCATTTAATACTGCAGCATACAGACCGCGTGCATTGGAATGATGCCGGACTAAGTTGGCTCCCCGACGGGGATTTTAACTCAAAACTCTCCGAGTGCTCTGCCACAGCATGATCTCCATGGGCTCGCTGTCATTGACGTATCGTACACTTATTCGGCAACGAAGTAAGTGTTGGGAGGGATGCAACTGTAAAAACACAAGGCGGCATTATATCGAGGGAGATTAATAAAGGCTGGTTGTCCTTTGTAAATGTGCTACTGAGCTCAATGAGCCTTACCAGGTGAAATCATGTCTGAGTGTGTATACGGAGCGGAATCAAATTTATGTAATAAAGAGTTTAGCTCATGGAGCAGAGGTGAGGTGCGTCATGGGATTCATTCAGCAGTGTCTAGAGCGTGGTCGATGCTGCTGCTGATGATAATCAAGGGAGAGTTGCCCAGCCTATTACACTAAGGATCTCAAAACCCCACGTGTTAGGTATCATTTAGGTGTTATCAAATTACAATTATACACGCATTAATATTATTATTTTTTGGTGACATTACCTGCATGGTTATTGAATTAAAGTACTTTGGTATATCGTTGCTAATTCGACTTACTGTGGAATGATTATTATAATTATTATTACTATATTTGGTAATGAATTGCAAATAATATATTTTTGTGATTCATAAAATTATTTGCAATTATTTCACTTCTATTTGTAATTACTGAATAAATAATTATCACTGTAGTTTGCGAGTGCTCGTTTGATTTATCACAATATTATTTTGGATGACCTTGCAACGTCCCGGTGCTTTGCGATTCCAGCAGCAATAATAATAAAAAAATACAACGGTAAAGAATAAAACTTGAATGATGACTGCTATTAATCCATAAATGTGTAAACAGTAACCGTACACCGACGACAGAAAAAATGCTGTCAACTTCCGTTTTATGTCGACGTTAATGATGTTTGGCATCACTTTCCATCTTTGAAGCCTGTGTTTTATCAATTAACCTCTCGATGTACACAAGGGCATTTCCAAACAAACCGCATTCGGCTCTGCTCGTGTGTTTATAAACGGTGCTCTTACGGCACGTATTGGTTTTTTTTTGGGGGGGGGTTATTTTCCACAGCCGAATGGGTGGCAGTGGCTTCTTGCTCCGTGCCAACAAAGGCCGCAGAGGCTTTCAGTTGCCGACTGTGGCTAGCGGACCGGTGCTCACCACCGGTCCCCCTGGCCACCGTTGGGAACAATCCCTCTCTCCACAAGACGGCTCCCCCCCTTATCACCGCGGTCACTGGGACGCGAGGTCTAATGCTCGGGCCGCACGGCATCTCGGAGGCCGTCGTTTTTCACCCGCAGCCTGGTTTTTTTTTTAAAAAAAAAGCTAATTTGTGCACGATGAGAGGCATTCCTTCCAAATTTGTGCGGTGGCTTAGTAGAAAAAAATAATGAAGTGACCTGCAAATAACCCACCACCTTTTGTCGCTAATTGTTAATTCAGGGCCAATTTAATGGCATGCGGTTATAGTAAACCAATAAGTAAAAAAATGAGTTGTGTGTGTTTTTTAATAATCTCTTGCTAGTGAATGATTTTTGATAATTAATTCAGCTGGCGGAAAGTAATAAAGGGCACGACATTCACGTGAAACTCGGGACGCTTCTGAATTAGTTTTCTCCCTTTGCTGGCAACGAAACACACACACGCAAAAAAAATATAGGGCTGTTCATTCGTGCAATGATTTGCGTCAGAAATTAACCAAACGCAAAAACCCTTAGAAGGACAAATAATTATTAATAATCTTACGTTAATTTTTTCCTGTAAGACTAACATATTCGTGTGCTGTTTATTCCACTCTCCTACTTCACGTAAAACATGTGTTGAGACGCAAAGCAGCCCCACACATTAAAAAGAACAAAGTGTGCACTGTAACGTGTAACAGTGCAAACAATAATCCCAACGAAGATCGCGCGTATATCTGCTGGCAAGCGCATAATTAAGGCTGCTGTCGGGAACTTTCCGTGATCATTAGTCAACACTGTTAAAGAAAATAGTACTTTTTTTTGGTTTTAGTAAATCAACCTGGGGGAAGCTCAGAGCATTTTCAGATACCAAATCGCCCGCTGCTGTTGCGCAAGGTTACGCAATGAACGCACGTTGCTGAGATCGTACGGTAGTGGCATGTGACGCAGTGACGCGCGTTCGTTTACATTGACACCCACACACGATTCACCGGTCATTTTAATGAATATTGTTAAAGCAGTTAACCCACCTGTCGAACCAATAAATTATCGTGGTTCACGGTCATTATTCGATTTAAGAATCTGTTCTTTTTTTAACGATCCTGCGATTGGTAGCGCATCTTGTGAACCAGCTGCGCGCAACGTATGCAATTTTACGAATATTGATTCAAACGCACTGGATCCTATGTACTTATTGTGATCGTCATCAATCAATCAATGTCCTGTTACTGCGTTGCGAATATCAATTATTTAATGCATTAATTCGGACTCTTACGCTCACTGTACATGCATAAAAGAATGTTAAGGAGAGTATTGTATGTACAATTTATGCAAATGATGACAGTTATTTGGTAGAATAAATTCTCCCCCCTGTTCTTCAAAGGTTTCCCCTCTGTGTTCTCTCGTTTCTTCCCACAAGTGTAAACAAACAAACAAACAAAATCATGACATACAATGCAACTGGTATTGGGGCCAAACGCCGACCAATTACTCACTTTGCGATTACGTGTAGCAACATCACCCCATAATGAGAAAACTTTGCAAGATCCTCCTGCAAAAAAAAAAAACGACGCTCTCCTGGGCAAACAAGTGCCGTAGGAATAATAATACCAACACAGTCGTAGAGAGTTGCGAGTGCCTGAAGATCGAGTCTCAGGCTGCACTGACAGAAAACATGAAGAAAAACACAAAACAAGGAGGCGGGGGGGGGTGTGAGTGAACAAAACGAAAGGTCGCCGAGGCTGGTTGAGCGGCTGAGAATCAAGCAGCTGTAAATGTACACACCGACGGAGAGTGTTGCAAGGCATTGTGGGTTTTCTCATGATGCTTATGGGCTTACATTGAGACATCTCGGCTTCAGTGTGTGCATTAACTGATATAAAAAAGTACGCAAGGTACACAACGGGATCCCACTGCACAACTCGGCACGACGAGCGCCTCTTCGACGCGTTCTTATCGCACAGTTGCACTTAACGCGGCCCCTCCACCGCTAATAATGTGCATTGAGAAGGTGCCGTTGCCTTCCCGCGAAACGGTACAACTTACGCGTGTACACGTAAAACGCTAATAAGAGCTGGTAAATCGCACAGCGCTCCTTCGCTATAACGAGGCTCGTTAAAGCGTGGCGTCGGGCTACGATGGGCGAGAGTGTGTTACGAGTCCGCGTGCGCGTGCGTTTACTCACACGCGATCGAAGCACCGATCAGGGAGCGCGGTGACATTGTGGTTAGCACGGTATGGCTCCGCTCTCCGCTCGCCCACCTTGTACTTCCAACACAACGCGATCGTGCAATAACATTTACATTTAAATGGCACCCAAATGCAAACCACATCTCCAGAAATTTCGCGTGGGGGAAAAGTTGAAAACAAATGAGTTTTCAGGCTATGGTGTGGGCCTCCGTCACGTTAATATAGCTTCAAATGAGCAACCGGTGTGCTTGTCAATATAAGGAATGGGGGGAGACAAAGGTGGCCGGGTGTGAATGGTGGTGCAGGACACATTACTCCCTCGTGCGTTGCGCAGGTCAGATCTGGTGCTCGATATTAGTCACTGCTCCCTTTAGTACATCTTTTGTCTTTGTTTTCCAAGCGTGTATCGGTAGCATTGTGGTAAACACACTGCGCCACAAATCAAGAGAGCCAGGGCTCTATTCCGTCTCCCAAATTGCATCGGTGATTAATTTCTTCTTAAATAACCAGAGTAGTAGCAGACCAAGCGTCAACGGAGTCTTAAAACATTTTCAGGAGGTCTGTTTGGGATGTTTGGTCAATTATTTAGATTTAACGTTTATTGCATGCGGAAGAAAATAAGGTTATCGGAAGATAAAGCCACGCACACAAGGGGACAGCACTCAAAACTCCACAACAGAGGATGTTGAGTAAGTTTCCCGTAAATATAAACGTGTCATTAAACCCGCCATCACCCGACACAGCCAATCAGTAAGGTTTGTCACGTAGACAAAACGTGCCAATTAGTTACTAGTTCAGCACACCGGTGTGTTGGAGAGTAAACCCACAACATTTGAGTACGATGTTTTGCTGGTAATAACAAGCAGCCTCAGCAGGCGACATCCAGAATTGTGGAGAAATCCTCCCGTCGCGAAAGCGTATCTGTTAAACTCAAAACTCCACAAGGCAGGTCAGACACGCTCTGTATTGTTCCCGCACACGGATGTCCCACGAGTATGATGTCATCTGCAAGAGACACCAACCTTACCTTCAAAGAATAATCGTTAGCATCGTTTCAGATGATATAAGTCACAACGTAAATCAGCAGACAAAGACACCCCCTTCATTTATCTGTAACTTCAATAAAAAAAAACATTACTTGCGAGTGTATAAATTCGGCAGCTTTGATTCAACGCAAGCAAACAGGGCACCGGTTTCAACACACATCGTCTCATTAGCAGTGTCAGGCTTGCTTGAAGCGATGACGGTGAACTGCCAGATGCTATCGGCAAAGACCCTCCTGTTTAAGTTACGGATTCCTCATGTGCCACCTACACATCAAGCAAACCTGGCCTGGTGATCTTGTAGGTCAAGTCAGGCCAGGTCACCCTATGACGAGTGCTTAGCGCAGTGCGTCGATATCACAACTGGGCCATTGCAGTGCTAGCACCGGCTCCATCCTCTTGCGTCCCAGCGAACTCACTCAAGGGACGTTTTTGGCTCCTTATGCAAAAGCATTGATTTGCAGTGAAGCCATGAGGCAAATCACGTAGTAATATTATTATTACTACTACAAAGAACCATTATTGTAAACATGGTTATAATCTGTCTATTTAGTCTACATTTATATTTCGGGAAAAAAATTGGCAAATTGGAGGGCTTTAGCGATCAACACCATTTTGCTGAAGAGATAATAATAAAAATTTCCCCACTTTACCATTAGTGGTCACAACAAAGGGGACTGGTTCCAGAGTGTTGTAAATACAGTTAATGAGGGGGGGGGGCCTTTGACAACACCGCCACTTTACAAGAGTACTTACTCCCAGCCCATCAGGCTTTAAAAAGTCCAAGCGCACCACTTCCCCTAACCCAAGCTTTTTGAAACCTTGACAAACCGCGCTAATTGCGAGCCCACCACCGGCGCACGCGCCAACGCCAACGGGCCAGCGTTTGGCGTTGCGTCGTGCAATTAATGTGCAGGTTTTCCCCACCAGCCCCTACCCCTCCAACCCACAACCCCACCAAACCCCTCCCCCACCACCACCACCCCCGCCCTATAGAATCGCCGGCTCGCGGACGATAATTCTTCGCAACGAACGGGTGGCGCATCCCAACGCGCGCGTTTTCGCGCCGTGTGTCCACTGACGGAGCGAGCGTTTGTCGCTACGATCGATGCGCCCCGGGTAAACTGCCGCACGCGCGACACGTGGCGGCCGTGCACGACGAGCATCATCACGTCGCTCCCGATTCCGAAAAGACGTACGCCAACGCGGGCAATTTCTTTTGTTGTTATCGGTGCACTGCTTTCCCGGATGAGCGTCTCCCCGCGCAGCGCGGGCTACTCGACCATACTTGGCCACGCCGGGGCAGTGCGGGTTGGCGAAGGCGGGGGAAGCATAAATGTGGGAGCGGAATAGAATGCAGCGATGGATTTTAATGAATACTACTTCCACGAGCGTATCCAAATAACTTTGCGCTGCACGACTAGCGTGCCGGCACCGTGATGTGAGGTGTGCTTGGATTCCTCGTGCATCATTAAATGGAACAACTGAATTCTATGCTGCTGAGATCAATAACCATCCCCCACACGGTGATATTCAACAGGACGAGGAACAATCACCAAAGAGCCCACGCGTCAGAAGTAACTCCACGGACTTCCCTCCCCTCCAGTGAGCTGGAAGAGTCCGTCAAATCTCCGTGTCGCGGAGGCATCAATTATATTATTGCGCATTTTTGCATCAGGTTGTGTCTTGAGTTCACCGTGACATACGGATTATCAATGTGGACAGTGCCATGGAAAATGGAACAAGGGGCTGAAACGAAATTCGCAGAAGCGACGGGAGAACTGCTCGGAATTACGTGGGGCATAAATGTGACCACAGGGACCAGGGAATATGTGTGAGACTCGCAGAAACTCGTGGGTGGAGGTTGGGGTGGGGGGGCATGGGGGGGGGGCAATGCCCCCTCCCCCCACCCCGCCACCAAACTGGACACCTTTATGAATTTATTTTCAGGAGTCTACAATTAAGATGAAAAATAAGTTTTAAAAAATTATATGCACTCGCGATTCCTAATGTGAGGGACAAAGAGTGAACCCCCTTTCCCCCAAAATATAGAGGTTCAAACTCCGCCGCCTATGAAGAAACCATATCGACTCATGAAGAGTGGGATTGTAGCAGGGCACGCGTTGGTGCTACCCAGCTGATCTGGACATCTGTGAAACGACTCGATATCTGTGAAAAAGAGCTCTATAGCTCATCGGATTCCTCCGGTATGAATAAATATTCTGATTATGATTCTATATCTCTGGAAAGGGGTGATGGCGAAGGGCAAGACTGCTGATGGAGAAAAGGGTGCCCGAGAGGATGACCAACATGGAGACGGTGCGCTGAGGTCCATTCATGGTACAGTTTTGAGATGGATTGTGCCATCCCAGGACCTACAGGGATGGTGACAGCATGCAGAGGACTTCATCCAGTAGTCTATAGACAATGGCTGCTGATGATGCACTCTACCGCATCGTGAAATACGACGTACAACGTAAGAGACGTCATGACATTATTTGTCTTCGCCGTCACGGACACATTCACCCTTGGCGATGAACGGCACGGATTGGGGCAAGGCGGCTCCTCACCTTGCCATCGGCGTAGTTGAAGGGCGCAGACAGGACGTACTCCAGCCGGAAGACGACGGCAAAACCCGGAGTGTTCACCATCTCCGGCAGCCTGACCTGGCTGCGCAGCGTCAAGCCGGACGCGCCTGCGATCCTGCGCGCACACACACGCCCACGTTCGTGTTACCCAGCCGTTCCGTCTCAGCGAAAACCACCGTGGCGTCACAATCTATTGAAGAGTCATTAAAGCATTTAGTGTTTGCGGGAGGGATAGATGCGTCCCACGGCGCAATGGTTAGCATGCTTGATTGACTTGCAATCAAGGAGGCTTCCAGTACGGTTTGATCTCATGGCTCTGGCAGTTGAAACAATGGTGCAAACGTTTATTAAGTGCCCCCCAACCGCCTCTGTCCACCCAGAAATATTAAACTATTTAATTCTAAACTATTTTTTTTATTTTACCAGGTAATGCCCACTGAGCTATATAGCTCTTTTTCAGAAGCGACCTGGCCACAAATGATGGCCCAACGAAGTGGCTTATCACGTGGAAATGTATACTCTAAAAGCCTGTTGATTCTAAATGTGGATGGAAAAACCGGAGGAACAGGATAAAGATCCAAATGACCACAGGAAGAACATGCAAACTACTCCAATAATACAGGCGTCAGGGTCGGGATCGAATCCACGTCCTCCTGAATACCGGGCGAGGGAGGTAACATCTCGCTGCCGTGGCGCCCCTATAACAAATGGGTCCAGCAAAGTTAGTCTGTGATCGGTAGGTGACGTGTGGTGGGGTAAATCGTCGGTTCTCCCACCTCTTTCAAGATGCATGTCCAGTGTGGAAAGAGAAGAGACCACCTACCCTCCAGAGAAGCTCTCTGGCTCAGGGTTTGGAACAGCTATATACTTAATATATTTTTCTAAGATTTTTTTTTTATATATATATAAAGTATATACTCTAGACTTTTAATGAAAGAGTATTTTATTTTTATTTCACGTAGAAGGAAACCGGGGTTAATCGCACATACGGAAAAAATAAAAACTAAATCAAAATAATTTCGCTGCCCTGATGAATAATCTACCAACCCTACCCTATCTAAAGTATTGGTGGACATTATGTGCAACCTGTGTTTGAGACACAGGGAGGAGACCTGTGGTATATCAATCCCTGTGGCTGTTTTCAGCCAAGTGGTGCTGCACCTTCTGCTGTGTTCTAATCAAGGGATGGCATTTATCTTTGTATCTTTCACCAGTGGCTAAATACAACAGCGTCTTTCGAATTCCACACGAAAAGTTCACAAAGCTACGCCTCTGTACTTCCACCGACACACTTCAGCTCGCCGCACTGGAAGGAATGCAGCTCATGATTCTCATTCATGCATGATCCACCAATTAAGCGTTCGATCGTCTCTCTCTATTGCGGGAGTAATCCACCAAGTCGATTACTTGGGACCCTTTAGGAATGCCAGCAACCCTACATCATCCCTCTCGAAGGCAGGAAGCCCCGACATGAGCAACGCCCAGCGAGATGCGGCTGATGATGCTGGCGATGGCGTCACCGAGCCCTCGGCCAATCTCTTACCGGGCAGCGGCACACATGGGTGCAGAGGTGAGACTGAGGCTTGTCGAGGCCCGTCTTACCCAGCAAAGCCTCACCGAGTCTCGTGAAACATTTTGCAGGAGGATCCCGTAAAATTTTTCGCAGTAGGGGGCAATGTTGCTGTTGTATGTAATCCCAAATGAGCAACATGCGAATAATTGTTCAGTACCGAGATATTTTGGCCAATGCCAGTTACACTAAATATAACAAAAGGTTTTGCCCTCTCTGGCAATAAAACAGTTGTGTTAAGATGTTAAAACACCAAACAGAATCCCTTTTTCAAGGAATTCTGTCCGAATTAACCACGTATATTTGTGGTGAACATGCAAACAAAAAACACGCTCTGATAAGAAATGCATTGTCTTTGAAACTGATTGGTCCACACCAGAGACAGCTTTCTTTAGAGCCTAGTCTCAAACAGTGTTAGACCAGAGGACGCCAAAAGGTGAACAGCACAAAGACAATGCCACTATCAGGGCATTCATAGCTCGGGTTTAGCAGCTGCAATATGGGACCTTTAATGCCCATTACACTGTGTGTGTTTTTAAGCTATGGATGGAAACCAGAGAACCCGGAAGAAATATGGCAGAACAGGAGGAGAACATACAAGCTCTACATAGAGAGGTACCCGAGGCCAGAATCAAACCCAGGGTCTCCTTGCTCTGAGGCACTGCGCACAACCCTGCCGCCTTTCATTCCAACCGTTCTCTCGAGTGAACTGATTTTTAGTCGAGCGATTGAACTGCTAATCATGAGAGTAATCAGCTGCTTTAATAATCGAACAGCCCACCTCCACAGGAGTGCATTGCCGCTGCACCAGATCGGCTTGCCGTGGCTCACCGTGCCAACCCTCGCTCAGACAACTTAGCCTCCCCGTGCGGGTGGAATTGCGTAGAGGGCGCAGGGTTTGGCATCGTCCCAGGGACAATCAAGAGTTGCCATTTGGAGAACAGCAGGGAACAAATATGAATCTTTAAAAAAAAAACACTCAAATGCCTTTTTTACAAAGGGCTCCTTTTTTTTTGCACAGGTGCATCCGGTGAAGTAGATCGTAACCGGTAACGCTGCACAATAAAGGCATTCCAAACATGTGGGTGTCCTCATTACGCAGCTGGTAACACAGTGGCAATCGTAGCACGATGTACGAATATCCGTGGCAGCGGGGGGGAGGGGGTGGTGGGGATGAGAGCACATAACTCAATCTATGTTATCACGAACGAGGACTTGTATTATGAGCTTGCCTGTGCAATCGTTATCACCGGCGAAATGTCCACCTGCATCGTCTACATCCGCCATCTATGGACGATGGCCTCCCCACATCCTCTCCATCGCTCGCCGACCTGCGATGCCACAACCCATTTTGCTTCGGCACATGGCCTGATCGTTGCTTTTTATTAACAGTTTGAATGGTGACCAATTGCCTGCGTATGCTCTCTAATCCCTACCATCTTCCTCTACGTTGTCTCCTGGCCTCTGGCTAGATTATGTGTGAAAAGTTAAGTCGAGCAACGAATTTTGACAGCCACATAATCCACGTGTTCCTCTGACTCTCGATGTAATTCCCAGCGTGCATCACCCCCATTGCTTTTGTGCGCACTTTTCAGTTATCGTTCCTTTTTTTTTTTACTTTATACGAATGATCGTTAATCGAAAAATGCCGCGACCTACGTATCGAAATTATCACGTTATAACCTTACCATTATATAGTACTTATCATTATTGTTGTGCCGTGAAGATTGTGTGTGCCGGCCTCAACAGACCCCCCCCCCCCCCCAATCGATGCATGTATCTATGCTAAACTTCTTTCGCACCGTAGGCTGCTTGGACCAATGATGGTGAACTGACAAATGTTATTGACGAAGACCCTCGCTTTAGCTTATGGGTCCTAGTATGCCACCTACGTATTAAGTAAACCTGGCCTCGTTATCTTGTCGGTCAACTTGGGCTGGCCTGGTAAATTCACAAAGTCATCCAATGACGAGTGCTTAGCGCAGTGCGCCAACATAAGAACTGGGCGACTGTGGCGCTGGCACCGGTTTATCCTCTTGTGTGGCTGCTGCAATCGATAGGTACAAGGCCGCGATGATCGGAGGCGCGACGCCGTCTACGATACGCAGCCCACGGTGACCTGCCGCTGTACCCGCGCGCAAACCTTGTGTAGCGATACGGCCGTGGATATGTTTTGGATTCTCCGGCTCGAAGTCCTGGAACCGGTTCCGAGCGGTTGTTCGCGATCAATCCCTGAGGCTGAGGCGGTTTTGCAACAGACTTAAAACTGCATATTACAAATAGCTTACTACGTGCGATCAGTATGCATTCGTGATGGACTTAGAATCATGAGGGAGAGCACGCGAACAAATGTTCAGGCTTACTAAGAGACTTCATTGGCTGAAACGTCGCCTATTATATACTTCTTATTTTAAGGCCACGGTGTTGTTGCCTAATGTGTTGATTTTTTTTTATCATTATGATCTTTCAAAATCCAGTTGGGTGCCACCGGCACAACGCTAAACAGACAATGCGAACAGTGTGAATTAAAATACCAGTCAGGGATTAGCTCGGACATTTACCTCTCTGGTCTAGATAAATAAATACTACACTGTGGGACGTGCTGAACCGACTTCTGACTGGGATTTGTGGGTTTTTCACCACTGGCTCCTCAGGACCACCGATATAAATGAAGACCACCCAACACTCAGTTGAGTCGATTGACTCACTCTGAGGCTTTAATTATCTTAAAAGGTTGGATATTATGGCGAAAAATGATTGAATCCATTTATCTCGGGAAACCGCACGAATAGCAAGATCTTTCACACTTGTCAAACGCTGGCACTCAACTCACAACCCACCGCACACTGCCAAGACCACTTGGCTTCCAAGGCGAGTTGGGTGGGAGCATTGGAAAGAATAAAATCTGGCAGCTTTGTGGGGTCAGGTAGCAATAAAAGCATGCATAAAATATAATGAATTGCATTTAAATCCATCAGCCCCTTTGGAAAATGTCCTTAAACCTACACAACTTTCCTGTTAGATCCCTCAATAATGCATGGGTGGGCTGATCCTGCCCATGGAATCACGATAACCGCTGACATGGGTTAGTTATACCGAAACCATGCTGATGAGCCTCAGTGATGTTGAAACCAGTCGAAGGTTGCCAATAATATTCAGCTACATAGTGGTGTTTACATCATGGGACCTCCTTTGCCAGCACCAAAACAAGAGAATAGGTTTTCCCCTTTTTTTCTGGCAACAAAACAGGTGTTAAGATATGAAAACACCAAACTGAAACCTTTTACAAGGAATCATGTCTGCATTAACCACAATACTTGTGGTCAGAATGCAAACAAAAAAACGTACTCTGATAATATATTGGCATTGTCTTTGAAACTGATTGGTCCACCCCAGAGACAGCTTTCTTTTGAGCCTCGTCTCAAAACGGTGTTAGACCAGAGGACGCCAAAAGGCGAACAGCACAAAGACAATAATTATCAGAGTAATGAGGGCTCGGGGTGAGCATCTACATCATGGGACCCTCTTTGCCAGCACCAAAATATGAGAATAGGTTTTCCCCTTTTTTCTGGCAACAAAACAGCTGTGTTAAAAGTTTCAGTTCGGTGTTTTAACATCTTAACACCTGTTTTTGTGTGTCAGAAAAAAGGGGAAAAACCTGTTCTCATATCGTGGTGTTTGTTTAACGGGCCACACTTTACTGGTGAGCCTCAATGGGGGTTGAAGCTGGTTCACGGTTGCCCATGACGTAACGGCACCAGGTGGAATTTTATTTACAGCCACGATTTGGGAACGTCGCCCACGCTCAGTGGTGTATCTTTTTTTGGGGGGGGGGCTAATCTTGTGGATGAGACCTCAATGCAGATGAAACCAGTGCAGCATTGCCAAAATCACAAGGGGAACCCAGGCGCTTTGCTTTGTGAGATCACACCTTGGTGACACATTGACACCAGGGCATAATTGACTAGTTTAAAAAAATATATATATACAGTATAGGGAAATCTATAAGAACGCCCATAGGCCAATGAGGTGAATTTGTAAGAGCACCCATACGCCAGCCAATGAGGGAAAAGTGTAAGAATGACATAAATTAAGAATGCCCATAGGCCAATTAGGTTCAATCGTATTTTCTTTCGGAAATCTAACAACATTTCTTGCCTATTATTCACACTTCATGCTGTGGCAATTTGCAACGGATGAGGTGCAACGCTCTCACACAATAGCGGCCAGTTTGCGAGCGTCAGTTCTGCCGTTACAAGCTTCCCTCTTTTTAAGATGTCGACCTTTTTGCCAACCGAAACAAACACTTGCGGCAATTTATGTGGGGGTGTGGGAGTGGAATAAATTGCATGCCAGCTTGAACTTTGCGAAACTCACAAGTGGTTAACAAGCGCTCGACAACTCCCAACTGTGGACGGCGGTGCACAGAATTTTGCACGAGACGCCCTTAATAGGACGGGGCGAGATTGCACGAGGTAATTGACATTTTTTCTAAAATATGTTTCCAATCCCATCTTGGTTTCATTTTATTTTCCTCCGCACGGCCCCACTTGAAGTGCCATTCTTGGTTTCTAAAGATAAAAAAAAAGTTTCAAAAAATATTATCTTCAAATCATCTCATTTACCTGCCTCATCAAATCATCCTCATGCTGCAGGAGATTGCATTGGTATATGAAGGCCTTGTTAAGATAAGAGGTTTGTCGAGTGGGGGGGGGGGGGAGTTAGGGTGTGCCTAAATAAATAACTCACTTGCCATTTTCGTCCACTCCCAACAAATAAAAGAAATCATCATGAGCAACTTTGTCTCATGCACTTGCCGTGGAGTGCACCTCCAATTAAGCTAAATACAATGATCCTTGGTTGAGCAAGTGATATACTTTGCATTTTACAGACAGTCCTATTTATTTACAAGTCTCCGAGATGAACTGTGAAAGGGCTTGGTTAATGAAAATGCCAAGCCTGATTTATTGGGCAATTTTATAACCGGGTGGTTTAAGAGGGGGGTTTGTCTGCAGATCGGATTTAGTTTGCCGTGGACAAAGGGAAATTGAAAAAAAAGCGCCAACAACAACGCCAGGCCCCATTGCTCGGTGCCTTGGGGAAGACTAAACCTCCCCTGTGGATGCTGAATTAAGTTGCCAGCAAGGACAAGGCCAGATGCACCGCAGCAAAAAAGCAAAATGTACGTGCCCATCGTTAAACTTTATATACCAGCGGTGGGAGCTGCAAATAAGCACAAGCGCACGCACACACACACGCGCTTGGGAGCGGGTCCAAGTGTGCTAGTATCCGAAGTGGCGTGCTCATATCCGAACTTGACGGTCTCTGTCCCTCCCCGCCAGCGTGATGTAAGAAATGTGTTGCTCATATCGGAACTGTACGTACATCAGATGTGCTTATAACCAGCGCCTTATTTTTTTACGGCACGCTGGGCTCCTGGAAACCCTCGCCGTTGTAAATAGGGACCCCTATTTTCCCCACAGACGGTAGAAACAGTGGAAACGTGACTTGCCGGTGTGTGTGTTTCCTTCTATCGGCCACATTTAACAGGGTTTAATAGGTGTAATGTAATAACGCCGGCTGGTGGACATCAGCGGCAACTGTGGTGGACAGACAGTGCACACGCCGGTGAGGGCGTGTTGGCAGAGCGGAGGAACTGGGGCAAGGGTCAGAGAGGACCCCATCTGGAGGCCCCTGGAACCTGCTAGTTGGTTCGAGAAGGGAGGCGCGGCCGGTGTTGTGTGCAGGCTAGGCTGAGCTACTGTGGAGAGTGTGTGGACGAGACCGTGGAAGTTGTGTTAATAAAGAAGGTGCCTTCTATAAGCTCTCTGAATCGTTGACACTACATAAGTAACAAAAATCCAGGCAAAAAAAAACATTCGAGAATTACAGAATCTCCTCGCCAAGTCACATCGGAAACTGGATCAACTCTGTTTCAAATGCATTCGAAGAAGCGTCATAAATCAAGTTTCTGCATCGTAAATCGATCCGCGGTGGAATTATATAAAAGTCGTAAATGTGGTTTGTCGTAAACGGGTGACCGCCAGTAATGCATAATTTTTTTAAAGTCTACCGCCTCCTGAACCCGAAATCATCAAAGAAATATCGGCTAGGGAAATAGCGGACAGAGGGACACAACAAAAAGGGCATTAGCTTCGTGTTTATGACACTGCTCACCTTAATTTGTTCCATCAGTAGCCCGTTGCAGTGCTACATACAAGGCCGCTGCTGCCAGCTAACAGTCTAGCGATTCCAAAAAGCTATACAAACTGTTTATATGTCCGTGCACCTCCAGAGGGTTTTGGAAATGGCGGAGAGAAAGTGAAAGATGCAGGGTGGTGAGTGGTGGCAGCAGAGGATTTGGCAAGTGTGTGTGTGTGTGTGTGCATCGTGGGGGGCGGTGATGCAGTGGTTAGCGTGCTGTGCTACAAACCCAGCGACCAGATTTCGGTTCCCGCTCACGGCCAACACCAGTGGCAATTATCTGAACTGGACCTGGGCCTCACCTAGGTCGACCCAGCCTCCAATGAGTACCTGGTGCGGTGTGTAAACATCGCCACTGGGGCGACAAGGGTGGCCGGGCATGGTGCTGGTCACCCACTCCCTCGTGTGCCGGGCCGGCCTTCATAGATGCTCGCTAACAGCACTTACCCCAACGGTCGGTTAAGGCTATACAGGTGATCTTTGTCTTTGCATTGCTGCACAGTGGTAAAAGCAAGCACAGCCAATGAAACTGTTTTGCATTTGAATCTGTTGACAGCGTGGAACAATTTGCGCCCATCACGATTCAAGGAAATTTCGCAATTCGGCCGCGATTGCGGTGAACGCAGCGAAACTTCAGTGGCTGCATGGGCGACGACGTGGACCCACTGCATGCAATTTATGCAAATGGTAACATGTTGATTCTGAAAATTCAATGCGGGAACCGATACTTATCGATGCATGAACGCATCGATACGCCACTGATGCAGCTGCCGTAAAGCCATTTTAAGGCACAACTACGACCACAGCAGTGGTTGGTCCGCGACCTCCATCACAACTGATCACCCGCAATGTCCTGCGATTCCACAAACTGTGTGTGCTCTGGACAACCAAGGGTACATTTACTGTGGTGTCCTTAACATGGGTACATTTACTGCAGTATGCATAACAAGGGTACATCTTCGGCAGTGTGCGTACCACGGGGACATCGAAAGCAGTATGTGTATTAACCATAAAATACCACATGCCTTTTACTTTAGAGCGGCCGTTAAAGATCCCACGACGTCATTGGCAAGGGTAGGTAGCTGTGTGCCAGGATCACGGTCCACATTTGACAACAAAAATGTATGAAAATTTGGAATCTATATAGGAATGATCGCCACCAGCTGCTCAAAAGCTTGACAGGGCCCTCCTGAACGAGAGTTATGAGACTCAGTGAGGCTTTGCTTGGTAAGCAAGTCTTAAGAATAATAATATAAATATTCCAGGCTCATTCCAGTCTCACTCTTTGGTACATTGAAAGAGCGAGCCAAAGCACTAGGCTTGCCCGTACCAAGTTGCAACCACAGTACAACGTCGCAGGTGTAACTCGCTGGGGACTAAGGTACAGGCTGATATGTGCAACGGTCGGATGTGTGAACATCGATATAAAATGGCAGTGACGCCGTCACTGCCATTTTGTATTCAACCGTGGGAAAATGCTTCGCTGGACTTTTTAAGTCAGCGGATGTACGCGACATGAAGAATACGTCACTGCAGCGGTACCCGACTGACAGTGCACCTCCTTCTGGGACACACACTGGGGCATGAGTAAGATATGCGCACACACACACACAAATCCTTCTTTCCAAAATCCACTGCAAAATCGGGGAGGTGTCAGCGTTGTTTTTCAACTGCAGAAGCCGACCCAGTCCCATGCTGCTAAACGCCACCACGATGAACGCGTCAAGACGCCCCCAGATGACGGTGGGGGGGGGGGGGTGACACGTGTGCTTACACTCACACGTGAATGAGGCATGGGGGGGGGGGGTGGATAGGAGGGCCCGGGGATAAGTTGGATTAATTGGGGGGGGGGGCATGTCAAAAAGGGAAAAGGGAGGGGTGGCATTGCTGTGAGCATGACAGTAACAGTGTACACGTGCACTGCACTTAGTGTGAACGGTTCATTGGTCGGAGCTGTTTGTCTGACGGTCCAATGTATGACGTCCATAGGCTTTCACAGGCAATGGCAACATTGATAACATTTTGTCTTGCCTTTCAACATTCCGGTTTTCTGAAAAAGCAAATCAGGTGGGAAAGTTGCCCACGCGACAGCTTGATTTAATTGACTCTGTCGGGTGGTGGAGGGTTATAGTAATACAATGTGCATTACTACCTACACGATGAACTAACCCGCGATAAACTAATTATGGATCGTTGTAACGTATTGTCCAATTCTAGTAAATGAAAACAGAGGTCTATATCCCTTAGAGTACGGATGGAGAGGGTCCTATGCTCGGGAAGACTAGTCTAACCTCCCCCCCCCATAGTCTCCATACGCGACAACACAACCAAAGAGTATGATTTCTTTGTCGTTGGATGACAACTCGGGGTTGCGTTGACAAACACGCTGTGAACAAACAATGCCTGCGCAAGCCTCGCCAAGAAGAAAGGCGCGCACGCGTGCCCAAGCGTTGAAGGACGCCGATGCCCGTCAACTTCGCTTTTATCAATCTCCAAGGCCTCGCGGTGTCCACATTATTCTTCCCGACCAAATAAGTTTCGTACGCATGATACACGTCCACCGTATTTATCTTTTGGAAAGATTATTTATTTGCTTTATCTCCACCCACCCAGCCCTGCCCTGCACACCCCTCCACCCCCCCCCCCCTTTCACAGGCTGATGTATGCAACGGCTGTTTCGATTTAATTTCAAACGTGTAAATTAACAAAGCTGTCGTGTGTGTTACGGTGAAAATGTCTGCAACGCATGGGTATTAATCTAGATTCCTTTTTAGGGTGATGTTGCTGAAAGCATCATGTTAAAGATATTGTCTGGAGACCCCATCAAAAAGTGATCTGTCAGTCCACTCTATAAAGGCCCCCCCATAATAATCTAGGTGACAGTTTGTTGTCAAAAGCTCCCATCAGAGATGGTCCGTCAGTCTATTATGTGTCTAACGTGGCCCCATCAGAGACCAGTCTGTTGGTCTCTTGTCTTAAAAGGCTCCCAGCAATGAAGTCCTAACAGCAGCAAAGAGGAAATCAATTATTAATGTATAATGGTGTGTAAACATCGTGCATTTTTGTTCATTTCTGGAGAGAGTATGTTTCAGATAAAAAAACGCATACGCCAGCAGTTTCAATCCTTAGTTTAGAGGTGTGAGCAATGGTCCTGGCGTGCGTGGTTATTAATAACAAGACAAAAGCCAAGTGCACTGCTGAACATGGAATATCACAGAATCTGAATAATTATTGACACTGGAAAAATCCGATGAGCTATGAAGCTCTTTTTCACAGATGTCCAGTCGGGGCATGGGGTAAGAACGTTACAACAGAAGACAAATAATGTGATTCAAACATTTGGGCATATCCACTGGTAATTAGAGATTGTCACCCCCTCCCCCCCACCCGCTCAAGCCCATTTGGGTTGAAACAGCCATTATATATTTGATGGTGAGCAGACAAGTGAACATATGTAAATAAATAAAAAAGTGTCGCAAGTAGTTTTTTTTATTTTTTAAAGCTTCACAAGTCACTGACAAGCATCAGTTCTTGAAATCCAAAGTAATAAAAACTCCACCAACCAAACGCGCAGACGCACAAACCCAACACTCCAATTCTGGTCTACGAAAACACAAGTGACATGCACTTAAGTCCCAGCCCTGCGCCACTGCGACAATAAAAGCTGACTGCATATAGACAGGGGCGTAATTGGCTGCGGATGCTTCACACTCTGGCTAAAGCACCAGCGCATGAACCAACCCACACTTGGGCACTCTCCAGGAAGGGAGGAAAGATTTTTGTTTTGCTTCATCTCATGGGGGGGGGGGGGGGGGGCTACGCCAGGTCGTTTCCAGGCCTACCATCTCCCGTGGCTGCCGACCCCCCCCCCGCGCCCCCCCCCCCACCTCCACTATGCACGCATGGGCACCTTGTTAACAGTCGCTGCCGCTAATGAAACGCAAGAGGGGCCCCCTGTTTTTACCGAGATCTAATTGGACTCATTAGCCCAAAAAGTCGCCCATTAAGAGCCGGAGCAAGGCAAAGCGGCACCGAAATACAGCTGGGGCACGGTACGAGAGGCGTGAGGGCGTGAGGTTGGGGGGCAATTGATATCCGCGCATAAAATGTACAGAAACGATATTTCCGACACCCGCCAGGACCACTTGCCGCTGGTTTCTTCTACTGACAAATCTTCCGTCACGGGAACATATTTGCGGCGTGCCGGCGGAAAAAATGCGAGCCATTCAATTAAGAGGACGTTCCGCGCACGCGGGGAGAGAAAAACAATCGGCCGTTGGAGAACGAAAGGGAGGATGTCTTTTTTGGGGGGGGGGGCCTGCGGCACAACAGGTCTGAAGGACGAGATGCAGCAAAGCGCGCAGCCGTGAGGCCCGGCCGCATTCCAGGCGATTTGGTGAAGGGACAGCACCGCGCGGTGTAACCGGTGAGAAAAGCGCTGGAAGATCCAACGCCGGGGACCGATGGCGTTGCGCTGTCATTTTGCGCATGACGGAGCCCGCCGGGCGGTGTGTTTGTATGGTTTCAGGATCAGAATTAAACGTGTTTTTTTTTTTATACCGGAAGAATCCGATGAGCTGTAAAGCTTCTTTTTCACTGATTTCCAGTAGGGCGCGGGTCAGAACGTTATAACGCCAAACGATACAAAAAAATAGGGTTGGAGCACAAAGTGTAGGAAAGGTAAGAAAATCAACGTAAGAAATACAAATAGAACTAAACTTTTATTTATTTTACCAGGTAAAGCACACTGAGCTATTGTCTTCTTTTTCAGAAGCGACCTGGTCACAAATGATAGCTCAACAAAAGTGGCTTATCGTCACGTGGAAAATTGATAGCGGCCAAATACTCCAAACACACGTTGATTTTCAATGCACGGTTTAAACTCGCACGTGGGACTCCGCAGGACGTGGACCTCCCAGGAAAGAGAAAACACGGAGCAGCCCGACACGGTTCCACCACCACCATCACCCTTCCCCCCGATCCCCCCGGCCTACAAATTCGAGACAACGGTGCACTGGCTGCCTCGTGGGAGCTGCGCCCTTTACGCGGTGCATCGGGGTTGAAACCGTCTCCCCGTTTTGGATCCCAAAAATAATACATACGTCTCTAGAATCATAATTTTTTTATTTAAGGGAGGCTTGCCTCTTGATTTCACTACGCTGATGCGAGCCTTACTTACAAAATTGTCCCAGGCACTCATACTCCGACGTGTTTTCTAGTTGACTCCTTCAAACAAATATTTGTAAAGCGACCTTAAAGATATTGTGAGAGAGCCCAAAGAAAATCCATGCAAACGAGGGGACTACAGCCACCAAGGTTGCTGCCTCGTGCCTAGAACATCTGGGCAAGCCTTGGTGGTCACCGATCCAAGTACTAAACCAGTGCCAACCACGCTTGGCTTCCCAAGATCTGATGAGATTGGGTGCATTCAGGCTCATTTGGTTGAAGGAAAATTGTGTTAAAACGTATGGACACAAGAAGCATCATCACCCCACCATCGTCGTTGTTGTTTGCCGGTATACTCTGCCACACGTACTGAAGGCATTTGAAAGTCATGAAAAGGACACATGACATACTTACGCTACATAATGAGCACGGGGGGGGGGAGTGGTTGGGATAGGTTCTTAAAAGTAAAGAAAATAATTGAAAAACATTGCCGGTTCAGAAACGCACGCTCAGAGGTGGCAAGATAACAAGGCGGGCAGCGGCGGCACGGGGGATCGGCGGACAACCCTGCACGGCACCATTTTCTTCCTGCGATGAAACCGCAGCATCTAGCAGGCGAGGCATCGTTATGCCCTAACCTTGCGTCTATGCAATGATCTCGGCTTCAGCCGCCACCTGGGGGGATTGATTGTTGCATTAGTAGATTGCTGTCCAGATGCATTACGAGCCCACGACTTAAGCCCGTTCGGGAATAAAATTATGTAATGTGGCCTTATTGTCACTAAATCCGCAGAGTTGAACGGAAGATGAATAGAAGAGCTCTGAATGATTTAAAATGCGCATGAGCACAATGGGTCGGTGAGTGAGTGAGTGAGCTCGCACGCCATTATCATTGCGCAGTGCAAAGTAAGAGACAAAGTAAGAGACTTTGCACTCTGGATTGACCAGAAAATTGCAAAATAGATTTGCTTAAAACATCCTCCTCCATTTGGAATCACATGAGCCCAATTACCCAACCAAGAATAGCAAATCCAAGATATAAAAATAAATGTAACAAATATGACGGTCATTTGATGTGATTTATTTTTTTCCCCCTGCTACAGCTGCTGCTGACACATGACGCAAGCGTTGGAATGCTTCATTAGAACCTTCAATACATTTCGCAAAATGTTTTGATTTTGTGAACGTTTCAGCCGCACAATTGACAATGCACTAGATTATGCCCGTAAAATACCCATCCATCAAAAACCAACATCCTGCATCCACTTACATTCCTTACCATACCTGTACGTAATATTTGTACACATTTCATAATTAAGCCCCTCTTCCACCCCATAGGTATGTCTACCGCCTGCAGCACAAACTCTAAGTCCAAGTTTTTCCCTGATAGCTGCAACATTCATGTCACAGTGGCCACGCATGAGCATGTATGTTGAACTTCTTTCGCACCGCACATAGCCAACCGTGCTACATATGTGGCTATTTCACATTCCCCATGAGAGGGATCAATCTCTCAAAAAGAGGACACCACTATTAACTTCCCGCAAAATGGTACTTAGTTTTGCATCCCCAAAGGGGCTGATAGGATGATTTTACACGTAGGCTTTGACGACCAATATTATGATTCATAATTGGATTATTTTTAGGTTCGATTGTGTGTAGGTGTGGTGTCAATCACAGTGATAACCCTCCACCACCCGACAAAGCCAAACAAATCAAGTTGTCACCTGGGCAAATGTGCCAATCACTCAATATCTGAGCTTTTGCAAACACCTGATAATGCTGGTTGCAATGTCGAGCGAAACTTCGTACAAAATAGAACACATTTTGCTCGCTGTTTAACATTACCGGTTTGCTAAAAAGCAAAATCAATCGGCACATCCACCCAGGAGACAACTTGATTGGCTTGGCTGTGCCGGGCGCATAGCTCTGATTGACGTTATACACACACCATCTGACCTAAAATGAAACCGATTATGATTCACAATTGGGTGAGTTAGCCCCCACCAAACAATATCATAAACTCGTGCAACCTTCGGATTCCGAGTCAAGAGCTTGCCCTTCAGGCACCCCCGTGACTCATAAACAAAACGTGCGATTCGTACGACGCAATTGCACTTTCTTTTTTTTTAAATACATGAAAGTGTCCAATCGCAACTTCGTGTAACCTAGTAGGCCATACGTACCCTGTGCGGGTTAGCGACGCCGAGCGCTTGTGGACGCCGCCTGTGCTGCCCGAGCCGCCCTTGCCCGTGTCCCACTCGGGCACCAGCACGGCCACCTGCGGGTCCTGCACGAAGGTCCAGCCGTTGTGGACCCCGATGTGCAGCCTTCGCTCCTGCACGGCGACCGCGTGTCCGTCCGGCATGCGGTCGTCCTGCCACGCGCAACCGGCCGTCGGGTCACGCACCCAAGCGTTACGAACGTGGATGGCAAAGCATGACGTGAACCCTTTCCCGTCCCGGGATGTCTTTAAGTTGCGGGGTTTGGTGGGGGGTTCCGTTCACCGCTGAATCTCGGAACCGCGCAAGCGGTTCGCGGTAATTTTTTTTAATTTAGAGAGGCGTAGCGCTGCTGTTTTCAAAAACATTGTACTTTACTCACCGCAGAGAACTGTAGCGACACGACCGCACTCTACGATAGCTGGCGTCGAACTGTGCCACACGCCCTTAACCGATTATGACCTTTTACTTTTTTTTTACTTCTGATTTGGAATCGATTCGATTCCGTTCGGGATTGACTCCGGAAGAAAAACGAATGATGTACACGTACATCATCGGAACAGGAAGGAGTGAATATTAATATAAATGACAGCGTTTGGCATTAGCAGCTTTCTTAAAGCACACAGCTATCATGGAAGATGTCCCTTTGCTTGCGCGTGTGATTTGGTGAACCCCACGCAAGTTTTTTTATATTTCCGTGTTACCTGCCGGTGTTACATGAGCGGTGTGTGACTTGATTTGTGTTCTCCTTGAATGTGTTTTGCCACTCGGTGTTCTGCACTGTTGGATTTTTTTTCAATGCTAAAACGTCCCTTTGTTCACCGAGCTCCTCCACAGGGTCATTTTTGGAAATCAGCTTAAGGCTGAAGGTTTCTTACCCGCGTAAAATACAATCAATCAAACAATCCAAGGCACTATTATTATTTTTTACAATTGTTGACATAGGGTAAAGCCTCACCGACTCTTATTCAGGATGGTGGTCGCCAAGAACTTGTTGAGATGACAACTCGTCACTGACGTTAACCATGGCTGAAACGTCATAACTCAGACAGCCAGATGCATGGCACAATGCGCTAACCACTGCACCACGGCTCCCTACGTCATTGTTGGGTAGTGTGGCCGTACAATGATCACCTACACAGGTGCCCATGTAGAATAGCAAAGATTAACTCCGACCTTTTTCACTCCGGGCTTAAAATGCGTGAACAATTATAGGAGTCTGACTGTTGAACTGCTTGGAGATAAATCAACGATTTTAAATGGCAAGGCTGTATTTACACGTGGCTTAATTAACACGAATCATTATGTTCACCATTCTGTACATTAAGTTAAATAATAACGATCCTTCATTAAGTCACTTTAAAGTAACACGATCATGTGCTTGCAGTGCTTGAGTGAGTTGCTGTTGACAATGGACTTGGGAAGAAGAATATGTTGTCATTTCCGTGCACATTAAAGCTAGTTAAAGCTTTCAAACAATAAAATAATCCCAAACACTAATACAGTGTAAAAAAATAGTTTTTAAGATAGCGTCGGGTTTATGGCAATCGATCAGTTTGTTGCATGTACAATTTGAACAATGAATTGGTGATGTCTGGGCAATAGGTGCACGGCCCAGGCCATAGCGATCAATGGTCTTTATCCGATTCACAAGTCCCTTTCTACTCTCGACAAAAAAAGGCCACAATTAAAGGAGTTCTTACATTCAACAAACTCTGTGCGCAGGCAACGAACACGCATCGTGTCAAACTCAATCCGTTCGGTTCCAGTTTATTCTGCAGTACCCTGTGAGCTAAGAAGCTCTTAAGTGGAGTTTCATCAAGTAAAAAAACACACCGTTTCCATGACAGACATAACACATCAGAGAAAAATGATTGAATACATTTATGAATACACAAACAAGGGAAGAAATCCTATAATTTCAAGTAGAAAATGTTTATATTTTAAAAGCTTTAGCCGATTAGGGAATTTTAAAAAGTGCAATATTAGAACGGTAAATGGGAAAGAAAATGGCTATAACTTGGCGGGTGGTTTCTAAGGAATGTTTTTGTATGAAACGTGGAAATATTTTTCAATAATTAATAGTAACAATTTACATATTTTTGTCAATCCATTGCTGAAGGCCTCCCCACTCCGTGTCCGTAATGGGGGGGGGGGATTTCATTAACTAAGTTCACCGCACTGGCCACTGAGGGTTGCTGAAGTAGAGCCAGGACCCAGATTATATATTGCTTGTAACCGATGTCAGCCGTGGCTGGAAATCGAACTAATGTCACCGGGTTCATCAAAAGCACTTACAATTAAACACGGTTGGCTACGTATGGTGCGAAAGAAGTTCAACATTATACAGTAAAACCTTGGATTGCGAGTAACTTGGTCTGCGAGCGTTTTGCAAGACGAGCAAAATGTTTTAATAAATTTTAACTTGATAAACGAGCGAAGTCTTACAATACGAGTAGTACGTATACGCTTTGTCGGCCGAGTGTCACGTGATCACAACTGAGCCAACGGTTCTTCTCTCCCTCGCTGCGGGATTGTGGGTAATCGTCTCCCATGCTCGGTCTCAGTCGGCGTGCCTCACTCGGCGTGCCTCACTCGTATAGTCAACATCCGTGCGAGCGTATACTGTTTACTATAGTGTTGTGACCACGTGTGTGTGCGTAAAGCTATTTTTTTATTTTGTGTCCAAATGACGTGACTGTTCTTTAGTAACTGTAATGCAACAATGGCCTCCTCTCCTCTCTCTCTCTCTCTCGTCTCCCTCACACCAGCCACCATTAAATTTAATGAATACATTTGATTACGTTATATTAAATTTAAATAATAAAAATATAAAAAGGTATTTTGTATTAATAATTTTTACATTAATATTGTTGGGTTGTGGAACGAATCATCTGCGTTTCCATTATTTCTTATGGGGAAATTCGCTTTGATTATACCAGTGCTTTGGATTACAAACACGTTTCCGGAACGAATTATGCTCGCAATCCAAGGCTTTACTGTATATACATACAACCATGGCTGGGAATCAAACTCACGTGACTGGGTTCATCATAGTACGGTGTGTAATCCCGCAGAGCCACCGCTCCGCCTGGCCACTTCTGAACCCTAAACGAAATCATGCAATTTAACACGTAGGCTTTCGCGACCTCTATTTAAGACCAAAACAGGAGGATTTCTCCACAAGTCTAGCCGTCGCCTAATTGTTTTAATTACTGGCGAAACTTCGCGGTTCTCGAATTGTAAATGCTGCGGGTTTACTAGTCCAACACTAGTAAACCCGCAGCATTTACACTGGTGTGTTGGACTAGTAAACCAATTGGCACGTTTTGTTTACGTGACGTTTATATTCATGCGATCTAACTCAAAAGGCCACTATTGTGGAAATCATACAAATATGAATGTCTGTCTTACTCAAACAAGTGGGACAGTCAGTGCTCACCCATTTTGCCAATTCTGAAACGGTGGTGCAAATTCCACATTCCTGTTGGTGATAACTAGTTTATAGGAAAGATGAAGAACGTTCACAACCCAACTTGAGCCCCGCCGAGGGAAGATGTGCCGAGTTGATCCCAGACCGGAATTTGAATTCCTGACTTCGCAATATGCGATTTGGGCCACGCCTGCCACAACGTCATGGAGCAAAAAATAAAGAATGTACCTAATAAAAAATAATGATCACCCAAAGCGTGACCTCGTAACCGATGACCTAATTTTATCTCAGCATGTAACCAATGGAATGTTGAACTTACATTTCTCTATTTTTACAGCATGCCATTGTTTGGTCATTTTAAACGTATCTATTATAACCAGGGTGCATGCATTGAATATCTATATAAAAAAATACCTTAATCTGTATGTATGTCTCTGAAACCTCGAGGGTACTTCCCGATAAGGTATAAAGCTGAAATTTGGTACATAGGTAGCTTAAAGAACACAAACAACATGGACAAATCTGAAAATCTGAGATTTTTCATTTTAAGGCCGCCAAATGTCGATTTTAATTGCTCCATAAAAATTTTGTGCGTGTCATTCAGAAACAGTTCAAAATATAAGATTGCGGGTTTTTTTCATTTTGTAGAGCGTTAAACGGAAAATAAAATTCAAGCGAGAACCATTGGTTCTATCTTTTATTGTTTTTGAGATATTTTGAATGAAAGCGGGGTTGAACTAAAATATTGGCATTTTATGATGTTCAAATCTGAATAATTCGAAAACGGTAAAAGATAGGAGCTTCCCCTCATAGAGTATTAAGTAAAACATTTTTGTGTTCTTTCTAATAAAAAAAAATACGAAATCTTTGAAATTGAGCGGTGTCCGATGGGTACGTCTTTAAATATAAGAAGTTGAATCAAGCCATCAACAATTTTTGCAGAAAATTGCAAATTTTTGGAGTCGTAGTTCGTGTATAATCGTAGATAACAAAAATCATATCAGGCTAATTATATTTACTGAAAACTTTTGCCTGGCGAAGACAGGCTTCATGAACTAGACTTCGATACAAAGTACATCAAAATCAAGATGTTATCGTGGGCAAAATTGTTGATACCACAAGACCCTGACGTTACTTCTTTCTGCCAGTAACCACAGCTGTCGCACCGTTAATTTCTGACCACCTACATCTGCCGTTATAGTATCCCATCATCTGGCTTGAGGTCTTCCCCCTTTGATTGCAGGACCCATATTGTGTTCAAATCACGAGTTCTCCTTTATTTTTCCCCATCTTAGAAAAATACAGTGTACAGTTATACCTCGGTATACGCCTGCTTTGGAATACGTCGAATTTGGTACACGTCGTGTTTTGACGAGAAAAAAAAATCCCTTGGGATACGACGCCTTGCTTGCTAGAACTTGTATGGGTCAGGATGAGTCACCGCGTACAGTACCCGCGTACACAATACTGTTACGGCTCTAACAAGCCGTAACAGTATTGTGTGGAATGACCAGACAATATCACACTTCAGGAACATTCTTAGAAGGCAAAAACAAACTTCAATGGACAGGGCTTTTAGTAAAACTCAAACCTGGTGAGCCTCAAACAGGTCCAAGTCAAGAAAAAAGACAGATAAGAGAAAGAACCCCAGAATTTCAGCTTCCTCAAGTTTTAATGGAAGGGGACTCTCCTTACAAAAAAATAACATCTCCTCCTCCTCCTCCCCTTCCTCGCCACCATCCTCGTAGGCTATCAACTCCTCTCAGCAAGGTAAAGTGATATTCTTGGTTCTTTCAGTAAAGTCACGTAGAAGGGAAACAATAAAATAATAAAAATATAAAGCAATAAAATAGTTTTATATATTTTATTATTTTATTGTTTCGCTTCTACGTGACTTTACCGAAAGAACCAAGAATAAGAATCCCTGCAGTCACGAAAGCTTTAAATCAAAAGGTAAAGTGATGTTAAATTTTATTTTTATTTATTTATGCATTTATTTTAATGTATGTATGCATTTTAGTAATAAGTAGTGTCTACATTATGTTATACAACCACATTAATGTATAATATGCCATATAAAATATAATTTCTTATACTCTGGAATGGATTGTTTCCTTTCCCTTCATTTCTTATGGAAAAAAATTCGTTTGGTAGACGTCACTTTCGGTATAAGTCCTCCTACCTTCTGGAACGAATTAACGATGTATACCGAGGTACCACTGTAATGTGTTAATCCCATTCACTGCTGAGATCCTATCTTCCCAGCAGTGAATTATTTTGGCTCATCACCACGGACACATTTTGCCCAATACATTTCTAGTGTGGTCGGATTCAGACCATCAACGAGCTTCTCTGAGAACCCAGTTAATGAGCAGGTGACCGATTTGATTGTAAAAGCAGTGCATCTCAGCCAAACTAACCCTGCCTGCATGTGTAAACTGCACGCAGAACACACCACTCTCCCGCTGCGATTCCGTTGACTTTCACGACTTTCGATTCGAGAATATGTTCTCTGTGTCTTGTTTGTACCGTCTCATTTGTCCGTTCAGTTTCTGTTTTGTTGGCCCAATTTGTTTTGTTATGATTTTCTTGATTCCCATTTCCGACGCATGGTAATTTCAAACAATAAACATACTGCTCAGCGTCCACAGGTCGTGTGTGTCCCTTTGTAATTGTCCTGTTGTTGTTTGTTTACTTCGCCTAAAGTTAACATTTACATACAATTAAGTTAAATAATACTTACACGCACGATTCGACGCATGCATTGTGAGTGTGAGTATCAGTTTCCTTTGATGAATCAATGGACTGTTACCTTGCCTATGATAAACAGTTGGCTGGATGAATTCAGGTTCCTGCTTCAATAGGTTTCTGATGAACTTCAATCACCATACACAATTTCGCAAATGTCAATCAGTGGACACCGTATATTTGTTTAAAGCGTTGTTTCATCTTGTAAGCAGACGAAAAATGTTATCATCGAGGGAGTGATGCCATTTCAATAAGATATTCTAAAATTATTTCGTCTTTTCTTTAAATATCAAGCTTCATTGATATATATATACATGAAAGGATTTGTATATTTTCTAAAAGGTTAGCATGCTTGTTGAAACACACCGGGGGGGGGGGGTACAAGTATTTGGAAGATAAAGTTTTTTTTGTATTGAACAATTTCGACCGCACGATCAAACTGCGCGCGATTGCTTAAAGAAATAAAATATATATTTGTCACGGAGAGAGAAAAAAAGGCACACGGAGAAGAGATATTAATGGACTCCTCTGCTTGCTTCCCTTGCCAGATTTGCGCGACAGCTGGCGTCATTGGTCTGGCCGTTCTTTCGATTTTGGCCTTTAGATTTAATGAGCGGGGAGCGTGCGTACGTGCGTACGTGCGCGTTCCCCCCGACACACGGGAGTGTGGGCTCAAAATCGCACTCCTTTGGCACACATGCGGCCGAGGCTCGCAAGGAGGGCCCCGTGATCAATCAAAGCTGACGCATGTATTTCAATAATAATAAAAAAAAACCTGTTGTATACATACACGCACACACACATTTATATGATATCGTTCTATTCATCCATCCATCCTGTCCTGTAACTGTGTGCACAAGGTCACCAGAAGCAACGCTGCGCGTTATGCATTTTTCAACAGAGGCGGGGTGTCGTTGTTGATGGATATATAATCTCGTGATGTTGTATGGTCGATGGACACACGTAAATGCGTCTATTTTATAATCGTAAGGGGCTGGGGGCTTGAGGTTCACCGCATGGTATGGTGGTCAGGAAAAGTATTTTGTTTACAACGAAACAATAATCCGGCCCAGCTCTGAGGGCTCACACTTAAGAATGATTCCTGCACCTCCGATTAGCCAAGTTGGCTAGGTACGGTGCGAAAGATGTTCAACGTACATGCACGTGATCGGCGAGCAAAATCCACATTGTTGTAAGAGCACGAATAAAGCACTGACGTGTGTTGGGGAAAGAGAGGCTTATGGACATTGCACGTGCACGCCAACGGCTCTTTTGCCAAATCCGCTGCTGGATTAAGGCTTCCTGATGCTGCGCAGATCATGGCGGGCGCGGATTGAAGGCGGGGAGTATAGATGCGGGAGCATAGAAGTACAGAACAATTGATTTTGTTGTGATATTCTCTGCTGCTCAAACTATATATATATGCTACGGTGGCAAGATGTGAACTACCTCGCCTGGTATACAAGAGGCCGTGGGTTCGATCCCGACCCTGACGCCTATATATTTGGTGTTTGAATGTTCTCTCCCCGTGGTCACGCAGAATGTTCTCCTGGTCCTCCTATTTTTCCCTCGACATTTAGAAACAAGCGTTTAGAGTATTTTGCTGCTATAAACGTCCACGTGACTAGCCACTTCGTTGGGCGATCATTTGTGGCCAGGATGCTTCTGAAAAAGAGCTATATAGCTCAGTGGGCCTTACCTGGTAAAATGAAAGTATCTTAGTTTATATTCTTGGTTCTTTCGGTAAAGTCACGTAGAAGGGAAACAAAATAATAAAAATATAAAACAATAAAATTCTCACGACCTTTCGACTGCAACACAAGCAATCATCATCAGGTGTGAAAACCACAACAAGAAAATGTGAAAAAAGTGGCGGTTATTTTTAACGTTAGTTTAGTTTATATAGGGTGTATGCTGGTGAGTGCCCATTCTTACCGCGTTGAGTCGGTCTTGATTGAGAAGGCTCAGCAAGGTTTCTTCAAATCGCTCCAGCGACGGAGGCAGAGTTACCGTGATGTGGTCAAGATAGCAGGGACTGGACTTCAAAAGTCTTGGCTTCAACAGGGCATCACCTGAAGGAATGTAATGCAACGGCTGTTACAGCACTTCTAAAAGCCACGCAAGACGCAACGGAAATATTATGGCAATTGCTGCCAACAAACGTCGCTGGCAATAGTTGCCGTGATATTTTTTTCGTAAAAAACACGTGGTTGCCGAAATCTGGAAAAATGTGATCGCCCCTTCACTCCAGTGGGAAACCGGGAAAGCAACTTCCAATAAGGTCACATGTATTCCCAAGGTTGTGTGTCTGTAGACCAATCATCGTTCACTCAAACATTTTCAACTCTGTGACGCTTCCATCCAAGTTGGCAAAGTTATTCATGGTCGATGCCCTGCCAATGAATGTTGGCAGCAAAAATGTCCCCTAATACTGCCCTGGTGTACATGGCCGTCATACAATAATCAATTCTTCTTTTGCACGGGCAGGGCAAATAACAAATGTATATGTTGATGTCGCGCGGATTTAAGCAATGCTCGGGTAGGACAGACAACATTGTAAAAAGGGACGGATGGACCCACGGTCGAGCGCCTTGATGGAACGGCAATGAGAGAATAGAACGGCGTCCCGGGAGGACGCCCGCCGAAAATTTTGGAACGGGGAGTTCGGCTCGTCGTGCCGGTGTTCGGTGGATCGTTGCATCACGGGGATCGTGATGTATGGCAGCGGCTTGGGCAAGTTCTCATCCAGCAGTCCATTAACCACGGCCGAATAATGATGAATTTTTAAACAAAGTTAATATCAAAAGCAAGCGGGATACATTATAACATAAATATAATTCAGACCATCTGTGTGGTATGATTTTCCTCTTTCTAAAACGGAGGAACGTGTAACTTTTGAAACAACATGTCCAGGAGCGGGGTGGCAAAAGCAGGTTCGAAAAATAAATTTTCGTGCAATCAATGGAGATTGCACACAAATAATATTGAACAAAATTGGTGCGGTGTTTGAACTTGATTTAGGAAACACCCCCCCCCCCGCCCTCCGTCCACTCCCCCCGCCCCCCCAATCTGATGATACAGAAAAACATAGATGTCAAACCACAGAACAAAACGCTTACCAGCACAGAACACGGAGAGAATATTGCACAGAATAAGTGAAAACATCATCAGTAATCACGGGGTGAGAGTACCTTCTGAGGAAAAATACAGTCAGTTCTATATTTACGTTCTAAGTAACTGAACAATAAATTCGGGGGATGTGCATTGCTGAGTGATTTAAGATTGTGATGCTTGGAGACTTGAATGTGATCTCGGAAATTGGTTCATTCTATGTGTTCTCTTTTGTATGAATCTATGTTCAATTGGCTCACGTTATCCTCTGCCACTTTTTAAATTGCTACGCTTATTCGGAAAGCAGCATTTGGCAATATCTTTGTTTTTGTGGTGCAGGGTTTCGATTGACACATAGCTCATTATTATTATTATTATGCTTGTCTAACCAGAAATGCTTCATCGAGTCTCGGGACCCTTTTTAGCGAGGGTCCTTTTAAGTTTCCACAGTAGGTCGGCAATCATTTGCTACTTATCAATTCAATTTCATTAGATTAGCAAATTTTAGACACATGACGCCGGCACACAAACGGCCTACTCTTGCGAATGACACCACGGGATCTTTAAAGTTCAAGGTGAAGCACAGACGGTGCGTAGTTATGCGGTGGTTACGCCCGCGGTATTAGCCAGGGCAGCCACTGGATCCCCCGAACTGTGAACCTCCACAACAAGACCCAGCGAACACACTGGGTCTTGTCGCCGCCCAAAGATAGCAAACAAATTTCTGAAGAAAAAAAAACACAACGCAGATATCTTAATATATTCATGACACAGCAAAGACAACTTTTCATGTGTGAAGGAGCTGTTTTTTTTTTAACGTGCGTTGGCATTTATCCATTTATCTCCGTAGCGTTTCCGTGATGAATGCAGAGCAGATTAGAATGTACTGGCACTTGCTCTGGCTCTTGTGCCATCTCAGTCCCTCCATGTAAGCCCTCACCCCTCTTGTGTTATAATTCTAACTCTAAATGTTCTATCTTTACAGGTGACGAATGAAAGGAAGGGGTATCAAACTAGATTCGAAGCTTTCGTGACTGCAAGGAATCACTCTTTGGTTCTTTCGGTAAAGTCACGTAGAAATAAATTGAATTAAAAAAATAGGGGTTATCATCATGACATTTCGTTCAATACAGCGTCGTCATTCGTACAAATCGCTGAGGAACCAAAGACTGGAAGGCAGCCAGGTGGTGAGCCAGCACCAATAACAGTCCGAGCTCTGCATTTCTCTATATATAAAGATGTTTTCAGCCAATTAATGAGAGCCTCCTCGCACGCGCGGAGAAAAGCTACGCTGTGGGATGGGACAACACTTCATCCCCGTAGAGCTGGAAACAGATGGAGATTAGTCTTAACTCGCAACACTGCCTTCTCCCAGCAAACCAGGGTATGGCACATCGACGCACACGAAAAGGGAGTCTTGCAGCAACATTTGTGCGATCCACCAACCTTCGCCTAGACAGTGTTCTATTACAGGCCACGTACCAATGCCCGGCACCTGCAACCTCCATTATTGACATGCAAAAACATATGGGTTTAATGCCCGTGAGGACGTGAAATTATCTCTAACAGTGTTTAGGAATACTTAATTACACTAAGATACAATTAGTCATATAACAGTATCCACATATACGGATTTGAGTGTCCGTTGTGGGTAGGATGGATGGGCGTAAAGTTTGAGTCCCAATTCCCATTGTAAAAATGAAATCTTACAAAAGTACGAAATAATCCTCTTTCACGTAATGAGCTGGCGCTTCCGAGCGCATTTCGGTCCCATTATGTTATTGCCATTTTAGAAGCCGAACATTTTAAAGCCACAACACTCGGTAATCTAGAGACGATTTCACGGCTAACCATTGGTGTGATATGCAGCGGTGCCCCACACTCAAATGGATTTGGCGATCTCCCAGCAAAACTTCTCCGCCAGGCAACGGTGTAGCATGCGGCTACAATTCCACAAGATGTCTGGAGGTGCATCTCTAACCTTAATGCGCTACAATGGAATAAATTGCAGCATATCTCGTACATGCAAATGGTTAACTCTTTTCTCGAATGCAATAAGATGTTCCGGGCTATCTTGCGAGCAACCGAGTGTGGTAAATTTTTATCCTTTAAATTAACAAGCTGTCAAGTGAACACTGCTGGGGTCCGTTGGGTAAGGGTGTCTGAGCAGAGGTGCAGTCCCCACAATTGGGCCGTGCGCAATTGTACTAAATCGGAGAACCGTGATCTCCCGGGGCTACCAATGTTACTTCGAGCAACACCTCATCCTCGTCCTCCACTTTATTTTGTTCGGCTACCGTACTCCGGGGATTATGCAGAATCGTGGGAAAGCATAAGGGTCACAGGACGTGAAATCTGGACGGGTACGCTTTCGCATTACGTCCCAGCGCAAATGAGATTACAGCGACTGGCTGCTGCTCATCCGATGGAATATCTGCAGGTGTAGAAAACATTTGCCTTGGATAAGCCGGCTTTTGCTTAGACTACCGGCTACCGCAGCATTAACAGCTGCGTGCCATTCGTCTCTGACGTGTTCCCTTCTTCGGATACCACTCTGTCATTAGTCTCCATCAACCGGCCATCATCCCGGCCATCATCCCTTCTCGCGACATGTCCTGCCAAGCCCACTTACTTTTCGCAATGGTGATTGTCACATCGTTGACTTGTGAATGTTCTCTAATCGACATAATATTCCTCTCTCCTATCTCTCAGCGCAACTCCCGGAAAGCACCTCCTTACGCGCTTTTTATTAAAAAAAAAATTCAGCTCTTTGTACCAAAGGACACAATTATCATGATTAGCAAAATGAAAAATCACTCAAGCATCATGCAACTATTTCATTTTATAAGCAAACTGTATGACAGTGTGTACTTCAGACATCAAGTTTCAAGTTTCATTTGTTAGGTATAGCCCTGTGAGCCATACGGCTCTTAGGTCGGGTGTAACTGCAACAAACAAAATATGAATCTACATTGCAGAAAACTATTACACCACAACCAGACCAAAATAACGCTACAAAAACAATGTAACAACAATAATCATAGGAACTGTGATTTTAAATTTAACAATATACGATATACATAACACGTACGACAAAACCTGCAGCCATAGCTGGCAGCACGACACTCCCAGTGTATGATGTGTGAGTGAGTCAGCAGCAGCGTGAGTGAGTGTATGATGTGTGAGTGAGTCAGTGGTAGTGTGAGTCAGTGTATGATGTGTGAGTGAATCAGCAGCAGCGTGAGTGAGTGTATGATGTGTGAGTCAGCGCACGATGTGCTAGTCAGCGGCAGTGTGAGTGAGTCAGTGTATGATGTGCGAGTGAGCCAGCACACGATGAGTGAACCTGTGTATGATGAGTGAATGGGTCAGTCGTTGTACGAGTGTATGATGTGTGAGTGAGTAAGCGCGTGATGAGCGAGTCAGTGCATGATGTGTGAGTGAGTAAGCGCATGATGGGTGAGTCAGTGCATGATGTGTGAGTGAGTCAGTGTATGATGTGTGAGTGAGTCAGTGTATGATGTGTGAGAAAGTCAGTGTATGATGTGTGAGTGAGTCAGTGTATGATGTGTGAGAAAGTCAGTGTCGGCTCCCTCGCTCGCTCCGTCGGCCCCCCCCCCGCTCCGTCGGGCCCCCCCCCCGGCTCCGTCGCCCCCCCCCCGGCTCCGTCGCCCCCCCCCGGCTCCGTCGCCCCCCGCCCGGCTCCGGGGGGGGGGGGGCGGAGCGGCGGCCCTGCCAGCCGCTGCTGGGAGCGCGAACGTCTCAGGTGGCCATCGGTAAAAGCATCCTTATAGCCTGTGCTCGAGTCATCCATTTGTAGAACGGGTGGCGCTACGGATGCTTAAAAAGATAGCGGTGTCTCTTAGTGACATTGACGCCAACAGAATCACAGGGACAATTATGCAGCACCAATGGGTGACAGGCAGTGCAAGTGCCCAAGCCCCCACCCTTCAGCCTGCCCTTGCGGCCCCCAATCCTTTATCGCATCATTACTATTAAGAAACGTAAAGTCATCAGGATGAATTGCAAAGGGGGTCTGATCCTGAGAGCGTGGCACCACACAAAGCTTCTGTTCGTTTCAGGACAATTCGTGGCATTCGGGCCGAGCGTTCGGATCAGGCAAAGGAAACCACACGGAGATGCACAGCTCTCTCTCTCTCGCCTCTTAGGAGTTATTTACAGATCCCCTTAGTTTGGTTATCTTGAGTTGTAAATGTCGCCATTGATTACTAAATAAACGAGTCCGAAAGTCTGAGACTTATGCATTCCCGTTGAATCCTTAAGATTCATAAATATGGCTCAGTTAGGCTGAGGGCATTCATTGTATGGTAAAAGGGCTGCTAAAACAAAGTGCTTCTCTTTTTCCGATTATTCTGCACTAATGAACAATATTATTATATCAGTGTACTAACACAGTGCCACGCATGCTCTTCAGCACTCGACCTTGTGTTTTTTTTTTATCATGATCGTGATCGTGATGTGGCCTATCGAACTTGTAAATGTACAACCGAGCGCTCTGCCACTCCGAAGACTTAAGCGTATCACTTCTGCACACATATAACCATTCTGCCAATCCACTGCGGTTCATGGCGGTTTATTTTGGCAAAGCTTTACCATGCTGGTCAGTGCGAGTCGGTGAAGGCGGAGGGCATAGCTGTCAACGCAGTGAATAGTACAACAGTGCAATTTGCAACACTGCCCTTTACCGACCGCCACTTAGCCACGTATTACAACCCGGCATGCACAACCACGAATAGTTTGCCCATTCCCTCCCTGCGATCTCCGGTAACTGCCACCACTGCGGACGGTCTTGGGCTGTGGTTGTCCTTGTAAGAGTTTCTTGGCTTAATGGACCTTTACCGGCTGAAATAATAAAGTTCGAGTCTTCATGCATTATGTTCAGCAAGCCCGAGCCAGGCTCGAACCTGCTTAGCTTCCGAGATCTCAATGCGGGACGATTCAAGCATATTACCAGAGATGACGAATATGCCTTTCTGGATTTTTTTTTGGTTTCTAGACACAACGTGTTTAACGACACCAACACTGGTACACAATGCCTGAAGAGCACTGCAGACCGCCAATCGGAAACAAAAAAAAGGACTGCACTCCCTGGACGATTAATCTTGATGCATTCAACGGTGGTCACGTTGTCGAGAAGAGAATTAATGAGTCGCACAGAGTCTTGGCTCATAACTGTGAAGAACCCAAATGTTAAGGATCTTGCAAGTTTTACATCTTCTTTCGTAGAAGAGTTGTGCGGGGTTTTTTTTTTTTATAAAACAAGGACAACAACTGCACGGCCAGAAAATAGATAACAACAACACAGGTGGCCTTACCAACGGCGGCACGGGGGCTATAAAGATTAGCAAGAACACACTGGGGGGGGGGTCATGTGCTCTGCTTTAATGGGCCGTAACGGTAAATTTATGCGGCACTTTGCGGCATTCAGACACACATCCACTTGATCGACTGTAATGATCCCGTCGCACCAACGTGGATCGTCCTTTGCGTGTGCTGCAATAAGCCGTCTGATGTATCTCTCCGCGAACGTTATTTACCGCAATGCATCATTTTTAATGCCGAGCAGTATCAACGAACGGAAGAAGAAACAAAGTTCGTTCCGTCCGCTGTGTTCCACCGTGAGTAGCCGGCCGGAGTTTTTTGCGCGTTCCGTTACGCTTTTGTTGTTGCGCTTTGCAACGACACCACGGGGATTGATTTTTTTTAAGCTTCGATTGGGGGGGGGGGGAAGTGTTGTTTCCGAGGCAGCTTCTAAGTTGTGGAATATCTTGCCGTGGTTATTTAAGCACATCTGCGAGCGCCATCGTTTTTTTAAAATAAAATCAGAAGCTTACCTTGTTTCAGACTGCTTGTTCCGATTAGTGCTTCAAGTTTTGCAATTTGCTCGCTGTCACAAAGGCTGCTTGGTCCGTTTCACTCTCAGTTTCTGAATTTCGTCTACAACGTGCCAAGTGAGCACTTAGGGATTTATTTCATCTACACAAATTAGCTGTAGAAGAATTAAATGTTTTTTTTTGTTCTTTCTTTCAAATATATATGCGGAGTGCAAGCGTGACGGGGCTTCACGAGAGTCGAGAGAGAATGAATCCAACCTCAGCAGCAACAGTAGCAACCGCAGCGGCCGTGATCGCCGCCAGAGTAAAACACAACGCCGAGGAGGCATAACGAAGTGAGCCCGTTCGGACAACGTCGGATTGTCGTCGTGGCAAACGACGAGCGCGTAACTCAGCCGCCCGCGTGTGCCATGTACGTGCGAACGCAGACTGTGCGCCCTCGCACGCGCCCTTTCGCACGGACTTACCCGAGTTAGCCGGAGCCGATGCCAGGCCGGGGACTATCGCGGAGCCGGGCAGAGGGCAGTTTTCGGGCAGCAGATGCAGTGCCTTCGCGAGCGGCTCGTGCGGCCGCAGCGTGTAGACCAAGTGGGCTCCGGCGACGGGCAGCACCAGTTTGTTGGCTACAAACGGCAGGCGGAGGAGTTTCAAGTCAAATTCCAATGCCACGAATTGAACAAGCCACTGTCTGGCGGCACCTGCCAGCAATCGACCACTGCAAGGATAGGATTACATGAATTTATTTTGATACTGGATTCATGGCACACGGGCGAGGACGCGTCCTTCTGGAATTCTCAAAGCAAAGGAAAACCTCGTGTAGTATAGTGGCTGACATTTACCCAGACGATCACTCCACACAACAACTTAACGCTCCGGAAATGTAGCGGTGTGCCACTAATGATTTCTCTCAAAAGCAGGCGAGGTGAAAATAAAGTTTAAAAAAATGTACACGGCTCCCCCCACCTCCCTCCACCTGGAGCCCCAGCTCGGCAATAAAAGTTAAATTCACAACAAATTGACGAGTTTCTTGAGTGCCCGCAACAGGACGGAGTTAAATTTTATATAACCAGGCATTAAGTACCTACAGGGCCAAGAGGCACATAATCAATTTATCAACTGCTAGCTCACGCCAACTCCTCGTGTGAACTCCACATCTCCAATCAGCGCGGTTGGCTACATTCGGTGCGAAAGAAGTTCAACATAAATGCATACAACTCAAAGACTGTGTCTGTGTTCATAGGATTGCATCATTAGGGGTTGCCATCAAAGTTTGTACTTTACATGATAACGTCGCCTCCTGCCTGAATCACTGTTACAGAATGAGACGACTTTCTACTGAGTGAAGGGCGCGGTACGAATTCCCCTGGACACAGCAGTGGCAACGAAATTCTACATTCTGGGCTATGTAAGATGACAACAATGGCACCTTTGCCTATAAATTGTTGCAACGTAGGTTACGTGGCAAGAATCAACGAGCACCTCCCAAACCGCTTCCACTTGGGCGTTTAACGCCGTGCGTAAGCCACAACCTTTCCACGTTCGACTGCTCATTAACGACGCCGCAGATGCAAATGAAGGGATCCCACGGGAATGTGTGAGCACGTTTCCTTGATCGTCACGGCTAGGCAAGGGTGGGGGAGGGGGGGTACCCGTGCTAGCCTTTATCCCGATTTAAAAAAAAGTCAGCAATGCTGATAAGCCAATTATTTTTGGTGATGCTGCACTGTTGGCAGTTGCGCACAAGTGCCCACTCGACACGTTTGTTAATGACACTGCCTTAAAAGAGAAAAGCACATTGGGAAAAGTATACGAGAGGTGACGTTTCAGGCAATGGCCCTTCTTAAGCACGTGAATGGAGATGTCAAATGGGGTAGAAAATTATAATAAGCCAATTACTTCCATAATTAGAACAAAATATATCAGGTTGCAGGATATATATTCTTTTATTTACGACGATGAAAGTTATAGAAACAGACCTCAACCTGGGCGAACGCCAGTTATTTAAATGTCTTCTAAACAAACCTTAACAGCCCCTGTCGAATTCACAACATAAATCAATGGGTTGTGGAGTCACATTTGGATATTTACATGCGTGTTAATTAATATTTTACTGCACTCAGGTGCCAAAGAACGTGAAAACACTCTCGTTTTGTTGGGTTTTATTTGGGCTTCATTTCCTAATTCCAATTTAATCAAATTGCCCTATTGGCAAAACGGATACGCCTTTTTCGGCCAAGGTGATGCCGTCACATTCCGCAGGCGCTATTCACCTCTCACCTACTCATGAAATCATTATCTAGTTGCGCCAGCTCATAAGGTACAATTACTACTGCTGATTAAATACGCCTGAAGAAAGTATTACCGAACATCCACGCACATGCACGATTTCTCTTACTTGCGTTGTTATTCTCGTGGGGGGAGAACAATTGTTATATTTTATTGTTATTTTATGCATCCCATACAGCAGCTCGAAATGCGTTTGCGTTTTACACGTCACATGAATCCAAACCGTATTCGTAATTGGGCATAATTTCGCCAAATTTCCTTATTAAATCATCCGAGCCGAACATGCCCAGGGCCGCCCGGGGTCGCGCTGTTCGGTGTGCGTTGCTCACGTGCACAACGGCGGGTTTATCTCGGTTAAATGTCACCTCCGCCCGCTGATATTCACGTACCATCGTCACGGGCCTCTAATTTGACACCACGACAAGCCGTGTGTCATGGCCGAATTAGCAAGCGGCAATGCATTTTTCACGGGACACGAAATAGAGCAATGGGCACGGAGGGAGGGCCCCCTTGTAAACAAGTCGCACGAGTGTGGCGTTTAAAAAGAAAACGCCTTTCAAACAACAGTAGTAAACAATGTTTAACGAAACGTGACTGTATATTTTGTGCGTCTTTAAATGAATTAAATTTTTTGTCACCAATTACACAATTGCCGTCGCATTGAGACTAACGTGGGAGTGGGAGCCTAAGGAGGGAAAAGACGCCAGAGAGGGCTTTCACTGCGGATATGGAGAGATTAAATCGGCTCGTGAACACGTGCTAAGTGGATGGATACATCGCTGGACCATGAGGGATGGCGACGGTTAGTGAAAGGCCTTCATCCAGCAGTTGAGCGACCATACCTGATGATGACATTCTCCACATGTGTTGCTAGTGTGGAAGGAGCATTCTCGATTGAAAACTCAATTCTTCAGAACTGATTTTTGCGTTTAGTTGGCCTTCCCCCGAAACCTCCGATTAAGCACGGTTGGCTACGTACGGTGCGAAAGAAGTTCAAAATACATTCAAACAGGGATGCTTGGCTCGCCGTGTAAGGGTTAAACTGATTTCACAAGCAAAGCATCGGCGCTCTGTAACACCCACTATCGTGAGTGAGGTTCAGGGCTTTGGGCTCGAGGGCAATTATGCCGTTAAATTAACTCCAAAGTCAGACCAGCCCGCCCGCCCGCCCACCCGCCCGTCCGCCTGCAAGGAGCGCAACAAACAGCGAGCCGCATTTAAACAGCAGCGAACGCTGTAGCTCAGTGGGTCTCCATTTAACACGGGAGGTCGTTTCACGCTGTTCCAGCCAACGCAAGAGGCATCGTGCACAAGATGTACGATCGCATTGTTAAGCGCAGGTAAGGCGTCTCTCTGCTGTCAAGGGCCCCGCTGGTGAATTCATCCATACTGGAGGTTTCTAAGGGTTCTAAATCTAAATACAATTGCCGGCCATGACCTTGGGCATCGTACTCCATGCCGTGCACGGAGTACAAGACGAATGTTAATCGTGGAATCTTTGTTCTTTCCTGCGCAAGGCCTGCGTTGATGATCGAGGGAGCAATGTTACTAGTTTGCGGGGGACGAGGGGGGTGGTGGAAAAGGTTCGAAACGTAAACACAATTTGCATGCCGCAAATAGCACCGTACTAACGATTTTCTTAACCACTGCTGTTGCCAGAGAAATATAGCGGGTCTAGCGTGGGTACGTCACCCGCTCCCCGAGACCTCAGTGCTTCACTGCCTTACCCACTGGCCACCAAAAAAGTCCCCCCAACCATTCCTAAATTATTATCCGCATTCCCTCCTTGACCCTCTCCACTCGCCATGACCTCACCGAAAGCAATCACACTACATAGTGTATCGAATGGATAAACAACTGATAATTTTAAGTACCGCATTTAAATATATATAGGGAAGCTAATCAGCATTGGGTCTGGTTAGCGCTTAGATGGGCAACCACCATGTACAACTTGTTATTTGCAGGCTGCTGCAGGCCTACGTGGTGGTCAGCTGAGGGCAATACAGTTGTTCCCTGACACCTTCTTTGCCAGTATTAAATTATGACAATAGGGTTTTCCCCTTTCTGGCAATAAAACAGGTTGTGTTAAGATGTTAAAACACCAAACTGAAACCTTTTGCAAGGAATCATGTCTGCATTAACCACATATACTTGTGAACATGCAAACAAAAAACACTAAGCTCTGGTCGTATACGATGCATTGTCTTTGAAACTGATTGGTCCACACCACAGACAGCTTTCTTTAGAGCCTATTCTCAAACAGTGTTAGGCCAGAGGACGCCAAAAGGCGAACAGCACAAAGACAAGACAATGCACATACTGTTAGAGCATGTTTTTTTTGTTTGTATGTTCACCGCAAGTATATGTGGCTAATGTAGACATGATTCCTTGCAAAGGTTTCAGTTTGGTGTTTTAACATATTAACGCCTGTTTTATTGCCAGAAATGGGAAAACCCTATTATCAGTTTAACATTTTTTAATCCGTTCCACCAAAAACTAGTGTTAACCGAAAGAACTGTTAAATGGAAAATCACCGAGTCTGCAAGAGAGCTCCTTCCACTGCCAAAACAGAAAATGCAATGTAAACAAAGCCAGTCGAGGTCTAAACGCTCATGAGTAATATTTAAAAATCATTTTTTTTAAACGCACTTTAATGAAATGTACCGTACTCGTAATGGCAGAACTCCAGGAAGTGACCCCGAAGCTTGCCACAACGTAAGGGGACCGTGGTGATTTACAGCCAACGTCAGTTGAGCGTGGACAATTAGACCCAAGCCGAAACATAACATATAAAAATGAAAATTTTCAAATACATTTTTTATATATTTTTTTCTATAATATAGTACTGTCATAAGTATACCAAGTTTGCAGTCGATACCACATTGGGAAGTGGGTTAAGATTGAGTTACAATATTTGAGGATACGACAGCAACAACAGAGTGAGTTAAATAAAAGCGTGTAATAAATGGGCATCGCTGATTGGCTGAGGGCATGGCTCAGCCCCACTTAGGAGCACTAGGATTGGCCTAAATTGGCGCCCACGTGAAAAAAGCATTAACATGTCGTTCGTCAAAATGTTAATGTTAGTCAAAACCACGGGATCCTTTGGGAGGCGAAACGCTAACCAAAAAAACATGAAATCGATGTCACTCTTAACCGAGGGACTCCTGTACAGCAAAATACATTATTGTACCGAACTTATTATATTCATGAACGACTATGCTCCCCGCCTTCACCAACCAGCACTGAGCAGCGAAGTTAAGGCACAGTCAATGAACCTCGACGCCCTGCACAGCATGGGGAAGCTCTCATCCTGCAGTGGGCTGCATACAGGAGGTCACGGGTTCGATCTCAATCCCGATGCCGCCAGATCTGTATATTGGGAGGATGTTCTCCTCGTGGTCGCGTGGATTTTTTCTCCGGGTCCTCCGGTTTCTCCCTCCAGATTTAGAAACATGCGTTTCGAGTGTCTGGCTACTCCTGTAAATTTCCTAATGATAAGCCGCCTCATTGGGCTGTAATTTGTGGCCAGGTCGCTTCTGAAAAAGAGCTATGTAGCTCAGCGGGGCTTTACCTTGTAAGATAAAAGGCAGTTCAGTCGTGCTTAGTTTAACATACGCGAGTACACACACACACATCTCGTATTTTAGAAGGTAGGGCGGAGTCCGGGAGAGAAGTGTTTGTGACTCGCTGTGATGCCCTCTCCCCACATCAATCCACATGGCGCGCCTCTGCCCATGGCAGGACGGACACTTCAATGGACTGTGATGACGGACGGACTCGATCCCGGCACCCGTCCATTGAAATTTACTTTCTGGGTGTGAGCCCAGCCTACCACAGTATTTCTGCACAGAAGTACAAGCCGGCCAAGTGTGGCCAATATAGTTTGGGGGGTAGTCTAAAGCCGGCCCCTGCTTTATAGCGCAAACATTAAACTCCACCCCCAGGAAACATATTTCCGTTATCAATTCCTGTATGTAGGTGGTTTGATTCAATAATTGGAAGGTGATAGCCGTTGTTTCAGCTGTTCTTCCTCTACCATATGCTATGATGGTAATGTGAAATCCCTGCAGCTTCTCAGGAGAGGACTGTTACGATGATAGCCTTGCACTTGTGCATCGTCGTACATGATTTATGTGTTGCCGTTTTTCAACTGAAGACCTGCTTATAACACCTAACACTGGCAAATCCAAGGCTGCTTATGTGAAGCCTTCCAACTATGGGGAGACGTCATAATTTTATGCCTGTCGAGCATGGGGGCTCCAAACCCCCGCTAGAAGAAGTGCTGGCTCAGTACCTTTGATTCTGAGGATTAGGTCCCCAAAGCCACCCAAGTCTCTCTCTGTCCCTCCTCCCTTTGCCCCATCTCGTTTTTGTTATCTTTCTCCCCCCTTTGCACCCACCCATCCTACTAAAATAATCTTCCCCTTCACGTGAAGCAGTCCCCTTCATTAACCACTGATGGTCCCTCTCTTAAAGCCTCATCACCTCTTCTACATTGCCCATTCTCTTCCTCTTTCCTCCCCTCGCCCCTCCACTCTGTTCCGTCCCTCCCCTTATAGCCCCTTTGTGAAACCCACGTGTTCCTCTTTCACGGTCACTCATTCCTCAGCCCTGGCACGGCCTTGCCATCGAAATAGTTATATTTTTGTTGCCGCCTTTAACTGTGCAAAAAAAGCGCCTTTACTTAGGTGCTCTATAAATATTAAATGAGATAACAAGTCACCACGCACATACACTGAAACCGATATGCAGAGTGCAACCTCATACAGAACGTAAACAATAATATATTTAAGTACTCATTGTTTTCATAGGTGGAATCCTTCTCGCCAACCCACTCCGAAATGTCGCGTAGTACAGCATTTATTGGATTGCATTTTTATGTAAATGTACAGCCCCTTCCTCAATCCACTGCCGGACGATGAGCTCCACAGGCTGTTGTTTGGGCTAACAGCACCATGCTGCTCGGCGCAGGTTGGTGAGGCGGGAGAGAGCTCAGTATTTGTTTTCGATATCAGCCATCGCTGATGTTAGCCATGCCTGAGGAACGAACTTAGAATCCACAGGTCCACGTCGCAGTGCGCCAACTGCTGTGCTACCGATCCACCCTCCAATGGTTTTCCATCAACAAATGAAAGTAGTTACACACACACACACGTACAGTATATATACACACACGAGCTTCAATTAAGTATGGGTACTCTTACTACTGCAACCGTGTCCGTAGTTGTCATCCGTTCACCACAGTGGATGGACGATGAATGGCACGCGATCGCCCACCCTTGCCCAAACGCCCACTGTTGCGCACACGCTGTCGGTATACACTCACAGTCTGTTGCTTTTGCGAATTGCGAATGGCAGTGAAGTGCTGCGCTCTCGACTGTCGGCTCCGTCCATTAAAACGTGCGCCCAACTCAGATGATGCCCTCTCAAACAAATGTGACTAGTATTTTGGAAACGGGATATTTTTTTTTGCTCTCAAGCTTTCATAAGCAGGATAACGGCTGAACATCTTTCAACAAATCAATAGTAATATCATCATGATGATGATGGACAAACATCTTTCAACAAATCAATAGTAATATGATGATGATGATGACGACGATGGACAAATCTCTCCCAACAAATCAATAGCAGTATGAGGACTCTGATATTACTACAGTATATGGTTGGGATCCACGGATTTAAAGGCCAAGTTCAAAGTTAACGAGGGGGGGGAGGGGCAGCAGTACAAAAATAGGTAGCTGATGCTATCCGTTTGTAGGTTTTGTTTCTACATATCCTGTCGTAGGTGTGGGTTTTCTCTGGGCACTCAAAATGTCCTCAATCGTTGCCCCTTATATATAAAAAAAAATCCGAAAGACCCTTGCACACATAAGGAGAGCACACTGAAACACCACAGAGACTGGTTGGACACCACCATACTTCTCGCTACGCTGGTGACATGCGATAATGCCTCGCCTGGTATGCAGGAGGGTCGTGGGTTCAATCCCGACCCTGACGCCTGCTATATATTTTGAGTTTGCATGTTCTCTCTATCTCGCTGTTGCCATGTGGATTCTTCTCCGGGTCGTCCGGTTTTCCCCTCCACATTTAGAATCAACATGCTTTAAGAGTATTTGGCTACAATACATTTCCACGCGATAATCCACTAAGTTAAGCTACCATTCGTGATGGCCAGGTCGCTTCCAAAGAAGACCTGTATGGAGATCAGTGGACCTTACCTGGTAAAATAAAAATAATAGTACTTTCTCCACTGTTTCCTACAAACACCTCGTTGCAATGCAGGGTTTCTACGTGTTATTGTTATGCTTGTTTACCCAGGAAAGCCTCACCGATTCGAATGATCCTTTTTTCAGGAGGGTCCTGCCAAGGTTTTTTTGATAGAGGGGGGTGATGATTGCTTTGCATAATTGCACTTGAGTAATGTGCGGGTAATTTTTCAGATTTGGCAAATTTTAACCATCACACGTACTCCATCTCCCCATGATTCACTAACCTCACCTCTGAGCAATTGAATCACAAGGATGTGCCAGCACACAGCAATCCTACATTCACTACAAAAATACGATTATGCTCAATTCATGAGATTTTGTTGAGCGATATTTTTTAACACAAAAAATATGTCAAAAACAAAATGAAACAGATATTATTATTTCAATTCACAATACTACCTCTTGGTTGATACAGTTAATGAAACTATATATTTAATATCCAAGCATCAAGAAATATTAAAAACAACATTGTTTAAACTACAAATATAACGGCTTCAAGACAGGAATGGTACAAATTATTCCTACAAGGTGAATCTAAGATTAAAAAAAAATTTAATTGGATCATTTAATGAGTTAAATCTCTTGACCGTCATCCTCCTTTCGGCAAGACCTATCCGTCACAAGCAGTGGATCCACAAACGATTCCCATCATCCGCAAATCCCCAAAGAGTAATGTGAAAAAATATATGCTGAATAAATAAAATGCAATCATTTTCCCACGGCAGTTAATGCTTCTGCTGTTTATTATGAATGGACGTTAATTTCCGTGACAAAGTGAATTTTACCACGGTATAAAAGTCACAGAGCAATTTTCATATTAAAAGGCTGAGAAGCTGGTTAAACAACGAGCGGCTTCTCAGACATACCTGTCAACCCCTTATCAGTGCCTACCTTATTACAGACTAATTCAGACCTTATTGGTCACCCCGTGCCCTTATGAATCTCAACGTTCATCCAAAAAGTCCCATCGCAAGGGAAAAACACAAAGACAAAAAAATGTTTGCCCGTATTGAAACGGCTAGACGCCCTATGGACCTGAAAACTACATTTCCCTGTACAAGAATACGGGTAAACCATATAGGTTGCCAGATATGCTCAGATGTAAATCATGGACCCACTGTGGCGTTGACTTGCTCCTCTGACATTGGACATTCGGCCTCAGAGACAACCGATTCACATAAAACATTTTTAGACTCTTCTCCCTAACAAGGCCATCAAAGTGAATGCTAAGGAGGCAGTCAATTTATACAGTAAAGATTTCATACATCACAAGGGAAAAAAGATTACTCACGTGGCCTTCACCAGCGCGACGGGACTAGCAGAATTATCCCGGGTCTCCTCCTCCCATTGCAGTTCTTCTTTTGTTTCCAAATTGACTTCACTTTGAAAACAAAAGCGCGCTCCTACGCTGCTCAATGGTGTCCTGCGATGCAAACCTTGCCCGAGCCTCCCTTAACGGTCCGGCGATGGATTGATCGGAGCATTAGCTTTTATAAGGTCTTAAATTGAAAAGTCAATGCAAAAAACAACAACATAAAAGCCAAGAGATGAGAGAGGCAGGGATTGGAGGCCTGGAGTTTTGTTTTAACCTCACCATTTGGATGATAAAGGAGAAGGGCTCTGTGTGTAATGTTCAAAATACTACGGCTCCCCATTAAGAATGACGAGTAAATATATATTTTTGCAGGTTGAGGTGGCCAGGAGGCTCAGGAGCATCCCTAAAGTCAGGGGGCGTTGAGCTTAGCACCTCTGAGATTTTGGCTTCAAATCTGGACAGCCACCCGTGAACAAAAACCGCGTTCTCAAGTGTAATGAGTGGGTGGTCTCAGCCCGGTCACCAATGTCATCTTCTGAGGGTGTTTTCTCTGACGCCAGATGGTGCCCTGCATGCGGAAAGAGTTCCGAATGGAAACGTCCAAGTCTCATGACGTGGCGATGCCGTTAGCATGCTTTGAATAGAATTGAGAGGGGTAAAAAAGAAAATACATTTGCCAATATAAATTCATCCTTTACAGGTTCACTTTGGTTAGTGACGGTGCCGGGGCGGGGGCCGATGGAGCCCGGGGGGTCCGACGGAGCCAAGGGGTGGGCCGACGGAGCTGGGGGTGGGCCGACGGGGCCAGGGGGGGCCGACGGAGCTGGGGGGGGGGGCCGACGGAGCCGGGGGGGGGGGCCAACGGAGCGGGGGGGGGCCGACGGAGCCAGGGGGGGGGCGATGGAGCCAGGGGGGGGGGCGACGGAGCCGGGGGGGGGGGGCGACGGCGCGAGCGGAGGGAGCCGACACTGACTCACTCACACATCATACACTGACTCACTCACACCATGCACTGACTAACTCACGCATCATGCACTTACTCACTCACACATCATACACTCGCACAACCACTGACTCACTCAGACATCATGCACTGACTCGCTCATCATGCACTTACTCACACATCATGCACTGACTTGCTCATCATGCGCTTACTCACTCACACATCATTCACTCGCACAACCACTGACCCATTCACTCATCATACGCAGGTTCACTCATCATGTGATGGCTCACTCGCACATCATACACTCACTCACACTGCCGCTAACACATCGTGCGCTGACTCACACATCATACACTCACTCAACCTAATACTGACTCGCACATCATACGCTGACTCGCACATCATACGCTGACTCGCACATCATACACTCACTCTCGCTGCCACTGACTCACTCACACATCATACACTGGGAGTGTCGTGCTGCCAGCTATGGCTGCAGGTTTTGTCGTACGCGTTATGTATATCGTTTATTGTTAAATTAAAAATCACAGTTCCTATGATTACTGTTGTTACATTGTTTTGTAGCTTTATTTTGGTCTGCTTGTGGTGTAATAGTTTTCTGCAATGTAGATTCATATTTTGTTTGTTGCGGTTGCACCCGACTTAAGAGCCACATGGCTCACAGGGCTATACCTAACAAATGAAACTTGAAACTTATACAAGCGTAAAGTATTTTTTATATGATAAAAACACCTAATAATACGTATAGTATAACTGACAAGGTAATATCTCAACATGTTAATAATATACACTTACTTTTCACACTGATTGCTGTACAGTAGAGATGCGCAAAGGGTTACTGAGCATCCACTATATAGGTACTGTACCACGTTACAATCCCCCGTCCCATCTCTAGCAGTCGTATCTACTCCCTACTACTACTAGTGGTAGGGAGTAGGTACTCTGTAACACGTTAAAATCCACAATCCCATCTCTTTGCTTCGATTTAAGCGATTCAGTTTACGTTAAGGTTTTCAGGAACGCATCTTGGGTGTAAACCGGGGTATTGCCTGTATCAGGCTGATATCTGATACGAATCGGCCGCACGGTGTCACAGTGATGATTCACGAAGGCACACGGGAAGGACCCAGCATGAGAAGAACCCCATATGGCAGGAAGAAATGCGAGGAAGACTTGGAGCAATAATGCAAAGGATGACTGGAGGGAGAGATTAAATAAGGTTCGGTTGGAATAGCTGGGAGGGAGCCAGAAGGACAAGATAGGAACAAAGAGATAGAGCACACATTGGCCTAATTTGCCAACGGGCAAGAAGTGAAACGATGAAGGAGGTTGTTTTAAAGCTGTTATTCTTAACAAATTGACTCCCTGGTAAACACAACCATATGGTGGGAAATTTATAGTGGCTAGTCTAGTACTTACAATCTCTTTAGAGAGCTTGATTTTTTTTCCCAGTGTTTATTTTCCACAGAGTTTTGACAGAATGAAAATCATCATCATCATCTGAATTTTTATTATAACAGTTCTATTAAGAGTCAAATTTAAATTCAGGTTTAAAAACACACATTCAACTGGCATGAATCAAAAATGCAACATGAAAAAAACGCATAAAACACATCTTATATACAAGCTGTTTTCAAATTAAAGAAAATTATCCGAAGCAAGTCTATTTCACACACGTTTGGCTTTCGTAATGTAAAACACCTGTACCGTCGATATTTGATGACAAATTCTGCTCTCTTCGCACGATGCTCGCTAACACAACGCGAACCATTTCCCACCACCCCACGCAGAACATTCTAATATTTAAGGCTTTCCACGGCGAGACCGCAAATACATAAGTCATTTGCGGTAATTATGCGACATTCAAACTTGCGCGCAACCTACAGCAGATAACAAGTAAAGGATAAGTATAGGAATGCCTCATCAGGTCCGAACAGCCGGTATGGTAACAACAAATTATTAACATTCAATGTGCAGCACAGCTGCAGGGGTCTGTTTGGGGAAGGAAAAAAAAAGGCTTCTCGATTCCACAACCAACTTCGCGAGAAAACAGGACGTAACTTATTTTTTTTTACACTTTGCTGTTGACCAATTTAACAATACCCATTTTTAATTAACATGTTTCCGATTGCACTCGAATAAGATTGTGCAAACCAATGTTATGTCGGGAGGAAAAAAAATCCATGAATGTCGATTTAAAAAAAAAAAGCTATTGATTGGTGACGCGTTGTAAATGCCATTAAAAAAACTTGAAATTCCACCAGATTTTGAACTTCCACTCGCAATTCTACATTGCTGCAGCCTCCACGTCACAATAAGAAAAACTTTGGGTTGATTATTTATTTACTCTGCCTAGTGAGACTGGGCAGGCGTGTCAAATAGCCCAACGAGCATTAATATCAAGGACGCCCTGAAAGAACTCATTACAGCCTGGATTAGATTAGAAATCAAATAATGAAAATGCAACTGCGTGAGCATATATATTCAATTTTATTCATTCCCTAAAACTTAAGATTTTTCTTCCACAGTGTCACTTTTATTCCCCTATATTTGCTTTCACTAATCAATGTTTCACACCGTTTCCTAATTAGAGAAAAGCAAAATGGATTTTTTTAAAGCCAATATAAATGGCTGAGCCCACAGTGAGGGCTGCTAGGATGGCACACATTAAAATCCGCCTGAGTGGTTTCAATCAGTGTTTTCGTTTTACCCGGGCAGCCGTAAATCCCTGCGCATCCTCCGTCACCCCTTAGCACCTTTCCACCCACACTGGCATGGCAACCCACACAACACACAGGGCCACACCAATACACGACAAAGACAAAGATCCCCCCGTATAGCCTCAAGAGACTGTCAGGGCAAGTGCTGTTAGGGAGTACTAGTGAAGGCCGGCACGGCACACAAGGGGGGTGGGGATGGCCAGCACCACGCCCGACCGCCTTTGTCTCCCCAGTGGCGATGTTTACACACAGCACCAGGTAGTCATTTGAGGCCGAGTCGACCTCGGGGAGGCACAGGACCGGTTCAGTGAATCATCACTGGTGTTGGCCGTGAGTGCGAACCCAGCGAAGCGCGCGACACACTACCACTCCCCACACACACTCACACGACAGGCGTGTACTGGCACGTGCAGAAGTCGCCCCCCACTGCCCTCCCCCCACCAAGACGAGTGCAGCACAAACACCCACACAGAGCCATTCTCACCCGACACGCTGTGAACTACCCCGCTCGCTCTTTCAAGGCGTAAATTAATCGCCGTACACCGCTTGTAAACAGTGCAGCTTGGAAACAGATTAATGCGGTTTTACATGGATCACATTAACCAAAGCTTGCGATTGTTGCAGAGTACGATTGATCCCATGCAGGAGCTCGCACAACGCGGGTCACTTCGCATCGTAAAACGCAAAAGGCATGCGGCTAAATAACTATGTTAACGAGGAGCGCAGATATCACACGCTATGATTGTATGGCCCTCTTGCCTTTGAGCGAAGGGATGTGCTGCTCATGCCGTGTCAAATGTGTAAGCCTGTCTGAACGTTTACACGCGAACCGATGTGTGAATGCATTTCAGTCACTCGGTGACAACCTAAAGTTTAAATAATTATTGCAGTCACATCACAAAAACGTTGTGGTATCTTGGCGACCCAGGGGGCCTAATTATGAAGCCCATATAAAAACCAAATCTTTGACCATGGATATCCACCAACGTTCTCAAGTGTAGCGAAACGACGGAACTCGCCCAGATAATTAAATGGAAGAGATTTCGTTTTTCACTTTTCAGCGTAAACAAGTGTCCTCTACGGAATATGAGGACGCAGTCTCGTGTTCAGTAAGAGAAGTTACTCTTACTAAACACAACAGCAACGACTTCAAAAGTACTTGAGCTGTGTAATTTACAGGGCCATTCCCTGACTGTCTAATACTAAAGGTTATAATGCTAACAGAAGTCTTGTAATTGTTATGATAATTACTATGCGTGTTTGCCCAGAAAAGTCTCATCAATTGCTATGACTCTGGGTCCTGCCAGGTTTATGAAGCAGGGGGTGATGATTGCCTAAGTATAAATTGACCCATTTGCAGGTAAATGTTTCAACTTTGGCAAATTTGGACTGCAACGTTGGCACACAATGCCCTATCCTTGCGAATTATCTCACAGGATCTTTAATAGCCACTGTGAAGCAGACCACGAAATAGTTAATGGCAAATACCCACCTCAGCATTAAATCGGGTTTCCTTCCCATCGTAGCATGACTCCGATGGCAAAAGTCGTGATACAAATTGTTTGTATACTCGGTTCATATGAAGCATATGAATAGGAAACTCTTACATTCAATGGGGTCCACAAAGTCAGGTATCAGGAGGGCCCGTGGGGTTCCATGGTAAAGAGTCAACCTGTGGAGACAGAACCACGACAGAACTCCGCGTCAGAGCACGTGCACCAACAACAATGCAGGGGACAAACCAATGACGACAATGCCACACAAAGTATCGCCAGAGCATCTCGTCGTACGATGCGCCTATTTACCAGGCGCGCGATTATTAGCACAGCAAACACACCACTCACGCATGCAGGAAGGCACTGCACAGCGACACGCCGGGTTGGATTTGTTCAACAAGCGGATAAACGTGTTCCCATACATCGTTGGCTGATATCCTCTTCGGTCAGCAATTACTGTAAAACGGTGGTCATTAAAAAACATGTGACGTGATCACGTGCTGAGGTATAAGCCACCGTGTGCTGGTATCATCATCCACAATCCCACTTTTTTTTTCGTATTACATGTCAAACAGATGAGCTTCACACATACACCGAGACTTGTTTTTTTTTACTACGTACTGCTGCCACTGTTACCATCCCAAAAACACTCGCAATGGACCCAATTTCATAAAATCCCGGAAGCTAAGCAGTATTAATCCTGGATAGCGCGTAGACTGGTTGACCACCACGCATAACAGCTTCTTATAGCCTCCAGGCTTGTGGGGTTGTGCTACATTGTGAGCAGCAGTGGAGTCGCGCAGAAAAATACATTGTCATACAGCATTTCTACGCTCCCAAATTCATGCTCCACGCCTTCGGAAACATGCACCGGAACAAGCACGTGCGATCAATTTTGACAAGAAAATAACCCACGTAAGCACGTGCGTCAGATGTTCTATGTTGGGCCATATCTGCACTGCATACACCGTTCTGATTAGCCCCATGCCGACACAAACTTTGACCAAATGACTTGTTGTCCTTCAGGGCAGTCAATGTCAACTCAACGTGACAGCCAAGAGAGATAACTGTGTTAAGGTTATTGGGTGTCCTAATTTTCATTATTTATATATGTTTTAAGTTAAAAGCTCCTGTCACGTAAATAAGATCTGGTTTGTAATGTACCTGGGTTCATTCATTCCATAGGCGGATCCGAAGTACAATTTACTATTCAATGTTGTTCTCGCGTTGTCATTCTTTTTCGTCCTCTTGGTGTTCTCCCAAATAATCTTTCCTTAAATTTGTATTTAAAGCTTTTGTGACTGCAGGGATTCATATTCTTGGTTCTTTCGATAAAGTCACGTAGAAGGGAAACAATAACATAATATTGTTTTATATTGTTATTATTTTATTGTTTCCCTTCTACGTGACTTTACCGAAAGAACCAAGAATATAAATCTTTCCTTAATTAACCTCCTTCGGTGTCTAAAGAATCTCTCTCTCTCTATGATCCATATCCTTTCTCAAAGATGTCACCGATCATGGCCTTCCTTCAATCTAGCTCTATCCGCAATGACTCACAAACTTTGCATTCAATACTCCAAGTTACATCCAATTGTTCAAATTGCCTAAGTAACTTAATGTGCTGCGTAATGTGCCTAGAATTGTCCCAGACAAGACATTAAATTCAGGATCTTGTTTTCTTATTACATGTCCAATAACAATTATTCTTATTAATTTCTTCTTTGTACCTCTTTGTACTTGCAATCCATGACACATTTGTTACTCATCGACGTGGTATTGCGCGAATTAAATCTGGCAAGGTGTCTTGAGAGACGGGTAAAATTAATCTGGGATGTCGAGGGTGGAAGTGACGTGTGAAGAAGTGTGAATATTAAACCCGTCTTGCTCAGCAACTACTGCGTCATGGCTACTGTGACTTGCACTGTGTTGTAGGTTCTCTCGGGAAGTATGCTAATACTCAAAATAATTATATACTCACGAAAAAAAGGTCTCGCCAGGTCTTGTGAAGTTTTCAGGAGGGTCAAACTGGAGATGATTAGCTAATTTCCTTTCGGAATAATTATTTTCACGTGGTGCTGGTCGCCGGTGCGCTTGGAGAAAATTCATGCGCGCGATATTAACACTGAAAGCTGCCGCGCAGTTCACATGAATCAAATATAAACCTACTTGCTGAACTGCATCCTACAGCCACCACTGTGTTACTTCTCAGGAGGTGTGATGGACACAGTACGAGCCAAAACTTGATGATCGACCAGGCCTGCCTCCAAGTTTGCACCTCTCCGCACAAGTGACACTCGTGACTGAATCTCCCTCAGTTTGGCTCTCGCTTTCGTAAGCAAAAACCCAATAAAGTTGCCAGCAATAAAGAGAGTCCAAACCTATGTATGTTGAACGTCTTTCGCACCGTACATAGCCAACCGCGCTAATCAGAGGTACGGGGGAAGGACAACAATTCGTTTTCAATCTAGACGTAAAAGTGCATAGCTCCCCACTGGCTTCCGAATAGTATAGGAGGGGTAGTGGCATTGGCAGGTGTGATATGAGTTAAGTGATGACGTCACCCTGCTGCTCTATATAAAACCGGGAGCAAGCGAGGGCTTTACCATTCTGGCGAATTGCCCGATGATGCTGGATGTATTTACCAGCGAAACGTCGTACTCAAACTGTAAATGTTGTGGATTCACTCTTCAACACACCGGTGGGCTAAAGTAGTGAATTATTTGTCTTTTGTCAACGTGACACTTTTTTTTTTGCTGATTGGCCGTGTCGGGTGGTGGAGGGTTACGACACATTTATAAATAAACGCGATCTAACCCAAAAACCTTTATTATGAACAGGTGTGAACCTGACATGCACTCTATAGGAAGCACCGCATGGCTGATCAGACTTGTGGTGGGGGTGCAGTGAAGATCCAGCTGTCAACTTGGAGAGCACTCTTAACGGCACACATTGCCTCACTGGCTGCGTTCATGTCACTTTGCGGAGCCGTTTGCTGTTATTTTTCCTTTCAAAGTTAAAGCTGCATCTATCAAATGAGTGTTTGAATTTAATAGTGTGTTAACATAGCTTCCACGATCTGTTCCATACCGATTTTGCCGTCTGCCGTGCTCCCAAACGATTGCAAGTTTGCTCTCAAATTTCTGGATTCCAGTGAGCCAAGCAAGTCGGGATGTTTATAATGTGTCGGCAAAAAGCTTTGCTGGGAGCCCTGGTTGCAGAATTTAAAGTTTTAATCACCCTATGTGCTTCACATCGAGTCAGTCTCTGTGCGTTAATGAGGCCATGCTTTTAAAGAACGTGCCAGTTTTACACACTTTGAAATAATTAACATTCTTTCCTCCGTAATTCCACATTTGTGCATTATCCTTGCTGTGCGAGACCTTGGCATCACTTCAGTTTATTTTGATAATTGCATTTTATGTACCTCTGTTTAACCAAGGCTAAGAGAATATGGCTTCCATATCAATTTTGCAAAGCATATATGGATATTTATAATATTTTTGTTTGCAATTGAAAGCATTTTTTATTATGTATCTACTATTAATGAGGTAACCTTGAATGAGTCAATGACCAAATTCCCTATTCTTATAAATTATATATCTGGGTCTGTAAACACGACCCTAAATCAGATGCAGTACTTTAGTAAATAATACGGTATATATTTATACGATCGATTATTGTACTCGTGACAATGCAAACAATCATTCGTATTACAGATTAATGTTATGATCGTATGTGTTATGTTTATTTGGTTCACATATTCCCAAATAAAGACGGTCACCGCATCGCGTGCTTTCAGATGCGGTTCTGCGGCCGTCTGGAACGCTCTTTCTTCCAATATTAGGAAGCCACTGGAGCTCTGCACTTTTAAACTTAGATTGAAAACGAATTTCTTTGGAACTACATTTTTGTGATGAGCGCGGTTGGCTACGTACGGTGCGAAATACATTCAACATACATACATACATACAGAAACAATCGGATGGGGGAAAAAAAAAGATCCTCAGCACTGGATCAGAAACATTTTTACACTAATTAAATTTCGGCAGAGGAATCACACGGGCGGGGGCTACCCACCTCGCCTCGCCATCCCTGCGAGAAGATGGGAGGGGCGGCATCATCAAATTATGATCCCATTTCTGGGTACCCGGCATAGGGACGGAGCTCACACGTACCTCAACTTGAACGTGTCGGTGACCACCGTATCAACAAGCCACGCATTGGCCATAATCGACGCTGGAACCGATTCACGCCACTTGAACCGTGCCAATTAATTGAATCACAAGGGTGACGAATCATTCACCTGCCTAATATATAAAAAGTAAAAAAAATAAACGATCATTGCGATATACTGGGGGCTACCACTGCCACACGCACCGTCTTTATGGGGGTGGTGCTTCGTGTAGGATGACCGCCGATGCTGTGTTAAACAGCTCAGCGGACATCCGAGCGACCGCTGGGTTGCCAGGCAGAAGCCATCCCTTAGGGTACACGTCAGATGTAAAAGTTTCGGTTTAGTTTGAAGGTGTGGGGGGTCCACACGGTGGGAATTGCCCCAGGGCCCCTGCACCCCCCAGCGATGGACTGTCCTGAACTTAGAACTGAACTTCCTTCACACGGTACATAGCCAACCGGGCTGCTTACCAGGTCACCTAAATAAACACAACGCTGACATCATCATCATCATCGAATAAAAAACAAAAATCTGAAACGTCCGAAGATATACGGGGGGAGGGGACAAACCGTTTTGCCTGCTTGGCAGCGGCGGAGGTGTGTGTCTTGCCGCCCCGGGGGTCCTGTTCGCCCGTGAAGATCCGCAGGATGCCCCACCCGCATGACACATTGGGATTGGCGCGTTCGCTCCTCTGCTGCGGTGACAGGCACACCACCTCCAACACCAGCACGACGGCCGGGTGGCACAGCGATGTGTAGAAGTACACCGGCTGCGACGCACGAGTGGGTGTTGGGGCGATGGAGACAGGAAGGAGGTGAGGGGCAACGGGATAAGGTGGGAGGTTGTGCGGAACAATCGTTATGGAGAGATTGCGAAGGTAAAAAACAATGGCTTATTTGATTTCTTATTTTAAAGCAAGTTGAATGAGCATTTAAGAAAACAATGTTTAAAGAGTTATCCTCACAGTGTCCTTTTTGACGTGGAATAGTGTAAATCAATGCAATGCCAAACATTTTCGTCATGTTCTTAAAGTGGGTTGAACAATCTGGTTTTACATTGAGGGTTTAGTGATATTGTTTGCATTAAACTGGTTGCTTTCCTGTCAAGTAATGAGTGCTACTTTTAAATGTAGTATCTATAACACGAGGAATGAAAACATATTCTCTTTAAAAGTACGACAGACAAGCCCCACTGCATAAACATACACTCAACTAGCCTTTTGCCCGTCCAAGGACGGGTGTATTTCAGTAAATCTGAAACTTTCAAGAGAAAAGCAGACCATGAAGTGATATTAATTGCATCAATTCGTGTGCAATTTGTAAGGCCGTTGGTGACACAGACCTATTTCATTTAATGGTTATAATCCCTTGTTCATCATGACGTCCTTTTTACTTTGATGTCTCAACAGCGTTACGGAGATCACGTGACGTGAGGGTTCTGCCTTTGTAGTGAAGGTTGTGAGTTGACGCTGAAGAGGGGGGAGGAGGCGCCTCGCCCCATGTGGAGTGACGTCACCTGCTAATTAATATTAATGGCGGGGGGGGTATCTATTTGGAAGACGTCATCTCTTCATGATTATTGAGGGAGGCTGTTCGGTGTGGAGTGACGTCACCTGCTCATGTTTATTAATGAGGGGGGGTGCTACATGTGGAGTGACGTCACACGCTCATGATTATTCAAGAGGAGGGGGGATCCATGTGGAGGACATCACCTGTTCATGATTATTAATGAGTGGGGCTGGCCGACGTGGAGTGACGTCATGCGTGGGACAGACATTCTTGGCTCATTATAGTAGTAAATGATTATCGTATGCAGTTTATATTCAGTTAACGCAACCTACTGTCTTAACATTACAACACCCTTAGGCCTGTTAAGAACGTTAGGAAAGTCAAAACAGGTTTAACCAAGTTTGAATCACTAAAATTACCACGTACTACTGGCCTTCTACATTGTATTGTAAATAAGTTCAAATAAAGGGCCCAAGCACTATGCGCTCGGAATCTATTACACATCTTTGGAGGTGTCGCGAACCACAATGCAGTGTTGTTGTGTTGCCATCGGAGCAATGTTTGAACAAAAAAATCTAACTTAATGTCAACCGAACGAAGTGCCCCGGGCCCTTAGTAAGGCACACACCGCAATCCGTAGACAAAAAAAAATAGGTGCCCGAAGTACTAAAATTATTGTATCGAGCACTCTAAAGGAGACAGTGACTGGCCTGTGACAGTGTAAGACAACAATGTACAGGACAGCACTTCAGATGACCTGTTTAGACTCAAGGGACCCAACACACTCCAGCTGGCAGGCTGGCAGACAATACACAGTTGAAACTGCTCTTAAGCGCTTCTTAGGTCAATGGTCCCTTACCCAAAATAAACTGATTGACCGACTTATCTGCAGTCTAATTATCTATGACTATAATTTGTGCCCCCAGTTGCTTCACAGAAACGCCTATTGCTTTGCAGATGCATCATCCTATTATCTGCATGAGCATGTGGATAAGAGAGAATACCCAGAAGAGGATTCCCATTCAGGGGAAAACGCTATCCTTTCAACCGGCTTTTTTTTTCTTCTGAATAAGGCAAATTTATGAATTCATACCATGATCTGGCTTTCTCCACGGATAACAGCCACACAGAAGCAGTCTCAAAGAAGCGCTACGTTTGTCCTATTATCCATGTATTTTCAGACAAAAGATGAGTCGCCTAGAAGTGGCGGCACAATCATCCTATTATCTGCGTTTATCTCCGGGCAACCAATGCGATAGATGTCAGGAGTTATTTTTGTGGAAGGTGCAGATAATAGGATCCGCCAATAGCATTGATCGCAAATATCAACATGGGTTGCAGGGGGGGGGGGGGGGGCAGTGTATATCTGATCCCAGGCAGGAGCTTTCTCTCCCTAAAGCTTTTGAGCGGACGCATTGCCACAACTTAAAAAAAAAAAGTCCTCCTTTAAATGGTTCCATGTCCATGCGTTGCTCGGTAACCTAGTAAATAACATAAATGCATTTATTGCTTGCAAATGTACAGACATATTAGCAACGAGCAGCTGTCCTCTAAACTAGGGAGCTGGCCTCCAAACTAGGGAGATCATCGGCTCAATGTCCACGTTGGCACACACAGAACCAACGCTGCCATAAACTCAGGGTTTGAATTGGGCCAGCTGCCCACAATTAAACACAGTTCTCAAGTGCATCAAGGAGATGATCTCGCCCCAGTTAGCAAAGACTGCATGGTTCTCTGGCTTCCTCCCAGATAAAAAAAAATACAACATCAAAATGCAAAAAAAATATTCCTACAAGTTAATCAACTGGCATAACACACAGCAACATCGTTCCCTACTGCAAAATACTTGGCAGGACCCTCGTGAAAAAGACTGTTGAGACTCAGCGAGGCTTTCCTGGGTTAACAAAGGTAATCATGAATTGTGATTTTTCACTTAAATGTGGCAGAGTCCAGGTCAAAAGACTTAAATTTTCAGTTAAACGACATGCGAGCAAACAAAACACTGCTCACATGACGGCCGGTGTTGCATATGTAGTGTAATAGCGCCGGTTTGTGGATAGCAGCGGCAACTGTGGCGGACAGACAGCACACACGCCGGTGAGGGCGTGTTGGGGGTGCAGGCAGAGCAGAGGAACTAGGGTAAGGGTCTCGGAGGACCCCGTCTGGAAACCCCTGGAACCTGCTAGCGGGTTCGAGAAGGGAGGCGCGGTCGGGGCAGAGCCAGGCCACGCTGGGAGCATAAAAGGAGCCGAGAGCGTGGGCTCGAGGCTGCCAGTTCTGGGAGTGGACTCGTCTCATCGTCGCTGTCGTCTCGTCGCCGTCGTCGCTAACATCTCCGCTAGATATTGCGCTACGAAGGAGAGCAGTCGGCTATCTTAGTCAGCGCCGTCAGCGTTAGACGGCTCGTGTTGTGTACAGGCTAGGCTGAGCTACTGTGGAGAGTGTGCGGAGAAGACCATGAAAGTTGTTAATAAAGAAAGTTCCTCCGAGAAACTCTGTCTCTGAATCGTTGACGCTACACATGTAAGAAGGCCGTTCAATGAAGTGAAACAAATATTTATCAAACCTGTTCATTGACAGAGCAATGTGATGCTCTGCCAGAGTTCCCAGAGGAAGTTTTTTCATCGCTTTACATCACTCCCATAGCACAACTATAGGTTAATTGGTAACAGATTCATCCAGAGGACAAAAATTGGGATTTGGTACCACAGCTTTTACTGTTGCGACCCCCACTGTTTGGAATCCCCCCCATGTCCTCCTCACTCAATTTGATGAATTTACTGCTTGATGCCAACTACGGCCACATTTGCAACACCCTGCGAGTGTGATTTGCCAACTGTGAATTTGACGGTATTTTTCCTTTTTACTGCCGCTATTATTCGTATATATACTTTTGTTGTTCGTTTGTGTTAATGTACAATTGCTTCAATTATCCAGATATTTAACTTTCCCCTGCAAGTTCCACCATTGCCTAACCCAAAACTCGAGTCGGAGCGTCATAGCTCATTGGGTAATTTCCGGCTTAAATCAAAAGCGAAGGTCGATGTCGAAATTAAACAGTGAATGGGAGATAATGGAAGGCGACGTCTCGAACGATGAATGGTGGAGGTGAAGATTTAAGAGCGTGCCATGCCTACTGCTCCATCAGACGCAAGGGTGTTCATTTCAGAGGTGCAAGTGAAAGAACAGCTGCTATTAAAATCGCCGCTCTAGAGCATCTAAGTGCCAACACTAAGGGGCAGGGAGGAAGCTTACCACCAAACATGGAATCCCTTCACTACCTCTCCTCCAGTGGGCATTGCCTCCTAAGACCATTCATGAGGTCAATTAGGCACTTCTCCTCCCTTCACTTTTTCTCCTTCTCCTACAGGGGTATCAGAGCTTAGGAAAGCCACTCAGGGTTGTAGAGTTTATTGAAACATGCGGTTTAAGACAGGTTTCCATTGCACTGTAATCCGTAATGTGCGTTTGCGCTGGTAGGCAACCCCCTTTCATGCCCTGTGTGTTGTGTACCTGATATCGTCTTGTTGCTAAAATACTTTTGGGGGAAAAAAAAGAACAGCGCTATCATTCAATTACACGACCGACTGTACTTTGTGATATTTCCGCACTCGGCCATGGCAACGTTACACTGCACGGCGACTACAATGCGAAAATTACAACAGAAATACCTGACCATGCCCAATTAATGTAATCGTGTATTGTGCGTGTATTATTATTTTTCCCCCCTTCATTAGCATCGTATTCAAATTCTAAATCGGAAACTTTTAATGACCTTGCCATTCGTCTCCTATGGGCAACGGTTAAGAAAGAAAGCCATCACCACCAACGGTCCGACACTTTAGAATTCGTGACACCTTCGATTACAATTCTTGCATTTAGATGTGCAAGATACGGGCATATATGTTGCAGATGCAGCATACAAAGGCTTTTTTTTTAAAGACCTAATTAAACACTTCGATGCGCATGCAAAGATGCAATTAGAGCCCGCAGCGGAGCCTATAAACATGGCGAAAATAACATATTGATTAAACCATTACATTAAACCGTGTTAGGCACGGGAGTAGGCTTTGAATGCAAAAGCAAGAGTGTTTGGATATTACTCTCGGTATTGAACGAGCATAGCTCCGTTGAGACCTTCTGACGCTTCCACAAAAGAAAGAAAAACACTGCAGAGCACAATGAAACTCTTCGTCAGTGACGGCCGACGTTTGCATTCTTCCGACGTTCATCCGCCGCCGTACGACCGACAACGCTCGCGAGGGCGATCGTAGAGAGTGATGCGGCGGGGCAGGGTGAGGTTATGGCGAGCGCACTTAATGATGCCCCAGGCACGTCGATGCGCTGGTTAAGGAAAGCGAGCGTTGACTGCTGGCAAAAGCATCAAATGACCCAGGGGAGGGTAAGGCACAGCCACGGTTAATTAGAACAACTACAACCAAAAAAAGACTGCATCCAATGATAAAAAAACATGATGGTGCGATTACGCCCAAATTACCTCAATTCGATAAGGGTTGGAATGCGCCACTTTAAAAAGTACGAAAGGTACTCGACATAAATTCCTAAAATGTTTCTCTATCTCACCAAGCTCTTGTACCAACGAGCAGAAAGTACACAGTACCAAAGGTAATCGTTTTTTGCAGGGCAGCGTGGAATATTTCTCCCACTAATTTAACAGATTTAAATAAGCCACCTTATTTTGGCTTATTAAATGATGGAGTGCGTTCACTGGAAATCTAAGAATCGCAAATATTTTAGCTTATTAAGTTTGGCTACTTAAAATACAGACCTCATTAAATAAAGGCGATGTATAATAAGCTTCTAGTTTCATGCAACTCCACGGCACAGCGTAAGCAAATAAAATAATGAATACATCGGTTACCATGAAATAACCACCGCATTGTGCATACGCCTTCTGAATACAATTTAGCTCACATTGCAAGCCACCTGTTACAGGTGATTGGGCGATTCTGTGTTGGCAGTGGCTTTAAAACAAAGGCCATTGCATGAAAACGTCGCCTCTGAAATGTTTATGTTTCTCTTTTATGGCCACAGTGTAATTGACGAATGTGTTAAGGCTTTCTGCTGCAGGTGGCTCGCACACGACATCACCATGTGAGACACCCTTGGCTCTTACACGGGAGCAAATGGCAACCGCCAAGTTCATTAAATGTTTATGAGCGTAGGCTGACAAATTATTTATTTCGTTATTTAAACAGATGTACCGTCAATGTTGAATTCCAAGGAATATTAGTATAATTTTTCCTCATCAAATTTTTTCTCATTCTAAATCGGATCAGTTAGCGATTTAATGTTTTGGCAGTTCTAAGAAGCAGTCTGGAGCATTGAATTGACATTAAAAATTATAGCAGCAAGCTAGCAGCAAAACATACTCGGGGTACAAGAAAATGCATTTGCCGAAGATGAAGCCTCAAGACTGAATCTCAATGTTTCTCAGTCCCACATTTACGAATAACAACATGAAGATACAACTGTGTGTACGGAATGCATATGTACACCTTCGCAATATGCCTTTAGCCTTGGAAGTTATTTAATTTGACACTTCATCATCATCATCATCATCCCCCAACTAACGATATAGGCCATGGCGAACAGCTGCCAGGGCTGCAACCGAGAGACAAAGTTCTTTTAGCACTGGTTTTGTCTCCAAGTTGCGGGAAAAATTTGCTTCACCGCCCCGACTCGACATTTGTAAAAAAAAAAAAAAGCTTAATAGCTCATCGGATTTCTCCAAGAAAAATATTCCGATTAATTATTCTGGTTTCATATAGTGCGAGTCCCGAATAGCAAAGCAACTTGATACTAACGTTTGTTTCATTTTGTAATAAAAAGGGGTTCGGAATTGGTGCAGTCTTTTCTGCACTGCGCAAGTGATGTGATCCAGTTATGAGCCACCCTTCAACCCACACTGACCAGCGTGGAGTATGGTCAAACATGTGCCATAACAGGCCTGGCGAGACCTTCATCCATTGGTTGATAAAGGGTACATTTAGAAAAATGATAACTAATAAGAGCCATGCGTTGGCACTAGCTGCTTAAGTCAAACCAAAACACATTATTGCGACACACACATTTGATACGGCCAATGCTGTATGATACCCCATAAAACCACAACAAAGCCTAAATATTCAAAGCATGCTACGTCACCGAAGGCAGGCTTTATGCAGCGAGTACAAACATATAATTCATTCACATCCAGAGGATACGTTTACGAATTTTCTATCGAGTAAAAATCAATTAAGCTTCAATCAGATCTTGGCTGCCGCCAGCTTCAGCCTTGACATGCGCCGACGTACCGCGTTGAAGGACACGGAGCGCGACTTGCCGGGGCTGCCGCCGTCGGTGGCCGCTGCCCTCGGCCGGCTCATCCACGTGCACCCAAAGAATTTACGGAACACCAGGTCAAAGAAGGTGAGGCGCAGCTGGTACCGCAGGTCCGGCGACGCCTGCGCAAATGGGACCAAAGCAAAAGCAGCAAGTCACGCGGCATCTCCAACGACCTAATTTTGCATCAATTCATTGCATCGCACTCCCATTTGAAAATTTCCAAGCGGAACCCTGTGAACTCAGTTTGTTTCCAGGCCGTGGGTTGGAATGAGTGGCGAGTGATAACTAAAACTGGTCCCAGGCATCTCGCCACTGAGGTGGCACAGTGGCGAGATGTTAACAACCTCGCGGGGTATAAAGGATCTCATGGGTTTGATGCAGACCCTGACGCCTGTATATTTGGAGTTTGCACATTCTCCCCATGGCCGCGTGGATTTTTTTTCTCCGGGTCCTCCGGTTTTCCCCTCCACATTTATAAACATGTGTTTAGAATATTTGACTGGTATAAATCACTTCGTTGACCTTTCATTTGTGCCCAGGTCGCTTCTGCAAAAGAGCTATATAGCTCAGTGGGCCTTACCTGGTAAAATAATAAATAGTTTATAGTTTATTTATAATTCTACATATCCGCATCTACCAGCATAATTGCCACGGCATGAGGAAGGCTTCATCCAGTGGTGGATTGACAAGGGCTGTAATTTATTATTTATAATCAATATTATTATTATTTTGTAAATGCCAATAACAGCAGGTCTAACGGGTCATAAGGTCTGTAAAAGTGATTCAAAATGTGTCCACACGCTTCAGTTTGTCTTCTTGGGTCATCGAAAAATCAATAGGCCAATGTTATATTCGTGGTTCTTTCGGTAAAGTCACGTAGAAGGGAAAAAATAAAATAACAAAAATATAAAACAATAAAATTCTCTTCTACGTGACTTTACCGAAAGAACCAACAATATGAATCCCTGCAGTCTCGAAAGCTTTAAAACAAAAGGCCAATGTTACATTGGAAATATCCACAATTCTTCCAAGCTGTGTTATGCTAGGGAAGGCTGTCTGGAATTGGTGACCGAATAAAGAAAAATAAATGCAGCATATGCAGTGAATGTATTGGACATCCATGTGTGTGTTACACAAAGGAGAATGGATAAAACAAAATCTGAGACCTTATTAATGCCGACGTACAAGTTGTAGTAGTTCCAGCTTATCAGGAATGTAGCGAGTTGGAAAAGGGCACATGGTAATTTGCATTTGACGCTCCAACATTGGCATTTCTAAAATAATCAGCAAGTACAGGAATACCCAGAACACATTTTCTGTCCTCAAATGCATAAATATAGAGCTTTACATGTTTTGGTCCATATGTATTTGACACCAAATATTACGGAAACTTTCAAGCCAAAATAGTTTTTGGACTTCACACAATCTCCCGAGCGTGAAGTTTCCTAGAGCTTGCACATCGTTAACATGGATAGACTTAACCACACTCACTCAATCAGCTCTCTGGTAAATAGCTGAAAATGAAGTTTCCATAGAGTATCTTCATCAATCAACATTCCTTCACTTAACATGAACGATTACTTTAGATATGTATTATTACTCTCCTTTAATTGCTGTTGATAAATGTTGCCTTCATATTTAAAGCGGAGTGTCACACGTCTTTTTAACTTTTATAATGGTTCTTTAGAACTGCTCTTTGTATTTAGTTTGTTGTCCTTCACCCGAACCTCCAATTATCAAAGTTGGCTATGTACATGTGGTGCAAAAGAAGTTCAACATGCACATATACATCTGGCATTTAATTTCACGCTTTCGAGTATATTTTACAGAACTGACTGTACATACGCTTAAGAGTTCGTGCGGTCACGTAAGGATTGAGTGGTGTGGGGGGGGGCAAAGAAGGTGGAAGAAGGGGGGATAGGGGATTAGAGGGAAATCATTGGCACGAAAGAGGAGAGGGTATGGGGGGAGGGCGTGGGGCTCTGGAGAAGAAGAGGCTGGTTATCATCAACTGTGTTCATACGCTACAGGTTGGAGTTGCTGGAACAATATAGTTCCCTTGGCAGGATGATCGTGTGTGGACTCCCTTTCACACACATACACACACATGCATGTGGGCCTGAATAGCCAGCCTAGTTACAACCAGCTTCAGAGAAACAGATGCAAGTGATATGGTAATTTGAGCTTGTGTTTTCTGAACAGGTTCATTGGGACCTGGGGAGTGCTGGCTAATGTGAGTCACACCTATGCTCTCTGAAGTTGAACACCATCTGATATAGAACACTTAAAAAGTAGAGGGGCTCATTTGTTAGACAGTAACTTGAATATACTCAAAAGCAAAGAGTTCAAAGTTGAAACTTGGATAAGGTTAATTAAAAATTGTATTCTCATAGCTTCAGCAATCGGAGACTACTATCAAGTCATAATACAATCGGAATACTGTATAGTTGGCACTGAAGGCAATTGAAAACCTTGACATTTCAATTGGTTAGTCTTTGTTTGAAAAACTATTCAGAATCTGAATTTTTATTTATCCTGGAGAAATCTGATGAGCTACGAAGCTCTTTTTCACAGATGTCCGCAGATAGCTGTTGCCAATGCGAGGACAACAATTGCAATGTATAAAGCATCTAAATACACTTTCAAGATGCTTTAGAAAGAAAAGAAAAAAAAGACATTCGTGTAGAACGGGATTGCGGTGGTGGGGAAGGGGGAGAGAGGAGAGGACAACACTGTAGCACAGCCTGTGAACAAAGCAACAAGGGCCCACCCAGCACCAACTACACCAACGAGCCACAGCTAGGGCAGCCAGGGAAGCCAGTGCAGCCAGGGCATTCCCGGCAGCCAGGGCAGCACAACAAGATAATGGGAAATTTAACACGTAGGCATTAACACCTAATATTAGAACTCGCGACTGATTTTTGGGTCAGATCGTGTGAGTAAAACCCTCCCGGCACAACCGATTAAATAAACAGTAACTGCAAGAAGAACATCGAAGGGAACTGTGAAGTTCACGTTGTTGCTCACAACAATTGTGAACTTCTCACAATTATTGTGAACTTCTCCCCAACACTCCAGTGGCACGTTTGTTTACGTGACGACGTTATTGATCGGCTGTATCGGGTAGAGAAAGGTTTACGACGCACATTTTACTTAAACTATCCGACCCCAAAAAATATATATATACATTACAACACAATGGTAAGTTCCAATAGTATGAGATGAGGTTGGCAACAGAGTTTCACGGCATTCCTTGCAAGTGACAGACGAGTACTGGAAGCGAGAAACCGCTATTAACCGCAATCGTGAGGTATTGTGTTCAAATTTGCAGACGAGACCCGAAAGCATCTCCACGTGTTAAACGGTCTGACCATATCACCGACGCGCACACCCGCGTACAAAGCGTCCCAGGTCTGACCATGTCACCGACGCGCACACCCGCGCACACCCGCGTACAAAGCGTCCCAGGTGTACCTGCTGCATCCCATGCGGTAGCTTAATTCCCTGCAGGTCGCCGAAAGCGATGCGACACACCGAACACCCGCCGCCAAACATGAGCTGGCTCCTGGACGTCGGCGGGGGCACCGGCCTCCTCTGCGAGCTGGTCCGTACAAACCTCCTCAGCCACGGCCCTTGCGTGGCCCCTGCCGCCAAAGCGCCCTCCTCATCCTCATCGGAGGCCCGAGCGAGGCGCAAGCGGGCGAGCGAGCGGCCGCTGGCGCCCGCCGAGAACGCCGTGAACAACGCCTCGTCCATGCCCGCATGGGCTCTTGTTGCGGCCGCCGCGAAGGAGCCAAGGCTATCGAAGAGAACCGATCGCGCTGACGCGGTTGCTTCCGAATGCGTAGGGGTCAAGTCCAGAGTTCTTCTTTATGAACAATACGATCGAGTTTGGATCTATTTGGCGTCGAAATACAACCGCTACCTCGCACCGCCAATTGTCTCCGTCGATCCCCTAGACTCCGGTGTCCGATGCCTCACTTCGTCGCTAGCTCCGAGTTCTTCTTCTGTTAAGTCCGCAGTTGCTTTCGATAAAAAATAACGCGGCAAAACATTTGGCTGTTACCGCAAAGGCGTGTGCACCGTTTTTAAAGTTCTTGCAAGACAGTTCACAACGTTTCCTGTCACGTATGGCCAGAGACGCTAGCAACATCAACCTTACTCGTAAAGTAGTTACACACGCGCACAAGAGTAACAGCGGCCGTCCCACAAAGTCAACAAAACTTGCTCCACTTCACACGTTCATTGCAAAACCGCAGCCGGCCACTTGAAAGGAGACGCTGGCTATACTGCCAGCGGCTAAAGTTTCCTTGGCTGCAAAGTGCCCTAACAGCTGCAAGCAACAACAGGATTTTAAATCGCCAAGGATGTAGGACAGTAATTCCGTGCTAAATCCGCGTCGGTATTAGCGAGATTCCGGACAGGCCCCCCCCCCTCCCCTTAAGCCACTCCACCCATGTGACAGGGCAAACATAAACAAGACGCCACTGCCAGCGTCAAGCACAGACGCGCATGCGTAGGCCCTTTCAAACGCGGCTCAGTGGCCCAATGTCACCTATTTGAAATGTCAGGGTGGAGAAAAAGGGTCTCTCGTGTTACATGACCTGACGAAACCTTAAGGAGGAAGGTGAAGTTACATCCACAGGCTTTAAATGCGCTCAGCGATTGCGGAAGTTTGCAGAGCTTACTTTCTTTTTCAGCTGGTGATAATGGTTAAAAAAATGGATGTTCAAATTAATCAAAGGAAGAAAAGTGCGTGTTACGATGTGCAAGTAAATGCGAATGCATTAGTGCCGCCTATAAAGTTTAAAATGTCCCATCCGTTTGAAATTACATTCTTGTTTTTTTTTAGTAAGTAAAACTCAGTTTTATACAGCCCAAATTATACGAGGCCTCACAGCGCTTGACAACAAAATCTCAGTAAAAAAAAATTAATATTAAAACCAACAGTAAAACAAACATACACAGACGGATATGCAAGAGAAAATAAATGTGTTTTCAGACGGGCCTTAAGAAGTTGAGTGTCCCTCACAGACTAGGGCAAAGCATTCCAGAAATTAGAAGCAGGAACTGTGAATATTCTTGGTTCTTTCGGTAAAGTCACGTAGAAGGGAAACAATAAAATAAAAGAAATATATTTTTTATTACATTTTTATTATTTAATAAAAATATATTTTTATTATTTTGTTTCCCTTCTACGTGACTTTACTGAAAGAACCAAGAATATGAATTCCTGCAGTGTCGAAAGCTTTAAATCAAAATGGAACTGTGAATTAGTGCCGGCTATCACGTTTAAAATTTTATTGTGTTATTTTATTATTTTATTCTCATTCTACGTGACCTTACCGAAAGAACCAAAGAAGATGGAACTGTGAAGTTAACGTTATACACAATGCTAGCTAATGAGCATTACAGCATTACTTCAGGTGAAAGCAGGCTGTGATAAATAAAAACGCGTTACCATTTCAGAAACGTAATATACAGTAAAAGGTGAAATGTTGCGGGGAAAGGATTTCTCTTGAACATGCTGATGATCAACAAAGTGGCATTACACAAATTATTGCAAGCCACGATTGAAAAAAATATACTTTTTAAAGCTTTCGTGACTGCAGGGATTCACATTATTGGTTCTTTCGGTAAAGTCACGTCGAAGGGAAATAATGAAATAATAACATAATAAAAAATATAAAACAATAAAACTCTCACGACGTTTCGATTGCAACACAAGCAATCATCATCAGGTGTGAAAACCACAGCATGATTTTTTTTATGATTGCTTATGTTGCAATCGAAACGTCGTGAAAATGTTGTTTTATTTGTATTATTTTATTCGTTCCTTCTACGTGACTTTACCGAAAGAACCAAGAATATGGACACACTACCGTGTTACAAAGGCTTTGAAACCGTACGCCACACTGCATTATGCGTGCACTTTTCAAATTAAAAAAACAGACGCAATATATAAGCACCGGCGTTGTCTCCGCTTTTATATATTTAAATAAAAACCCCTCGAGGTTATATCAAGGCCTACAGAACTGCACCTGGATATCGCATCTTTTTTTTACCGTATTCATGAATTATTCACTCTGGAAGCTAGGGCTTACAAAATAAATAAATAAATATTACAAAAAAAAAGCATCGCCACTTAAAATCCACACACGACGCTTGTTTTTTTTTTAACGGACTGCGCTGGCAGTAGAACACTTAAAGTGGTCACCATGACTACGCAACAACTCGAAGATGATTTATTGCGCTCGTGAGAGGCCTGCATTCTTTTATGTTATGAACTATTTATTTGGGCCATTAACGGGGGGGGGGGCAGGGGGAAAGAGGTCGTTGGGAAACAGAAGCGCAACAAACCAGGGCTTTGAGCAACGCATCGAGAGCTTTGGCCGAATCAGGCGCTTGGAAGCGAGAAAGGGGATGGTGTGTGTGGGAGCGCCTTTGATGTCAAACGTAACACATTGGTGCAGACTGCGGATTGCCGACAAGCCTAAACTAGGGGCCGTCCATAAATGACGTCACGCACCAAAGGGGCGGGGTCAGACATTTGTGACGATGCGTGACGAGGGGGAGGGGTTTGAGAAATGTGACGTCACATCAAAATGCGCAACTTTAAATAAATATTGACAACGCGTTCTAAATTTTGATTTAAAGCTTTCGTGACTGCAGGGATTCATATTCTTGGTTCTTTCGGTAAAGTCACGTAGAAGGGAAACAATAAAATAATAAAAAATATATATAAAACAATAAAATTCTCACTACGTTTCGACTGCAACACAAGCAATCATCAGCAGGTGTGAAAACCACAAGAAAATTTGAAAAAAGTGGCGGTTTTTTTAACGTTAGCACCACGGAGAGCGATTTGGCAGTTATTCAGATGGACGAGTCCATATATGGTCGGAAAAGTGGAGGGGGGAGACGAAAAATAATGGATGGGGTCTGAAAGCCACCTTAAGTGTGATCAATCAATTAAGACCCCAAATGGTTTATCAAATCCTTCCAATGATTGCTAAGCCAGAATCCATCTTCTCGGTTGAAATTGTCTCTGTGTTTGTATATGTGGATAGCCTCATGAACGAATCTCTCATGGTAGCCAGATGGCTTGCAAAGAACCTCTGTCTTGGAGAAGTCAATGTCATGTGAACCTACTGAATTATAAGTGATCTGTCACGGCCGAGGTGTTGGTCCTACCGTGTTTCAGGTCTGCTTTGTGTTCACGAATGCGGTCCGAGACATGTCGTTTGGTTTCTCCAATGTAACTACTACCACAGAGGCAACTTCGTTTGTAGACGCCAGGGTACTGTATGTCCGGAATCACATCTTTTACAGACGGAACCAGATCACGGATTTTATGTAATGTGTTGAATCGTACCTGGATCTTGTGTTTATTCAAGATTTTGGAGATCTTTTTTTGGTGATCCCCGCAATGTAGGGTAAAGTGATGGTTTTTAAAGGCTCTTCAAGAGGGTCCTTCATGGTTGGAGTGATAGCTTTGCAGATTGTGTAGTCAGAATAACCATTAGCCTTAAGAGCTTGGTGTATGTGCTTGAGTTCACTGGCTATGTGTTCCTGGTCGGATATGCATTGTTCTACTTAATTAAATAGACTTTTTAATCAATGTTTTCTCCTACAACATCAGAGTGCAGCACCACATTAAATACGCACTACAATGACAATAGTTTAAAGCGAATTGAAGCATTTTTTTTTTGGGGGGGGGGGGGAGGCAGAGCTTTGTGACGTCTTATTTGAGGGAGGGTCTGACTTTTTGTGACGCCGTGTGACGATGGAGGGGGGGGGGGTCAAAAAATCGTCCAAAATCGCGTGACGTCATTTATGGACGGCCCTCGAGGCGGGCAGGTTTACTAAAACCGTGGCGTATGATTCGAGCAGTGGCGTTTGATTGACTAATAAAACTGATCAAATGAACGTTTCTCTGCGGGGGGGGGGAGCGGAAAGTTCATTAATTTAATCAAGCACCGCTTCTCACCACTAAATGACAGTGTCGCATAAAATTAACATTTTGCATGCTCCCTGCGGCATCTATTTCGAGGTGTGGTAGAACAGAGCTTCGGGAAAGACACGAAACACAGTGAGGGAAAAAAGTATTTGATCCCCTGCTGATTTTGTACGTTTTCCCACTGACAATGAAATTATCAGTCTATAATTTTAATGGTAGGTTTATTTGAACAGTGAGAAACAGAATAACAACAAAATCCAGAAAAACGCATGTCAAATATGTTATAAATTGATTTGCATTTTAATGAGGGAAATAAGTATTTGACCCCTCTGCAAAACATGACTTAGTACTTGGTGGCAAAACCCTTGTTGGCAATCACGGAGGTCAGACGTTTATTGTAGTTGGCCACCAGGTTTGCACACATCTCAGGAGGGATTTTGTCCCACTCCTCTTTGCAGATCTTCTCCAAGTCATTAAGGTTTCGATGCTGACGTTTGGCAACTCGAACCTTCAGCTTCCTCCACAGATTTTCTAAGGGATTAAGGTCTGGAGACTGGCTAGGCCACTCCAGGATCTTAATGTGCTTCTTCGTGAGCCACTCCTTTGTTGCCTTGGCCGTGTGTTTTGGGTCATTGTCATGCTGGAATACTCATCCACGACCCATTTTCAATGCCCTGGTTGAGGGAAGGAGGTTCTCACCCAAGATTTGACGGTACACGGTGTTGTATATGAGCCTTTTCCAAAATTGATATTAACAATAATATTTGCCATTATATATATCATATTTTTTTTTAACAAACGAAACAAAATAATTAATAAAACCCGTAAGCCAGGCACACAAAAAAACCAGGTGTCGGCCATAAACAGGCTATTAATAAATAAAGAAATAATAAAACTCTCGAGGCGAGGATGTTAGCAGCTATCTGCGAAGATCTCCAGATGAACAAGAGTTTGATGTGCCCTAAGGGAGGTCAAGCAGAGGGAAGCCCTCCCGCAAGCCAGAAATGAGGACGCCCACGGGTTAAACTATTTTTTTAAACAACGGTTCAAATTTAAAATGCAATAACAAGAATGAGCTAAAGTTAGCGGTCATCGCGCTCACTCCAATCAAGACCAGGCCACCAGATACATCAGTGAATTATTATCCAATAATTAATTCGCTATCAAATGATTTTCACCTTTAATACTTTTACTGTTAAAACAAAGCTTGGAGACAAAATACCGAGTCACATCAAAGGTTATCGAGAAGGAATGAGGCGAACGGGCAAACTTACGAAAGAGTTTAAACAATATCCCAAGCAACCCCGACCATCTTTGTCTCTCTCACAGCGCGGAGAAGCAGGAATTACACCTTCTCACAAGGGGCCATCTGGAAAAGCCAGCCGTGTTTGATGAGGAGACACACCCCACCCCACACACGGCAACCAGACAAACAAGTTTTAAAGAAATTGCAAAATAACATTAACAATAATGTGTTAACCTTAAACGATATTCCATTATAGAACCTTACAGAACCAAGGGATATGGATTCCAACAATCTGGAAACGGACCTCTTAAACTCAGGATGAAAATTATTTTTCTTTTTAATAATTCCATCATAACATTTCGAACCTCGGTAAACCGAGAGGTGTCGGGAGGACGTAGTTACAAACACGAGTCGTGGCGAACATGGGACCAAATGGTATTTGAGAAATATAAGTCGAAAGTATAAAGAGATAGGTGCTCCCGACCACCTTTGTCTCTCCCGAAGAGCGCGAGAGAGGAATTTCACGCCAGGGCAAACAGATCGTTATCGCAGGAGCCATCTGTACACACACACACACGAACTCACACACACAGACCCCGCCCCCCCCTTTTCCACTGCGCAGAGAGAATTGTCTTTGAATATAACGGTCAGCCGCATTTTCAAAAGTCAGTGAAGTTAAGTCAAGAGTCAAGACAGATCAGCGAGTCAAGACGTCCACAGGACGAGCAGTCGCATGGAGCGGCTGGCTCCGAGCCTCGCTGAGTAGCGAGGATCGCTGAGTCGCGATGTATCAACAAAAGTGAGTCATACAGCAGTGGAGAGAAACTGCTGTCAGCGAACCAGCACGGGCGCGTTCGCGCATCTTCAAGGAGAAAGAGCGTGGCCAGCAACGCCAAGCAAGAGCGTGCAGCAGCTCAGCCAGCAGTGGAGAGAAACTGCTGTCAGCGAACCAACACGGGCGCGTTCGCGCATCTTCAAGGAGAAAGAGCGCGGCCAGCAACGGCAAGCAAGAGCGTGCAGCAGCTCAGCCAGCAGTGGAGAGAAACTGCTGTCAGCGAACCAGCACGGGCGCGTTCGCGCATCTTCAAGGAGAAAGAGCGTGGCCAGCAACGCCAAGCAAGAGCGTGCAGCAGCTCAGCCAGCAGTGGAGAGAAACTGCTGTCAGCGAACCAGCACGGGCGCGTTCGCGCATCTTCAAGGAGAAAGAGCGTGGCCAGCAACGCCAAGCAAGAGCGTGCAGCAGCTCAGCCAGCAGTGGAGAGAAACTGCTGTCAGCGAACCAACACGGGCGCGTTCGCGCATCTTCAAGGAGAAAGAGCGCGGCCAGCAACGGCAAGGAAGAGCGTGCAGCAGCTCAGCCAGCAGTGGAGAGAAACTGCTGTCAGCGAACCAGCACGGGCGCGTTCGCGCATCTTCAAGGAGAAAGAGCGCGGCCAGCAACGCCAAGCAAGAGCGTGCAGCAGCTCAGCCAGCAGTGGAGAGAAACTGCTATCAGCGAATCAGCACGGGCGCGTTCGCGCATCTTCAAGGAGAGGGAGCGCGCCACCAGCGTGCCATCAGCACCAGCACCAGCGCGTGCCAACAGCGCGCCACCAGCGTGCCACCAGCATCAGCACCAGCGCGTGCCAACAGCGTGCCACCAGCGTGCTACAGTGCGCAACTTCGCGTCACCAGGGCTGAGAGGGCAGCGGTCCTGCACTCAACACCCATCGGCGCGACGACGGCGAGCGTCGTGCTGACTCATCCAGCCAGCGGTGGACAGAAACTGGCAGTCGTTCGTATGCCCCCCCACACTCTCCCCCCTCCTCACTCCCCCACCGCTACACAACGAACAAACAATTTTTTTTGACAAGGAAATCAACCTAGGCGTTTGCTCAACGCAAGAAATCAACAACCCTCCCATTAAACATACAAGACTCATGATAACTGCGTCAACTATTAGCTGATAACGAAAAACATCGCCACCCATTGAGTTACGTTGATGAGGCAATCAGAATTATTTCAGTCGAACGCTTTAATTGCATAATCGTTGATGAATCAATGAACGAACATCGCCGTGGTACTGTGCTGACGATTTCAAGCATAATAATTTCGCATATCAGAATGTGTTAAGGATTGGATACGAATCAAAGACCGAGTGCCGTGTTGTGTAATCATTCAAGAATACGAGTTCGCATATTATAAGGTTAAGGTTTTGATAGAATAGTTCGCATGTTTTTAATCTCTCTCTCAACAACCGATCGATTGCGTTACGCGTCGGGAATTAACCACAGGTGCCGCTATCGAGGTGAAACAACGTAATCGTGATGGTATCATGTTCACGCTGAGTTGAAATTCCAAAATCCCGAGATTGAGTTTTCATATTATCCAAAAATTAAAGTTAGCTAGAAAATAAAATTGAGTAAAGCATAAGGTTTGTGTGTGATTCTTCCTGAAATTCTGCATAACATTGTTCTGCGTATGAGATCTGAATCCTGGGGACCTATCATAAGCACACTATCACCACACATAATCCATAACACACATAATTCGTAATGTTCAATCGAGAGTAATCGTATCCTTATCGATAATACGGAATTAAAGAGCAGAGTCGAATCGACTCTCTCTCATTCACGCTCACAACGCCTGCGTCACTGCATACGATTAATTGCGTCATTCCAATTCATAACACAATCCTAGTCACCGAGGCTCGACCTGATAATCCATAACGACCTGCATTATCCTAACCACGCCCACTCGCATAAATTAATACGATTATCTCTCGAATCAGCATAATTTATGCGCATAATTACACCAATTAACATAATTTAGGATAAATTATGCAAATCTCAAATTTCATTTAATTTTCATTATTTTCATCAATTTTCATAACACCTATATATACAACATATTGGGCGCGTCGTCCGGGATCTCTCGCAGACAGTTTATGCTTGAATTAAGGAACAAATCACTGTTGTATTAACCAAGGTTTTATGATCTAACGTTACCCTGTGACTGTAACGGGTGTAAAGCAAACAAAAAAACGCACTCTGAAGGGAAATTCCAGAGTAGCAGGGTATAACAAAGACAATTGAAGCAAGATTATTTGCTCGAGTCAAACTGACCACATTCTGTGATACAAGTGTTTTTATACGTGCTCTGAAAGGAATACCAGAGTCACATGAGTCGAACTGATGCATTCTGGATACAACTGTTTTGATATGCACTCTGAAGTGAAATTCCAGAGATGCTCGTATTAAGAGTATTTTTTGAGTGGATTGCGGGATATTGGGAACTTGTACCAAAAAGGTCAGGCCGATCTGCTACAGAGCAAACAAATCAGGGAGACACATGGAAGGGGAGCTGTATTGATGACATTGGGACACTGCTTAAGAACTGGATAAAATGGGAGAAAAGCGAACACGATGTAAAAACATCAGGAATAACTACGCTGAACTCAGACCCTCTCGCACAGACAGACAAACAGAGATTATGGGAGGAGGAAAATTTCGGAAAAGAAACAGGTGGGACTGATAACCCCGAAGTCAGAGTGAGACAGAATATTAAAACTAAATCACCAGGAGATTCTGTACTAATAACGCGAGAAAGGGCGGAGCCGAAGCTCCGAGGCAACTCTCCAGGAAAACGCGCACCACGCACAGACGGCCGACACAAACATCGCGACAGGCACGACGCACCAGACAAATATAAATCAAACACCCCACAAAAACCACTTAAGTATGAGCCATGGGACAAACATGAGTCACCGAGCAAAGTTGACCCACGTTACAGGCGCAAAATACACTACAAAAATCATGTTAAGCAACGCCACCGTGATGTTAATGACTCATCCGAATCTGACTCGGATGACGATGATCAACTTTCCGAATACTCGTTCAGTAGTAACACTCTGAAATTGATGGACAAAGCTCTCGTCAGAATTCCCTATTTTGATCCACACAATAAGAACAGGGACATTCACACTCACATCGCAACGGTAGAAGCAGAAGCAATGATCAGGGGTCTGAGGAAAACGGATGAAAAAGCGAGTTTGCTGAAACGCAGCTTGCATGGACAGTCCATATCATGGGTAAAGTCGCTACCATACGAGGTTCGGAACGATTTTAAAAAGCTGAGCCTGGCAGTGATTCGGAAGTTTGGAGAATATCTAACACTGTCTGAGGGATTTAACGCTGCAAAATCTATGACCCAGTGTGCAGACGAGGATCCTCGGGATTACCTCATGCGATTTAAAAGAGCGTACTATGCGGGCGATGTGGATCAGTATCACGAAGGTGACAAAATGTTCAAAATTATGTTTTTTGGATCTTTGAGTCCAGAGATTACAGAAATTGTGGGAATGGTCTTGAGTCCAGAGACAGCCTCCTTAGACCACATAATGGATCGGGCACACATGGCTTGGCTGTACCGGGCTAAAAACAATGATTTCACAGCACACAGTGAACGGGACAAGGCAACCAGCCTATCAGAGGAAAAGAAAAAACATGTGAGGCATTTGATGCACGCAGGCCCACAGTGCAGAAAACAAAAAGCACCCACGGATTACCAACATAATTACATACACGGGTGGTCAAATAACAATTACACGAGACAATGGCACACGGACCAGGAGCCATCGCAGCATGCAGGGACGCGTATTTGCGAGAATCGCAATGCGTGGAGACCACGAGCAAAGTCAGACCAGTGCCCAATTCCACGGCACACAGACCGAGAGCGTTCGCAGCGTGCAGAGACGCGTATTTGCGACAATCGCCACGGGTGGAAACAAAGAGCAGGACCATATCTTCACCCAATGCAGCGGCACACAGCCGGCCAAAATTACCCACACAGATGGCGAGATAACAATTACGGTCGACAGTGGCACATAGAGAATGGGCGGCCACGACACACAAAGACACATAATCGCGAGAATCACGGCGCGTATAGGCCAAGAGCAGAATCACGCCGATTCCCCATTCCACGATACACAAGGGGCACACATGGCTTGGCTGTAACCAAGAGGGTGACATGGGCACGTGATAAATCGCTCACACTGGTTGAGAGGAAAATGACAGGGAAAGAGGTGTCCGCTGATCTGAAAAAAAAATCACAGCCCTTGGAAAAAATCAAGCAGGCTGGAGGTTACAAACAGAACCAGGAGGGGAACCATGATTGTGGAAAACTAAATGCGCCATGCACACGCTTTGATGTGGTGGGGAACGCGAGAGTCGCTCCCGTGGTGAACCCACCTATTGAACAAGGAAAATTAACCATGAAGCGTGATCTAACAGGAAATGATAACCAACAAGATCGAGGGGAGAAATTGTTAAGTGGAAACGCGATCAATTGTGTCGCAAAATTGCGTGAGAATACTGCAAAAGTGCCAGGGAAACGCGTTACGGAGACAAAAATCCATGACGGATCGGGGAATGTGTGGAAATCCAGCACACGCAAAAACATGGAATCGAATCGAGGCATGGAATCGAATCGTGGTACGGAGTCAGCAAATCTGCACATGGCTGCGGAGAAGGCAAATGACCCCAACAGTCGAGCACAGAAACTCGTGTTGTGTACTAATCCTGGTGGCGCTCGACATGGCTTCACACCACATAAACCCACAGGGAAGGCGAGGGATAAAACAAATTACCGATACGAACAAAGGAACCGTGCTCATTTGGCTAAAGCCATACTGACGATGAACCAAAACGACGATGTGATGATGTTGCATGGAAAGGTCACAGGTTACTCTAAAATACCTGGCCATGAGAAAAATTATTCTGCACTCTTGACCAAAGGTGGCAGTAAGGTTGCCAATAACTTGGTAAACAGAAAACAAAGAGGTGAATGGAGGGAAACTGTGTACCACCGGGCGCGAAACCGCTATCCAGTGTTTCCCAGGAACTGAAACAAAAATCAAAGTAGCAATAATTGATAACAACCGATGTAACATGTTGCCTTTATTTTTTCTTTTTCCTGTTCTTTTATTTTCTTATTTCAAATGTAATCATGCTGTGACACGTACGCGCGCGTTGTAAGGAAAAATCAGTCAACTCGAGGAATGTCGATGGTTCTAGATGGAAAAGGCATTTTTCTTTTATTTTTAAAAATAATCCGTGGCAGACCACCGATCATTTTTAAAAGGGCGGTGTGTTGTATATGAGCCTTTTCCAAAATTGATATTAACAATAATATTTGCCATTATATATATCATATTTTTTTTAACAAACGAAACAAAATAATTAATAAAACCCGTAAGCCAGGCACACAAAAAACCAGGTGTCGGCCATAAACAGGCTATTAATAAATAAAGAAATAATAAAACTCTCGAGGCGAGGATGTTAGCAGCTATCTGCGAAGATCTCCAGATGAACAAGAGTTTGATGTGCCCTAAGGGAGGTCAAGCAGAGGGAAGCCCTCCCGCAAGCCAGAAATGAGGACGCCCACGGGTTAAACTATTTTTTTAAACAACGGTTCAAATTTAAAATGCAATAACAAGAATGAGCTAAAGTTAGCGGTCATCGCGCTCACTCCAATCAAGACCAGGCCACCAGATACATCAGTGAATTATTATCCAATAATTAATTCGCTATCAAATGATTTTCACCTTTAATACTTTTACTGTTAAAACAAAGCTTGGAGACAAAATACCGAGTCACATCAAAGGTTATCGAGAAGGAATGAGGCGAACGGGCAAACTTACGAAAGAGTTTAAACAATATCCCAAGCAACCCCGACCATCTTTGTCTCTCTCACAGCGCGGAGAAGCAGGAATTACACCTTCTCACAAGGGGCCATCTGGAAAAGCCAGCCGTGTTTGATGAGGAGACACACCCCACCCCACACACGGCAACCAGACAAACAAGTTTTAAAGAAATTGCAAAATAACATTAACAATAATGTGTTAACCTTAAACGATATTCCATTATAGAACCTTACAGAACCAAGGGATATGGATTCCAACAATCTGGAAACGGACCTCTTAAACTCAGGATGAAAATTATTTTTCTTTTTAATAATTCCATCATAACATTTCGAACCTCGGTAAACCGAGAGGTGTCGGGAGGACGTAGTTACAAACACGAGTCGTGGCGAACATGGGACCAAATGGTATTTGAGAAATATAAGTCGAAAGTATAAAGAGATAGGTGCTCCCGACCACCTTTGTCTCTCCCGAAGAGCGCGAGAGAGGAATTTCACGCCAGGGCAAACAGATCGTTATCGCAGGAGCCATCTGTACACACACACACACGAACTCACACACACAGACCCCGCCCCCCCCTTTTCCACTGCGCAGAGAGAATTGTCTTTGAATATAACGGTCAGCCGCATTTTCAAAAGTCAGTGAAGTTAAGTCAAGAGTCAAGACAGATCAGCGAGTCAAGACGTCCACAGGACGAGCAGTCGCATGGAGCGGCTGGCTCCGAGCCTCGCTGAGTAGCGAGGATCGCTGAGTCGCGATGTATCAACAAAAGTGAGTCATACAGCAGTGGAGAGAAACTGCTGTCAGCGAACCAGCACGGGCGCGTTCGCGCATCTTCAAGGAGAAAGAGCGTGGCCAGCAACGCCAAGCAAGAGCGTGCAGCAGCTCAGCCAGCAGTGGAGAGAAACTGCTGTCAGCGAACCAACACGGGCGCGTTCGCGCATCTTCAAGGAGAAAGAGCGCGGCCAGCAACGGCAAGCAAGAGCGTGCAGCAGCTCAGCCAGCAGTGGAGAGAAACTGCTGTCAGCGAACCAGCACGGGCGCGTTCGCGCATCTTCAAGGAGAAAGAGCGTGGCCAGCAACGCCAAGCAAGAGCGTGCAGCAGCTCAGCCAGCAGTGGAGAGAAACTGCTGTCAGCGAACCAGCACGGGCGCGTTCGCGCATCTTCAAGGAGAAAGAGCGTGGCCAGCAACGCCAAGCAAGAGCGTGCAGCAGCTCAGCCAGCAGTGGAGAGAAACTGCTGTCAGCGAACCAACACGGGCGCGTTCGCGCATCTTCAAGGAGAAAGAGCGCGGCCAGCAACGGCAAGGAAGAGCGTGCAGCAGCTCAGCCAGCAGTGGAGAGAAACTGCTGTCAGCGAACCAGCACGGGCGCGTTCGCGCATCTTCAAGGAGAAAGAGCGTGGCCAGCAACGCCAAGCAAGAGCGTGCAGCAGCTCAGCCAGCAGTGGAGAGAAACTGCTGTCAGCGAACCAGCACGGGCGCGTTCGCGCATCTTCAAGGAGAAAGAGCGCGGCCAGCAACGCCAAGCAAGAGCGTGCAGCAGCTCAGCCAGCAGTGGAGAGAAACTGCTATCAGCGAATCAGCACGGGCGCGTTCGCGCATCTTCAAGGAGAGGGAGCGCGCCACCAGCGTGCCATCAGCACCAGCACCAGCGCGTGCCAACAGCGCGCCACCAGCGTGCCACCAGCATCAGCACCAGCGCGTGCCAACAGCGTGCCACCAGCGTGCTACAGTGCGCAACTTCGCGTCACCAGGGCTGAGAGGGCAGCGGTCCTGCACTCAACACCCATCGGCGCGACGACGGCGAGCGTCGTGCTGACTCATCCAGCCAGCGGTGGACAGAAACTGGCAGTCGTTCGTATGCCCCCCCACACTCTCCCCCCTCCTCACTCCCCCACCGCTACACAACGAACAAACAATTTTTTTTGACAAGGAAATCAACCTAGGCGTTTGCTCAACGCAAGAAATCAACAACCCTCCCATTAAACATACAAGACTCATGATAACTGCGTCAACTATTAGCTGATAACGAAAAACATCGCCACCCATTGAGTTACGTTGATGAGGCAATCAGAATTATTTCAGTCGAACGCTTTAATTGCATAATCGTTGATGAATCAATGAACGAACATCGCCGTGGTACTGTGCTGACGATTTCAAGCATAATAATTTCGCATATCAGAATGTGTTAAGGATTGGATACGAATCAAAGACCGAGTGCCGTGTTGTGTAATCATTCAAGAATACGAGTTCGCATATTATAAGGTTAAGGTTTTGATAGAATAGTTCGCATGTTTTTAATCTCTCTCTCAACAACCGATCGATTGCGTTACGCGTCGGGAATTAACCACAGGTGCCGCTATCGAGGTGAAACAACGTAATCGTGATGGTATCATGTTCACGCTGAGTTGAAATTCCAAAATCCCGAGATTGAGTTTTCATATTATCCAAAAATTAAAGTTAGCTAGAAAATAAAATTGAGTAAAGCATAAGGTTTGTGTGTGATTCTTCCTGAAATTCTGCATAACATTGTTCTGCGTATGAGATCTGAATCCTGGGGACCTATCATAAGCACACTATCACCACACATAATCCATAACACACATAATTCGTAATGTTCAATCGAGAGTAATCGTATCCTTATCGATAATACGGAATTAAAGAGCAGAGTCGAATCGACTCTCTCTCATTCACGCTCACAACGCCTGCGTCACTGCATACGATTAATTGCGTCATTCCAATTCATAACACAATCCTAGTCACCGAGGCTCGACCTGATAATCCATAACGACCTGCATTATCCTAACCACGCCCACTCGCATAAATTAATACGATTATCTCTCGAATCAGCATAATTTATGCGCATAATTACACCAATTAACATAATTTAGGATAAATTATGCAAATCTCAAATTTCATTTAATTTTCATTATTTTCATCAATTTTCATAACACCTATATATACAACAACGGCCCCGTCCATCGTCCCTTTGATGCGGTGAAGTTGTCTTGCCCCCTTAGCAGAAAAACACCCCCAAAGCATAATGTTTCCACCTCCATGTTTGACGGTGGGGATGGTGTTCTTGAGGTCATAGGCAGCATTCCTCCTCCTCCAAACACGGCGAGTTGAGTTGATGCGAAAGAGCTCCATTTTGGTCTCAACTGACCACAACACTTTCACCCAGTTGTCCTCTGAATCATTCAGATGTTCATTGGCAAACTTCAGACGGGCATGTATATGTGCTTTCTTGAGCAGGGGGACCTTGCGAGCGCTGCAAGATTTCAGTCCTTCACGGCGTAGTGTGTTACCAATTGTTTTCTTGGTGACTATCGTCACAGCTGCCTTGAGATCATTGACAAGATCTTCCCGTGTAGTTCTGGGCTGATTCCTCACCGTTCTCATGATCATTGCAACTCCACGAGGTGAGATCTTGCATGGAGCCCCAGGCTGAGGGAGATTGACAGTTCTTTGTGTTCCTTCCATTTGCGAATAATCGCACCAACTGTTGTCACCTTCTCACCAAGCTGCTTGGCAATGGTCTTGTAGCCCATTCCAGCCTTGTGTAGGTCTACAATCTTGTCTCTGACATCCTTGGAGAGCTCTTTAGTCTTGGCCATGGTGGAGAGTCTGGAGTCTGATTGATTGATTGCTTCTGTGGACAGGTGTCTTTTATACAGGTAACAAGCTGAGATTAGGAGCACTCCCTTTAAGAGTGTGCTCCTAATCTCAGCTCGTTACCTGTATAGAAGACACCTGGGAGTCAGACATCTTTCTGCTTGAGAGGGGGTCAAATACTTATTTCCCTCATTAAAATGCAAATCAATTTATAACATTTTTGACATGCGTTTTTCTGGATTTTCTTGTTATTCTGTCTCTCACTGTTCAAATAAACCTACCATTAAAATTATAGACTGATCATTTCTTTGTCAGTGGGCAAACGTACAAAATCAGCAGGGGATCAAATACTTTTTTTCCCTCACTGTAGGATGTACAAACTTAAAATCAATCGAATTCTGAATCCTTCTCAATACATCACCGGTACAGTTGAAACAAATAGTTGGTATAAGTTAATCAGCATTTATTCACCAGAGTACATTTAAGTTTCTGTGCACATGAACTGTTCTGCCCCATGGCAGATATGGGGAGGTGTTTCCACACCAGGCGGGGGTGTCAGCCATTACACAGAGTACAAAATGGAGGCACAGTTAGCATCTCAGTGAAGACGTGTGCATCGGTTCATTTTGGGACTTTAAGAAACATTGTCTGTAAGTGTATGTTCTTATAATACTGGGAATGCCGTTATAATGCTGTAAAATGCCTTTATAATGCTGTTAAATTGTTATGATGGATATGGGGCCTAGTTAACAACGAAGCCTGCCACTTGCATTATTGTGAATGTTATTTGTATTTGGATAAGTCGAGCCAGACTTGTGCCCATGTAACTTTGATGTGTTCTTGAGAACAAGGATGAAGAAGTATCTCATCCAGTTCAGTGTTATATGCAGCAGTGTACATTTAGGCTGCATTATGACTACACAGTGACCTTATTGAACACAGTATCATATTATCTCGTTGTATAGCTATTCAGTGCAAATGTTGGTGCCTGGTCCATCCAGGATCTATTGTTGAGTTTCATGTTATGATGCTGCAGCATTCATTCATTGTATTGATATTGCAAGTATTAATAAATGCTGTATTTTGTGCTGTGTTTTTCCATCAGTTTTACCTCGTTTAATTCATTAAATACATTGTAGTCAAATGTTCACCCTGGCTTTGAAGGTTTATTGAATGCGAGGTTAACTAATCGGATAGTGGTGCAATGCAATGCACAGCGAGGCTGAGACATGAACCATCCCAGACACGGAACTTTCTGACCCCCTCTCGTATGCACCATGATGGTAGATTAATATCCTCTATTAAAGCAGTAGGTAAACTGTGGTCACTTATTTAATTAACATCGTTGCAGGACTGCTCGAGATGGTGACGACCCTTGGAAAGGCCTTTATCCAGCAGTGGGCTGACCATGGCTGCTGCTGCTGGTCCATTAAAGTCCACAAAACACCAGGGTTGATTAGCACGTTTGGGCTACGTAATGGCGCGCGAAAGAAGCTCACTTCAACAGTTAAAAAATACCAGGAAATAACTGCGAATGGGCTTGCAAATGCAACGCTGCACTGTCATCCCCAGCCTTGGCTGCTGGGAGTGTATGGCATCGTAACATCCGCTAACACTCACGGGGACAGCGATACCCTTGGTAGGCAAGATCTCCAGCAAAACCATTTGTCCACTCCACCTCCCGCACCCGCCCGCTAAAAATTCATCCGTCGCTTTTTACCGATGGAATTGGCAAAGTATCTCCCACCCCCAGAGAAACAAGACGATCCATCGGGCCGGGCAAGTGGGGCGTCAGCAGACATGCACCAGCGGGGTTTCAGGGAGAACGGCCTCATTAAACAAGGAAGATGAAATCAGAAGGGTTGTTTTTAGATAAATGAAGGCATACGCGGGATTGCCATGACCCGATTGTTTATATGTTCCTCACCTTCGTGAGACTATGTGACCGGATGGCTTTGCTCGCGACGCCCCACTGTTGTCTCATGGCCACCAACGGATAACGATTCCAAGAGGCACAAAAAGCCAATTTCCGTCCCCAGCGGAATCAACCCGTTCAGCGATTGTTGATGAAAATTTTGTTATTGTTGGGTTTTTTTTGTTGTTGCTTACGACTGTATTACTTAGCTGCTGCCATAAACAACATGTCCGTTCAAAAATAACAAAAAAAAAATTGGTCTCAAAAAGATTGAATAAAAAATGCTATTCCAGTTTCCATCTCTTTCTAGCTTTCTCACGCTGCAGGAAACAACCGAGACCGTTTGCACAATCCCCATCAACGAAAGCTGCTCTTATTCAACTCATTTTTTTGCGAGTTCGCCGCCCAACCCATGTAAAAAACCGTTAAATTGGCTAATTAAGTCATCAACGAACAATCAAGTTGCGATTCAGGCACCGGCACGTGATCGCCATTCAGTTTTGCGGCCACGGAAATTACTAAACAGGGCAGGCGCACGAGGGGGGGGGTCCCTTTGCATCTCATCGTGGGGGGGGGGGGGGTACGGCTTGCGTGTCGAGGGATTAATTACAAGAGCGTGCACAAAAAAGAGCGCGGCTTCATGCGGCAGAGCAGTCGGAGGAGTATCCGAGGGATCGTTAAACACGGCGGAAAAGAGCAAGGCGCAAGACGTCAGCGTGCAGCGCCTCTTTGGGGGGCGGGGAGGGTCGGCGAGGGTCGGGGCGGGCGGGGCGGGCAGGCGAGAGGGGGAGGGGTGGGGGCTGGGTGGGGGCTGGGCGGGGGGGGAGGGGTGGGGGCTGGGCGGGGGGGGAGGGGTGGGGGCTGGGCGGGGGGGGAGGGGTGGGGGCTGGGCGGGGGGGGAGGGGTGGGGGCTGGGCGGGGGGGGAGGGGTGGGGGCTGGGCGGGGGGGGAGGGGTGGGGGCGGGGGGGGAGGGGTGGGGGCTGGGCGGGGGGGGAGGGGTGGGGGCTGGGCGGGGGGGGAGGGGTGGGGGCTGGGCGGGGGGGGGGGGTGGGGGCTGGGCGGGGGGGAGGGTGGGGGCTGGGCGGGGGGGGAGGGTGGGGGCTGGGCGGGGGGGGAGGGTGGGGGCTGGGAGGGTGGGGGCTGGGCGGGGGGGAGGGGTGGGGGCTGGGCGGGGGGGGAGGGGTGGGGGCTGGGTGGGGGCTGGGCGGGGGGGGAGGGGTGGGGGCTGGGCGGGGGGGAGGGGTGGGGGCTGGGCGGGGGGGGGGCTGGGCGGGGGGGGAGGGGTGGGGGCTGGGCGGGGGGGAGGGTGGGGGCTGGGCGGGGGGGAGGGTGGGGGCTGGGCGGGGGGGAGGGTGGGGGCTGGGCGGGGGGGGAGGGTGGGGGCTGGGAGGGTGGGGGCTGGGTGGGGGGGAGGGGTGGGGGCTGGGCGGGGTGGGGACTGGGAGGGTGGGGGCTATATTTGTACAGAAGGGGGAAGCGAGTCAAAGGCTGGCCCCCTAATGCTGTCTAAATGTCCGAACAACAAGAAGGGGTTATTCATGGGGGACGAAAGCGTACCACGTGGGTGCCCCACATAGACGCAATAGAACCATCGCCGTGTGCTGCTGCTATTAAGACAGCCACTGCGCTTAAATTCAGAGACAGAAAATATAATTAACCCCCCATCCCCCCCCCACCCCCACAAAGAGCAAGAAGAGCTGCGCGAACCCGCCCTGCCACTCGCCATCAGCATATTTATACTGGAGGAATCCGATGAGCTACGAAGCTCTTTTTCGCAGATTTCCAGAGTACAGCACACCACTGCGCATTTATGTAAATGAGCCCCCATAGCTCATCGGATGTCTCTGCCAGAAAGATTCTGATGTGGATCTGCTCGCCACGCCAGTTGCCTTTTTTTTCCCCTCGCGCTGCAGAAAAAACGACGGAACTCACTCACACCCTGCCTGAGTGTTGTTATTTTTTTTAATATATATGAACCTTATTGCGATACCCCGGCTCTCGCATAATGTCCGTGATGCAGTCACCTTTTAGTCTGTGTTGATGGTCGGCGATGCGGCAATCGACTCATCTCGACGAGCTGTACACGATGCACTATTCAAAGTTTAATTTTTCGATAACGGATTTTTGTTATGCTGCTGTTTGGCGTTTCGACATCGCGGAGTGGCACTGATTTCGGATTGATTGGTACCCCCAATCGCGGAGTGAAGTAAGTAACACCCCTGGAAAAAATAGTGTCCCAGAAATAAAATATTTCATTGCCTCGGTTATTTTGTATTATTTGGTACCCCGGGGTACCGCCATAAGGATCATTTATTTAAAACATACAATCGGAAGTATGTTTAACACGTAGGCTTTCGCGACCAATATTATTCATAATAAAGGTTTTTGGGTTAGATCGCATTATTTATAAATGTGTCGTAACCCTCCACCACCCGACACGGCCAATCAGCAAAAAAGTGTCACGTTGACAAAAGACAAATAGTTCACTACTTTAGCACACCAGTGTGTTGAAGAGTGAATCCACAACATTTACAGTTTGAGTACGACGTTTCGCTGGTAATTGCATCCAGCATCATCGGGGAATTCACCAGAATGGTAAAGCCCTCACTTGCTCCCGGTCTTAAATAGAGCAGCAGGGTGACGTCATCATTTAACTCATTTCAGGTGCAGTGATTTGAGGCGGGGGGGGGGGGTATTGTAATTATATAATCGATTGGTAAACACAACTGTCGGCAGTGGCAGAACATGCTTGTCAACAAGGACACTCAATTGATTTGGATAACATTGAAGTGTTGTGTAAAACTAATTATTACTGGCAAAGACTAATTAGAGAATCCATTGAAATTGAGAGGAATAGAAATAACTTTAATCGCTCTGACAGCTACAGGCTTAGTGCGGCTTGGAAGCACATTATTAAATAATACATATTACAATTCCTTATAGGGGAAACACATACTAATTAACGGATTACTAACGTAGCATATAATCACAATAACACACATTACAACTAATTACTAATCTACAACTCATTACTAATCATAACCATTGACTGATTACCAATCGATTCTATAATTACAATACCCCCCCCCCTCCGCATCAAATAACTGCACCTGAAATGAGTTAAATGATGACGTCACCCTGCTGCTCTGTTTAAGACCGGGAGCAAGCGAGGGCTTTACCATTCCGGCGAATTGCCCGATGATGCTGGATGCAATTACCAGCGAAACGTCGTACTCAAACTGTAAATGTTGTGGATTCACTCTTCAACACACCGGTGGGCTAAAGTAGTGAACTATTGTCTTTTGTCAACGTGACACTTTTGTGCTGATTGGCCGTGTCGGGTGGTGGAGGGTTACGACGCATTTATAAATAACGCGATCTAACCCAAAAACCTTTATTATGAATCGGAAGTATCTTCACAATACAGCTGAGGAGTTGCTGTTGTTTTTTTTTAACTGCTGGGGGGAAGGGCAGTAGTTAGCACACTGCACGATAAACAACCATCGATTTACGCTCGATTCACGGTCGAGGCAAACATGAGTGGTGGGCGGAAAGCTGATCAGTTGCAAAGTGTCCCCACTTTACCAACTCGCACTGACCAGCGTGGTTGCAGTTAAGGTGAAGGGAAATATAAAACACGTTGTTTTTGACACAGCAGTCTCCCCATACACAGAGGCGTATATCCCGGCCCATGGCAAAACATCTTAAAGGGACATCACCCCGTCCACCAATTGTAGCGGCTGTCCTTGTGGGCACAAGGTGGCATAGCACCAGGCCTGCAAACGGGCATTAACTAATCTATTTCAACATACATACATTATTCTGTCAGTCGGGCGCGGCAATTGCTACGTGTAATTCCATTTGAGTAGTTTGATTAAATAAGGTTAAGTTCAAGGTCTTCAACAGTGGGTTGATAAAAGGATAATAACAAATCTTTATTGGTTTATTTTGTGTAGGAATGAGTGCGATTTTTGTATTTACAATAACCCTCTATCACACAGCGCAGCAAACAATATGAAGTTGTCACGTGGGCTAAATCATATCTATTGTTATTTTCCAGGACATTATCTGATGGGAGTTTTTAGACCGTTCACCGATGCATCGGTCTCTGCTTAACATTGCCTTGAATAAAAAAAAATTCCCACCGATACATAGCACATCGCCTTGCCTGTGCAAATGACACAATCACTCTTTCCCATCGGAAAACAAGTAACTTAATTACTCCTTCTTTCAGTTTTCCCCTCCCAATGACCCTGAGCAATAAACATTGCACGTCTCATTCGGAACACACTTTCATAACGCAACACACGCAGAGGGGGGGGGGGGGGGGGCAGAGGCACTTTGCTTTAATGAATAAATCCATAAAGGTTTTTTTTTTACGTCTCGCAAAATGACTTGTGTGTGATTTAGAAAAATACGACGTGATTCATCACCGGTTTGTAAACCCGTATCGACCGCACAACCCTTTAAAGTCTTAAACACACACACACAATAAACACTTAACACTCTGCATTACTGAAGGACGCCTAAAACAGTTCTAAGGCTCAAGCTTGGATTATTGTAACCTGCACCGACGGTGCTCATAATGCCGTCGATGTCAAACATTACAGAGCGGGTGCACAACTTCAACATCATCAAAGCCGGATTGCATGTACGCATGTTGAACTTCTTTTGCACCGTACGTAGCCAACTATGCTGATCGGAGGTGCGGATTCTCCCGTCACGCCGACTGACGGACGGGCGTTCAGCTATTGTTGGCCTCAATTCCGGGGGCTATTTTCGTTGACTTTTCACGGCTTCCCACATGAGAGACGAGGAGCCCAATCCTAGACTTACAAATGCGGTTACAGACCTTGCAAGCGTAGTCATTGCTGGTGGTGGGGAGGTGGGTTCCATGCTTACTGCGAGCTCTCTTCTCCCGCAGAGACCTCACATGCCACTGCTCAACAGTGGCCGCAGTCTTAATACGCAGATCTCTGCAGCCGGGTCACGTCCAGTGCACCGAGTTCCCTGGTTCCAATGCCTCTCTTGCACGCTTCGCGGTTTATAACGTTCAACGTGTGGTCGTATCTGAGGTTGGGGCCACTCTTAAGAGTGGGTTCCTCCTGTGCTCAGTCGGCTTTTGGGGCATGGCAGTCTTCAATATAGGACCACAGGTCCGGCCGAGCAAAGGTTTGTCCCCTTTAATGAGCGCACGCTCTCGATGGCAGATATGTGGCCACCTCCGAAATGACTTCAATGTTTGGGGATCTTGTCCTGCCACTTAAATATCGCAGATGGATTTCAGGCAGCAAAAGGTGGAAGCTCTCCAGCTGTTTGAGGTGGCGTCGGTAGAGCATCCATGCCTCGCAAGCATAGCGGAGTGAGGGGACTACAACTTCGTGAAGGACTGTAGACCTTGGTTCTGAGTCAGACTTCACGCCCCCTCCAGAGCTGGGCATTCCTATGTCATGCCGGCCTCTCTGCCACAAGATGAGTGATCTCATCATCTAACGTCACACAGCTGGATCGTATGCCACGCGAATAGCAGAATCCCTCACCCAGGTCGAGGGGTACATTGTCAATTCTGATTATGGGAACATGGTGCTCACACTTTTCATGACCCGGTATTGAATACAGCACGACAGATAAAAGCATTCCTGTACAACCTCTTAATTCTGCAAATATACTTTTTCTATCTGCAAGAGCTGATATATTTAAACATTCAATTGCATTTTAAATTAATTTGGTGGGGATACAGCGGGTCAAGTTAAGCGATCGGAAGGTTGCGGAGTTCAAAGCCTGGTTTGGAGGTTGACTTATAGCCCATAATCCTTGCGGAGCCGAAAACTGGTTAACACTTGGTCGGCAACCGTGGTGTCCTATGGATGATCTCACCCCCATCATAGGAATGTGCAATTACCACCACTGGCTCTGGGCTGCGTGTGATGAGCACCACCCTCAAAGCTCATTTGAGCAACAACACAAAACAATCACCTTTGACTCAAATATTATAGCTCACTCGATGGGATAGTAATGATCCCATTTGTGAGATTGCGAGTCGAGATCGCAGCCAGGGGCCTTTTATCTTTGTCGGTAAAAGGAGCACTCCCTGGCAGTGAGCAGTCGAGAGAGAGGACAACCCGTGCTAGAGGACTGTGGTGTTTCTGTCAGTCACAGGAGCACCAATGGAGTACCTCCCAATGCTACTCTGAACGAGGCTGGAATTTAAATCTAAATTTTTTTTAAGGAGCTTATAAAATCACAGCTGCCCTGACAGCATGTGCTGTCAATCATCATTAAACCCCAAGAGTAAAACCTCAAGCAGCTGCAAGCGAGCAACGATAATTACCAATGAGAAAATGCTGATCGCGAGGAGATTAATTCGTTTCTAATGGACGATCGCTAATCCAGGTGGGGGGGGGTGAAACCCCTAATCCGAAAGGGGTGAGAACCAATTAACACAGATTAACAAGTTGCCTTTAACTTCAATCAGGATCGCACTGAATTCGAACTGCTTCTGCTGCAACGTTTTGGACACTTCGTCCCAGCAACACGTGGAAAAGGCGCCTCTCCTCCCTACTCGCTCGCTCAAAACTCTTTAACGTCAATACAGCGGCAGCTGGCCATGAGATCCGAACCCCCTCCCCCCCCCCGCCGCCGCCTCTCCCGGCTGGTAAATTGTTATCCCTGTATCGATAACCGACACTTAGTTTACATTACAAAAAAAAAGATACGTTTTTTTTACACTCTGCTTTTTTCTCATCTCCTTTGCGTATTATTCCGTCTTCCTGCGAGCACGAGGATTCGGAAGAAAGCGGACATCGAGTCGTGGCAGAGACGCGCGCTATATATAATTCATGCGCTGCGCTGTGCGGAAAACGCCAAATCCATTACCGCTTCGGCGCCGCGGGCGTTCGACAGCGCAGGTTTAAGATGCTGTCGTGGTGACAGACGGACCCCAGAAGCCGCAGGAAAGCAGGCTGGAGGGAGCGAGAATAAAAGTAAAATAATAATGAGCACCAGCCCATAGCTTTAAAATGCAAGCGTATTATATACTCTTTGCTTCTTCGGTATTAAAAGTGCGACTAAATTAACATGTATGAAGTCGGCTCAACATTGCGTGGGATGGACTGAGCCCCCCATTCATGTGTTGAGAGAAATAAAGCTTCATATTATGTTTCGCTAAAGAGGGTCTGACCAATATTGTCAGTTTACCAAGTAATGGCAGAATCATGCCCAGTGGTATTTATAATTTATACAAATTATTAAAGGTAACGATAACCACCTTATACGCATAGTATATATATTTTTAAAAAAGCATTGTCACAGGCACTACGCACTTTACTGTTAAGACAGCTACCGCTTGTGTATGTAGGTGGCTCGCACTGTGACAGTTAATGATGAGATGGCCGGTAAATAATGGGGCAGCCAGAACCCAGGGTATGCTGCAACCCCCGTCTGTCACAAGGATGGTGCCGATGGTCGACTTCGGGATAAATCAAAGGGCTGCAACAAGTCGACCTGAAAACAGAATCCCGAGTCGTTGGCAAAAATGTCCCCGTACTCCAACGAACAATGGAACATGATCACCTCTTATTCTTAGCTCTTTCGGTAAAGTCACGTTGAAGGGAAACAATAAAATAATAAAATATATAAAATATAATAAAATATATATAAAACAATAAAAATTCTCACGACGTTTCGACCATAACACAAACGGTCGTCATCAGGTAAATTACTGCAGTCACGAAAGCTTTAAATCAAAATGTATGATCACCTCTCTTAGCACCGAGCCAGTGCTGAAATTTCCACATTCCGGCGGCAGGATCCAGTTTAAGTGTAATATAGCCACTGCTAATTTTGCCACCAAATACGCTCAGCAGGTGGCTCGTAGGTCACCGTGTCAGGAAACCGCGACTTTTTACACATTTAACAATATATATTCTTTGGGTCTTAAGGTAAAGTCACGTAGGCAACTTTCCCCCTCTTTTCATCCTGATGACGATCGCTTGTGTTGTGATCGAAACGTCGTAGTTTTTTTTATTTTCTTTGAATCTACCTACGTGACTTTACCGAAAGACCCAAAGAAAATGAATTCCTGCAGTCACGAAAGCTTTAAAGTAAAGATGTAACAATATAACTTCGTTTTTGTTACAATCCACGAGACCGACCAGTTCCGACACGGCCCCCAATGTTTAATCAGTAAGATACAAATAATCGGATATGAGAGGGGAACATTGTCAACCTGGCAAGACTGGTGTTTCTAGTTTTAACACGCTCAGTCGATTTTGTAATTCAAGAGGGCCTAGCTTAATTTACAGGAGTGTGCGCGCATGTGTGTGTATGTGAATGTGTGGCTCTGCCAAACTTATTTGAAAGTCCTATTGGGACCACAGTAAGGAAAAGGGTTTCTCCCACTTTTGTTCTGTACAATAACGCTGCTCATCTTGCTTGCGATGAAGATAAATGTCAGTGTAAGGTTTGATCAGTAACGCCGTAGCTCTGGCCAACGCGATGTTCCACCCCTGGCTCGCGCGAGAATGGGTGGGCGCTAATAACCTGGGTCACACACACTCTTTGAAGATCGAAGCGTAAGCAAGCGGAGAGGCTTTGACAGCACACTTTGTATTAATTATTCCTTTATTAACATGGCCTCATTGCTATGACCTGCTTTAGATTTGCTGCTGCGACTCAAGTCGCATCCATCTAGTTGTTGATGCTGCACTCGTGGGATGTAATCATTGAGTGTCTAAATTACTTCTTAATCAGGATCATTTTTCATATTTCCTTTTCAAAAAAATGCTTCCCGTGTCATATACAAACGTTGTGGCAATTTGTACAAATTATCTTAAATGTCCTAATAATCATTCTGCAATGTTGCATCACTGTGCCCGTTTTCGTTATTATTTTGGAACCTGCCTTGCTTCACGCTAATCCCTGTGTTGTAGCAAAGAACATGTAACAACAAGATGATTAAAAATAAATACGAGAAAAAGGATTAATTTCAATACATTAACATTAATGCCCATGCCAGAATTATCATTGTACTTGGAAGAAGCATTTGTTTCATAATAGCGTACGTGTTTTATGCTAGGGTCACTTTTATTATTAATTTGCATAATATAAACAAAAGGTTGTTTTGGCGTCTGCCGCCAGCATAAAGGGATTAAGTTCCAAATATTTTTCATCTGAAATGGTCCTGACAAAGCTGGTGTAAAAATTAAGCATATTAACGCCAAACACTTTGATGTATAACCTTAACATTTCTTTCACACACATTTCATGTTAGATGCAGTTTTTGCAGTGGTTGTCAAAAGGAAAATACGAGGCCCCTGCCATAGTAATGTGGAATTTCCACCACTTGCATAGGGCCGCCAATGTATACAAGCGCCGCCCGATGACAAAGTACATTTCGAAACATCGTAAAATTTTGACGAAAAATCGATTGCTCCGAATCAACCCATGGGCCAATTGCAGCCTGGAGCGGCATTCGATTATTTTTTTTTTTAAATCCTCGCCCCCACGGCTATGAATTAAAATAATGAAGTTAATTACCTAACACACTAATGTGGGAAGTGATTAAGATCGCTATCTTGGTTAGTAAATAGGCTCTGTAGTGACATGCTGAGGGGTGAAGGTGAATTGGAAGTGCAGCTTGGGGGGTGGAATGACATCTGCGTGGCAGTAAAGGTGCTGTATTCACGTGTTTTTATCTATGGACATATATATGAACCATATAGTAAAACCACTGTAGTCTGTGCTCCTTCAACAGATGAGGAGTAACAACAAAACTACACGAACTCTTGACCGAAGCACTCTCGTCATGGCCAGCAGACCCCGTACACCACAGAATAGGATCTATATCTTCCATCACGTGACACATCTCACTATTTTTTTCTCTCGCCTCTATCTTACATTATACTTCTGAATGTCTCTCATATCTATCATATCTGTTTTCTAAAATCTATTCTATCCTTTCAGTAGCCCTTCTGAATACTTCTCACACATTATGCCTGCGGCTCATCACGTGCTTGTCAACCTGGCGGCATTCGATGCAAATAGTTATACACCTCTGCAACAAAATAGCAGTTAGTCTTAGAATCACATCTCGACTTTATTACTCGCAAGAAGCAAATCCCAGCACGGAAAAAGTCAACCAGTGTGCAACTACTACTAGTAATCACGGTTGGTTATGTACGGTGCGAAAGAAGTCCAACGTAAACCATGTGTGCTGATCTTCTTTTATTTTATTGTTTCCCTTCTACGTGACTTTACCGAAAGAACCAAAGAAGATGAATCCTTGCAGTCACGAAAGCTTTAAATCGAAATCATGTGTGCTAACACAAACAATACTGTCGGGTTTTTTTTTCGAATGGACTTAAAATTAGCATGGTAGCGACAGCATCAGAACTCGGTTGTATCCGGTGAAGCTTGTTAACTTCTCGCATCCTCATTAAAAAAACACAAAACTGTTTCCTGCAGGCCTAAAAAAAAATACCTTGTCTATTGCCCAATCACGTTTTTGACAACCATTTTTCGTTTCCAAAGAGGTTACATTGGTCAACGCAGTTTTTTACCCACATGTGCTTGAGAATGGATTTGCACCCAGACAAATGTTTTACAAATCTGAGATTAAATCTGCTCATGCGCATGAACCAGATGCATTACTGAATCGCAAGGCCGTGAGTGACTACGGCAGTGGCTGCTTACGGAGGCTGTGGACAGCTCACAGCTAATGGTGATGTATAAAATATTCTTCAGTATTCACGGTCAGTGTGTAAACATTTAATATATTTTATTGGCGTGTTCGTTTTGTATGAGAGCATACAGTGAATGCATATTCTTTCACACGCTATTTTCAAACATGCGTTAAAGACGGCCAACAGCATTGCTCATAATGTCCCTCGGGAGACAACGGTTATCTTAAAATGATTTTGCACTAACGTTGAAGGCTGCAAGTGTTTCGCCTCTCTCGTGTTATACTACGGGTCTCCTTTGAAAAAGTGCATTTGTCGTCTCAATGGGTCCTCGCTGAGTGTTAAATAAAGGCTACCCGATCGTGCAGTAAACCGAAAAGGGACTTAGTGCAATAAGTGGTCGGCACGCTCACCACCGGGCTACTTTGCACGGAGTCAATAGTTCGATTCCTCTTGCCACCTGGCAATTCCTGCACACTCTGCTGTAATAATGTGTAATTATTGACAGCCCTATCTCCACTGCTGGACAAAGGCTTCCGTGTGTGTCGTGAGGGTTGTTTGACCACAACTTCACGGAGCCGGTCAGTGTGTGTGTGTGTGCTGACTACTGGGCATCTGTGAAACTACTGGGCGACATCTTATGGAAAAACATAGCTTTATAGCACATCGTATTCCTCCAGTATAAATATAGATTCTATTGATGGGGGTGCCCCAGGACTGTTGCAGACATCACTCTCCACTGATGTTAGCCTTGGCTGGGAATACAAACTCAGAGCACCGGGTTCATAGAGCAGTGTGATAACCACTGGAGGGGTAACGATCCTAACCCCCAAGATGATCAAAATTGCTCACATCTTAAGTGTAGAATAATAATCATACCTATGTACACAAGGGACAACTTGAAAAGAGATCTAACAGAGTGATGTAGAAAGAGATACAAATTAGTTGGATGGGATGCGGTAGATACCAAGTTAATATGCAATATTAACGTATTATATTAACTCCTGATAATATAAAAACTAAACAAACATTAATAAGTAAGGTATGGAAAGAATCCGTGCAACATATCTTAAAATCTGTTTTTACTAAACACGTATTCATGTGTGTGGAACTTCTTTCGCACCGTATGTAGCCAAACGTGCAAATCGGAGGTGCGGAACACACCTTGAAATGAACTAATTCTTTGGTGATGCTGGGATTGGTAGTGGTGCACAAGCACAATTAACAATAAACTCTCAACCTATTCGTAAAATATACAACGGGCAATGTTTTGGGGAATGGCCCCTTCTTCATAGCACACGAAGGAACGAGTCTTAAAGCGGCACCTTAAAGGGAACTTGTCAAACACCTCACGCGCAAGAGCTTTCTGAAAAATAGTTTGGAGACTGAGTGAGATTTATTGCTGGGTAAATAAATATCATTGACAAAAAAACTATTGGAAAGTTAAATATATTGCTTAAGCCTCGTGTTTATCATGCGTGCCTCTCCCTTCAAAATGTTACAGCTCAAGTCAAACCTCAACCCACAATAAATGCGTTACTGGAATGACACCTACTCAGTAAGCAGTGTGTTAATCCATCTGAATGTTACATATGGAATTTTGTACCCTGTCACAGCTACATTTGTAGATATGCCCACAATAAATGAACAATAACAATAAATGAACATCAAAACGTTTATCACAGTCAGTTAGGTATTACCCAATTTATACATTACGAAAAGACTGGCTGCATAAATCAATACCTTGTGATATGGGCAATTCCAAGGCAAAGTGATCCAATAACCTCCATGTAATAGCGAGGTAGTGTTATTTCTTTTGTCTAAATTATATTTACAACACTTAGTGGAATACAATAGCGGCAATGCGATACCTTCAGGCATCAGCATTCCCGGAAAATGCAGGCACTAGATATACAACACCTGCCAGTATCGCCGAGTGCCTGAAAGGGAAAAGGGGTCAGACCGTTCGCCTTTGCAACCTCGCAAATTAACAATACGTCAGAAGGCGCCGCACGCCACATGCACTGCACGCCGCCTGCCACCGCGGATCAAGAAGATTCGCGGTGGCAGGCGAACGCAAAGAAAATAATAAAATAAAAAAAGTTCTCTACGGCGTAATTGCCATTCGAGCCTCCGCGTTTGCACTGGACGTTATTATTTGATGAGGGCTCACAATTTCGTGAGTGTTAAAAGTTACATCGGGTTCTCTAACATTCCGGTAATGTGTAACTAGCAAGCTGATCACTCGCTACTTCTGCAGCGGTTAAGAAGATGGTCGGCGCGATCTTCATAGACTGTTATCTCTCCAGTACGGACAATGGTATAATTGCAAATTAAATATTAACCACAAGACTTCCAGCAAATACCAAAACAAAAGAAAAAGAGAGGGAGCTCTATCTTTCAGCTTTAGATTTAAACTGCAAAGGGTATTTAGTCAAATATTTATACTGAAAACGAAATTGGATTTTCTTTTCCATCGCTGCAATCAAATCAGGGCCACTATCTAAACTCCATTGAGGCACCACGTGAAAATTACACGTGTGATGGCCTATTCAGGAATGATAAAGAGACCTTAACCTCGACGACCTAATTGAGTATTTAAATTCGCCTCCAACGCGACCACGACCCAACGTACATTCCCCGCAAATGCTAGGAAATGACCACAGGAATGCGGATCCCGTTGCATTCCATCGAATTACCTCGCAATGCCGATCTCTTGGAATACCACGAAATAACCACAGGATGCCGATTCCATTCGGAATTATATCAAACAACCGCAGGATGCCAACGACCGAAGAAAACTGCCTCCCTTTCGTCCTCCGAAGCATATCTGGGCATGATGAAGAACCGAGCAGGGCGCAGCTGTTTGTGCCGCCGCTTAAACTAAAAATGGGATGGGACGGGGCCTTACTCTTTGGCTCTTTCGGTAAAGTCACGTAGGTATAAAATAAAATACGACGTTTCGGGCGTAACACCTGATGACGGACGCTTGTGTTGCGCCCGAAACGTCGTGATTTATTTTATTTTCTACCCACGTGACTTTACCGAAAGAACCAAAGAGAGTGGATTCCTGCAGTCACGAAAGCTTCAAATCAAGATTGGGACACAGGGGGCCTCTTTGCGGACGACAATTTGCTCCGCGACCGGCGGGAGCATCGGGCCCGCCGCCACCGAGTTGCGGACGCTCCGAGTTGCGGACGCTCCGAGTTGCGGACGCTCCGAGTTGCGGACGCTCCGAGATTTGCCATGGCAACGGTGGAAGTGACGTCAATCCGCCTGGCAACTCTCGGCAAGGGGCCTGCCGGCTCGCCACACGTGCGCCGGTGGGTGGCGGTGGGGGGGTGTGTGTGGCGGTGGTGTGGCGGTGGGGTGGCGGTGGTGGTGACAGACGCGGTGCGAACATTTAACCCCTTCGGCGTGTGCTTCGACCGCTCAAGCGGGCGCTTTCGAACGCTTCGTGGGAGAAATTCACGGCTGCGGAAGACCGATGGCGCTGGAGGGGGGTCACAACCTCTTGTTTCTATCCCCGCGGGAGTTATGAACAGCCCCCTCCGTTATGTGTAACAGCTTGTTGCCTCAAGGAGAGGACGGGTTTAATAAAACTTTCAGTTCAGCAAGAGTGCGGATGTCAATATTGTTGCCCGTACACTGTGCGAGTGGATTTCTTCATTGAGAAGAGCGAGTAAAATATTGCTGTTTACTTTGGACGATGCGACTTTACGTGACGGTTTTATTACTTTATATTATACACCAACAACAACAAAAAGTCAGTTTTGAAATTTTTACACAGTTTAACATTACAAGGCATAATAATCTGGCAAATGGCATGACTGGAACGTATGTATGTATTTTGATTTAAAGCTTTCGTCACTGCAGGGATTCATATTCTTGGTTCGGTAAAGTCACGTAGAAGGGAAACAATAAAATAATAAAAATATAAAACAATAAAATTCTCACGACGTTTCGACTGCAACACAAGCAATCATCATCAGGTGTGAAAACCACAACACACCTGATGATGATTGCTTGTGTTGCAGTCGAAACGTCGTGATAATTTTATTGTTTTATATTTTTATTATTTTATTGTTTCCCTTCTACGTGACTTTACCGAAAGAACCAAGAATATGTATGTTCAACTTCTTTCACACCGTACGTAGCCAACCGTGCTAATTGGAGGTGTGACCCAAAATGAGATGCATAAATCACCTTTGAAAAATCTATGGTACGAAAAATTTCAATTTGGATTCTGATCACGTCTAAAATGTACTTTGCAGCTCAAGATGTTGTCCAAAGGGGGAGGCAAACTCATGCCAAGGAGAAGACTGAAGACAGGAAGCTCTACATATCGTTTACATCTCAGACACTTCATTGATGGCCAAAATAGCCAGAAGATAAGAGAAAAGTTTGGGGGGGGGGGGGGGGAAAGAGTTCAAGCTGCCAGGCGCAGCAGCAGAGAATAAGCAACCTCCCGGTTCACAATAAAAAAAATACCCAACACGCTCGTCGATAAACTCGAGCACGTCAAGATATTTCGTTAACTGTGCTCGTGCGCCACTGCCAACGCAGGGTCGTCAAATAATTTGTCCCGTTTGGCAAAAGGTTGACAAGTTTGATGTCGAGGGAAGGCATTGGTTAAATGGAGTAGAGATCACGTGCAGAGTAGTGGCATGATGGGATGTATAAAGCAGCATGGCAACAGACCTGATGCTTATAGACAGCCTATACTTGAGGCCGATCGAAACTGAATTTCTGGTTTCAGCCGAAAACAAAACCAGACCGAAAGTTAAAAATTTACTTTCGGCCGAAACCAAAAGTATGCCGAAAGAGGCCATTTGCCAACTTTCGGCACCGAAACCGAATTTCGGTCGGCCTCTAGCCCCATACACAAAAATAAATTATTAAAAGTATAAATTGACCTATGAAAAAACCCAGATTAGAAGTTTAGTCTGCTGCTTGGTGGGAGAGCGTTAACCAACTCAAGGAGCCTTACAATGGGACCAAAGTATTCTCTTATTTTTCATTCGACCGCAAAGTTAGTGTTTTTGGCATGCCATCGAAAATCTCTATCTCCAAAACAACATCGGTGCACTTAGTTAATAAGGAACCAACAGCCACAAGGACACAAAAAACACATGACGGTTGCTGGCTACACAGCCAGCCACGCAGCAATGCACTCCAAAGTACAACATTCGGGAAGGAATGACTATAAGACAAATATTGTATGTTTATGTAAACGACGATGACAATAGCGCTCGCTCTTAATTTTCACTTATGTCTGTTCCCTCTTATCACATTGTTAAATATTTAAAAATGAAAACAATGCATCTTCTTGGTTCTTTCGGTAAAGCCACGTAGAATGGAAATAAAATAATAAAAATAAAACATAATAAAATAAAATTCTCACGACGTTTCGGCCACAACACAAGTAGCCTTCCTCAGGTGAAGAAACAGGACTGTCCAGAAGACAGCGTTTGAGTGAACACTGCCAAGCATGGACAGCGTCTTTTAAGCTGTGTGGGGGGAACAGAGCGCCTTGACAAAGGAGTTAACATATAAATTAGCATGTTAGTATGAGGGACAAGCTTGTGTTCAGACGGACGAGTCCATCTATGTTCGGAACGGAGGAGGGGGGGGGGAAGAGGAGAAAACAGCCACGGTGCGCTGCTCTGTCCTGTGTTGCGTTATAACTATGCTGTAAACTGGACTACTATACAATACAATATTATACCTTCCAATCTAAACTACATGGTATAATATCGTATCCATAGATACATCCCACCTTTGAATTATACAATGCGTTACTATACACTACCCTATACTTTAGACTATAAAATATTAGACTTGTAATATTACAATATGTCTTATTCTACCAACCCTACTGAATACCACACTGCTGTATATTCACTGTACAATTACGATACTATATATTGCCTTATGAATTATGTTAAACATTACAATGTTATACTATTTATTATTATACAACATGCTATAAACCATACCATTGACCGTCGTGTGAAAGGTATTAAGAGGCAGTACCAGCGAATGGACTGCGGTCTGAAAGTCACCGTAAACTACAATCAATTAAGAGCCGAAATGGTTTATAACATCTTTCCAATGGTTACTAAGTCAGAATCCATCTTCTCGGTTGAAATTGTCTCTGTGTTTGTAAATGTGGATGGTCTCATGAACGAATCTCTGATGGTAGCCAGATGGCTTGCAGAGAACCTCCGTCTTGGAGAAGTCAATGTCATGTGAGCCCACTGAATTATAACGGTGATTTGCCACGGCTGAGGAGTTCGTCCTACCGTGTTTTAGGTCTGCTTTATGTTCACGGATGCGGTCCGAGATATGTCATTTAGTTTCTCCAATGTAGCTGCTGCCACAGAGGCAACTTAGTTTGTAGACGCCCAGGTACTGTATGTCAGGAACCACATTTTTTACAGACGGAACCAGATCACGGATTTTATGTACTGTGTTGAATCGGACCTGGATCTTGTGTTTATTCAGGATTTTGGAGATCTTTTTTGTGACCCCCTGCAATGTAGGGTAAGGTGATGGTTTTGAATGGCTCCTCAAGAGGATCCTTCTTCATGACTGGAGTGATAGCTTTGCAGATTGTGTAGTCGGAGTAACCATTAGCCTTGACAGCTTGGTGTACGTGCTTGAGTTCACTGGCAATGTATTCCTGGTCGGAAATGCATTGGGCTCTATGGTATAGAGTCTTGATGAGGGAGTTCTTCTGGGATGGATGGTGGTGGGAATCCGGTTTTAAGTAAGCATCCGTATGGGTAGCTTTCCTGTAGACACTATGTCTACAGAGGCCATCCACATTTACCAAACAGAGACAATTTCAACCGAGAAGATGGATTCTTCATTGTTTTTTTTCGGTAAAGTCACGTATGTAGAAATACCATAAAATTATATTAAATTAAATCAATCACGACGTTTCGACCGCAACACAAGCGATCTTCATCAGGTGTAAAAAAACAAATAGCGAGGGAGCACATAGGGTGACATCAACGCAACACATATAGAGCGTTAAACTGCACAGTTTCACACAAAATCCAAGCCAATTATCCAGGTTGACAAAAGAACTTCGTAGGACAGTACATAGCACTGTGCTGCTAAATGTCTTTTATGATTTCTGAATGTTTTATTCTTTATTTGAAAACGTCAGGGTTGACGTCACTGAAGTTCCTGGTTGATTAAACTGTCTATTTAACATGGAGGCTTTCGCGACCAATATCATCCATAATATAGGCTTTTTTTGGGTTAGATCGCGTAAATATACGTGACGTTTAACCCGCCACCACCCGACACTGCCAATTAGTAAGTTTTGTCACGTAAACAGAACGTGCTAATTCGTTACTAGTACAAATCCACAACATTTACGATCTGAGTACGATGTTTCGCCAGTAATTACAACTAGTTTGATCAGGCGACAGCCACATTTGTGGAGAAATCCTCCTGTTTCGTTCCTTAAATAGAGGGATATATGTGATGACGTCACTTGTGAGCCCTTCTTGTGCGGGTTTAACGATACATTTATATTTACGCGATCTAACCCAAAGAAACCCTATATTATGGATAAACTGTCTATGTTGGAAGGCTTTATGTGTGGTCATAAAACGAATATAACATGTTAGAATGCATCTAAACAATACAATGTTTCACATTCTTTGTCAAAGTGTAATAGAGATGTGTGTATTCTTTTTCTGAAGGTTATTTTATGCTCAGCGAAAGCAATCTTTACTCCATGGTCTGTAAAAACGCCACAACATAAAGGACTCAACAGTAACGGAGAAAATCTAGTTAAAACTTCACATGGGTAATGCGGGTTTATCCTTGCAGATTGTACTTTAAAAAAACACGAGAGTTATTCGAGTTAGGAGTGAGTTCATAGTTTAGAAAAAGGAGAAAAAAAGCATGATGGATGAATATACCTACGTGAACATCCACTCAGGAAGTGCACATTTTGACATGCTCTTAATATTATGAGACCTCCTTTGCCAGTAGCAAGATATAGTAATAGGTTTTTACCCTTTTATCTGGCACAAAAACTGACACCTTTGTACAAGGGATCATGCTTGCAATAACCACAACACAAGCAGTCAAAATGCAAACAAAAAGAGACAACTCTGATAATCATATGCACTGTCCTTGAAATTGATTGGTCCACACCCGAGACAGCTTTTCTTAGAGCCTAGTCTCCACTGGTGTTGGACCAGAAGACGCCAAAAGGCGTACAACTCAAAAACAGCGCACTATCAGAGTATTGAGAGCTCGGGGTAAGCATTTACACTATGAGACCTCCTTTGCCAGTAGCAAGATATAGTAATAGGTTTTTACCCTTTTATCTGGCACAAAAATTGACACCTTTGTACAAGGGATCATGTTTGCAATAACCACAACACAAGCAGTCAAAATGAAAAGCCGTCTCGGGTGTGGACCAATCAATTTCAAGGACAGTGCATATCATTATCAGAGTTGTCTCTTTTTGTTTGCATTTTGACTGCTTGTGTTGTGGTTATTGCAAACATGATCCCTTGTATAAAGGTGTCAGTTTTTGTGCCAGATAAAAGGGTAAAAACCTATTACTATGCTCTTAATATACTCCACCACTGGGGCTGCAAACCATTACAGATTCAAGATGCAGACGTAGGCCGGCTAACCGAGATTAAACGGTGGAACCGCGAGGCAAAATATGATCCTTTAATGATGATAAGCATGGACGCCACTTAAAGTGTTAATAATTCGGTGCGATGGGCCGTTGCTCAGTTGGCCACGTCTGCCGAACAGACGTCGTAAATGATAGCTCAAGGTCGCCTCAATCGATGGGGTAGCGGAGGGGAGCACAAGACGACGATGGATCATGTAGAGCACAGGGAGATCTCATTAGGAGAGCACTGCGATCTGTCTTGGAATCGGCCTTCGAGAGACGAAGACAGAAAAAAACGTTGCAGGAACCACCAAAAGACACAGGTCAATTATGAATCACGTGTTGAATTCATGTAAGACATGGCCAGATGGGAAATTTCAGAAGATGATGCAGCTAATCATGATCGTGAAGATGGCAAATAACTAACCAAATAAAAGAGAAATCAAACACTACTTAGGCCAAAAGGTTATAGGGCCAGGTAATAATTTGTTTGCCAGGCTTTGTTGAATACAAGCAAAAGGTTAATACTTGCAGTGAGGGAAAAAAGTATTTGATCCCCTGCTGATTTTGTACGTTTGCCCACTGACAAAGAAATGATCAGTCTATAATTTTAATGGTAGGTTTATTTGAACAGTGAGAGACAGAATAACAACAAAATCCAGAAAAAAGCATGTCAAAAATGTTATGAATTGATTTGCATTTTAATGAGGGAAATAAGTATTTGACCCCTCTGCAAAACCCTTGTTGGCAATCACAGAGGTCACACGTTTCTTGTAGTTGGCCACCAGGTTTGGACACATCTCAGGAGGGATTTTGTCCCACTCCTCTTTGCAGATCTTCTCCAAGTCATTAAGGTTCGAGGCTGACGTTTGGCAACTCGAACCTTCAGCTCCCTCCACATATTTTCTATGGGATTAAGGTCTGGAGACTGGCTAAGCCAATCCAGGACCTTAATGTGCTTATTTTTTAGCCACTCCTGTGTTGCCTTGGCCGTGTGTTTTGGGTCATTGTCATGCTGGAAAACCCATCCACGACCCATTTTCAATGCCCTGGCTGAGGGAAGGAGGTTCTCACCCAAGATTTGACGGTACATGGCCCCGTCCATCGTCTCTTTGATGCGGTGAAGTTGTCCTGTCCCCTGAGCAGAAAAACACCCCCAAAGCATAATGTTTCCACCTCCATGTTTAACGGTGGGGATGGTGTTCTTGGGGTCATAGGCAGCATTCCTCCTCCAAACACGGCGAGTTGAGTTGATGCCAAAAAGCTCCATTTTGGTCTCATCTGACCACAACACTTTCACCCAGTTGTCCTCTAAATCATTCAGATGTTCATTGGCAAACTTCAGACGGGCATGTATATGTGCTTTCTTGAGCAGGGGGACCTTGCGGGCGCTGCAGGATTTCAGTCCTTCACGGCGTAGTGTGTTACCAATTGTTTTCTTGGTGACTATGGTCCCAGCTGCCTTGAGATCATTGACAAGATTCTCCCGTGTAGTTCTGGGCTGATTCCTCACTGTTCTCATGCTCATTGCAACTCCACGAGGTGAGATCTTGCATGGAGCCCCAGGCCGAGGGAGATTGACAGTTCTTTTGTGTTTCTTCCATTTGCGAATAATCGCACCAACTGTTGTCACCTCACCAAGCTGCTTGACAATGGTCTTGTAGCCCACTCCAGCCTTGTGTAGGTCTACAATCTTGTCCCTGACATCCTTGGAGAGCTCTTTGGTCTTGGCCATGGTGGAGAGTTTGGAATCTGATTGATTGATTGCTTCTGTGGACAGGTGCCTTTTATACAGGTAACAAGCTGAGATTAGGAGCACTCCCTTTAAGAGTGTGCTCCTAATCTCAGCTCGTTACCTGTATAAAAGACACCTGGGAGCCAGAAATTATTCTGATGGAGAAGGGGTCAAATACGTATTTCCCTCATTAAAATGCAAATCAATTTATAACATTTTTGACATGCGTTTTTGTGGGTTTTTTTGTTGTTATTCTGTCTCTCACTGTTCAAATAAACCTACCATAAAAATTATAGACTGATCATTTCTTTGTCAGTGGGCAAACGTACAAAATCAGCAGGGGATCAAATCCTTTTTTTTCCCTCACTGTAGGTAAGACGTTATTCAATGGAGGATTCATGATCGACTCGTTGCTCAAAACATCACATCGTTGGAGTCATGAGTTGTGTGATGCTGATAAAAAAAAGGTTGACAAAATAATTAGTTGGCTTTCGCCGCAAGCGTACGTGCACACAGGCACACACGCGTGCACATGCAACAGGAAGCACACGCCAAGAATACTGCCTCGTTGGTGAGCAATACCAACTCTTTCCCCCCACGGTTTTCTGAGCAGTATTAGCTGTCTCAAGAGCCACAGGTGATTGATAACCCTCCCGCCTAACTGTCTCGTACGCCCAACTCTCCCGGATCTTTTTCTCCGCGTGCGACCGCTTTTGCGGCGGCGGCGGCGGCGGCAGCAGCAGCGGCAGTAGCACAGCACTTCGCAGTTGGCAATTGAAGCAGGACCCGATCCCCTCCAGCGATGGCTCAGCACACCCTTTTTATGACCCTGCCGCACATTACAGGCGATGCAAACATGCCAACAACGCTTCACGGTTTTCTGCACAGCGGAAAATGAGAAAACTAAATTGGTGCTAAGTGCTAAAAATATTTTAGGCGGAGGACATTGGGAAGCTCTGGGGGCTCATAACGCCTGTTTTAGAGGACGGAGCTGACAAAACCAGTATTTGAGATTGGTATGAATCCAGAGTGTGTCTAATAAATAAGGTATGTTTAAAGTATGGAAAGTCGGATGGCCCCTGTTTAATTAGTTATCAATGACTGCACAAAAAACCCATCAGATGAGATTGTTTGTTCATTAAATTCAACATAGTTGAGCTCTGGATGATTTAATGCTTAAATCAATCAGTAGTATGTGGCAACCTACTCTTTACGGTGCATGCATGGCCGCTATCAATTCCCAGGTAAGCGAAGCCTAAATTATAATATTCTTGTTCAAATTGTATCTTTAAAAAGGCACATTATTAACAGCAGTAAATCATTAAGAGGCTCAAAATTGTTCGTTGTATTTAAATCAATGAAGATAAATTTGACTGAATGGTTTCAGATGGTATATGTTTTCAGTGAAGCAAGATCTTGCTGCAGATTTAACCACTGATGTTAATGTCTGACTCATAGAATTACATGCTAGGAATTCATCTTGCATTGCTTAGATTCAGTCATGCAATTGAATCATGATGAGCAGCTTCTGCCCAGTCGCTCTACATTTTGACAAATGTTATTTGGCCCAATCACCACATGGTGCAAATTTTCTCCCCAGAGCCTCAAATACAGTAAAGTAATAATACATTTTATTCATATACGTTCATCAAAGTATATGGTGAGTATATAAACTTAAACAAAAGTATTTCAAAGAGTCAATACTTGAACATCTACTACCCCATATTCTTGGTTCTTTCGGTAAAGTCATGTAGAAGGGAAACAATAAAATAATACAATTATAAAACAATACAATTCTCACGACGTTTCGACTGCAACACAAGCAATCATCAGGTGTGAAAACCACAGCAAGAAAATTTGACAAAAGTGGCGTTTTTTTAACGTTAGCACCACGGAGAGCGATTTGGCAGTTATTCAGGTGGACGAGTCCATCTATGTTCGGAAAAGAGGAGGGGGGAGACGAAAATAATGGATGCGGTCTGAAAGCCACCGTAAGCGTGAACAATCAATTAAGACCCGAAATGGTTTATCAAATCCTTCAAATGATTGCTAAGCCAGAATCCATCTTCGAAATGGTTTATCAAATCCTTCCAATGTTTGCTAAGCCAGAATCCATCTTCTCTTGTCTCTGTGTTTGTATATGTGGATAGCCACATATACAAACACAGAGACAATTTGGGGGGCGCCAATGGTGCCTATGGCGCCCCCCAACAACCTAGTATATTTATTATTATCCAGGCTTTATGTTTGGAGGTTTCAGCCATAATGCAAGAGGCCCGCCTGACCGAGGCCAACAGCCAAACGTCAACAAGGCGGGAATCAAACTGGAGACCTGCTCGGAAGGCTGTGACAGTTTTCTGGTGAACATCGTTCTTGAGCTTATGTGAAATGGTGCAATTATCATAAAATGTTGTTGCCTTTTAAAAAAAAATCCTCATCTTTATTGACCCATTTAACAGTCTGCAACACTGGGGAAATAAAGTTGCTTGTGAGTCTGCCACGTGCAATGTAAAAAAAAATATTTTGCATATGCAACACGTATTCTGATTGGCTGCAAGGACTCATATGGTCATTATAGCAACGTAGGCTTTACCGAACATGGCTGATTTGCTTACAGCAATATCAGAGTAGAGACAATAAATAATTGGAGCTGTGTTTGTCATATTTTATCACCTTATCTTCGTTTATATCCACCTTATTTACCCCATCTCTGGAGTATTATTGACGAGTGTGTTGAATTTATTGTTTAATCTGAGGGTCCTGATTTTCTCATGCATTCCAAACACCAAATGGAACCAGTCAAACATTCTAAAGCAAAATACCGCTGAAAAAGAGTTGAGACTCAGCAAGACTTTCCTGGATAAAATAATGGGCATTATAATTATTGTTACTTTGTCGAGAAACAGAAGAAATGGACATGCAGTAGTTAACATGGTACGATACACAGCATTTGAATACTGCAACACAGTTACCTGCAGGAAAGTTGTACAGATTAAATTCAGCTGAACTGTTTTGTACATATATATGCATTGTCCACAAAAAGCAGGATGTTTTAAATGCAATACAGCTGGTTGCAAAAAAATGCAGCATGATCATTCATTTATTCATTCTTGTATTGTGTGTGCGTGTGCTTTGACAACAAAGCTTTGCCATTTCATTTTGCACGGGATATGTTAAGCAGACATGTTTGACAACTGAACAGAATGCTGCTGTGAATGATAACAATAAAGGAAACTGACATTTAACACTCGAGAGAAGCGATTTCGGTTACATGCTTAAATAATGCTTATCCGCATGGCAATTAATGTGGACAATGATTATAAATGGAAGTGTTAGCAATGCGGTGCTTACGCCATCCCAACCCAGAGTACTGCAAGGTGCAATATGTAGAAAACCAAAGATAAAGAATCCCCACTTTCGGAGTTAACCATCGTTGGTTCATCACATTTAAAGCTGGCCTTCAATACAAGGGGAAATCTCTGTTAACTATATACAGTTCCACGATTTTCTGACATATATTTCAGACAATAGAGGTGTACAATCATTAATTTAATCATGCAGTGTTTTTTTTTTATTGGGCATAGTATGCCAACCTATTCGGATTGTAATTCAGAGAGAAATATCAAGCTCTCTTTGTGAATGGATAAAAGCTCGTAAAATACCAAAGGTATAGGGCACAACTCAGACAAAATGACTTTTTATTCCATGTTGGAATGGTGAGTCTTGTGTACGTGTGAAAACGTTGACTTCATAATACAACAAAAACTTAAGATAATTATCCTCAACCTGACAACCCATATTTCTTATTTTTAGTATTATTTTGAAGTTTATGGACTGTTACCTCACCTAATTTATGAAACTGTCCACGTGCACGATGGATTACCAGACTACTCTGTCTCCCAAATGCTGATGTTTGGCCCATAACATAGATCCCAAGACAAGTTCAAATACCGCTTGACACGGTGTGCACAATTCATTCAGCTTGCAGCGATCATAACACAGTGTGGTGGAAACAACCATGACCACCAGATTGCGCGCACACACACACACAGACAAAGGGTATATTTACCAAAGTAAGAACCATTATTACTGGCAGGAAACATTTCATGAACACAACAGTAATTTTAAATGTTAAAATAGTAATTTATAAACATTAAATATTCCAAACCCAGATGAGTAGTTTGCAATTCCACATTAATAATGTAGCGAGTAAACAGTTTTTTTGTGTAACTGACAATCAGTGCACTCAATGCCAAAGAGAATTCCTTTTTATACGAGCATTTTTTTTACGCACAATCCATGCCAAAACAAAGTGGCAAGGGGGCACTGTTCAGGTAATATTTATAATTTACATTTAAATGTATATCCTGTATTTCTATACCCAGATGCAGAGTCATTAACTTTTCTTGATTTATAATTTCACTTTTTTGTTTTAAAGCCTATCAAATTTATCGGTGCAGTTCATATGTACATGAATTCCAGCAGGCAAATGTCCAACTTTTACAAACATCTTTCTGGGCACTGCTACATTTTAACAAGTGCATGGGGAAAAGGAAAGTGAAAACATTAGTATAAATATCAGCAACTACTGCAATCATATATTTTATGAATAAGTAGCTTCGTGTCTCAAGAGACTCGTACTTCTGTCAAGAGTACTGAGCGAACACGCTCACACTTTTCAATCAGAACAGGCTTCCAAGTGTGATTAAACCTGGTTCTTACATGTAACACATTTATGGTTTCAGCCAAGAGAGTATTTTGGTCAGGGTTCAGGTGACTGTGGCTGAAGGTGGTTCGTTGAATTTAAGATGATGGTTAGAGGCAGTATTTGGGTTTGGCCATTGGCTTTTACTTCTTCTATCTCAAACCCAGTGTCCACTTTGTGGACATTTGTGGACTTCCAATTATCCTTTCAGACACACTCTGACAATGCCTGTGGCTCCCCAAGGGTCCGCTGACACCCGTTTGAAAAACCGGTGAGGTGGCCAGGAGATGCTAGTACAGTAATTGATTCTTGAATCTATCCATGCAGCACTTTGAATGTTCCCCCCACGTAGATATGAGCTTTCTCCAGTTACTTTGCATTCCCCACACATGCCGCACACTAAACGGCAAAGCGTCCCAATGTAGATCCTTCCTGAAAAGGTGTTGAGAGTCATCAAGGCGATCATAGGTAAATAAAGGAAATCCTTATTTATTTACTTATTAACGATCACAACAACTGCGTCAGCAACAACTGGGATATACATGGTGATTTTTCCGTGGAAATTTTAATGAAATGATGTACCCGCAACTATCTCAAGCGAGGACGAGAATAGGGTTCGTGCTGGCAAGGCATATACTCCCAACGTTTGAGTGATGTCTCAGAGCCACCCAGTCAACCCCTCGTTTCACTCTACAGATAGTCCCCGAGTTACGATGGTCCGACTTACGATATTTCGATCTTACGATGGCGATACGACAAAATTGTCAAATATGTTTTAAATTCGCGCGGCAGGCAAACGCAGCAGCGTACGAGGTACGATACTGTACGTTGTTTTTTTAGCAGATAGGATTGTTTCCGAAAAAAAAAACTTTCTATTAAATTGCAGTTCATATAGGTAGGCTAAGAATTTACCTTGTTTTTTTTACTTTACATTTTACTGTGCAATACAGTATTGTAATTTATAAATACATACAGTATATAGTTTATACAGTACGGTACTGTAAATTGCTCTGTTCTGCTAAATTATCACCATTCTTTAAAACTCCTGGGTAGGCTAAGGCCATCTTCGACTTACGATATTTTTTACTTACGATGGGGGTCGTCGAAACGCATCTCCATCGTAAGCAGAGGACTACCTGTATGTGCTTGCGAGTGTCACAATCTTGCCACTTAAAAACGTTGCGAGCAACGAGACATTCAATAAAAAAATACTAATCAGTCGGGAGGGGGGTGAGGGAGAGAAGGGTTGCAGAGATTCCTGCAGAGTTTGAGATGGTTTAGGCACACAGTCCAATCATCGTTTCAACTGGGAAGAATTTGTTGTGCAAGAGCACAGTCAATCCCCTTTAGAAGCTAAAAGCAACTGCAAGGTTAGCCTCTGGAAGTAAAATGTGCGTGCTTTTTTTTTGAAGATTAATTATTTCCCAGGATGCCATGGAATATTTGCTTATTAGTCTTATACAATAAAATACGGTCTTAGAATCAATAAATATATCAAATTAATAGTCGTTAAAATGTTTCAAATCGCATGGAATATGAACTGTTTAATATCAGATCACTGCGACAGTCAAGCGAGATATAAAACATGAAGGGCTGTCGCGATTAATATATATTATCAACAAAAATTAATGAGAATCTGTGTCGATTCTAATTAACCAGCCGGCCAATTACTCAGAATCATTCGTCAAGTCTTTATCGTGCCAAACAAACCTGCACGGCACAATTGTTAAATTATCTCTGATTGCTGCACAAACCAGCTCAAATGATAGAATTATAAGTCCCATGCGGCTTGAGAGATACAGTGACAGGTTCCACACATGGCTTCGTACCCTTCCCACTCTCAACCCCATCTATATTTCAGCAAATCCATGCAAAGTGGCACTATATCAGTGCATTCAGTAGCGAATTTAAAAGCAATCGATTCATGCCTGGTGACAGTGACAGCCATACATAAAACAAAGGGGCCCTCTAGATGCATGGGCTGGTCATGTGACAGCACAAAAAGAGTTAAAGCCCAGGTGCTTAACAAGAGATCAGCAAGTGGCCTAGTATTTTTTATTCAAAAAATGCACAGGGCTCTACAATTAGTGTCGCTAGCTAAGGAACATTAGCTGTGATGTATGGTTTTATGGGCGGTTTTTGGCATTAACTCTACCCACCCCTATCCTATAGCCTCCCCCCAGCCCAAAGTTAAACAGATTAATTAGGCACAAACACATAGTGTTGTGCAGAAAGCCATTTACCTGACCAGAAGGCTGACCTTTACATTTTTTACACTTTCCCTGGTACAAATATTAGCCATTAACACATACGTAAAAAAATGTTTTAACAATCATGTGGGAATTTATGAACCAATTTAATTTTTCCCCTGCATAAATGCATTACTTATAGTGAGAGAATATGGGAAGCTTTTTTAAAAATACGTACCTGCATTTTTTGCTGCATTTCTAATAAAATCAACAGTGACAAAAAAACTTTAATTAGTTTGTTCAAAAAGGTAATTATATATCAGACTGCCACCATAGTTTTGTGCTGCAATTTTAATTACTTTTCAAGTATGTAAAACCATAATGCTACATATTATAAATGAAACAATTTAATTCCACCCAACAGTAATTCCACAAAATGTCAAAACTCAAGGTCATAAGTCGATATAGGAGGCTATTATTTTTGCAATTGTAGTGCATGCAGAATCTATAATGGTATATGTTGATGGGGGATAATTAATTCTTACACAATTCTATCCGTAAAATGTGACCACATGAATCTCACATGTATTCAGCACAAGAGTCTCTTATAATTGATCAATCAATTAATCTCGACTTAATCTGCATCAATTAATCAATTAAAACCGATTATTACACTCATAAGCATCAAATCATGCGTGGAAGAATCAATTATTTTAGATCTCTGTGCGTCGCATGGTAATTTGTTGATATGACCCCCCGCAGTCACTATAGGCACTACATTCACAGTGAACACAAAAAAAATATCCATAATAACTTTTTTGTTGTTAAATCCTGTAAATATAAATGTGTCGTTAAACCCACCACCACCACCCGACACAGCCAATCAGTAAAGCTTGTCACGTAAACAAAATGCAAATTCGTTACTAGTTCAGAACACCGGTGTGTTGGAGAATAAACCCGCAACATTCGATACAACGTTATGCCGGCAACTACAACCAGCCTTTCAGGCGACAGCCAGGATTGCGGAGAAATCCTGTTTCGGTCTTAAACTGAGGAATAAATGTGATTTCGTCACTTGTGAGCCAATCAAGTGCGAAGATCAGAGGAGCGGGGGGGGGGGCATGTTTTGTTTACGTGACAAAGCTTACTAATTGGCTGTGTCGGGTGGTGGCGCGTTGAGCGACACATTTATATTTACACGATCTAACCCAAAAAAAACCTCTACTATGGTTAATATTGGTCACGAAATCGTGGTGGCGGGTTTAACGACGCATTTATATTTACGCAATCTAACAACAAAAAAAACCTCTATTATGGATAACATTGGTTGTGAAAGCATAATTCGTATTAATCGTTAAAAAAAAAAATCCACCCTAATCCAACTGCAACCCAGAATTCTAGTAGACACTTTATCCAACTGCGAGAGAGACAAATCACCACGTGCTCATTTTGATTTCTGAGAGCTCTGGGAACAGAAGTGTCAAGCTCAGATGGTGCATGGGGTTAAATGACCTGCACCAAGCCTTAAAACTTGTTTTTATCAAGTATAGAGGCACCCCCCCACCCCCACTGCTGCCTTCAGAACTAGTACTGTATTTTAAAGATTGTCTGTTGCTCTATCGCCAAGGAGCAACGTGTGCAGCCACATGTGTAGAATCTCTACATGCCTCATCAGTATTAATAATAAATACTTTTTTTTCCCCCAGACATCTCTTGCAAATGAGATGGGTCTCAAATGGATCTGATCTGGTAAAGATATTTAACAAATTGAACAAACTACCTTCAACAGAAGAAAAAAAGAAAATAAGCAAGCTTCCCAAATGTTCCCAGCAGTTAATTGCAAACTGGAGTGAAAATGTCGCGATTGACGGCAGTGAACGACAATGTTTTATTTTAAAACTTATTTTAAAACAAAACAAATGTTTAAAAAGTTTTTTTACACTGTCGTCAATAGCATGATCACGGTATGTTTTTTTCCCCAGGTAAGGCCCACTGAGCTATATAGCTCTTTTTCAGAAGCGACCTGGCCACAAATGATAGCTCAACGAAGTGGCTTATGTGGAAATTTATCGCAGCCAAATATTCAAACGCGTGTTTCTAAAAATTGGGAGAAAAACCGAAGGACCAGGATAAAAATCCACGCGACCACGGGGAGAACATGCAAACTCCAAATATACAGGCGTCAGGGTCGGGATCAAACTCACGACCTCCTGCATACCAGGCGAGGTAGTTTACATTTCACCATCTCGGCGCAAACAATGCCTTAGAATAAATAAACAACACAATAAGTGATGTTTTAACGTGCTAAGAAGAGGATCCATTTCCCAAAATGTCCTCTGTCTATGTTTCTTTTAAGGCCACAGTGTTATTCATGAATGTGTTAAGTTTTTTTTGTTAATTGTGCTTGTGCACCACTTTCAACGCAGCATCACCAAATAATGTGAAAACACTTAAACCACAAATTGTTGTGAATGCAATATGATGTTTACCTCCTAAATGTAAAACCACATAATCACCACATCATCTTTCTTCAGTAGATTCAAATACAAGCCCTCAAAAAGCACTTTATTTTTCCAACACCATGTCCCATTTACTTTAAATCTCCAGTAACAGGACCATGACCTTCAAATACGAGTCTCTATTCATTTCATTTGCAAGTAAAAATAGCCAACTGGTTTGCAGGACATGCCAGTCAATGAACCAAAAGTAATTTGCTGCATGAAAGGTTGGAAAAAAAAGGTTACAATTTCAAATATTACACCATAAACACTCTAAGGGCCAGTGAACATGCATTCATTTCCACATATTTTTGTAAAGTGCTTATTCATATTCCTGCATACCTCCACTCAGAGTATGTTAAAAGCTGAAATCTATGTCTGCAAAGTTGTTGGACAATACTATTTCTAGCCTTGAATGACGATATATTCTGCTGTTCAAACTTTTCATACTTGCTCATTTTCCAATGTTATCGTTGTAACAATAGTTCTGGCATAATAGTTTTGGAATTACAACGGTAAAGCAGCTGCACCCAACATCAAAATTTGCCTTAAGCAGGGCAATTCAAGGACATTGCGTACTGGGCCGAGTGATCAGCAGGGACAGACAGTTTTGCTGGCTTCCAGATTGTTGCGAGTGAAATCAGGTGGCAGTTGTACTGTCATGGAATGCACTGCACACACAACATTTTTTCCCTTCATCCGAATAAATGCATGGACAGCCAACATATATCAAGAAGCAAGCAGTGAAAACTGCTTACATGTTCCGAAAATTTACTTGTGATTGAACGACCTGCTGGGAAACATACAGCATGATTTTGCTTTGCAAGCAACTTATTTTGTCTTCATAAAATCGAGGTAATGTGGCTTACCAAAGAACAGCTGCCAAATTCGTGTGTTATAAAATGCATGTTTCATAAATGTTAATTATCAGCATATGTTTGTTCGTTCAGAAAAGTGCATGTTTTAAAATAGACACAGACATATCCATGTGCTTAGATGCAAATGCACAGCACAATAAAACCATATCAAAAGGATAACAAAGACCAAACAACTCCAAGCGAATATGACTTTGTGTCGTGTCCAAGGTATGTTTTAGATGCTGTACAATCCTTGCCAATATATGAGATGAAGGTGACAGGATTACAAATATATAGAATCCATAGACCTACAAATTGGTTGTTCCATTTGTCCTTAGCCGTATTCTTTCTTGCATGGACGCCAGATTATTACTCGTCTCTCAAGTTAAAACTAAAATAATGAACTGCAGACAAGTCACTACACTAATGTATACACTATTTGGTAAAACTGTCCATCAACATGAGTAATGACATAATTAAATAAACCAGAACATTGACAACTGGAAAGCAAGCTATGCTTTTACGTAAGTAATCTGTAAAAAAAAAATAGTTATTAAACATTTCAAAAATCCATCAACATAAACTGAGCATATTATTATATCGATATAACGGTGCTAAATTAAATATACAAAACTATTTGCCCGTCGATACGATCCACTGACACGATTTTAGTGGAGATTTAATTCAACGTTCGATTATGTTTGTGTTGATGAAGATCGCTTGTGTTGCGATCGAAACGCCGTGGGTTTTTTGCTTTTATTATTTTCAATTCATGATTTTTTTTTTTCTATCTACGTGACTTTACCGAAAGAACCAAGAATATGGCTCATATCTTTAGATGCCCGCAAAAGTTTGAGAGAGAAAAATTCTGATTATTTCGGTCGCGTTTTCTTTTGTTATTGTTTCCATCTACGTGACTTTACCGAAAGAATCAGAGAGTATGGATTCCTGCAGTCACGAAAGGGGCCCGTCAATGAATGACGTCACGCGATTTTGACCGATTTTTGACCCACCCCTCTCCCGCCCTCGTAACACGCGTCATAAAAAGTGAGACCCCCCCTCGAATATGACGTCATAAAGCTCTGCCCCCCCCCCAAACCATATTTCCATTTTGAAAATAAAACATGCTTCAAATCACTTTAAACTATTGTCATTGTAGTGCGTATTTAATGTGGCGCTGCACTCTGATGTTGTAGGAGAAAACACGTATTAAAAAGGAGGCATTGGAAAGCTGAAATTTAGCATAAAATTCACTTGAAAATATTCAACGTCTAAATAAAACTGCAGATGTCCAGAATATTATATTGAAATTCTCCTATAATTATAAAATATTAAAAGTAATTATAACTATAAAAAATACTTTAAACTTTGTAGTAGAAAGAAGCAAAATGGAGATTACAATTATAACAATCACATATTAATTCCACAGAATGAAAAGCCCTAGTGGAATCATGAAAATCCAAATGTTTAATAACAATCATTAAAAATTTTTTACAAAATGTATGCTTCTCCATTCTCCATGGAGAAGCAAAATGCTCCTTCATGGAATTAATAAAAGGTGATCTGAGTAAATTTAAATAATAAAACAGTTAATAATGAAAATTAATCAAAATTAGTGTTGTTCTAACAATTATATTGTTTATATTTATTTAAAGTTGCGCATTTTCATGTGACGTCACATTTCTCAAACCCCCCCTCCCCCGCTCGTCACACATCGTCACAAATGCCTGACCCCCCTCCCCCCCCCTAGGTGTGTGATGTCCTTTATGGAAGGCCCCAAACCTTCAAATCAAGTCTGATTATGACGCTTGAAAATTTTAACAAAAGTTTAAACACCCCAAAGCATTAAGAGATGCATGTTTGGGATTATACTTAAGAAAGGAACACACGAGTCAGGGCACAAAAGCAAATGAGACACATATGGTCTGGTAAGGGCAGTAAGAGGACTTCGGCAGAACTATATCGGCTGAACGCAGAACGGATGGTTAATGGACAAGACTGATAACGGAATGCCACCAATGGGCAAAAGATGTCTGATATTTTCTATGGAGACTACAGTACTGTATTGTATACTCTAGACCCACTGTTTTTGTTCACGTCTCATAAGACGGACTTACAACACATTCCTGCGGAGGGAGCTGGTAGGAACGTTGGGTTGGCCAGGGTCAATGGCCAGGGTCAACGGCGGCACCACGTGGTGTATTCCGCAAATATGCCCGACTGTAAGGGCGGGCACAAGCCGGCGTGAGTAACTTAAACGTTGAGTTTTATAAGGGCACCACGGGGTGACCAGCCCCTCCCCACCCAGCCCCACCCCTCCCAACCCCCACCCTGCCCCTCCCCACCCAGCCCCTCCCCACCCTCCCCTCCCCACCCAGCCCCTCCCCACCCTCCCCACCCAGCCCCTCCCCACCCTCCCCTCTCCACCCAGCCCCACCCCTCCCATTTTTGGATGCACGACGGACGGACGGACGCAATAATCCCCTGTGGGCTGGTGGTGTAACCAGGAGGTTCCTACCAGTATAAATCTAAATTGATTGTGTATTGAATTGCAATGAGATCATATTCCTGTACGGTATCTCTTTAGCTGTTGCTTGACTGACATTCAATTTGCAAACAATGAGGTATAAGTGTGATGGTTGGCACACTGAACTTGGCAACTGTCGGCGCGATGATTTAAATGGTCACGTTTTTTCAAACATCGCTCTACCTGTCCACCCAGCAGTATAACTCGGTACACCGCTGTCTATCGACAGATAACGTGTGGTGGGATAACGTGTGGTGGGATAAAGTGTGGGTACTCCCACCTCTTCCCAAGACGTCTGACCAGCGTGGAAGAGTAGGCCAAATACGCTCTAGAACGGCTTTATAGCGCTCGTTCTGCTCGCAATGGCGTATTTTGGACAGTCTTAAAAATGCGAAAACAAGTAAACACTGTACATTTGCCATCATGACAACACGTTATTGCTTAATTCAGACAATAATAACTAACATGAGTTTATTATGGGTGAATACATCTGTATGTTAAACAATGGTCTGTAAAGAGCGCGTCAGTCCTGCAGAGGAAGGCGCGACCTCTCCGGCCGAACCCTAAGGCAAGACCGTAGGCTGCTGCTAAGGCCTAGCAAAACAGCGAATCTTCTTACCGGCTTTGCAACGCTTTCGGCTAGGCTCAGGAGCAGCCGATAAGCCGCTGGTTCCTCGTCAAAGTTGTGCTTCAGCCTCTGCGGGTGCGGAAACACGGGCGCATATTTTTCAAATATTTTTCGCCACAAATCCGGTAACGTCTCTGTCCCATCGCTCTTGGGCGCCGCCATGGTGTTAGTCCACGCGACTTCCATTGGCCGCTACCATCGCCAACAATTGGAGGTGCATTCCAATAATCCAATTGATTAAATGATAAAAGTCTACTTAAGGTATCTGTGTTTTTTAAAAACACTAACACTGTAAATATTTTCATCATATTTCAATCAACGTTATGTACTTTCAAGTGGTGGAATGTATATTGTCTGCCGTTCTGTAATTACGATCACCCCCATTGCGCACATTTGGGCTCAACCGTTACCATGGTAACAAATGAGCGTGTAGTATTCTTAGGTTTCAAACTAAATTCGCAGTTAACTGTATTCTTGGGTCTTTTCGGTAAAGTCACGTAGAAGGGAAACAAAATAATAATAAAAATATCAAACAACAAAAATTCTCACGACGTTTTGCTGTGGTTTTCACACCTGATTATGATTGCTTGTGTTGCAGTCGAAACGTCGTGAGAATTTGTATTGTTTTATATTTTTATTATTATTTTATTGTTTCCCTTCTACGTGACTTTACCGAAAGAACCAAGAATATGAATCCCTGTAGTCACGAAAGCTTTAAATCAAAATTTAGCAGTTAACTGTTACTTCTCCAAAGCTCTGCTTTCGTAAAGCTAAAATATACTGCATTACACATCATTGCAACCACTTAATTTGGATTGGTTTGACCTTCGTACTGGATTTATTCATCTGGGCTGTGTTTTTGGCAAGCACTTGATTTACAATTGGAAGACTAAGTTAAAAGGGACAGATTTGGGAAGGAGGCATTATTGCCTGCTTATTTATATTCTCAACGATGCTTATGTTTATTTTGTGCATTGTATTATTCAATGTTTGCGTTGAACTAGGACATACATATGTAACACAGGGTCTTTACCAATAACATGTGGCAGTTCACCAGCATTGGTTTAAGCAAGCCTGACTGCTGATGAGACACTTTATGGCAAAACTGGTCCAGAATTTATTTGTATTAAACAAATGCTGCTGAAAGTATTCTCACTCCCAAAAAGCCCGTGAGCATGGCTGATGGAATGTCTAAAATACTTTATAGCGAGGAACATGTGTTTGGTGTCAAATATTGATTTAAGATTACACGGTACGAATCTGCAATGAATGTTAATAACAGATTGCGATGTTGCTAAGTGTCTTCCTTACGTCACCTGGACACAGTTGCTAATGTCACTGCCATTGAAATCCACAAGGCCGTTTGAGGTAGCTGCTCCTTGTAAATCCACGGGCACTCCTGCAGCCTCAAGACTTTATTTCAAATGTATTTCGACGGTAATCCGAATGGAATAAAGATCCCAGATTGGACAACCAATGTCTCTCTCCTTTTCATACAACGGCGTGTCAATGTCTACGCCGCTCTACAATGTCAAAGGGTTCCTTGATATTCGCAATAAAACATATGGTACAGAGGTGCAATCTACAAGAAATAACACAGGTCAGTGCAGGATTATCATAGTAACAAAAGTAGCATATGCTACGGGCCCGGACTTTCAAGGGCCCCGCACTGAATGCTTTCAAGCTATCAATTCTGGTTCAGTGATTCCGCACTTGCTCTATTACTATAGTACTTTACCGCTTTCAACTTTTATGAACGACTGGGTGTTTAAGGTTAGCGATTTGTCCTATTATCTGGCTGTATAGCAAAAGAAAAAAAATACTATTTACTATGCAAGTAAAACATTTACGTGTTTTTTTTTTTTAAGGCCCCATTATAGCATATGCTACAGCCCCTGCACTGGCTTAATCCGGCACTGACAAAGGTGCAAGTGTAAGGTTAAGTGTCAAGGCCAAATAGCCAATGCACTCTAGATGCAGTGAAACTGTCATTTCCCTTTTACATGCCAGTGCTATTATCCAAACCCCGAATTTATTATGTGGACCGTACGTATGTAGTGTACTGATTCACAGACACTAGTAGGAGGCACTCTCTCCCTCTTTTATTCTGGCCTTCACAGCCATAGGGGATAACTACATACTGGGTCAGGACAGCCAACATGCTTCCAGACCCATAGCTCGAAGAGGCGAAGTTCCGACGATGGCAACACCACGAGTTCCATCCTGGATGACGGCATCCCCGACTGTGAGTCGGAGCTCGCCTTTCATCCTCCCCAACGTGGCCAGGCTCCGCCCTCGACCACGCACCCTTCTGGATCCCCCAGAAGGCTCCGGGCTTCGCCCACGGGTCCAACTGGTAGAACGGGCTGCTACTCCCAATCCCATTCTCTACCAGTCCCCAGCGCTACGCGTTCCAGTGACTCATTCTATGTCATTACATGTACATCCTATATCACACACCATTCTTCCTATTCATAATATTACTGCATCTGTATTTGTCCACTCTGTTGCGAGCGAATAAAATGAAGTTAATGTATTTTTGTGTGGATAAGGGCACTTCATATAGTCCGTCCGCTAATAGCACAAATGAGATGATTAAATAAAAGATTCGGAGGGATTGCGTATATGTTCTGTGTACTTGTTTCGTCTTCATTGTGGATTGTTTAATCATCTAGACAGTGTTATTGGTGATCACTTGATTCACATTTGGAATGCAGGTTAAATCCCCAATCAGAGAATCAGAATATTGTATTTATACTCGAGGAAACCGATGGGCTATAAACCTATTTTTCACAGATGTCCAGAGGTTGCACATTATCTTTTGGGTTCAGAAAATAGTTACTAATTTGTAGAAAGTCAGCTCCTTACTATCGGCTCAGGGTAACCAACAGAGATAAACACTTCTCTACGATAAATTTCTGCTGCACTGTGTACCCACTGTACCTTTACAGTCCCGTAGGAGGAATACCGTATTTTCCCACATACAGCCTTCATACGCATATAACCCGCAGACGCATATAACGCACAGACGCATATACCCCGCAAAAATAGCGTTTTGTCTAAAACAAATTTCAGATAGCCCGCACGTCCATATACCCCGCATGCATTCATATCTTTAACGTCGTTACTGCAGCTTAATTCCATCATATTAATACAAAGTTTACATTTGTAATACATTCCACTATCAATTGTGAACATTAAAACCATAACGTGCACAAAGAAAACAAACTAACCAGAAACGAGTGAACTTAAAACAGTAAATAAGTAACAAAGGTAAATATCCAATAAATAAGTAACACATAACTGGTACATAAGTAAGTAAGCGTACTGTTAGGCTTACCAGCATTCGACCTCATCATATGACCGGTAGTTACCCCTGTGCAGTTTTAGCACTGGTAGATTGCGCACTGCGCAGACAATAGCGGCACTACGGTAACGCCATTGCCTCCTGGCAACAAAGCCGTTGGAAGTTTGAAACAAAGGTCATGGTCGCGACTGTATACTGCTCAACCAATAGCAACGGCCTATGAGACTCAGCAATTATGATTCCGCGTCTGGTAGACGCTTGTTAAGGCCCTTCCCATTGTGCAATCCATAGCCTCAGTTGAAACTTTCGTACCCCCCTACAGCCACTGAAAGTATTACGGTAAACAAAGTGCGCCCACTTCAAACATTGTCGTTTAATTGTACAAACAATTCGAATCATAAAAAACATGATAGCATGTGCAATTTTAGTGTTAGTGGTTTATTCAGCAGTGCTTTAGTCAAAGGTAAGTGTTGCATAGTTGATAGTCCTACCATAAAAAAATTAAACGAGTTATGACATGTCACACATGTAAAATATTTTTGGGATAGCCCGCACCTCCATATACCCCGCAGGGTCTTGTTTTGTTTGTAAAAAGTGGTATACCCCGCGGGTTATATGCGGGAAAATAGGTCATCAGTCAAGTCAAGCACTTCTACCCTAAGCTATATATCTACTCGCCCCCTATGAGAACACACGCTGCTACGTGTAGTGTGGCTACCCGAAAGTAGCTACCTCTTCCTCCCTATCTTCATATTTCTTGACACTTTGGTCCTGCTTTTCCCATGAGTTTTCCATTATTTTCCTTCTATTTTCCAATTATTCCCCCCTGTGTATCAGAACCATGTCTGAAGTAAACTTAACCTAACAATTTGCAGTGAAGACACAATTTTTTATTTTAAAAAAAACCTAATTAAATAGGGTGAATGTATGTGTGTATATATGTTGAACTTCTTTCGCACTTTACGTAGCCAACCATGCTAATCGGATGTGCGGGGGAAGGACAACGAACTTAACAACAAAAATCAGTTCTGAAGAAATTCGTTTTCAATCCTAATATGGAAAGGAAGAACTTTCAGACGGCCGCAGAAGCACATCTGAAAGCACGCGATGCAGTGACCTTCTTTGTTCTATGGTTAGTCAAAAGCCACTGTGATGATGACCGGAGTTTGCAAGATGGTTTATGCTTCTTGATTAATGAAGCTTTGCTACACTACAGAGCCAAACGCCTGCACTGAAGATCAAGCTATGGATGCTCAAGGTACTTAATACACAATAGGTGGCATGAGGGTGCATGTTATGTTATGTGGAGAGCGGTATTGTAGCGGTTAGTGTGCTGTGCTCCAAACCTAGCGATCCAGGTTCGATTACCGCTCACGGCCAACACCAGTGACGATTATCTGAACCAGTCCTGGGCCTTCTCTAGGTCGACTCAGCCTCAAATGAGTACCTGGTGCGATGTATAAATATTGCCACTAGCGAGACAAAGGTGGCCGGGCGTGGTGTTGGCCACCCACCCCCTGGTGTGATTTGCCAGCCTTCATAGGTGCTCGCTAACAGCACTTGCCCCAACCGTCTGTTAAGGCTATGTGGGGGATATTTGTAATTGACTTTGTCATATATTTATGTCCAAGTAAAGCAATTATGTGCCTTTGCAGCTAACCAAGCACTAAAATTCTCATTAATGCTAATCACGTTATTTATCACTTGCAGGCATGGGAGCCCGTTGTTTACGTGCGTACGTGATATCTGTAAATGTGACGGGAGGCCGTGTTCTATTCGCCCCTGCGTGGCCAGCGTGAGGATGTAAAAGCTGGCGGGGGTCTGTTAGCACTGTTGGTGGCTGCTCAAAGATCACCCATGAACGACGCCAGCCTCTATCGTTCTCCTGCTCCCATCGGCCCAAACGAGCCTCCCGATGGCACGTCGTCTTGCTCCAAAGTGAATAGGGCCCCTTTTGGAATGAACAAACATAAATTGTCTTGAGGTTTGATGGTGCCGAACAACACGCAGAGGTTTCGATCAAATTTCAACCCGAATATTAAAAAGCGATCTACCCGAACGTGTTGAGGACGAGTGAGTATGATGGTGGGTGCCCTTCACCGCTTCTCGATGCCCAATCAAGCCTTCGCCCACGTCTCCACACACCTCCACGACTTCGAATTTAACGATGCCACCCATGCATCAAAGAACAAGTCCCCCTGGTCATAAAACAAGTCATTAACAGCAAACGTATCGTCTTTCTCGTTGCTCAAAACTTGACGTATCCATAAAAAAACATTTCATAGCACAGAAACAAATACATATAGAGGGCACTGTGTATAGTTACGAGGCTCGCCGCCTGTACTACGGGGTGGAATGTTTATTTTTTTGTGAACAAATTACAATTTATCCGCTACCGTAACGATGGCCTGCGTCTGTGTGTGAGGTCATTGTCATGGTGCATAGGAGGGAGCAGTGGCAAAATAGACACCCACCACGATGTCTATCAAATGTATTCGGGCGACGCTTTTTAACAATATATAATAGAGGATTTTGTTTTGGGTTAGATGGCATCAATATAAATGTGTCGTTAAACCCGCCACCACCCGACACAGACAATTATTAAGGTTTGTCACGTAAACGAAATATGCTAATTAGTTATTAGTTCAGCACACTGGTGTGTTGGAGAGTAAACCCACCACAACATTTACAATTCGAGTACCGTGCCGTTTCGCCGGTAATTACAACAACCAGCATCATCAGGCTACGGCCAGAATTGTGAAGAATTTCCTCCCGTTTCTCAAATAGACGGGATAAATGTGATGTCGTCACCTGTGAGCCAATCAGGTACGAAGACCAGATGGGGGTTAATGTAGTAATATAAATTACAATGGGTATCTATTATTAACGCGCTCAATATATATGTCTAGTAAAATAGCCCTTGCTTTATAGTAGTTGTCCTGCCACAGTAATAGGTAAAAGTCTCGACTGTCTCAAGACTGCCAATGGAAGATGAGTGCTGCTCAGCGCTAGTTTACGCACGGTGACACTGACCGGAACGTCGTTTCCGTCACATATCAATCATAGTTTGTCAATCGATTGTATGTACAAAAATGTGGAATTATAAAGTGCCCAAATGCAATGCATTTCAGGAGTGGACAGGAGGGATGTTACTGTTGAGCCGATGTGAAAGTTTGGCTAAGAATTGTACAGGAGGAGTAACAGTAAAGTACGTCTGTTCTGAATATTGGATTTACATTGAATGTTTAACTTCCACAAGTAAAACTTACTGAAAATGCATATGCCACACTACCCAAACCATCGTCATCATCAATATAGGCACTGTCTGAGACAGACACGTGACAGAAGGCTAACGCTGTAGGTATAGTATGGCTCTTCTTAAAGCAGGGAGCAGAAGCAGAGATCGGTTGTAAGCATCATGCCAATGCAGTCATGTTGCGATGCTTACTTCAAATCAGAGCTTAAGCCCCTGGTGGTTAAACCACGTTTCCTCATATAGAGAGTTGATTGCATGCAAAGAATCCATCCTATAAATATGAAAATTAAAATAATTATCATCATCGTTTCCTTTGCCTGTAACATCAGCAGTTTGCAGCATTGATTCAAGCAAGTCTGGCTTTGCTGATGAGACACTGTATGACAAAACCGGTACAGAGTTTGCATGACTTGAAATGAATGCTGCCGAAATGAAGTACTTCCAGAAGGCCATGCAGCTGAAAGGTTGTTTTAGAAATACTTCCGTTTTTCATATTCTTAGTTTTTTCGGTAAAGTCACGTTGAAGAGAAACAACAAAATAACAAAATATATATAAAACAATAAAAAATTCTCACGACGTTTCGACCATAACTCAAACGGTCATCATCAGGTGTGTCGGTTTGCATAAATTTATTTTGAAAACGGCATATTTATTTATATATAAAAAATAACGTTTGCGTCACGCGCAACGATTGGCTGTTTGCCAGGACTAGTCCATCTATTTTTTGAAAAGAGGAGGGGGGAGACGAAATTTGTTTTTATGTATGCTGTCTGAAAGCCACTGTAAGCGTGAACAATCAATCAAGAACTGAAATGATTGATCAAATCTTTCCAATGATTGCTAAGATAGAATCCATCTTCTCGGTTGAAATTGTCTCTGTGTTTGTATATGTGGATAGCCTCATGAACGAATCTCTCATGGAAGCCAGATGGCTTACAAAGAACCTCCGTCTTGGAAAAGTCAATGGCATGTGAGCCTACTGAATTAGAACAATGATCTGCTACGGCCGAGGTGTTGGTCCTACCGTGTTTAAGGTCTGCTTTATGTTCACGAATGCGGTCCGAGATATGGCGTTTGGTTTCTCCAATGTAACTACTACCACAGAGGCAACTTAGTTTGTAGACACCAGGGTATTGTATGTCCGGAATCACATCTTTTACAGACGGAACCAGATCACGGATTTTATGTAATGTGTTGAAACGGACCTGGATCTTGTGTTTATTCAAGATTTTGGAGATCTTTTTTGTGATCCCAGCAATGTAGGGTAAAGTGATGGTTTTGAAAGGCTCCTCAAGAGGGTTCTTCTTCATGGTTTGAGTGATAGCTTTGCGGATTGTATAGTCGGAGTAACCATTAGCCCTAAGAGCTTGGTGTACGTGCTTGAGTTCACTGCTTATGTGTTCCTGGTCGGATATGCATTGGGCTCTATGATACAGAGTCTTGATGAGAGAATTCTTCTGTGATGGATGGTGGTGGGAATCCGGTTTCAGATAAGCATCCGTATGGGTAGCTTTCCTGTAGACAGAGTGGCTCATTGAACCATCAGGTCTCTTTTTAATTAGGACATCCAAAAAAGGTATCTTGCCATCTATTTCGACTTCCATGGTAAATCTGATGGCTGGGTGTATGGAATTGATGTGGTCGAAGAATTGGTCTAGAGCAGGCCGGCCATGTGGCCAGATGACAAAAGTGTCATCCACGTACCTCTTCCATAAGGTTGGGCGCAGAGTGGCAGTCTGGATGGCGTCAGTCTCAAATTTCTCCATGAAAATGTTAGCTATAACTGGAGAAAGGGGGGAGCCCATTGGGGTGCCCTCAGTTTGTTTGTAGAAAGTTCCATTCCAAGTGAAGTATGTATTGGTTAAACAGTGTCTCACCAGGGGGGGTACCTCAGTGTTTAGTCCTTGATGAACCAAGTCTTCAATGATTGCAATGGTGTCAGGTACAGGAACCTTGGTGAATAAGGAAACTACATCAAAACTGACAAGCAGGTCGTCTGGGGACAGGGAAATACCCTTGATTGTTGATACCAGGTGAGTAGAATTTTGTACCGCAGAGGTGGTCTTTCCAGTGAAAGGACGCAGGATTTCAGACAAAAAACGAGCTAGTTTGTAGGTGGGGGAGCTGATAGTAGAGACTATGGGACGAAGAGGTGTATCAACTTTATGTATTTTTGGTAAGCCGTATAATCTTGGTGGCCTGGCAGCAGAAGGTTTCAACGAAAACTGTTTAGATTGATCAATTAATGCGGTTGAATCAGAAATTATTTTGTTGGTTTGTGTGACGAGGCTGTTGGTGGGATCTCTTTTTATTTTTGTATAACTACCATCGTCGAGTAATTCTTTAATTTTGTTGTTGTATTCTATTTTATCCATGATAACAGTAGCATTGCCTTTGTCAGCTGAGAGAACTACAATATATGAAGGGGAGATTGTCTGTTTATTTATTGCCTTACGCAAATATGGCGTTCATTAAATTCTGCCCAAAGCAAAGAACAAACGGTGATATTATAAATGCAGATATTACAATGACAGTGTTTATCTTATTTCATCTTACTTTATATGATTTGTCAGTAAATGTCAAAGAACGAAATGTTTACAAATAAAAATTTTTGAACTAAACTATTTTTTTTATACTCTTTGGTTCTATTCGGTAAAGTAACGTAGGTAAAAAATAAACAAAAATCACGACGTTTCGGCCACAACACAAGTGGCCTTCATCAGGTGAAGGGACCAACCTGTCCAGAGGACAGCGTTGGAGTGAAAAAGTCAAGCGCAGGTCGCCTCCTTTAAGCTGTGAGTGGGTAAACAGAAAAAAACGCCTTGACAAAGGAATTAGCATAAAAATGTAAAGCTGTGCAAGCTCGCAAATAGCATCAAAAATACATTAGCACCACCGTGAGAGTTTGGGATGCCACTAATTGAATGAACATACCGTACCATTTTTTTTTGTTACCAGGTAAGGCCCACTGAGCTATAGAGCTCTTTTCCAGAAGCGACCTGGCCACAAATGATAACTCAACAAAGTGGAGTATCGCGTGGACATTTATAGCAGCCAGATACTCTAACCGCATGTCTTTAAAATGTGGAGGGAAAAACCAGAGGAACTGGAGAAAAATCCGCACGACCACGGGGAGAGAGGCGTGCAAACCCCAAATATAAAGGCGTCAGGGTCCAACTCATAACCTCCTGCATACTAGGCGAGGAAGATGTCATCTCGCCACCGGTGTGGCTAAGGCAGGCAGTGGACGATCTGAGGCAAACACATTGCAGTGAAATTGCAACGAGCGGAGAAAATGACCTATTATTGAGCTGTGGCGAAAGCATCCCAAATGAGATATCACAAGTGTGAGCTGCTGCACGTGACTAGTCGTCCTGCTAGAAGGTATTTTTTTGATTCTACTTGTTGTGCAAAGGATATGTTAGTAACTGATGATTTGCAATTTTGAGTCTTAAAAAAAAGACTAAATTATCTGAGGAGGAACGTTGAAGACCATTACTCGGAAACCCATGAAAAGATTGTCATATCAACAAGATGAACTGCGTAATTAACAGCGAAGCAAGCTTCATTTTCGTATTTTCATCTTCGCGGGCAGCTCAGTCTCAGATAACCGGAGCTCAATTTATGCAATTGTCACTTTAGTAACTTGGCAGCCATTCTCCCCTTCCCCATGAGTGACGTAAAAAAAAAACTGTAAATTATACCATCAGCTGTAAATTGAGCCGCTTATTGTACGGTTTATGACTCTTTAAAGTGGGTTGAATTAAGGCGGAAATCTCCTGCCCTTTTCCCCTTCACGGGCCCACGTGATTGTTTGAAGGCAGCCGGATAAGTAAGCCGCTGCAGCCACACTGCTTTGATTTGAGAAACCGTATTTGCAAGGCTCATCATCTCCCGTGACCATCAAGCCAGCTCGCCTTGTGAGTAAGCGCTAAATAATGACGACACGGAGGGGCATAAATATTAAAACACTATTTGCATTCACTTGCATAGTAAAGCAATTGCATATTTTCATTTGCCATACAGCCAGATGACACGACAAATCGCTGACCTCGAACACCCAGTCGTTCATAAAAGCTGAAGGCGGTATAGTACTATAGTAATCGAGCAAGTGCAGAATCACTGAATCGGAATTGATAGCTTGAAAGCATTTAGAGCGGGGCCCTTGAAAGTGCGGGGCCCGTAGCATACGTATGTAGTAGCTACTACATATTATATATGTAGCTACTTGTGCTACTCGGATAATCTGGCACTGGTCCTCACCCTCGCTTTAATGTTCAGTCTGACTTGATCCCTAATCCCAAATCGGATTCGCCGACACTCTCTACAGGTGGGAGCTGTTACCCTTACTCAGCTCCACACACACACACGCACTATTAAACGTGTTTACGTTTTTTCCTCCGCTACATTTTTGCAGCGTGCTTTTGTGTGTGTGTGGGTGGGTCTCTTCCCAAATGAGCAATCAGCCAGAACTTTAATCAAAGGTCCAGCTTTCTGCAGCCAAGCGTTATAGATTAAGCCGCTTCAAATGGCGTTATATTCAATTGCTAAATCAATCGAGTTCAATGTGTGTGTGTGTGTTTGAACAAAATCGTAACTTTGCAATGCTTTATCGTCTATGGAAACTTTTTTTTTTACAATATTTGCCACGTAATACTTCATCACGTATAAAGAACAGCATCGATGAGTCTCGTGGCTATTTTCCGGGAGGGTCCTGCTTGGTGAATTGTCAGGCACGTTTTGTTCTTGAGCTTTGTGACATTCGGGGAGCAAATCAAGGTAAGTAGCTAACTGGAGAAAACCCCTCTGCATGAGGAGATAATGACCGAAAGGTTAAAGGGCCGTCCATAAATGACGTCACGCAATTTTGGACGATTTTTGACCCCCCCCTCGTCACACGGCGTCACAAAAAGTCAGACCCCCCTCAAATATGACGTCACAAAGCTATGCCCCCCCCCTCCCCCAAAATAAAACATGCTTCAAATCGCTTTAAACTATTGTCATTGTAGTGCGTATTTTATGTGCCGCTGCACTCTGATGTTGTAGGAGAAAACATTTATTAAAAAGTAAATTTTATTAAGTAGAACGTGTTGTCTATATTTATTTAAAGTTGCGCATTTTGATGTGACGTCACATTTCTCAACCCCTCCCCCCTCGTCACACATCGTCACAAACGTCTGACCACCCCCCCCCCCCCGCCAGGTGCGTGACGTCATTTATGGACGGCCCCTAATTGCTCGTGGATTAGCAACCCTCTTGCTATCCCGCAAATGCGTTTGTTCTGTTACACTGTTGAAACACCAACTCACGGTGGTTGTCAAGCGGAGCCCAACTCATTGCTGTGGCCTCCAGAGGTGGGCCAAGGCACCCCCCTTTGCACCCACGCTTGTGACGGGCCACTGGTGTGCACGTGCTCACAATTCATTATGTCAACAACATTTACAATCTGTGGTGGGCCTGCTCTCCTTAACACACCGCTGTTTGCCGTACGAGCAAAGCATTGGAATGTCCTGTTGACGTGACAAACCTCACTAAGTGGCTGCGTCGGGTGGTGGCGGGTTTAACGACGCCCTTATAGGTAAAGTCACGTAGAATGAGAATACAATAATAAATTGATAAAATAAAATAACACAATAAATAAAATAACACAATAAAAAACACAATAAAATAACAGCGCTGTCCTCGAGACAGTCTCGTCCCTTCACCTGATGAAGGCCGCTTGTGTTGTGGCCGAAACGTCGTGAGAATATTATTGTGTTATTTTATTTTATCAATGTATTATTTTATTCTCATTCTACGTGACTTTACCGAAAGAACCAAAGAAGATGAATCCTTGCAGTCACGAAAGCTTTCAATCGAAATTTGATGCCCTTATATTTATGCGATCTAAGCCTATAAAAAAACAACAACAACACCAAAAAACCAACCTATATTATGGATGATATTGGTCGCGAAATGCCTTCTACGTGTTACATTGACGGGGGGTGGAGTGGGGGAGGGGGGGTGGCAGGGAAAGCCCAGCTACCGTTGCGGACGCCTGGTGTCCGACCGACACTTGCTGCAACTCATCCAACCGCAGGCCGGTGCCCGACCGACTTCGTCTCCAGGGAAGAAGTATCGACAACGACGGCCGCGATAATTACATCTGGAACGAGCGCACGCACGCACGCGCGCGCGGACTTTCCGCTCCCACCAGCGCGCGCTTGACATCCGCTTTAAGGGAGAGGAGGTCCATTAATAAATTATTCAGCGGCCGAGGGCACCCGCCGTTCGTCACTTGGCGCTGTGTAAATATTTTAAGTCGGTTTTTTTTTAAATATATATATATAACTCGGCAAGGATTGCGTCGGTGCCGGCGAGCGCGTCCTCGTCTCGGCACTGCCGAGCAAGAGGACCGTTAGTCTCTGCGGGTGCCCGTAGCGGGAGTGCAACATCCGAGTTCGATTCCCGCTCACGGCCACCAACGCCGGCGACAGTGATCTGAACAGGTCACGGGAGCTTTCCCCTAGGTCGACTCAGCCACAAATGAGTACCTGGTGCGATGTGTAAACACCTCCAACTGGGGAGACAAATGCGGCCCGGGCGTGGTTGCTGGCCACCCACTCCCTCGTGTGCCGTGCCGGCCTTCATAGGTGCTCGCTAACAGCACTTGCCCCAACAGTCTGTTAAGGCTATACGGGGGATCTGTGTCTTTGCCCGTGGGTGTCCAGACACCACCTCCTACCCACCTGCCAGAATGTTTGGATATGGCTAAGGGATGGCCATAAAAGTTAACGTGGTGGTAAAGTAATACCCTGATTTGTACGTCGTTCCGCAGATTCGTCATCACTTTATTAATACCAATTACGTCGTCTTAACCCACACTTACGTCGCTGACGGCATCGTCCGTCCTTTCTCGTATCTGTCGCCTCTCAGCCTTCGGCCTCCACCGACCTGCCCTGTAGGTCGCTTTGGACCGACGTCGTTTCGATATTCGTCGTCGCACCTTTCCCACCCGGTCAAGTTTCTGCAATATCGCGTGTCGTCGTGTCGGGCGCAGGTGGCTTCATTGGTCGATGGAATATGAAGGACATGCGGTGAAGCTCCAGTGCCGAGCACCCTCCTGGCCAGCTCTGTTGAGAAGAAGCAAGGACCACATGCGTCCATCTGTTGTAGCAGACGCGCCGATTAAATCACCGTCATCACATCGCGGTTTAAACTAAACTAAAAACTTTGTTTTTATTTTACCAGATAAGAGAACAACTTGGAGACGCAAGGAGGAGGAAACGCAGAGAAGCAGGAAGGCAGCAGCAGCAGCCAGCCAGGTGGTGAGCCGGAATCAACAATTGCCCAAGCACTGCGGTCCCCTATATATCAAGGTGTTGTCGGATAATTAATGAGTGTTTACATGTGGGACGAAACCAGAGCTCCCGGAGAAACCCCACGCGTGCAAGGGGGAAACGCTCTATCCCATACAGACTGAACAGGTGGGAGGTCACATTTTTTGCCGTTCCGCCTTCTCCTGGCGAGTCAGGGTATGGGCACCTCCACGACGCCCATGGCAGGGGAGTTGCATAAAGTTTGTGCGGTGATCCACCAACCCTCGCTGCTGCCTCTACAGCGCTGGATTACAAGTCACGTGCAGCAGTATAGCCACCACCGCAGAGAGGAGACTAATAAATACCGTTTTAAAACTATTTTAGCAATTTTTATTTTGCCAGGTAAGGCCCAATGAGCTATATAGTTATTTTTTTCAGAAGTGACCTCGCTAACAAATGATAGCTCAACGAAGTGGCTTATCAACGTGTAAATGTATAGCAGCCAAATGCTCTGGACACGTGATGTTGATTCTAAATGTTGGAGGGGGAAAAAACCGGAGGACTGCAAATATCCAAGCGTCAGGGTCGGGATCGAACTCACGACGTCCTGCATGGCAGGCGAGGGAGTTAACATCTCACCACCGGAAATGTGATAGTTGGGAGGCGCGTAGCGGTGCATCGATGCTTTGATGCGTGCGTGAGAATCAATGGCACAGGGCGATGGAGTGGAACGCCGAGTAGAACTGACAAAGTGAACTCACGCCCCGGCTCATTACGGATGCAATAGAGTCTCTTACCCTTAGTGATGTTAGAAGGGAATACCGAAGCGGGCCCAGCCGGTCACAGATAACAATGTCGTGGTCGAGCAAAGGTATTTAACTCCTCTTAAAAAATAGTCGCACGTGGCAATGATTGTGTTCATTTGTTGTCATTCCCAACGCGAAGCCATGACCACGAGTGTGCGTCGTTGATACCGGTCATGTGGCAGCTCATGGGAAGTCTGTAAAACTGTGGCCAAGAAAAATACATGTTAAAAATACTTTCATAAACTCATACCTGTCAACCCCTTATCAGTGCCTACCATGTTACAGACCAAATCAGACCTAATTGGTCACCCGGTGCCCTTATAAATCTCAATGTTCATCCTACAAAGTCCCATCACAAGGAGAGAAACTAAAATAAATAGACCAAAACATTTTTTGTGCCCGTATTGAAGCGGCTGTAGGCCATATGGACCTGAAAACTCAATTTACCTGTACAAGAATACGGGTAAACGGTGTTGGTTGAAAGGTAGGTTATGGTGTAGTGTATAGTAGTGTATAGTGTAGTGTATTGTAATGTATAGAATGCCTGTCAACGCCTTATCAGTGCCTACCTTATTACAGACCAATTCAGAACGTATTGGTCACCCCCTTGCCCTTATAAATCTCAACGTTCATCCTACAAAGTCCCATCACAAGGGAGAAACTCAAACAAATGTATAATACATACTCTTTGGTCCTTTCGGTAAAGTGACAACCACAGCACGAAACAATTGCTCAAGTGGGCAAAAGGAGTGCCTTTATCAAGAGGCTAAATAGGTGTTGAGGCGTAAATGATGACACGGAGAGCAGTCATTGTGGGGGCTGACGCCAACTATCAGGGCTTCCCGCCTAAGGGTTGGGGAAGGGTTAACACCGGACTCGGCTAAGCCAATCTCCCCAGGGGAAGGGTACTGGGAACCCTACGCTTCCCAGGCTAACGGGCTCTTCCCACAGCGCTGGCCGACGGTTCAGCCAACTCGGCCGGCCGGGTAAAGTAGCCCCCCCCCCCCCCCCCTAGCCTGGTGCTATTTCTCCCCTACCCTGGGTCCCCACTCTCCTACCGCTCACAACCCCGGCTCCTGGCGAAGACCCCGAACACGTCACGGATCCCCCCTCAAATACCCCGAGGGGACGTGACGTCAATCCTCCCGAGGGGAGTGTGACATCCCGTCACCACTCTACTCTTCAACATCGATAAGAGAGGGGGGGGGGCGGAGCCAGGGAGGAGAGATAGAGATGGTGGGGGTGTGGGGTAGGGGGAATGGGGTGCTGCAAGCACGGCCAAATTCCGGGGCTGGAAAGTGAGCGGGGCTGGGGGTAGGAGGCTGAAGAAATCTGGAGATGCGGATACGAAGGCAAACTATAAAGCAGTTAAGGTTTTACCTGGTCAATAACATCCTTCCAATGATTGCTCAATTTGTATCCATCTTCTCGGTTGAAGTTGTGTCTGTGTTTATATATCTGGATGGCTTCATGAACACACCTTTGATAGTAGCCGGAAGGTTTGCAATGTCTATGCCCGCATTGAAACGGCTATAGGCCATATGGGCCTCAAAACTCAATTTACCTGTACAAGAATACGGGTAAACCCTATAGATTGACATGTTTGGTCTGGTGTAGTGTATAATAGTGTAGTGTAGTAGTGTATAGTAGTGTAGTGTATAGTGTAGTGTATGGGAACACGTATGGGTGAACCTTTGTAGATAACTTACATTTGTCGTCATGTTCAAGAGGGCGGGGGGGGGGGAATTCTCTTCCCGCCGTTTTGGGACAGTGAGGCAGTGCTATACAGGGCACGAGTCGGAGTCAGGCCGTGATTTGTGGCTTTTCGCGCGTATCTCATCATCATTGTTATTATTGTTAAAGAGCTGTATTGTAAAAAAAAAGACCACCCCGAGCGCCATCTTCTTTGACTGCACTCGTTAGTAAGGTGCCGAATTAGGAAATTGACAGCGCATTTTAGGGCGTCTTGAGTGGCCACCCCTAAAGATACGTGCTGAGGTGGACCTTATTTAAAACAAAAATTTCAAACAAATGTTCCATTGCTGGTGAAGCTCACGACCTTGAAACCAATTTTGCAACGCAGTGCTGCTGCACTATGTCTACTTATCTCTTTTTTTAATGGACGCCTCTTCTCGGACCACACCGTTGCTATGAATTGGTTTTCATATCTTGCTCGGTCGCACGCCTCTTGACAAGGATGAGTGAGAGTAAACCACGTGAGTAAGCCACGTTGATCCACTCGCCGTGGAATTGGCTGATGGTGCAATCCTATTGATGGCATCATCACTCAAGGCAAGATATTTATTAAACCCCTGCCGCAAGTTGTTTCCAGGTTCGCATTCAGCAACACGTGTATATATTAACTTTGTGTCTATGAACTGATGTGAATCAGTAACCAAACTCACACGTTATTCATCGGAACGCTAATTAGCTGCGTATGCCAAACCCTATCAGTTTACTCGTCCGCCGATTTTTAAACTAACTTCCATGACATATGCCGATTTTGCAAGTGTATTTATTTATTCAGAGAATCATGTTGCACATGACTGCACAGCAGTGACGACTCAAGTTTGATTCCAGCTCACGGCGAACACCAGTTCCCATTATCTAAACCGGTCCTGGGCCTCCCCTACATCGACTCAACCTCAAATGAGTACCTGGTGTGATGCGTAAACATCTCCAACTGGGGAGACAAAGGCGGCTGGGCGTGGTGTTGGCCCCCCTCGTGTGCAGTGCCGGCCTTCATAGGTGTTCGCAAACAGCACTTGCCCCGACAGTCTGTTCAGGCTATACGGGGAATATTTTTTTTGGACTTCTTTGGCGCCGTACGTAGCCAACCGTGCTAATAATTATCGGAGGTGCATGATGGCCCATTCGTGCACCTCTGCAATGAGCTTCGAACGTGCCTCCGCTGTGCCACATCGCTGCTCAGAGTGCGTGGCCAAAATTCAGTTTCACGATGCAACCTCCGGATTCCCCATGGGCCACAAATGTGATGCAAACTCCTATCCTGCTGTCCCGAGAGATAAGCCGTTTATTAAACTTTGTGATAAAAAAAGGTATTTCAGGTGGCTGGCTGGCTCAAGGGGCTAATGCGCAGTGTGAGAGCTACTGAGCCAGCACCTCCAGAAACCTTGGATTCGAGCCCCAGGGCAGACAAGCGAAAAGAGAGCATCGCCCCCCGCCCATCTCGCTTTATTCAATCGGGTTTCACGTGGCGTGTGGCATGTTTAACAGACGGACGGTTTGGGGAAGGGGCATCAGTGACCGATGATTACACGAGCACATGCAAAGAGCGACGGCGAGGAGGAAAGAAGGGGGATACAAACCACCAAAACCCATCGTCTAATATTCACAGCAGCGCCGTAATTGACTCGTGTGTTGCCTACGAAGGGCACGGTTTGGGCTGGCAGTGTAGCGCTGAAAATGAATGTACCTGCTCGTCAATATGACTAAAAGGGGGATCGAACCGGGCCTTGAAACAGTGGTCCCAGATTGGACGATGGGGGAGCGTGGGAGTTTGTGCCGTGGCCATGTGGGTGTGTGAGTCACAGCCATGGGCAAAGACAGCACTTCAGAGGCAGATGTAGAAACCTCACAAAATGGGATGGGGGCCGTCCATAAATGACGTCACGCGCCTAGGGGGGGGGGGGGTCAGACATTTGTGACGATGCGTGACGAGGGGGGGGGGGGGGGGTTTGGGAAATGTGACGTCACATCAAAATGCGCAATTTTCAATAAATATAGACAACACGTTCTACTTAATTAAATCGACTTTTAAATAAATGTTTTCTCCTACAACATCAGAGTGCAGTGGCACATTAAATACGCACTACAATGACAATAGTTTCAAGCGATTTGAAGCATGTTTTATATATTTTTTTTGGGGGGGGGCAGAGGTTTGTGACGTCATATTTGAGGGGGGGGTCTGACTTTTAGTGACGCCGTGTGACGAGGAGGGGGGGGGGGTCAAAAATCGTCCAAAATCGCGTGACGTCATTTATGGACGGCCCCTTAGAGGGTAGTCCTGAAACTTCAAGATATTTAATAGTGCCCCGACATTACACCGAGAGCCACAAACGTGACTGCCGGGTGTCGTTTCCCCGTGCCAGCCTCTGCCGTCTGGAACGCGGCCATCATAATCATCATCGTCTCACTGGACATCCGCAGCGGCATCAGCAGCGTTCAATTTACACCTGCTTTTAAGACACTTAAAGGGCCCACCTCTATCGTAAAGGCCCCACCTCTATATTAAAGCCCCCACCTGAATCTTAAAAACCCAAACTCTATCTTAAAGGCTCCATCTCTATCTTAAAGGCCCCACCTCTATGTTAAAGCCCCCACCTGAATAATAAAAACCCAAACTCTATTTTAAAGGCTCCACCTCTATCTTAAAAGCCCCGCCTCTATCTTAAAGCCTTCACCTCTATATTACAGGTGCCACCTCTGTGTTAAAGGCTCCACCTCTATCTTAAAGGCTCCACCTCGATCTCAAAGCCCCACCTCTATATTACAGGTGCCACCTCTGTGTTAAAGGCCCGCCTCGTTCACCTGGCCTTCGAGTGATGCTGACCATGGCACTGCGCCTCGAGTAACGGTAATTTATGTCTGTGAAATACTGCGGCGCCTTATAAATTGCAATTTTATTGGTAAAGTAAAAAAAAACATTCCGTATTTTCTCTGGTAAATAACAATGACATGCCAATGTTCTTTGTTTTGAGAATAGGGCAGGGTGAGAGCGGGGGGTGGGGCTATGGGCGTGATCGCCCCCCCCCGCCCCCGGATCCGCCACTGCAAGAGCCGCTGTGGGTGGTGCTGGATGTGTGACTGTGGGGCAAGGGTTGACGGGGAGCGGTGGCGCAGCGGTTAGCGCACTGCGCTGCGCTACAAACACGGCCACCCGGGTTCGATTCCCGCTCACTAACCGATAACGGTGGCGAATATTTCGAACGGGTCCTGGGCCTCAATTGAGTACCTGGTGCGGTGCGTAAACATCGCCGCTCGGGGAGACAAAGGCGGCCGGGCGCGGTGCTGGCCACTTACCCCTTCGGGTGCCGTGCCGGTCTTCATTAGGTGCTACTCGCTAACAGCACTTGCCCCCAAAAGTATTTTAATGCTATAGGTGGTGGGGGGGGGGGGGGGATATTTGTCTTTGTTTTGGGGGACAGGGGTGGCGGCTCAGGTGATACGTACTGCAGGTGTTCAGAAGTGACAAACAAACAAAAAAAAGCCCTACAGTGTTCCGTGTCCGGAGGTGCTGTAGCTGAGGGGACAGATCAGGGAGACAGCGTAACCACGGTGACCGTGAGACGTTTTACAGGATTATGGAAGAAAAAAAAAGTGTTTGGTTGACCCTCGACCTCCAGTGAATGGAACGAAAAAAAAAGGCCGCCGCGAGTTTGTGCGTCGAGTTCACCGGACAAAGGCGCAGCCCTGCAATTGCTTGCTCACAGCCACTGCCGGTCGAAGGGAGCTCCCACGAGAGGAGGAAGTTCCGGAGAGATCCCTCGAGGGCAGAGCGTATTCGGTCTACTTTTCCACGCGGGCAAGAGGTCTTGGAAGAGGCGAGAGAGTTTCTCACACTTTACCCCGCCACGCACGCATGATGTGTAATCTGCCGGGTGGACAGAGGCTTGTGGCGGTGGGTCGGGCGGATTTAAGGAACGTTGCGATATTGTTTCAACTACCGCGCCGGGAGGTCGAAGCGAATCGGCGACCTCTGTATCGCAAATGCAGCAGTTGCGCTGGACATTACCGCACCACATCCTCGCAGCAGCAGCAGCAGCAGACAAGCAAGCAGCAGCTTTTGGCTGGGCCATCGAACAAAGACGGTCAAACGGCATCGCGTGGCGCTTTCAGATGCGCTTCTGCGGCCTCCGGAACGCTCTTCCTCCCGATATTAGGAAGCCACTGGAGCTGTGCACGTTTTATACCATCGCCTAGATTGAAAACGCGTTTCTTGACAACTGATTTTTGTGTTTAGTCTGTTGTCCTTCCCCCCGCACCTCCGATTGGCGCGGTTGGCTTCGTACGATGCAAAGGAAGTTCAACACACGTTTCATACAGCGGCTAAGCCACCTTTCAATCACGCAACAAGGCCCTTTGCGCCTCCGAGTGCCGCAATCACAAAGCCAATCGGTTGATGAATAATTCTCCTTAATTCAAGATCTCAGTTTCCATTCCAGCCGACTTTTCCATTCCTCGGATTGGACTTTTTTTTTTTGCGACCTTAGTTTATACCGAATTCATTTACCGCGTTGTGGGTAGTTTTTTTAAAATTTAATTCGCGCGCTCAACATTTCGCTTCGCGCAACAAGAGACTCCCGTAATTGGGGCGAATGCGGCGCGTGCTTGGCTATAAAACGTGAATTTTTTTTTTTAAATCTCCGTTTCACTTTTCGTGCCTGCCACTCCCTTCGCCGCCGCCGTTTTCAAAGCGGAGAGCAAAGAGGCGACGAAGGATGCGCGCCGCGTGCTTGACAGCGATTTCCCTCTCGAGAGGGCCCAGACGAAGGCAAACGGGGGAAGGTTTCCCTTCGTCTGGGGGGAAGGAATCGGGGGAAGGTGGGTTTGATTTGACGTCGCGTTTCGCCAACACCTCAACCAAGCAGACCGATCATCAGCCTCGCGATTAATTGGTCTCTGCAGGGATGTTTCTAACGACCCAAAAAACAACCCTTTGCCTCGAAAGCAGCCGAACGCAATCAGTCGGAGTTATAGAATAAGGAATAAAAATAATGAACACCGGCGACATCACGACGGCGGGTCGATGTAAACACATGAGGTGCCCGTGTGGTTTTACGTTTCCGCCGCAGCAAATTTAAGGGCGCGCTCTTGACTCTTGGTCCGCCTGCCTACGTGTAGCGGTCGGCCGACGCATCTGTCTGAGCTTCTAACGTACACACAGCCATACGGGTATAATGCCACAGCTGTTTGTCCGTGGGGCTAGTACAGCTGTTTGACCGTATGTAGTTGCCGGGGCATAGTGCCGCACGGCTATAATTCGTTAGAGTTGGTGGGTCGCGCACAGATTATTGTGCGCGCGTGCGTGTGACGCCCAGTCTGCAGACATGTGGTATTTATCAGTACCCCACTCGCCGCTTGTCGGAGAGGTTCACGGTTCAAAAGCATTGGCGGCCCCGATCAATACTGCGGTGGCGCATATTGACTGTACAAATACGCGTCGTCCGCTTCACAGTGAACGTAGAAGGTCCCCGTGACGCCGTCAGCAAGAGCAGGCTTCTGTGTGGCCACGTTGTGGTCTAAATTTGTAGAAATTGGAAAATGACCGGCGAATGACCTGATTGACATTGCTGTGTACATAGCAAGCGTTTGCCACCGACTGCGAAGAACTTGGCAGGATCCTCCTGAAAAAAAAGCATCATGGGACTCTGTGAGTCTTTCCTGCGTAGACAAGCGGAACAATAACAAGCATAGAATGATCACTGTAGTTAATCTGCCTACGTAATTGGCAAAGGGGCGGCCAGTCATTTCTGCTGGTATCTGTGAGCCAGTCATGGAACTGTCACATTCCTATTTTTGCAAAGGGACAATCACTGCTGACTTGCCACAAGGTGGATACTTTTGTAACGACCCTCGGGGGTTATGATTGGCTGAGATGACCCGTTAACTGGGATGTGAACTTGAAAAGGTTCCGTGCTACATATTGCCCTGGTTATGAACGTGCACATTCGTGAAGTGGATGGGTGGTGTTTGGATCAGAGCACTAATTCAGCACTGCTTTTGAGCTGATGGCCTCGCGCTGGTCACCAATGACGGCACAAAATATCTATCACAACCTTTCTAGCCGGGCGCCATTGTGGCGAGATTGTTAACTATCTCGCCTGGTACACAGGAGGTCGTGGAGTTCGATCCCGACCCTGACGTCTGTTGTATATTTAGAGTTTGTATGTTCGTTCTCCCCGTGGTCATATGGATTTTTGTCCAGGTCCCCTGCTTTTTCCCTCCACATTTATAATCATGCGTTTAGAGTATTTGGCTGCTATACATTTCCCACACAATAAGCCACTTTGTTTAGCTATCATTTATAGCCAGGTCGCTTCTGAAAAAGAGCACGAAAGCTCAGTGGGCCTTACCTGGTAAAATAAAATAGTTTCGTTTTAGTTCACTCAGGGCGGCCACTGAATTTGAACCGGGAACCTCTGACATTTCCCTAAATATTCTGTAATTTCAGCTTTTAAGATGGAAAGACACGTTGTATTTGATTGACATCCAACAAAGAATGCGTTGCAGTACTTACAAAAGTTGTGCCACTAGTGGTAAACATATCGAATGAAATGACTTCAGAAGTAGTTCCGTGAGTGACCTCATCTTCCTTGGCTGTGTGCATGCATAGTGCACCTTAACATGATAACAAATGTATGTTAATAGCTTCAAAAGGTCAAAGAGTCTCCACGTGTTCGCCATCATTGTCAACACGTGCCTGAAATCTTCCCCAGGTGGTCTCCAGAAACCCGGAGGCACATTTTTTGTGGTATTTTTTGCAAATTCTCAGAAGTGTTCACATTTGGTTGAAGCACCCTGTACAGTTGGAATCTAAATGATAAAATCAAAGTGTAATATATACTTTATATATAAAAAATAACTCAAAATAAAACGGCAAGGTTGCACAATTGCAAGTGTTTAATAGGATCTCTATAACGACTCGGCCTGGATTTTTTTCATCTTAACGAATCTATCTTTGCCTTCGTAGGTCGTATATATAGTCGTATATTACAAACTTTGCCCACAGCAAAACCACAGTTGTACGTCATGTTCACGAGCCCGGGTCATTTTTAGTTCAAATTGCCAACTTTTTTTTAATGCAGTGTTGGGATTTATTGTTTGCTGAGACAAGTTAACGCCGATGCTAAGCCAAACACAACAGCTGAGCAATGGCAGCTATGCACGTGGCTGCCTGCAGGCCAGGACTCTGGAGGCGGCAGCAGCAGCGAGGGTTGGTGAATCGCACCAACATTGTTACAACTCCCTTCCCGTGGGTGTCGAGGTGGCGTACCCTGGCTTGCTAGGATAAAGTGTAACAATAGATGTTACCCTTTCTGGCAATAAAGCAGTTGTGTTAAAATATTACCGCTGTGCGACACGACTGCCCAGTTGTACCGCGTGCAGTCGGCATCGTGCCCGACGTTTCGCTTCCAGTTTCACGAACAGGCTCTCCCCCCCCCGCCCGCCCGCCCCCAGCACGTGGAGCAAAACGTCGAACATCTGTGCGATACGGGTACGACCAGACAACATCATCGGAATCAATCAGAATATGTATTTATATTGGAGGAATCTGATGAGCCATGAAGCTCTTTTTCACAGATGTTCTCCGACGAAACGGGTGTTGTGAGATGAGCCCATCGAGCCAGCCGGGGCCCTCGCGCCTGGCTTGGAATACGCGGCCCATATCGGCAGCGTGTTTGCCGCTCGTTGTTGCGGCGGTTCACGGTTCGAATCCACCCGCCCGCCCTGGTTATTACTTTGTGTGTGAGTGCGATAGCCGTAATGCTGCGACGCGCCGTCCGCTTTGCGGTGGACGTTGACAGATAACCGGGAAAGGCCACCGCGCGCCGGCGCGACCCTTCGAATTTCGCCAACACAAATTTCCTTTTTTAAAAAAAAACACCGCTTCGTCGGGACAATACGCGGCAGCAATCGTCGCTCACCCCGACCGGCAGACGAGTGCCCCCCCCCCCCCGCTTCCCGTGGGTAACTGGCAGGAACGAGACTCATGTCTGGTCTCTTGATTCGTCACCTGGCTAAAAATGTGTTTTTTAACCAACACCTTGAAACTCAAATTTTGACTTCAAACTATCGTGACTGTGAAAGAACCAAAGAACCTTGAAACTATTTAAAGCGGAAGCAAACTCATGGGGAAGTGGCACGGCTTAAAGAGAAAACAATAAGGGAATGAAAAGCGCGGGCGGTTCCGTACCTGGGAAGGCCTTCGCCGCATTGGCTGCGCCCGTGCCACGGCACGTCAGCTTGTCACGCGTTGATTTGTTTCGGCTCTCGCAGCCTTGGGTCTATCTGCTGAATTCTCCACGTGGTTTTCTGAGGCCACCGCTATTTATTACGGCCGGGAAAGTTTCGGCAGGAACTGGAGAAATATATATATAAAAAATATACATATTTATTTATGCAATATTCAGAAAACAGGAAATGTGCGGCTTGTGAGCACGCGCCGGTATCTGCGAGTACAGCAGGCGCAAACGAGAACCACCCGGCGCGCATCACTACGAAACTACAAAACGAAACCATTCTTAGCTGTTTTTCAGAAGCAACCCGGCAATAAATGATCACCCAAATGAAGTGGCTCATCATGTGGACATTTATAGCAGCAAGATACTCTACTCTAAACGCATGTTTCTAAATGTGGAGGGAAAAACCGGAGGACTCACAGAGAAAAAATCCACGGGACCGCATGGGGGGAGAGAGAGGGAGAGAGAGACATGCAAACTCCAAATATGCAACAGGCGTCAGCATCGGGATCGAACCCACGACCTCCTGCATACCAGGGGAGCCCCGTAGAGATTTCATAGTTCCTTTAACTTGTCCGCATTTGTGTTTGTTTATTATTCAATCACTTAACTCGGTCCTCCATATCATCCACCCAGCCACGACCGTTAAATCTCCCTTTGTGCACCACTGCCCATGCACAGTCACCATTGCACTTATGTTTTGCCTCTTCGGGACCATAAGAGATTGCATTCAGCAGTGGATAAGTCATGGCTGACATTCAGTATCCTTGGAATTCGCGAGGCCGTGGGATGATGGCGGAGGCGGCGGCGTTGATGGAGGCCTTCATCCAGCAGTGGAGAGATCAGTGCTGACGATTTCACGACGAAAAAAGTGTCACGTGGTAACTGGGGCAGCTCTTCTAGCTGTTGGCCAGTGGTGGGAATTCCATGTCACCATAGAATCACCACTGGCGACTTCCCACAGAACGATGCGAATTTAACCCCGGAGTGGAATTTTGTTGTTGTTATTTCTGAATGTAATAACGATAATAGTTATCTTTGCATTTATATGGCTTTTACATGCCTGAGTAACTCTAAGCACCACACATTTACGTCTCATCTCAAACAATCTGAAGGATAATCCCCTATTGGCAGCTGCCTCTGTGCAGCACAAGCTGACTCAGCACCGGCTTACAAATGAGTATTAGTCTGCCCGTAGGGGTGGGGTGCGATGATTCGCACATGTAATCCAAACCGAGTAATTTTCAAGTTGGTCAGTTTCCAAAATGTGGCAACATTTGTAGCATGCCGTCGGGGCGTAATGGCCTGCTCCTTTCTAAAGATGGTTTGTTTGACCGCAAGGTGGCCGAGTGGCCGGGTGGTTCAGCGCTCAAGGGGGGCTGAGACGGCAACCGCTGAGAGATCCTTGGCCTCGAATCCAGCTTTCGGCTCCTCCGCGACTGATCAGTGTTCTGGGGTGTGTGTGCGTACGTGTGCTGTGGGGAGCGGTAGTGTAGCGGTTAGTGCGCTGCGCTACGAACCTGGCGACCCGGGTTCGATTCCCGATCACGGTCAACACCAGTGACGATTATTTGAACTGGTCATGGGCCTCTCCTAGGTCGACTTAGCCTCTAATTAGTACCTGGTGTGATGTGTGAACATCGCCACTAGAAAAACAAAGATGGCCGGACGTGGTGTTGGCCCTCCCACCCCCTCGTGTGCCGTGCCGGCCTTTATAGGCGCTCGCTAACAGCACTTGCCCCCACAGTCTGTTAAGGCAATACGGAGGATCTTTGTCTTTTGTTTTTATGTCATCACAGTGCCGCCAGCGTTTTGTCACGGTGCCACACCACGCGATAAACAATATGCATACGGGTTTAGCTCTCTCATCATTCGACGCAAGTTCGCAAGCCAGCCAGCAATTCAATACAAGTCTCTGCAACGTATCACGCAATTTTTTTCCAGATTAGGCGGGTCACCCCCAATGTGTGCTTCTGGTACCGGCGACTGTGTTGCGGTTATATTGGTTGGTTGGATTTCCTCCAGGCACTCCGATTAGCTCGTTAAAGAAAAAAAAAAGATATATTCCACAACTGGAATCTTACTCCGCCCGACACGGCCAATCAATACATTTGTCACGACGTGACGAACGAACGTGCCCATCGATTACCGCATCGGCACCACCAGGAGTGTTGTTGGAGAGCGAACCACACGCATTAAACAATTGTCTCCGGCGTTGTCGCTAGGTAGTTCAGAGCCAGCATCATCAACCGGGCGGTTGCCAGAAATGCGAAAATGTCCTCAAGTCTTGGCCCCTTCAATAGGAGGCGCGATGGCATCGTCGTCGTCATCATCATCACCCCTCTGTGGCAATTAATCTCGAGAAGACGAGTCACCGATCAAACGAAGAGATCCCGACGCCTGCGACGCACGAGCTTCCAACTCGTCGCTCCATCTCCACGGTGGACGTCCTCGTTGGCGCCTCCCCTCCCACCCCCCCGCCCTCACACCCACCTCGGCAGCCACGGCCGTTCTTGTAGCCCGACCTGCCGACGCTTCGCGATGATGAATTTCCCACAACCGCTACGAGCGAGGGGGCCGCCTTCCATCACCCCCCCCCCCCGACACTAGGGGGGGGGGGTTGGAGAGGTCTCGGAGCCCTGAGCAGCCTCGAATGCGAGGCCACTTCAAGGGAGCAGGGTTCTGGAAAGCCTCGCGGTGGGCTGCTCGGCACATGTCAGACGCCGAGGTTTGGAAGAATAAAAACGGGTAACAACAATAATAATTAAACGAAGTAATAATGAGAATGGATTTTTAAGAGACCGCATTTCAAAAAAAGCATGCCCTTCCTCCCCCCTCTCTCTCTCCGCTGCGTTGCATTCCGCAGCTGCATAATGCGGCGCTGTAGGCACTTTATACGACGTCGAGATTGACTCTCGAGAGATCCAAGGCCTGCGTCACTCCTGCACCCCCTCCCATCTCTCCCATCAACCGCCCCCACTCCCCACCATCCCCGTCCTGATGATAATAACGCGGCAGCGTTCCCACCGCAGCGCCGATAAAACGCGCGCCGCGCCCATCCACATGTCCTCTCGACCGCCCGCCCGCCCGCTCACTCGCGGACCATAAACATCGCGGGGAACATTTCGCGAGACCCGCCCGTAATGTCCCCCGGACTTTGCGGACAAAATAAAAACCGACCGCCGCGAATATAAATCGGGTAGCCCTCTGCCAGAGAACAAAAAACGAGATAGGTGGAAAAACGACGCATGCCGGGTCTGATCAGGGCCAGCTTCGTTAAAGAAGTTCAGTAAAAAAAAACAGTTTAATCAAGGGGATAATGCGTATACGCTGCTCGTTATGCTTCACCTCTAGAGCATTGTGGATAATGAAATAGATGAACAAACCTTCCTGTTTCGTCTCTCCCGTTCAAACTAACTCAAGTAAACCGCTGAGCCCTACAGCTCTTTTTCAGCAGCAACCTGGCCGCAAATGATAGCTCAGCGAAGTTGCTTATCACGTGGAAATTTCTAGCAGTAGCCAAATACTCTAAACGCGTGATGTTCATTCTAAAACGTCGGAGGGAAATACCGAAGGATCCGGAGAAGAATCCACGCGAGCACGGGGAGAACACGCAAACTCCAAATATAGAGCAGGCGTCAGGGTCGGGATCGAACCCACGACCTCCTGTATACCGAGCGAGGGAGTTAACATCTCGCCACCACGGCACCTTTATCCGTACTGTTCTTGGACAACTCATGTTGATTTGTGTTAGCTTATTGGGTCAGATCGGCGGGTGAGTAACGTGTGTCGTGAACCCCTCCTCCAACTGACCACAACCCGTTCCTAAAGTTGCCACGTGATGAACAAAACCGCGTCCAATTTTGCCATCGCTCGTGTCGCTCCGTCGGTGTTGTTGGAGAGCGATCGGCACGCGTTGACCAATTGGGTTTCCCGACGAGTCGTCGTCGGTGGCGAGCAACCAGCGTCGTCAGGCAGTCGCCGTTAAAAAAAAAGAAAAATGAAGCCAAAGCCATCCGTGTTGAACTCATGTTGGGTTTTAAAAAAAATGTTGTCGGCGTTGACTCAATGGAGACACTCCCCCCCCCCCCCCCATCCTGTACGGGGAGGGCTCTTGCCAATAGCGCTGGCTGCCCCATCATCAGATGTCGGTTGTAACTCCGGGCGAAATGTCTCCGAACCCAGCTGTTAATGTGCTCGATTGCTGTCCCCGCGTAGCCGTTACGCGATACACATTTTATAAATGTTTTGCCTCTGAATCCGTCTGCAAGCAGCGTCTGATTATGCAGAACGAAGTGACATGAAAATACACCATAGACGCACACAATACTGCAGACATACGAAGACAAAGGTCCTCCGTGTAGCCTTAACAGACTGTTGGGGCAAGTGCTGTTAGCGAGCACCTTTGAAGGCCGGCACGGCACACGAGGGGGTGGGTGGACCGGCACCACGCCCGGCCGCTTTTGTCTCCCTAGCGGCAATGTTTACACTTCGCAGCAGGTACTCATTTGAGGCTGAGTCGACCTAGGGGAGGCCCAGAACCGGTTCAGATAATCGTTGCTGGTGTTGGTGGCCGTGAGCGGGAATCGAACCCGAGTCGCCAGGTTCGTAGCGCAGCGTAGCGCTAACCGCTGCACTAACGCTCCCCACACGCACATAAACACAGACACACACACAGCGTGATTTACAGACATAATTTAAGAAAGGAAAGCATCCCAATATACTTTGTCTTTCCAATGCCAGGTTTCCTGGCAGCCCTTACTTTTGATGAAGTGCAGGAACCTGTCAGCAGCTGGTAGCACTGGGAATTACTTCCAATGCAATATTAATCCAGTACCCTATTTTGATGTCTTGCTGTGTTCTGGACAGTGACATCTCTTGACCCCATCCCTGCATGCCACCGCCTCCCACCTTTCATTCGTCCGTTCCTACCAGACCCCTTCTGGACATGTTCTACCCATTCAACGTCACGAGCGCCAAACAAAAAAAACAAATGCATTCCTTGTCACTTGTTTGTGTTCTCTTGTCATTTGTTCCTTTTGCATTTATTTCATGAAAGAGGCGCGTCTCTTCGCCTCCCGGCGACGTTCGCCTTCTGTTCGGCAGCTTGCCGCACGGTGAAGGCGTTTCCGTTTCAGAAGCCTCGCGGTGAGTACCGTCACCGCCGCACCACGGAAGACGATGTCACAGAACTACTCCCAAGGGTGGCTTCAAATTCCACGTTAATTCACGCTGCTACTCGGATGACATCGCCAAGGGTAATCGCACTGGTGTTTTTTGACAAAACTCCGAAAATAACAGCGGCAAAAACTCAACCGAGACGCGCGGTGGTGATTTAATTTTTGTAATTACCTGATCCTTGAGTCAGTTTGTTTGATGTGTCACGTAGAAAAGGGGGAGGGGAGGGGGCACATTTCCCACGACGTCACCTTTTACGTAGTTTTCCTCTTGAAGCCAAAGTGTTTATTTACAAACGTGCGCGTGGTGCTTGTTTATTTATTTCGGTGTTGTTGTTTTTTACGATCTCAGACCAATTCTTCTACTTCGTAACGTTTTTAGAGGAGATGGTGGCCTAGGGAGGGGGATCGGAGGTTGAGGTGAATGATGGCATTACGCGAACGGATTCCTTGGTCATGACAGCCTCGCGATAACAATGCTTGCGTTGGTTTTGCCTTCGTGATGACACCACAGTGGCAACAAAAGCCGCTGGTCGACTTGATAGGGGGCTCGCCGAGAGGCAAGAGCGATAAAGTATCCGGGGCAGGCATTGGGGCGTAATAATTTACGCGGAAGCTTTACTTATATGGAGGAGCGTGAAAATATATTTAAAATGTCGCATATGCGAAACGTATCTTATTCGCCGCGATGATTCGGGTCACACCAATATTGCGGCTCCTATTATCCGTGGTGGTTATGCGCAATTTTATTTCCTCTCATCTGCGCGGAGTTAAATTTAGCGGACGATCCACGGTTAATGATATTAATTCTAGATTTGAAGCTTTCGTGACTGCAAGGATCCATGCTCTTTGGTTCTATTCGGTAAAGTCACGTAGGTAAAAAAATAAAATAAAAAAAAATCACCGACGTTTCGGCCACAACACAAGTGGCCTTCATCAGGTGAAGGGACCGTGCTGTCATGAGGACAGCGTTAATGAGATTTAATGTCAAGCGGAGATTACTTTTATCCGCAAAAAAAAAACAATCACGGATAATAGGAGCAATTTGTTGCTCACACCTCCTCTTCTCCGTCGAAAAATCACGAGTACAGTGGTACCCCGGAGATCGAACTTAATTCGTTCCAGAATGCCATTCGAACACCGATTTGTTCGAACACCGAATTGATTTTCCCCATAAGAATGAATGTAAATGCCATTAATTGGTTCCAGACACATTAAATCTCTCATTATAAAGCATTTTTACACGAAGTTTTACAGTAATTACATGCATCATACAAAAAATCAAGAAACACAATAAATGGAATAAATGGAATAAATAAATGAAATAAATGTACATTGATCTTCACTTTACCTGCAGTAAGGAGAGTTGATGGCTTGAGTGGAAGCTGGTGGTGAGGAGGAGGAGGTGGTGGTGGTGGTGTTATTGTTTGGAAGGGGAGTCCCCTTTGTCTGGGCAAGCCTCACACACGTTGCTGGCCGTAGGCGTCTCAGCCGTGTGCAGGTTCTTTCAAGTCGCGATTGCCCGTTCGACCTCCGAATTTCGTTCGGTTTCCTTGGGCAAAAAATGTTCGGAAACATCGCTCGAACACCGATTTGTTCGAGTTCTGGTGCGTTCGATCTCCGAGGTTCTACTGTATTAGGAAGCCTCTTCGCTATGCATTCTGGATGAAATCGCGGATGACCGTGGATGGTAGGAGGGAACATTCTCACTGGTAATCGAAGTTTTGCACACCCTACAGCTACCACCTATAATCGCAGCGACGGGGATATTCGATGCCGTGGAACAAGAGTTCTCCTGTGCTGGGCGAACCGTACTACGCACGAGACCCATGAAGGTCTAAACCAGTGTAGAGCTCGCCTCCTTCAACAAATTCCCCTTGACAAAAAGGAAAGAATGGTCTTTAAAAGGCCAGTAGGTCGATGCGGACAAAACTAATTAAATAATGTTGTTTTAAAGTGTGGAGATGCGGAGTGGAGTTATTCTCGCATTAGGCACATACAGATTTTCCATTTATAGACACCCACCGCTAAAACGACCAGAGACAGAGCACTTTATACTGGTAGGAACCTCCTGGTTACATCAGCCCACAGGGGATTATTGTGTCCGTCCGTCCGTCGCGCATCCAAAAATGGGAGGGGTGGGGCTGGGTGGAGAGGGGAGGGTGGGGAGGGGCTGGGTGGGGAGGGTGGGGCTGGGTGGGGAGGGAAGGGTGGGGAGGGGCTGGGTGGGGCTGGGTGGGGGGTGGGAGGGGTGGGGCTGATTGGGGAGGGTGGGGCTGGGTGGGGGGTGGGGCGCCCTCACAGTCGGGCATATTTGCGGAATACACCACGTGGTGCCGCCATTGACCCTGGCCATTGACCGAGCAACCCAACGTTCCTACCAGCTCCCTCCGCAGGAATGTGTTTTCAAAGCGCCCCCCCCCTCCCCCCTACACGCCTCCAACTAAATCTCTCAACGTACGCATCGATGCATCTTTTCAGTTTGAATTTATTTGTTCCACGAATTAGACCGGTTTTGGCCAGCTCCCTGAATATTTTACACCGGGACCCACAGGGAGACCGAGTGCTTGAGTGTTGAGTTGATTTGTTCCACGGATGACGGTCCAGTTCAGGAGACAGTCGCCCGGCAATTTTACACGGGAGATCCGTGGTGCGTGAGCACAGCAGCAACAACTAAAACAAAAGTGAAAAACATCAGACAATGAGCACAGAGTCCTTCAGGAATACTGCACGACTAACAAACCCAAATGCTTTAACTATCTCCTGCTCTATAATACATGATAGGGCGCTGTGGTGGCAAGATGTTAGCTACCCTGTATATGTGGAGTTTGCATGTCTCTCTCTGCTTGTGATCGCGTGGATTTTTCTCTGGGTCCTCCGATTTTCCCCTACACGTTTAGAAATGTGCATTTGGAATATTTGGTTGCTATGAATATCCCACGTGATAAGCCACTTCGTTACGCTGAAAAAGAGCTACATAGCTCAGTGGGCCTTACCTGGATAAAAAAAAAATAGTTTTGGTTTTAATATTTAGTTATCGCTTTCATAACATCCATTGAGCTGTTGAGAATACGGCAAGGGGCTCATTAGATATCTATCTCGCGTCAATGATTCACCCTGTAACATACACTCACAGAAAAACTCAACGTACTTGTCAACATCGCTGCCTTAAAATGTAAAAGTATATAATGTGGCGACGTTCTGGGCAATGGCCCTTCTTCATAGTACAGTGTTGTCATTGACGAGTGCATTAATTTTGCCTGTGCACCACTGTCAACACAACAGCAGCACCAAACATAAAACACATTCCTGCAGAGGGAGCTGGTAGGAACGTTGGGTTGGCCAGGGTCAATGGCCAGGGTCAACGGCGGCACCACGTGGTGTATTCCGCAAATATGCCCGACTGTGAGGGCGGGCACAAGCCGGTGTGAGTAACTTAAACGTTGAGTTTTTAAGGGCACCACGGGGTGACCAGCCCCTCCCCACCCAGCCCCTCCCCACCCTCCCCTCCCCACCCAGCCCCTCCCCACCCTTCCCTCTCCACGGACACAATAATCCCCTGTGGGCTGGTGTAACCAGGAGGTTCCCACCAGTATAATCTGTGCAGGATACGTATTTAGTTGTATTTTGGAATGTTTAAAATGGGGGTTTCAAATGTTCTTAAACAGCCCAAAGATTTGATTCTTAATTAGTTTATTTTTATTCTTAGTTTTTTCGGTAAAGTCACGTTGAAGAGAAACAACAAAATAACAAAATATATATAAAACAATAAAAAAATTCTCACGACGTTTCGACCATAACTCAAACGGTCATCATCAGGTGTGTTGGTTTGCATAAATTTATTTTAAAACGGCACATTTATTTATTTATAAAAAACGTTGGCGTCACGCGCAGCGATTTGGCAGTTTGCCCAGGACTAGTCCATCTATTTTTTTGAAAAGAGGAGGGGGGAGACGAAATTTTTTATAATGTATGCTGTCTGAAAGCCACTGTAAGCGTGAACAATCAATTAAGAACTGAAATGGTTTATCAAATCTTTCCAATGATTGCTAAGATAGAATCCATCTTCTCGGTTGAAATTGTCTCTGTGCTTGTGTATGTGGATAGCCTCATGAACGAATCTCTCATGGAAGCCAGATGGCTTACAAAGAACCTCCGTCTTGGAAAAGTCAATGGCATGTGAGCCTACTGAATTAGAACAATGATCTGCTACGGCCGAGGTGTTGGTCCTACCGTGTTTAAGGTCTGCTTTATGTTCACGAATGCGGTCCGAGACATGGCGTTTGGTTTCTCCAATGTAACTACTACCACAGAGGCAACTTAGTTTGTAGACACCAGGGTATTGTATGTCCGGAATCACATCTTTTACAGACGGAACCAGATCACGGATTTTATGTAATAAAATCTTTTACAGACGGAACCAGATCACGGATTTTATGTAATAAAATCCGTGATCTGGTTCCGTCTGTAAAAGATGTGATTCCGGACATACAATACCCTGGTGTCTACAAACTAAGTTGCCTCTGTGGTAGTAGTTACATTGGAGAAACCAAACGCCATGTCTCGGACCGCATTCGTGAACATAAAGCAGACCTTAAACACGGTAGGACCAACACCTCGGCCGTAGCAGATCATTGTTCTAATTCAGTAGGCTCACATGCCATTGAATTTTCCAAGACGGAGGTTCTTTGTAAGCCATCTGGCTTCCATGAGAGATTCGTTCATGAGGCTATCCACATATACAAGCACAGAGACAATTTCAACCGAGAAGATGGATTCGATCTTAGCAATCATTGGAAAGATTTGATAAACCATTTCAGTTCTTAATTGATTGTTCACGCTTACAGTGGCTTTCAGACAGCATACATTATAAAAAAATTAGTCTCCCCCCTCCTCTTTTCAAAAAAATAGATGGACTAGTCCCGGGCAAACTGCCAAATCTCTGCGCGTGACGCCAACGTTTTTTAATAAATAAACAAATGTGCCGTTTAAAAATACATTTATGCAAACCAACACACCTGATGATGACCGTTTGAGTTATGGTCGAAACGTCGTGAGAATTTTTTATTGTTTTATATATATTTTGTTATTTTGTTGTTTCTCTTCAACGTGACCTTACCGAAAAAACTAAGAATATGAGTTACTGCAGTCACGAAAGCTTTAAATCAAAATTTAGTTTATTTTTGTTTGGGTTCGATCGTAGAGGTATCTTGGACATATCAGCGAAAAAAGAAGCTTAATAGCTCATCGGATTCCTCCAGTATAAATACATATTCTGATTCTGGTCATGTTTAATGTTTTACTAAAACCTTCCAATACCTGCCAGGGCCAATCACATCAAGTTTCCACTTGGACAACTGTGCAAATTGATGTGGCCCGTTAGAAATAAATAAGTAATATTTTAAGAATACTTTTTTTAAACACGCTTTAATGAAATGTACCGTACGAGTAATGTAAGAACTCCACGACTCCAGGAAGTGGCCCCCGAAGCTTGCCACAACGTAAGGGGACCCGTGGTGATTTACAGCCAACGTCAGTTGAGCGTGGACAATTAGACCCAAGCCGAAACATAACATATAAAAAATAATGTTTTAAAAATGTTTAGTTTTATGAAAGAATATAGTATTGTCATCAGTATGACATAAGTATGCCAAGTTTGCAGTCGATAGCACATTGGGAAGCGGGTAAAAATTTAGTTACAAGATTTGAGGATACGACAACAACAGACAGAGTGAGTTAATAAAAAGCGTGAGAATTAAAAAAAATCGGAGACTGGAGAGCAGGAATGTTGAAAGGCAAGCAATTTTTGTTTAAACGCATAGAGTATTTTTCGAAAAATGTTTCTTACTTTTAAAACATTCTGCTATCGCTTGTAAACCAACATCAAAATGGCACAATTGCCCACGACGTGACATCTCGGATTTGATGAGCTGTGTCGCTGGGCCGTCGAGGGTTTATAGTTCAGAGGAACCGACAGCATGCCTACACGATGACGCGACCCGACAGAAACTAATCACGAATCAACAATGTTCGCCGTGTAAGATCCTTCGAATAAAATGAGCCCCGAGGTTTGCTTACACTATGGCGTGTAAATTGGTTACGCGAGGCACATGGAACCGTGCTCCTGTGAAATGTGGTTGACTTCGGCGGAATGTGCTAATTTTGTCTCATTTAAATATTCACCAACCTCATTAAAACGCACCTCATTTATGTCACGAGTCTGAAGCTCAAAATGTTCTCCGCAATTCAGCAACAGGCGTCGAAGCAGCCTGTTGCAAACGAACATTCCCTTGGTCTGCCGCAGCGAGAGTGGCCCACAGTTGGTGGTTCCGCAGTGGCGTGCGAGCAACGCCGAGCCATTGAGCCGGCCTCGTGAGTTCAATTCCGGGCCGCGGCGAACATCAATGGTGAGTGATAGCCCCTTGTAGCATAAAGAACACGTACAACTTAATTAAAGTTACACAAAGTATGGTGGGTAGATTAACCTACTTACCGATTACATTGCATGATTTCACAGGTTTTTTTTGCGGAGAGGATAATGATTTATGTACGGAGACTTTGGCTTTAAGAAAAGTAATAAAGTTTGATTGATAGCAATATGCTTGCGTACAATAAAAAAAAGGTTTTTAATAATTGTGTATTACCTGCTGTCACAGCAAATGTCATATGCTGTGACATATGCTTGTGACATATGATCACAAAGAATACGAATGAAAAGGGCACTGTAGTGGATAAGGTAAGGGCGCAGCCCTACAATTGCCCACGCCACTGCTGGCGGAAGAGCCTTCCACTCGAGGGAGCTCTCAACAGCATCCTTGAGAGGATATCTTTGGAGCGCGTATCCACATTTTTTCCCCCACAGCATGCAAATCCTGCTGATCGACCAAATGTGGTGGAGCTACGCCCATTTATACTGCCAGGTGGACAGAGGCCGGGCGGTGCTTTATAAAATAAAGATCTTGATTTGAAGCTTTCATCACTGCAGGAATTTCATACTCGTTGGTTCTTTCGGTAAAAGTCACGTGGGTAGACAAAATATTAGATCACAACCTTTGGATCGCAATGGAAGCGACCGTCTGAAATAGCTTATCGTATTATTTTTTTTAGCTTAATAGCTCATCGGATTCCTCTAGTACAAATATATATTCTGATTTTGTTTTATGCTTTGTCCTCGCGGATTCTCCACTTGTACGCGCACTGAAAATAGCGTTACAAACATTCATTTACGAGTCAGATAAAGTCCGAAAGAGTCCTGAGATCGCGACCCCAGAGTGCGACAATTCACTGATTCTTAGGAGGAGGAAGCAGCAGCAGGTGGCGGTGAATCATTAAAATCCATAAAAAAAATCCTTACACACTTCGTAAAAACAACAATAACCCAACACCAGCCAATGTTACGATACACCTTATGGCACGTTGAGTAGTAAACACTTCAATAATTCACATCATTTTTCCACACGCCAACCCCCCCCCCCTCCTCGCTCTCACCTCGCCTCTCAAGCAAGCGTTGTTCTCTTGAAAGCGTGTAAGGTGCACACGCGTGTGCCCATCGCCCCGCCTCTCGGATTTTGATAAGCCCTTGCATCACCCTCCCCACTATCCCTCCGGGTGACACGTAGCTTTTTTGTCATCGCTTTAGAAACACGTGGCTTTCTTGTCATCGCTTTAGAACCACGTGGCTTACTTGTCATCGATTTAGAACCACGTGGCTTTATTGTCATCGCTTTAGAAACACGTGGCTTTATTGTCATCGCTTTAGAAACACGTGACTTTATTGTCATCGCTTTAGAACCACGTGGCTTTATTGTCATCGCTTTAGAACCACGTGGCTTTCTTGTCATCGCTTTAGAAACACGTGGCTTTCTTGTCATCGCTTTAGAACCACGTGGCTTTCTTGTCATCACTTTAGAACCACGTGGCTTTATTGTCATCGCTTTAGAAACACGTGGCTTTATTGTCATCGCTTTAGAACCACGTGGCTAGCTTGTCATCGCTTTAGAACCACGTGGCTTTATTGTCATCACTTTAGAACCACGTGGCTTTATTGTCATCGCTTTAGAACCACGTGGCTTTCTTGTCATCGCTTTAGAACCACGTGGCTTTATTGTCATCGCTTTAGAAACACGTAGCTTCATTGTCATTACTTTATAATCACGTGGCTAGCTTGTCATCGCTTTAGAACCACGTGGCTTTCTTGTCATCGCTTTAGAACCACGTAGCTTCATTGTCATCGCTTTAGAAACACGTGGCTTTCTTGTCATCACTTTAGAAACATGTGGCTTCATTGTCATCACTTTATGATCACGTGGCTTTATTGTCATCCCTTTAGAAACACGTGGCTTTCTTGTCATCCCTTTAGAACCACGTGGCTTTCTTGTCATCGCTTTAGAAACACGTGGCTTCATTGTCATCACTTTATAATCACGTGGCTAGCTTGTCATCGCTTTAGAACCACGTGGCTTTCTTGTCATCGCTTTAGAAACACGTAGCTTCATTGTCATTACTTTATAATCACGTGGCTAGCTTGTCATCGCTTTAGAACCACGTTTAACCCCCGGGGGGTGGGTGGTGGGCCGCATTCGGGCCACAGCACTCCGGCGAGCGCCGTCACCGTCACCGCATTAATAATGGCGGGGCTCAACAAGGCCACTTTGAAAATGCGCAGCAGGAAAAGTGGCGAGTTTGTGCCCTCCGTGTATTGAATTGCGTTCTCTTTTTGGTTCCATGGCAGTGATGGTGGGTGGAATTAAACATTGTCGGTGATATCGTATGGTCACATCAACCCCCCCTCCTCCGGAAAAAAAAGATGAGCTTGTACCTATTCTATTGTTGCCACGGATGACAGCAATATGTTCAGAAGCTAAATGCCAATGTCGAGCTCTGCGGCTGGCCACGACGAGAGGGCTTTCGCAGAGAGAGTTCGTGTCGTGTTGCTGTTCCCTCCTCTTGTTGAGGGTAGCGGTGTCGAAATTTATCTCAATGGATGACACTGACAGAGCACTTGTGTCACAATCAGCTGGGCGGCGGGGGTGGTGTTGGCTACGCTGCTGCATGAGGATTGGTGGATCACCGTGCAAATGTTGTGAAACTCCCTTCCCGTGGGCATCGAGGAGCCGTACAGCAAATGCGGACTTATTGGGTTTCCACCCACGTGTAAATACTCTAGTCATTAATTGGCCAACAACACCTTTATATATAGAGGACCGCAGAACTTGGATGCTGCCTCACTGCCCTTGTGTGGTTCGCCCACGCGCCTCTGACTCGTTCTCTCTCTTCCAGAACGAGCAAATACTCTGTGGCAGCGCGTTAAAAATGTGAAATTATGATTAAGTTTGCAGCTTTAAAACGCTGCTCTGGATTCAACTCGGCCAATCGTCCCTTTTGGAATCCATAAAATGAGCAGCATTTTTGGAGGGGCATCAACATTCAGTGATGGCCCTATAGTTTGCAAAAGCCGATTGAAGTACCGTTTTAAAATGTGCACGGATTCATCTCACGAACGCCGAATGTGACCAAAGATTGTTTTCCCCCAAACATACCCCCTTACCGTTTTGATGTCTCGTAAATAAAAATGTGGTCGTCTAAAAAACAAAAAAAAAACATCGTTATTATTTTTGTTCGTCCATTTAACATACATGCGTGCGCTTGATTCACACTCAAACGATTGCACACAAAAGTCGTTTAGTGCACTAATGACTGCAAATTAATTATTTTCCACAGTTGTCACTTAGTCCAAATAATTAAGGTGCTGTGTTTATTTCTCCGCTAATTGTTATATATATAATGCACGATTTCGTGACAAAATTATATAAAAAAAATTTACTTTTACATAGAGTAACTCTTAATTGTATTTAAATTTAATGAAAAAAATAATATTAATTTGTCTGGGATGGGCAGTGGTTTAAAATCAAACGCCAGGCCTGGGTTCGAATTACCCCCATAATATCCCTGTGGTTGTTCAAAACAAGTGCCACTTTGTGTTGAAGAAGAGAGTGGACCACCACCATGGATGGGACCGTGGAAATTTGACTTCTAGCCCTGTGTCGGGACAACACATTTTTTCCGGCATTTCATAGAACCGCGACGGGTTGAAACATTGCAGCGAAAGCCATCATCGCGTGCCCAGCCGCTTGGCCCAGTTATCTCTGCGGGAGGAACATTGACCAAACAAGATCAACACCATACAGAAAAAAAACATATTTAAGCCACGTGCTTTGTAGCAAAGAATACGATTAATAACATAGGCTGACAAAAACGTCTCCTTTTAATATGTGTTCCTGCGTGTATGCAGGTTGGTGTATGTGCTTGTGCAAGTTGTACTTATGTAATTTATTCTTTATTTGGTTTTAGCTTACCTTTTTTACAATTTTCTCTTTAATCGTTTTTTTTTAAATATTTGTTTGTTGATGGAACTCACTGACCCACCCGCCCCCGACTGGACATTTGTGAAAACAAAGATTTCTGATTCCGACATCTTACGTATATGCAGTGTACGTTGAACTTCTTTGGCACCGTACGTAGCCGACCGCGCTTTATCGGACAGTACGCTGCCATCGGCTTCACATCGGACGTTTTAAAGATCCCCGTGACGTTTTAAAGATCCCCCCGCGTGGCAGGGTGGCGGTCACATTTGAATAATTTTTTTTTTACTCGCGGACTGCTTAATTGGGAAGAACAACCCCCCCCCCCCCCCCCCCCCCCCCCCACAAAACAACACTGCCCCCCGACTGGCAAGACTCTAGCCATCCGTGCAAAGCGGCGCCTTAATGAGAGCCATGCGCGATCAGAATGACGCGAGTGTTAAAGGTTATACAGTAAAACCTTGGATTTGCGAGCATAATTCGTTCCGGAAACGTGTTTGTAATCCAAAGCGCTCGTATATCAAAGCACTCGTATATCAGTTGTGTGATCACGTGACGCTCGGCAGACAAAGCGTATATACGTACTGCTCGTATTGCAAGACCTCGCTCGTTTATCAAATTAATATTTATTTAGAATTTTTGCTCGTCTGGCAAAACACTCGCAGACCAAGTTACTCGCAATCCAAGGTTTTGCTGTAATTTGTTGGATTATCTGAAACGGTTTGGATGGATTCACCATCAATACGAGGCGTCTCCTTCGAAGTGGACATTAAAGATCCGGTGATGTTATCTACATTCTTCTTCTTCTTCTTCTTCCTCTTCTTCTTCTTCTTCTTCTCAACGTAGATCCCAATGATGCTGCGTTCACCACGGGCATTTGACGTCAGACTCGAGCCGCGCCAGGGCCATTTCTGCAAGAGTTCCAGCGTGGCTCGGGTCACGTGCATGGCTCCTTGAGCTTGGCCCTCACCCCTCCCATCTCCCTTGTTCCCCTCTCGCCCTCTGGCAGCCGGAGGGAAGCGATCCCATCAGACGCGTTCAACGTGCAATCGGCCAATTGACGAGTGTCCGCACACACGTGGGAGGAAACCGGAGCGAGGTGGGAAAACACTCCACCCGCCCTCCGCCGTACAGACGGAAGCAGACGGCGATCGGTCCGCTTGCTGTACGGCCTTCTCTCGGTGAGCCAGGAGGATGGCACCTCCTAGACGCCCCTGAGTGATCCACCACGTGCAACACAGCCGCAACTGCGTTGCTACACCCAGTGAATGAACTGCGGCGTTTCCGAATGAAGTTGTCCGCCGGCCCCAATTGTTTTGACTTCACCTCGCGACGCTTTCTCATTTTCTCACGAAGGCCGCCAATACGAACAAAAAAAAATCCATTAATTTACTCGAGATCAAACCCGCCCACCCCACCCACCCTCCTCCTCCTCCTCTTCCTCCCACCGCCCTGTAAACCGGTCGTGTGTTATTCAAGTCCGCGCACAACAACACAATTCGGTGGGGGGGTGGGGGGGGTTGGACATCATTAGGCGCAAACGGAGCACGGAGACACAGGAGGGAGACGCGCCCGCTGCGGCGTCTGCGTGTTTCACGAACGAGGGGTTCATTCGCGTCTTCCCCGCGGCTACCGCGCCACCAAAGTCTCCGAGTGAGACTGACGGAGATTTTTCGCCCCCCCCCCCGCCCCCCCCCGCCCCCCCCTCCGGGCTTTGAAGCTGCGACGCGCCGGCCCGCACGCACGCTGGCAGCCTGCGCACGTGGGGCTCTGTGTGATTGACAGGCCGGGGAGTGGGGGGGGGGGAGGCAGAGGATCTGGGTCATGGGCAGTGTGATGGGAAGGGGGGAGGGGGGGCAAGGGAGTGAGAAGAGCCAGGTGCTGCGGAGGGGGGGGGGGTCTAATGCGGACGCCGAAGTGCGAGTGTCAATCCACTGCTGGATGAGTCGCCGCCCCCCCTCCTCCACAGCCGAAGGATGTGCCACGTGGACAAACGGTGACCGAAGACGTCACGTGAGCAGAACGAGCGCAATGTCGGTGGACGGGGGGAAGGTGGGGGAGGCGGCGCTCGAGCGACGCGTGGGTCATTTGGGGGTTCTCGACCATACTTCACCACACACTGGTCACTGCGGGTTAGTGTAGATTGGAGCTCAGAGATCTCGGTAGAGCAGTGTGTGGCTGAAGTCTAAGACTAGAGCCCTCCCCCCACCTCGGGGGGTATTTGGTCTAATCTTCCACATACTTGGCCAGACGACTTGGAAGAGGTGGGAGTATCCACACGTTACCCCAACACCCCCCGTTTCACCTGCACATCGACTGACTGCGGTGCACCCATTAATACTACTGGGCGAACAGAGGGGCGGGGGAGATGTTAACTACCTTGCCTGGTATGCAGGAGGTCGTGGGTTCGATCCCGGCCCTGACGCCTGCTGTATATTTGGAGGTTGCGTGTCTCTCTCCTCGTAGCCACGTGGATTTCTGTCTGGGTACTCTGGTTTTTCCCCCTCCACATTTAGAAACATGCGTTTAGAGTATTTGGCTGATAAGCGATTTCGTTGAGCTATCATTTGTGGCCATATGAATTCTGAAATAAGATATATAGCTCAGCGGTCCTTACCTGGTGAAATTAAAATAGTTCAATAGTGATGAGAGATAAAGTGACGAGAGATGAAGTGACGAGAGATAAAGTGATGAGAGACAAAGTGGTAAATCTGATGGCTGGGTGTATGGAATTGATGTGGTCGCGGAATTGGTCTAGAGCAGGCTGGCCATGTGACCAGATGACAAAAGTGTCATCCACGTACCTCTTCCATAAGGTCGGGCGTAGAGTGGCAGTCTGGATGGCGTCAGTTTCAAATTTTTCCATAAATACGTTGGCTACAACCGGAGATAGGGGGGAGCCCATTGGGGTGCCCTCAGTTTGTTTGTAGAAAGTTCCATTCCAGGTGAAGTATGTGTTGGTTAAGCAATGTCTCACCAGGGGAGGTACATCAGTATGCAGTCCTTGATGAACCAGGTCTTCAATGATAGCGATGGTGTCAGGTACCGGGACTTTGGTGAACAAGGACCCCACATCAAAACTGACAAGCAGGTCGTCTGGGGACAGGGAAATGCCTTTGATTGTCGATACCAGGTGAGTAGAATTTAGTACCGCAGAGGTGGTTTTTCCAGGGAATGGTCGCAGTATATCAGCAAGAAAACGTGCCAGTTTATAGGTGGGGGAGTTGATGGTAGAGACGATGGGACGAAGGGGTCTACCTTCTTTGCGTATCTTTGGAAGGCCATATAATCTTGGTGGTCTGGCAGCAGAGGGTTTCAACGAGAACTGTTTGGTCTGATCAATTAATGCTGTTGAATCAGAGATGATTTTGTTCGTTTTGGTAACCAGGCTGTTGGTGGGATCTCTTTTTATTTTTGTATAGCTGCCATCATTGAGTAGTTCTTGAATTTTGTTGTTATATTCTGTTTTGTCCATGATGACAGTGGCATTGCCCTTGTCGGCTGAGAGGACGACAATATCATCTCTCTTTTTAAATTGAGATAATTCAAAGCGTTCATCTTTGCTGATGTTGCTAGGTGGCAACTTAGCGTTTTTGAGGGTTGCAGCGATTTCAGATCATGCTACATCTGCAGAGATGTGACTCAAGCCCTTGAGTGCAACGTCGACATGGGCAATGATATCATTAACCGGTATGTGTCTCGGTGTGACAGCAAAGTTTAGACCTTTAGCTAAAACGGATTTCAGACCATCAGAAATGGAACTGTTACTGCGATTAATTACAACTTTGTTGACGTCTATCTTTTCGGTATGTGGATCCGATTTTTTGTTGGAGAGGTGATTGAATTTGGAAATCAAATTGTCCCTACATTTGGTCGACATAGTTGCAGCGGAAGAGGCAGTCATATTGTCTACATGTTCCCAATCCGATTTGACATTGTTGCTGTCAATGTTAAGTGCTAAATTATCCGAACCAAACAATAAACTAATTTTCAATGGTACAGTATATTATTTCAAGTAGTGGTATCCCAAACTTTCGCAGCAGCTTAAATTCCCTTTTCACACCATCAATATATAAACTCCCCCTCCCCCCCTCGCCGGTCTGCACATGTTCACCCCCTCTACACCGTTCATCATGCTAAGTCCGCCAATTAAATGCTAATAATTTGTATGCTAATTCCTTTGTCAAGGCGCTCTGTTTCTTTTCACAGCTTAAAGGTCGCGGTCAGAGCTTGGCTGTGTTCGCTCCAGCGTTGTCCTCGATACAGTCTCGTCCCTTCACCTGATGAAGGCCACTTGTGTTGTGGCCAAAACGTCGTGAGAATTTTATTGTGTCATTGTATTTTATTAATTCATTATTTTATTCTCATTCTACGTGACTTTACCGAAAGAACCGAAGAAGATGAATCCTTGCAGTCACGAAAGCTTTAAATCGAAAGTGATGAGAGATAAAGTGACGAGAGATGAAGTGAAGAGAGATACAGTGACGAGAGATGAAGTCTTGAGAGATAAAGTGGTGAGAGATAAAGTGATGAGAGATAAAGTGACGAGAGATAAAGTGACGAGAGATAAAATGATGAGAGATAAAGTGGTGAGAGATAAAGTGATGAGAGATAAAGTGATGAGAGATAAAGTGATGAGAGATGAAGTGGTGGGAGATAAAGTGACGAGAGATAAAGTGGTGAGAGATAAAGTGGTGAGAGATAAAGTGATGAGAGATAAAGTGATGAGAGATAAAGTGATGAGAGATAAAGTGATGAGAGATGAAGTGGTGAGAGATAAAGTGGTGAGAGATAAAGTGATGAGAGATAAAGTGGTGAGAGATAAAGTGGTGAGAGATAAAGTGGTGATAGATAAAGTGATGAGAGATAAAGTGATGAGAGATAAAGTGATGAGAGATGAAGTGGTGAGAGATAACGTTGTGAGAGATAAAGTGACGAGAGATAAAGTGACGAGAGATGAAGTGACGAGAGATAATGTGACGAGAGATAAAGTGATGAGAGATAAAGTAATGAGAGAGAGAAAGTGATGAGAGATAAAGTGATGAGATATAAAGTGACGAGAAACATAGTGATGAGAGATAAAGTGATGAGAGATGAAGTGGTGAGAGATAAAGTGGTGAGAGATAAAGTCGTGAGAGATGAAGTGATGAGGATAAAGTGACGAGAGATAAAGTGATGAGAGATAAAGTGACGAGAGATAAAGTGACGAGAGAGAGATAAAATGATGAGAGATAAAGTGATGAGAGATAAAGTGATGAGAGATAAAGTGACGAGATATGAAGTGACGAGAGATGATGTGACGAGAGATAAAGTGACGAGAGATAAAGTGACGAGAGATGAAGTGGTGGGAGATAAAGTGACGAGAGATAAAGTGATGAGAGATAAAGTGATGAGAGATAACGTGATGAGAGATAAAGTGATGGGAGATAAAGTGATGAGAGATAAAGTGATGAGAGATAAAGTGATGAGAGATGAAGTGATGAGAGATAAAGTGGTGGGAGATAAAGTGACGAGAGATAAAGTGATGAGAGATAAAGTGATGAGAGATGAAGTGATGAGAGATAAAGTGGTGGGAGATAAAGTGACGAGAGATAAAGTGACGAGAGATAAAGTGATGAGAGATAAAGTGATGAGAGATAAAGTGACGAAAGATAAAGTGACGAGATATGAAGTGACGAGAGATGATGTGACGAGAGATAAAGTGACGAGAGATAAAGTGACGAGAGATGAAGTGGTGGGAGATAAAGTGACGAGAGATAAAGTGATGAGAGATAAAGTGATGAGAGATAAAGTGACGAGAGATAATTTGACGAGAGATAAAGTGATGAGAGATAAAGTGACGAGAGATAATTTGACGAGAGAAAAAGTTAGGAGAGATAAAGTGACGAGAGATAAAGTAACGAGATATGAAGTGACGAGAGATAAAGTGACGAGAGATGAAGTGGTGGGAGATAAAGTGACGAGAGATAAAGTGGTGGGAGATAAAGTGACGAGAGATAAAGTGACGAGAGATAAAGTGATGAGAGATAAAGTGACGAGAGATAATTTGAAGAGAGATAAAGTGATGAGAGATAAAGTGATGAGAGATAAAGTGACGAGAGATAAAGTGACGAGAGATAAAGTGATGAGGATAAAGTGACGAGAGATGAAGTGACGAGAGATAAAGTGACGAGAGATAAAGTGGTGAGAGATAAAGTGATGAGAGATAAAGTGATGAGAGATAAAGTGACGAGAGATAAAGTGATGAGAGATAAAGTGACGAGAGATAATTTGACGAGAGATAAAGTGACGAGAGATGAAGTGGAGAGATAAAGTGGTGAGAGATAAACTGACGAGAGATAAAGTGGTGAGAGATAAAGTTACGAGAGATAAAGTGATGAGAGATAACGTGACGAGAGATAAAGTGACGAGAGATAAAGTGATGAGAGATAAAGTGATGAGAGAAAAAGTGGTGAGAGATAAAGTGATGAGAGATAATTTGACGAGAGATAAAGTGATGACAGTGAAAGTGGTGAGAGATAAAGTGATGAGAGATAAAGTGACGAGAGATAAAGTGACGAGAGATAAGTGATGAGGATAAAGTGACGAGAGATAAAGTGATGAGAGATAAAGTGACGAGCGATAAAGTGATGAGAGATAAAGTGATGAGAGATAAAGTGACGAGATATGAAGTGACGAGAGATGAAGTGACAAGAGATAAAGTGACGAGAGATAAAGTGACGAGAGATGAAGTGGTGGGAGATAAAGTGATGAGAGATAAAGTGACGAGAGATAAAGTGACGAGAGATAAGTGATGAGGATAAAGCGACGAGAGATAAAGTGATGAGAGATAAAGTGACGAGAGATAAAGTGATGAGAGATAAAGTGATGAGAGATAAAGTGACGAGAGATAAAGTGACGAGAGATAAAGTGACGAGATATGAAGTGACGAGAGATGAAGTGACGAGAGATAAAGTGACGAGAGATAAAGTGGCGAGAGATGAAGTGGTGGGAGATAAAGTGATGAGAGATAAAGTGACGAGAGATAATTTGACGAGAGATAAAGTGATGAGAGATAAAGTGATGAGAGATAAAGTGACGAGAGATAAAGTGGTGAGAGATAAAGTGACGAGAGATAAAGTGATGAGAGATAAAGTGATGAGAGATAAAGTGACGAGAGATAAAGTGACGAGAGATAAAGTGATGAGGATAAAGTGACGAGAGATGAAGTGACGAGAGATAAAGTGACGAGAGATAAAGTGGTGAGAGATAAAGTGATGAGAGATAAAGTGATGAGAGATAAAGTGACGAGAGATAAAGTGATGAGAGATAAAGTGACGAGAGATAATTTGACGAGAGATAAAGTGACGAGAGATAAAGTGGTGAGAGATAAAGTGGTGAGAGATAAAGTGACGAGAGATAAAGTGGTGAGAGATAAAGTGATGAGAGATAAAGTGATGAGAGATAACGTGACGAGAGATAAAGTGACGAGAGATAAAGTGATGAGAGATAAAGTTAGGAGAGAAAAAGTGGTGAGAGATAAAGTGATGAGAGATAATTTGACGAGAGATAAAGTGATGACAGTGAAAGTGGTGAGAGATAAAGTGATGAGAGATAAAGTGACGAGAGATAAAGTGACGAGAGATAAGTGATGAGGATAAAGTGACGAGAGATAAAGTGATGAGAGATAAAGTGACGAGCGATAAAGTGATGAGAGATAAAGTGATGAGAGATAAAGTGACGAGATATGAAGTGACGAGAGATGAAGTGACGAGAGATAAAGTGACGAGAGATAAAGTGACGAGAGATGAAGTGGTGGGAGATAAAGTGATGAGAGATAAAGTGACGAGAGATAAAGTGACGAGAGATAAGTGATGAGGATAAAGCGACGAGAGATAAAGTGATGAGAGATAAAGTGACGAGAGATAAAGTGATGAGAGATAAAGTGATGAGAGATAAAGTGACGAGAGATAAAGTGACGAGATATGAAGTGACGAGAGATGAAGTGACCAGAGATAAAGTGACGAGAGATAAAGTGACGAGAGATGAAGTGATGAGAGATAAAGTGACGAGAGATAATTTGAAGAGAGATAAAGTGATGAGAGATAAAGTGATGAGAGATAAAGTGACGAGAGATAAAGTGACGAGAGATAAAGTGATGAGGATAAAGTGACGAGAGATGAAGTGACGAGAGATAAAGTGACGAGAGATAAAGTGGTGAGAGATAAAGTGATGAGAGATAAAGTGATGAGAGATAAAGTGACGAGAGATAAAGTGATGAGAGATAAAGTGACGAGAGATAATTTGACGAGAGATAAAGTGACGAGAGATGAAGTGGAGAGATAAAGTGGTGAGAGATAAACTGACGAGAGATAAAGTGGTGAGAGATAAAGTTACGAGAGATAAAGTGATGAGAGATAACGTGACGAGAGATAAAGTGACGAGAGATAAAGTGATGAGAGATAAAGTGATGAGAGAAAAAGTGGTGAGAGATAAAGTGATGAGAGATAATTTGACGAGAGATAAAGTGATGACAGTGAAAGTGGTGAGAGATAAAGTGATGAGAGATAAAGTGACGAGAGATAAAGTGACGAGAGATAAGTGATGAGGATAAAGTGACGAGAGATAAAGTGATGAGAGATAAAGTGACGAGCGATAAAGTGATGAGAGATAAAGTGATGAGAGATAAAGTGACGAGATATGAAGTGACGAGAGATGAAGTGACAAGAGATAAAGTGACGAGAGATAAAGTGACGAGAGATGAAGTGGTGGGAGATAAAGTGATGAGAGATAAAGTGACGAGAGATAAAGTGACGAGAGATAAGTGATGAGGATAAAGCGACGAGAGATAAAGTGATGAGAGATAAAGTGACGAGAGATAAAGTGATGAGAGATAAAGTGATGAGAGATAAAGTGACGAGAGATAAAGTGACGAGAGATAAAGTGACGAGATATGAAGTGACGAGAGATGAAGTGACGAGAGATAAAGTGACGAGAGATAAAGTGGCGAGAGATGAAGTGGTGGGAGATAAAGTGATGAGAGATAAAGTGACGAGAGATAATTTGACGAGAGATAAAGTGATGAGAGATAAAGTGATGAGAGATAAAGTGACGAGAGATAAAGTGGTGAGAGATAAAGTGACGAGAGATAAAGTGATGAGAGATAAAGTGATGAGAGATAAAGTGACGAGAGATAAAGTGACGAGAGATAAAGTGATGAGGATAAAGTGACGAGAGATGAAGTGACGAGAGATAAAGTGACGAGAGATAAAGTGGTGAGAGATAAAGTGATGAGAGATAAAGTGATGAGAGATAAAGTGACGAGAGATAAAGTGATGAGAGATAAAGTGACGAGAGATAATTTGACGAGAGATAAAGTGACGAGAGATAAAGTGGTGAGAGATAAAGTGGTGAGAGATAAAGTGACGAGAGATAAAGTGGTGAGAGATAAAGTGATGAGAGATAAAGTGATGAGAGATAACGTGACGAGAGATAAAGTGACGAGAGATAAAGTGATGAGAGATAAAGTTAGGAGAGAAAAAGTGGTGAGAGATAAAGTGATGAGAGATAATTTGACGAGAGATAAAGTGATGACAGTGAAAGTGGTGAGAGATAAAGTGATGAGAGATAAAGTGACGAGAGATAAAGTGACGAGAGATAAGTGATGAGGATAAAGTGACGAGAGATAAAGTGATGAGAGATAAAGTGACGAGCGATAAAGTGATGAGAGATAAAGTGATGAGAGATAAAGTGACGAGATATGAAGTGACGAGAGATGAAGTGACGAGAGATAAAGTGACGAGAGATAAAGTGACGAGAGATGAAGTGGTGGGAGATAAAGTGATGAGAGATAAAGTGACGAGAGATAAAGTGACGAGAGATAAGTGATGAGGATAAAGCGACGAGAGATAAAGTGATGAGAGATAAAGTGACGAGAGATAAAGTGATGAGAGATAAAGTGATGAGAGATAAAGTGACGAGAGATAAAGTGACGAGATATGAAGTGACGAGAGATGAAGTGACCAGAGATAAAGTGACGAGAGATAAAGTGACGAGAGATGAAGTGGTGGGAGATAAAGTGACGAGAGATAAAGTGATGAGAGATAAAGTGATGAGAGATAAAGTGACGAGAGATAATTTGACGAGAGATAAAGTGATGAGAGATAAAGTGATGAGAGATAAAGTGACGAGAGATAAAGTGACGAGAGATAAATTGATGAGGATAAAGTGACGAGAGATAAAGTGACGAGAGATAAAGTGATGAGAGATAAAGTGATGAGAGATAAAGTGATGAGAGATAAAGTGATGAGAGATAAAGTGATGAGAGATAAAGTGACGAGAGATAAAGTGATGAGAGATAAAGTGATGAGAGATAAAGTGACGAGAGATAAAGTGACGAGATATGAAGTGACGAGAGATGAAGTGACCAGAGATAAAGTGACGAGAGATAAAGTGACGAGAGATGAAGTGGTGGGAGATAAAGTGACGAGAGATAAAGTGATGAGAGATAAAGTGATGAGAGATAAAGTGACGAGAGATAAAGTGATGAGAGATGAAGTGACGAGAGATAAAGTGACGAGAGATGAAGTGACGAGAGATAATTTGACGAGAGATAAAGTGATGAGAGATAAACTGATGAGAGATAAAGTGACGAGAGATAAAGTGACGAGAGATAAAGTGATGAGGATTATGTGACGAGAGATAAAGTGACGAGAGATAAAGTGATGAGAGATAAAGTGATGAGAGATAAAGTGATGAGAGATAAAGTGATGAGAGATAAAGTGACGAGAGATAAAGTGGTGAGAGATAAAGTGATGAGAGATAAAGTGCTGAGAGATGAAGTGGTGGGAGATAAAGTGACGAGAGATAAAGTGATGAGAGATAAAGTGATGAGAGATAAAGTGACGAGAGATAAAGTGATGAGAGATGAAGTGACGAGAGACAAAGTGATGAGAGATAAAGTGACGAGAGATAATTTGACGAGAGATAAAGTGATGAGAGATAAACTGATGAGAGATAAAGTGACGAGAGATAAAGTGACGAGAGATAAAGTGATGAGGATTATGTGACGAGAGATAAAGTGACGAGAGATAAAGTGATGAGAGATAAAGTGATGAGAGATAAAGTGATGAGAGATAAAGTGATGAGAGATAAAGTGACGAGAGATAAAGTGGTGAGAGATAAAGTGATGAGAGATAAAGTGCTGAGAGATAAAGTGACGAGAGATAAAGTGATGAGAGATAAAGTGACGAGAGATAATTTGACGAGAGATAAAGTGACGAGAGATAAAGTGGTGAGAGATAAAGTGGTGAGAGATAAAGTGAAGAGAGATAAAGTGATGAGAGATAAAGTGAAGAGAGATAAAGTGGTGAGAGCTAAAGTGATGAGAGATAAAGTGACGAGAGATAAAGTGGTGAGAGATAAAGTGATGAGAGATAAAGTGAAGAGAGATAAAGTGATGAGAGATAAAGTTAGGAGAGATAAAGTGGTGAGAGATAAAGTGATGAGAGATAAGTGATGAGGATAAAGTGACGAGAGATAAAGTGATGAGCGATAAAGTGACGAGAGATAAAGTGACGAGAGATAAAGTGGTGAGAGATAAAGTGATGAGACATAAAGTGACGAGAGATAAAGTGACGAGAGATAAAGTGATGAGGATAAAGTGACGAGAGATAAAGTGATCAGAGATAAAGTGACGAGAGATAAAGTGACGAGAGATAAAGTGATGAGAGATAAAGTGATGAGAGATAAAGTGATGAGAGATAAAGTGATGAGAGATAAAGTGATGAGAGATAAAGTGACGAGAGATAAAGTGGTGAGAGATAAAGTGATGAGAGATAAAGTGCTGAGAGATAAAGTGAAGAGAGATAAAGTGGTGAGAGATAAAGTGATGAGAGATAAAGTGAAGAGAGATAAAGTGGTGAGAGCTAAAGTGATGAGAGATAAAGTGACGAGAGATAAAGTGGTGAGAGATAAAGTGATGAGAGATAAAGTGAAGAGAGATAAAGTGATGAGAGATAAAGTTACGAGAGATAAAGTGGTGAGAGATAAAGTGATGAGAGATAAGTGATGAGGATAAAGTGACGAGAGATAAAGTGACGAGAGATAAAGTGATGAGAGATTAAGTGACGAGAGATAAAGTGACGAGAGATAAAGTGACGAGAGATAAAGTGATAAGAGACAAAGTGATGAGAGATAAAGTGACGGGAGATAAAGCGACGAGAGATAAAGTGAGGAGAGATAAAGTGACGAGAGATAAAGTGACGAGAGATAAAGTGATGAGAGATAAAGTGAGGAGAGATAAAGTGATGAGAGATAAAGTGACGAGAGATAAAGTGATGAGAGATAAAGTGACGAGAGATAAAGTGGTGAGAGATAAAGTGATGAGAGATAAAGTGATGAGAGATAAAGTGACGAGAGATAAAGTGACGAGAGATAAAGTGACGAGAGAGAGATAAAATGATGAGAGATAAAGTGATGAGAGATAAAGTCACGAGAGATAAAGTGACGAGAGATAAAGTGACGAGAGATGAAGTGGTGGGAGATAAAGTGACGAGAGATAAAGTGATGAGAGATAAAGTGATGAGAGATAAAGTGACGTGAGATAATTTGACGAGAGATAAAGTGACGAGAGATAAAGTGGTGAGAGATAAAGTGATGAGAGATACAGTGACGAGAGATAAAGTGATGAGAGATAAAGTGACGAGAGATAAAGTGACGAGAGATAAAGTGACGAGAGATGAAGTGGTGGGAGATAAAGTGACGAGAGATAAAGTGATGAGAGATAAAGTGATGAGAGATAAAGTGACGTGAGATAATTTGACGAGAGATAAAGTGATGAGAGATAAACTGATGAGAGATAAAGTGACGAGAGATAAAGTGACGAGAGATAAAGTGATGAGGATAAAGTGACGAGAGATAAAGTGATCAGAGATAAAGTGACGAGAGATAAAGTGACGAGAGATAAAGTGATGAGAGATAAAGTGATGAGAGATAAAGTGATGAGAGATAAAGTGATGAGAGATAAAGTGATGAGAGATAAAGTGACGAGAGATAAAGTGGTGAGAGATAAAGTGATGAGAGATAAAGTGCTGAGAGATAAAGTGACGAGAGATAAAGTGATGAGAGATAAAGTGACGAGAGATAATTTGACGAGAGATAAAGTGACGAGAGATAAAGTGGTGAGAGATAAAGTGACAAGAGATAAAGTGACGAGAGATAAAGTGATGAGAGATAAAGTTAGGAGAGATAAAGTGGTGAGAGCTAAAGTGATGAGAGATAATTTGATGAGACATAAAGTGATGACAGTTAAAGTGGTGAGAGATAAAGTGATGAGAGATAAAGTGACGAGAGATAAAGTGATGAGAGATAAAGTGATGAGAGATAAAGTGACGAGAGATAAAGTGATGAGAGATAAGTGATGAGGATAAAGTGACGAGAGATAAAGTGATGAGAGATAAAGTGACGAGAGATAAAGTGACGAGAGGGAGATAAAATTATGAGAGATAAAGTGATGAGAGATAAAGTGACGAGAGATAAAGTGATGAGAGATAAAGTGATGAGAGATAAAGTGACCAGATATAAAGTGATGAGAGATAAAGTGATGAGAGATAAAATGATGAGAGATAAAATGATGAGAGATAAAGTGACGAGAGATAAAGTGTCGAGAAAGATAAAGTGACGAGAGAGAGAGAACTTCTCAACGCTTTAGAAGCATCTGCAGACATACGATACACGCACATGCCACGGCATCCTTCCACTACGCATCATCATCAGCATCATAATTTGAGGTTAAATGAATTCATAAACTATTATTTAATACCAACCAATTTTAATTTGTCTTATGATAATTGTCATGTATTTAATAGATCAATTATGTTTTTATTCATGGTAATGAATATAAAAAAAGGCTTTTGTAGGCCGATGTCATTGTCCGCGAAATTTGCATCTCCGGATTGTATCCCTCGAGAAGAGCGACGTAGAGACCCATCCCTCCAGTATTACCGCCTCCGTTTATTTTATTTTTTTTGCTCGGGCCACCAATTGCCAATGAGAGTCAGGTTGGGGCCTCCCACCTGCTTATGCACCAAGGGTGACGAATTCGCAAAGGGGTCTCCGCATGTGGTTCATTCAGAATGGGGGGGGGGCGGAGGGTGGGGGGGGGCGCAGCTGGCAGTCGGACAAAAAATACATTTAATTTGGCTGAAAAGAAGGGCACGGATGGCAAAGCCGGGAGGAATTCTGGATGCCCGCCATACGGAACTCGGGCCAATCCGCCAGCGGGCGCACGGAGGTGCGTCACGTTGGAATTTGGGATTTTGGTCTCATCGTGGCCAACAAAGCTGGAACTCTGACAGCGGCCTCCCCATGTCAGGGCTTCAAGGGCCTCCAGCACGACCCGGCCTTTACGACACCTTCCCTCCCCCCCGCCCCCCCCCCCACCGTAAGCCGGGGGGGGGGGGCGGGGGGCGGGCAGGGGCGGGCGGGGGGGGGTGTTCGTACGACCGAATTGTCGGCGACAAAAACAGCCGCTCACCAAGCGGACAACATTCGTTTCGTGAAATATCTCTCCTAATATAACCCCCCCCCCCCCCCACTTTACCCGGTCGCATCAACCTGCCGATTGAACCGACCGCGGCGAACCCATTTGTAGCCGCAGGGTGGCACAGAGGTGGTGGAAGGGCTTTGGGGGGGGGGAAACTCAACCGCCACGTCCTGGGAGATCAAATCAAATTGGCGAGACGTCTCTGGCTTGTGTGTCGTCCAGTGCGCTGCTAACCCATCACACCCTCGTAATTAATAAAAAAAATCAGTGGATCCGTCTGCCATCCCATTGTAAAACTAATAATAATTATTCAGAGTTTTTAACAACTTAATCAGAGCTTTGGAGAAGTAACAGTTAACTGCTAAATTTTGATTTAAAGCTTTCGTGACTGCAGGGATTCATATTCTTGGTGCTTTCGGTAAAGTCACGTAGAAGGGAAGGCAATAAAATAATAAAAATATAAAACAATGAAATTCTCACGACGTTTCGACTGCAACGCAGGCAATAATCATCAGGTGTGAAAGCCACAAAGTCCACGTGACTTTACCGAAAGAACCAGGAATAGGAATCCCTGCAGTCACGAAAGCTTTAAATCAAAACTTAATCAGTCTCTGTCAGCAAGCTAGGTGTGAATTCGGCCCCTTATCAGCCGTTAGAGGAGGGTGAGATGGGTAGCGAGAGAGGCGTCGGGGGCGGGGGTGAAAATATAAATAACCCGCAGTGCTGTGAAGCTGGTTTTAATTCCGGCGCGCTAATTGGTATCCCTCTGTGTCGTGCGCACGCTCTAAAGGACAGCTGTAAGCGCCGAGGAGAAAGTGAGCGACGCGTGCGCCAAACGCGAGCAATTAACCTTCTCCCGCTCCGAGATGGGCTGCAAGTTCACAGTGAGAACATTTGTTTCACTCAGACCGGAGGAATCCGACGGGCCGCGAGGCTCTTTTGCACAGGCGTCCAGCTGCGGGGTGGGTCCCGTTCGCCGCGGAGTCTCGGAAGGGCCCAAGCGGGTTCGGCGTTCACTTTTTCCCCAGAGAGGCGCTGCAGTGCCGTCGGTTTTCAACGACGTTGTTGTACCGCGCACCCTCCCGCATGGCCTAGGGGGGCGCCTCCGTCACCGACGGATTTATTCTACTTCAGTTTTTCTTCCGCCTTTCGTTCCGACAACGAACGCGCGCGTACTCGTACGTCATCGGAACCGGGAAAGGGTTAACCTTTGTTGCATATGCCTCCGAGGGGGCTGGATTCCGAACCCGGCGCCCGGGATTAAAAAGCCGTCCGGGGATTATTTTTTTTAGTTTTTGCGCGAGCGACTTAAGGCCTTCTGACGCCGCGACGCGATTAATTATAATTGCTGAACGTCTCTTGGCGTCGGCGCGGTCGTTCTCGCGGAGCCAAAGCTGTCGTCACTGAGTTTCACGGCCGCCGGTTTCGTAGCCAGTGCCACGTGCCATCCCGATTGAGTAACGAGCAGGTGAATGGGCCAGGTAAACCGAGGGGGAGCAGTGGTGGCTACGCGCGGTGGCCTGTAATCCAGCACTGTCGAGTTGGGGGGGTTGGTGGATCACCGCTCGAATGTCAAATGCTGCGAGACTCCATTTCCGCACGCGCGCATCGAGGTGTCATACACTTGGCTTTTCCCTTCCGCGTGGGATAGAGTGTTGCCCCCTCGCACGTGCGGGTTTTTCAACGGGTGCTCTGGTTTCCTCCCACGTGCATGGTAAACATTCACAAATTGCCTGAAAACATCGTAATATGCAGAGAGCTGCAGAGCAACTGTTGGTGCCGGATCCTCACCTGGCAGTCTTCCGGCTTCGTCTCTGCTTCCTCCACGGCGATTGTGAGAGATGCAATTTGGATAAACGACGACGCAACGGGAAATTAATCACGACCTTTTATATATTTTTTTTATTTTATTCAAAAAATTAGGCAAATTTGGACGGAATGGCAACATGCACCGTCTTAGCAGACGGCTGCGTTCCGTTGGGTTAACACACCCGCAGCATTAACCAGGGCGGGCAACCGCGAAACCTTACAAACCACGCGCGCACAGCAACCGCCGCGGTGGCGTGGAGATATCATCTCCCTCGCCTGGTACGCAGGAGGTCGCGGATTCGACCCCGACCCTGACGACGGCTGTACACCTGGAGTCTGTGCGTTCTCCCCGTGGTTGTGTGGATATTTCTCCGGGTTACACGTAGCTTCGCTCAGTGCTATGACGTGGCCATTGTGGATCCACCCTGAGGCCCCGTCGGCCACCGATTTCAAACGTTATTTTTTCGAAGGTAAAAAAACAAAAAAAACCCCACACATCCGCCAAACGTTTTTTTGTTTGTTTGTTTGTTAAAAAAAAACTGGCCTATACAGGCAAAAACCTCGGTTCGCGCGCTTTTTCGCCGTACGCCACATTGGAATACCGCGGCACGCTTTGCATTTAGACATTTTCATCGACGCACGAATTTCGGAATGACGCCCCACCCGCAGGGCGACGCACGCGCCACCCCCCAGCCTGGCACCGCGACCCCAGGAGCGTTGCCAGCAGCCAGCGCGGTACGACGACTAGCGCGCGAAAACCGTTGCAGCGTCTTGCCACGCGTCCGGAGTGGCGCTCTTCCCCTTGGTCTCCACAGCGCAGCCTCTGTCCAGTTGGTCGCTCGCGAGTAAACACCGCGCGTCCCATAGCGCAGGTTCTTTTTGGGGGGGGGGGGTTATATCGCGTAAATATCGATGTGTCGTTAAAATCCGCCACCTCCCGATAGGTTCGTCTCGTCGACAGAACCTGCCAATTCGTTACTCGTACAGCAGCAACACCACCAGTGGTGTGGTTTTTGGTCGCGAAAGTTGACGTGTTACTACTGTATTGCTTTGCTTTCTATTTTATTTTACATGAAGTGTATTAGAGTCTAGGTGATTTTCTTTAACATGCAAAGTGCTATATTGTGTGTGCATGTATTGTATTGATATCGGCGAGGATAATATAGGAGGTTGTGACTGCGAGTGTGAGTGACATCCCCTAAACACCTCCCCCCCCACCCTCCTCCTTTACCATTCTTTCTCATGGAGAAAATTGCTTTCTAGACGTAACGCGATTTTGAGACACGCGCTCTTTCCTCGGGAACGCATCTATCGCCGCGTGATGTCAAGGAGTGGCTGTGTTTTCCAGCAGAGAGTCTGCTGGTTTCTCTTGAGGGCTCGTGAATCCCTCTGTGACTATGGAAACGCCTGGCTGTGTCGCAAGCGATGTGTCACTGGCATACGTGACCACTGGCTTTCCTCAATCTTGTCGAAACGACGAACCTGATTTGCCGTGAGCGTTTCTACTAAACGTATATATTGCTGATTACTGGCTTGCACTGATATAATGGATGGTATTGTTGATAGTAACATCATTAGAAACAGTTGACTCTATTTTAGAGAACCTTGGCTTGCTGACATTACATCAATACTAATATTGGCCAGGTGTGATATTGACTAATTTATATTGGCGTTAGCTCACTAATGTATTTACTAATACTCACATTTACTCACTCATACTGACATTAGCTCACTAATGCATTCACTAATACTAACATTGACTCACTCATACTGGCAATAGCTCACTAATGCATTCACTAATACTCATATTGACTCACTCACACTGACATTAGTTCACTAATACTCATATTGACTCACTCACACTGACAATGGCTCACTAATACATTCACTAATACTCACATTGACTCACTCACACTGACATTAGCTCACTAATGCATTCACTAATACTCATATTGACTCACTCACACTGACATTAGTTCACTAATGCATTCACTAATACTCACATTGACTCACACTGACATTAGCTCACTAATACATTCACTAATACTCATATTGACTCACTCACACTGACAATGGCTCACTAATGCATTCACTAATACTCATATTGATTCACTCACACTGACATTAACTCACTAATACATTAACTAATACTCATATTGACTCACTCACACTGACATTGATTGGCTCACTAATGCATCCACTAATACTCGCATTGACTCACTCACACTGACATTAGCTCACTAATACATTCACTAAAACTCACATTGACTCACTCACATGGATATTGGCTCACTAATGCGTTCACTAATATTCATATTGACTCACTCACACTGACATTAGCGCACAATTGCATTCACTAATGCTCACATTGACTCACTAACACTGACATTAGCTCATTAATACATTCACTAAAACTCACATTGACTCACTCACACGGATATTGGCTCACTAAGGCATTCACTAATACACACATTGACTCACACTCACATTGACTCACTCACACTGACATTAGCTCACTAATGCATTCACTAATACTCATATTGACTCACTCACACTGACATTAGCTCACTAATGCATTCACTAATACTCACATCCACTCACTCACACTGACATTAGTTCACTATTACATTCACTAATACAACAACAACCGCCATTCGCCACTAAGTGGCGGTGACGTTACCACGATGCTTGTGCCAGGCTATGTGCACGTTGAGGCCACGTGAAGTGTCGAACGCCCGCTGGCAGGAGGTCACGGGGCAGACCCAGGTGCCATGGGTCGACTGACTGAGATGAGTGGCTGATGCACCACCTGTGCCCCCTACTGTGCCAACTTGCTGCGCTTTAGCCACCCGGCGCTCCGCTCATTGTTGTGAGCGTTGCTCCTCCCCCCTCTGTTGTTGTTGGCGGGCGACTGCCTCCAGCCGCCCAGTAGCGTCCTTCACGATCCTCCTCTACAGAGGCCGATTTTGACACGGCTGGTACCAGTCATTGGCAAATCCACTCAGCTCCACATCCTCCTGCACCACATCACTCCATCTCTTCTCTAGCCCATGCCGCGCCCATTTATCCCCCTCGATCCGGCTGAACAAAAGCTGTTTAGGTATGCGGTGACTGGGCATGCGGGCTACATGACCCAGCCAACGCAGCCTTGCCTGCTGGAGGAGCTCACCGATGGGACTTTGCCCAGATCTTTCAAGGATTTGTGAGCTCCTTACACAATCCAGCCTCGTTAAACCCAGGATGGATCATAGGCAGGCCAGCCTAAATGTTTCTAACTGGTGAAGATGTTCCATTAGGGGAGTACACGTTTCGCAAGCGTCGAGAAGGGAGGGAATGGCCGTGGCCGGGAAGACCTGAAGCTTCGTGCGGAGCGACAGACGAGGTAGCTTATACACTGCGTTACGTAACCGATGAAAAGATGACGCTCGACTGATTCAGGGTGAGACCTCTGCTGTCAAACCGGAGCTGGTCATGAGCACACTGCCCAGGTATGGGAAACGCTCCACTCTCTCCACAACTGCCCCATCACCAATTTGGAGTTGTGGGGGTGGAGTGTCCGAAGGTACAAAATACCCAGGCAGGTGCTTAGTTTTGGTGGGGCTGACGGTAAGACCCCACCTCTTAGTGGCACGTTCCAGGTTCAGCAGCAGCGTCTCCAACTCCTCCTCTGAGTGAGCGGCAATGACCAGATCATCGGCATACATAACGTGGTTGACCAATAGGGAGCCATCCCTTGACCGCACCCGGGCATCGATCAGCCTCCCATTGTATCTGTACCAGATGGAAATTCCTCCGGTACAGCCATCAAAGGCTTCACGAACTTTGTGGTCGAAATAGATGTAAAATTACGTGGGAGCCAGAGGACATCCCTGTCGCAACCCAAGGTGAAAAGGGAATGGCTCCTACTCCCGGCCACGAAGTTTTACCCGGGCCTGCTCACCATCATGAAGGTCTTTAATGATCATGAGCAAACGGTCAGGGACTCTGAAAGCACGAAGAATAACCCAGAGCCCAGGCCTACTGATGGTATTATAAGCCTTGTATAGTTCAATAAAGCAGAGATGTAGGTCTTGTTGGAATTCTCTACACCTCTGCTGTAGCAGACGGACAGAAAATATGCCATCTGTGCAGGACCGCCCTTTCCTGAAACCGCATTGGGGTTCCGCAAGCCTCTCCTCAGCGTGCCTGGCAAGGCGATGTTGAATAATCCTTGCCAGGACCTTTCCCGGCACACTGAGGAGTGAGATGCCCCTGTAGTTGTTGCAGTCTGTGCGGGCCCCCTTAAAGAGGGGGGCCACCAGGGCATCCTTCCAATCCTGCGGAACCCGTCCAATGGTCCAGACTGTTGTTATGATGTCATGTAGGGCAGTCTGTGCACAGACGCCATCCTCCCTTATCATTTCGCCTAGGAGATCATCTCTGCCCGGTGCCTTTCCTGGTCTCAGGCTCGGGATCGCCTTTAGTACTTCCTCAACAGATGGCACCTCAGCCAGCCACTCACAGGGGGTGACTTCTTCCAATATTTGAGACACCGCAGCCTCAGCAGGGTCATCCACACTTTGTCCCACGATGTTTTCCATGCCGAGAGATTTCCCCTCCCCCAGGACTTCACAGAAATGCTAATCAAATCTGCAAACCTGTTCCTGGGAGTCGGAGATTGGATCACCATTCTTTCCCCTAATGATGGTAATAGGTGTAGTGCTGCAGGTTACTTTTTTAATGGAGTTAAATAGTGATTTGTGATCACGGGTCATTGAGGCAGACTCCATCTCCTCAGCAACCTGCGACCACCACCCATCCTTGCAGCGCCTCACAGCTCTCCGAACCTCTGAGCGAAGGCTGTGGTAAGCCTCCTCATTCTCTGATGTGGGATGCTGTAGACGATGAGAGTGGGCCTGTCGCTTTTTCTCAGCCAGCCTGAACACCTCCGTCAGCCAGGGTCTCTGGGGAGGTGTGGACCGTGTACCCAAAGCAGCCATTGCAGCTGCATGAGTCACAGTCCTAAACCTTGCCCATTTCCCCTTGACATCTGGAGGAGTGGGGGACAATGCCAACCCCAGCAGAAAGCGATGATTAAATTCTTGATTGCAACTTTCATCAGCTAGCTGAGACCAGGTCACCTTTGGTTTGAATGGGGTCCTGGGTGTACACCCACCACCGGAGTGGAAGTCGATGGTCAGTGGGCAGATCAGCTCCACGGTAGGTTCTGGTGTCAAGGACATGGGCCCGCATCCGCTGTTCCATCACTACGTAGTTCAGCAGATGTTCTTGCTTGGACCAGGCATGCATCCATGATGTTGTGTGGATGTGCCGATGCTGGAACAGCGTGTTGGTAATTACAAGCCCATGGGCTGCACAAAAATCTAGCAGCCTCCTAACGTTGTTATTGAGCTGATCTGGCTCTTGACTTCCAATCACTCCAGACCAGGTGCCAGCATCATGACCAACTCGGGCATTAAAGTCGCCCAACAGGATGACTCTATCCCGACGGGCCACTTTAGCTAGCACCTGTGACAGGAGTTCATAGAAGCCATCTGACTCATCGTCCTTGCCTGCATCCCTCCACGGATGTTTGTCTTCGGTGGGGGTATAACCAACCACGACCACCACTCCTTGCCTCCGGTTGATGGAAGGCGAGCCCAAAGTAGTCTGGGGCTTACCGCTTCCCACACCTCACCCCTTCATTCATTTGTTCAGAAGAAGAGCCACTTCCTGTTGTTTGTCAGTCTCCTGCCCCGAGTAGAGGACTGTCCACCCCTCATGGTGGCAGGAGCCAGAGCCGGCCCACCGGACTTTCTGAATACATCAGAGATCCAGGCGGTACCGGTCCACCTCCCGACAGAGGAGTGGCAGCCTCTCCTCCGCAGTGAGCATTCAAACATTCCAAGTGGCCATCCGAAGTGGCTTTTTGTTGTTTCCGGAGGAGCCCCGAGGGTAAAGATTCAATCTCCTGGCTCCACCAAATGGGGTTTGGCCAGGAGACGTCATAGACGCCTGTCCCCCCGGGGCCTCCGGCACAAGCTTATTAAGTAGCTTTTTTATATGTGGTTTTGTGGTAATTAATTAAAGGTGGAGGGCTTACCAGCCCCTCACACCCATCCAGAGCCCCCATTTGGCCGCTGTGGTGGTTACAAACGCCATGAGGGGAATGGTCAATCTAAATTGGCCCTCCCCCCACGGCACTGCCCACGACAGCGTTGCCATCTGGCACCACGAGGAGGTAAGGGGTTGTTTTTGCCAGACTACTAATACATTAACTCACTCACACTGACATTGGCTCACCAATACCAAGATTGGCTGACTAATGCGGAGATTGACTTACGAATACTAGCATTGACTCACTAATGCTTCATTAATACTCACGTTGACTAACACTGACACTGGCCCACTACTCCTCACATTGGCTCACTAATTCTGCCATTGGCCAGGAATAACATTGCCTCACTATTTTGACATTGGGTCACCAATACTCACATTGATTCACTCACACTGACATTGGCCAGTAGTAATATTGGCTTGATAACTCTATACTTTCCTTTGCTGCAGGTTAATGATGCCATTGGCCAACTTACGCTGACATTAACTCGCTCATCGGCCTGACCTTTGCTGTTGGCTAATGATGGCATTGGGCTCGCTGACATTCCTCCGATAACACGGAATTCACATTGCAGGCGCATTCAAAACCCGCCCACGGGCATTTGAGCCCGTGTCTCCGGAACTCGAACCACGCTCGTGACGACGAGCGAACTTTTGACAGGGTCCCTCTCCATTCCTCAACAAAAGTCCCTCGCGGTCCGAATGCGATCACCCCCTCCCCCCCCCCCCCCAGGGAGGGATCGGTGTGTTGCCTATTGTATTGATGGCAAATCCCCCCAACACCCCCCCCCCCGACTCGTAATCAGTAAAAGGGCTTCGGGAAAGGAGAGGAAAAAAAGAGTAATGGCTGGGGTCATGGACAGGGTTGAAACAATGCTGGAAGGCATCTTCATCCCGTTCCATAAATCACGGCACGCTGCTGCGTTATTGTTTAAGTGGACATCTACGATACTGAACATATGCAGTACTGGACATCTGTGATACTGGACATCTGTGGTACTGGAGATCTGCGGTTCTGGACATCTGTGGTACTGGGTATCTTTGGTACTGGACATCTGTGGTACTGGGCATCTATGATACTGGAGATCTGTGGTACTGGAGATCTGCGGTTCTGGACATCTGTGGTACTGGGTATCTTTGGTACTGGACATCTGTGGTACTGGGCATCTATGATACTGGAGATCTGTGGTACTGGACATCTGCAGTACTGGGCGTCTGCGGTACTGGAGATCTGTGCTACTGGAAATCTGTGGTACTGGAGATCTGTGTTCCTGGACATCTGCGGTACTGGACATCTGTGGTACTGGGCATCTATGATACTGGATATCTGTGGTACTGGACATCTGTGGTACTGGACGTCTGTGGTACTGGGCATCTATGATACTGGACATCTGCGATACTGGGCATCTATGATACTGGACATCTGCGGTTCTAGACATCTGTGGTACTGGACGTCTGTGGTACTAGGCATCTATGATACTGGACATCTGCGATACTGGACATCTGTGGTACTGGAGATATGTGTTACTGGACATCTATGATACTGGACATCTGCGGTTCTAGACATCTGTGGTACTGGACGTCTGTGGTACTGGGCATCTATGATACTGGACATCTGCGATACTGGACATCTGTGGTACTGGAGATCTGTGTTACTGGACATCTGTGATACTGGACATCTGTGGTACTGGAGATCTGTGTTACTGGACATCTGTGATACTGGACATCTGTGGTACTGGGGATCTATGATACTGTACATCTGCGATACTGGACATCTGTGGTACTGGGCGTCTGCGGTACTGGACATCTATGATACTGTACATCTGTGTTAATGGACATCTGTGGTACTGGATATCTGTGGTACTGGGTATCTTTGGTACTGGACATCTGTGGTACTGGGCATCTATGATACTGGAGATCTGTGTTACTGGACATCTGTGGTACTGGGCATCTATGATACTGGAGATCTGTGTTACTGGACATCTGTGGTACTGGGCATCTATGATACTGGACATCTGTGGTACTGGACATCTGCGGTACTGGGCGTCTGCGGTACTGGAGATCTGTGCTACTGGAAATCTGTGGTACTGGAGATCTGTGTTCCTGGACATCTGCAGTACTGGACATCTGTGGTACTGGGCATCTATGATACTGGACATCTGCGGTTCTGGACATCTGTGGTACTGGGCATCTATGATACTGGACATCTGCGGTACTGGACGTCTGTGGTACTGGGCATCTGTGGTACTGGACATTTCTGGTACTGGGCAACTATGGTACCGAACATCTGTGGTACTGGACATCTGCGGTACTGGATATCTGTGGTACTGGACATTTGTGGAAAAGAGCTGTGTAGCTCATCGGATTCCTCCTATAGAAATAAAGATTCTGAGTCTGATTAAGTGGACATGGGGGCACGGTGGGCGTGAGGGGGGGGGGGCGTTGGGGGAAGGGAGAGCGGAGGGCGCACCCTCTGCGAGAAAACTCGGCAGCTTCTCGAGGCGCCGTCCAGGGGAATTCACCCCCCCCCCACCACACGCCCCCCCCCCCCCACATACACCACACTGCCACACACACCCCCTCCCCCCCCACACACTGCCACTCCCCCCCCATGACCCATCCCCCCATCCCCCCGGCCCCCCGCCCCCATCCCCCTGGCCCCCCCATCCCCCCGTGCACGCACTCACAAATGATGACTCGGAGCAAGACCGGAATTGTTTTTTTTTGGGGAGGTTTTGGAGGTTTTCGATTGAATTCGGTTTTTTTTGTCATCACCACAACAAGGAACCCCTTCGCAAATATGTTACATGCTTATAACTAAATAAATAATGACGACCTGAAGGTGAAGAATAATAAAGGAGAGGCAGCCGAGGAATGGAACGTAATTGATAACATTTTTTTTTATTTTTAATCGCGTAATTAAAACAATAAAAATCATGTCATTTCCGTTATTGTTTTTAATCGTGTCATTTAAAGCAGGGGTCCCCAACCCCTGGGCCACGAACCAGTACCAGTCCGTGGCCTGTTAGGAACCGGGCCGCACAGCAGCAGGAGGTGAGAGCGGTGAGTCCGCACGTGGCCCGCCCACATTATTTTATTATTTACCACTTCCGTCCGCGCCTCTTTCCCGCACTGCGCACTTGTCTCAGTCACAGTTTTTGTAAGCCCACAAGCTCTAACCCCTAGTAGCCACAATGAGTAAGCCCACAAACTCTAACCCCTAGTAGCCACAATGAGTAAGCCCACAAGCTCTAACCCCTAGTAGCCACAATGAGTAAGCCCACAAGCTCTAACCCCTAGTAGCCACAATGAGTAAGCCCACAAGCTCTAACCCCTAGTAGCCACAATGAGTAAGCCCACAAGCTCTAACCCCTAGTAGCCACAATGAGTAAGCCCACAAGCTCTAACCCCTAGTAGCCAACAGGAGTAAGCCCACAAGCTCTAACCCCTAGTAGCCACAATGAGTAAGCCCACAAGCTCTAACCCCCTAGTAGCCACAATGAGTAAGCCCACAAGCTAACCCCTAGTAGCCACAATGAGTAAGCCCACAAGCTAACCCCTAGTAGCCACAATGAGTAAGCCCACAAGCTCTAACCCCCTAGTAGCCACAATGAGTAAGCCCACAAGCTAACCCCTAGTAGCCACAATGAGTAAGCCCACAAGTTAACCCCTAGTAGCCACAATGAGTAAGCCCACAAGTTAACCCCTAGTAGCCACAATGAGTAAGCCCACAAGCTCTAACCCCTAGTAGCCACAATGAGTAAGCCCACAAGCTAACCCCTAGTAGCCACAATGAGTAAGCCCACAAGTTAACCCCTAGTAGCCACAATGAGTAAGCCCACAAGCTAACCCCTAGTAGCCACAATGAGTAAGCCCACAAGCTCTAACCCCTAGTAGCCACAATGAGTAAGCCCACAAGCTAACCCCTAGTAGCCACAATGAGTAAGCCCACAAGCTGACCCCTAGTAGCCACAATGAGTAAGCCCACAAGCTGACCCCTAGTAGCCACAATGAGTAAGCCCACAAGCTGACCCCTAGTAGCCACAATGAGTAAAAAACAAACGTCGCTGGAGAGCTTCTTTGAAAAGGGGGAAAGACCCAATGATAAAGCCCCCCCCCCTCCCGGCCCGTGAAAAAATTGTCTTCCACGAAACCGGTCCCTGTTGCCAAAAAGGTTGGCGAGCGCTGATTTAAAGTACTCACGGTCGCACGAAGCAAACAGAACGCATTAAAGCAGACTCCCGCCGAGGAGATCGAGGGTTGGAAATGACTTCGTGCCCTGGTGCTGGGTGGATCGTTTCCATCGCGGCAGCATCGATGTTGTCTCGCGGAGAAAGGCATTCATCCAGCAGTGGACTGACCACGGCTGTTTTACGATGCACGATTCGCGGGGGAAACTCCGCCCGTGCGCCGTGTGACCGTGGTGCCTGAGCGCGGGGGCTCTCCTTCACCCAGCTTCTCTCCCGTGATCGTCGCCCTGTCCACCACTGAGCCGACGACGACGACGACAACAGGGCGAGCGGACCATCGCTCTGCGCGTGCGCGTGTGTGCGTTAAAATTTGTGTCGCACCGCACGCAGCCAACCGCGCTAATTGGAGTTGCCGCGGGGGAAGGACAACAAAGTGGGGAAAAAAAACCTGAAAAGCAGCTCTAAAAGAAACGAGTTTTCGATCTAGATCATTTGAGAACGCATCGCTCCAAGTGGCTTCCTCATATTGGAAGGAAGAGCGTTCCAGACGGCCGCGGAAGCGCATCTGAAAGCGCGGTGGCGGTGACCGCCTTTTTTCGATGGTTAGCCAAAAGCCGCCGCCGCTGCTGCGAGGATGACCGGAGTGTCGCGTGATGACGGTTTATGCTCCTTGACGAGATCAGCGAGGTTATTGTGGTTCAATTGCGGCGAGAACTTTGTGTGTAATGAGCGCGACCTCATAACGACAAGCCATTGAGCCCATCTGCCGCTCACAACCCTGAGCCACCTTCGAAAATAAATCCGCATCCCTACGGCGGAGGCGAGCCTATCCGAAGGTCGACCACCGTGTGCCCTTTACCGGCGGGGCTGCCACACTGAACGGATGACGTCGATGGAGAGGACTGCGCGCGCACCACAAAGCTTTTTGGGGCCATTTGCACCGCGTCCGAAATGCCAGCGAGTCGTGTCCGGCCCCCTCCAGGGTTGGACGCGATGCACTAAAGGGTTAAACAGGGGTTAAACAATGGACACAAGATGTTACTGTCACTGAGTGCAGTGTTCCTCCACTTTCTCCTCCCTGCTCCCCCATCGCCATCCCCCTCCTCTGAAGGACATTGAAGCGATGGGGATTTAGCACCAGAATTGGGATTGTGTCTGTGCGCGTCGTGTTTTATAACAGGGGGTGGTGATGGGGGGGGGGTGTTGGAATGGTTGCTGAACAAAACTGGGCTGTCAGCCCGGTGACCCCGATTCAATTCCGGGGCCGCGATGTCGCACTTTAAACCCACAGTTTGGGAATTTCCGTGCGAACTTCGACCTGGGAATCTCGAGAATGAGATCTCGAGTACTTGCTGCTGTCTGGTCTAATGTAAACTCTGGGGATACAAAGGTGGCTGGTAGGAGATGATGTCGTTGGTCCAACCACGTGTGCCACGCCGCGCCTTTAATAAATTCACGCGGACAACGATGGCCCCAGTGTGCCGTGAAACGAAACGAGAGACGCCTGTATCGTTTTTTGGTTACATTTATATGTTTTGTTTATAATTCGATTCGACTCTCTACAAAGCGCCGAGTGAGATGAAAAAAAACTAAATCGTCATCCTCGTTCATGGTCGGCGACCACTCACCGTGAACGCTCCCCGATGAGCGATGGAGCGCGACGCACGACGCAGTTAATCCTGGACTCGGGTCTGTGCATCGGAGCACGAGCCTCATTAGCGCGTCTTTAAAGAGGCAACACGAACAACAACAACAAACGCCGTTACTTTTCAAAATAACGATCGGAACGCCGTGCCTGTCAGTTGACCGCTCTGATGTCTTTTATTCATTTCTCCTCCCGCTTCTCCTCCTCCTCCTCCCCTTTGTATGTCCGCACGTTTTACTTTGTTTAATTTTGTTTCTGCCGTCGACGTGTGTGTGTGGGTGCTTTTGTTGTTGGGGCGAGCGTCGCGTGTCGCAGCGGCGGCGGCGATCGCTGCAGCCAGGACTTTGAACGTTTGACGCAGCGCCGAGCAGAGGGTTGACCACCGTGGAGACGGAGCGACGGAATTAGCTCTCGTACAGGAGGGCGCTCAGGGTTGCATTCCAGTTGCCTCAACGAGACCGTGACAAATGGCGACGGCTCGGTGAGGCTTTCATACAGCAGTGGATTGACCGTGGCTGCTGATGGTGACTCTGCCTCTGTTGTGCTGAATAATGCCACGTGATATTATTTGGGTCTTTCAGTAAAGTCACGTAGATAGGTTCAAAGAAGTAACAAAAAATAACAGAAGACTACGACGTTTCGATCGCAACACAAGCGGTCGTCATCGTAGTTGAAATCTTTTTTTTATTTGAACCTATTTACGTGACTTTACCGAAAGACCCAAAGAATATGAATTCCTGCAGTCACGAAAGCTTTAAGTCAAGATTTGAATGCCGCGTGGTGTACATTCTAAGCTGGGTTGCGTGATATTTTGCGAGGCAATCTTTATAATGCCATGCTGTTATGTACGCTGTGTTTGGTGATATCTATTCTGTGCTTTTCAATGTATTTTTTTTTAGAAATTCGTTTTATACTTTGCATGAACGATTGATGATCCCCAGCCCTTCGTCAAATCAGAATCTTCATTTATCCTGGAGGAATCCGATGAGCTGTGAGGCTCTTTATTCACAGATGTCCAGTCGGGGCAGGTCAGAAAGTTGAATGGATGAAGGGCTTCCCCATCATCCAGTGTTGATTATGTGGCTTGACCATAACATCACCATGCCAGTCAGTGAGCGAACAGGGCCAGGCGCCAAGACCTCGTTGAACTTAAGCCGCTGAGTTCAGTGGCCTCGGGTGGCGACGTGGTGGACCCAGCGGTAGCGGCACATTCGCCACCCGTTGGAAGGGGGTGGGGGGGGGGGGGATCACGGTTTGACTCCAACAGGCCGCCCTGGTCAATACCGCAGGCGTGTTCGTATTCACCAACAGTAAAACAAACACCACGGCGCCGTCCGCTTCATCCGCAGCGGATGTCAAACATCCCAGCGACGGCATTCGCAAGCGTAGGCCATGGTACAAATTTGAAAAATGACAGCGTAAAATCTGCTCGATTGGGATTAAACGGAGCAAATTGTTGGAAGATCCCTGGCTTCGATCTTTGCCCAGAAGCTCACGGGCAACCCTAAACCGCATCCGCACAAAACCATTGCAGTAGACGCGGATACCTGATGCACAAATTGAAGATTAAAAACTCTCCAGCAGTGTGCGGCTGTGGTCATCCAGAACAGAGAGCCGTAACAACGTACGATGACACAATGACCGATCGACAAATGCGAAGGAGACATCACAGCGATACCATTGCCGCTCCTGACGCGATTGTCTGGCCTGACCACCTGAATGTGAGAAATTGGTCGTTGTTGCTCTGCAATCGACATCAGCAGCCGTACGAAACAAGACCGACCCCCACCCACCAACTACCACAAAACCTTGCCAGGACCCTCCTGTCAAAGAATCATGAGACTCAGTGAGGCCTTGCCTGGTTAAACAAGCTCAGTGCGCTAGCCACCGCTGTTTCGACGCAATTAACATCAACTATGCACGTTACGGCTATCCCACCTATTTGAAGGAGACCGCAAATGAAAGCCATTCATTTTGCGGGCATTCACGATATAAAACCTCCATTGAGGAGGCAATTGCGCATAACGTGAATTAAAAATGTAAAACAATGCCGCAACGAAAAGGCGTGGACGGCGAAGAACGCCGGTAGAAGGGCTCTCTTGATTTACAAATATTAGCGATGAGCGCTCCCCTCTGCTGCTGCTGGGCTCCTGCTGCTCCTGCTACATCCTTGGGACGCAATCCTCCACGCAGAGAGATCATTAAGGAGGCCATATGTCTCTGTCTGTCGCCCTCAATTCCTCTGCCCCACACTCCCCACGATCTCATTAATGTTCCGAAAACCTACATCTGTCTTGAGTCGGAGCGGTTGGGGGGTGGGGGGCAGGGGCACGGGCTCCCAACCAGATGTCCCACCAAAGGGGAACGACAGCGCGAGGCGGCGGTGGAGACAACCAATCGCCCCGTGGATGGGTGGGGGACTGGGGATGGGGGGAGGGGCTGGGGGGCATGGAGTGGCTGGGGTTGCGGGGAATGAGGGGGGCTGGGGGGGGCCTGGGGATGGGGGGGGCTGGGGATAGGGGGGGCTTGGGGGGGGGCTGGGGGACATGAAGGGGATGGGGGGGCTGGGGATGGGGGGGGGGGATGGGGGGATGGAGGAGAGGGGCTGGGGGAGCGGCTGGGGATGGAGGGGTGGGAGGATGAGGAGGAGACGCTGGGGATGGAGGGAATGGGTTAGGGGGTGAGGGTTGGGGGGGTTAAGAGGCCCACCGTGGTCGTCTTTCCGGGTGTCGTCCAGACCGCCGAGTGGGAATCGGCGGTCGCCGATTGTCAACACGCAACGTGGGCCAATGTTTGCCGCGTTTATCACTGAATTTCTCCCTCCTACTTATGTGTCCCCTGGGTTATGATCAGAGTTTATTAGGGGTTAGGTCCGACATTGGTTATGGCCAATACATATTGTATCATCGGCCATGATCACTCCACTGCTTGAACTTTTATTTCACAGAGTAAGGCACACTCAGCTATATAGATATTTTTTTCGGAAGTGACATGGCCACAAACGATAGTTCAGCAAAGTGGCTTATCATCATGTGGAAATTTATAGCAGCAAAATCCTCTAAACGGGTGACGTTGGTTCTATATGTGGAGCAAAACACCACGTGACCACGCGGCGAGACACCGTAAACTCCACATACACAGCAGGCGTCAGGGTCGGGATCGAACCCACGACCTCCTGTATACCGGGCGAGGTAGTTAACATCTCCTAGCCACCGCAGCGCCCCACTGCTGGGTAAAAGGCTTCCCCCAAAACCTGCCACCACCTCTCACCATCACTGATCCATCGAGCGCCTCTCACCGTCAACAGCCCATCGGACTGCCGCATGTCTTACGCCCGGCACTCGCTTTGCCGCCGCTGCTGTTGCTACAGGGCCCGCTGGTGTTGTGCACCACCACCACCACCAACCACCACCCAACACCACCACTGAACAACGTTTGCTGCACGGCAGCGGGGAGTGCAGCAGCGTTCACTGCCACGCTCGCACGCTCGCTGCCTTCGCCGGTCTGCACTGACGAGCGCTGGTCGCGGCTCGGTCCAATTAACAACTATTACTTAACTTGGTTTTTTTTTATTGTTACCAGGGTAAGGCCCCCAACTGAGCTGTATAGTATTTTTTTTCAGATGCGAGCTGGCGGTTTACAAAATGAAAGCTCAGCGACGTTGGTGGCTTATCGTGTGGAAATGTATAGCGGCCAAATACTCCCCAACGCGTGACGTTGATTTATAAATGCGGAGGGGAAAAACCCGAGGACACGGAGAAAAATCCGCGCGACCGCGGGGAGAGAAACACGCAAACTCCAAATATACAGCAGCAGCAGGCGTCAGGGTCGGGATCGAACCCACAAGCTCCTGTAGACCAGGCGAGGTAGTTAACATCTCCGAGCCACCGTGATGATGATGAGAGAGAGAGATGCAAACTCCAAATGTACAGCAGGCATCAGGGTCGGGATCGAACCCATGCCCTCCTGCAGACCAGGGGACCAATCAGCCAGAGATTTGATGTTTCCAGAGATTGTGTGTTTCCAGAGATTGTGTGTTTCCAGAGATTGTGTGTTTCCAGAGATTGTCTGTTTCCAGAGATTGTGTGTTTCCAGAGATTGCGTGTTTCCAGAGATTGTGTGTGTTTCCAAAGATTGCGTGTTTCCAGCGATTGTGTGTTTCCAAAGATTGTGTGCTTCCAGAAATTGTGTGTTTCCAGAGATTGTGTTTCCAGCGATTGTGTGTTTCCAACGATTGTGTGTTTCCAGAGATTCAGTGTTTCCAGAGATTGTGTGTTTCCAGAGATTGTGTCTCCAGACAGGGGCGGAGCCAGGGGGGGGTGACAGGGGTGACATTCTGCGTGTAAGTGTACGACACTCGGTCTGGCGGACTCCGTGCAACTGCATTGTCAGAGTGTGTCGCCAACCGATGGCGTCAAGTTCAACAGCCTGACTCTCTAATCATTCTCGAAATAAAAATTTGTTGAATGTCACCCGGCCTGAAATCCTGGCTCCGCCCCTGTCTCCAGAGATTGTGTGTTTCCAGAGATTGTGTGTGTCCAGAGATTGTGTGTTTCCAGAGATTGTGTGTGTCCAGAGATTGTGTGTTTCCAGAGATTGTGCGTGTCCAGAGATTCCGTGTTTCCAGAGATTCCGTGTTTCCAGAGATTCCGTGTTTCCAGAGATTGTGTGTTTCCAGAGATTGCGTGTTCCTCGCATCTCTCGGCTTTGCGGGATCTCTTCTTTTTTGTGTGTTGGGCAATCCGATCTCCCGCGTCCGCGCCTCTCTTTATGCCCCATTCCGCTGCCGAGACGCCCCGAATTCACGCCCTTGTCACTTCTGGCAAGCCACGGCCGTAACTCTTCCCACACCCCCCCCCCCCCTCTCTGCGGCCTCCTTAAATCCCCCCTCGCTTCGAAAACTCCGGACGGTTTCAAAATGCCGCAGCCAGCTTTCTGACTCGCTCACCCGCGAACGAGATCACGGATCAAAATCCCTCTGCTGCCTTCCAATTTGAACTTCGATCAGTCGTGACATTTGCCCCCCCACCCTCACCAACCCACCCCCAATGTTTTTTTAAGATCCTAAAAACGCTCTCTCCCTCTTTGCCTGCCTCTCCCTTCTCATCCGACGTCAGCTGCGGCCGGGGAATCAAGCCGAGGCGGCCGGGGGTTCGCAGCGCAGTGCACAAACCAAATGCACCAGTTGCTCTCCATCTTCACGCAACAAAGACGCCGCCTTATGATCGTACAGACTGTCGAGCAAGAGTGCCGCTAGCGAGCTCCGATTGCAGGCCCGCACCGCGCAACGACGGCCTGGTGTGCCTAAGGACCACGCCCAGCCGCCTTCATCTCGCCAGCGCCCACGTTTAAGGCACAGGAAGCGGTTCACACAATCACCGGCGATGTTGGCCGTGAGCGTGAATCGAACTCGGGGAGACGGCGTCGTGGGCCCAAGGCACTCGGCCACGCTGCGGCTCCCCCCCCCCCCCGTAGTCCAAACGGGCGCACGCGCAAGTGCAGAGGTCCCACCTCGCGTGTGGCCTTCGACAGACCGTGGGGGCGAGTGACTTTCGCAAGTGCCTATGAAGTAGGGCTGAACGATTTGGGTAAAATATCTGATTGCGATTTTTTTTGACAGATATTGCGACTGCGATTTGATTTGCGATTAAATTTGTTTAAGTCAAGCTCCAGTTCAATATTCACTGTGTAATAGATTTAAAACAGTTGATGGATGGAGCATTACCACGTGATAGCATCAAAATATGAACTGCGCGATATAATCTAATGCAAGGGTGAAAAATTAAAAGATATGAATTGCTTCCAACATGTATTTATTAAAAAAATATAATTGAAATAGAACAATCAAACATAGAACAATTGTTAAGTAAAATAAATAAAGTTACAATGATAAAAAATTAAACAATTCCAATAAGAACGTCATACAGTGAGGGAACAAAGTATTTGATCCCCTGCTGATTTTGTACGTTTGCCGACTGACAAAGAAATAATCAGTCTATAATTTTAATGGTACAGTAGGTTTATTTGAACAGTGAAAGACAGAATAACAACAAAAAAATCCAGAAAAACGCATGTCAAAAATGTTATAACTTGATTTGCATTTTAATGAGGGAAATACGTATTTGACCCCTCTGCAAAACATGACTTAGCACTTGGTGGCAAAACCCTTGTTGGCAATCACAGAGGTCAGACGTTTTTGTAGTTGGCCACCAGGTTTGCACACATCTCAGGAAAAATTTTGTCCCACTCCTCTTTGCAGATCTTCTCCAAGTCATTAAAGTTTCGAGGCTGACGTTTGGCAACTCGAACCTTCAGCTCCCTCCACAGATTTTCTATGGGATTAAGGTCTGGAGACTGGCTAGGCCACTCCAGGACCTTAATGTGCTTCTTCTTGAGCCACTCCTTTGTTGCCTTGGCCGTGTGTTTTGGGTCATTGTCATGCTGGAATACCCATCCACGACCCATTTTCAATGCCCTGGCTGAGGGAAGGAGGTTCTCACCCAAGATTTGACGGTACATCGCCCCGTCCATCGTCCCCTTTGATGCGGTGAATTTGTCCTGTCCCCTTAGCAGAAAAAACACCCCCAAAGCATAATGTTTCCACCTCCATGTTTGACGGTGGGGATGGTGTTCTTGGGGTCATAGGCAGCATTCTTCCTCCTCCAAACACGGCGAGTTGAGTTGATGCCAAAGAGCTCCATTTTGGTCTCATCTGACCACAACACTTTCACCCGGTTGTCCTCTGAATCATTCAGATGTTCATTGGCAAACTTCAGACGGGCATGTATATGTGCTTTCTTGAGCAGGGGGACCTTGCAGGCGCTGCAGGATTTCAGTCCTTCACGGCGTAGTGTGTTACCAATTGTTTTCTTGGTGACTATGGTCCCAGCTGCCTTGAGATCATTGACCAGATCCTCCCGTGTAGTTCTGGGCTGATTGCTCACCGTTCTCTTGATCATTGCAACTCCACGAGGTGAGATCTTGCATGGAGCCCCAGGCCGAGGGAGATTGACAGTTATTTTGTGTTTCTTCCATTTGTGAATAATCGCACCAACTGTTGTCACCTTCTCACCAAGCTGCTTGGCAATGGTCTTGTAGCCCACTCCAGCCTTGTGTAGGTCTACAATCTTGTCCCTGACATCCTTGGAGAGCTCTTTGGTCTTGGCCATGGTGGAGAGTTTGGAATCTGATTGATTGATTGCTTCTGTGGACAGGTGCCTTTTATACAGGTAACAAGATGAGATTAGGAGCACTCTCTCTAAGAGTGATGATTGCAACAAACCGTGCCGGGGTCCGTGCCGGATTATCGTAGAAGCAAAAGTAGCAGCTACAAGTGTAGCTGCTACAAGTGTAGCAGCTACACTTGTAGCAGCTACACGTGTAGCAGCTACACGTGTAGCAGCTACATGTGTAGCAGCTGCACGTATAGCAGCTGCTACACTTGTAGCAGCTACTTTTAGCTGCTACACTTGTAGCAGCTACACGTGTAGCAGCTACACGTGTAGCAGCTACACGTGTAGTATCTACTACATGTGTAGTAGTAGTGTAGTAGTAGTAGCTACACATGTTGTAGCTACTACTACTATATGTGTAGCAGCTACGGGTTCCGCACTTTCAAGGGCTCCGCGCTAAACGCTTTCAAGCTATCAATTCCGGTTCAGTGATTCTGCACTTGCTCTATTACTATAGTACAATACCACCTTCAACTTTTACGAACGACTGGGTGTTTAAGGTTCGCGGTTTGTCGTATTATCTGACTGTATAGCAAATGCAAAAAACACAATCGCTCCACTATGCAAGTAAAAAAAAGTGTTTTAATATTTACGTTTTAAAAATAAATCAAATTAAATTTAGAGCCCCCTTCATAACATACGTCACAGGCCCCCGCACAGCCTTAATCCGGCTCCGGGTGCCCACACCTACGCCGCCTCCACGCAAGCAGCCCCCTCCCCTCCCCCCCCCCCCCCGGGTGCGCTGGTCGCGGACCTCAGCTCCCTTCCCGTCCGCAGTGAAAATCGAGGATGGAACACAGCGCGCGAGCGCCCGAGCGCGCGAGCGCTGAAGCTGCGTCGCACGCGACCCTTGACGCGCCCGATGTCGCGGTGCGTGAGAGCCTCCGAGCGAACCGGTGGGGGCGCTAAAGTTGGTGTGCGGGCTGGGGGAGGGGAGGGGGAGGGGAGTGGTGGGGGGGGGGTCACAGTGAATGTTACATCGCGACTTAAAGCTTTCGTGACCGCAGGAATTCATATTTCTTTGGGTCTTTTCGGTGAAGTCACGAAAGATCGGTTCAAAGAAGATAACAAAACAACAAACAAAAACGACGACGTTTCGATCGCGACGCAAGCGTTCGTCATCGCCTCTTCCCGACGACGGACGCTTGCGTCGCGATCGAAACGGCGCAGTCTTTCGTTATTTGTTTCTTTGAAACTATCCACGTGACTTTTACAGAAAGACCCCAAAGAATTGCGGTGAATGTCGTGAATAATTAAACAAACAAACAAACGAGCAAGGAGCAGGAGCAGGGAGGCATTGCTGACGGACCGAGCTTTCGCCGAGACAGAAGCGGAGACCCCCTTCCTCGACACCACGACGGCGTCCTCGCTCGCTGGGAATTCCTGCTCGGAATTCTGTTCGGGCGCGCCGTGGCGGGCGGAAACACGTCCAGGGAGCTCGGTGCTCAAAGCCGAGGTCCTGTTGCTGCTGTTGCTGCTGTTGTTGTTGTTGTTGCATCTATTGCTGCTGTTGCTGCTGCTGTTCTTGTTGTTGTTGTTGCTTCTGCTGCTGTTGCTGCTGTTGTTGTTGTTGCTTCTATTGCTGCTGTTGCTGCTGCTGTTCTTGTTGTTGTTGCTTCTGCTGCTGTTGCTGCTGTTGCTACTGCTGTTGTTGTTGCTTCTGCTGCTGTTGCTGCTGTTGCTGCTGTTGTTGTTGTTGCTTCTGCTGCTGTTGCTGCTGTTGTTGCTTCTGCTGCTGTTGATGCTGCTGTTGTTGTTGTTGATTCTACTGCTGTTGATGCTGCTGTTGTTGTTGTTGCTTCTGCTGCTGTTGCTACTGCTGTTGTTGTTGCTTCTGCTGCTGTTGCTGCTGTTGCTGCTGCTGTTGTTGTTGTTGTTGCTTCTGCTGCTGTTGATGCTGTTGTTGTTGTTGTTGATTCTGCTGCTGTTGCTTCTGCTGTTGTTGCTGCTGTTGTTGCTGCTGTTGCTGCTGCTGCTGCTGCTTCTGCTGTTGCTACTGTTGTTGCTGCGTTGCTGCTGCTGTTACTACTGTTGCTGCTGCTGTTGCTGCGTTGCTGCTGCTGTTGCTGCTGCTGTTGCTGCTTGCTGTTGTTGCTTCCGCTGTTGCTGCTGTTGCTGCTTGCTGTTGTTGCTTCTGCTGTTGCTGCTGTTGCTGCTTCTGCTGTTACTACTGTTGCTGCTGCTGTTGCTGCGTTGCTGCTGCTGCTGTTGCTGCTGTTGCTGCTGCTGCTGTTGCTGCTGCTGTTGCTGCTGTTGCTGCTGCTGTTGCTGCTTGCTGTTGTTGCTTCTGCTGTTGCTGCTGTTGCTGCTGCGTTGCTGGTGCTGTTGCTGCTGTTGCTGCTGCTGTTGTTGCTTCTGCTGTTGCTGCTGTTGCTGCTGCGTTGCTGGTGCTGTTGCTGCTGTTGCTGCTGCTGTTGCTGGCCACGATGAGAGGGTTTCAGCAGAGAGAGAGAGAGTTCGTGTCGCTGTTCCTCATCATCCTCCGTTGAATGATCGGAGAGACACAAGTGGCTTGCTATGTGGTTCAGGGTTTGGGTTGCACGGCCAAAGTCGCTCTCCTTGTGACTTGCCTTTAATGCGCCTCTGTGGGTCTATGTGTGTATCTATGCATCTCTACGTGTCGCTGCATCTCTCTATGTGTTCCCATACATCTTTGTGCATTTACGTGTCTTTCATTTAGTGTTGAAAAATCTGCAGGAATGTATGCACTTATGCAATTTGTACTTACATACTTTTATTTTTTGTATTTATTTATTGCGACTTGGTTACATGTCCTATGTTTTGCACTCCTCTCCTTGTGTTTTGTACTGTGTGTTTATTGTAGCTTGCTGACCCGCTCTCTACTGAACATCTGTGAAAAAGAGCTTCACAGCTCATCGGATTCCTCCAGTCGCAATCAAGATTCTAAGTCTACGAGTCTCTACGGGTCCATGATACGGTCTACGGGGGTTGGCTTGCGTGGCCGCAAAACCACTCGGACTTCAAGAAGGAGATGCGTGATGGAGCATCGGCCTGCTACTGCTGCTGCTGCTGATGTTCTGACTCGGTAGACGGTCACGCCAGTGTCTTCCAGGAGGAGGAGGAGTGAGGCGTTGGGGGGGGGGGACGTGAAAGCCAAATAAGCTTCGGCGACGTTTTAAATATAAGCTATATTAAAACTAAACTATATTTTTTTCACCAGGTAAGGCCCAGTGAGTGATTTGCCTCTTTTTTCAGAAGGGACCTGGCCATCGCAAATGAGAGCTCAACGAAATCGCTCATCACGTGGAAATGTAAATACTCCGGCGCCTGTTTGATCAAACAATTGCAGGGCTGCACCTATGCCTTGTATATGAACAGGTCAATCGGGTCACAGTTTAGGTTCATCTGAATTTCGCTCTCAACCGGCCTCGCAAACAAATCATTGACTCGTCGTGATACAGTCCGATGTGGATCATCATCACGTGGGAATTTACAGCAGCCAGATACTCTAAACGCCGTGACATTGATGCTCCATGTGGAGGGGAAAAAACCGGCGGACCTGGGGAAAAATCCACACGACCACGGGGAGAGAGCCAACACGCAAACTCCAAATATACAGCAGGCGTCAGGGTCGGGATCGAACCCACGACCTCCTGTAGATCGGCGTCCCCGCGGATCGGTGTACGATGGGACAGAACCCCCGACGGGGATTCTGTCGCTTCCGAGTGACAAGCTGACGCTTCGCTTGTGTTTAAATCGCACCTGCCACGTACACTAGACATCTGTCGGCTTCGTGAAGACACGTGGACACACACACAGCCACACAGCTACAGTCACACACAGTCACACACACAGTCACATCCTGTCATAAACAGACACACACACAGTCACACGCACAGTCACACACACAGTCACACACACAGGCACACACACAGTCACACACACAGTCACACACACAGTCACACACACAGTCACACACACAGTCACATACACTACAAAGACAAAGATCCCCCGTATAGCTTTAGCAGACAGTTGGGGCAAGTTAGCGAGCACCTATGAAGGCCGGTACGGCACACGAGGGGGTGAGTGGCCAGCACCCCGCCCGACCGCCTTCGTCTCCCCAGTGGCGATGTTTACTCACCGCACCACGTACTCATTTGAGGCTGAGTCGACCTAGGGAAGGCCCCATGACCGGTTAGGATCATCGTCATTGGTGTTGGCCGTGAGCGGGAATCGAACCCGGGTAGCCGGGTTCGCAGCGCAGCGTGCTAACCACTGCGCCACCGCTCACAGACACACACACAGACGCACACACGAATAAGGGAAGAGAGCGAGTAAAATGAAGAAATAAGAAATAATATTTTACTTTCGGTGTCAAATTCTTTTTTTTTTGGTCAGCGGTGCAACGGAGGAACGAGGGAAACATGAGCTGCAAATGTCGAGCGTGAGGAGGCGAGAGCTAGGCGGCGTGGGGTCGAGAGACATCGGCTGGACACTAAGACGAGCAGACATCTGAACTGGAGGCGTAAAGATTCAACCCCCCCCCACCCCCCATGTTGTACACGGACCGGACAGCTTGTCAAAAACAAGAGAGAGAGAGTGAGACGTGTTGATGTCCTGCCTTCTAAAGTCACCACTTCATTGCCCCTGTGGGTAACGTCATAGCTCGGTTGTCATGGTCCCTGCGTGTGGAACAAAAAAAAAACCTCCAATGCCCCCTCCTTCTGTTTAACTGGCACCCAAGGGCCCTCAAGCTCTGTCTCGTGGTACCTCCTTCGGCCCTTGGGTCTCTGGTGAAGCTGCGACCGTCTGCACATTCGATAGCTACGCCACTGCCTGCTGACAGATGAGGGGGCAGCAGTGGCGAGATGTTGACTATCTCCCTCGCCGGTATGCAGGAGGGTCGTGGAGTTGATCCAGACCCTGACGCCTGCTATAAATTTGGAGTTTGCGGTGTCTCTCTCTCTCTATGATCGCGTTTATTTTTCTCCGGGTTCTTCGGTTTTTTTTCCGTCGCATTTAGAAACGTGCGTTTCGGGTACAGTATTTGGTTGCTATAAATGTCCACGTGATAAGCCTCTTCGTCGAAAGATAATTTTTCGGCCAGGCCGCTTCTGGAAAATACCCATATAGCTGAGCGGGACTTACCTGTTAAAACAAAAATAGTAAATTAAAAAAGTGCGTTTTTTTTTAATGTACTTCATTGCGTGATATCGTAAACACTCATTAATTGACCGATAACACCTCAATACATCGAGAAACCACAGAGCTTGGGGGTGAATTTGGCACCGGCTCATTGCGCGGCTGCCGTCTTCAAGCTCGTGCCGTGCTTCCTCCACGTGCCTCTGAGTCGTTCTACGGGAGAGCGAGCGAGCATCGTGCTTGTGGCGGAAGCCGAACATTTTTTTTTATTATCATTCATTATTATGAGTCACCAACTCTGCCTCTACATTGCACACTGCGCCGTCACCACCTCCACACCAAGCCTGATGGTCCCACTTGAGAATGAATGGAATTGTGGGCAAGTGGAAACGGCTGCGCGTGTCGGGGTGGGGCATCCGGTGACGTTCGCAGTCAAAGGCCTCGTTTGTCATCTCGGACGATGGGTTGGGGTTTTATTTATGCAACTGTTGCTGGAAAAAAAATACAATTAATCGAATTGATTTTTTTGCCACGTAAGGCCACCGGACCTATATCGATATTTTCTCAGAAGCAAACTGGCCACGAATGATAGCTCATTGAAGTGGCTTATCACGTGGAGATTTATAGCAGCCAACCACTCTATAAACGGTATGTTTATTCTACATGTGAAGGAAAAAAAAACACGCGATCACGGGGAGATATACATGCAAACTCCAAATATACAGCACGCGTCAGGGTCGGGATCGAACCCGCGATCTCCTGTATACCTAGCGAGGTAGTTAACATCTCGCCACCGTGGCGCCCCCACCAAGTAAATTCGGTGTCGAAGGGGACCGGCTCCTTCTAAACCAAGATTTCATTGCGCAACATTGGGGGAAACATTGACAAGAAGATTGCAGATTGTAGATTGACGAGTTTGTAACCAAAAAAAGGATTTGTGACTCGCGGTAGCGTCCAATAGGGGTAATGCTTTCAGCAATACTCTAATCCCATTTCCACAATAATACTATAATAGGTAACCGAAAAAACAACAACCCCTGCTGTGGGGCCCACTCGCCCACGCTTTCCAGACGGCTCGAGGGAGGCTGGCCCCGTGCCCCACGCTTTACCGGAGCCGTGCGCGACCTGCCGATCGACTCACCGTGGGGTGCCCGTCTAATCCCGCTCGTCGGACGTGGTGCAAGGGGGAGGTGGGTGATGGTTGAGGGAGGGGTGCGAGAAACGTGTCCGACGTTTTACCTGCCACGCTCGGGAGATTGAACCGGTGACCTTTGCAGGGGCGAAACAATCTATTTCAACGGGGGGGGGGGGGGGGGGTATGGCCAGATACGACTGTACCCCTCCCCCCTCCTTTATGCCGACTCCCTTTAGCTGAAATAGCTTACGGATGTTTTAACCCGTATACAATAATAAGTAGGCTATAACTATATGCATTCTTTTTTACTTAAAACTTTCTTGACTGCAAGAATTCATATTCTTGGTTCTTTCGGTAAAGTCACGTAGATATAAAATAAAGATAATAAAATAAAATGAAATAATACATTTTAAATGAAAAAAGCAAAAAACGTGACTTTACCGAAAGAACCAAGAATATATATGTATTATGTTGGGTGCACCGTGTATAGTGTTTAGAGGAAGACAGTCTAACGGTGACACTATTAATAAAAACTGATATTTAAAGGTACAAGATTAAGTTATCCTGCGTCTTGTTTTTCATGCCGCCCCATCGCTCTAGGATTTCTTCAAAGGGAGTGGATAGCCAGATGCGTTAGTCGGGCTTGGTCCGTGATAGACCGCAGCTCATTTTTTTTTTACTGAATGATACAAACTCTTCACGTAATTTGTTCTCGTTACATCTGTTGATTCGGGGCAACCTTGTGGCCGACTCGGCCCCTTTGCATCGAATAACTCTGCAACATATCCCCATCCGCCCCATAGTTACGCCCCTGGACCTTTGGATTTCAATAATAATAATAATGATGCCCTTTCATGTCACGCGTAGGCTTTCACTACCAATATTACATTTCGTAATCGGTTTATATTTGTGTTAGATCTTTGTTTGGGTATCATGAGAGCTCATGCACCCGACACAGCCGCAAAAAAAAATAAAACGCGACCAGGGCTTGAACTCGCAAGCGTCCAAATTAAAAACCTGGCTCCGGTGAAAGTCTGCAATTCCGTAGAGTTTATAATTCCACCTCCACGGTTGAACCTTCATCTTCTTTTTCTGCTACCAACCCAGACGCACAATGCCGTGCAAAACTCAAACAAACATTCATGAACACAAACGTGCAGTTGGCTATTTGTCCATCGTTATTGGAGTTGACCGCGCACCGATATTCATCAGGTGCGAATCCCCTGCCGATTGACGGAGCCTGTGATGGGATGCCACGTCTGGAACGTTCTCTTCATTCCGATATTAGGAAGCCACTGGCGCTACGGACTTTTAAATCATCTCGATTGAAAACTAATTTCTTTAGAACTGCCTTTTTGTTGTTCAGTTTGTTGCCCTTCCCCTGGCAACCTCCGATTTAGCACGGTTGTTCTACGTAGGGTGCAAAAGAAGTTCAACATACATAACCTCACAACTGGTGGCGGTACACACCAGCCTGATTTCGATCACGTGGCTTGAGTAGCAACTGCGACGTCTGATTTGATGCCTTCCCTTTCGGTACAGACGGGTGTCTGGTGGTGGTGGGTTCACGACACATTTATATTTACGCTACCTTACCCAACCCCACCGACCCACCCCCCTTTATTAGGGATAACAGTAGTCGCTAAAGCCGACGTGTTAAGTCTACGTGTTACACAGACCGAGTGGAGTGGTTTGAGTTCCCAAAGCACGCGAATCCCTGGTCACCAAAACAAACAAAGATCCCCCCCATATAGCCTGTAACAGACTGTAGGGGCAAGTGTTGTTAGCGAGCAGCACCTGTGAAGGCCGGCACGGCACACGAGGGGGTGGGTGGCCAGCACCACGCCCGACCGCCTTTGTCTCCCTAGTGGCGATGTTTACACACCGCACCAGGTACTCATTTGAGGCTGAGTCGACCTAGGGGAGGCCCGGTTCAGATAATCGTCACTGGTGTTGGCCGTGAACGGGAATCGAACCCGGGTAGCCAGGTTCCATAGCGCAGCGCGCTAACCGCTACACTACCGCTCCCCACTACACACAGACACACACACAGACACACACACAGACTCACACACAAACACACACACAGACACACACAGACACACACACAGACACACACACAGACACACACACAGCCACACACACACACGAGGGGGCACTCCGACCACACGTGGTCCCCCTTCTGCGCCGCGCGCTCTGTCGGCGAAAGTCTGTCCCAGAATTCGATTCCAACGTGCTGCGGGAAGCTTCGGTCGCCCGAGGAAGTTTCCTAACTCCACACCCCCCCCCCCTTCGATTACCCGTCCCCGCCACCCCTCCGCGGGGCGCGGAACGAAGCGTCGGACACCGTCGCGAACGACAAACACACGGCGACCCGAAAGAAAACGCAGCGGGATTGCAGTGCGCTCTCTCTCCCTGAACGCGAGCGCACAAAAGACGACCCCCCCACGCCCGTTCTAGATGTCCCCCCAACCCCCCTCCCGTTCTAGAAGCCCCCCCCCAACCCCCCCCCCCAACCACCCCCGCCACAGCCAGGAAAGAACGCGCCGTCTCTCCGTCGGTGTCTTTTTTTTGTTTTTGTGTGAATCTCATCGGAGGGATTTGATTGAACGTCGCGCGCACGACGCCGAGGCCAGGTCACCGGCGTGACCATTCATTACTCGACGCGTCGTCATTAACCACGAGGCCGGAGGTGGCGGCGTGCTGCGTGGAGGGAGAGGGAGGTCGCATCTCCACGGCAACGAGGAGCAGAGGGATGAAACGAAGAGGCGAGACGGAGCGGCGGGAAAGGAAAAAGCGCCGTCGTCGCCGTCCAAACGTCGCTCGGAACGGGGAGCGCGGGCTCGGCGGGCTCGGACCCGCCATTCTGTCCCAACAACGACGACGACAACAACAACAGCAACAAACCAGATCGCCGATGAGACGCTCCTACGTCGAAACCGGCCCAGAGTTTCGCTTGTTTGGCTTGCTGATACTCTGTGTAAGAAATACTTTCATTCATTGTTTAACAAAAAATATCAGCGTCGATTGTTCTTGCCCCGTAGCATCAGCAGTTCAACATCGTTTTCAAGCGAGCCTGATTCTGCTGATGAGACACCGCACGTCGAAATTTCGCTTGTATAGGAATCAGTTTGGCTGTTGATTGGTTATGTAAGAAAAACTTTATTTTTTATATATATTTAAAAATCAGCAGCGTTGCCGTCCTTGCACGGAGCATCAGCAGTTTGCCAGCATTGATTCAAGCAATCCCTATTCTGCTGATGAGACGCTGTATGTCAAACCCGCTCCAGAGTTTGCGTGTCTTGAAATCGCTGGCTGTTGAAAGTATGCACGTTACCGGCAGCTGTTTTTTTGTGTGTGTGAAGAAACATTCGTTTTGTTGTTGTTGGAGATACACATTGTCCGCACATTTATTTTGATTGCCCGAGATGTTCGTTGTTGAAGTGGCCAGATGGTGTTAGTTTGAGGGCTTCACGAATGGCTCTTGTCGGGACACCGAGCCAGCAGCTGCTATGAGATCTGCGTACACATCCAGGGACTGTCCCTTTTTTTATTGTAAATTATATTTATTGATCCAACCACGATGGGGGGGGGGGGGGGTGTACAAATTCCGCGGCAGATGAGCGGTGCATAGCGGGATAGGCGGGGGCTCGGACAGACAACAACCGTGGACGTGTAGGACCGTAGCGTGATGCGATACGTGGTGCATCAGATCCCTTTGTTACAGTGAAGGAGGCAAGAGGGGGGTATCAATCTCATTTCAAGTGAACGCAGAGTCTCTGGAGTGGCATTCGCGAGGAGGCACCAGATCTGGGTGAACTCCCATTCTCTGTTCCTCAGTTTCACGGTGTTCTAAAGATGCTCGGGCGAATAGGGAGCTATGCCAGTGGGTGAATGAGGGAGGCCTCATGATCCTTCCCCGCGGGAACATCCTCGTGAAAGCAACGCCGTGGCTCGACAATCGAACGGGAATGTGACCGAGTGCCGAGTGATTCAAATGTTGCTCAATGGGCATTCGATTTTTCGCGGAAAACAAAGGGGTTAGACACGGACTTGAAATACTTTTCCCGATGACCAAGTCGACCGGAATGCGCCCGCGTCTCATTACGTCTCAGAAGGCTGAGCAGGGGGGGGGGGGTTTGAGCCTGGAGAGTGCTCGCTGACAGCGCACGCAGTGTAAACCGAAAACACACCAAAGAGGCGACACAGCTCCAAGCCACACGACGACATAAAAAAAAAACCGATTCGGCGAAAAATCGCGCACTCGCCTGGCGCTTTTTTGAATACGCGGCTCCTGCGCTCTCTGCGAGTGATCCATGATACATTATTAAATAAGTCTCGTTAAATCGCTTTCATACGCGCGTGTGTGTGCGTGCGTGCGTCAGTGTTTGCTTTGGATTATGTAGTCGTGCCAAACGTGTAAAAAAAAAAAAACGCGTGAGTTTTTTTTAGTTTTTCTATTGTTGCAATATTTACGTTTTCATTTTAAAATCTAAGCTTTTCAATTCCGTTTGCAAGATGGACGAAGCCAGATGTGACGGTGACATCGGAGCAATTGACTCGTGGAAAATAATATGGTTCGTGAGTTCACTTCCTGCAATGGGTGGGGTGCTGGCGGTGGGGTTCAGCTCATGCCATCGTGCCCCTGGAGTTGATAACAATATGAGCACCCGCTTGGTGAGGATTCAACAGCGGTTCGCGCCCAAGGGAGCGTCACCCCTCGTCGCAGGCATGTGGCTCTCTCGCCACTTTGCTCACGATCGAGAGTGGACACGACTGGTGGACGGAATAGGGTGACCGCCGCTACTCAGGTGCTGAATAGTCGGCTGGGCTGCGGAAGGTGGTCAGGCCATTGAGGCTGTCCGTACGAATGCTACGCGTTGATTAATATGCGTGATAGGTGGTTTCTTTTGCTCTCCAGGCACTTCGAGTTCAACCCATTTGAAGCCAAACGCTCATTTGAAGAAAAAAACAACAACCGCACGTGGAATTGGCCAAACGTGTCAATTTGTAGGGCCCTCCAGAACGAATTGGCCTTGGGACTCGGCGAGGCTGTTTGCCGGCGTGACCGTTGCTCACGACTTGAATCGTCCAAATTCAAGCGTTTAATTCAGAGGCAGCCGCTGCTGACGGGTTAAACATAATTGTGCGCATCGCACCGCACCACACCGCAAACCCGTTCCGATTACCTGCTGCGGCCTAGCCAAAGGGACCCCCCCCCCCCTCCACCCTCTCGATGGCAGTTGTCCCTGTTTGGCACGAGCGGCCCTCTACGTGAATGGTGAATGAAGGTGTTATCGGCCAATTGACGAGGGCATTGATGAACAAATCCTGGGCGACAACATATTGCGGGCGCGTGAGGTTTTTTTTCCACGACCCCACAGCCACTGGAGTCGCGATCATTCGCGTGCAGAGTGTAAAAAAAAACAGTCGTTTAATTTTATCGTGTCGATTAATTGAAATCGCCAATGAGTGGAGGAGACACTTTTTCACCCCTAGTTGCCGGTTACCGCATTGTTCAGTTTTAGTCAAGTGTAGATTTGCCTTTTTTTCTTTCTTTTACTTCCAAAAACCACCGCCTGGACATCGTTCCTCCGTTGCTCGTGCAACACGCTTGTCATCTTTAATAAAAAAAAACATTTTTTTAAAGCTCGAACAAAAGTCCGCAAATGATTTTTTTCTCGGACCACGGCGTTCCCTGGATGCCGCGAGCTCTTTCGGCAGGAGCGACTCCGTGACAGCCGGTGGTTACATCAAAGGAACACGTGTCCCGTTTGTTTGCGTGAGAGCATACATTTATCCCTCTACCCGACGGTAATGTTTCCCTCTCGGGGCGTCAAAATGCTCTTTGCACGTTCCGGAACGGTCAAGATTATCTGCAGGGAGGGAAATACATATTACATAAAGAACTACAGACATGGTGATGATGATGATGATGATGTTACATGACAGCGATTTGTCAAACCACTGCTAGATGAAGGCTCTCCAAAAGCCAATGGTGGGTCATGGAGTTGGTTTGACCATATTTAACCGTAGCCGGTCCACTGATTTCTAACCGTGGCCGGTCACATCGAACTCAGGTCGACATGTTCATTTGTGTACACCGTGATAACCACTGTGCCCACCCTCTCCCCGTATCATATCTTACACCTGTAGCATTTTTTGTCAGTCCACTGCTGGACGAGAGCTTCCACACACTGACGGATCGTGGCGGCTATTGGACCGTACATTACCACGCTGGTCAACAAGGATCGGTGAAAGCTTGGTGCGTAGACGTGGGAGCATAGAGGGAGAATATGTTGGGCCCCTTGAGCTATTTGGGGCCCTAATCATTTGCTTGGCTTGTTTTATGCTAAGCAAAATGCGTTTGAGGCGTGCCTCGGTGGCTAGATGTTATCTCCCTCGCCTGGCATGCAGGAGGTCGTGGGCTCGATCCTGACCCTGATGCCTCCTGTTTTTCCCTTCCCATTTAGAATAAACGAGCGTCTCGAGTATTTGGCTGATATAAATTTTGACACGCTAGGCCACTCCGTTTAGCTATAGTTCGTGACAGGCAGGTCGCTTCTGAAAAGGAGCTGCATATAGCTGAGTTGCCCTTACCTGGGGGGGAGGGTGGTGGGGGGGGAAGGGGGGGAAGCAATACATAAATAAATGAACAATATATAAATATATAGACTTGCACGCCCAGGTGCCGTCACCGTCTGACTGGTCCTCCACCCAACGATGTGGCTCGTCAACCGCTTGGGACTCATCTGATGGGCCCAGCGGAGCGGTTTTCCAGACGGAGCGTTCACGTCTCTCGCACGCCAGGGCGATGGCAGTGAACGCAGAGGCCCCCACCCCCCCGTCACGTACGGTGCCAACTGTGGCCTCCCCGAAGCACAATCGTCCCGCAGACGCACAGATGTTACCGCGGTTTTGAATGGTTTTAACAAAATATATATTTACAATGCATTGCCGTTTGAATGTCTTCGTTTGCTTCCAAATTGCGAGGCTTGTTCATGCGATCAAAATGAAATGTATTCCGCGACGGTCGTTATCACGACGACGACGATTGCTTTTAATATTGTTTAACAAAAGAAAGATTGGTAATAGATGCTGTATTGTACCAACACCAATAGAGATTACCGTTCATGAAATCGTCCCGTAACGGTGCGTTTAAGCGCCACGCTCAACTCTGGCATGCAGTGATAGGCAGATAAATAAGAGACGTCTTGAGCCGTACTTGAACAGATTACAACACGGATGACTGGGGGGGGGGGGGGGGGAGGGAATTTTACAAAATAACACCTTTATTGCCATCATTGCCATTTGGACACCGATGTATGGTAAAGAATAGCCCACGGTGAGACTTCGGGTACCAGCCGCAACGCGTGGACCACACGGTTACACGGCTGCCTGGCAGAATGATTCGCGGGCAGCGATTCAGATGATTCTGCGGGCTACTGCTGAAGCCGCGTCTATTTGAGACCATTTGTCTCAGTGTTACGTCAATGGGTGTCTATATGCGAGTCCGTGCATCGCTCTGTGAGTCGACGGGTCTCTGTGATATTCACCGGGCTCCTCCCGAAGCTGCCCATTGGCTCACTCGCCGGCGTCGACACGCGCACTTTAAATGTTGACAATCAACTCCCTGCCATACGAAAGGAGGTTCGTGAAAACAAAGTACGTGATAATAATAATAATAATGACCCACAATAGAGGTTTTTGGGTGAGATCGCGCAAACATGTGTCGTTAAGACCGCCGCCACCCGACATAGCCAATTGGTACGTTTGTCACGTAAACAACACATGGCAATTTGTGACCATTTGTTACTAGTTCATCACCTCCGGCAAATGCGTTACAAACAATGATAATAATAATGGAGTCAACTTACAGATAGACTGGCCCCTGTCAAGGGAATGTGGAATTTCCACGACTGGCTCAGAGCCACGAACGGAGACGATTACTACACCCCCCACGCAGATTTAAGGAGCGAGTAAATACGGTGGTGGCCATGCACGTGGCCCAGCACAGTGGAGACAGCAGCGAAGGTTTGGTGGGTCACACCGACGTCTGGCAAATTCCCTTCGTCTAGGGGCGTCGAGCGGGGTGTTCGTAACCGTGGCAAGCCAGGAGAAGGCGGTACAGGAAAGCTGACAAATCTCAATCTGTTTCCATCTGTACGGGGAAGGAGTGTCGCCCCCCTCATGCACGCAGGCTTTCTTCGGGTGCTCCGGTTTTCTCCCACAGGTGTAATACACGCTCATCATTAATTGTCTGAAAATCAACTTGAAAATAAAATCCAATGTGACCAGGGCCCTCCTGAAAAGAAGAGTCCTTGGATTCAGTGCCTTTCTTCTGGATAAATAAGGAATTATCCTTACGATTATAATAACAAATTAAGGTCGCACTCATCACACACAAAGCGCTCGCCGCAAATGAACCACAGTTACCTCGCCGATCTCGTCACGAAGCATGAAACGTCATCACGCGACACTCCGGTCATCCTCGCAGCAGCAGCGGCTTTTGGCTAACCATCAGACAAAGACGGTGGTCACAGCATCGCGTGGCGCTTCCGAATGCGCTTCCGCGGCCGTCTGGAACGCTCTTCCTTCTGATTTTAGGAAAACCACTGTAGCTACGCACTTTTAAGTGATCTCGATTGAAAACTACTTTCTTCAGAACTTATTTTCGTGTTTAGTTTGTTTCGCCCGCACCTCCGACGAGCGCGGTTGGCTACGTACGGTGCGAAAGAAGTTCAACGTACGAACATACAATACATATACAATTGAACGGGATTCCTGTGAAGGAAAATACGCCGGGGTGTACCTAAGAGTCAGTTCTCGTGGAGAGAGAGAGAGAGAGAGCCGTTAACTCCGCGTGCCCAGAGGCCCCGGCGCGCGCAACGGAAATTTTCCCGAGCGAGGCCAAGACGGTGTGACTTTGGTTTACGGCAACCACCCAACCGGAAATACCCCCGACTCAAACAAGCGAATATATTTCGGGATCGGCAAAACAAAACAATAAACGAAAAAAAAATCTGCCGGCGGGGAATGTGACGGAGGAGCGTGAGTGACAGCACGAGTCGATTTTCACAAAGACAGCTTCTTCGATTGCCCTTCCAAACGTTTATCGGGCAAAAAAAAACAAACCTGAAGCCGTTTCATGATAATAAGAATAATAAATTTTTTAATAATCATTATGTTAACAATGCGAATTATATACCCAGGAAATCTCGCCACTTTCGTATGAGGCTCATGCTGCACTGAAACGTTGGGCCAAATCCACACGGAAGTGGTTTGGTGACGTGGGGGGAGGGAAACGTCCGAGATGCCGGAGAAATCTCAGCGCACGAGGGGAGGAGGTGGGGGTGGTGTGGGGGTGTTTACACCCCAGCACTTGCATCTGCTGGCCACGCCTTGAAGCCTCCGTGCGTACAACACCTGGCAAGCCCCTGAATTGTCGTTCAATACAAACACTCCCTTCTCCGCACGTCCGATTTTGCTGTAAAGCAACGGCTGTGATTTCATATCGAAGTGGTTGAGCCAGATGATTGCGTCACGAGTAGCGGAGTGGTGCGTTATCGCTGCCCCGACGACGCCTCCTCATTTCGTATTTTGTAAATCGGGCATGGAGTCTTCATTATATATGTTCCACGGTTCTGTTCTGTTGTGGCGAGATGTTAACTACCTCGCCTGGTATTCAGAAGGGTCGTCGGTTCGATCTCGACCCTGACGCCTGCCGTATATTTGGAGTTTGCGTGTCTCTCTCCCCGTGGTCGCGTGGATATTTCTTCGGGTCCTTCGGTTTTTCCCTCGACATTTAGAATCAACGTCACGCGTTTAGAGTATTTGGCTACTGCTCGAAATTTCCACGTGACGATAAGCCACTTCGTTGAGCTATCATTTGTGGCCAGGCCGCTTCTGAAAAAGAGCTATATACTGGAGCTCAATAGGGCCTTACCTAGTCGCACACGAGCACGAACCAGGCTTGAACCTGCTGAGCTCTAACGAGACCAGGTGCACTCAGGGGGAGTTTCTTGGAGGCACAGACATTCAAAATTGGAATCAGATTCTATATTTAGACTGGAGGAATCCGATAAACTTTGAAGTGTTTTTTTTTCACATATGTCCAGTTCAGAAAGTTACACCAAACAATCAAAACAACACAATATGATTGCCAAAGTATAGGAAAGGCAAACAAATCACTAAAGAGATCAACATGAAGTGTTATTTGACCAGGTGAAGCGCACTGAGCTTCGAGCTTCTTATTCAGAAGCGACCTGGTCACAAATGATAGCTCAGCGAAGTGGCTTATCATCACGTGGGAATTTATAGCAGCCAAATAATCCAAACGATCTAGACAATTCACGATTAAGCCGGAGATGGCTCCTATTTCCATCAGCACTGTGGTACCTTCTCCAAAAAGAGCCCTAAGGACTTAGTGTGACCTCCTGGGTAAATAAGCGAATGCTGTAACCATTATGGTCACTCTCTGACTCTCTACCATCGTCGAATTGAAAAGCGATTCATCGACACGTGCATGGTGTTGGCTTTTAGGATCTAGCCATCGTGTGACGCCACGGTGGCGAGATGTTAACTACCCCGCCTGGTATACAGTTTCAATAAACAGTTTTAATAAACTCTGCAACCTCCTGGTGTCTTCCTAAGCTCTGATACCCCTGTAGTAATGTTTTGACCGCGGCGCTAAATGTTTTGACCGCGGCGCTAGCCCTCCCCCCCCCCCAAAGTGTACACAAGTTCAATCTCCCAACCCCTTATTATTTACTCTCTACTGACCGCTCGATTTACGTACTTCATGACAAAGGGCCATTGCTTGAAACTTCGACTATAATACACACACATTTGATCACAATGAAGGCGACACAGTGGTGTTGTTAATTGTGCCCGCGCACCACTGCCAACGCAACAGCACCACCACCACCACCAGATAATTCGTTTAACTCGCAGATCAGCTCGGAGGGTCAGGTTGGTGAATCGTAGTCTCGCTGGGCCGAGGTAAAATTAAGTGGAACAAAAAAACACATTTCTACAAACGCGAGCTTTGCTAGGCATAGAGAGAGAGAGAAATGTAGTTGTAGTTTTATTCCACGGAGAGCGTCAGAGCCACTCCACAGCCCAGCCCTGGCTCAGTGTTCAGGTCTTGGGATGGCCGATTGAGTGCTACTGCGCACACCTGGGGCATCTTTTAAGCCCTTCGTGGAATTTGATTTTGGGAAAACCCGACTTTATTGGCAAACCAATTTGTGATCCTTTATGGGTTGCGCTCTGGCATGTGTGGTGGTGCTTTTTGGGCTATACCGTCCAGAAGTTTTGGCCGTTTTTTTAAACCAAAATAAAACTCTGGGTGGCTCTGCATGGTAATAAAACTGTCTGCAACCCCCCCCCCCCCCCGAAACACACTCATCGTCATCATCAATCATCAGCCATGATCTGTCCACTACTGGACGCAGGTTTCCCCCAAGCCGCCGCCACCCCCACCGTGATCACGAGATGCAAGAATCGATCGAGCCGCTCTGCACACACGAGCTGACCTCCGTCTCTTCGGTGGACGCCCTCACGGGCGAGTTTCCCTCCTTTGGCTGTCGCTCCGTCGACCAGTCACCACCGCCAGCCACCAGCGACGTGGCCGAAGCCAAACCCACTTACTCATCACCTGAGCCGGGCGTCGTTGCTGATGCACGTGGCTGCCTGTAATCTTCCAAGCGCTGTGCAGGCAGCAGTGAGTGCTAGTGGATAACCGCGCAAATGTTGTTGCGAAACTCCCATCCCCGTGGGCGTCAAGGAGGAACCATATCCTTGGCTCGCCAGGAGAAGGCGGCACAGCGAATGTGGACTAGACCTATTTTGTTTGCATGGGGATAGAGTGTCCCCTCCTCGCATGCGCGGGACTTCTCCGAGTGCGCCGGTTTCTTCCCACATGTAAACACTCATTAATTGGCCGATAACACCTGAATGTATTTTCTGGAGATCAGCTCCTGGACAGCTCCGGCAGCTGAAGTTAAGCCCTGCTTTTTTCTTCGATTACCCCGGATAACCGAGCGTTGACTGCATGTGATGCTTTGTTTAGCAGGGTGGGTGGGTGGTGAGTGGGCTTGTGGGTGGGTGGATGGGTTTGTAGGTGTGTAGATGGGTGGTTTTGTGGGTGGGTAGATGGCTAGATGGATGGATTTATGGGTGGGTTTTTATGTGGGTGGGTTGGTGGGTGGGTGCTTCGGTGTGTGGGTAGATGGCTGGTGGGTCGGCGGATGGGTTTGTGGGTGGGTGGATGGGTGGTTTTGTGGGTGGGTAGATGGCTAGATGGATGGGTTTGTGGGTGGTTTTGTGGGTGGGTGGGTTGAAGGGTGGGTGCTTCGGTGTGTGGGTGGATGGCTGTGTGGGTGGGCGTGTGGGTGGTGGGTCGGGAGCAATTTGACATCTCGGATCAAGAACCTCGTAACGAAAATATTGCCCGCCACAATAATCTAGGCGAGGGGGTGGGGTCCAATTGCAGCATAATCCACGGCGCCCATCGCGTGCCCACTCCGCTCTCCCCTGCTTTTGATTATCTGACAGATCGTTGAGAAGTTATTGTCATGCAGGACACTAAGGGTCGCCTCTGGGGCCAGGGGAGAGTGGCGGATATCGATGTCTTGTGTTTGCAGCAGGAGCAGCAGCAGCAGCAGGAGCAACAGCACAACATTTCGCACTGGAGCTGCAGGCGACCGGTGACACCGGCCGCCACGCTTTTATCTGCGATCGCGGCGAATTAAACCGCGCGGCGCTCGCCGCTTGATTTCCCACTCGATGTTATCCAAGGCGCGCGGAAATGAAGCGAAAGTCCCCCTTAGCCCTCGCGGCCGCAGCGAGAGCGTCCGGTGCACGTGGTGTTACGGGCGAGCGCGTGCATTCCTGTGCTGCTGCCGCCGGCTCGGTTGGGGAAGGAGGACGGGGAGATCCGTTCGGAGATCGCGCTCCACCCGATGTCAGATGCCGAATTTATAGTTGCGGACACCGCCGGCTCGGTTGGGGAAGGAGGACGGGGAGATCCGTTCGGAGATCGCGCTCCACCCGATGTCAGATGACGAATTTATAGTTGCGGACACCGCAGTGCGCTGACCGTTGCGCCACCGCTCCCTCCTTTTGGTAGTGGTTCTATTACCTACGATAATCACCCAGGAATGTCTGTCCGTCCCGCGCGTGACGTCACTCCACATGAGCCCCGCCCCCCCCCTTCATTAATATTCATGCCCGCGTGGAAATTTACACTGACGCACAAGAAGGTCGCCCACTCCACATTCCGCACCCCTCCACAATAACCATGAGGGGGTGACGTCACTCCACATGCCGCACCCCTCCACAATAACGATTAGCAGGTGACGTTACTCGACATGGGGCAACGCCCCCCTCCCCCCCTCATTAATAATCATGAGCTGAACAATTTTTCTATTGAATATTTCAGATTTACTGCAATCTACACCCGTCAGATAATAATAGTGATACAAAAATTCAGCCCATTAACGACGAGTGTTTATCATACGAGTGGGAGGAAACAGGAGCACTCGGGGAAAACCCCACGCACATGCGCGAGGGGGCAACGCTCTATCCCCCGCACATGATGTCCGACGTTTCGCTCCACACGCCTGGAGCTTCTTCGGGAAAGACGTTCGTCGGGACGTCGTCTGGGGGAAACGAATCAACCAGAAAAGAAGCGCCATCAGCGAGCTGTACAGGAAAAAAACGGCGAACACCTCTTCATGCAGTGCAGATAAGGGGACCCCGACATTAGCACCCGCAATGTTCACCACCACGGGGAATGGATGACCCCATGTTGATAAGTGCTCCTGGGCATAGGAATGTGTAGTTTCCACCACCGGCTCAGGGCTGCAAATGGGAAGTGAGCACGGATGCAACGCTCTCCCTTGAGACCAAGAAAATAACTTTCAATATATATTGTTTTTACTACCAGTATTATAATAATTATTATTATTCAGCTGCTCGGATAATAACAGTCGCGATGTGACGGCCCAACAGAAGTGCGGCTAAAGACGCCAGGCGTGGTCAGTCCGTTTGGTGGACTCGTAGACACCGGTTAAAATCGGCACATTGTCCGATGTTATGCCTCCTATCGTGGCCTAGGTGTGTGTGTGTAAATCGTTTTTTCTTACTTTCCCCTGCGCGCTGAGATTTTTTTGGTTAACACAGAGATTCGGAAACCGAGCTCGTGGGAGAAGGAGGAGGCGGAGAGGGTTATCAGGAGGTGGAGGGAGGGGGTCTAGCAATGAGGTTTTTTTTTAGGGTGTTATTTTGTTGTTGTTTGTGTCTGTGAACAGAGTACACAATTCGGACATATGTTACACGGAAGAATATGTACATTCGTTATTTTTTTGGAAAGAATATAAAAAACCCTAAAAAGGCAACAATCAAAAATCTAAAAAGCGTCGGTGATGAACGAAGCAAAGTGCCGAATAACCAAGCATCTGTGTTGTTTATTCTGATGGGAAAACAGGAGGGAGGGAGGGAGTGAGGGGAGGGAGGGGGGAGGGAGGGGAGTGAGGGGAGTGAGGGGGGAGGGAGTGGTGGAGGGGAGGGAGTGAGGGAGGGGAGGGTAGGGAGGGAGGGAGGGGAGGGAGGGGAGGGGAGGGAGGGAGGGAGGAGAGGGGAGGGAGGAGGGATGGAGGGAGGGAGAGAGGGGAGGGGAGGGAGGGAGGGAGGGAGGGGAGGGAGGGGAGGGGAGGGAGGGAGTGAGGGAGGGGAGGGAGGGAGGGAGGGCGGGAGGGAGGGAGGGGAGGGAGGGAGGGAGGGAGGGGAGGGGAGGGAGGGAGTGATGGAGGAGAGGGAGGAAGGGAGGAAGGGAAGGGAGGGAGGGGAGGAAGGGAGGGGAGTGAGGGAGGGGAGTGAGGGAGGGGAGGGGAGGGAGGGGAGGGTAGGGAGGGGAGTGAGGGAAGGGAGGGGAGGGAGGGCGGGAGGGGAGATTATCGGGCAGGCACCGCGGCGAGACGATGCGGCCGTGGATAAACGCCGGGTGCGGCAACTTTCTCCACGGGCTCACTAAGTGCCACCGACGGAACCCGACCGAGATCTTCACGATAGGCGTCGAGCTCAATTTATAATCGGGCTGTGTCGACAGCGGGGGGGGGGGGGGCTTGGGGGGGCAGACAGGGGGGGGGGTGGGAGCCGTCTGTTCTCTGCAACCAGGGTTTATCATTCATACTCTTTGGTTCTATTCGGTAAAAGGCACGTAGGTAAATTCGTTTACTTTGGGTTAGATCGTCGTGTCGGTTTCAACTAGTGTAACTAGTGTAACTAGTGTAACCCTCCACCAACGTCACGGTGGTGTTACGTGGTGGGCAAACACCGGGGAGAGGAGGGGGGGTTGGTGTTGTTGAAAAGCGAGCAACATGTTGACACGTGTGTCGGTGGCGTTTCGCTGGAGGCCGCGGAACGGCATCTTTAGACGCTCAGCAAGGGCTCAGCTCTCGATCGAAACGTCCTATAAATGTTTTTTGTTGTAAACAAAAAAAACAAAAAGTGAAGAGCTTCCCTTTCGACATTTCCTCGATTTTTCTTTTTACTGATAAACCAGCTACATTTTCGCAACAAAGTGAAATCCGAAAACCCCATCGTCTTCCACTGACGAATTGATGCCATGCATTTAGCCGCATGAAAATCGTATTTTTCAAATTGACAGGGGAAGGTTGGGTGAATGCATTTTTACCTTCCAATTCGCCTGTTCGTTCGGAGAATACGGCATCGTTTGTTTTGATACATTTTATTTTTTAATTATACTGGCTGACGAGAACGTCCCTGTCACCGGTTAGTTTCATGCGGGGGGGGGGGGCTTTCGGTTAATGCTGCCCTAGAAACGTCGCACGTGCCACAAATCACAAGCGGCCGGATACTGGTGAACGCCACCGGTGGTGAGATGTTAGCTCCTTCGCCTGGTTCGACCCCCACCCTGACCCCTGCTGTATATTTGGAGTGTGCATGGTGTGTGTCTCTCTCTCTCTCTCTCGCCGTGGTCGTGTGGCTTTTTCTCTGGGCCCTCTGGTTTTCCCCTCCGCAGTGAGAATCAACGTTGCACGTTCAGAGTCTTTCGCTGCCGCGATTAATTTCCACGTGATGATAAGCCCACTTCGTTGAGCTATCATTCGTGAGAGCCAGGTTCGTTTCTAAAAACGAGCTACGCAGCTCAGTGGGGGCTTACCTGGTAAAAATAAAAATAAAAAATAGTTTATAGTTGAATGGTTTTTAGCTCACGCGTGGCCAGACCCAACCGAGGACGCGTCACCCAATGCGCGTGACGTCATGCTCGGTGCTCGTAACGCAGCGTTGGGCAGGACAGCGGGCGTTCAAAATCTGTATTCAGCTCGATTGATGCAATTTATTTATTTACTTTTGCAAAGAACCCCTCGTCTGTTTGTTTTATAAAATTCGGCCTTTACCTCCGCACGTTAAACATCTGACACACACCGGTTTTATGAATCCCTCCGAAGCAATGAATATATTTTAATTCAAACGCGTATTTAATTCCGAATTTCTTTCATTTTCATGTATTTAGAGGTTTTTCACGACGTAATTTTATGATAGAATTTCATCCCCACAATTGTGCCTGATCAGAATTTGAAGATGTCCTTTTTGGAGCTCCCTCGTATCAGCAGAAGGATTGCACGTATTGTGAAATCAAATCACCGTGAATCTCAAGCGAGGATGGATGAATTCCAAAACTTTCCGCAAAAAAATGCCGTGGGAAACTCATCGAACCGTAAGAGGTCACGTAGACTGGAAACAAACAAGAGTCAGGCAACTACATCCTGTCTATACAACCTGCTATGACACACGGATCAGAAACATTCGGTGTAACTGACAAGGAAAATTGAACAAAATCTGAAAAGTGTTGTTTTTTTTGCGTTTAGTTTGCTGTCCTTCCCCCGCACCTCTGATAAGCACGGGTTGGCTACGCACGGTGCGAATGAAGTCCGACGTACGTACGTGCACAGAAGCGCGGAGAGGAACCGCACTGAGTAGACACGGAGAGACGAGCGCCAGTTTGGGACCCCGCGTCTGACTGGGAGGACGAGGATACGCGGGCTCACTGGGAAACGTCACCACTCGAAGGGGCGCTGGCCGGTTGGTCGAGACCGACGATGGAGTGACAGCTGAAGGAGGGAACGCGCGCCGCGGAGACGGAGCGACGGATGTAGCGCAGCGCGCAGGAGGTGGACGGAACGATGTAGCGCGTGGCCACGAGGGATGGCGATAATTTTGTGGGGGGGGGGGGGGGGGGGGGGCGGCAGGACTTAGTCCGGCGGTGGATAGATCATGGCCGATGATGTTTGTACCTTTGAACTTCCGTACGTAGGCCAGCCAGCGCTAATTGGAGGTGCGGGGAGATGGACAACAAAAACTAAAAACGCAAAGCAGCAGCGTCTACAGAAGACGGCGATCAGGTCGTGAAGGCTCGCCACACACGTTGTCTTCGCAAGCAAGCAAACAAAATAAAATTCACGTCCGTGCGCGGCGCATTTTTCTCACAGCGCTCGGCTCTGAGCACCGAGGCGATCTGGTACGAGCGACGTACGGACACGTCGGAGGGCTCACGACCCCGCGTCGAGGAGAACTGAGCCAGCACCTCCTTAGCACGCGGCTTCAAGCCCCCGGGGCTGACCAAGGGAAAACATTCGAGTTACATCTCGTCTTCTTTGGTTCTTTCGGTAAAGTCACGTAGAATGAGAATAAAATAATAAATTGATAAAATAACACAATAATATTCTCACGACGTTTCGGCCACAACACAAGCGGCCTTCATGTTGTGGCCGAAACGTCGTGAGAATATTATTGTGTTATTTTATTTTATCAATTTATTATTTTATTCTCATTCTACGTGACTTTACCGAAAGAACCAAATAAGATGAATCCTTGCAGTCACGAAAGCTTTAAATCGAAATTTACATCTCGTCGTCTGGGGGAAGGTCTCCGTCATGTGGTGAGCGAACGTTCGAAGCTCCGAGCGCGGCTGCTGACTGTTCCGAGCGTGAAGAGAAATAAAAGTCATACTCTTTGGTTTTTTCGGAGAAGCCACGTAGGTAAAATAAATAAATAAAATAAATGAAAAGTGAATTAAATCACGACGTTTCGGGCGCAACACAAGCGTCCTTCTTCAGGTGGGGACAACGGAGCGAAAGCACAAACGCTTACCTACGTGACTTTACCGAAAAAAACAAAGAGTATGAATCCTTGCAGTCACGAAAGCTTCAAATCTAGAAATAAAAGTCACGATGCAACAAAAAAATAATAATGCAATCTAATTTGCTCATCCACAATTATTCTTGTTGTTGTTGTTGCTATCACGCTCATTGAGTCTCGAGATCATTGTTATTTTTGCCGGTAGAGCTCCTGCCAAGTTTTTTGCAGGAGCTGGTGATATTGCTGGCCACAAATGATAGCCCAACTAAGAAAGATCCACGCGACCACGGGAGAGAGAGAGAGACATGCAAACTCCAAATATACAGCAGCAGGCGTCAGATTTGGGATCAATCCCACGACCTCCTGCATACCAAGCGAGGCCGATAACATCTCGCCACAGCGATACCTGTACTTGCCAATACTCATTTAAGCACGAGGATATTTGAAATTGGCGTGTGACACACACGTGGGGGTGGGGTGGGGGGGTGTCGTTGGCGCGGCCGTTCAGCGCACTTCGGCGGACCTGAGTTTGATTCGTAGGCCACGGCTAACATCAGGTGGTCAATGATATCCGAACCGGTCCTGTGGACACCTTAGTCCCCTCTTTCACCAACCAGCGTGGTAAAGTACGGCCAAACAACTCCCATGCCTGACTTGATATAAGGGGGACTTTTCATTCGACGGCAGATTGTGTATATGCATGTTGAACTTCTTTCGCACCGTGCGTAGCCAACCGAGCTGATCGGAGGTGCCCTGTACGTGTAACCTTTACATGTATGTTGAACTTATTTTGCACCGAACGTAGCCAAACGTGCTCAACGGAGGTGTGGGGGAAGGACAGCCAACTAAAATTGACGCGTTGCAGTATATTGTTATCATATATATAAAAAATAAAGTTTTGCTGGCTGGCCTGAGGCAGGGATAGACGGACGGTCACGTCCAAACGACATGCGGGCTGCTAGTGATGCTCAACTAAAATTGCGTTCAAATGTTCAATTCCAATTTCAATTCCCAAAGCGTCTCTAAATGCGACCGCATCTCAAGACGAAGTGCAGACGCAGTGGAGGGCATTTATTTCCTAGAGATGGGGAAAGAGGCAAACAGCCACAGGCAGAGGAATAAACAGTGAAGGTGTTGGTGCGTGTACTTTAACAAGGCCAGGGAGTCAACAGCACGGATGGCTGGGGAAAGGAAGCTCTGGACCGCAAGGGCAGCAGAGGAGAATGAGCGACCTCCTGCTGAGTGAAGGTCATCCCGCTTAAAGTCAGAATGAAGAGGGGCAGGTGAGGCGCGTTTATTGATGACTGAACACCACCACAACTGTTTGACCCCGCAGGGAGACACTTTGACCTTTGACCTCGTACTACACGCACACCTGCAGTCGGGGTCCAATGATGCAGCAATCCATCGGTTAACGTCGGTTCTTACACTCACGATACACGCACGGAGCCACGTGGGTAAGAAAGGACGGTGTACAGTGAGGGAAACAAGTATTTGATCCCCTGCTGATTTTGTACGTTTGCCCACTGACAAAGAAATTATCAGTCTATAATTTTAATGATAGGTTTATTTGAACAGTAAGAGACAGAATAACAACAAACACATCCAGAAAAACGCATGTCAAAATGTTATAAATTGATTTGCATTTTAATGAAGGAAATAAGTATTTGACCCCCTCTCAATCAGAAAGATTCCTGGCTCCCAGGTGTCTTTTATACAGGTAACGAGCTGAGATTAGGAGCACACTCTTAAAGGGAGTGCTCCTTATCTCAGCTTGTTATCTGTATAAAAGACACCTGTCCACAGAAGCAATCAATCAATCAGATTCCAAACTCTCCACTATCACTAAGACCAAAAAGCTCTCCAAGGATGTCAGGGACAAGATTGTAGACCTACACAAGGCTAGAATGGGCTACAAGACCATTGCCAAGCAGCTTGGTGAGAAGGTGACAACAGTTGGTGCGATTATTCGCAAATGGAAGAAACACAAAAGAACTGTCAATCTCCCTCGGCCTGGGGCTCCATGCAAGATCTCACCTCGTAGAGTTGCAATGATCATGAGAACGGTGAGGAATCAGCCCAGAACTACACGGGAGGATCTTGTCAATGATCTCAAGGCAGCTGGGACCATAGTCACCAATAAAATAATTGGTAACACACCACGCCGTGAAGGACTGGAATTCTGCAGCGCCCGCAAGGTCCCCCTGCTCAAGAAAGCACATATACATGCCCGTCTGAAGTTTGCCAATGAACATCTGAATGATTCAGAGGAGAACTAAGTGATAGTGTTGTGGTCAGATGAGACCAAAATGGAGCTCTTTGGCATCAACTCAACTTGCCGTGTTTGGAGGAGGAGGAATGCTGCCTATGACCCCAAGAACACCATCCCCACCGTCAAACATGGAGGTGGAAACATTATGCTTTGGGGGTGTTTTTCTGCTAAGGGGACAGGACAACTTCACCGCATCAAAGGGACGATGGACGGGGCCATGTACCGTCAAATCTTGGGTGAGAACCTCCTTCCCTCAGCCAGGGCATTGAAAATGGGTCGTGGATGGGTATTCCAGCATGACAATGACCCAAAACACACAGCCAAGGCAACAAAGGAGTGGCTCAAGAAGAAGCACATTAAGGTCCTGGAGTGGCCTAGCCAGTCTCCAGACCTTAATCCCATAGAAAACCTGTGGAGGGAGCTGAAGGTTCGATTTACCAAACGTCAGCCTCGAAACCTTAATGACTTGGAGAAGATCTGCAAAGAGGATTGGGACAAAATCCCTCTTGAGATGTGTGCAAACCTGGTAGCCAACTACAAGAAACGTCTGACCTCTGTGATTGCCAACAAGGGTTTTGCCACCAAGTACTGAGTCATGTTTTGCAGAGGGGTCAAATACGTAATTCCCTCATTAAAATGCAAATCAATTTATAACATTTTTGACATGCGTTTTTCTGGATTTTGTTGTTGTTATTCTGTCTCTCACTGTTCAAATAAACCTACCATTAAAATTATAGACTGATAATTTCTTTGTCAGTGGGCAAACGTACAAAATCAGCAGGGGATCCAATACTTTTTTCCCTCACTGTATGTATATTGTAGTATTGGCGCCACGTAACGCCTGCAGCCATCAGAGGCGCTTAACATGCAACGTTACGAAACAAAGATAAAATCACTTCTCGAGTTGAATCGCGACAACACGTAAGATTGTCCGGTGCGATTGCCATCAGGTGATCTTTGGCCCACACAGTGCCCGCTGAGCGCGATGCTCGTTTGTACGACCGTCCAAAAATATATTTGTTTAATTCCCAGCACTGCACCATTATTGTCGAACTAAGCGCAGAGGCAAGTTTAATGTCACTTTCGCTTTGAGTCTGGATTCGCTGGCGATCAGGGTTGAGGCCATCGACTCGCACTGACGAGAGCCCGTCGGTTCTTTCGCAGGAGGCTTGCCCAGACTCGAACGTTAGGTGCTCCCGCACGGTGTCATCTCAGCACTCTGACCTCTCAAGTCACCCCGGCCACCGTAGTTTAAAAAAAAAAATGTTTTGTAAGTGTACCAAGGGGCCTCCAAAAACAAACGTAGTAGAAATAATTTGGAAAACAACACCACCGCCCGAATAACTGGGCGCCATCGTTATCGGGCCATCGGCACAACAACCGCGGGGCTCCAAGTGGCAAAGCCCGATCCCGTTGTCCTCCTTACTACCTCCGTTTCTGCCAAGCTTCAGAATTCACACAACCGACTCACAGGGTCAATGTTTTATTCAGAACGTTAGATGTTTGTTCACTCGGGACATTCAGAAGCAACCGATGCCCCAGCCTAAATTCCAAGTGCAAGTTGGCTTTTTGGGGAGTTTACCTCTCCTGCTGAAATCCATCGACTGAAGTGGGCCCGGGTTGGCTCAGATGTCAAGAGACACTAAAACGGTAATGGCTGAGAACCTGGGTTTCGACCCAGGCAGCTGCCTGAGATTAAACTTGGTATCTCAAGTTTGGTGAGTTTATGGTCTCAGTCTGGTCGTCCAGCTGGTTCAACAGTTTCACTGCTGGATTATTTTTTTTCTGCCTGAGGACGACCGCTTGTGTTGCGATCGAAATGTCGTGATATATTATTTTTTATTTTGTTTTATTTTTCTACCTACGTGACTTTACCGAAAGAGCCAAAGAGTATGGATTCCTGCAGTTACGAAAGCTTCAAATCAAGATTGGTCTCAATCTGGTCATCGATGACTGCACAAGAAATACCATCACATTGAAGTTGGTTGTGCACTAAACTAACTTTGTCAAATTCCAGCTCTTAGAATGAAAAGGCATTACATGCGGCTGTCAAGGAGACGCACGTAACCATCAGCGGCAAAGAGGGGATGGTAAAGTGGTTTGTGCCCCGAATGTGTGGCCCACCATAGGAGATCTCAGAGGGAGCTGTCTGGTGTCTGCTTTTTCGTGCCGTTCTCTAACATGAACTGTTGCACTACTCTGCATTAGACCAGAAGAGGTTCACTGACAGACAAATGGACTGATTGACGGATAAACAGACTGGATGGATGGATGAACGAACAGACTGACTAAAGGAAAATATTAAAACACAAGGATTAAAAAACCGCATGAAAACAATTCACCCATAAGCAACACTTCATCGGGACTAATACACATCAAATATAGACATGCCGTATCTCACTGCGATATCTAAAAAACATTTACAAATATGTTTGGAAATGAATGACTTAATCGGAGAAAGGAAATTAGATTCAAATCGAAGAGAATTTGGTTGGATAGGAGCTAGAATATCATTCCGTGTAACCGGGGCAATACATTTTAGATTTATCTTTTTATCAACACTTTTGTACATTTCTTCTAAATTGTAACCTACCAAATTTCATTTTTATAAACTTACACAAGAACTAGTTTTTTACGAAAATAATAAAAATCGGAATAGTATCAAATAGGAAAATGTATCTAGGCTCAGACAGACTTTAATAATGCATGAAAGAAAATGTTAAACTTCTTAATGTGCGTACAGCCATGGATGTGGTCGAGAAGGCATGGGTAGCCGTGACGTTCATTTAAATCAACGATCATTACAACAAAAATACCAATTGTCTTATTACTATTACCATCCACCGCCCTATATTGATCTACAGAAAATCCTACGATACACTCAACTATTTTTTTTTATTAACTCCGTGTGAACAAGAGAAGCCTCCCGGAAGTGGTCGCAAATTCATCATCCGATTATCCATTCTTATCCATGTTGGAGCGACCAGGAAGTGGTGGGAAATGCATCCCATTATCCGCGGAGAGCAATGCGGATAAATGCTGATAACAGAATACACTCACGGCGTCCGTTACTTCACCACGGATAAGAGTTTGCCTTGCGTCACATTTTTTTTGTGTGGTGGTTCTGCGGTGGCGAGATGTTAACTACCTCGCCTAGTATTCAGGAGGTCGTGGGTTCGATCCCAAACCTGACAGCATGTATATTTGGAGTACGCATGGTCTCTAGCCCCGTGGTTGCGTTGATGTTTTTTTTCCGGGTCCTCCGGTTTTTCCCTCCACATTCAGAATCAACACGCGTTGAGCGTATTTGGCTGCTATAAATGTTCATGTGATAAGCCACTTCGTTGAGCTATAACTTGTGGCCAGGTCACATAAAAAAAAAACCTATAGTGCTCATTGGGCCTTACCTGGCAAAATAAAAATAGCTAAAATAGTTTTAAAACGGTATTTATTAGTCATGTCTCTGCGGTGGTGGCTATACTGCTGCACGTGGCTTGTAATCCAGCACTGTAGAGGCAGCAGCGAGGGTTGGAGGATCACCGCACAAACTTTATGCAACTCCCCTGCCATGGGCGTCGTGGAGGTGCCCATACCCTGGCTCGCCAGGAGAAGGCCGAACGGCAAAAATGTGACCTCCCACCTGTTCAGTCTGTATGGGATAGAACGTTTCCCCCTCGCACGCGTGGGGTTGGGCAATTGTTGGTTCCGGCTCACCGCCTGGCTGCTGCTGCTGCTGCTGCCTTCCTGCTTCTCTGTGGTTCCTCCTCCCTATCGCCTCCGAGTTGTTCTCTTCGCTACGAGCGTTAGAGAGTACCCGTGTGGCACGTTACAAGTTGAAATCATCATTATTGCTATTATGTTGACACTGACCAGCGTGAGGAGGTACGGTCACACAACCCTCCCGTGATCGACATGGCACCGGCCGAAGACATTCAACCAGCGGTGGAATAAACAAGAGGGCTGAAAATGAACTTGCACAATACCCTGTAAAACACACACACACAAACACATCTCTAATGTTTACGAACAAATATGTTCCTAATATAAAAAAAAGAAAGTTTCATTTTAATCAGAGGCGGAGCCAGGATTTCAGGCCGGGGTGACATTCAACAATATTTTAATTTCAAGAATGATTAAAGAGTCAGGCTGTTGAACTTAGACGCCATCGGTTGGCGACACACTCTGACAATGCAGTTGCAACGGAGTCCGCCAGACCGAGTGTCGTACACTTATACGCAGAATGTCACCCCTGTCACCCCCCCCCCCCCCCCACTGGCTCCGCCCCTGATTTTAATTGAAACGCAACAATTATTTAAATTAAGAAGCGGGCACTTCAACACACGGACAATGTCACAAACATTCAGCGACGGCGTCTGAATCAACGGCGACGAACGGCTGCGCCGTGAACGAGCAACCGGATCGAAAGGTCAGCCACGTCTTCAGCGCCAACTCCGCGAGGATTCACAAAGACGACAACGGTTTGTTTGTTTGTTTTGACAAACGTCGCGCCGCTATGGTGGGGGGCAAGGTGGCCGAGGAGGTTCGCTGTGTACGCGCTCAGACCGGGGGTGTCCCGGGGGACTCCCGCTTTCGCGACGGAAGCATCATGCAGCTGACGCGCGTTCAGCCCCCGGGCGGCACGGCAGGGGAAATAAGAGCGACGGCGAACTTACCCCCTTCTATGAGATTACATATATATATTTAAACTACGCACATTCTTTTGCACCGTTGCCGGAGGGCACACCCCCCTCCCCGCCCGCCCGCCCCACTATTTTTGTTGTTGACGAATTTCCTGGCGTGACGGACAATGACCGCTCGGGGGTGAACACTATTTTCATTTTGTTTTATGAGATCGAAGCGGGTTTAGCTGTCCGTATGCTGAACTTATTTTCGCACCGCACATAGCCAACCGTGTCCACCGGAGATTCGGGTGGGGGGCACAACAGATGAAACATAAAAAAAAAGCTGTTCGAAGGAAATTCGTTTTCAATCGAGATGATTTACAAGTGCGTAGCTCCAGTGGCTTTTTCTAACATCGCAAGGAAGAGCGTTCCAGACGGCCGTATAAGCGCGTCTGAAGGCGCCTGCGATGCGGTGGCCACCGTCTCTGTTCGTTGGCTTGCACACACACGTACACAACAAACAACAACATTCCGCCATTCGCCACGAAGTGGCGGTGACGTCACCACGACGCTTGTGCCAGGTTAGGTGCACGTTGAGGCCACGTGAGGTGTCGAACGTCCACTGGCAGGAGGTCACGGGGCAGACCCAGGTGCCACGGGTTGACTGACTGAGATGACACACATACACACACACTGACGCACCTCATCCATTTTTATAATATCACGAATTTTCAGCGGGACAGATGACGGTGATATGAAGCAATTGGCGGGACCCCGGGGTCCCATCACTGCCCCGGGGTGGAAAAAACCGCGTAGCTACACGAGTCTTGTTGCCTTACCGACAACAACAAAACTAGTGGTCAATCGATTGACCTCGTCGCGAGCTACTCGGGGCACTAAGTTTCGTAAAAAGTTGAAAAATTACACAAACACGTTAAATTCACCCGCTGGGGGGGGCGGCGGCGGGGCTCGCCTTGGCAAAGAAGCCGAGGATCGACGGCTGACCGGAGGGCGTCGTCGGCGCGCGCGACTGCGGCGGACGCCCCCCGGGGCTCGCGTTTGGCCGGTGGGGTGGCGCCCATCGTGTCGATCGCCGCCTGCTGCTGCTGCTGCTGGCGCTTGTTGGCGTGAGTCTGGGCGGGCGGGCGGCGCGTTGCTGTCGGGATCACGAGTGGGCGGACTGAAGAAAAATTATAATTATTATTGACCTGATTTTTGCGGGACCCTGGGGTCCCGCCAAATGATTTATATACAGGGTGCTTGAGAAAATGTGAACACTTCAGAGACTTTGCGACAATACCACACGAAACGTGTCGCCTCCGGGCTCTGGAGATCACCTGGAGAAGATTCCAGGCCACGCGTTGACAACGGTGGCGAACAAGTGGGAGGCTCTTTGACTTTTTGAAGCTATTAACATTACATTTTGTTATCATGTTACAGTGCATTATTATCCGTTATTTTCCATTAAAAATGATAGCCCCAGCACCCTGATTACATATGTATAATATATGTTTATATATGTTCTCAGCCAGCGGTAGCGGCAATTCCACGTTCCCATGGCGAGGGCCACGCGTAGGAATATGGCAATTAACGTGGACCTTACGTGTCCTCACATATTGACTGTGAGGACACGTAAGGGGGCTTGCGTGGAAGATGTCACTCAGAGAGATCATAACAACTATAAAGAAAACTAAATTTATTTTAACCAGGTGAGCTATATAGGTCTTTTTCAGAAGCGACCTGGCCACAAATGATAGCTCAACGAGGTGGCTTACCGCTTGGACATTCATAGCAGTCAAATACTCTGAACGCACGTTCATTCTAAATGTGGAGGGAAAAACCGGAGGACCTGGAGAAGAATCTACGCGACCACGGGGAGAGACCCGGGGTCGAGATCAAACCCACGACCTCCTGCATGCCAGGCGAGGTAGTTAACATCTCGCCACAGTAGCACCAGAACTCTGTGGGCTGTGAATGACGAGCACTCGATTGGGCGTCGATGTTGTTTTGCCCCAGTATTTTTGACCGCTTGCATTGGTCCCCGTGTGTCTGTCACTGTCACCGAGGATATCCGCTGGTGAAGGCTAGCAATGGAGTGGCAGTCGAAGGAGGGATCACGGCAGGGAGGACGTCCGCCGTGGCAATAGAGCCATGGAATTAGCTCGTGTGTGCCGGTGACAGATCGTCGCCGGCGTAGAACCGCATGCGACGGCGATAACATGAGGGGGAGGCCTTCATCCAGCAGTGGATTGAGCATTGCCGATCACTGTTGAATTTCTCACACAATGGTTCAAATTTTTATTGAACTTGAAAAGGGATGATTCCCGCACGCTCAGAGCCAACATGGGTGACGAATACCTGAACCGGTCCTGGGCCTCCGCAAGATCGACTCGGCTTTAAAATATGCACTTGGTAACGGTGTGAAAACATTAGCACTGGGGAGACAAAGGCGGCCGGTCGTGGCTGTTGGTCACCCATCACTTTGTGTGCCGTGCCGGCCTTCATAGGTGCTCGCTCATAGCATTTGCCCCAACAGTCTGTTAAGGCTATAGGGGGTTTCTATGTCTTTGTGGTTGCTGTTGGTAGGCTACCTGTCTGCCGCCTGCTGATCAACGAGACGGCCCAAATAAAGCGGTTTAATATTGCGAGGGGCGTTTTATTTATTTATTTATTTTAGTTTCATTCCTTTAAAATTATTTTTTTATTTCCTCCGTCGTTACGTCTCTAGCTCGGAGGGCTCGGCTGAGAGCGAGCGAAATGAAAACCGTTCGTCATGCGGCTCTTTGCGCAGGGTCGTTTAGAAAGGAGGGAATGCATCATCATTATCGCCATCATTACCATCATCACCATCATTGCCATCATCATCACCATCATCATCGCCATCATTATCATCGTCGCCATCATCGCCGTCATCAGTCATCATGATTTATGTGCATTGCTGTTTGTTATCATTGTTGTGTTCATCCTTACCATTGTCAATTTAGATTAATAATGTTAATAATGATTTTTATTTTATGAAGCACTTTTCATATGAAAATATGCCAAAGCACTGCATGTAGTAAAAATAATAATAATTATAATCTTCAATCGCAAGTGTGAATAAAACCCAGTCGAAATACAGTTAATAATAATAGCAATGTCAACTACACGCACAATGAAGAGAGATTAAAGACAAACTATGATAAAAGGCAATGCTATTAAATATTAAACTCACAGTATAAGTAAAATGATGAAATTTTTACCCTGAATAAGAATTTGTATTGATAAGGCACCCTTAAATAATGGAACTTGGAGCGCTCCAGAAGCGGATTACAATGACTCTTTTATATACGTTTGCCTCTGCCGGAGCTCGTGATTAGATGTAAGATCTTGTATATGCCATGGACGCTAATGCTAATATTATTGTGTTTACAAAATGTGACTTCATGACTCGTGAAATAAGTATGATAAGGAATTTGTCGTGGCTATTGGTACTGGTGCGAGCATATGAATTATTTAAATTATTTCAACTTCAAACTATTTATAATTACATATGTACATGCATTTAACTTGATTCAGGAGGGAACACGACTCAGATGGACGTCCAGCGAGGAGATGCAGTGACGAGGTCACCTCTATGGATCGTTGCATTGCAGGCCCACGTACGAGGAGGAATGGTGATGGATTTGGAGATGTATTCCTTCAACAGTGGATAAAGCACGGCTGGTAATGATGATGATAGGAGCAACGTAGAAAACTAAAATCCCGGTCAGCGATTCACTCAGCCAATCATCCCTCCAGACTTATTAAAATAAATACCAGCTTGTGGGAAGTCAGCAGAGGATCAGCTGACCTCCACCATACGAATATCGGCCAAACGTTGTGACAACGCCCCATGTTCACAGAGCAGTCTGGACTCCTACAAGCAGAAGATACTCAAAACAAAACAAAAATACCGAAAACTCCACATGATGAGCCACCTATTTTAAACGAGTTCTGGAAACTCAATGATGGCTTTTACCCGGGTAAGTACATTGAGACTAAACCCTCGTACATTTGGCGAGGAGTTTCCATTCTACGTCGACACGTGAGAAATGAAACGCACGTGCAAAAGGACACCTCGAACCACCCGCGGTGCACATAACCAACATTAACGCTTTTTTTTTTAATGATATATAAAAATTGCTTTGGAAAAAAAAAGATATATACTTCACGATCAATGTCGTCGCAAAAACGATACGGACCTGGACGGGCTTCGGTGTTGGTGAGCTGCTCGACAGTTTTGCACGTTCCCTACCCTGAAAAGTCACGTGGCTCTGAACACCGCCACTGCCGCTGTTCGTCCTCGTCTCGGAACTGCTCAGCTCAAACGGGTGCCTCACAGGCCGAGATAACGATGCCTTGAGCGCGAGTCTGGTGAGTTTGGTGGTGGCGATTGCTTTGGTGGGTTTTCAAAGCGTTTTGTCAAAAGACCCGCCCACGTTGCCCTTGAACTGACAACGCGACGCACGAGCGGACGCGACGTTTCCGGGAAACGGCGATAAGTGGGCGACTGGCTCCTTTTTGAAGGAGATAGCGAGCCCGCCGGAGCAACTCAATTGAGTAAATAACACACGCACACACGAAGAAAGCGTAAATGAAACAGCAAGTCCAGCCAACCCCACGACGTAACAATAGTTCAATGGCCAATCTAATTACATTACATTATTTGCTGGGCCAATTTGAAAGTGAAGTGAACGCATGGATGAAATGAACCGAGGGGTGGCAAATGGAAGGAAACGTGGACAGCAGACAAATAGCCAATCATCTAACAGCGTGCGCGGTAGCGGCTGAATGGGCAGCCAAATGGCAGCGTTTTCTCGCTCGGCACTCTGGACTAAGTTTTAAGGAGCCAGCGAATTGAGCTCGAATTCCCGAGCACGGCGAATCGAACTCGGTATCTGGAGCAGCTCTCCGCTCTCCTCCGTGCCCACCCCGACGCGGCAGACTTCTCCGTCAGACACTTTGCCGGCGCATTAAAAAAAAATACAATAAAAGTTTCGGAGCTCTACTACTCCGCGGACGGACAATGAGGCTTATCATTGGCGCCACGTTGGCCAAACGCTAACCACATACCTCGCCTGGTCAGCAGAAAGGTGGCGTGGGTTCGATCCCGACCCCTGAGTTTGTGTTCTCTCTCTCACCGTGGTCGCGTGGTTTTTCTCTCTCTCTCTCTCCACATTTAGAATGAACATCACGCGTTTAGAGAGTTTTTGGCTGCTTGCAATAGATTTCCACGTGATGATAAAGCCACTTGGTTGAGCTATAGTTTGTGAGCTCTAAAGCTCTAAAGCTCACAAAAGCTCACAAACTATAGCTGAACGAAGTGGCCTTACCGGGTGAAAAAAAGAAAGGTTATTTTTTTTTTTTAAAGAGTTTTAAACCATTAGTTTGGCTATCGAGTGACAGAAAGTGCTGCCTTCCACTGCGCCTGAGAGAAGTCAATTGAAGGGATCTCAGCATTGGTTCAGTGAAAGTCTCTTTCCGCGGGCCGCTCTCTCGCTTGGACATTGTAACGAGCACCACAAGCTCTGTGTTTTCTAATTTCGCCCAAAAAGTAGTTTAATACAGGGGGCTCCTCTACTTACGAACGAGTTAGGTTCCCGAGGTCTGTTCGTAAGTAGATTTGTTCATAAGTCCAACTTTACGTTTTTTTGTGCGTGGAATATTTGCTGGTTTATTCCAGGACGTTTCTGTTGCGCGTTGTCACCTTTAAGATGTTCTCTGTGTTCAAATTTTTGTTTGTTGCGGTTGCACCCGACTTAAGAGCCGCATAGCTCACAGGGCTATACCTAATAAATGAAACTTGAAACTACTCCTGTCGATTCCAAGCATGTTGTACGGCATCTACACTAAACACGGGAAATGTCTATGAAACTTGTATAATCTCCTGTAGACGTAGATGCCACTGGTTCTTCATGTCCAAAGTGTTTACAGTTATAGGACGAGGAGCAGTAGAGCAGATGCACGTTCGAAAATAATAAATATTTATGACTTGAATATAGAACGTTAGGCAATGCGCGTTTACACGTGGACATTGCATTTCAGGTAAGATAAAGTCGGGTTATAATGTATGAGGCAGTTGTCTTTAGATGTTTTTAATTGCCTGGTTAGGAAGAGAGAGAGAGAGAGGCAATGTTGCTCCATGCGCACGAGCGACGTTACACGGCTGAAACAACATTTCCCCCAAAATTCAGAGTTAACCCTTGGGACGTAAAACAGACATACGGACGCAAGGGTGGTGCTTCGGCTGTCGGCAGTTTTTTTTAACCCTTTAAAAAAACAGTGTATCGCTAAACATCTTTTTAACTCTTCCCCCCCCCCCCCCCCCCCCCACAATTTTGTATACAATCGCGCTCCCAGCGTCGCGCCTTTACGAGACAAAAAGATCTGTCCGGAACGCAGAGCAAACTGCTGAGATCCCTCCTTCTTCAAGTGACCGACCTCCGGTCCACACGGTGATGAGCGCCACACTTCACTTGCTCACCCCGGGCACGGGCACACACGTTTGTCCCGCACGCGGCCAAACCGATATTTTAATGCCCGCGGCTGGAAATGCAGCCACCTCTTAAGTCGTTTCGAAAGCAGAAACCGGATTTCGATCGCGGGCGGCGTCTTTGGGATTCTCTGCCACTCGGAGTGCAGCAGCGCTCTGGCTCAGTACTCTCTTGACACGGCCATGCATTTGCCATCGCCTTCCCCTCCCACTCGCCGCTTTAATTTGACGGCTGATCATCTGTCAGCTTTGCTCGGCGAGAAAGGTGGATGGGTAGGTGGGTGGGTGAGGGGGGGGGGGTGCGGAGAGAATATGGTGCCTGGGAGGGTTTGGCAGAGTTTGATCACACTATGTAACACACTTTTTGTTCCTGGGTAATAAGTGTTAGTTCGTAATTGCTTATGTCTAAAAAGTACATAAAATGGCTTTTATTCCACACAAAACTTTGCTGTTGTGACCAGTTCAGTGAAATTTAGAAATGTACCTAATTTCAATGAGACAACGGGCGAATTTGTGTATTTTCGCTCACGTAAAGTCAGAAAACAACAACATATGCATCAACATTAACATGTATTTATACTAAAATAATACAAAAATGACTACAAAAGATTTAGAAGCGAGTAGTTTTTCGATATTTACGACTATACTGTACATCACTTTCACGAATCAGCCCCCAAATGTAGTCTCCCATTCAGGGGCGGAGCCAGGATTTCAAGAATCATTAGAGAGTCAGGCTGTTGAACTTGACGCCATCGATTGGCGACACACTCTGACAATGCAGTTGCACGGAGTCCTCAAGACCGAGTGTCGTACAATTACACGCAGAATGTCACCCCTTGTCACCCCCCCTGGCTCCACCCCTGCTCCCATCACGTTCTCGTTATACTGTCCTTGGTAGCGGTTTTCAAAGTCCAGTATTTCCTGGTGGAAGCGCTCGCCTTGCTCCTCCGAGTATGCTCCCATGTTCTCCTTGAATTTATCAAGATGAGCATCAAGGATATGGACTTTGAGGGACATCCTACAGCCCATTGTGCCGTAGTTCTTCACCAGAGTCTCAACCAGCTCCACATAGTTTTCGACCTTGTGATTGCCCAGGAAGCCACGAACCACTGCGACAAAGCTGTTCCAAGCCGCTTTCTCCTTACTAGTGAGCTTCTTGGGGAATTCATTGCACTCCAGGATCTTCTTTATCTGTGGTCCGACGAAGACACCGGCTTTGACCTTTGCCTCAGATAGCTTAGGGAAGACGTCTTGAAAGTACTTGAAGGCTGCCGACTCCTTATCTACAGCTCTGACAAATTGTTTCCCAAGGCCCAATTTGCAGTGCAGTGGTGGCATCAGCACCTTCCGGGGGTCCACCAGTGGGTCCCACTTGACGTTGTTCCTCCCCACAGAGAACTCGGTCCGCTGTGGCCAGTCCCGCCTGTGGTAGTGCGCCTTGGTGTCTAAATGTTTTGTAGTCATTTTTGTATTACTTTAGGATAAATACATGTTAATTTTGATTCCTATGTTTTTTTCTGACTTTATGTGAACGAAAAGACACACATTCGCCTGGTTTCTCATTGAAAATAGATACATTTCCAAATATCAATGTCTTAGTCACAAAAGCAAAGTTTGTGGAGGATAATAGCAATTTTCTGTATTTTTTAGGCATAAGCAATTAGGAAATAACACTTACTTCCCAGGAGCAAAAATAAAATGTTTTTTACAGTGTCATAATTTCTCTACCGCCTGCCCTGCCCCTCTGCGCCTCATTGCCCCGCGCCCCCCTTCCGTTCCATTCCCTGCTTTTCAAGTCTCGTGGCCCCCGAGCGGAGAGAGGGAGACAGAGAGACAGAGAGGGAAGTGGCGGCGGCTCTTGACGGAGGGCCTTACACATTAGCTCGGCAGCGTGCCAGCCCGCCTCTCCCAATTTCAACTCCGGCGTTCGTGAGCACTGCTAACTCCTGGCACCCGTACCCACCGTCGTCGTCGTCGTCATCACTCATGATCAGTCCACTGCTGGATGAAGTTCTCCCCAAGGCTTGTTTGCCAACTCTCACGATAATCTACCTCCGGGCGAGCCGATTTCATCTTCGCTTCATCCCATCGGCGGACGACCTCTCGGACGCGTTGCGGTCCTCGGCTGCCGCTCCGTTGTTACTCTTGACCACCGGCGGTCATCATCCTTGCTAGCTGTGACGTGACGTCATTCAACTGTTGAATGACGCCACAAACCGTAATCCACACGTCTCCCTTCCCGTCTCTCAAACGCAATTTCCAAGCACGCTTTGCGTTATGCTTTTTTTTCTCACACTTCAGGGCTTACCAATAATTTTGCCAACAATTTTCATCGATCCTCGACCAGTGTAAAGGAGATGTTTGTTAATAAACCTAAACAAGCATAGGCCTACCGACCACCACGCTCTTACACATTTGAACAAAGCAGCTCTTTTGTTCTTATTTGTAAATTTGTGTGCTCGGTTTAATTAGCCTCGATGCAACATCGGCGTTACATTTTCCCATCTGTACTTTGCATGCGTCGTCAATAATAAGATAAATCATGTCCAAGTCGATGCGTGTACCACGGGAATCCATTTGAATCGATGGACATTGCCCCCGTCGTTTCATAAATCCTCATCGCATCGGACTGTATCACTGCAAGCCAGTGATTTGTTTGTGTGAGGCAGGTTGAAAGCGCAATTCGCGTGGAACTACGAACCTCAAGTGCGACCAGATTGACCTGTTCATATAAAAGGTAAAAGTGCAGCCCTGACATTGTTTGATCATACCGGTGCTGGCATAGCGGTGCTGGAGTTTTTGGCTGCTATACATTTCCACGTGATGATTAGCTATTTCGTTCAGCAATCATTCGTGATGGGCAGGTCGCTTCTGAAAAAGGGCTACGTAGCTCAGTGGGCCTTACCTGGTAAAATAAAAGAAATCGTTTTTAATTGTTTAGTTTAATTAGAAAGATTTGGCCTACTCTTCCATGCTGGCATAGACGTCTTTGAAGAGGTATGTATGTCACACTTCTTTCGCGCCGTACGTAGCCAACTGTGCTAATCGGAGTCGCGTGGAAATCGGAGGTGCAGAGGTGGGAGTTACCCGCACTTTACCCCATCGTACACGACCTGCGTACCCCGCTGGACGGGGTGGTGCGATTTAAGAAACTCTTGTGTCGTTGTCAATCGCAGAGCCGAAGTTTAAACATTTTTTTTTCCTGCTGAGACGCCTCTTGCCAGAAAATTGATATCAACGTCGCTCGATTTAATAGGAACGGTAACAATGCGGAAAAAGAGACGTGAGTTTGCTACAGTAAGAAATGTAAACATCCTGCTTTTTCTTTCTACTTGCACATTCCACAATAATAGGATTCTGCTGCGACGAACAAAATGCATTCTCCATGTGGAGATCCACGCGGGTCTTTGATCATAGAAAGGCCGGTCTGAAGTGGCCAAGTGGCACGGACGAGTGGGAGCCGTCGAGATGCTGAATTTGAATCCGGGTTTTCTGACATTCTGTGGTGAGACAGTTCCTCACATAAAGCCCTTCATAACCAGGCCCCTTCCTACCTCACTGACCTGCTCCACCGCCACAACCCATCCCGTAGCCTTCGCTCATCTAACGCCAACCTCCTGACTCCACCTCTCAGGACCCAAGCATCGAACCTGGGGCGACAGAGCCTTCTCTATAGCTGCCCCCTCACTTTGGAACTCTCTCCCAAAACAAATCCGTGACTGCACCGACCTTCCAGCGTTCAAATCATTGACTAAAACTCACCTTTTTAAAATTGCTTTTAATGTTTAGCTAAGTTTGATGTGTTTTAGTGTTTTTTTATCATTTCATGTTGTTTTTGCTGCTTTTATGATTTTATGTAAAGTGTCTTTGAGTATTCAGAAAAGCGCTCACAAATAAAATGTATTATTATTGTATTCACATTACAACTCTTGGGAATGGACAACGGCGTCGGCTCGAATGTGCAGGACATACAATGAGCGTGTGGCGCTCGGCATCGGGGCTGGTGGGAAAGGTGAAGTTGGATTTAAGTTTATTATGGTTAACCGGGGGGAAGAACTGGAGAGACCATGGGCGGGGGTGCGGCGGGGGTGGGGGGGGGCTGTGGGCTGCTGTCGTGTGCGTGATCCCCAATCGGTTCAGTTGCGGCGTCATTTTCGAAAGTGGTAAATTTTGGACGCTGTCAAGCCAGCTGCACAATGACGTCAGATCCGCAACGTCCACCTTCAGGCAGACGGGGCACGTAGTAGGACCATTATAGCTGTGACACGGGCAGGATTAATCAGAGCGTGGATTCGAACCGCGAACCTGGGCCGCGGGCGGCGAGTTCGCTGCCGCTGGGCCAAGACACCGCCCGGCATGCGTTAACAAACGCGACTGGGTAACGCACTTGAACGTGTATCTGTTGGCTATCTGAGAAGTGCATTTTCGGAATCCGTTGCGTTCTTGAGCGTGATGGCAGCAGCAATGCGTTCACCAGGAGCTGAATTCCAATGTCGAGGTGCTGCTGCTGGCCATAGCGAGAGGGCTTTAGCAGAGAGTTAGAGAGTTCGTGTCATCTTGCTGTTCCTCTTCCTGCGTTGAAGGAGCGCTTTGTAGACTTTGACCTGAATAAAAAAAATATAATAGATCGTTTTCAGATCATGTGTGTTTTTTTTATAACTTTATAAACCCCAGGACGCATTAAAATTTCCAAGTAACAAACGACAAGTAAAACACATTATTTGGTGTGGCAGTGGTGCGCAATGCACAATATTTATTTACGACAGGAAACTGAACACATTCCTCAACAGCACGTCTCTGAAATGAAAAAAACAAACAAACAAACCAACACACAATCGGTGACATTTCGAGCAATCGCCCTTCTGCAATTAAGAGGGCTGCGTGAATTGTCAACCACGTTACAAATCCAAACACGACAGCGCCCGCCACAGCGGCACGCGCGGCTTGCGTCGGTGAGTTGGGAAAAAAAATGAGTTGACGGAGGGGAAGGTTTCAGTCACAAATCTCTGCACTCAGCTTTTTATATAGCCGGCCAACACTTCAGTGAATAGCTTTTTTTACAACTCTCACGGTCAGGAGCCGGATTAACGTGGGGGGGCTTTATGGACTGCAGTCACTGGGGTTGGGGGCGGGATCTCCGATTTTGAGTGTCCACCCAAACAATCATATATATACGGCTTTATAATGTCTTAAATGCAATACTGCAACGCACTCTGATAAATGCTATCGTGTAAACGTAGTCATTGGAAACCAAAGCGTCCCGCGGTGCGTTAGAAACAGTTACGGGCCGAAGATAAGCGAGGGGTAGACTTTTTTTTCTTCCGATTTGATTGTGCTTTGCAATTCGCGTGCAGTACATCGCATTTAAACAACCCCAGACCTGAAATAACCCCCAAAAAGGTGACAACTCTGACGGGTGGAAGAGTTTGGGCAACAACAGGCGTTGGGTGCAGCTGCGGGTTGAGCAGTAGACGGGAAGGAATTGAATAGACACAGATGGCCACCAAAGAGAAAACAAAAATTCTTTGAAAGCCCTGGGTCTTCCTCTCAAATGTCATCCAGCCCTGCTCACACTCCAGTCGAGTTATGTCTCCGCTCATGGGCGGAGTTTGGGGGGGGGGGCATAACGCCCCTCCAAAACGCGAGACCTTCATCAATTTTTATTTTCAGTCATTTAAAATGAACATCAATCAATATCGGCCCGCTTTTTCCAAAACCGAATCGGTTCGCGGACGCAGCGACTCCACCAAGGCCTTCTTCCAACCTGCCCCGTCCTCCAGCCAGGGGCATCAACTGTGGCCCCCCGGATCGCCAGGGCCCATCCTGCTGCTCGATCGCCGGCGGCTTCTGGGTCTTTTGCCCGGGGGACGTCCTTCGAGCATCTCCCGGGCGAGTCTTTCTTTCGGCATCCTTAGCAGATGACCCATTGTGTGCACCCGCGATTCCTAATGTGAGGGACAGAGCGAACCCATGGCCCACCCCCACAAATATAGAAGTCAAACTCGGCCTGTGTCTTCGCTGTGCGCCCCCCACCGCTCGTTCCTGACTGGCAAAACGCAGACCGCGGTGAGCGCGCGTGGCGCTTGTTCTAATCTTGGTGGCAGAAAAAAAAACTCACGTTCAAGAGCTCGATGCCAAAGTCGATGTCCCGCTGCTGGCCACGACGAGAGGGCTCCAGGAGAGAGAGGGAGGGAGGGAGGGAGAGAGAGGGAGCGTGTGTTGCGGCTGCACCCGATTCAAAAGCCGAATGGCTCACCAGGGCTATACCAAATAAATGAAACTGAGACTGAAAACGGTGTCGTTTTGGTTTAATTTACGGTCCATGGTCTGGATTGCGTCGCCACAATCACACTGTGGCTTGTCTTTAATGCTTCTCCGTGTGTCTCTACGTTTCTCTATTGGTCTCTATGAGTCTCTGAGTATATGTCTCAATGTAAGCTCTATGTGTCTCTGTGTATCTTTGTATATCTACGTATCTCTATGTAGCTCTGTGTGTCTCTGTGTATCTCTATGTGACTGTATGTATCTCTGTGCGCGTCTATGAGTCTCTGTGTGTCTCTATGGGTTTACGATGTGGGTCCGTAGCTTGGGTTTCGTGGCCGCAATCGCACGACTGTGGCTTGTCTTTAAATTTTCATGAAACAACTTAATGGGAAAAGGTGGCCTTGTCCCAGTTGCTTCACGTGTTACGTGATTTCACGTCACTTTCAACACAACTCATGCCATATGTATGTTGTACGTATGTTCAACGTCTTTCGCAACGTACGTAGCCAACCCTGGTAATTGGAGGTGCGGGATTAGAATCGTATCGGAATGATTAGAATCACACTCTGCCCGTATTAGAATCGCAATGTGCTCGTACGTACGTACGTATGTGGAACTTATTTTGCACCGTATGTAACCAACCGTGCCAAATCGGAGGTGCCGTTCCCAAGGCGAATTGGCGTCGCTAACTCGAATGCAAATAGGAGCAGTGGCGCAGGACGGACATCCGTTATGCCGCGGTGTGGAGATGGAGGAGTGGAGGCGTGGGGGGGGGTCGCGTGGTACCCAGCTGCAGTGGCAGTGGTGGCCCATCGCTAGCCCGACGCAGACACTATCATTGGGGGCACCACGTGACTTCAAACATTGTACGACGAAGAAGCTACCCAGCTTTATTTTATCGCAGTTGTGTGAATAAAAAAAAGGGATAATTTATTTTAGGTGTTCTTAGAATGATGAGATAATTTTTTTCTGTTATCAGAACTTCACTTAGATTTGGTGTGTTCCGATATATATATTTATTTTCATGAACCCGTTGCTCCTCTTGAGCCCTGAACTCGTGGGCACTCAACCTTTGCTTATCTTGCTAAGGCCCAGATGCTACCGGTGTGCGTGTGTATGTTGAACTTCTTTCGCACCGTGCTGATTGGAGGTGCGTGGGGAAGGACAACATCGGAGGTGGTGGGACTATATCCGCAAGGCAATTCATGAGGTTGATGTGCTCCCCATGGAGGCGATACGGCAATTTTTGACACAGGCGGTGCCACAGGGAATGCGCGGGGTGGTGGTTGGGGGGGTATTCCCCCGTCGCCCCCAACTCAAAAACTTGTAAACTGGGTGGGGGGGGGGGACAAGGTTTTGGAAAAGGATGCCTGTGGATGTTGAATCCATTTGGCGAATGTAATAAAACACATTATTCTCGACAAATGCTTTTCCCTGTTTAAATAAAAGCTTTCGTACATTCAAAATGGAATGCATTATATATTGGGGGCAAACTTAAAAGTTAGAGCCTCCATCGCTCGGCGGAGCGAATTGATGCTTACATTGGATTCGGCGTTGAAGAAGTGATGGCCCCCGCAATAAATTAATTATTTGTGGATGGCTGCTGCTGCTGCGTTTGGCAGCGGCGCACAAACGCAGACAACAATACAACTAGACCCGTCCCTCAATAGCACTGTGGCCTCACAAACGGAACATGTAGGATTATCGGCACATTTTTTTTTGCCTTGCAAGAAACAGATTCAGCAACACGCTGCCTCGCGTAAGGCAGACGACGCAAGGCTTCTGTGGGCAATCGCGTGGCATGGGTAGAGGGGCACGGTGGGGGGGGGGGGGGTAAAGGGGGGGACGGGGGGTGGGAGAGAAGAATGGAGGGTGGAGACTTCATGTCGGGGTGGCTGAGTCGAAAGCAGTAAAATATCGAAGGTCCTTGCCACCATATCAGGTCATTGGTGTTCTCTCCTCGTACAGGTGTAAGCATCGTCCAGGGTTGTTAACGAGAAACCGGGCACCCAGTAACCGTTTTGAGAATCGCTTAGCGGGTTCCGAAAGCCAGGAACCGGTAACCGTTTCCAGCGGAAATTGTATATCGGAAGAGCTGAGCGTAACCCACACTTTACTCCACCTGCTGATTTGCTGACTGGCGTTACCCGTTTCGGCAGCTTTGGTCGACAGAGGCAATGGGTGGGGAGTTCATCTTCGTGACAACCGCCGGGAGATGGAGTCAGAACCCGCACACTTTGGGTTGCAAGTCCAGCGAGCTGTTAGACGTTTCACCCGGCTGTGCTAGCTCCCTTCGTGTCATCGCGGATTTGTATTTTTTTATTTCTCGCGAGGTAATTCTATACGAGCAGCAAACCCGTTCACCGTTGTTTAATTTTTTTCTTCATGATGATGATGATGACGATTTGACCGACAACTGAGCTCCGAGGGGCGGCGAAAACTTTCCCGGCGCGAGAGGAAATCGACGCGACGACGTTTCGGGAAAACAAATAAACTTCACGGAAAAATAAAAAAATAAACAATCCGCTTTGTTTACACGCGCAACTTATCGCGCAAAAGGCAGTGACTAGCTGCGGGAGCCCACTTTTCGCCACGGTTATAATCGCCGAGGAAATGGGCGAGCGATAATGGCATTAGCGCGGTATACGTATTTATTTAAAAAAAATATTTGAATTGTCGGCATTACCGCCACCGTGTTCCTGGCGACCAGGGGCGAATGTGACATTTTAATTTGGCGCTAAACCACCTTGCGCATGGAGCTACATCGAGGGCTCTCCCCAGGGTAATGAGCTGCTACATCCAATATGGGAAGAAGACTCTCGTCGAGTTTAAATCATACCCAGCGACCACTGGGTGTCCGGATCTAATCTGCCCGGGCGTTTTCCGTCTTTGCACAGCTAACAAAGCATCACGCGGTCGGCCAAACAAAAAACATATCCCAAAAAGTTGCACGATCACCTGTCGAATAACTCGATCGGGATGACACGCTGCAGGGACGTGGCGCACCCTCATACTGCAAAACACTTGGCAGGACCCGCTTGAAAAGGAGTCATGGGATTTGGTGGGGAATCTCGCTTGGTTCAACTGGCGTAGTAATAATAATAATGATGAAGTAATAAAGAGCAAAGGCCAATGCAGATGATACGTCGCGGGACAAATATCGCCGATCAAAGTGAATTCCTGGGGGCAGCCACTGTGGGTGTCGTGGTAAGAGGAGGAGGGGGGGGGGCAGCCACTGTGGGTGTCGTGGTAAAAGGAGGAAGGGGGCAGTCACTGTGGGTGTCGTATGTGGCGGGGCACCCCCACAATGTTGATAAGTGGCCGAGCGACACCCACGTCCCTGGTGCGCCACTGGTTAACACACTCACCCACACATTCACACAGCTCTCTCATACACACACAGCACGCAGAGATTCCCCGAGTACAAAGGCTGTTGGGAGTAAGTGTGGTTAGCGAGCACCTATTTAGGTAAGCACAGCACACGAGCGGGTGGTGTGGCTAGAACTATGGCAGACTGCCTTTGTCTTCCCAGTGCTGATGTTGAAAGACATTGCGCCAGGCACTCATTTAAGGTTGATTTGACCTCGGGACGAAGCGGGTTTGGTTCAGACATGTTCGTTACTGATGTTGGCTGTGAGCGGGAATCGAATTCAAGTCGCTGGGTTCGTAGTGCAGTGCGCTAACTACTGTGCCAATACTCCCACAGCCAACACACATACGCACAGTCATCACATGCAAATGTAATGCAGCATATGCGACGACACATGAGTAAATGTTACCATTTGACGATCATCCCACTATTATAACTCGGTATGATCATTTTAAAAAATGTTAATATATTCTCTGTACTTTGCTCTATCTACTTCCACTACAATTAACTTTACTTAGAAGTTATTCAGCTGCAATTCACTCAAAACATAAAGCCTGCTATGGGGCCTTACGAATCATCACGATGGATAGTAACACGTGTAATGCATATGCTGTCAGTCACACAAACAAACATTTAAAATTAACTCCGGAGAGGATGACATCCTAAAATCACCTTGCCGTAAATAACACCGGAAAACATTTTGCAGAGCGATAATTTTAACGGATAAATAGCTCATTCGATTAGAAAAACGTAAACTATCGAGTTTGTTATTTCGTAGAATAGTTTTGACCAAAGAAAAAGCACTCATGGGTAACAATGATAGCACTTGTACGATAGTCCCCGTATTGAAGAACAACGCCATCAATGTGGAACTTGCATCGTACGATCCGGGAGAAGTTCCCCTTATCCACGGCCCTATCATCCGCGACCCCTATTATCCGCGATACACGTCCCCCGCATGCATCACCGCGCAATAAGAGGCGATCCTCTGTACGTGGCGGTATTGCCAATATCGTGGCAACCCTCCTGACCAACGATTGCAGATATTTTTTGTAGTTGCGCGACAAAGGTCAGCTTCGTTACGACTGTCTTCAGTTTTCAGTTTCATTTATTAGGTGTAGCCCTGTGAGCCATGCGGCTGTCGATTCGGGAGCAACCGCAACAAACAAAAACGTGAACAAGAAAACATTTTAAAGTGACTACGCGCAAACAGAAAAATCCAGGAAAAAAACAGCAATGTCTTCCAGAAAAAGCACCGTATATCAATGCTGTGTGCAAAAATCCCAGTGGGATGCAAGTCAAACAATAACAACCATAAGACAATTTAGATTAAAGTTATCAGTCTAACTCTGTACTACAACAAACAAACTTGGCTAAACCAAAACTTTTTCGAAATCACCAAAATAAAGCTATAAAAGCAATGTAACGGTGATCATAGGAACTGTGATTGAAATTTTACAATAAACGATATACATAACATTTACGACCAAACTTTGCAGCCATAGCTGGCAGCATGAGTCACTCCATAACAGCATGAGTATCAGTCGAAGTATACAAAATTTTCAATGCACCGTTAAACATCAGCACACTATAATAACAACTCAAGATCATACTTTGCAGCGGTCATCCGGAGCGAAACATTTCATTTCAGGCCACTGAATAGCAGTGGCAGCTAGGGGTGTACAACTCCTCTAGAGCAGTTTTGAGTGAACATGTCAATTATTTTATTCTACATTTGCAAGATTGGAATAAAGCTGTGTAGCTGTAGTTGTAATCTCGCCCAACCTCCCGCGCCCCACGGCACCCCAGCCTAAAAAAAAAGAGGAGAATCGTCTCCAATATGAGTACGCCTTTGAGAACACTGAAATTAAGTTGGCAGGCTCGCGGAATGGGAAAACCTCATTAGGAGCGGCACTTGCAACGCCTTTTCGTCGGCGAACGTTGTAGCGGCGGCACAAGCACGCTGGCGCAGGTAAGTTTGAGCGTGAGAACGATACGTGGTGGTGGTGGGAGGGTAGGGTGATGGGGGGTGGGGTCAAGAAGTGCGCGGAGAATAGTTGCATGAAATAAAAGGCACCGCTCCCGAGTGTAATGGTTCATGTCAGGGCAGAATGAGGATGATACATATGCTACCAGCAGCACAGTACATTGCCTCGCTGCACATCGTTTTTCCGTTCACAAATTGTGGCCAGACCAACATTGTGTTTTTGTCAGTATGGTTTTTTTTTTGGTGGGGAGGCGGGGTGCGGGCGGGGGCTAAGTGGCGGGGGTAGTGCTAACACTTTGTGGCCTCACAGCAAGAAGGTCCTGGGTTCTATTCTCGATTTTGGGCTCCTTTCTCTGTGTGGAGGTTACTGTGCCTCCGCCCCCTCTGCCACACCCTCCCCTGTTCTGCATGAGCTTCCTCCGGGTTCACTGGCTTCCTGCCATCAATCGATGTTGGCCAAACATTCCAATGCAGGACCCTCCCTGAAAAGAGTCTTTGGATTCAGTGAGGCTTTCCTAAGTAAATAAAATAAAAAAATATGACACAGGGAGAGTCGAGTCCAATATTTGTATTTGATGGCAGTTTGCTGAGTACAAGGGACCCAGAGGCCCCCCCCCCTCCCAAAAAGAAAACAAGCAGCCAGCAACAAACAGAAATTCTTGAGGGTAATTTGAGCGAGGTTACAATAACGTGGAAGGTACGAGGATGGGAGGGAATCCAAAAGTGGAGCAGTGCGGTTGGTTAAACACGGTTTCTCGTGGACGTGACACAGGTGGTGAAACTGCCGACGTCCTCCCCAAAGTTGTGCGGTCCTTTTCTTTGGTTCTTTCGGTAAAGTCACGTAGAATGAGAATAAAATAATTAAATAAAATCGGACAATAAAATTCTCACGACGTTTCGACCACAACGCAAGCAGCCTTCATCAGGTGAAAGAACAGAGCTGTCGGGACGACAGTGCTCCAATGAGAGTGGTGTCTTTTTAAGCTCGGTGAGAGGTGTGAAACCTCTTGACAAAGGAGTTTAAGTATCAACGCAGGAGATTTTAGCATTGAAATAGCTGTGGGATTAGCTTGTGACAGAGATAGCTATGTTAAAGTCAGAGTTTACCTATCAACAGAGGTATTTAGTATATGGACGCTAAAGGTCTCCAACTACCCAACTTTCATACAGTAAACCGATGTGAAAAGAACTAAGTCTATATTACATAATGTAATAAATGTACATGATATATTCTTCAATAAGCTGGGCTATTAATCACGAGGGAACTGGATATACAATACACTATATAATGAGTGTCTTTTACGCTCGGTGAGAAGCATGAAACGTCTTGACAAAGGAGTTTAAGTATCAAAGTCGAAGAATTTAGCATTGAAATTAGCTGAGGGATTAGCTTGTGACAGAGATAGCTATGTTAAAGTCAAAGTTTACCTATCAACAGAGGCTAAAGGCCTCCAACTACCCAACTATCATACATTAAACCGATTTGAAACAAACTAAGAATATATTACGTCAATATAATAAATGTACTTAATATATTATTCAATAAGTTTGGCTATTAATCACAAAGCAACTGGGTATACACTACACTATATACGAAGTGTCTTTTAATCTCGGTGAGGGGGCATGAAACGTCTTGACAAAGGAGTTAACGTATCAAAGCAGGATAATTTTAGCATTTAAATAGTTGAGGGAATTAGCTTGTGACAAAAATAGCTATGTTAGAGTCAAAGTTTACCTATCAACCGAGGTATTTAATGTATGGATGCTGAAGGTCTCCAAATACCCAACTATCATAGAGTAAACCGATGTGCAGAAAAAACTGGGTCTGTATTACATCAATATAATAAATGTACTTAATATATTCTTCAATAAGCTGAGCTATTAATCACATGGAAACTGGGTAAGGTAATGCCAGTGAAAGAGCTGCAAGTCTGCTTTATGTTCCCGGATGCGGTCCGAGATATGTCGTTTGGTTTCTCCAATGTAGTTGCTACCACAGAGGCACTTTAGTTTGTAAACGCCCCGGTACTGTATGTCTGGAACAGCATCTTTTACAGATGGAACCAGATCACGGATTTTATGTACTGTGTTGAATCGGACCTGGATCTTGTGTTTGTTCAGGATTTTGGAGATCTTTTTAGTGACCCCTGCAATGTAGGGTAGGGTGATGGCTTGTGGCTCCTCAAGAAGATCCTTCTTCATGACTGGAGTGATGGCTTTGTGGATTGTGTAGTCGGAGTAACCATTAGCCCTGAGAGCCTGGTGTACGTGCTTGAGTTCACTGGCAATGTGTTCCTGGTCGGAAATGCATTGGGCTCTATGGTATAGAGTCTTGATGAGGGAGTTCTTCTGGGATGGATGGTGGTGGGAATCCGGTTTCAAGTAGGCATCTGTATGGGTAGCTTTTCTGTAGACAGAATGGCTCATTGAACCATCAGGTCTCCTTTTAATAAAGACATCCAAGAACGGTAGCTTGCCATCTTTTTCGACCTCCATGGTAAATCTGATGGCTGGGTGTATGGAATTGATGTGGTCGAGAAATTGGTCTAGAGCAGGCTGGCCATTTGGCCAGATGACAAAAGTGTCATCTACGTACCTCTTCCATAAGGTCGGGCATAGAGTGGCAGTCTGGATGGCGTCAGTTTCAAATTTTTCCATGAATACGTTGGCTACAACCGGAGACAGGGGGGAGCCCATTGGGGTGCCCTCAGTCTGTTTGTAGAAAGTTCCATTCCAGGTGAAGTATGTTGGTTAAGCAATGTCTCACCAGGGGGGTACATCAGTATGTAGTCCTTGATGAACCAAGTCTTCAATGATTGCGATGGTGTCAGACACCGGAACTTTGGTGAATAAGGAGACCCATCAAAACTGACAAGCAGGTCGTCTGGGGACAGGGAAATGCCTTTGATTGTCGATACCAGGTGAGTAGAATTTAGTATCGCAGAGGTGGTTTTTCCAGTGAAAGTTCACAGTATATCAGCCAGAAAACGTGCCAGCTTATAAGTTGGGGAGTTGATGGTAGAGACGATGGGACGAAGGGGTGTATTTTCTTTGTGTATCTTTGGAAGGCCATATAATCTTGGTGGTCTGGCAGCAGAGGGTTTCAACGAGAACTGTTTGGTCTGATCAATTAATGCTGTTGAATCAGAGATAATTTTGTTCGTTTTGGTAACCAGGCTGTTGGTGGGATCTCTTTTTATTTTTGTATAGCTGCCATCGTTGAGTAGTTCTTGAATTTTGTTGTTATATTCTGTTTTGTCCATGAGGACAGTGGCATTACCCTTGTCGGCTGAGAGGACGATAATATCATCTCTCTTTTTTAATTGAGATCATTTAAAACGTTCATCTTTGCTGATGTTGCTAGGTGGCATCTTATCGTTTTGACGGTTGCAGCGATTTCCGATCTTGCTACGTCTGCAGATATGTGACTTAAGCCCTTGAGTGCAACGTCGACCTGGACAATGATATAATTAACTGGTATGTGTCTCGGTGTGACAGCAAAGTTTAGACCTTTAGCTAAAACAGATTTCAGGCCATCAGAAATGGAACTGTTACTGCGATTAATTATGAATTTGTTAACGTTTATCTTTTCGGTGTGTGGATCCGATTTTTTTTGGAGAGGCGATTAAATTTGGAAATCAAATTGTCCCTACATTTGGTCGCCATAGTGGCAGCCGAAGAGGTAGTCATATTGTCTACATGTTCCCAATCCGATGTAGACATTGTTGCTGTCAATGTTAAGTGTGATTTGTAGAGTATCTTGTCTAACTGATCAAGTTCTGTGCGTGTAAGTCTGATTTTTTCCGAGATAAGAGCTAAGCTAGATCTAGCTAGAATTCATTTTACATTAAAAAAAGTTGCAGCAGCAGAGGTTAGTGTAAATGCGGTTGGTATTACCTTAGAGTCGCAGCATCTCTTCAAAAAGGTGAGAGACTCGATTAGTTGAGCTTTCTTGTCCCGGCGTCTGTTGAATGATCTTAAGGTTGTGTGAAATCCCTCCCCGTAGAGGCGGTTAAATTATTTTCACATCGGTTTACTGTATGAAAGTTTGGCAGTTGGATACCTTTAGCGTCCATATACTAAATGCCCCTGTTGATAGTTAACCTCTGACTCTAACATAGCTAATTCTGTCACAAGCCAATCCCTCAAACCATTTCAATGCTAAATTCTCCTTCTTTGATACTTAAACTCCTTTGTCAAGAGGTTTCACACCTATCACCGAGCTTAAAAAGACGCTACGAATCTTAACAACGCTCATTGGAGCACTGTCGTCCCGACAGCTCTGTTCTTTCAACCTGATGAAGGCTACTTGTGTTGTGGCCGAAACGTCGTGAAAATTTTATTGTCTTATTTTATTTTATTATTTTATTATCATTCTATGTGACTTTACCGAAAGAACCAAAGAAGATGAATCCTTGCAGTCACGAAAGCTTTAAATCGAAATTCTGCGGTCCTCTATATATGAAGGTACATGGACTCCTCTACTTACGAACGAGTTAAGCTCCAGAGGTCTCTGTTCGTAAGTCGGTTTGTTCATAAGTCCAACTTTACTCTTGTCGATTCCAAACATGTTGTACACTTAACACGGACAATTATTTAGATGACACTGGTTCTTCAAGTCCTGCAGATGTAGATGCCATTGGTTCATAACGTTCTGTAGATGTAGATGCCACCGGTTCATAACGTTCTGTAGATGTAGATGCCGCTGTTTTTCACGTTCTGCAGATGTAGATGCCACCACCGCCATTTATTGCACGGCGGTTGAACTTACGACTCTCGGTTTGAACAGGCAACTGGACACACGGATAGGTTTGTTCAATTCTCTGAAAGTTCGCAAGTCGACTGTTCGTAAGTAGCGGCGTCCCTGTATTATCAGCCAATTTTTGAGTGTTTACATGTGGAAAGTAACCGGAACACCTGGAGAAAAACTCACAGGTGAAAGGGAGAAACACCTTATCCCCGTACAACAGATAGAACGCGTGGAATAAAAACAATTTCTGCACTGCCTTCTCCTACCGAGCCAGGGGTACAGCTCCTCCTTGACGCTCACATGAAGGGAGTTTGACAACATCCGATGCGGTGATCCACCAACCCCTTGCTGCTGCCTCCACAGCACTGGATTGCAGGCAGCAGCCATGTGCAGATCGCCAGAGGCGCAAGTCTTTTCACCCCTAATCTCCACCGTTATAGTCATCATCATCACCACCACCACCATCATTAGCTTGCATTCGTAATGCACTTCACACATGATATAATCAAACTTGGCCCAAAGCACAAACATGGCCCGCACTTCCGCACCCCACTGGCTCGCGATGAAAAGCATCGTCTACACGATACATTATAAGGTCGCGCTCATTACACACAAATTGCTTGCCACAAATGAACCACAACACTTTGCGATCTCGTCAAGAAGCATAAACCATCACGTGAACTCCGGTTATCCTCGCAGCAGCGGTTTTTGGCTAAGCATCGAACAAAGATTGTCACTGCACCGCGCTTTCAGATGCGCTTCCTCGGCCGTCTGGAACACTCTTCCTTCCGATATCAGGAAGCCACTGGACCTATGCACTTTTAAATTTTAATTGAAAACTAATTTCTTTAGAACTGCTTTTTTGTCTTTAGTTTGTTGTCCTTCCCCCCGCGCACTTCCGATAAGCACGGTTGGCTACGTGTGGTGCGAAAGAAGCTCAACGTACGTACAACGTTTGCATGGAGCCGCGCATCACCATGAAAGGGCTCGCATCAATCCCACCACGGCCGCGCTGCCACTCCCAGCCGATCTTACAAAAATTACCACAAGTGGCCAATGCGGTGATTGACCGACGATGAAAATATCCAATTTGGGCGGTTTTTCTCACTCGGAGGAACATTGGAGGCTGGGAGTACATTTTTTTGATGCCGGGAAGATAAAATAAAATGTCCTGCTGGTTTCGCTATCCGCCGTAAGCCTAGTACATATTGGGCTCAACATCTTATAAATCTAAAATCAGCTAAAGCCGCCCGTAAACCACGTGACTTGTGCTTGTGGCCACCCTCACTCTGAAACCCTCCCCTTCTTTCTCCTCCCTCTCATCATCATCATCACCCTCTCATCATCCCAAACATTTTCGCCCCATCATTCCTTCTTCCCCTCCTTCTCTCCCTCCGCTTCCTACCCAGCGCTCCTGCTCTCTCCCTGCCTGCTGCTCATCTTGAGCCGTGCCCTACGCTTCGCCATTCCTGGGGTCTTCGGCCCAGATTCCTTTTCCCATTCCCACCTTGCCCCCCCCCCCACCCCCACTTTCACCACCACCATCCGTCTGCTTCCCTCTTGCCGAACTGACTTTGCTCCGCTTCCCGGGGTTGCGCAATGGGTGCAACGTTTCATTGTAGCCAAATCAACATCAGTGACCTATTACTTTGTGCAGGGCACGGTAAAATGGTGTGTCGACGTTTTGTTACACCCCGACGGAATGACCGATCGAGGTCAAGGATGACAAGGGAAGTAGCAGCCAGGGAATAGAACGAGTTCGGTGGAGGGGGTGGGGTGAACGACCACGTCCCCGGAGGAGATGGAACAATGAAATCATTTCGTGTGCGGCCGCTGGGTGGATTGTTCCATTGCAAGATCGTCATGGGTGGCGGCGGCGGCGACTTCGGGATGCCTTAATTCAGGAGGAGATTGACCATGGCTGATGATGATGATGATGAAGAAATTAAAATACTTGAGTGGGTGGCCGGTCGGTCAATGACCTAGACTCTCTAATCCGTGGGGACAATGCTGGGTTCAAGTCCAACGCCCGCCAACCGTTCGTTGATTTTTGTGGAGCAGTGGTGCAGCCGTTCGTGCCACTGCGCGCATAACCCAACAACGCGAATCTGATTCTCAGCCGCGGCTAAAACATCAGTGGACAACGGTGGCCTCCGAAACTGGTCCTGGACCACCCCTTACCACCAACTTGCTCTTAAACAATATCCATTGCTATAATTGAAGACCCCTTGGCCAATCCATTGCTAATCGAAGACCTTCCCACGTTGTGTTGAGCACGAGGATTTATTGGCCATACTTCACCATACTGGTCAGTGGCGTGAGTTGGTGGCATAAAGAGGAGGGGGGGGGGGTTAGCAGGACCGGTTCACATATTGCTCGCCACTGATGTTAGCCATGGCGGGCAATCGAGCTCCCAGACCACCGCACCACTGCTGTGTTCACAACACTGTACATACTGCCTTGTAAACACGCTGTATATTAATACTCACATTGCACAATCGTATACACGTTTACTTACTTACACACAGACACACATACCAGATACATTGAGATCTCACATGGACGATATCATATTTACACGACTCCATACAAATTTTAATATAACACATGAATAAAACATTTCACTTCCATATGGCCGTGGTTGTGGAGTGAGGTTTAAGAGCCCCACGATGACTCTAATGGGATGAAAGGAGCAGGTGGAGTACCCGTTGCATGGGATGGCTCACGGGAGATCTGCCAGACTCATTGGATGGTGAGCTACCTGTATTATGAAGTGGTGAGCTACCTGGTTTACAGGGTGGTGAGCTACCTGGATTATGAAGTGGTGAGCTACCTGGCTCACAGGGTGGTGAGTTACCTGGCTTACGGGGTGGTGAGCTACCTGGCTTAGAGGGTAGTGAGCTACGTGGATTATGAAGTGGTGAGCTACCTGGCTCACAGGGTGGTGAGTTACCTGGATTATGAAGTGGTTAGATACCTGGCTTAGAGGGTGGTGAGCTATCTGGCTCACGAGGTAGTGAGCTACCTGGCTTGGAGGGTGGTGAGCTACCTGGTTAACAGGGTGGTGAGTTACCTGGCTCACGAGGTAGTGAGCTAGCTCGTCTGAGGAGTGGTGAGTTACCCAGCTAACGCGGGAGTGAAACATTTTTCAAGGATCGTTTTCAAATGAGCATTTTGAAATATTTTTAGGCTTCTTCCTCCGTGAACGGCATCCATCCCATTTATTTATCTATTTCTATACACATTTATTTACATAAATATCCCCAGCCGTCGCTCGGGATATTTAAAGGTGGCCCAGCTATGGAGGGGAATTTAAATCACGGGGAGCGGCGGAAAAGATAAGAGACAGAGGTCAAAATGTTTTGAGAATAGGACATTACGTGTAATGTGCTCTTAGTACCCACGCTTACCACGTTACGCTATTCAATATGTTCACCTCTCACCGTCAATGCCCACATTCGTATTTCATTGCCGCTGTGGATAATGAATGGGGTTTGGGATGTGTGGCCGGGTGGGAAGAGTCAGCCAGGGGCAGCGGGGCCTCAGTTGCGAGATTATAAGTTCGAATCCTGGCCGCCGGGGTTAAACTCACCTTAGTAGCTCTCCGACGTGCTTTTCGGGGCCGAACGGCGTTTTGTTCGATCACCGATGTCCGACGTTTCGCTTTTTCGGGAAATACGGCTCGACCGTGAAACCCTATGCCACAGCAGCAGCAGCAGTATCATCGTCGTCATTTTTATTGAGTGGCTAACATGAGCACCACCTGCATAAATTCGTAAAAGGAAGGCAAAAATGTAGCATTGTAGTTATTATCAACGGTGAGCCGAGGTGTTTTTTTGTATTTTTTTTCCCCCCGGCACGTGCTCGCAACATTACCGAGGCTTAACAACGTCAACAATTCCGCGAAGTCTGATTTACGGTATCGTCGTCAATTTGGTCGATTGTGTGTTGGGGCGGACGCAGGTCAGAGGGGGCCTTCATCGGCGAATGCTTTATGAGAGAAATGCCGTGGCATTTTTTTTTTACTTTACGGTAAAGCCATACCTTTCAGAACAATCAACATTTATTACTGGGGAGTTTAAATTGAAGCCTTGGGGGGCGGGGGGGGGGTGGACGACAGATTGAAATTCGATTGAGAAAACTCATCTTGCTTAAACATCATTATAGTTTATAAGAAAAGATATAATGCGTTGGGCGGCACAATGAGTTGCTCCTGTATTTATACCCCCCCTCCCCCACTCTCTCTCTGCCCCCCCCCCCTCTCATCGCCCTCCCTTTTTGCCGTTTGTTTTACTTCGAATGCAAGATAACGGAGCAGTAACGCCACAGGGCGAGCGAGGAGACTGCGATCGTGAAGACGGATAAAACTAAATAAATATTTTTTCATAACAGACCCTTCATCCGGAGGCTACCCAGACGTATGACGACGTAAACGGTGATTTAAAATTGCGCAGCTTTCCCTACGCCGGGCAAACGGGAAACGACGGATAAAAATACAACAGGAGAAAAATTGTTTTCATAACGGTGACCAAGTGAAGGATACTTGTTGGGTCAAGATTCTCCCCCACTCTGTCTTTGTGCTGTCTCTCTGCGTGAGTGTTACAGCCCACACACAAACACACACAGAGACGCGCGCAGGCACCACGCACCACCCCAACAGCCACCGCAATGTGAATGAAACTAAGGTCTTCCTTAAGAATCCGGATGGCCCAAGGTTGGCGTTGATTCTATGCAGGGGCACGCAGCTCGCTCTGCTTTCCGACGCTGATGCATCATTCTAAAAATGATTTTCAATGTATCAGCCAGATGTGACCGTCTGTTCTCTCCTCCCTCACTCACGCCAGCCAGCAACACATTCATTGTAATATACTTTGTGCTGAATGAAGGTGGGGGAAGAGGTGGCACAGTGCTTCGTAAGGCTGCATGCACTACCTGCCAGGCGACCCGAGTAAAAATAAACTAAAATTTAAATATTTTTTATTCACCAGGTAAGGCCCACTGAGCAATATAGCAGTTTTTCAGAAGCGACCTTGTCACAAATGATAGCTCAACGAAGTGGCTTATAATCATGTGGACATGTATCGCAGCCAAATACTCTAAACGCGTGATTTTGATTCTAAATGTGGAGGGAAAAACCGGAGCACCCGGAGAAAAATCCACGCGACTTACGGGGAGAACATGCAAACTCCAAATATACAGGCGTCGCGGTTGGGATCGAATCCACGACCTCCTGTACACCAGGTGAGGTAGTTAACATCTCGCCATCGTGGCGCCGAGTTCGAGTTTGGGCCACGACTGACATCAGTGGTGAATGAACCCTGATCCGATACCCAGCCCTCTTTCCCCTTCAGCAACCTGCACCGACCAGCGTTGTGAATTACAGTCAAACAATCTCCCCACAAATGACGAATCGTGATAAGGCCTTTATCCAGCTTTGGGTTTGATAATGGGCAGCAATTATTATCGAGATATTATGTAAAATTTGGCCGAACAGTCTTCTGAGAAATGGGTTGTGCTAATCTCCGTTGTTCTAAATCACGGGTGGAAATTCCACGTGCCCATGACAGCGTGTATTGTCTTCTGAGAAAAAACTGCTGATTAGCTTGCTGCACAAAGTATTGCAGCTCACCAGGTGTGTCGCAGTAAACATGCAACGTTGGGCAAAGTGGTTTGAACCACTGGACAAACGTTCCATGTGTAAGGACAGTACGGGGCCTAGTGGCCATAAATACGAATTGAAGCGACAGGGACAGGCAGGGTCATGTAAGGACAGTACGGGGTCTAGTGGTCGTAAATAGTAATTGGAGCGACAGGGACAGGCAGGGTCAAATGAGGCGTGAGAGAGAGTTCTGGAAAAGGGGCGTTGCTGAGTCTAGGGGCGTGGCTGAGCCGGAGGGTGAGAGTAAAGGCAGAGCGGAGCAGGGCTCAGAGCTGCTGTGGGGATTTGAAGTTGGACCGTCGTAGCTGTCGTCATCTTGGAGTGGATCGTCCTCACCGTCTGGGAGCGGGTCGCCTTATTGTCTTGGAAGACTAGGGTGAGATATCGTCGCTGTAGCTGCTACTCCATCGGCTCCTATATAGTCAGCCAGCTATATAGGTGAACGTCGTGTAGCAGTTTCATAAAGTTACCCACTGTACATACATGTAGTTAACTCGCGTCTACCCGTTAACATGCCATTGAGTCGGGCAGACCGTAAATGATAATAAATATATACATACTTGAACAAGACAGTGTCTCTGAGTGCTACATTACACATGTTTACTGCGATGCTATGTTTGTAAATACAGAAGCTTACCTCGTAATATTAAGCTCATGGTCCACCTTAAACCGCATGCTCACAAACCATGGCAGATGCGGATACCTGATGCACAAATGTGACTGTGGTCACCCAGAACTGATGGTAGTACAACGTATACCGATTCAAAACTTTATGAGGTATACTGGAATGTTGCTTTACTTTATCAAGTAAAATTTTCCACAAACATCTCAAACCGCCCTCACTTGCATCTCCATTTCCTATTTTTGATCCCGGTCACTCTTCAAAGACAGCTATAGGTTTGCATACACTCATGTAGATTTCAACAGTGATGATGGCTCAGTACTCGGACATCGTAACCACCACCCAGCCACCTCGGATGTTTTATTTTAAATAAATATATTCCAAAAACTTAAATGCCCCAGAAATGCGAGGACAGTGCACGAGGTGATTGCACATTAAGCTAAAGCCCTGTTCAAGGCAGCATGAGACTTTGATAGAGGCGACAAGGTGATGGATCACACAAATGTTGTTAAACTCCCTTCCCGTGGGCAACGAGGTGCCATACTCTGGCTTTTCAGATGATAAAGCAAGTGTGGACTCCATCTGTTCCCTCTTTATGGGGATAGAGTGCTGTCCCCTCGCATGCATGGGGTTTCTATGGGTGCTCCGGTTGCCTCCCACAAGTAAACATTCATCACGGTAATTGGCTGAACACATCTTAATATATAGAGGACTGCCGAAACCTGGGAAAATGTTGGTGCTCACTCAACGCCTGGCTGCTGCTGCCTCCCCGCTCGTCTGTGGTTCCTCCCCATGCCTCCGAGTCATCCTCTCTCTTCCTGAGTGGGCGAATGCTGTGCCATGAGTTACAAGTTGAAATTACTATTCTTATTAACACGGATGGATGGCAGGGTGTTATCGAGGGGTCAAGGCCACTGCATGAACACCCACGTGCAGTCGCTGACAAGAAGTTAATGTAGGAATTGAAATACATTCAACGTCACATGGCGCAATGTGCAGATGGGTTTCAATTCGTTCCCCGGCGACCCTATCAGATGGGTGGGCCTGGTAAAGCCTACATTAGGCCTGGGTGTGAAATGGAGAGAGTTGAGTTGCCACCTCTCCTGGTTTTTTTTTCAAGGCCATCCTATTTTTAAGGCAGCAGTTTTGGGAAATATTTACGAGGATGATTCAATGTTCAACGCATGAACATTGAGTTATCCTCTCTTCCAGTACTGTGAGATATTCTATTTCCTGTGGTATGTTGAAGCGATTTGGACCTCAGAGGTGGCAACCCTAGGGGTGAAAGGGAATTAACCCGCGTGCTTTCTTTATTTCTTTGCATACTGTCATGGGAGCGAGAGTTATTTCATTTGGTAGGGTGAATGCTAAAGGCATTTTATAGGAAATTAGGGAATTAGCGCTATCTGCGGCCTAACAGCAGGGATGTAAGGGTTTATTGATTTGGGTAATATAACATTTTACGCCCATGATACACATGTCCAATCATGTATGCACGAAACAATTATTATTTTATCTACATAGCTTTATATATTTTATTAATGCAACAAAATCACCCTAAATGCACCCAATGTCGTTGGATCTCGGGAGTTGAGGCTGGCCAGTGCTTGCCAGTTGTTGCAGGTGCGGGGAGCTGGGAGGTGTGGCCAATCAGATTGCAGGCCCGAGTTTAACCTCCTTGTGTGTGTGGTTGTTTTTTTTTCTTCCAGGTACTCCAGATTGCCTCCCACATGCAACCAAACATGAATTAATTGAATCAACAGTGGCATAATGCAAATCATTTACCAAGGAAAGCTTAACTGTGTCTCACAGGAGGGTCCTGCAATTAGCTGACATCCTTCACGCAGGGAACCTTCAGACAAAGACTCTTGAGACTGAGTGAGGCTTTCCAGGGTAAATAATTAAAATTATATACCACTGTTGAATTTATTCATTCAAACCATGGTATATATTTATCGCTGGTGCAACAAATCATCTCATTGTACGTCAATCAAATCGTTGTTATTAAAGTTTGTTTTTGAGGAATGTATTCTTTTTTTGTTATAATGATGAATATATTAGCGGTTTTTCCTGGCCATGATGATTTTGGTCATTGTGAAGGTGGTTAAGCTGGTTGCTTCACTAGTGGCGGTGGTGGTGGTATTGATGGTGGTGGATGTGGTGATATCAGCAGTGGCTATAGAAGTACTGAACTGATGATTGTGGTATTCGTGGACCGGGTTAACCCTGGCCCGCAATTGAACTCATCATGTCGTGATCACGAGATCAGCTGTTCTAACCAATCTAACCAAACAATTTAAATTGACTGATCACAGAGCCCGAGGAACGTCAACAGAAGAAACGATTTACACAACATGGTAGATATATATTCTTGGTTCTTTCGGTAAAGTCACGTAGTTTATTTGATACATTCTGTACAAAGTGTATGCTATATTAGAAAAAAAACTTGATTAGGTGCTTTCGTGACTGCAGGAAATACTCTTTGGTTTTTTTCGGTAAAGTCACGTAGAAATAATAAAAAATGAAATTATATAATAGCATACGACGTTTCGATTGCAACACAAGCAATCATTATCAGGTACAGAATTAACACAGACACATCAGGGGACACAGAGAGAGGCGGAGGAGCACACTAAATAAAATTAGCAATCTTTGAAATAGCGTAATCAACTAGACCATGCGTTTATTGTGTTTTAACCGACCGTCTGTGTTGCTTTATATAGTTGAATAATTTTTGCTAAACCCTGTTTGATTTAGTGTGCTCCTCCGTCTCTCTCTGTGTCTCCTGATGTGTCTGTGTTAATTCTGTACCTGATGATGATTGCTTGTGTTGCAATCGAAACGTCGTATGCTGTTATATAATTGTATTTTTTATTATTTCTACGTGACTTTGCCGAAAAAAACAAAGAGTAGAAAAAAAACTCTTTGAAATCCACGATTTGCTCTTGTGTTCTTCGCCATTTATGAAATAGTGGGAACCCAATGTAATGGTTTGTTTTGTTAAATATTAAAATTTAAAAGTAAATAAATGGAAATTTGGCCGAAATCGGTCATGTGATCGATAAAACGCACTCCAAACATTGCAGCGTTGCTGGTTAAAATCCAGGTTAGTGGTGAACTTAATCCATCATTCTATCGAGAGGTCGATGAATTGCATTGCCACTGTTATGGGGGAGTGAACAGTGGGAAAGAGCCACTCGTCCCAGAGAAAAAAGAGTGGAATTTCCACCTCTGACTTAGACAGTCATCAGCGGAAGCGAAAGCTGTTCCAATGGCAATTCTAACTCGCCTACAGTATAAGGTCACTCTTTGCCATCCGTGTTTCCTTCAGAGTCCCCCCCCCCCCCCTTACTTATGTTACTCTTTCCTCGCCTTCCTTTCCCTCATGTAAAAAAGAAACCGACTGCTTCCCGAAGCTCACGCTCCCCTTTCCCAGAACCCAGGTGGCACTGAGTTTGGAAATTGGTTCCGAGGAATTTCTGTAATCCCCGACCGCCACCCCGTCCCTACATTATTACGCTGCATCCCTTGTACCGAGCCTCTTGTGAAATAAAATAAAATGAAAACACGAAAAAAAGAGCACTTTGATGCCACTAAACTGCAACACATCCAAAATTAGATATAAGAGTGCGTGGCATTCAAGGGGTGAAGGTGCAGACCTGCAGTTTTTTGCTCGTGTCACTGCTGACCCCACAGAGGGCCCTCCGCCTCTGATGGGCCTCTGGAGAGCCCCTCTTGAGCAGTGGTTTCTCAACGTGTTTTTGGGACTGTATCCCCCCCACTCCTCCCCTTGTTGAATTTTGTTTAATTCGAGTGTACCCCCCTAACTAGCCGCTCGTAACTGCAAGCGAATACAAAATTTAACGGACGCTCTGCGCGCATGACGTAATGTGTTCGCGACCACTGGTTACTCTTGGAAACCCACATTGTTTACGATCAATGAGTTTAGAGAGAGAGGTCTTTCATATCGTTCTAGGTTACCACGTGGATTTCAATTTTATCGTAGTTATTTTACATTGGCCGCTTCATGCGTGATTATTCACCAATTTCACGCATTTATAAATCGCCTTACATTACCCGCTGGGACGTTGCCGCGTTACCCCCAGGGGTGCGCGTACCACCCGACTACAGAACCACTGCTACTCGTGAGTATTCTTTGGCCCCGGTTTTGCACGTTGGACAAGACGTCCTTGCAAGAGGTGGGAGTACCCACGATTTTACCCCACCACCACCACCGCCGCACGCACGCACGCATGCACGCGACACCCGTTGATCGACCAACTGTGGTTGTACCCGTTTACACTGAGTTAAGAAAGCTGCTGCAATCGTTTCGACCGCCGTGTTGGAATAAATTTGAGCCGGTGACCTTAAGAATGCAAGTGCGGCATGATAACCATCACGTCTCGGCTGCATCACGCCACCGGCTTGCGGTGCTGACTATTAACTGTTGCGCTTCGGGGAATCTGCATTAGCCGCCCCCGACTGATGTTTCATTCATATGCTACCGTTGGGTAATATCGTGACAAATTGGGGCTTTATTTTCGCATTTATGCCTATATCATCACACGCTTGTATCTATCAGTCGAGTCTGATCCCGGGTCTGTCTGTGACTTGGCTGTTGCCTGCTGTGCCTTGAAACACGTTCAATGCGGGATGCATCGAGTTAAACTGGCGCAAAAAAAAGAGGACAAAAAATATTCCCACAAGGCGATTACATTGGACTCTAAGACATCCACTTCACAACGTGAACTTTCCCAAAGTTGGATGGATTCGATGACCTTGTCACTTAACCAAAAAGAGAAAGTGTGGGAGCCGGCGTCCACCCAACCGCCCTCGCTGGGCAGGTTGGACGTGACGTCCGCCCGCTCCATTCCCTCCTCCACCGCATCGATCGGCTCCCGCCGGGCCCCCGCCGACCGGGTGATCCCCCCCCCCGCCCCCCGCACTAGCGCCCCCTCTGAGGGACACAGCTAAATCGCTGGCTCACCGCCACACGGAGTTCGCCCCACACTCAACCCGTGCACACCGCAGCCAAAGCTAAGGGAGCGGACAGCGGCACGCGAGCGCCCACACCTCCGAGCGATTGCCTCTTGACGCACGCACACGCTGCGGCTCCGGGATTACTCTTCTGTGCACAACGCCACTCGCGCTTAGGGGCCGTCCATAAATGACGTCACGCACCTGCGGGGGGGGGGGGGGAGGGGGGTCAGACATTTGTGACGATGTGTGACGAGGAGGGGGGGTTGGGTGAGAAATGTGACGTCACATCAAAATGCGCAATTTTAAATATAAATATAGACAACACGTTCTACTTAAATTTCGATTTAAAGCTTTCGTGACTGCAAGGATTCATCTTCTTTGGTTCTTTCGGTAAAGTCACGTAGAATGAGAATAAAATAATAAATTGATAAAATAAAATAACACAATAATATTCTCACGACGTTTCGGCCACAACACAAGCGGCCTTCATCAGGTGAAGGGGACGAGACTGTCTGGAGGACAGCGCTGGAGTGAGAAAGCCACGCTGAGATCACGACCTTTAAGCCTCAACTTTAGCAACACGGATAGCTTAGAGTCGCGGCATCTCTTCAGAAAGGTGAGAGACTCGATTAGTTGAGCCTTCTTATCCCGGAGTCTGTTGAATGATCTTAAGGTTGTGTGGAGCGCTGTCCTCCAGACAGTCTCGTCCCCTTCACCTGATGAAGGCCGCTTGTGTTGTGGCCGAAACGTCGTGAGAATATTATTGTGTTATTTTATTTTATCAATTTATTATTTTATTCTCATTCTACGTGACTTTACCGAAAGAACCAAAGAAGACGTTCTACTTAATTAAATTGACTTTTGAATAAATGTTTTCTCCTACAACATCACAGTGCAGCTCCACATTAAATACGCACTACAATGACAATAGTTTAAAGCGATTTAAAGCATGTTTTATATATATATTTTGGGGGGGGGGGGGGCAGAGCTTTGTGATGTCATATTTGGGGGGGGGGGTGGTCAAAAATCGTCCAAAATCGCGTGACGTCATTTATGGACGGCCCCTTACGCGGCACACAGCAGTAGGACCGCGCCAACCCCTGCGAGCGATAACATCAGCGAGCGCACGCGCTGCGACTCTGCCCCTCGCTCTCTCGCCACGCGCCCCTCCTAACGCAGCCGCTCCACGCAGGAGCCGCAGGGCGCTGCACCGATGCCCCCTGTGCTAACTTTTAGTCGCCGAGCCTAAAAACCGCACTACCCCGGGGGGGGGGCGGAATATTCTACGAGCAGAGCCGAGCCTGCTGGCTACCCAAGTCACCAAACACTCACACGCCCGATCACGTACCTCGCAGCTGTACTCAGGGCGTCGCACGGACGCTGTGACAGTCGGAGGGAGAATGGGTAAAAAAAACCATCGCCTATCACCGCCTCGTAGCAGCACTAGCTGGCATCACACGGATAGCGGTCTTGGCGACCAAGCTGTTGAAGAAAAGTTCTGTCTTGAATGCCTCGGGTTGCTCTTTGCCCTTTTTTTTTTATCCCCCTCACTTCAAAAACCCGAGGGAGGTCGCGTTTATCCCGCGCGGCCAATCGTGCGCCTACCTCTCTGTGATTCTCTGACCTATTGTCCATGCGCCTGCACTCGTGATGAATTTCTGACTCAACCTGTTTAGTATGGAAGGGCGTCCGGCTGGCGAACACACGCCCTGGCTCGTGAGTACTTGGTCTGGGGGAGGTCGTGGAGCTGCGATCCCATGACCTCAGGAGTCTCCTCTGTTCGCTTAATATTTCACCCCAGCCCCCTCCCCCCTCCCCAATGTCGTGCGTGGCTCATTGCGGCTGGCCCGGTGAACCCTTGTGCGCCCAGGGTCGGAGCCAAGATTTTCAGCCCGGGGTGACATTCAACAATTTTTTTTATTTCAAGAATGATTAAGAGAGTCAGGCTGTTGAACTTAGACGCCATCGGTTGGCGGACACGCTCTGACAATGCAGTTGCACGGAGTCCGCCAAACCGAGTGTCATGCACTTATACGCAGAATGTTTCAGATTTTTTTTATTTTTTCGTGGGTGACAATTGTCTACCCTGTCACCCCCCTGGCTCCGCCCCTGTGTGCGCTCATACAATTTGAAGCCGATTTAGGGGCAACGCGATGTGACTTGTCGTCCTGTGAGGGTTCGGCCAATCTCCTGGCACCGGGAAACCACGTGACTCTCTCCCTAGGGACCCTTCGGATGAAAACCCGTTGTGCCAGGCGATCCTTCGCCAGGCCACTACTACGTGTGTGCGCTGCGGGTGTGTGTGTGTGTGCTCAGGGTGGGGGGGGGGGGGGCACGGGGGGGAGGGATTTGTGGCGCTTGCGGATTTGCTCCACGGCTGTGGCACCACAAAAGTAGTGAAAGCATTGGAGTTATATTTTATTCCAACCTTTCCTTTGAAGCCCATATATCTACTGTTACCAGGTTATCTTTTTTTACAGTTCAGACGCATTGCCACTCTCAGGCTCCTCCCCCCCCCCCCCCCCCGTCTCTCTCTCGCGCTCTCCTCTTGTGAATACAAGGTGTTCATGCATTCTTTAACTTTATCTAAACTTCACTCCTGCGGTGCTCTCTTTATCGCAATGTCCGCGAGAGGCATCGTCCAGACTGCTACAGGGTTGTAGAAAATGTTGCCGCGGGAGATTTAACAACATCTAACAAATCTGTTCACATTAATCAAACGCTGGCCTCGTCACACTGGCCCCGGTGTGGTTTTCGAGCAGATTTTTTCAAGGTTGTTGTGTTTAAGTTTTCAACCACGAGAGTGTCCCGCTCCCTCTCATCTGTCTGAACTCCTGTCTCTTCATATCCAAAGTCGTTTACTCTGTTTAAGAATTTGGGCGATTATCGTTACCTTGGTTCATAACGCACACTTCACGGTGATTGAGTCTCTTCGTTGTGTTTTTTTGCTCTCAACCTTTGGAAATCATTGACGCGGTCCAGTTTTAAATCGTGCCCTGAAGACATATCTGTTCAAGGAAACCCCTTGCGAACATTTAATTCATGAGCGGTGCATTTCTTTAATTGTTGCTTACACCTCCGATTTGTACGAATTCAACAGTCGCCAACGCAGAATGCAGGTTGCAGTTGCTACGTTCTTTGCGAGGCATCTTTCCTGAAAGGCGCTCACGTTATTTTTAAAATATCATTTGAGTGCTATACATTTCCACTTGAAAAGCCACTTTGTTGAGCTATGTTGTCACGTGGCTTCTGAAAAAAGATGCTAATAGCTCACTGGGCATTTGTCTGGTAAGATGGAAGTCGGTTCGTTTTATTTGTATATTTTCTTGAGTGACTTGTTTACCCTTCCTATACTTTGCACTCCAATCGTGTTTGTGCATTGTTTGTTGTTGTAACATTCTGACCCGCCCCTACTGGACGTCTGTGCAAAAAGAGCTGTGTAGCTCATCGGATTCCTCCAGTATGAATCGATATTCTGATGAGAAATGCAATGCCTTGCTGTGGTGCATGTGCGTTGGACTTCTTACGCACAGTACGTCGCCAACCCATGCCAATCGGCGGCGCTCCCCTCTCGTGCGCTCTCAGTGGCCGTGCCGCGGTTCGATCGGCACCGCATTCGGAACCGCAGTTCCTCACGAAGCCACCCTGGCAACGTGAGGCGGAAACGTCGGACAACGTGCCGAACGGCACGCGGTACGGCAGGAAAGTGGAGCAGCGAGGGCGGGGGGTGTGCAGCAGTGGCACACACTCCTGTCTTTAGAACTGCTGTTTGTGTTAAGCTGTCCCCACCCCGCACCTCCGATGAACACGGTTGGCTATGTACGGTGCGAGTGAAGTTCAACGTGCATAAATGTAATGGCTATACGTACAGAGCACCTACGATTAGCACGGTTGGCTACATACGGTGCGAGTGAAGTTCAACGTACATAAATGTAATGGTTATACGTACAGAGCACCTACGATTTGCACGGTTGGCTACGTACGGTGCGAGTGAAGTTCAACGTGCATAAATGTAATGGTTATACGTACAGAGCACCTACGATTAGCACGGTTGGCTACGTACGGTGCGAGTGAAGTTCAACGTGCATAAATGTAATGGTTATACGTGCAGAGCACCTACGATTAGCACGGTTGGCTACATACGGTGCGAAATAAGTTGAAGTAGCTAGGTTGGGCCTCTCTTTATTTTGAACGCATTGATTAGGCTTTTGCTTCCCTAAGCGAGAGCCAGACATTTAATGGCCCGGCCGTGTGAATACTCTTAAGCTGGAAGCTTCCAACGCGAGTCTGATAAGGCATTGGCAGGTGGCACACAAGCGTAAACAACAAAACAACTCAACGCATTCATCAATAATAACACTTTAAAATAAAAAGTATAAAGTATTACACGATATTTCGGGCTATGGGCCTTGTTCACCGTACATAAAAGACAGAGGCCAGAGAGGCAAGAGTGGATAAGGTTTGCGGCTGCACTTTACCAAACAGAGAAACTTCACTCGTATGAGAAGATAACAAAAGCTCGGCTCGGCTCGGTTCAGCTTCCGCAGTGGAAAAATAACGGTGGCTGCGCCGGGCCGGCTTGGCACGAACCCGGCGCAGCTCGGTTGTGTCAATGGAAAAGAAACAACAACCCAACCCGTGCTGTGCTGGCCCCACTCTGGATGTTGGCTCGGTTGTGCCAGTGGAAAATAAACAACCCACACCGTGCTGTCCTGGCCTTACTCTGGCTGTTGGCTCGGTCGTGTCAGTGGAAAAAGAAAAACAATAACCCAAACCGTCCTGTGCTTGCCCCACTCTGGCTGTTGACTCGGTTGTGCCAGTGGGAAAAAAAAAATCCCAACGCGTGCTTTACTGGCCACACTCTGGCTATTGGCTCGGTCATGCCAGTGGGGAAAAAAAAAATCAACAGCCTAACCCGTGCGGGGCTGGCCCCACTCTGGCTGTTGGCCCGGTTGTGCCAGTGGAAGAAGAGGCATGCAGTCCGTGGCCGTGCGCGCGCAGCGATTTGCAAATCAAGCTTCAAGCGGACATAGCTCGCGACCGACGGTTTTTTGCCGGAGTTTCGATTCCGCCGCTTCTCCCTGCTCACATGTGCAGACACGGGCACAGACGCTTTTTAGGCTAACGCTGCGAAAACCCGGCGGGCTGCGAAGGCTCTCTTTTTGAACGGGTGAGCAGCCTGAGGTGGGGTCAGAAATGAAGAAAAGTTACACGTGGCACGCCGATCCTGGAAACTCCTCGTGCTGCCGCATTTCTTTCTGTATGGGCCAACAAAGACAGCTGCATTCAATTCCCGTAATCAACATTTATTTTTGCACTCCTTTTATACGCAAGTAGATATATTTATTGTTGTCCTACAAAAGTTGAGCCTGCTGAAGGTGACATGTGTGTGTGTGTGTGTTATTCCAAGGTTATTTCCATTAACAATAAGCTAATCTGTCAGTGGGCTTTAGCCGGTAAGAAAAATATAGTTTAGCTTTATCTGTATTTTTGTGTGATTTGGTTACCTTTCTTATATTTTGCACTCCTATCGTGTTATCATGTTTGTTGATGTTGTAATATTCTGACCCGCCCCTACCGTTCACGTGACAAAGAGCTTCATAGCGCATGGAATTCCTCCAGTAAAAATAAACATTCTGATTCTAAATTAATCAACGACAACTGAAGAGGCCTGATTGTCATTTTTAGGCGAGACCAGGTTCACACATTCACTTTGATCCCCCTCTCTGTTCCCGCCCCCGTTTCCCCTACTCTTAAATTTACTTATCATCGGTTATACTCCAGAAAGACACATCGGAAGGATGACTAATGACTCTAGATGGACGCACAGAATTAGAAGTAGGGGAAGACACAGGAAGTGCTAGCAGTGAAACTAAAATCAAAGCGTTTGGAGGACGCGACTGGACATGAACAACTGAAGAAAGGAAGTAATGGATGAAAATGTGGGAGGCGTTTTAAACCAAAAGCTCAGACTGAACTTCATTTTCATTAATCTCAGAGCTAATAGCTCTTTTTCAAAAGCGACCTGGTCACACTCGCTCGCTCACAGAAGTGATTCATCATCTTGCGTGGGCATTCATAGTTGCGGCCAAATAATCTAAATGCGTGCTGTTTCTAAATGCGGAGTAAAAAAGGCGGAGGAATCCGGAGAAAAGTAAAATAAAAAAGTCACGCAATCACCACGGTGAGAGAGAACATGCAAACTCCAAATATACAAGCGTCAGGGTTCAAGTTCGAACCCACGACCTCCTGCGTATCAGGCGAAGGTGTTAACATCTCGCCACCGAGGCTGGAAGCTACGCGTTGGACCTAAGGCTGAACGATTAATCAATTGAAAATCGTAATTTGAAACAATGCGATTCGTAAATCGCAAAGGTTGCGAATTTTTTGCGATTTGTAAAGTCTTATTACTTTCTTATTTGAATTGTTTTATTTTTTAATGATTATTATTATAATAACAACTTTATTTATTTAACTTAACAATTGTTCTATGTTTGATTGTTCTATTTAAATTAAAACATTTTAATAAATACATGTTGGAAGCAATTCGTATCTTTTAAGTTCTCATCCTTGCATTAGAATATATAGAGCAGTTTGATGGTATCACGTGGTAATGCTCCATCATGTTTTAAATCTATTACACAGTGAATATTGAACTGAAGCTTGACTTAAAAACATTTAATCGCAAATCAAAATCGCAGTCGCAATATCTGTCAGAAAAATCGCAATTAGATATTTTCCCCAAATCGTTCAGCCCTAGTTGGACCACAGCAACAACATACTCAGCAACAGTACAGAGGCTGCCATCGTGTAACGGTTAGCACACTGGAATTCCAATCCAAAGGTCACCTGTTCAATCTGATTTTGCGGTGTGGCAGTTGAAACACAGGTGTACATTTCTTAATACTCCCCCGCCCCACCTCTATGCGCCCAGCAGTAGAAATGGGTGCGTACGGCCACGGTAAGACAAATCGCCAATTCGTGTGTGGTGGTCTAAAGTGTAGGTACTCCCAACTATTACAATAGGTGTTGGCCAAAATACCCTCTGAAGGTGCAGCTCTCAGGAGGGGTTCTCCAGTGGAGGCCCCCTTCCGCCAGCAGTGACGCGAGCGAGCAATTGCAGGGCTGCGCCTTTACCTACACACTCCGATACAACACAGATTTGAGTCATAACGCTCCTGAATGTGACATATAAATAATAATATTAAGACGCTGTACAATAGAGGATGGGAGAAGGAAAAAAAGCTACATTTGTAGAGTTTTAGAAGTGTTTTTTTTAAAAAAAATAGTACAACACGAAGAATATGAGGAGTAGAATTTTACAAGGCAGAGAGGGAATTGAGACAGCACTGTAATTGTGAATGATGATACTTCACACACACAGAGAGAGATCATGAGCATAAGAATCCATGGAATTATTGAGCCTGGTCACATTCCAACTCCGCTATTGTGACGTTTCCGTGAGCACAACAAAGCCCCTTGGCATTCTCCCGATGAACAGAGGTCTTTCGTTATTTCAAGAAAGAGGCGTCCACAGAACTACTTTTGCCATAAATTAAATTGGCATTTCTCTCATGTAACATGAAGCAAATATTCCTGGCGACACGGACAGCCAAGGCCTCGACTATAATAAAATAATAGTAACAGATTAATCCATTGCAATCAGTTATATCGCTTGTAGCGTACACGTAGCAAATGCCACATCTGTTGAATGTACGATTTGTGCCAAATTGCATGCAAACTACATGACGGTTCTACGTTTTGGCTTATGGAAATTGCACGAATGAGATTGTACATATGAGGCATGACGAATGATAAGCAACGCAAACGAGAGACTAGAAGACTGGCAAGGGGTTTGAAAGAGCACGCCAAAAAATACGCCATCCAGAGGAGCTCTTTAAAGCTCCCCCCCCCCCCGCAAGAGGGGATGGCCTTCTGCCAGCAGTGGCGTGAGAACGTAAATTCAGGGATGCACCTTTATCATGTTTTAATTAAAGTAAAGCCTGCTTCCGTTCCTTAGCTATGTTCCTTTGTTCGGTTCTCAATCCGTTTGTCATTGTGAGGGTCGCGGCGGCAGCATGCTGAGTAGTGGCGGTCCAGCACTACTACACTATACACTACACTATACACTACTATACATTACTACACGATACACTACTATACACTATTACACTACACGATACACTGCTATACACTACCACTACTATACTCTACTACACTACACGATACACTACTATACATTACTATACACTACTAAACACTATACACTACACTATACACTACTATACATTACTACACGATACACTACTACACACTATTACACTACACGATACACTGCTATACACTACCACTACTATACTCTACTACACTACACGATACACTACTATACACGACTACACTACACGATACACTACTATACACTACTATACACTAATAAACACTATACACTACACGATACACTACTATACACGACTACACTACACGACTACACTACACGATACACTACTATACACTACTACACTACACAATACACTACTAAACACTATACACTACACAACACACTACTATACACTACTACACTACACGATACACTATTAAACACGACTACACTACACGATACACTACTATACACTACTACACTACACGATACACTACTATACACTACAATTTACACTGCTATACACTACTGCACTACAAGATACACTATTATACACTAATACACTACACGATACACTACTATACACTACCACTACTATACACTACTACAGTACACGATACACGACTATACACGACTACGCTACACGATACACTACCACTACTATACACTACTACACTACATGATACACTACTATACACGACTACACTACACGATACACTACCATACACTACCACTACTATACACTACTGCACTACACGATACACTACCATACACTACCACTACTATACACGACTACACTACACGATACACTACCATACACTACCACTACTATACACGACTACACTACACGATACACTACCATACACTACCACTACTATACACGACTACACTACACGATACACTACCATACACTACCACTACTATACACGACTACACTACACGATACACTACCATACACTACCACTACTATACACGACTACACTACACGATACACTACCATACACTACCACTACTATACACGACTACACTACACGATACACTACCATACACTACCACTACTATACACGACTACACTACACGATACACTACCATACACTACCACTACTATATACGACTACACTACACGATACACTACACGATACACTACCACTACTATACACTACTGCACTACACGATACACTACCATACACTACCACTACTATACACGACTACACTACACGATACACTACCATACACTACCACTACTATACACGACTACACTACACGATACACTACCATACACTACCACTACTATACACTACTACACTTCATGATACACTATCATACACTACCACTACTATACACGACTACACTACACGATACACTACCATACACTACCACTACTATACACTACTGCACTACACGATACACTACCATACACTACCACTACTATACACGACTACACTACACGATACACTACCATACACTACCACTACTATACACGACTACACTACACGATACACTACCATACACTACCACTACTATACACGACTACACTACACGATACACTACCATACACTACCACTACTATATACGACTACACTACACGATACACTACACGATACACTACCACTACTATACACTACTGCACTACACGATACACTACCATACACTACCACTACTATACACGACTACACTACACGATACACTACCATACACTACCACTACTATACACGACTACACTACACGATACACTACCATACACTACCACTACTATACACTACTACACTTCATGATACACTACCATACACTACCACTACTATACACGACTACACTACACGATACACTACCATACACTACCACTTCTATACACTACTGCACTACACGATACACTACCATACACTACCACTACTATACACGACTACACTACACGATACACTACCATACACTACCACTACTATACACGACTACACTACACGATACACTACCATACACTACCACTACTATACACGACTACACTACACGATACACTACCATACACTACCACTACTATATACGACTACACTACACGATACACTACACGATACACTACCACTACTATACACTACTGCACTACACGATACACTACCATACACTACCACTACTATACACGACTACACTACACGATACACTACCATACACTACCACTACTATACACGACTACACTACACGATACACTACCATACACTACCACTACTATACACGACTACACTACACGATACACTACCATACACTACCACTACTATATACGACTACACTACACGATACACTACACGATACACTACCACTACTATACACTACTGCACTACACGATACACTACCATACACTACCACTACTATACACGACTACACTACACGATACACTACCATACACTACCACTACTATACACGACTACACTACACGATACACTACACGATACACTACCACTACTATACACTACTGCACTACACGATACACTACCATACACTACCACTACTATACACGCGACTACACTACACGATACACTACCATACACTACCACTACTATACACTACTATATACCGATTCGAGCTCTTCCTGGCGGATTCCCAGGCATTCCCAGGCCAGCCGAGCGACATCGTCTCACCAGCGTGGCCTGGGCCGACCCCGGGGTCTTCATCCAGTGGGACGTGCTGCTGCCCGGTAGAATTCCGGGGGGAGCCTTAGGGGTGCCCGAACCACCTCAACTGGCTCCTCTCGATCCGGAGGAGCAGCGGCTCGACTCTGACGCTCTCCCGGATTACCGAGCTCCTCACCGAGATCACGGAGAAGTGGTGAGCCCGGCAACTCTGCGGAGAAACCTAATTTCGGCACCCTTGTACCCATCATCTCATCCTTCCGGTCATTACCCAAATAGGTGAGGTTGGGAATGTAGATGGACCTGTAAATCTAGATACGTGTTTTTTAATCTTTCCCCACACTGCTTAAATCCACATTCACTCTCTCCCCCCGACGGCTGGGCCAAAACTGTAACCTTGTCAAATTTTACTGGAGGGGCATGCCTCGCCTCCGTCATGTTGAACGACAACGCAAAGGAAGATCGAAAACGTAATTTTGCTCGTTTTGTCAGCTCAGCTGTCACACACAGAAAACTGTACCAATGTGTTTGCACAAACAAGTGGTTTTATTTTGGCATTCCTGGTCTCGAGAGGTCTCAAACTTTGCGAAGAGAAGAACAAGAAGAAGAAAAACATCGCGTAAACTTGAAGATCAAAGCAAAATAAATAATTAAAATAATTTACAAATCTTTTCGTTGAGGGAATTTATTCTGAAATAATTTCTCCGTGGTCTTGGGAGCATACATACCTCGAACAAGACCTAAAACAAGCAGCGGTGTTTAGATTCACTGTTTACACCGCATTAAAATACGCACGCGGTTTAAATATGCATTGCCGGTTCTTTTCAGTCCCTGAATAATTAATCGTCAGATACAAGGGCATGAAAGTGTGGAAGTGTTTTTTTCTTCATTCTTTTGTAAGCCTCCCATCGGATCGATTACATGAGGACCTGTGTTTTCCTAGTTGCTGGCCCAAAATGTTAGATATCTGTAGTTTGTGTCATTGTCTAACTCACCCAAATATATATGACGTATATTCTTGGTTCTTTCGGTAAAGTCACGTAGAAGGGAAACAATAAAATAATAAAAATATAAAACAATACAATTCTCACGACGTTTCGACCGCAACACAAGCAATCATCATCAGGTGTGAAAACCACAACAATATTTTTTCTCAAAATTTCTTGTTGTGGTTTTCACGCCTGATGATGATTGCTTGTGTTGGGGTCGAAACGTCGTGAGAATTTGATTGTTTTATATTTTTATTATTTTATTGTTTCCCTTCTACGTGACTTTACCGAAAGGACCAAGAATATGAATCCCTGCAGTCACGAAAGCTCTAAATAAAAATATATGAAGTAGTTTTGCAAGGAATACTTTGACTGATAAAATCATGGACTCCCAAATAATGAATAACGTAGTCGGCGGAACAATGTCATCTTGTTAATTCGCAAAAAAATGCCATAAATAATGAACCTACAGACTATCAATAATGTGGTAAGCAGAAACCTTTAGATTTGTGAATTCATTAATGAAAGATTACAATTGTACAATCCCTGCAGTCACGAAAGCTTTAAATCAAAATTACAATTGTAGTTGTCTGCAATACTTTGTTCAAACGAATGCGTGAAACAAAACAAATGTGCATGATAGAACGTTGGTGAGAGCACAATGATGCATGCAAATAAAACAATCGTGGAAAAACAAATTCCTGACATTAAAAAAATTAGTTCTGCAGACACAAAAAACAGGGAAGGAGATAATTAATGTGTTAGTAATAGACAAGCTTGGATCTTAAGCAGGTGTATACACTCCAGGGCAAGTGATATATACAGTGAGGGAAAAAAAGGATTTGATCCCCTGCTTATTTTGTACGTTTGCCCACTGACAAATAAATGATCAGTTTATAATTTTAATGGTAGGTTTATTTGAACAGTGAGAGACAGAATAACAACAACAAAATCCAGAAAAACGCATGTCAAAAATGTTATAAATTGATTTGCATTTTAATGAGGGAAATAAGTATTTGACCCCCTCTCAATCAGAATGATTTCCGGCTCCCAGGTGTCTTTTATACAGGTAACGAGCTGAGATTAGGGGCACACTCTTAAAGGGAGTGCTCCTAATCTCAGCTTGTTACCTGTATAAAAGACACCTGTCCACAGAAGCGATAAATCAATCAGATTCCAAATTCTTCTTTGGTTCTTTCGGTAAAGTCACATAGAATGAGAATAAAATAATAAATTGATAAAATAAAATAACACAATAATATTCTCACGACGTTTCGGCCACAACACAAGCGGCCTTCATCAGGTGAAGGGGACGAGACTGTCTGGAGGACAGCGCTGGAGTGTCCTCCAGACAGTCTCGTCCCCTTCACCTGATGAAGGCCACTTGTGTTGTGGCCGAAACGTCGTGAGAATATTATTGTGTTATTTTATTTTATCAATTTATTATTTTATTCTCATTCTACGTGATTTTACCGAAAGAACCAAAGAAGATTAATCCTTGCAGTCACGAAAGCTTTAAATCGAAAGATTCCAAATTCTCCACCATGGCCAAGACCAAAGAGCTCTCCAAGGATGTCAGGGACAAGATTGTAGACCTACACAAGGCTGGAATGGGCTACAAGACCATTGCCAAGCAGCTTGGTGAGAAGGTGACAACAGTTGGTGCGATTATTCGCAAATGGAAGAAACACAAAAGAACTGTGAATCTCCCTCGGCCTGGGGCTCCATGCAAGATCTCACCTCGTGGAGTTGCAATGATCATGAGAACGGTGAGGAATCAGCCCAGAACTACACGGGAGGATCTTGTCAATGACCTCAAGGCAGCTGGGACCATAGTCACCAAGAAAACAATTGGTAACACACTACGCCGTGAAGGACTGAAATACTGCAGCGCCCACAAGGTCCCCCTGCTCAAGAAAGAACATATACATGCCCGTTTGAAGTTTGCCAATGAACATCTGAATGATTCAGAGGACAATTGGGTGAAAGTGTTGTGGTCAGATGAGACCAAAAAGGGAGCTCTTTGGCACCAACTCAACTCGCCGTGTTTGGAGGAGGAGGAATGCTGCCTATGACCCCAAGAACACCATCCCCACCGTCAAACATGGAGGTGGAAACATTATGCTTTGGGGGTATTTTTCTGCTAAGGGGACAGGACAACTTCACCGCATCAAAGGGACGATGGACGGGGCCATGTACCGTCAAATCTTGGGTGAGAACCACCTTCCCTCAGCCAGGGCATTGAAAATGGGTCGTGGATGGGTATTCCAGCATGACAATGACCCAAAATACACGACCAAGACAACAAAGGAGTGGCTCAAGAAGAAGCACATTAAGGTCCTGGAGTTGCCTAGCCAGTCTCCAGACCTTAATCCCATAGAAAATCTGTGGAGGGAGCTGAAGGTTCGAGTTGCCAAACGTCAGCCTCGGAACCTTAATGACTTGGAGAAGATCTAAAAAGAGTGGGACAAAATCCCTCCTGAGATGTGTGCAAACCTGGTGGCCAACTACAAGAAACGTCTGACCTCTGTGATTGCCAACAAGGGTTTTGCCACCAAGTACTAAGTCATGTTTTGCAGAGGGGTCAAATACTTAATTCCCTCATTAAAATGCAAATCAATTTATAACATTTTTGACATGCGTTTTTCTGGATTTTTTTGTTGTTATTCTGTCTCTCACTGTTCAAATGAACCTACCATTAAAATTATAGACTGATAATTTCTTAGTCAGTGGGCAAACGTACAAAATCAGCAGGGGATCAAATACTTTTTTCCCTCACTGTATATATATTCATACTTGTCAACCCCTTATCAGTGCCTACCTTATTACAGACCAATTCAGACCTTCTTGGTCACCGCGTGCCCTTATAAATCTCAACGTTCATCCTACAAAGTCCCATTACAAGGGAGAAACACAAACAAATAGACAAAAACATGTTTTGCCCGTTTTGAAACGGTTGTGCGTCTTATGGACCTGAAAACGAAATCTCCCTGTACAAGAATACGGTTAAACCGTATGCGTTGGCAGGGATGATATTTGTAAATTTTGTCCAATATTTTGGTGAAGAAACGTGTAGGTTAGACATCCGAAGTCTTCATTTTGCGAAAATGTACAACGTCTTGTCATTACGATTTTCCGACATTGCAAATACTGGATTTAATTACATTTTGTCTTCCAAGTGAACAATTGCTGTCGACATAGGTATGGTCTGGCTATGGCAAAGTTGTGTGTGTCAATTTGCTCTCAAACTTTGAAGGAAAAATAACTAAATGCGTAATCTTACCAAAAGTTCTTGGTGCCACAACGCCCCGAAATCAACACCCAGAGCCACTTTTAAACTTTTCCCACCCCGCCAAAAAAAGACAACGTTGTTAATGTAATGAATTTCATGAACTCGACAACACCCAGCCACTACTTTTCCCTCCTCAGAATCGATAACGAGTAACTCGTGTTTATATTCAACGGTGGTGTCGGCCTGCAGCACCCGTGGAATTTTGGAGATATTTAGCCATAAATCTGGCCCCTCCGTGCACAAACAATCGCTCAAGTTGACGTGAAACCAGGGAGGAATAGGGTTAGAGTCTAGCAAGCTCTGAGGGGGAGATAAGACCTCGCCCTGAACATATTCCCGCCATATTGGCCATCGCCGATGGAATCATAAATCATGATCGCAACGGAGTGAGGTGGTTGCTGGAGGGAAAGGGTGGGGGGGGGGGGGGCTAGCTCAAGCAGGCAACTTTTAATGGTGATCAATTTCAAATGCAAGGCCCTACCTACGCATGTTGGCAGTCGCACAAAGTGCAACGCTGCCTTCTGAGAATTCCGCCCCCCCCCCCCAGCCTGTGCGAGTGCAGGCTCATTTTAACTTGATTGATTTTTTTTTTAATGGAAAGTGTAGGGTCTTGTCCCGTTAGCCCACGTCTCCCGAAGCTCCACCAAAAGATGGTCGCTGGCAGGGCCAGTTTTTGAAGGCCGCAGCCTCAACATGGTCGAGCCTAATGAAAGCAATTACACACACAAAAAAATTGTCCGCTAATGAGATGTGTGTGTGTGTGATGTTGTTTGATTTATATGACCTGAAGTGGCTTATTACGGACATCAAAAATAGGGAATAAGTAATGCGAGGCATTCCTGAGAGTGCAGTTATTAAGTAGGCCCCAGCATTACAATCTGTGATGTGGGGAACCAGACGGACAATTTCCATCTCAAGTGAACAAAAAATTATAATATTCTTTTTTATTCTTCGAGACATCTGTGGCCGTTGTTTACCCTGACTTAAGTTGAGCTAATGAACATGAAATGCAGCAATTATGAAAAGTAGCTGTTGTCCTCTTGAATATGTTTACGCATATCCAAGTGCCTCCGTAAATGTCTTAAAGTCTCTAAAGTGGCAAAACAATGAGCCGTCAGACGCAGCTCCAATGGACGTGAGATTAATGGCCTAATTGCAAATTAATTGCTTCCATGAACGAGAGGCATCGCAGTGTCTTGCCGCTAAAGACAATCATAGCTGCGATTACCGTTGAGGCGTTCCACGTGTATAAGTGGTTCGTTTATTTGGTGCTTACAGCCATTACGACTGGGACAACAACACAAGCCCATCATCTTCATAATAATCAACATTATCCAGATTTAGAGGAATAAGCACCACTTGTTAAGGTTGCACTTACCAGGGAGGGGTGAAGGCTGGAAGTCAATAAAGTTGTTGAGAGGTGGTCCGGTGGGACCGGTGGCTATTATAGACATCGGTCCAGCACCGCTGAGGTCCTGGGTTCAAATCTGGGTTTTCAGCCACCCGTGATTAAACTGGGTTCCCAAGCGTAGGCGAGCTGATGGTCTCAGCCAGGCCACCCAATGAATGCACAAGAAAATAACCACCATCACATTCAATTATGTGGGTTTTTTTTGTCGTCACGGAAGTGTGTTTATCATTCCCGCTCTGGAGGAAAAAAAAATCGTCGGTCCGGTTTTTCCTTGGGACTTCTTCGCGTGGCGAAGAAAAAACTGGGACCCCCCAAGTGAGTTCATAAAGATCCTGGATGGTGAAGTGACCTGTGGTCGGGAGATGAGGTTTGAAAAAGACGCTCTCAGCACGTGGTGCGAAACGTCAGGCATCATACTAATTTTTTTTATAGGTAAGAAGTTTTTCAGAAGCGACTCTGGCCACAAATTATAGCTCAACGAAATGGTTTGTAGCGTGGAAATGTATAGCAGCCAAATACTCTAAACGCATGTTGATTCGGAATTGTGGAGGAACAATTTGGTAGACCCGGAGAGACAACCTCGTGACCACGGGGAGAGAGAACATGCAAACTCCAAATATGCAGCAGGCGTCGGGGTCGGGATGTAACCCACGACTTCCTGCATACTGGGCGAGGTAGTCAACATCTCCGCCGGGAGAGAGAGACACGCAAACTCCAAATATACAGCAGGCGTCAGGGTCGGGATCGAACCCACGACCTCCTGTATACCAGGCGAGGTAGTTAACATCTCGCCACCGTGGCGCCCCACACAGTGTAACCTGAGCACACATCAGAGTACCGCTGTGAGTAGAATCTGGAAATCCTGTTGCTAGCTCAAGTCGCCAATGCGGACAATCACTGCTCTTATCTGAGCAGCGAAACAATTTAATGTTTTTTTTTTAACTGCGTATATTCATTTCACAGCAAAACATATTTTATAACGCAGCACGTGTCCGATGCAATGGTCTGATAAAACGTTCTCATCTATACAGTATATATACGTTTTATGTTATCATGAAGAGAAAATCGGAGGGAGAATTTTCCCTCGAAACATAATAAGGACCATGCGGAGCAAATTTCAGAACTGAATGAAGCCAAATCAGCTCCGTGGCTCGCGCGGATAAACGGCGAGTTTCTGGCGTCAAACGGCAAGCGCCCCTTTTATTTCCCCCGGCTGAGAAGCCCTCGCAGAGTGAGAGCCTTGGGATGGCAAATCACAGGAACAAGACAATTTTCACAGATTACCGGGGGGATTACTGCCCACGACGTTCCTCACAGCGCACACCACCCCCCCACCCCCTCCCCCCCCAATAGCAGCAGTTGTTTCCCCCGGAACCACAAGGAAATAAAACGCCGTACATAATCGTGGGCCAGTTATGTTGGGACCGCGACGTTCTGTCGGCGAGAATTTGGTCGAGGCGGTGGTGGCGGCGGTCCTAACGAACGTAAGGGACACTTTGCAGACATGATGCCTTGAATAAAGGTGTCAGTTTTTGTGCCATTTAAAAGGGTAAAACCTATTACTATATCTTGTTTCTGGCAAAGGAGGTCTCATAATGTTAATGCTCACCCCGAGCCCTCAATACTCTGGTAGTGCGCTATTTTTGAGTTGTACGCCTTTTGGCGTCTTCTGGTCCAACACCAATGGAGACTAGGCTCTAAGAAAAGCCGTCTCGGGTGTGGACCAATCAAATTCAAGGACAGTGCCAATATTATTATCAGAGTTGTCTTTTTTGTTTGCATTTTGACTGCTTGTGTTGTGGTCATTGCAAACATGATGCCTTGAATAAAGGTGTCAGTTTTTGTGCCAGTTAAAAGGGTGAAACCTATTCCTATATCTTGTTTCTGGCAAAGGAGGTCTCATAATGTTAATGCTCACCCCGAGCCCTCAATACTCTGATAGTGCGCTGTTTTTGAGTTGTACGCCTTTTGGCGTCTTCTGGTCCAACACCAGTGGAGACTAGGGCTCTAAGAAAAGCTGTCTCGGGTGTGGACCAATCAAATTCAAGGACAGTGCCAATATTATTATCAGAGTTGTCTTTTTTGTTTGCATTTTGACTGCTTGTGTTGTGGTCATTGCAAACATGATGCCTTGAATAAAGGTGTCAGTTTTTGTGCCAGTTAAAAGGGGTAAAACCTATTCCTGTAAGGGACACTTCTTGGGCTTGCTCGCGTGCCCGTTGATCAAACCGGCTGGTTTAGGAGGATGAGGCGCAGTTAATGCTGAACCCACGTCATTCGGAAGGGACGTGGCTTGTTAAACATTAATTGAGAGGTTGTTTTTTTTTGTTAATCTGCTCGTGACGAGGCAGCGCTTCCTTTTGAAAATGTGAGACCGTGATCATACCTGTAAAGGAACTAATTGCTCGATTTGCTCCCGGTTCACTTTTTCGCATAAGAATGAGCAAATGTGTTTTGTTTGGTCCATGAGACTATTGGGCTTTCCAGATCAATATTCATCCGGCGACATTTGCTGCATAAACAAGCAAAACGTTGGACTCGTTTCAAGGCTCTTGTTTCTCATCAGCAGAGTCGAGACTGTCCGGGCCGCTGCAGTAACGGGGAATGTCACGTGACTGGATCAGGATAAGTGGCGACGGTGTCACGCACTACGCATAACTAAGTGTTTCTTATTCATGGTTCTTTCGGTAAAGTCACGTAGAAGGGAAACAACAAAATAAAATAAATATAAAACAATACAAATTCTCACGAAGTTTCGACTGCAACACAAGCAATCATCATCAGGTGTGAAAACCACAGCAAAACGCCGTGAGAATGTCTATTGTTTTATATTTTTTTTTATTATTTTATTGTTTCCCTTCTACGTGACTTTACCGAAAGCACCAAGAATATGAATCCCTGCAGTCATGAAAGCTTTAAATCAAAATTTAAGTGTTTATTCACCCCGGGGAAGTCTTTGTTTGCACTCTGTGAGATGAGATGAACGGGGCAAATACCCTGGGCTGTGTGTGAGATCCGCCGCTGCTGTACGCCCGGGGCGAGTGGAGGGAATGCCACGCGAGCCCCTTTAACTCGATTGCAAGCGGCATGCCGATTCAGGCCGAGGAGTTTGTCAGGGACAGGCTCGCCAGTGAGCGGTGAAGTGTATGCATGTACGTACGTTGAGCTTCTTTCGCGCCGTACGCAGCCAACCGTGATAATCGGAGGTGCGGGGAAAGGAAGTGAATAGATCTGTCGGAGATACACGGAGGGGGCGGACGAAGGCAAAGATTCAGATTTTCTCCATTTGTTTTGAGTTGGTGATCAGAAATGACAAACTCTGGTCCACACGTACAGTTCCTGTTGAGCTTGGCGGAGAAAGTTTGTATACATGCAATGCCGCGCGTCTTTGCGCGTTGCTTAAATCTGAACGTGCCAAGGCTTTTTGGTTTATTTGTTTTTTTTTTTGTAACCGAGGGCTCTGTGATGGAACGTCGAGCATTGTGGAGCTCAAGGGGGACGACTCGTACTGCGACGGAGAGAGTGGTGCAATGGTGACAACTTGTGGCCCACGGTACGATGGGCCTGGCTTCGACTCCTGACCCGTGTGGGAGTTTTGTATGTTCTTCCTCTGTTCTGCATGGGTTTCCTCTGGGTTCGCTGATTTCATCCCATAGTAAAAAAAGAAACACACACACACAATGCAACTGGTGTCAGCCAAACATCCCAATGCTGAAACAGCCGCAAATTACTGAATTTTGGATGACAGCAAAATCCCACCCTTCCCACCCCTACTGCAAAAACTTGGCAGGACCCTCCTGATAAATACAGTGTCTTGAGACTCATTGAGGCTTTCTTGGTTAAACATAAAAAAATGATGGAAAAATAAGGATATACTGTACCCTTTCTGCCAATAGAACAGGAGGTGTTATGATGGTCAAATACCAAATACATACCAATTACAAGGCTTTAGAGTCTGCATTCACCGCACACTACTTGTAGAAAAACACGCAAACAAACATGCTCTGATAAAGGTGCCATTGATAAAAAAATATATCGGACGCGCGTGTTACAATGTAACTCGTGTTGGACAAACATCCCAAAGTTAAAGCGGAAACATTTTAAGTGCCAGTTTTTCTCGATAGGGATTCCACATTGCAACATCGCTAGCTTCCCCCCCCCCGCTCGTGCAAACACTTGGCAGGAAAGATAAGTCTTGAGACTCAGCGAGGCCTTTCCGAGGTGAATAAGTGTAATAATATCAACTGCCATGGAACGGCCACACGTTTCCTTTCGCTCATTTGTACAAGCGGCCAAAAGATGAAAGGAATAGGATAAATAAATTATCGTCTTTATAACCAACCGGCTAAGAGATTAAATACAACATAAATCACCAATCACGTGCAATTATGATTGGAAAGAAGATATCGCAGGCAGCGAGGAGCTGCGTATCAAAAGGTTCAACGAGTGAAGTGGCACAACGGTTGATTTGCTTAGCATCAACAACTGTGGTTATTGTAGAATGTGCACAAGTTTAAGCGATCTATTGACTTTATGTACGCGTGCATGTTGAACCGCGTTCACGCCGCACGTGGATAACCGCGCTAATCGGAGGGACAACAAACTAAACACACAAAAAAACAATCGAAAAGGAAGAGCGTTCCAGACGGACGCAGAAGCGAAACTCAGAGCGTGCGATGTGGTGACCGTCGTTTTTTGATGGGCAGCCAAAATCTCGATAACTTTGGCAGCAAATCCACGCAATTTTCCGCAGCATATATCATCGCTTCTTTGTACCCATAGAGAAGAAAGTAAAAGGCATTAATGAATGTGAATCGCTGGGCCCACCAACAGTGCCCTATCAACTTCCTCCCCATATCAGATCAGATTAGCGAAAACTTTCCCATTTGAATACATTCTTATCATCATCACCACCAACACAATCAGCAGCTTCGCCGTAACTTTCCAACTCCGTTTCACGCGGCTGCGTGCCTTACACACACACAGTTAGGGTGGCATCACGTGACATTCGCGGCAGGATGAAAGGACCCATCTTAAAGGTCACAAATCACGCATTTCCCCGGGTTTTTTTTTTATAAAAGGAGAAAACACGAATTTACGTGCGACGCCCATTTTTTAAAATTTATTTTCGGCCTGCACGCACTTTTAATTTTCTTCCCCAGCTGCGACCTCGTTGAAGAATTTTTTTTTTGGTTCATTTACCCACCCCTCCCACCGCCCTCCCACCGCCCCATCGTTCACAGAGGGCGCTTGTGTAATCATCGGTGCACGGCACCCCCGTGTGCCCGTGTGTGCGTCCGTGCCAGGAGACAAGACGCGCGGCTCTCCGGGCTTCTGGAGCGCGAGGAGTCGTCGCGTGCGGCTCACGGACGACAACGGACGGACGGACGGGCGGCCGGGCGCCACGTGACTATCCGGCGCGGGACCCGCGTCGACACAAAGGGGCCGTCTGTTAATGACGTCACGCACCTAGGGGGGTGTGGGGTGGGGTCAGACATTTGTGACGATGCGTGACGAGTGGGGGGGGGGTGTTAGAAATGTGACGTCATGTCAAAATGCGCAACTTTAAATAATACAGACAACACGTTCTACTTAATTAAATAGACTGTTTAATAAATGTTTTCTCCTACCACATCAGAGTGCAGCGGCACACTAAATACGCACTACAATGACAATAGTTTAAAGCGATTTGAAGCATGTTTTATTTTCAAAATAGAAATATGGTTTGGGGGGGAGGGGGCAGAGCGTTGTGACGTCATATTTTTGGGGGATCTGACTTTTTATGACGCCGTGTGACGAGGGGGGGGGTCAAAAATCGTCCAAAATCGCGTGACGTCATTTATGGACGGCCCCAAAGGCAGCGCGCGGTGTTACCCTGCTTTTAACCCAAAGGTCAGCTCCGCCCCCCCCCCCCATCAATGCATCAAGACGCAAATACAACAATTGCGGAAAATATTTGTGTCCAACAGTTCAAATTATGAAGGCATTGTGTACACACCTTCACCTCGGTTGGGTTCTTGGGGGGCGATTGGGCGTTTACTGTGGTGGCCTCTCCAGGTTGTGGAACTCCCTACTGGTAGCACCCCCCCTAGTTGTGCAACTCCCGACTGGTAGCACCCCCCAGTTGTGGAACTCCCTACTGGTAGCACCCCCCCCCCCCTCCCCCAGGTTGTGGAACTCCCTACTGGTAGCACCCCCCAGTTGTGGAACTCCCTACTGGTAGCACCCCCTGGTTGTGGAACTCCCTACTGGCAGCACCCCCCATAGTTGTGGAACTCCCTACTGGTAGCACCCCCCCCCCCCTCCCCCAGTTGTGGAACTCCCTACTGGTAGCACCCCCCCTAGTTGTGGAACTCCCTACTGGTAGCACCCCCCCCCTCCCCCAGTTGTGGAACTCCCTACTGGTAGCACCCCCCATAGGTTGTGGAACTCCCTACTGGTAGCACCCCCCAGTTGTGGAACTCCCTACTGGTAGCACTCCCCCTGGTTGTGGAACTCCCTACTGGTAACACCCCCCAGTTGTGGAACTCCCTACTGGTAGCACCCCCTCCCCCAGGTTGTGGAACTCCCTACTGGTAGCACCCCCCAGTTGTGGAACTCCCTACTGGTAGCACCCCCCCTAGTTGTGGAACTCCCTACTGGTAGCACCCCCCTAGTTGTGGAACTCCCTACTGGTAGCACCCCCTCCCCCAGGTTGTGGAACTCCCTACTGGTAGCACCCCCCCTAGTTGTGGAACTCCCTACTGGTAGCACCCCCCTAGTTGTGGAACTCCCTACTGGTAGCACCCCCCCAGGTTGTGGAACTCCCTACTGGTAGCACCCCCCCAGGTTGTGGAACTCCCTACTGGTAGTAGGAATTCAAAGGGAAGCGATCATAAGGCCGTGAGTTAAAATTCAAGCCACGGTTGACTCGGCGCCATCATCATTGTCATCATTGCCAACATCATCATTGTCATCATCATTCTCATCATCGTCCTTCTCTTCCTGTTGTTGGTGGTAAAGTTAACGCCACTCGGTCGGTCTGCACCACCTAATGTGATATCATCATTCGTTCTTGTGTTTAATTAAGGATAGGCTTGTTCCTGCGATACAAGCGTGGAATTACCAACAATTGTTTTGGACTGACTAAGAAAAAAAGGACTGCCGTCAACTCTCAGAGGCACATGCTCACCCTGTGGTGATCATTTTATGATGATGGCAATTATGGTTTATAGGTGGTGATGATATGAGGATGCCACTGGAGCTATCCACTTTCAAATCGAGATTGAAAACGCATTTCTTGAGAACTGCTTTTTGTGTTTAGTTTCTTGTCCTTCCCCCGCAGCTCCGATTAGCACGGTCGGCTATGCACGATGCGAAAGAAGTTCAACGTACATACGAGAGAAGAATGATGATTCACCCTCAATCTTGATTTGAAGCTTTCGTGACTGCAGGAATCCTTACTCTTTGGTTCTTTCGCTAAAGTCACGTGGGTAGAAAATAATCGATCACGACGTTTCCATCGCAATACAAGTAATCGTCATCAGGTGGGACAACCACAGTAATAAAAAAAAAAACTGCTGAAGTGCCTACTTCTGCTGAAGTGCTGAAGTGCCTACTTCAACTGAAGTGCCTACTTTAGCTGAAGTGCCTACTTCTGCTGAAGTGCTGAAGTGCCTACTTCAGCTGAAGTGCTGAAGTGCCTACTTCAGCTGAAGTGCCTACTTCAGCTGAAGTGCTGAAGTGCCTACTTCAGCTGAAGTGCTGAAGTGCCTACTTCAGCTGAAGTGCCTACTTCAGCTGAAGTGCTGAAGTGCCTACTTCAGCTGAAGTGCCTACTTCAGCTGAAGTGCTGAAGTGCCTACTTCAGCTGAAGTGCCTACTTCAGCTGAAGTGCTGAAGTGCCTACTTCAGCTGAAGTGCCTACTTCTGCTGAAGTGCTGAAGTGCCTACTTCAGCTGAAGTGCTGAAGTGCCTACTTCAGCTGAAGTGCCTACTTCAGCTGAAGTGCTGAAGTGCCTACTTCTGCTGAAGTGCCTACTTCTGCTGAAGTGTTGAAGTGCCTACTTCAGCTGAAGTGCCTACTTCAGCTGAAGTGCCTACTTCAGCTGAAGTGCTGAAGTGCCTACTTAGGCTGAAGTGTTGAAGTGCTGAAGTGCCTACTTCAGCTGAAGTGCTGAAGTGCCTACTTCTGCTGAAGTGCTGAAGTGCCTACTTCTGCTGAAGTGCTGAAGTGCCTACTTCTGCTGAAGTAGGCACTTCAGCAGTTTTTTTTCTTGCTGTGGTTGTCCCACCTGATGACGTTTACTTGTATTACGATCGAAACGTCGTGATCTATTATTTTTCTACCTACGTGACTTCACCGAAAGAGCCAAAGAGTAAGGATTCACCCTGGCCACGATTTGAACTCGTGGATTAATGTGACGGTATTGGTCACTTGTGCCATATCCTCGGTGACGGTGGCAGATGCAAGCGATAAAAATCACGGAGCAAGTATCGACGCCCAATCGAGTGCTCGTCACTCACAGCCCACGGAGAGTTCTGGTGCCACGGTGGCGAGATGTTAACTACCTCGCCTGGTATACAGGAGGTCTTGAGTTCGATCCTGGCCCTGACGCCTGTATATTTGGAGTTTGCATGTTCTCCCCATGGTCGCGTGGATTTTTTCTCCGGGTGCTCCGGTTTTTCCCTCCACATATAGAGTCAACACGCGTTCAGAGTATTCAGCTGCTCTACATGTTCACGTGATGGCAAGCCACTTCGTTGCCCTATAATTTGTGATAGGCAGGTCGCTTCTGAAAAAGAGCTATACAGCTCAGTGGGGCCTTACCTGAATAAAATGAAATAAAAAAAAAACTTGAGTTTAGCCTTTAGTTATATTTCATTCCACAGTGGCGGAAATGACGCGCAATGATTTTAACACTGCCCATTGTGCCACGATAATTAATTGGTTATAAAGAAAAAAATAATATACAGAATCCCCTCACCCCCCTGGCAATCTACTGCTGGATGAAGGAGGCCTTGTCCCCACCGTGTGGATCATCAGACCGTAGTTCACGTCATTTGTCAGCGCCGGTTGGTGAAGGGGTTTCGGAGCGAGGCCCTGAATGGGCTCGGATGCCGCTCGCCAGGAATCGAAATCGGGTTGCGGTGTTCGTAGCGCAATAAGATTCGGAATAATGTTAATCCTGGAAAAATCCGATGAGCTATGAAGCTCTTTTTTTCCCCCTGGGAGATGTGCCAGTATGGGGCGGGTCAGAACGTTACAGCAGCAGCAAACAATAAAATAACGATGGGAGCGCAAAGTATAGGAAAGGTGAACAAATCTGTAAAAATAAATAGTGAAAGAGTTTGAGGAGAGCATAAACCGCTGCACCACCGCTCCTGCCACAGCCCTGCGGTGTGCTGTTCGCTTAGTTCATACCCACAGTGGGAATCATCTACGCAAGACATCGCGAATGTCAATGCCGACACAGTTACTGACACAAACACATTGCAATAATATTTAATGCTTATTTTGTTACACACTCAACGTTACTTCGTAGGTTTATTCTCCAGGTGATCGTTCACGGATTGCAAATGACGCAAGCCAATAAAGACAATGGTTGATCAGTGCCATGGTAATTAACAAGCTGGAACATTTAATGTCTCTCTGGCCAAAATCCATCTTTGTTGCCTGCCACTGACGAAACAAATTATTTCGAAAAAAATAGATTCAGAAAAGGCATGACTTCACCAGGCGTCCTGATTGTCACAACACGGCCGTTTACATAGCCTTGGGACCGAGCGCAGATTAAAATGCGAAGCAGCATTGCGTGGCCAGATCAAATGAGATTCCTCCAAGATGACAGATTTGAACTCTGACACCGGAAGATTAGGCCCGGGCTTCTTGTGTCTGGAAAGTTTGGTGCTCTCTAGGTCAGTGATCAATGACTACACGACAAATTTGAACAACTTTATTCGGTGAATTAATGATGCTGGAAGTATAAATTCCAATTAAGATTTATAAATGGGTAGCAAAAACAATGCGGTTATGCATGTGTAGTGACTAACTCGGAGACAGTAAAAGTTGGAGGCACTTCTTTATTCACAAGCACCACTGGGGTTAACACTTTTATAATTGACTAGTCTGTCTTTTGTCGGTGACGTTACTCAGTCAGGACAGTTGGTAGGCTGCCTGACTGGTGGCGTTTACGTGCGCGGTGGGACGGAGTCGGTAAAAATAAATAAATTGATTACGATTTTGACTTCCGTTTAGCCGGGCACCCCGGGGTCCCGCCATAACGGTTCATTTTGTAATCCAGATTGCTCCGCAATGTCACGTGATAAGTTGTCATGCAATGTTGCGCGTTTTTATGACAGGTCGCTGTTAATTTGTACTGTTTACAAAGTGTGTTCACAAATCCACAGTGAGAAACACGATGATTGACAGAGGGGTGTGAATTATTTTTTCGATCGTGTCTTTAAATAGAGGTACTGCAGCTAAGTAGTTTTCAGTTTTAAAGGCGTAGTTTAACAAGACAACATTTGCCACCATCCTTCAAAACCATTGGTGAAAAAGAGCAAAGTTTTTGTTTACATTATAATACTAATAATATAATGTTTACATTATAATGTAATGCTTATGCGAGAGCCGGGGGCTTATGGGACCCCGGGGTCCCGCCATCAAGTTCAAATGTATAAATTAACCTCCATTCTCTATCTCTACGAAATAAATATCACTCATAATGCCCCACGACAGCGCGTGAGTTATACTGGCTTTGCGAAAAGTAAAGTATGATAAAGTTGAGTTTTTTTTTTAAAGACAACGATGTCCGTTCCACAGTGTCACGTTGATTGGAATAATTTCCCAGGCCTAAACGCCTTCTTCCGTCGCTGCACGCGCGGGGTTCCAAATGAACCAAACTGTTGACTCAACGCCACGTGACCCCCTTCCGGCAAAGCGGACCACTGGGGGTAAACAGAATGTCTTGTAACAGATTTACAAATGGACGTGAGAGAGATAGAGAGAACGCGCAGAGTGATGATTGCGATGGCAGAAGATTGCTGGCGATTTGCTTCACAAAACCTCGCTTGCCGTGCCAGACGGTATAAGCTGCACGCGTTCAACTGACAACAGCCTACAGATATAAGCCTGCAATTGCTTGCCACTCTTGGGTGGTTATTCCAGCCGGATTTATATTGTATTTCATCGCTTTAAAGTGATCAAAACTTCAACGGACACCTTTTTATTATTTTTTCGAGCCTGCCGAATTAATGCTGCCGTGCGCCAGCCATCGCCTGGGGTTAGGCCCGACAGCGAAAAGACGAAGTCTTTGATCATCGTAAAAAAAAACCCCACGGATGGAATGTTTGATAACGGTTTACGGGGTGTTGTTCCGCGTCCGAGGTTCGGCGCCACCCGCCGGGAGCCTCGTGAGCAATCGGATCGAGTTCCTTCCTCTCGACATCGGCGGGTCTCGGCATCACAAAAATCAGTGCAACAATTCGTTTTTTTTATTCCTGTGTAGTAAGTGTTATTTTCCAATTGCTCATGTCTCAAAAGTACAGAAAATTGCTATTATTTCCCACGAACTTTTATTTTGTGACCAGTGAGAAAACGTGGTGTGCATTTGTGTCATTCCTTACCGTAAAGTCCTGGTCACAAAAGCAAAGTTTGTGGGGAATAATAATATCCACTTGCTGTACTTTTGAGGCGTAAGCAATTAGAAAATAACACTTACTACTCAGGAACAAAAATCGTGTTACATACTGTAGTGAAATTAAACGGACGCAGGAAATGCAATTGGATCACCGTGCGTGATACATTGCAGACCAGTTGCAACTTTTACTGGAGCCTGTGTCTTGAACACTTATTTGGTGGGGTCGCAAAAATAAAATCAAGCAGAGGTGTCGAGTTCCAATCCTGATTGGGGGGCGGATTCAGCCAATCATCCTTCTGGGGGGGGGGGGCGATAAAATGAATACCATTTTGCGAATATGTCAGCGGTGGTTGTTCACCTTTCCAGGCTCATCCCCTTCGTAGGAATGTGGAATTTACACCACCGGCTAAGGGCTTACAAACAATAGATGTGTATTGCCTCAATGTTCATTAGAGCAGGACATGACTTCGAGCCGAGTGATGGGCGTGCCTAATGGGTTCACGTGGTTACCACTGCGGTGGTTTTAGTGGTTGTGCGGCACAACTCTGCGATGCGTTCTTTAAGGGTTGTTACCGCGTTTTCTTTGGAACGCGACGCCACCACCACCAGCAGCAGCAGCAGTAGCAGACGGAGGCGACGCTAGATCGTTGGGGAAGAAAGGTGAGCTGCTCAGTTCAGTTCCTGAAAGAGGCTCCCAGCAGGTGGACCGAAACGTCGGACACCGTGACAATTAACGCGCAGCACGGCCCGAAGACGCATCGGAGAGAGCCGTACAAGCGGAAGCCTGCACAGCGGCCGTAGCTGTTGTATTTGTAAGCACATTATATTTTGGGTGTGACATTTCAAAGTTTGGGCGCCCCGCTCGAGACGGTAGCTGCCAGCCCCCTGGCCATTAATCGAATCGACACATCTCAGCAACGCCAAGACCGTGTCACCAGTAACACACCCGGCATCATAATGCCACCGTTAGGAACGCGTTGTTGTATTGTAACCCTCGGCGCGTGTATGGTTTTGTGGGTTCTGTCCGGGTACATTCTCTCCCACTTCTTCCCCAACCTTTTACCCAACACCTCCAACCCCCCCCCCCCCCCACCCACTTAATCTTCTCCTCCCTTGCTACCGATCGTTGTCCCTACGAGAGTAGCAGGGCAGTGAGAGCCCTGTCACCTCTTCACGGTCCTTACTCCAAGGGAGCCTGGCCCACGGGTTGCATTGCTCGCAAGGCGCGCGTGTTCTCGCTACCAGTCAGTGCGCGTTTCTGTTATTGGCCTCTCGTTAAAACATTGTTCGTTATTTGTATATATATATATTTTAAAAGGAACGCGTTGTTTTAATGACGTCGTTAGGTATAAAGGAAGCGACGTTGTCGTCGTTCTAACGGCGTCGTGAACCCACCCTGCCGACATCCCAGGATCCCTCCCACGCCCCCCTGGATTGAAGCGATCCCTTGTTGCTCGGCGCGAATCACTCACGAGACCGCTCCGCGTGCACGGGAGCGGTGCCCCCTCCTGCTAAAGCCCTCGCCGGGTTCGTTGTCACCGGCGTTTCGTGCTCTCGTCTTGCAAGCGCTTGGGCGAGCGCCGTCGCCAACTGCTCGCCGGCGATAGCTCTCTCGCGTTCGCACGAACTGAAGTCGGCCAATAAGGGGAAAATGACGGGCAGACAACTCACGGTATTTCTTTCATCGAGAGCTTTACACACACGCGTATCGTTACAGACTGCCTCGCGGTGGCAGTTGCGTTCCTGAATAACAGCGCGTTGTGCAAAAAATCGTGTTGTAATAAATCATTGTGTAATGCAGGGTAAAAGCACGATGACGCGTGAGAATGCGTACGCAGGCCCAACAAAGACCGAGGCGCGCGGGTAGCATCTCGAAGCATCCAGCAGCATCCCAATGCCTTGTGCGATGCGACGCCGAGGCATCCGCTACAACTGCGTATTCCTACTCGCGCCACGTCGTTCCGTTACGCTCGGTCGCGTTGCTATATCCCGATCCGCATCCGCGTCATGTACACTGAAAACAAATCTTCCCTAATACATTCATCGTGGCGTTATATCCAACTCGCGTTATGGAAAACAACACGCAGCGTCATGGCAGAACTGACTCGAACGAGAAGCGGTGCTCAGGCGCAGACCCCGCAATTTCGTGCTCACGTCACTGCTGGCGGAAGGGCCTCCGCTCAAGGGGAGCGCTAAGAGAAGCCCCTCTGGAGAGGGCAGCTTGCTCCTGCTCCTCCACGTTGGGCCAGACATCGTTGAAGAGGTGTAAGTACCCACGCTGTACCCCACCAACAAGTGACCTGCCCATAGCCCATGGAATGCGAGTCCGTGGTGCCAACTGTTACACCGCGACAGCGTCCTCTCCCATTTATAAATATGCCCATTGGTTGATTTTAAATATCTGCACGTGGAAATTCCACCCCCCCCCCCCCCCCCGGAGACGAGGCGTCTCGTTGCGTGGACGCGTCACGAAGCGACGACGCCTAAAATTTAGAATGCGTGACTAAGTCGGGCGACGGGCGAGGTGGGATGTTGCGCTTGAGCGAAATCGCGTCAACGTGTCAAAAGGCAGGCGGATGCGTCAACGTCGCCCGGCGCAAGTGCGCGAGACGGCGGCCACGCGTCGAGGTCAGAGGTCAACGCATCGATTCTGGCGCGCACGGTCGTGGGGGCGGTGGGGGGTAAACCAAGTTGAGTCTGCGGGGGGGGGGGGGGGGGAGGGCGAGGGGGGTTAAACCAAGTGGAGTTTGCGGGGGCTTAAACCAAGTCGAATCTGCGGGGGGGGCGAGGTGGGTTGAACCAAGTCGAATCTGCGGGGGGGGGGGGTGAGGGGGGTTAAATCAAGTCGAATCTGCGGGGGGGGGGGGCGAGGGGGCTTAAACCAAGTCGAGTCTGCGGGGGGGGGGGGCGAGGGGGGTTAAACCAAGTCGTGTCTGTGGGGGGGGGCGAGGGGGGTTAAACCAAGTCGAGTCTGCTGGGGGGGGGGGTTAACCAAGTCGAGTCTGCGGGTGGGAGGGGAGGGGGCGAGGGGGGTTAAACCAAGTCGAGTCTGCTCGCAGGAGAAATTCCCCCGAGCATCCCAAAGCAGAATTCTGGTGGGATTTTTTTTAAAATTAAAATTATTATTAACGCCCGGACCGGTCAGGGGTATGGGTCGCCACCCCCATCCCCGTGCCCCCTCTCCACCCCCCACCCCACCAACACTATGAAATAGCAACGCTAATGACGTAACAAAACAGGGCATTTCACACGCATGTACGGATTCCAGAACGCCGTCCCACGTGCGTTTGTCTGGCGAAGTGTTAAACCCGTCGGGACAGAAAGCAAAGTGGTTAGCCGTCAGGACAAAATGCTCTTTCCAAATTCTGTGCTCTCGTTCTTCATGATCTGGATTGTGTCCTCAGGTTTTGGGACGACGCTTGACTCAACGTGGCCGGGGTGGCTCCCTCGTAGCAACGCGACTTTTGACGCAAAAAAAATAAGTTTCGTTCGTATTTGGATAATCATGATCTACGAGAGTTACCGTTACCCCCCCCCCCCCCCCCGGAATGTTACGCATGGAGGGGCAGCGCCTTCAACCTTACCCAGAAGCGCAATTATATATTATGAATGTGTATATACGGTTAGCGTGAGCATAAAAAAAAAACATCCATTAATAGTTTCACAAGATAAAGATGAAGATCGCTTGTGTTGCGGTCGAAACGTCGTGATTGATTCATTTTAATATAATTTTATTGTGTTTCTACATACTTGACTTTACCGAAAAAAAAACACTGAGTAAGATATAAATCTGTCGCCCTGTTTCTGCTGTGACTGACGCAACATCATTCGTGAAATGTCCCAGGAACAAACAAAAAAAAAACATACGCGTCAACTCTTAGCGCAGAACATTTTCTATATTAAAAAAAAAGTTACATTCGTGACATAACGTGAACGGATCATGTTTATGACTGTCAGCGCAGAAGGCGGCAAATCATTTGATGCTGTCTGAAAGGTAAAAGCGCAGCCCTGCAAATTCTTGCCAGCTCAACTGCTGATGGGAGAGATGCTCTTTGGCCTACTCGGGTCCACGCTGGTCATAACGTCTTGGAATAGGTGGGTTGTGAGTGTCCACACGTGCACGTAGTGTGGGGGAAGGACAATAAACGAAAACACAAACAGCACTTCAATAGAAATGAGTTTCAATCTAAGAATTAAAAGTGGCATAACCCCAGTGGCCTCCCATACCCCCACCACACGCGACCTGCTGATGGACTAAGTGGGGTCGGTACCCATGTACACTGCTGGGTGTACAGGAGCAACGTCGAGGGGGTGGGGGGGTCGGGGAGGGGGGGGGGATTTTAAGTCCCCGTGTGCTTTGCGTATGTATGTAACGTTGGACTTCTTTCGCACCGTACGTAGCCAACCGTGCTAAGCGGAGGCGAGGTGGAAGGCAGTGAATGGATCTGTCGGAGAGACACTGCGGGGCGGACTAAGGCGAAGATTCAGATTTTCTCCATTTGTGTTGATTTGGTGGTTTAAAATGATGAATTCTGGTGCACCGGTGCAGTTCTTCTTGAGCTGGTGGTCTGGAAAAGCGTTAGAGTGTTTGTCCAAGCAATGCTGATCACGGCGCTGTTGTCTCTCGGCCGAGTGGCCCTTCAACAAGAGCTCGTTTAGCTCGTTAAGCTTGAGTCGGGGAATGAACTTGCGACCTGTGGCTACGACACGTGGGCGCCACGCCACTGTCCGTGACACGTGAGTCACTCTTCGGGTTGAGTTGTTGAGCACTCTGAAAGCAATGGAGCTGCAAAGCAAAAAAAATAAGAGAAATTAAACTGGTAAATTAGCAACTCCCATCGAAGCAAACGCGATGCGGCGCGAATAATTCATTGCGCGAACCTCCTAATTTGGCGGCGGTAATTACGAAATCGATTGACGCTGAACATTCTCGCTGCGCTGAATGTTTCACGAAAAGGAGATAAGTGTATAAATATAACAACAACAACAACACAAAAAAAACCTGGCTCCTCAGGTTTAAAATGCAGCGCCTTTGTCGCCCTACAAAAGAGTTCACATTTAGCGACCTCAGTGTTTGTGAAGACTCGGACGTGACGACGATTTTATAGCGCCAGACGGAGACCGTGTCCCCCCCCCCCTCCCCCCCCTAAATTCAAATTTAAACCCTCGCGCGTATTCCACTGCAATGCCTTACAAAGTGTGAGACGTCATTTATCGTAAATAAACATGCCTCGCTTAAGGGGGGGGGGACGTGTTTTCGATTGATTGATTGATTGCTTGAATGAGTGATTGAAATAAGCCTCTCCTTGAAGGAGACGACATCGTTCTTGTTTTCCCTTCGGTTTTCTGGCCAGGAAGCCAGGGTCAGGCGTTGAGAAGCCCTCTAATGTTTTAGTTGGGTCACGCGAATAAACGTCGTCCGATCGGTTGCTGGCCATTAGTAGGGCTCCTTCCTTAGCGCCAGTCGGCTCTCCCGATGACATCTGGATCCGAGTTAACGACGTCCATTTGCTGGCCCGATTGACGGGCGTTACTGAGTCGTGTTTAAGGCCACGTGGCAGCACGCCAAAAGGGTGGGGGGGGGGCCGTCTCGAAAAGGAGGGGGAAGGGGGTTACCGTTTCCCATCACCCAGTGACACAAGCACGCTGACAAAACATAACACTATAAAGGCGCTGCACACTATTTATTAAACGCCACGTGCTTCTTGTAATATATCCACTGTGTAAATATCCATGGCTTGCGCCATCTGTTCTTGCACGGGAGGGCACTTTGAACCGGGGCTCAATAATTTTTCTCTTTTTTTGGAGCGCTCCTTTGGCCTCCACCCAAAGCCGTGCATAAGTAACTCATAAAGGATTTTTTTTCCGAACTTCCCAGGTGGAGCCGAGGAAGGGGGAGGTAGAGAGGGGAGGGGAGGGAGGACTTAACCCAGTAGATTTTCAAACGGGCCATACTTTTAAAGTTTAAATAAAATTAATTATTCATGCTACATTCCGCACCTATCGTCCACAAAGTCTCAGCGCACAATCTGCCCCTACCCCACAAAAGTGTTTTCCTTCAAGGCAATTGCTTTGATGCTGTAATCTTATATATAAATTACACATATTCCTTTTTCTAAGTTGCACTTCTCGAGTCGGGCACAGCTCGGAGTGATTTGGAAAATAAGTTTATAGAATTACGTTTGGCACACGATCAACCGTTTCGCGTTTATTAAGAACATTATTTAAAGTGTATGAATAAATAAATAAACAAATGTGTGTTTGTGCACTCTGTGGTAGTGGCTCAGTGGTTAGCGCTACGCTGCGCTACGAACCCTGTGACCCGAGTTCGATTCTCGCTCATGGCCAACACTAGTTACGATTATCCGAACCGTTCCTGGGCCTCCCCTAGGTCGGCTCAGCCTCAAATGAGTACCTGGGTGCAGTGTGTAAACATCGCTACTGGGGAGACAAAGGCAGTCGGGCGTGGTGCTGGCCACCCACCCCCTCTTGTGCCGTTTCCTGCCTTTCAAAGGTGCTCGCTAACAGCACTTGCCCCAACAGTCTCTGAAGGATATGCGGGGGATCTTTATCTCTCTGAACGCGTGACACGAGAATTTGATCCCGCTCGCCGACCAACAACTAGCGACGATTATCTGAACCGGTCCTGGACCTCCCCTAGGTCGACTCAGCCTGAAATCGAAAGCCGGGGAGACAAAGGGTGGCCGGGCGTGGTTTTGGCAACTCACCTCGTGAACAACATTTGCACCAAAAAGTCTGCTTGGGGCTATACGTGCAGATCTATGTCTTTGTGTAAAGGTGCCTTTAAAATAATGCCATAAACAAGGCAGCCACACAGAAGGGCTTGTGGCGTTTTCCCCACTGTTTGAAAACATTTACCGGTAACTCACGACCTTTAAATATTAAACTATCTTAAAACAAACTCTTAAACAACGTTTATATTACCAGGTAAGGCCCACTGAGCTATGCGGCTTTTTTTCAGAAGCGATTTGGCCACAAATGATAGCTCAACGAAGCGGCTTATCAAGTGGAAATTGTGGAGCAGCAGCTGCCAGATACTGTGAGCGCGTGGCGTTGATGCTAAATGTGGAGGGAAAACCCGGAGGACCCGGAGAAAAATCCACGCGATCCACGGGGAAAGAGAGAGACACGCAAACTCTAAATATACAGCATGCATCGTCAGGGTCGGGACTCGGGATTGAACCCACGATCCTCCTGCATGCCAGGTAGTTAACGTCTCGCCACCGTAGCGAACACACTTTTACTTGTGATGGTACTTACTTCTCATTTATTTTAAAATAAATGAGTGCGTGACACTGCCAACTCCCCCCCCCCCCCCCCCCCACCTACATTGCGATTTCAATGAATGCTCGCAGATTCCAAAATTCAATTGCAATGTTATTACCTTAGCAGTCTGGTGAATGTAGCGGCCTCTCGTGACTGCAGGGAGTCCGGTGTACGCTTCGCATACAAAAAAACACGAACCGCAAAAAAAAAACATTGACACCCGTGCAAACGCTTCAACGCACGAACTTTCAAGAATCAATATTAACTGATTAATTCGATGCATCATTACCCCACGAAAAAAAATGACAATTCCTGCCAAATTATGCATCCGCTCGAATAGTCTTATGCAATCACGGATTTTTAACCACCGGGGAGTTTAGACTATTCCCCTGCAACCCCCCCCGCCCCCCCCCCCCTTAAAATGTACTTAATACGGCAAACTTTTAAAATAGCGATTACTATTTAAACGCTAACAGTGTCAGCAATTTGAATTTCTGGAAGGTGCCTCTAGACGTTGTTGGGAGCCACGTGTGGAATGGCGATGACGCGAGATGCCAGCGGTCGATGTGGACGCGCGTTTCACTTTATTCATTTACCCGATTATCAACAAGAGATTTGAAGTTTTCGTGGCTGCAGGGATCCATACTCATTGGTTCTTTCGGTAAAGTCACGTAGGTATAAAATAAAATAAATAATTGCTGTGGTTTTCCCACCTGATGATGATTGCTTGTGTTGCAATCGAAACGTCGTGATTTCATTTATTTTGTTTTATACCTACGTGACTTTACCGAAAGAACCAAATAATATCAACAAGAGAGGTTTTTTTTATTTGTTTGGGTGGTGAGGTCGCTTCAATATCGATGTGTCGTTAAACCCCGCCACCATACGATGCGGTCGAGTAGTAAGGTTTGTCACGCAAACAAAACGTGCCAATTCGTTTGCCAGTTCAGCACACCGGTCGTGTTTTGGGAGAGTAAACCCGCAACATTTACAATTTGAGTACGACGTTTCGCCGGTGAGTAAAAACCAGCCTCACCAGGCGATAGCCAGATATGACGAAGCTGGTTGTGATTGTGTCGTGAGTTTCCTCTCCAACACACCGGTGTGCTGAACTAGTCACCCATTGCCATGTTTTGTTTACCTTACTAATTTGCTGTGTCGGGTGGTGGTAGTATTGTTCGCCAAAGCCGACGTGTTAAACTCCCCCGATGATTTTGATTTAAAGCTTTCGTGACTGCAGTGATTCATATTCTTGGTTCTTTCGGTAAATTCACGTTGAAGGGAAACAAAAAATAATAAAATATACATAAAACAATTGTTATATATATTTTATTATTTTATTGTTTTATATATATATTATTTTATTGTTTCCCTTCAACGTGACTCCCCCGATGATGTTCACCATCGGCACGATGTGGAGCTCGCTTCTTAGACAATACCCCAACCAGAGTGTGAACATTTGCGGTAACCGTACAGCCCTGCAACTGTTTGCTCACGCCACTTATTGGCGGAATTAATTCCAAAAGAGGGAGCTCCTGAGAGCCCCTCTTAGAGGGTATTTTTGGCCTACTCTTTCACACTGGCCAGGCATATTGAAGAGGTGGGAGTACCCACACGTCACCCCACCAAAGATCCCCCGTGTAGCTGTTAAGAGACTGTTGGGGCAAGTGCTGTTAGCGAGCATCTATGAAGGCCGCCACTGCACACGAGGGGGTAGGTGGCCTGCACCACACCCGGCCACCTTTTTATTTCCAGTGGCGATGTTTACACACCGCACCAGGTACTCATTCGAGGCTGAGTCGACCTAGGGCAGAGCCCAGGACCGGTTCAGATAATCGTCACTGCTGCTAGCCGTGAGCGGGAATCGAACTCGAGTCGCTGGGTTCGTAGCGCATTGCGCTAACCGCTACACAACCACTCCCAACCATACACGAATACACCCCCATGCACATATAGTACACTGGTCATGGGCGGTTGATTGATCGGGGGGGGGGGGTGGGGGGGGGGACGTGACAGACATGCGACGTTGTACCGTACTGAAATGAAGTGGAACAGCCCAGGCTGCAAATGTCATTTTACACCACCGGCCAAGGCAGTAACTTCATTTTAGTGACTTTACCGAAAGAACCAAAGAGTTTGAATTCCTGCAGTCACGAAAGCTTCAAATCAAGATTGATGTTATATTCTTAGTTTTTTCGGTAAAGTCACGTTGAAGAGAAACAACAAAATAACAAAATATATTATTTTGTTTATATTCTTAGTTTTTTCGGTAAAGTCACGTTGAAGAGAAACAACAAAATAACAAAATATATATAAAACAATAAAAAATTCTCACGACGTTTCGACCATAACTCAAACGGTCATCATCAGGTGTGTCGGTTTGCATAAATTTATTTTGAAAACGGCACATTTATTTATTTATTTATATATAAAAAAATAACGTTTGCGTCACGCGCAACGATTGGCAGTTTGCCCAGGACTAGTCCATCTATTTTTTGAAAAGAGGAGGGGGGAGACGAAATTTGTTTTTATGTATGCTGTCTGAAAGCCACTGTAAGCGTGAACAATCAATCAAGAACTGAAATGATTTATCAAATCTTTCCAATGATTGCTAAGATAGATTGCATCTTCTCGGTTGAATTTGTCTCTGTGCTTGTATATGTGGATAGCCTCATGAGCGAATCTCTCATGGAAGCCAGATGGCTTACAAAGAACCTCCGTCTTGGAAAAGTCAATGGCATGTGAGCCTACTGAATTAGAACAATGATCTGCTACGGCCGAGGTGTTGGTCCTACCGTGTTTAAGGTCTGCTTTATGTTCACGAATGCGGTCCGAGATATGGCGTTTGGTTTCTCCAATGTAACTACTACCACAGAGGCAACTTAGTTTGTAGACACCAGGGTATTGTATGTCCGGAATCACATCTTTTACAGACGGAACCAGATCACGGATTTTATGTAATGTGTTGAAACGGACCTGGATCTTGTGTTTATTCAAGATTTTGGAGATCTTTTTTGTGATCCCAGCAATGTAGGGTAAAGTGATGGTTTTGAAAGGCTCCTCAAGAGGGTTCTTCTTCATGGTTTGAGTGATAGCTTTGCGGATTGTATAGTCGGAGTAACCATTAGCCCTAAGAGCTTGGTGTACGTGCTTGAGTTCACTGCTTATGTGTTCCTGGTCGGATGTGCATTGGGCTCTATGATACAGAGTCTTGATGAGAGAATTCTTCTGTGATGGATGGTGGTGGGAATCCGGTTTCAGATAAGCATCCGTATGGGTAGCTTTCCTGTAGACAGAGTGGCTCATTGAACCATCAGGTCTCTTTTTAATTAGGACATCCAAAAAAGGTATCTTGCCATCTATTTCGACTTCCATGGTAAATCTGATGGCTGGGTGTATGGAATTGATGTGGTCGAAGAATTGGTCTAGAGCAGGCCGGCCATGTGGCCAGATGACAAAAGTGTCATCCACGTACCTCTTCCATAAGGTTGGGCGCAGAGTGGCAGTCTGGATGGCGTCAGTCTCAAATTTCTCCATGAAAATGTTAGCTGCAGTCACGAAAGCTTTAAATCAAAATATATTATTTTGTTGTTTCTCTTCAACGTGACTTTACCGAAAAAACTAAGAATATGAATTACTGCAGTCACGAAAGCTTTAAATCAAAATTTAAGATTGATGTTCTTTTCTTCATAAAGGTTTTTAGATTAGATCGCATAACTAAAAATGTGTCGAAACCCTCCACCACCCGACACGGCCAATCGGTAAGGGATTTGTCACGTGAACAAAACGTCAATTAGGTCTACTACTTCAGCCCACCGGCGTGTTGAAGAGTGAATCCACGATATTTACAATTTGAGTAGAACGACGTTTCGCTGGTAACTACATCCAGCATCATCGGGCGATTTGCCAGAATAGCGAAGCCATCCACCTGCTTCCGGTCTTAAATAGAGCAGGACGACGTCATCATTGAACCCAATAATTGTCTCTTTTTAAATTGCAACCTTTGTCACATTATAATCTTTCCACTCGAGGGTTAACCAGTCGACTACCCACAATCCATGGCGCGCAGGCAAAAACATTGAATTAAGACTCGAGATTGTTTTCGGCGACTTTGGGTACGTTCACCTCAAGACAGACAGCAGGGAGTGGAACAATTTGTACAGAAGAGAGCCCGCTGAGAAACAGAGGCGGGCGGGTTGGGGGGGGGAAAGAGTAAAAAACACATTGCTCCTACTATGACTAAATCAAGAAAAACACACGCACGCACACGATTATAATCCTCAAATGTCTTCAGAAGCTGATAAGGGTAGGAAAAAAAGCTCCAGCAGATATTCCGAACGTATTATATTTAAAATGAATCATTGTTATTGCTGTGATGTATTCGCAGCCGCTACTTTGTTCTCTGCTGGGGTTTTGTTGTTGTTTTGTTAGATGTACTACTTATTCTTCTTCTCAAACGACATACGCGTAAGAAACGTTCAGCCGACTCTTTTTTTGTTGGCATGCGGTTGATTATTTTTTGAGCCGACGTGAAATGTCTTTCGTGCCTTGATGCAAAAATAACAAAAAATAAAACGTCGCGATGCCGCACAATGTACTTCGCGATGAGTTCCGGAGGATTCGCAACAACGAACACTAAAATATAATTTCTGATATTTCTTGGGGGGGGGGGGGGGGGTGATTTGAAGACTGTAATTCGCATTTCTTTGTCTACTAAATAGAAAAAAAGAGCTATGTGAAGCTCACTGGCAGCACCCGACGCCACGTTGAGGCCCCCTCTGGAGAGATGAAGAGGGTAGAGCAGAGGAGAGGGTAGAAGTGACATCGTTTTCGGAAAACACATCATTTGGCGGCAACTGCCTTTTGTGCAAAAGTTCCGCGACCTCAAAGGTCGCCAAAGCGTTTCCTTAATTTTGAGAACAATTGCGAAAAAAAAACCTTTTCTTTTCCAAAGGGGCCGGTCATCTTGAAAAAGAGACACGCTGTCCTACGTGTCTCTTTTCCCATGATCGTGTCCCTTTGCCAGCTCCTTGAACTGTGCGATGATCCGTTCGTGAAAGCTCACTCTTCTCGCATCTCTCTCGCCTCTGCGTGCTACGAAGAAGGTCATTCGCCCGGAACGTCGCCCGTTAAACGGGGTGGCCCCAAAAAGTCAGAACACAGGGCATTCGTGAATGTATTTCAACACTGGCATTTAAACATTATAGTTGTTTATTGTATCTATTATTACGTGTCTTTGTCTACTTCCTATTCAGATGACATTTAAAAATAGAAAGAACAAAAAGCCTGACTTAAATGAGACAAAACATAATTGATGAATGTTCAAAGATTACACCTGTTTTCTTAAACAAAAAAAGGCCTAAATTAATTTCAAATGAGAGTCCACGCATACGTTAATGTCAATGGCAGTCAGTTTGAACATTTGTTAAAATAAATGAAAAAACCCGATGTGATTTGTGAAAACAAATATAATAATCCTGTGTGTCCTTACTTTTGGGCCACCCTGTATAAAGTTTTCTTTTTGTACGGCAGTGTTATTGACGAATGTGTTAAGATGTTTTTTTAATTATATCAGTGATGTCACTTCCTGTCTTTGTTTATCGTCTTAAATTTAACATTGAGGTCAGATTTTCAGGCCTTTTTTAATTAATCCGAAAATCGGACACACGTTCAGCCTACGTATATAATTTGTAATCATCTTCTAAAAGCTCATGAGCAACAATGGAACAGTTCACTTACCCAGCAGATCAATAAATTGTCACGCTTCGATGTAAGATTCGATTACATTTTTAATAACCATAATAATCTGCGGTGAATGGTAGCGCCTCTAATGGCTGCAGGGGTGACATGAACCCATTTATGAGCAATATTTATTGAATCGCCATCACTCAAAAAAGTGTGAAAAACTCATTAAAGTCAACAACAACACACAATGTAAAGTAAAATATCACCAGCGCCTTTGAATTGTGAGCTAATAACCCTGAGAACGCAATATCCACGAATTTCACACAGGAACATTATTTTTTTGGGGGTATTTGTTTTGTCTGAGCTCACTTCATCCCGGCGGTCCTTTGATGTGCAAACGAGGAGCGAGGATTTGCGGCGGGTTTCGATCGTCGCAATTTAATTGTGGAAGGTCGACACAGCTCCAGCATCCAGAATACGTGGAAGCAGTGTCGGATTATCCTAGTAGCACAAATAGCTAAATATGCTATGGGCCCCGCACTTTCAAGGGCCCCGCGCTAAATGCTTTCAAGCTATCAATTCCGGTCCAGTGATTGTGCACTTGCTCTATTACTATAGTACTATACCGCCTTCAACTTTTATGAACGCCTGGGTGTTTAAGGTTAGCGATTTGTCGTATTATCTGGCTGTATAGCAAATGAAAATAATACAATTACTTTACTGTGCAAGTTAAAAAAATAATGTGTTTTAATATTTACGTGTGTGTTCTCTTTTTTTTATTTAGGGCCCCTTTATAACATATGCTACAGGCCCCGCACTCGCTTAATCCGGCACTGTGCGGAGAGGGAATAGAATTGGTGAAGGGCAAGGGATCTTCCGCACGCCAATACTAAAAGTCGTTGGAGGCCCGAAAGGGCCATTACGTTACAGGGGGCAAAATAAACTCTCGCCACATCTGTCTACTTTAATGAAAAAGCAAAATCATATAACGTTGTTAAGTTAAAATGTTTCGCAGAGGTTCAGGAAAATAATCCTGAACTGTTGTTGTCATTATTATTATTATTCGCAGGCCACGTTAAGCAAATCAAAGTGTTATTCGACTGTAAACACAAATGTACGGCCCTTTGGAAAGGCAAGTTAGAATTCTTGGGCGTATAATAATGAGAAGAAACAAGAGGCTGAATGTAAATGTGTCTTTGACTGGGAGAATTACAAGCACCGCAAGAAGCGAGGGAAGACAGCGAATCAGGTTACACCGCAAGAAATTTGAGCAAATGGATGCAACTGAGTGGAGTATAGAATGCAACGTTCTTGAGTAAATATATTACAGACGAAGCTAAATAGATAGTAGAGGCCATGATCGCTGATGTTTTTGAGAGAGAGAGAGAGACGCGGAGAGAGAAGCAGCCGTTTGTCAATACCATGCCCAGCAACTTGCGCTTGATTCCTGGCAAAGGGCGTCGTGGTGGCGAGATGTGATCTCCCTCGCCTGATATGCTGGAGGACGTGGGTTCGATCCTGACCCTGACGCCTGTTGCATATTTGGAGTTTCCATGTACTTCCCGTGGTCGTGGAAATTTTTCTGCGGGTCCTCTGATTTTTCCCTCCACATTTATAATTCAACATCACGCGTTGAGAGTATTTGGCTGCTATAAATGTCCACGCAATAAGCCACTTTGTTGAGCTTTTATTTGTGGCCAGGTCGAGTCTGAAAAAGAGCTACGTAGCTCCTATGGCCTTACTTTAGTCATGTATGTTTATTTATTTTAGTGACTTTCTAATACTTCGAATTCCGATCGGTTGTTTGTATTTTTGCCGCAACTTTCTGACCCGCCTCTACGGGAGAACAGAAAAACAGGGGCTTAAGAGCTCATCGGATTCCTCCGATCTAAAGCTTCTGATAAATATTCTGATCCTGGAACATTGCCCGAGTGTGAGTTCCGCAGCGATTCAATATCCGGCTTCGCCACGGTCGGCAGGTGTCCAGGGAAGAGGTTGCGATCGCCCACATTTGACCCCACCGCACGCGACTGGCCGATCGACTCACGTGTGTTGTGCCAATGCACGCATACAGACGGGCCGACAGAGGCTGGAGGCTTTAAAACAAAATGCTTGCACAACCACCCCTCACACCACCCCCCACACCAACCCCCCCCCACACCACCCCCCCCCACACCTCACCCCCCCACACCACCCCCCCACACCACCCCCCACACCCCCCCCCCCCACACCATCCCCCCGGTAACATACACTGCACGATGGTATTGTTGGGAACCACTGCAGTTTTGCACTTTTAGATGATCTAGATTTAGCTAATCTAGATTGAAAACGAATTTCTATAGAAATGCGTTTTGCGTTTAGTTTATTGTCTTTACCCCCTCTGATTAACGTATGGTGTGAAAGAAGTTCAACGTACACCCATACATACCCGTTTATAAATCCTAATTGTCATAATTCCAGCCGTATTAAGTCAAAGAACAAACTTTTTAAAAAATGTATCGCGCGGTCCTTCATCACTGGCTATCAACAAAGATTCGCTCTACTCTTTGGTTCTTTCGGTAAAGTCACAAAGATTATTTCATGAAGCCATCCATATATACAGACACAATTTCAACCGAGAGGAAGGTTATAGACTCAGCAATCATTGTAAAGATGTCGTCAACGACTTTGAGTCATGACTTGACTTGTGTTTTCTTGTCAATCAACCTCCACCATTAGCAGTGTGGTGTTTGGAGCGTGGTGCAGTGATTTCATGGCGGCCCTTTGCCACATTGACATTGCTGCTGCATTGCTGCTGCATTGCTGCTGCATTGACATTGCTGCTGCATTGACATTGTTGCTGCATTGGCATTGCTACTGCATTGACATTGCTGCTACATTGGTATTGCTGCTGCATTGGCATTGCTGCTGCATTGGCATTGCTGCTGCATTGTCATTTCTGCTGCATTGGCATTGCTGCTGCATTGTCATTGCTGCTGCATTGGTATTACTGCTGCATTGGCATTGCTGCTGCATTGTCATTTCTGCTGCATTGACATTGCTGCTGCATTGGCATTGCTGCTGCATTGCTGCTGCATTGACATTTCTGCTGCATTGGCATTGCTGCTGCATTGGCATTGCTGCTGCATTGCTGCTGCATTGACATTGCTGCTGCATTGACATTGCTGCTGCATTGACATTGCTGCTGCATTGGTATTGCTGCTGCATTGGCATTGCTGCTGCATTGGCATTGCTGCTGCATTGGTATTGCTGCTACATTGGCATTGCTGCTGCATTGGCATTGCTGCTGCATTGACATTGCTGCTGCATTGACATTGCTGCTGCATTGGTATTGCTACTGCATTGGTATTGCTGCTGCATTGGCATTGCTGCTGCATTGGCATTGCTGCTGCATTGGTATTGCTGCTACATTGGCATTGCTGCTGCATTGGCATTGCTGCTGCATTGGCATTTCTGCTGCATTGGCATTGCTGCTGCATTGCTGCTGCATTGCTGCTACATTGGCATTGCTGCTGCATTGACATTGCTGCTGCATTGGCATTGCTGCTGCATTGACATTGCTGCTGCATTGACATTGTTGCTGCATTGACATTGCTGCTGCATTGGCATTGTTGCTGCATTGACATTGCTGCTGCATTGACATTGCTGCTGCATTGACATTGCTGCTGCATTGGCGTTGCTGCCCCGCCCATGCTCCTGGTATTGTTGATACACTTGGGCTACGCCCATCTCCAAACCTTTATAAACAGTTTGCCTTTAGAGGCTAACTCCCTTTCTTGATGACGACCGCTTGTGTTGCGATCGAAACGTCGTGACATTTTTTATTCACTTTACTTTTAATATTATTTTTTCTGTCTACGTGACTTTACCGAAAGAACCAAAGAATATGTGTAGGCACACATATATAAAGCGTGCTTCAGAAAAATGTGAACACTTCGGAGAATTTGCAACGATACTACAAGAAATGTGCCGTCTCCGGGTTTCTGGAGACCACCTGGGGGAGATTCCAGGCACGCGTTGACAACGATGACGAACACGTGGGGACTCTGACTTTTTGAAGCTATTAACATACATTTGTTATCATTGTTACAGTGCAATAATAGGGTTTTTTCCCCTTTTTTCTGGCAACAAAACTGAAACCTTTTCACAAGGATTCATGTCTGCATTAACCACAATACCTGCAGTCAAAATGCAAACAAAAAAAGACTATGATAATATATGCATTGTCCTTGCAACTGATTGTTCCACACCAAGGGATGGCTTTCTTTTGAGCCTCGACCCAATTGGTGCTCGACCAGATGACGCCAAAAGGCGTACAGCTCAAAATGTAATAATAGGGAAAAAAACCCTATTATTACATTTTGGTACTGGCAAAGCAGGTCTAATGATGAAGATGCTCATCCCGAGCCCTCATTACTTTGACAGTGCATTGACTTTGAGCTGTACGCCTTTTGGCGTCATCTGGTCGAGCACCAATTGGGCCGAGGCTCAAAAGAAAGCCGTCCCTTGGTGTGGACCAATCAGTTGCAAGGACAATGCATATATTACAATAGTATGTTTTTTGTTTGAATTTTGACTGCAGGTATTGTGGTCAATGCAGACATGAATCCTTGTAAAAAGGTTTGAGTCTTGTTGCCAGAAAAAGTGGGGTAAAAACCCTATTATTACATTTTGGTACTGGCAAAGGAGGGCTAATGACATTACAGTGCATTATCCGTTCTTTGTAGATTCAAAAGATTTTTGGCTCAGCCCTTCTGAAAGGCTCTTGTCATTTAGCTGATGGACAAACGGAACGGCGAGCTTTTATAATGAGATGGGCCACGGTACCTTTTAACGGGCCTAGCCAGAAGCAATAATGCCGCTCAAACTTAAGTTTATTATTACCCTATATACCCGTGGCACATTCATTTTTTTTCAGTTATGCTCTAAAGTGGAAGCCAAACGGGTTAAGCATTTTTTCATCAAGTTATTGTGTAAACTGACTGACCTTTAGGAGTAAAAAAAGGCGAAATTCCGTATATATATTTTCAAATAACTGCCGAGAGGTGACTGGCGGTTGCCCTCTTAAGTGTTCAAATGTGTATTTGTGGCGTAATCAATCGGCGCTCGCATACTGAGAAAAGCCAACAACAACAACAAAAACAACCCACAACCATTAAAAAGTGGAATTTAAAAAATAAAATAAACACATCGACACAGAGAGAAAGAAAAAAAATCAGACGGAAAGGGGGCAGCTCAGTTTCGGGAGGAAGATTCTCTCGATAATTCATCGCTTTGCGGGGACATTCCCTTCAGCTTGCCAATCCAATATGGCGCACTTTGGAAGTTGTTATTACCGTTTCGCCGATTGCTGTTTGACGATGTCGAGCACTCGCGTCTCAATTTGTACCGGCTGTGTGAGCTTTTGATGGCTGTTTGTTGCCGCAGAAGATGCCTGCCGAAAATCGCGCCTTTGTTTTCACCCTGGCCTCCCTTGAAAACAAACGAGAGACTTCTGGGCGTAATAATGGGCTCCTACCTCGTCTCCAAAAATACATTTTTTAAAAGGCTCCCTCGCGTTTTGAATTGTAGCGGTTTCACACGGACCACTGAAGTAAGAGTTGCGTACGGCCGTCTCTTTTTTTCCCAGTTGAGGAGGGAGCTTATAAACGAACCCCGCCAGGCGTGTGTTGAGTTCGTCCGCCTGTCGGTCTGTCTGTCTGTCCATCCGTCTGTGACTGCGTTTGTCCATCTCTTTGCTTTTCGAGTTTATGTCATCGAGAAGAGCGAAATTGGGTCTCCCAGCCACCAGGCGCAACACCGTGGGGATGTAAAAACAGATGCCCGTAGCGTAACAAAGGGGGCTGGCGCTATTACCAAAAATATATATATCGTATTGTACAACTGAGAGAAGAAGAAGAATAAGAAGAAGAAGAAAAAACCACAACAACAACCACAACAATCATGGCCACGTTGCAACACCGTGCAGCATACGACCCGGGGGTGGGGTTATAATTAACATTTCAAACCGCTGGTCAGGTTTTCCCAGTAAACATTGATTGTTGTTGGGGGCCGACGTTGGGCTGACGTTGAACCGACGTTGGCAACGTTTTGCTGGGTTTAACGCCGTTTCTCAGTGCAAGGGCAAACACACACACACACAGAAGCACGCCATTGATGACGGGTGTGAGTGAGGCTGCCAAGTTTACTCATGAGGAAGAAAATGGGATAGGGCGGCTGGGGTGAGGATGATGGTGGTGGTGGTGGTGTTGGCGGGCCAACAGACTCGCCATAGCTTAGGCTTTTAATCACCCTAGTTGGCTCCCACGTGGTTAATGTACATCATTAAACAACCCTCAAGGAGATTTCACGTGGTTATATGTGAAAACCAATAGGATAACATTACAAGCTAATTTTCGTCTTCATTAACATGATGTTTTTTTTCTTTTATTATGGCTATATATATACACACACCACACGGCCCTGAATGAGCATGGTTTTTCCAAACACACATTGCACTGTGCTGTGATGTTTCACTTAATGAAACGGAAGATTCGGCGTCTCGTGACCTGCGGTTCAAATGCGCTTTAGAAGTGTCAATTATTATTATGATTTTGATTTAAAGCTTTCGTGACTGCAGGGATTCATATTCTTGGTTCTTTCGGTAAAGTCACGTAGAAGGGAAACAATAAAATAATAAAAATATTAAACAAGAAAATTATCACGGCGTTTCGACTGCAACACAAGCAATCATCATCAGTTAGCACCACGGAGAGCGATTTGGCAGTTATTCAGATGGACGAGTCCATCTATGTTCGTAAAAGAGGAGGGAGGAGACGAAAATAATGCATGCGGTCTGAAAGCCACCGTAAGCGTGAACAATCAATTAAGACCCGAAATGGTTTATCAAATCCTTCCAATGATTGCTAAGCCAGAATCCATCTTTTCGGTTGAAATTGTCTCTGTGCTTGTATATGTGGATAGCCTCATGAACGAATATCTCATGGTAGCAAGATGGCTTGCAAAGAACCTCTGTCTTGGAGAAGTCAATGTCATGTGAGCCTACTGAATTATAACAGTGATCTGCCACGGCCGAGGTGTTGGTCCTACCGTGTTTTAGGTCTGCTTTGTGTTCACGAATGCGGTCCGAGACATGTCGTTTGGTTTCTCCAATGTAACTACTACCACAGAGGCAACTTCGTTTGTAGACGCCAGGGTACTGTATGTCCGGAATCACATCTTTTACAGTAGGCTCACATGACATTGACTTCTCCAAGACAGAGGTTCTTTGCAAGCCATCTGGCTACAATGAGAGATTCATTCACGAGGCAATCCACATATACAAACACAGAGACAATTTCAACCGAGAAGATGGATTCTGGCTTAGCAATCATTGGAAGGATTTGATACACCATGTCGGGTCTTAATTGATTGTTCATGCTTACGGTGGCTTTCAGACCGCATTCATTATTTTCGTCTCCCCCCTCCTCTTTCAGAACATAGATGGACTCGTCCATCTGAATAACTGCCAAATCGCTCTCCGTGGTGCTAACGTTAAAAAACCGCCACTTTTTTCAAATTTTCTTGCTGTGGTTTTCATACCTGATGATGATCGCTTGTGTCGCAGTCGAAACGTCGTGAGAATTTTATTGTTTTATATTTGTATTATTTTATAGTTTCCCTTCTACGTGGCTTTACCGAAAGAACCAAGAATATTATTATGATGATGATATTATTATTGTTCTACCTTGTTCCAGGACAGCCATGACAAACTTGAGTAATCGTCAACAGCGTGCGACGGAACACAAACATCTCGCACCCGCCGCCCCGAGATGTCAGCAGATGCCCGGGGGACTTCCCTCTCTGATCGTGATGCGACGCAGAGCATCGTCAACGCTGCGGCGGATTCGTGGATGTCCCAGATCAGTGACTCTTCATCTTCTTAAACCGGGGTGCATGCACCCCCTGGAGGTGCGTCATGCCCCATTCTGGGGGTGCGAGACGTGGCCAAATTTTATTTTAGAAGGTAAATAATCGAAAACGCAAATTAAGCACGGGCACGTCAGTACAACTGCTTCGTTTCATCAAGCCCTGTGCATTTGTTAACATTGTTCTTTTTCTTTACGATTGAGATCCCAAGGGGGTGCAAGGCTGCAGTAGAAGGTTAAGAACCACTGGTCTAGAGGGACGAGACTCGGGACGACAAAAATTATTTATGCTCGTGCGTGTGCAATTTTGTCAGTTGCTAACAGCACTTGCCCCAGCAGTCTGTTAAGGCTACACGGGAGGATCTTTTGCCTTTACAGTTTTGTTGAGCGGCAGTGTAGCCGTCAGGGCGCTATGCTACCAACCGGGGCAACCCGAGTTCGATTCCCCGCTCACGGCCACAATCAACGCCAGTGACGATTGTCTGAAACGGTCGTGGCACCTCCCCTGGGTCGACTCAGTCTCAAATGAGTACCTAGTGCGGTGTATGTAAACATTACTACTGGAGAGGCAAAGACGGCCGGGCGTGGTGCTGCCCACCCACCCCCCTTGTGTGCCTTTGCCGATTTTCATAGGTGCTCGCTCACAGCACTTGCCCCAAGTATTGTAGATTGCACCATATGCAGTCTGTTAAAGCCTTTACCTGGGGATCTTTGTATTTGGTGGCTTAATTGCTCGAGCTCACGCGACGACTCTACGAGTGTAATTCTTCAATGGCACACGACTCTCAAGTTATGGCTAAATTTATATTTCCCCCATCGGACACGACCAAGTTCATTTTATGCGGCATCCCGATCGACGCAACAGCTCCCACACGCCACCAATCCCCAACGCTCCAGCTGCAGTTGATACCCTCATCCATCATCTCCATCCCTGACTCGGTCATCGCCACTCTCTCCTCTACAGCCTCACCCATCTCCCCCCCCCCCCCCGTGCCCCCATCTCTGAACTGCGGATGATCTACAATGCTGCTGACCAGAACGTATTCTCACCTGCATCCAGAAATGAGACCAAATCACCAAGGCGCTCCACGCCACTCTGCTGGCTCCGAGCCCGGTCCTAGATCAATATCTATATTTTGTCTTCATCTCTCCAAGGCCCTGCGTAGATTCACCCGCGCCTCCGATGAGCACGGTTGGCTAGGTACGGCGCGAAAGAAGTTCACTATCCATACATCTGTACATAGCACCTCCGATTAGCACATTTTGGCTACGTACGGTGCGAAAGAAGTTCACCATCCATACATATGTACATAGCACCTCCGATTGGCACGGTTAGCTACGTACGGTGCGAAAGAAGTTCAACGTTCATACATATGTACATGGTACATCCGATTGGCAAGGTTGGCTACGTACGGTGCGAAAGAAGTTGAACGTACATACGTACAGCACAAGTCCAGGCTCAACACCTTCCTCTGCCTATGACCGGCTGCCTAACATCTCTTTGTAACACACGCGTGCCCACCGTTTCCGCATCAGCGGTCGCGTTTCGAGGGTGCATCGTAACAAGCGCAGTAAAGCCCCCCTGGACGGGATTTGAACTGGGGACTTTCGTGTGCCGCGAGCTTCTTACGCTCTCATCAAAATCGAGATGCGCCTCGGCAGCGTTGATCGATCATCTTGGCACAAAAAAAAAAAATCCGCAGTCGCCGAGAATAAAAAAAAAACAATTGCCACGCTTGATTTGGCGAGCAAAGCAAATCCGCTTCGAAAAGTTCAGCGAGCCGACACCTCGTCCTCGTCTTTGTCCTCCTCCTCCTCCTCGTAGAGGGTGCGCGACAAGACAACGCTAGCTTAAGTCAAACGAGATAATCTTCCTGCTTTTGCGGTGCCGTCAATAGCGTTTCACGATAAAACACCAAATGTCTATTTTCGTCTTTCCCGCAAAACGCTTAACTCGCAAGTAAATGGGAGTGACGATAACCCCATTAGGGGTGTGAAACAATTAATCGATTTACAATCGATCACGAGGTGTCTTTCTTTTCTTTTTTTTTTACATCTCCTTCGTCGATCCACTGCCAGATGAAGGCTTTCCCATACCGTGGCAGTCAAGGTGGAGGGAGGGGGGGGGGTTCGTGTGAATCGTATGGCGTGTATTTGACCACTGTGGTTAGCCCCATGGCTTAGAAAGGCCCCAGGACCGATTCGGGCATCCCTTGCCGACCGGGAATCCGAACCCCGGGCGGCCGCGTTTCGTAGCGGAGCTTGCGGACGCACACCACTGCGGGAAAAAAACACGAAAAAACCCATAAAACTTGGGACATTGAGTCACGACAAATGTGTCGTCACGTATTATGAGCAACCGCTGGGCGTGACGTTTACGCAGCGATGTTTGGCTTCTTTTTTGAGTCTCGGTTAAATCGAGTGCGCAGATTCACGCACTTAAAGTCAAACAAACAAAACGCGCTTATTTCTATTTATTTATTTCGCGAATAACATTTCGTGAGCTTGTTTGGAGGGTATGGGTGGCGGAGGAGGGGTGGGGGTGGGAAGGAAGATTTGGGGGGCATGGGGAGGTGGGGACAAACTGGGGGTGGGAGAAAGGGACTAGGCAATCGTAGGTGCGGGGACTGATAGTCCACAGCACAGGCTGGGAGTGGGGGGGGCAGCAGAGGAGAATGTGCAAGGGTCACGACGGCACGCGTTGGTTGCTGGAGGCACGAGTGGTGGAGGAGAGAGTGTTTTGAGTTTCGTTTTTAGTTTTAGTTTATTTATTTTGGTATAGCCCTGCGAGCCATTCGGCTCTTGAATCGGGTGCAACCACAACAAACAAAAAAATAAAAAAACACGAACAAGAAAACATCTTAAAGTGACTATGTGACTGTGCGAACAGAAAATCCATGAAAAAAAACCCAGCAAAATATTCCTGAAAAAAGCACCGTACACCAACGCTGTGTGCAAAAAATCCCAGTGGGATGCAAGTCAAATAACAACAACAACAACCACAAAAAAACTTAGATTAAGTCCATCAGTCTAACTCCGTACTATAACAAAACAAACATGTCCAAACCAAAAAACTTTTCGAAATCACCAAAAAATAAAGCGATAATTGCAGTGATCATAGGGACTGTGATCAATGGAGTGAGATGAGAGCGGAGTGGTAGTCAAGTACGTATGTACGTGGAACTTCTTTCGCACCGTGTGGGGTGGTGGCGGGTTTGACGACACATTTACAATTAACTCTTTGTTTCTCCGATTGAGGGTTGTTTGTGTTGCGGTTTTTTGATATTTGTTTTGATCCTATCTACGTGACTTTACCGAAAGACCCAAGAACGAAAGCTTTAAGTCAAGATTTAACTCTATCTAACTAAACAAAAATTAAACCTGTATCATGGATGATATTGGTCGCGAAAGCCTACTACGTGTTAAATATGTTTACTGATTTTTTTTTTGTTAAATCCACAAGCCTTTGCTGCGCTAATCATTTCAAGCCGTGCCCCCCCCCCCAGCCATTGAGCGTCACACCATCTCGTCCTTGAGATTCGCGACGCTTTTAACGGACGGCGGCGTCGCGTTGCACATTTAAAAAAAAAACAACTCCCGCACTCTTGCAACACGACGCGAGGCGAACGTCTCCCGTTGAGCCTCGCCCACACCGCAAGCGAGAACGTGTGTTCTCGTGCACTCTTGCGAGTCCAGTCCATCGCGAATGCGAATTGATCGCACGTTGAAGTATGCCATCTGAAACAACAACAACAACAACGACAGTTTTTAAAGCCGTGTGGCGAAACTGGCTCAGACTCGGGGATGGATCCCGAGCATGAGCCCCGTAGCGGCGTTCCCCAGCGTCTTTGGGCCAGAGACCCCCCGAAACTGCGCTGGCCGTATCGCGCGAGATTTACACGCTGGTACAGCAGCATCGTCGTTGCGAGCGGCTGCGTCGCAGTCGGAGTCGATTTGGGTCTGTTGAAGCTGGTACGCACCGAGGGGGTGAGTGCCTGTTCATGGTCACCGATGTAAGGTGAGCGCATCACCCCCCTGGAGTCGATATTCACGCAGCTACACCGGGCCACAGACACGAACAACGAACCGGCATAGCCTCTGAGCAACGACTGTTGCGGGGACCACGGCTGTCAAGCGAGCGTCAAAGCCGGAGCGGGCGCATCGGAGGGCGGTACGGCCACGGCACCGCGCGTGGCTGCGATCGTCTCCGCCGAGTATTGAATATACACACCGCGCCAGGTGCTCATCTAGCGCCGAGTAGCTCAGTTGACCTATGGGGAGACCCAGAACCGGTTCAGGCATTCATCGCCGATGTTGGCTCATGAGCGGTAATTGAACTCGGGTCGCCGTGTTTCATAGCGCAGTGCGCTAACCACTGCGCCACCGCTCTCTCCATCCAGACGCACGCACGCGCTGACACTGGTCCCTGTTGCCGGGTGCGGGTGTCTGTGTGCGCGTGTGTGCGCGTGTGTGCGCATGTGTGTGCGTGTGTGTGCGTGTGTGTGCGTGTGTGTGCGTGAGTATGTGTGTGCGCGTGTATGTGTGTGCGCGTGTATGTGTGTGCGCGTGTGTGCGCATGTGTGCGCGTGTGTGTGCGCGTGTGTGTACGTGTGTTTGTGCGCGTGTGTGCGCATGTGTGCGTGTGTGCGTGTGTGTGTGCGCGCATGTGTGCGTGTGTGTGCGTGTGTGTGCGCGCGTGTGTGCGCGTGTTTGTGTGCGCGTGTGTGCGTGTGTGCGCGTGTGCGTGTGTGTGTGCGCGCATGTGTGCGTGTGTGTGCGTGTGTGTGTGTGTGTGTGCGTGCGTGTGTGTGCGCGCGTGTGTGCGCGCATGTGTGCGTGTGTGTGCGTGTGTGTGTGCGTGTGTGTGTGCGTGTGTGTGTGCGTGTGTGTGTGCGCGCGTGTATGTGTTGGGGCGTGGCGCAGGCCACTAACCCCCTCGTGTGCCGTGCCGGCCCCTCGTAGGCACTCGCGTAACAGCACTTGCCCCAACAGTCTGTTAAGGCTATGTGCGGGGGATCTTTGTCTTTGTATCTTTGTTTAATTTTTTTTTTGTCCTTCACCAAGCGCCTTCCCTCAAATTCACCCAGAGCAGCCCGCGGCCTCATCGGGCAATTGCTCGACGCGGAGCGGCGAAGACAAAGCTCTCTCCGCCGGTCAATTCCGCAGAGCCCATCGCGGAGGCGAAGCCACCCAGCTGCTATGTCGATCGATTCCAAAAGTCACCTGGCCACAAATGATCGCTCAACGAATTGGCTTATCGTGTGGAAATGTAAGATATACTCTCTAAACGCGCGTTTCTAAATGTGGAGGGAAAAGGCGGAGGACATCCACGCTACCCACGGAGAGGTGAGAACGTGCAAACTCCAAATATACAGGCATTGTCAGGGTCGGGATCGAACCCACGACATCCTGTATACTAGGCGAGGGAGTTAACATCTCGACACCGTGACGCCATAACCTCAATGACCAAATGTAACCGTGGCATTGATCATCGCGCTGTACGCCATTGTGTTTCAGCCACGATAACAGCAGAATGCATTTTGGGCGGGTGGAGGGGGGGGCAAAATCCGAGGTTCCTACAGCCCCCGTGTCAATCCGGCCCTGAACTTCACAGCCCAAGGCATGGGTTTGTGAGTTTTGGTAATATCTCCCTGATCCACGAACTCTTGGATCGCAGGTGGTTGCGTCACCACCACCAGCAGCACAACCACCACCACCACCACCTCCGCACCGGCTTTGGAGAAGGGTTGACCGATGGCCGTCGCATCTGCTTACTCGCTCGCGCACGCGAAACTGAAAACAAATGATCAAGCAAACAGAGAAGTAAATAAAAGACAACAAAAAAAAGACATCTGAAAAAAAAAGTGAATAATAGTGATGGCGAAACAAGAGAGAGCCGGGTGGGAGGCGGGGCTGTGGGGAAAAAATGAAAAGGAAAAACAGATCAAGGCGAGGAGTAAAAATTTCTCCACTCTCACTCCGTGACTCTCCGGCCATCTATCCCCTTAATGACGGCCGTGGATCAAACGCACGATGGGGAAAGGGGAGGAGGGGGGGGGAAATCTCGGCGAAGAACAGTCGTCACTTTCCGTCACAATACCGCCTCCGCGTTCGTTCGATTTTTTTTCTGTGCTTGGTCTACGATTGATAGGACCCGGTGGGGGGGGGGGTGTTCATGGTGGCGGCCGCACGTGGCTGCCTGTGATCCAGTGAGGGGTTGGCGGGTCACACACAGATGCCGTTGCGAAACTCCCTTCACGTGGGGCAACGAGGAGGCGCCGTACCCCCGACTCGCCAGGACGCGGAGCTACAGCAAAGTGTGGACTCATCTCCATCTGTTCCATCTCCGTTCTCGTGGGCGTCGAGGAAGTGCCAATACCTCTGGCTCACCATGAGAAGGCGCTACAGTAAAGAGAGGAGTCGTCTCCATCTGCTTCCATCTGTACGGGGATGATTATCTGAACCGGTCCAGGTTCGATTCAGTCGTCAATGAGTTCACGGTGTGGGTGTTTAAACATCAGCAAAGGGGAGACAAAGACGGCCAGGGCTCTCGCCTGCCTTCCGGCGAGTAAAGGCGCACATCAAATTTGAGTGCGTGCTCTTGGCGTGGCCAGAAAAGAATTAAAATAGTAAATCACAGGCCGGAAACAAATCTTGTCAATACGTCGAAAAGGGCATCTCGAACGACAGTGCCATTCCTGCGAACATTTGGCGCACGTGCGTGTGATGAATGCGCAGCTCCAAAGAGTCGAGATTGTAGACATTTACTTTCATTCAGCGAGGGATTGAGAACGAGGCAACGCGCGTATGCGTGTGCGTGCACTGGCAATGAATGAATGAACTTGTGCGCTTAATGTCTGGCTCCTTTCACCGTAACGAACTAAGTCTCAGAGCGCAGATATTGGCAGCTGCCCCTGTGTGGCACGGAGCGAGGAACGCCTGGCTCGAGCATGGGCATTCGTCTGCCAGTAGAAGGCGACGATTGTTATTGCGAGTAGTTTTGTTTGCAACATTTTTCAAATGGTGGTGCATTTGAACGTATATTGCCCTTTTTTTCGTTACGAAGGGGAAACTGGGAAAACCAGGGGAAAACCCAATGCAGAACACGGAGAGAGCATACCAACTTCACACACTCACAACCATTTGCTCACTCATTCATGCGCATACTCACTCTGCAGAACAGGGGAGAACATACAAACTCCACACTCACACCCGTTCACTCACTCACTCTCACACACTAGCTCACTCACTCACGCAAACACTAACTCTGCAGAACAGGGGAGAATAGACAAACTCCACACTCACACCCGTTCACTCACTCACTCTCACACACTAGCTCACTCACTCACGCAAACACTAACTCTGCAGAACAGGGGAGAATAGACAAACTCCACACTCACACCCGCTCACTCACACTAGCTCACTCACTCACGCACGCAAACACTCACTCTGCAGACAAAAAACAGAGACAAAGATCCCCCGTGTAGCTGTTAACAGACTGTAGGGGCAAGTGCTGTTAGCGAGCACCTATGAAGGCCGGCACGGCACACGAGGGGATGGGTGGCCAACATCACGCCTGGCCGCCTTTGTCTCCCCAGTAGCGATGTTTACACACCGCACCAGGTACTCATTTGAGGCTGAGTCGACTTAGGGGAGGCCCAGAACTGATTCAGATAATCGTCCCCACCGGTGTTTTCCATGAGCGGGAATCGAACCCGGGTCGCCAGGTTTCGTAGCGCAGCGTGCCAACCGCTACACTACCGCACGCAAACACTCACTCTGCAGATGAGGAGGAGAACACACACACACACATACAAACTCCATACGCAAAGGCTGCCCGGATCGAGAATCGAACCCAAGCTCTCCCTTAGCACTGCGAGGCGCGAGGGTTGCCAACCGACGCCACCCGGCCCCGTGGCGCCAGCATCATCATCATCATGCCGCTTTACGGGCGTCCTGTGCTCTGCGTAACGCGCGCGATGATGATGAGCGAGCGAGAGAGAGAGAGAGAGACACACACACATAAGCCTCGGATGTTTGTTGACATTACGAGGGGATCATTAGCGCCAATAGAGACGACGAGCGGAGTTCGTGGGACGGGAGTTTGTTTTTCGTAAATCAAGGTAATTTAAAGCGGAAGGAGGGTTGTTGTTGTTGCGTGTGTGTGAGAGCTGAGCTGAGCTGATAAGTGGACGAGAGTCATTGTGTCTGCTGATGGGGGGGAAGGGGGGGGGGGTCACCATGATCCTTGCTTTCAAGTTAATGGCGATGAGCCACATCAAGGGCGTTCAAAGATTGTGTTTTTTTTTTGTTACGCTAATGGTACGATAATAGGGTTTCCCACGCGTGAATTTTCGAAGAAAATAGCTCAGATGCAAACGGGGGACGAAGCGATTGATGGCTTTTGGATGAACGGGCACTTCAATAAAATCACAATCATCATCATCATTATCGTCGTTGAGGTGAGGGTAAAATTACAAAGAGCATCGTCCTCATTAGAGATGATGTACAATTATGTTATCGATGCATACCTACAATGGAGTGAATTATCATCGATTTCTCGAGAAAAAAATCGTGTCCGCGAGTTGAATCGCGGAGGCCGTTGAGGTGGAACTGTTAATGGATTAAAAGTGATCTCTATGCTCGTGAATTCGTGTCGTTCTCTTCGTACACGCTGCATGCGATGGATCCACATCACCCCCCACCCCCACCTCCTGCAGCCACTGTGGGCACGACGATTTGGTGAAGACCCCAACGCATTCGCCAATGACACCCCGAAGTGCACGCCACTCCCGTGGCTTCCGCGTTGGCGAGCATCGCTCCAGCCAGGCCGCGACGATGATCCGGAAGCACGACAGGATCTTAAATTTCGATTTAAAGCTTTCTTGACTGCAAGGATTCATCTTCTTTCGGTAAAGTCACGTAGAGTGAGAATAAAATAATAATAAAATAAAATAACGCAATAAAATTCTCTATCGCTCCAGCGCTGTCCTCGAGACAGTCTCGTCCCTTCACCTGATGAAGGCCACTTGTGTTGTGGCCGAAACGCCGTGAGAATTTTATTGTGTTATTGTTATTTTATTATTTTATTCTCATTCTACGTGACTTTACCGAAAGAACCAAAGAACACGACAGGATCGTGGAAGACTTCGCCCTGCCGCTCCACCAAGACGTGAAGGAACCCCGAGGCTCAAATCGAGGAAGCCTTCCTTGATAGGCTCCTCTGCTCTTGGCGGCTGAAAATTAGAGACACCGGCCACTCGATGGTCTAGAAGTGCCGCGACTCTCTCCTCTCGCGACGGCCGTGGACCCCCCCCCCCCCCCCCACGCTGAACGGACGCAGCACGTGCTTCCATGAATGGCAAATCAAAGAGTCGCCAAATTTCTGCGACTGTGGTGACGCCACAAAACCGTCAAACGCATCATCGACGAGATGCGCCATCCATGCCACACACCCCCATGAGCGGCATCGCTGCAATCCGCGCAACGTCGACCGCCGCCTTGGATCGGTTGAAGGACCTTAACATTCAAAACTATAACATCATCAATAAACCGTTGCTTCCGTGCCATACGAGAGAAGAATAAGAAGAATAACTCCGTGTGCGGCATGCAATAGATAATTGGCGACGTGTTGTGCAATGCCCCTTGTTCACGCCACCTAAATAATTTTCGGATTTAAAGCCACGGCGTGATTGACAAACCTTACCGAGTTTGTTTATTATTATTATTTGTGCTTATGCACCACTGAAAACGCAGCAGCAGCATCACAACACAATTTGTGTACCCGTTCATTGCGTTGTTTGAAGAAAACGATGGATTCCTGAAACCGAACTGCGACAGTGAATCGTCATAATTAATCACATTTCTCGGCACTCATTGTTAACAAGCTCAAGACGGACAATGGGCTGAGTCGAACCCAGGCTCAGTTGACTGACATTTTAACTTCTAACTTTCTGCCTGGGAATGTATGCATTATGCCACGGTTGAGGGCTGCACAGATTGTAAATTGCAAAGACAAAAATAGACTGTTGGGGCAAGTGCTGTTAGCGAGCACCTATGAAGACCGGCACGGCACACGAGGGGGTGCGTGTCCAGCACCACGCCCGGCCGCCTTTGTCTTCCAAGTGGCGATGTTTTCACACCGCACCAGGTACTCATTTTGCGGCTCAGTCGACTTAGGGGAGGCCCAGAACCGGTTCACGTAATCGTCACTGGTGTTGGCCGTGAACGGGAATCGAATTCGGGTCACCAGGTTCGTAGCGCAGCGCGCTAACCGCTACACTACCGCTCCCCACAAATTAGGAACACGCACACACACACGCGCGCGCACTCGCTCGCTCACCAACATTGTCCAGTGTCCAATTTTAAATTGAGTTTTCATTGGATTGCTCCAATGATAGCAGCTCCTCTAATCAGAGAACAACTACTCTGGCGGCGTTGCTTTCCCTGCGACAAATCTTGGCATCGCACAATTTAAACGGACGCGGGGAATGAAATTGGATCACCGTACTTTCATTCGAGCCCGTGTCTTGAACAATTATTTAGCGGGTCGCAAATAAACAACAAAAATAAAGCGGAGATTGTAGCGACGCTTCGATTCTACAACGCGTAAGAATGGGGGGGGGGGGGGGCGGTGTTTTTAAATTGATGGCTCAAACAGAAAGAGCCAGCGGCTCGACATCGGAAGGTGTCGAGTTAAAATCCTCATTGGGGGTTGAATGAGCCAATCATCACTGTTGCGGGGTGGGGAGTCGATAAAATAGGTGCAACTTTGCGAATAAGTCAGCGGTGATGGTCCTGTACTGGGTTGTCCCCGTCATAGGAATGTGGCATTTACACCGCTGGCTTAGGGCTTACAAACTGTCGATGTGTATTGCCTCAATGTTCATGTTCAAAAACTGCTCTAAAGGAGTTGTACACCCCTAGCTGCCACTGCTATTCAGTGGCCTGAAATCAAATGTTTCGCTCCGGATGACCGCTGCAAAGTATGATCTTTAGTTTTGATTATAGTGTGCTGATCTTTAAAGGTGCACTGAAAATCTTTGATACTCCAACTGATACTCCTGCTGTTATGGAGTGACTCGTGCAGCCAGCCATGGCAGCAAAGTTTGATGGTACATGTTATGTATATCGTTTATTGTTAAATTAAAATCACAGTTCCTATGATCACTGTTACATTACTTTTATTTTTGTGATTTCGAAAAGGTTTTGGTTTATCCATATTTGTTTGCTGTAGTACAGAGTTAGACTGATAACTTTAATCTAAATTGTCTCATGGTTGTCACTGTTTGACTTGCATCCCAATGGGATTTTTGCACACAGCATTGATATACGGTGCTTTTTCTAGAAGACTTTGCTGTTTTTTCCTGGAATTTTCTGTTTGCGCGTCGTCACTTTAAGATGTTTTTCTTGTTCATGTTTTTGTTTGTTGCGGTTGCACCCGATTCAAGAGCCGAATGGCTCACAGGGCTATACTAAATACATTTTTAAAAATTTGAGCAGGACATCATTTCGAGTCGAGTGGTGGGAGTGCTTAATGGGTACGTACTGTCTGTTGAACTTCTTTCGCACCATACGTAGCCAACCGTGCTAAAGAAATTCGTTTTCTATCGAGATTTAAAAGTGCAACGATGGTTTGCGCTGCTGCTGCTACTGCTGCTGCTACTGCTGCTACTGCTGCTGCTGGTGCTGCTGTTGCTGCTACTGCTGCTGCTGCTGGTGCTGCTGCTGCTGCTACTGCTGCTGCTACTACTGCTGCTGCTGCTGCTACTGCTGCTACTACTACTGTTGCTGCTACTACTGCTGCTGCTGCTACTGCTGCTGCTACTGCTGCTGCTGCTGCTACTGCTGCTGCTACTACTGCTACTGCTACTACTGCTGCTGCTGCTACTGCTGCTGCTGCTACTGCTGCTGCTGGTGCTGCTGCTGCTGCTACTGCTGCTGCTACTACTGCTGCTGCTACTACTGCTGCTGCTGCTACTACTGCTGCTGTTGCTGCTGCTACTGCTGCTACTGCTGCTGCTACTACTGCTGCTGCTGCTACTACTGCTGCTACTACTGCTGCTGTTACTGCTGCTACTGCTGCTACTACTGCTGCTGCTACTGCTGCTGCTACTACTGCTGCTGCTACTGCTGCTGCTGCTACTACTGCTGCTACTGCTGCTACTGCTGCTGCTACTGCTGCTGCTGCTACTGCTGCTGCTGCGGTGGTTATCGCGGTTGTGCTGCGCAGTTCTCCAAGCCGTTCTTTCGGCTGTTGCCACGTGTTGTTTTGGACACGACACCAGCACCAGCAGCAGCAGGAGGAGGAGGAGTATCGGTAGCAGCATGCAACGCTATATTGTTAAGGAAGCAGGTGAGCTGCTCAGTTCAGTTCCTGAAGAAGCTACCCCAGGATGCGGAGCGAAACGTCGGACATCGTGCCGAAGCGACGGAAATGCGTTGGAGAGCAAGTGAGTTCACGTGGCCTTACCACGACCCCCCCCCGCCCCCCCCATAATGCTAATTCACTAAATTATTCGAAAGAATCGTGATCGTGAATTGAATGCGCCACCAAAAGTGAAATGTCGTGCATAAAATGTAGCCAACACACTCACAAATGTTGCCCGTTCCATGGCAGCATATTGTTTTAGTTCATCATTTATTATGCCTACCATCACATTTGATATGTATAAAAACAATGATGATTTTAACTTTTTAATATAAATAATACCATCGATTCGACAGGGGGTAATGGGTCCACCGGAGGTGTCTATGTTAAAATAAAAAAAATACAGTTAATAGAATTCAATGGAAATGCCCATGACTCAAACAGACAAATCAACTAGCATTTAGAAATCATTATGCAACCAGCTGAATGGTAATTTGTTTACTCAACAAAGCCTCACCGAGTCAAAGACTCCTCTTTGAGGGTGCCCTTCATTGTTCGGACAATTCCATTAACGAGTATTTGGCTTCGTGGGACGAAGGCGGAGAAAATCTACGCATGCAGAACGCGATCCGCGGACGTGCGCAATTCGGAGAGTTAGAAACCGCACACGAACTTTAGAGAGTCAACATGGAATGCAATTCTGACTTGGGCGGCAAGACGAACCTAAACTAAACAATTGTTTTTAATTTTACCAGGTAGGGCCTACTGAGCTTCACCGCTCTTTTTTAAGAAGTGACCTGGCCTCAAATGATATCTCAACGAAGTTGCTGATCAAGCGGAAATGTAGAGCAGTCAAATATTCAAAACGCATGTCTCTAAATGTGGAGGGGAAAAACCGGAGGATCCAGAAAAACAAATCCACGAGACCACGGGTATAGAGAGATTGAGAGAGAGAGAGAGCGACACGCACACTCCAAATACACAGGCGTTAGGGTCAGGATCGAACCCACGACATCCTGCATACTAGGCGAAGCAGTTAACATCACGCCACCGCGACGCTTGATTGGAAGGAACGATGACCGGTGGTCGAGACTAACGACTGAGTGGCAGTCGAAGTAAGGCAAGGCTCCGGATATTTCGACCGCCGTGGTAATGGAGCGATGAAATCAGCTGATGTGCGGATGCTACGTGAATTTGTTTTTACCATCGTAGAAAAACGTGAGAAATGGAGATAGCTTGGGGGAGGCCTTCATGCAGCAGTGGATTTATCGTGGACGACGATGTCGAGGATGTAATGTTAGAACAATACAATTGAATAACAATCCCCACTTGGGAATCAGAGACGCAGGCCCTTGTAGCTCTAGAGAGGGCATCCAAACCCGAGACTACTTGCAGCACTTGATGACACGCTTAAAGATCCAGCAGCACATTAGCTGATCAGGTCATGGGTCCCTTTGTAGCGTTCTTGATTGTGTCACACACACACGTGGACCCACTCGTGCTCCCTCCGTGCATCTGGTCGCATTGCGAACCAAACGTTCACCTACGCCGTTGAGAATTCCAAGCGGATTGCACCGCCGTGTAATGTCCTTTGCGTGGGAAGACCCGTTGTCTCAATGGGGTTCTCACCGAGTCTCCGACTGCCGCGGCTGCCCTGTCCTTTCAAATTATTTTTTTTTTCCCCGAGCCCAGACCTTGGTAAAACGGGGGCCGTAGACTCACCCCGCAAAATTCCCCGCGGAGACTTAAATGAATTTGTCCGGGCTGGGCGGGGAGAAGGAGCGGCGAGTGCGGGACGCGCGACCATCAGAGGCGCGAGGGTCGTAATGAGTCACCGTGACCCATTTCCCAAACGTGAAATTCACTGGAGGCTCCAAATGTTTAATCCGAATTGCAGAATTTACAGCAACAAAACAACCCAAGAAATACCGCAATGGGTGACTGTGCGTGAATGCTCCATTATTATTCATAATAATTATTCATGAGAATGATATTCATAATAATGATTTAGTTCCCTTCGGTGATGCACTGCTGGGGAGAAGACCTCCCCAATAAGCCGTGTCGGTCGTGGGGGTTATTTGACCATACTTCACCACGCTGGCCAATGTGGGTTGGTGAGGAGGGGGGAGAGGCGAGGAGGTGGCAGGAGGACTTTGGGTGCCACTCGCCACTGACGTTAACCGTGGCCGTGAATTTAGCTCAGGTGGCGATGCTTCATGGGGCAGCGCGATCATCAACGCACTGCAATACGCACACACACACACGCGCACCACACGCACACACACAAAGACATCCGTATAGCCTACAGACTGTTGGGGCAGGTGCTGTTTGCGAGTAACATCTATGAGGGCTGGCACGGCACACGAGGGGGTGGGTGGCCAGCTCCACGCCCGGTCGCCTTTGTCTCCCCAAGTGGCGATGTTTACACATCGCACCAGGAACTCATTTGAGGCTGAGTCGACCTAGGGGAGACTCAGGACGGGTTCAGACAATAGTCACTAGTGTTGGCCGTGAGCGGGAATCAAATTCGGGTCGCCACACTCATAGCGCAGCGCGCTAACCGCTACACTATCGCTCCCCAAACACACACATATTCACATACGCACGTGCACACACACACACAGATGCGCACGTGCATTTACTTTTTCCCCCAGATCCCATTTAGAACATCTTTTTGGTAATGAGCCCTCTTGGATGTTTTTTTTTCCCTCCCTAAATCCATTACGTGTGCATGTCCAATCTATACTCAGCATATTTTCTTAATTATTTTCTAATGCTCTACCATTAGACATCATTTGTTACCACCGGCTATAGTGCACAAATGACATCCTGTGGACCAAATCATAAGAAGGGGGTTGGGGGGGGGGGGGTTGGGAAGAAGAAGGGAAACATTATTAGCCGGGAATGCTCGCCAATTCAATTACCCCGGCCTTGACTGCCTCCCTCCCCGCTCGCTCTGGGTGTTAGACAGTGCGGGGAAATGGCTCTGAACGTGGCGAGGAACTCCGTTGCATTGTGAGCAACGTACATTCGCCGCTCGTGCCATTAACCCTTTCCCGCTCCGAGACGTCCACAAAGCTGCGGGGTGGTGGGTCTCAATTCGCCGCGGAATCTCGGAGCACGCGAGCGGTTCGGCGCTCAAGACAATGTAACGCACCGCAGAAAACTGCAGTGGACACGATAGCCGGTGCCAAAAACCGCGCCATACACGCCCTCCCGCGTGGCCCTGTGAGAGCTTCGGTACCGATAAAGTACATTTTTTAGGGTGAACGGCTCGCTGCCAGAGTGCCCAGAATCGCAGACCCCCTCTCTGTCGCTGGTTGAACCCCAGCTTCTGAAAAAAAAAACCGGGGATAAGTTGTGTTTTCTTTCGAGACCGAAGTCAATATAGTCGCCCCGTTGTTGAATTTGGCCACTATGAACCATCGGAAACATTTTGCTGTCGATTTACGCGTTCCGGCGATCACCTACGCGCTGCTCGAATCGATCTGAAGTCGGGCGCTTCTGAATGTGTCTCTCTGAGACGACGTCACCGGGTTGGGAGGCCACGACCGGACCGGAGCAGCTGGGCAAGGAAAGGAATGGAGGAGAATGGGGGGAAGAGAGAGGGGGAAGGAGGGAGGTCATTGCACAGGCGTGGGAAGTTACAGGCTGACCCACAACAATATCAACATCAACCGCAACAACAACACCCGTCATTCGGCCGGATCCTCATGTGTTGCGAGGCGAGGATCTCGGCCCAGTACTAAAAATCACTGCGCAAAAAAAAACCCAAATCCATCATGTTAGATTTGGTTTCTGATAAATTCAGCGCGTGTCCAAATCCTAAACATTGCACATTGCCACCTCGATGGCCGTGCGATGGGCACGCCGGCTTTTGCTTGGAGGTTCGTCATTGGACGGGGGCCGCGGTGACGCTGCACTGACGTCGCTAAACGTTCACAGTTAAATGTTTTTGTCGTCACGTGACGACCGACGGCGGCACAATTGGAATGTAATTGGGAAAAGCTTAATCAAGAGATGCAACAATAAATGGGCGAAACATTCCAGTGCAAGGGCGGCTCGCCTGAAAAATAGCCTTGAGAACACGGAGCAAAGGGCCTTCCTGGATAAAAGCGTGAAATTATTTGATTCGTGTTGCTGATTATAAATATTCCTCATGCTGAAATAACGATTGAGTGGAGCTCTTCTCTCTCTCTCTCTGAGTTCTGAGTCAATAGCTATGTTCACTTAACATTTCTATGCTGGGGCCCATTCTGTTTTGTTTTTGTACGTGTGTGTGTGTGTGCGTGTTAACTTTGTGGAGAGCGGTCGTGCAGCGGTTAAACACGCTGTGCTACGTACTCGGCGAACAGAGTTCGATTCCAGCTCACGGTGATGATTATCTGAACCGGATTTAGGCATTCCTTAGGTTGACTTAGCCTTAAATGGTATAGCCCTGTGAGCCATTCGGCTCTTGAATCGGGTGCAACCGCAACAGACAAAAAAACAAAAACATGAACAAGAAAACATCTCAAAGTGACTATGTGACTGTGCAAACAGAAAATCCAGGAAAAAAACAGCAAAATATTCCTGAAAAGGCACCGTACACCAACGCTGTGTGCAAAAATCCCAGTGGGATGCAAGTCAAACAACAACAACAACCACAAGACAACTTAGATTAAGGCCATCAGTCTAACTCCGTACTACAACAAACAAACATGGCCAAACCAAACAACGTTTTCGAAATCACCAAAATAAAGCCATAAAAGCATAAGAACTGTGACCGAATTTTCACAATAAACGACGTAAAACAACATGTACCACCAAACCCTGTAGCCATAGCTGGCTGCATGAGTCACTCCACAACAACAGGAGCATCAGTCGGAGTATCACATGTTTGCAATGCACCTTTAAGATCAGCACACTAAATCAAAATACAGAAAATACTTTGCAGCGGTCATTCGGAGCGAAACATTTTATTTTATTTTAGGCCACTGGATAGCAGTGGCAACTATGGGTGTACAACTCCTCTAGAGCAGTTTTGAGTGAAGATCTCATAGGTAGTGATTCAAGTTGCAGTTTATTGGCAATTGCAGTCCAGACCCTGGGGGCATCAATAGCACAGGCCCTTCCTCCAGTTTTTGTACGGCAATAGGGAATGTGAAGCTGGTAAATGAGCGAAGATCTGAGGTAAAATTTGTTCTTTGAAACAGAGAGGAGATCCAGCAGGTAGTCTGCGGATTTTTTTGTAAGTACATCGTGAATAAATGAGATCTGGTGCACAAGCCGTCGTACATTAAGAGATGTTAAGTTTGACCCAATGTAGAGATCACAGTGGTGAGTCCTATATGGGCAGTTCAATGCAAATCTTAAGGCCGAGTGATAGATGGAATCAAGCTTCTTCAGTACAGTACTTGGGCCTGATTTATACATGATGTCACAGTAATCAAGTAGAGGCAGTATGGTAGCTTTTATCAATTCCAAACGGAACATTGGGGGGAAGCAGTGCTTGTGTCGATACATAAAACCAATTTTTGTTTGTCTTTTTACCAATATAATCAATGTGATCTTCAAAATTAAGTTTTGAATCAAGGATGACCCCAAGATACTTATAGATCTTGACTTGCTCTATTTGATAATTATTCAAGGAATGTAATTGGGGAAAAATAACTTCCTGCTTTAGTCCCGGTGAGAAGCATAGCACCTTGGTTTTGGAGGTATTCAGGACTAGTTTAAGAGCAACTAGCTGATGTTGTAGTTTGTTGAAATTACCCTGGGGCTTAGCAATCACGTCATCCGGAGAGCGGCCAGCAGTAATCAGTATCGTGTCATCTGCAAAAAGATTTACCCTGGAATGATCCAGGTCAGTGCCCAAGTCATTGACATATAGAGAGAACAAGAGGGGCCGAGGATGGAACCCTGTGGAACCCCTTTTGTTATCTTAACACTGTTTGACCTCCAACGATCTGTGAATACAGTTTGGGTGCGAGAAAGAGGTAATTTTTTTACCATTTTACTGCGTTTTCGGAAAAACCGAGGCAACTTAGTTTACTAAGCAGGGTGTTGTGGTCGACTGTATCAAAAGCTTTGGACAGGTCAAGAAAAAGACAGGCACAGTACTGCTTATTATCAAGGCTACTGTAAATGTGATTCAGAGTCTAATGCAGCAGATGTGGTGCTGTATTTTTTCGGAACCCAGATTGTTTTAGATGTAGTCTATTGTTGGTGGACAGGAAACTGCTAATTTGGTAGTTCAATCATTAAAAAAAAAATTCATCAACGGGGACAAAATTGAGATAGGTCGGTAGTTATTTGGATCTTTAGGGCCCCCTAAACAAGCGAGACAAAGGCGGCCGGGCGTGGTGTTGGCCACCCACCCCCTCATGTGTCGTGCCGGCCTTCATAAGGTGCTCGCTAACAGCACTTGCCCCAACAATCTGTTAAGACTATACGTGGTTCTTTGTCTCTGCAATTTTCCCTCAAATTGACGCCGATTGTGACGTCGGAATTATGATCCCTTGCAGAGCAGTACGACAGCAGATCAGGGAAGCGGATATCACAGAGCTACCTCTGAGATCTCTTCTTCAAGTGACCCCCGAGCTACGGTAGAGGGACAGCACCTTCCCACCCCTTCTGCATACGAGAGTAATATATTTTGTTGAGTGACGGTATAACAGATATTTAAATTATCTTAACGAACGCAGCCACCTCTGCATGCACCTGGTATTGCAGAATCAGCATTTCGGTGCCTGTTTTGCCAACCCCTGAGGAATTATGATTATTGTGATGATTTATGTGATAGCAGAAATGTCTGTGTGGGTTAGCTGCAACGCAACGCTAATCCCTGCACGAGTGCGCATGTTTGCCGTATTCTTAACACTGCTTCCTACAAATCCACAACAAAGGCATGTTTTGTAATCTTTGTGACTTCAATCCCACCCACGCACGCCAGCAACGTAATTCCACTGCATTCCCTCACTATAAGCACAATCTTATACATGCGTATAAAGATATATATGCACACGTCACGTTTGAAAGAGTAATATACAGCCATTTGTAGATCTACCGCACAATTAAAGTCCTCCTTACCGCAGGTCAGTCATGTAGGGCCGTTTGACCATACTTCACTCCGGTTCAGATAGCACTTCACCACTGACGTTAGGCCATGACTGGGAATCAAACTCAGGTGCCGAGGTTTATAGTGCAGTTTAACACGCAGGCTTTCGCGACCAATATTATTCACAATAAAGGCTTTTGGGTGAGATCGGGTTATTTATAAATGTGTCGTAACCCTCCACCACCCGACATGGCCAAAGAGTAAAAAATGTGTCACGTTTACAAAGGACAAATAATTCACTCCTTTAGCCCACCGGTGTGTTGAAGAGTGAATCAACATCATTTAAAATTTGAGTACGACGTTTCGCTGGTAATTACATCCAGCTTCATCGGGCAATTCGCCAGAATGGTAAAGCCCTCACTTGCTCCCGGTCTTAAATAGAGCAGCAGGGTGACGTCATCATTTAACGTATTCAGGTGCAGCGATTTTAGGCGGGGGGGGGGGGTTTGTAATTATATAATCGATTGGCAATCAGTCAATGGTTATGATTAGTAATGAGTTGTAGATTAGTAATCAGTTGTAGTGCAGTGCGTTTACCGCTGTGCCCGCCATTGTACCCACGTGAATTTATGAAGTAAGATCAACTGCCATCAGAATGTGCAGTGCATCATCCGATTGTTCAATGCATTATGGGCCTAAAATATGCCTACGATGGCTTCCTGTATTAAAGTTGCTCATCACAGTCTTCTATATTGTTTTCGTGGCCTGTGTGCCTATAGAATAATAGACTCTCACGTCGTTATTAATTAAGATTTTGACTGAGGAAAATCTTTCTCGCACCGCATCTATCTTGCTGTCTGTATCCTATGTTTCTAAGTATCTCTACCCATGTCTCTGTGTGTCTTTGTCTCTACGTGTCTGTGTGTTTCCATGTCTCTGTGTGTTTCCATGTCTCTGTGTGTTTTTCCCGGCGAGAGACCTTCTCCATAGGTCTCTCTCCTTATCTTTGTGTCTCTTCCTCTGAATATCTCTTCTTTGTGTCTAAGTATATATCTCCCTATGTCTCGGGTTCTAACTTAGGTCCTGTTTCTTCATATGCATAGGGCTACCCACCCTTAGTGTTGAGATGGCTCTGTGTGCACTCTATCACTGATAAACTGATTTAAAAAAAGATTTCCCTTGGCTGTTTGCAAATGTGGCAGGCAATTACTCTTCCACTTTCACTCGTCCATCTCCGACAATCACACCGTAAGTTTCAAACAACACATAAACGTATAAGAAGCACGGGTTCTTTGTGCATATGCAAACCTAAAACCAATCAGCATTTCCTGAAGAAGTGCATTGTGGTCCTATTGTCTGCAGGCACCATTAAAATAAACATTTGAGCAAAATGTGACCGAGCAACAGATGGCAGTGACACGGAGATGGACAAATGTAGACAGGCTTCGTCCCTCCTAATTATGGTTCAACAGAGCACTATACTAAAACCCAACGCAGAAGATCCCTGAGTTTGATCGTCCATGATGCTCACGGTCCACCCTAAACCGCATCCACTGCACAAACCATGGCAGTAGATGCGGATTCCTGATGCAATTTTTTTTAAATAAATAAACTCTCCAAGAGTGTGGCGACTGCGGTCACATCCAGAACAGACCACACAACAACGACGCAATGCCTCTATCCACAAATATGGAGACATCACAGCGACACACTACTCCGCTGGCTCCTTACTCAGCTGTCTGGCTTGACCACCTGCATAAGAAGAAGTGCACTATAAACACCAGCACACAGAATACTCGTTTTTGGCCCGCACTATTATTCTGTCACGGTGAGTTCTTCTCGTCATTTCCAGGTTTGACTAATCACACCCGACGAGAAGGATCAATGTTTAAAGGGCACGCCTAAGTCAAAGCATTTTCCCTCTATGTCCTCGTTATCACAACCTGGAATGGCTCTCATTCGAATTCAATTTCACAAATACTTGAGCTCTTTCTGGGGTCTCCCTTCAAATAAAAACTCCCACATGGACCTTTAACCAGACATGAATAAAGGTAATCTACCTACTTATCTATCAATCTCATATTTGATATTCCAGACAATGCTCCACGTGCCACAACCACAGATTAGGCAAATATTATCCAATATTTGCCTAATCTGTGCCAGTTTCTCCATTACTCACGGCAGGGATGGATCTCACAACCAACATGTCGCAGCCATTTTGTCAAAATTCTGGCTCTTAAAATAAAACAAAAATTGTCAATTGCATTGTGATCAGTCGTGCCCCATTGGGTCGATCCTCAACAACTTGTAATTCAATGAAATGTTATTATTCACGGTCATTAATCAATTCAAGAATTGATCAGATGTCTTGTTTGAACTGCCAACTTTGTTTTGTCTGCCCCTTGAGTTTAGTCTTGCAGCTGTTCCCATCCCATTGAGATTAATTAGCCTAAAGGATAATACTTGCATGCAGTTTTCATGAACTGTAAATTATCGATTCGCACACGCGCAATTTGAAGCGCGCGTCACGAGCTTACGAATCAATCTCAACTGACGATTCAAGCGAATCGTTACGGCGGTTCCGGAGCACGGTAGCCCAGTGGCTCGTGGCCTCCCTCCCAAAAGAAACCTACCATCAACCAATCTTTCACAGGCCCCGGCCAAGGGGTGGGAGGTTGGGTTAGCAGCTCTCACGAGACACCGCCAGGCCGTCCAGTCCTGCGCCCGCACGCCACGTCGCGCTGTGCGGGCCGCCCCGTGATCACGACACGCGAGATTCACCTCGACCAGTGAGCGCCCAGGCCACCCTCGGCATACGACTCCGAGAGAGGCTGCTGGCGATCGCGCGTACAGCTTTGGGTGTGACCAGCCCACGCAACGCGCCCAGACATGCACGGCGTGTTCCGAAAACAATTTACACGCATTTTCTTTTTTGTATGCCAGGTAAGGCCCACTCAGTTGTGTAGCACTGGCTATCGCAAATGGTAGCTCAACGAAGTGGCTTATCACGTGGAAAATTAATAGCAGCCAAATACTCAAAAAAAGCGTGGAGGAACAAACCGGAGGACTCGGAGGACAATCCACGCGACCACGAGGAGAGAGGGAGAGAGACACACAAACTCTGAATATACAACAGGCATGACGGTCGGTCGTTATCGAACCCGCGACCTCCTGCATACCAGGTGAGGGAGTTAACATCTCCTAACTACCATGGCGCCGGAGCCTCCTGGCCCTGACCACCACAGACAACGGCCGACGTCCGGCAACGTTTGCGATGTCAGCTCGCCGAAGTGAACGCGAGAGTGTCCACCGCGAGGCGCCGTCGGTCAAAAAGAGGGTGTCCAGTTGTTTGTTGCTTGTTCGTTTGTTGTTCGCTCGGTGTTCGTGCAACGCGGCCAATCGAGCGACGTCTCTCTGTGTCGTATGGCGATGCCAGGGGCGGGCGATGTCACGTGCTGTGGAGGCGGAGCTTCCATTGCTGTTGTGACGTCGCCCAGGACGTGACGTCGAGGCGGTGTTTCACGCTCTCACGTGCGGTTGAGATTTGTACCCCGCTAGTAATTTAGTAACTGGGGCGAGGGGGGGGGGGGTAGTTCTGGAAGAAGGTGGCCGATGCAGAACGGATTTGAGATGTTTCTCCCCACGACTCCGAGGGTCATTGATGAATCCGTTTTGGTTTTCGCTGTAGGAGTCCCATGGCATTTATGCTGAATCCAAAGACATGAACTGCACTGACCTTAAGTCAACTTGCATTAGCACACGACCGACAGTTCTTAAATGCAATGGTTGTTCAGGCATTATTTTGCTTAAACTAATTACTGGATTATTTTAGTTTTCGTATTAATCAACATAATCATCTCGTTATTTGCTGAAGCATAACATTGCTTTTTTTCTCTATAATTGTGTGTGCATAGGAATATGAAAGTCTACACATCACATCTGGAAGTCAGTAGCTTCTGTTTAATATAAACCTTACAAAGATACATTCTCTATATTTTTTAAAATTATCCTGTTATTGCAATTGTTTACCCAGGTAAAGCCTGAGTCTGAATACTCTCTTTTGGGAGGGCTCTGGTGTTTTTGTGTTTTTGTGCGATCTTGCTGCTACGTATATAATCCCAATTGAGTAAAACGCATCTATTAATTTTAGAATTTACTTGGCTAAGACCAGTTACATTGCATGGACGTTTTTAGCCATGGGAAGAAACAGGGGAAAACCCGCAGGAAACCCATGAAGAACAGCGGGAGAGAACATCCACACTCCACGCAGAAAGGCACCCCAGTCAGGAATCGAACGCAGGGACATCTTGCCGTGAGGCCTGCAGCGCCACCAACTGCACCATTCCGCCGCCCTTACAGCTACACATTTCAATTTGTTGACGACGCTTCCCCCGCACCTCCAATTAGCACGGTTGGTTAGGTACGGTGCGAAAAAAGTTCAACGTATGCGCGTACTCACGCACGTGCCCCGATGGAATATGTAAGTATTCACAAGAGGCAGAAACTTAAGGATAAATCCGAACGTAAAAAAAAAACACACAAGTGGCAACAGGGCTCTCCCTTCGAGAGTCCTTGACATCTGCATCACCCCGTGAAATCAACCCCCCCCCCCCCCAACTCGGTGTGATCGTCCGTAAAATTTCCCTCCGTTTTCTCCCATCGCCGCGCTACTCCCGCCCCACTCCCCCCCCCCCCCCCATTAGATCCGCCAGATCGGCCGTGATCTATGTCGCGGGGCGAGAGAAAAATGTATGCATTAAAATGAAACCTCACCACCCCCACCACCCCCCCCCCCCAAAGTAAATAAATAAATAAATGGGACGAAATAATGCACGAGGAGGAATGATGGATGGGCTGGGGGGGGGGGGGGTAAAAAAAGGCTTCCGTTCTCTCTGGGTACAGCGTGTCGATAGGAGCCGGCGAACACGGGCGGAGGGAAGTCACACGGGCGCCGTGCAGGGAGTCGGAGTTAGTACGAGGGCCGACGTTTAAACCTCGCTTTCTCCCATTCGCAAGACCGAAGACGGAGATCGCCCCGTGTATCCCTGACAGACTGTCGGGGTGGAAGGGCCCTGCCTGCGAACAATTATAAATAATCGGGCACGGCGCACGACATGGGGTGGGTGGCCAGCACCAGGCCCGGCTACCTTTGTCTCCCTTGGTGGCGATGTTCACACGTCGCACCAGACACTCAGTTAAGGCTGAGTTGACGTAGGGGAGGCCCAGGACTGGTTCAGATAATCGCCACTGGTGTTGGCCGTGAGCGGGAACGAAACTCGGGGTTTGTTGCACAGAGCGCTGCCCGCTGCGCTTACCGCTCCCCACACGACAATAGGGAAGATGATGTCAGCGGGACTCGTTTCTGCATCCCCAACTATCAATGTAAAAGTGTTTTAGTCCAACAGCCAGTTGGCTTTCCAGACCAATATTATCCAGCAACAATTGTTTAAGCGACCAATATCTGGTCCGGATTCAACCTTTCCGGAAAGCCAATAGGCCGATGGGCTCAAATAGAAAATTGCATTGACATGTGCTGACACTGAGCAGAGTTCTGCTTGTGCCGTATTAGGGTTTTTTTTTACCCATAATGCTCCTCAACGATGCGTAGTGAATTTGTGTGGAGTAAATATTCGCGGCGTAACAATTCGCCCCTCCAAGAGAGGTCGACGAAACTATCAGGATCCAGGGTCACCATTCGATGCAAGAATCAACTGCGTCTTTTATAGCAACTCGGTGAATGTGGTGGCATCCAGTGGGTCACGTGAACCCACTGCACAAAACGCGTGACAAATATCCATCCGTAAATAAACAGCAGCATGATGACGAGGATGATGAAAGAGGTCACGCTAAGTCAGACGTTTCCCCAAATTCACACGATAATTTTGGAGCGGCACTCGCGTTCGCTGGCAACGATTAGCCAGTGACGTAAACTTCACACGTATGTTGAACTTCTTTCGCACCGTACGTGGCCAACTGCGCTTTTCGGAGGTGTGCGGAAGGGGCGCGAACAAACCACAAAAAGCAGTTCTAAAGAAATTAGTTCGTCAATCTACATGATTTAAAAGTGCATAACTCCAGTGGCTTCCTAATATCGGAAGGAAGGGCGTTCCAGACGGCCGCGGAAGCGCGTCTGAAAGCGCCGCGCTATGTGGTGGCCGCCGTCTTTGTTCGATGGCCGAGCCAAAAGCGGCCGCCGCTGCTGCTGCTGCTGCGAGGATGGTTCATTTGTGGCAAGCACTCTGTGTGTAATGAGTGCAACCCTGTAATGTATTCGCTCGGCATTATTCTAATGACTGGAGTCAATCTCCCCATTGGACAGCGACAGTTGACGCCCCATGACGTGCGACTTATTTTGTCGACACCACAGGCATTGGTGGTGGTGATGGTGATGACTGACCGCAATGATTCAGCCCTCGACCAGGATTTGAACTTGTAACTCTCAGATTGTGAGTTGGGTACCTATACCGGTTGGACAGTGTGTAACAGGGCAACCCAGTTCTTATGGAAAAGTCACGTAGATAGAAAATAAAAATAAGATAAAAAAAATTAAGCAAAAAAACCCGCGACGTTTCGATCGCAACACAAGAGGTCTTCATCATATCTACGTGACTTTACCGATAGAACCAACAATATGAATTCCTGCAGTTACGAACGTTTTAAGTCCAATATCTCGGGCCACCCAGTTAAACTAATCATTGCGATGCGCTCAGTTCTATTGTGAGATCTGTAAAATGCTGATGGGAAACATGCAACGCATACATCCAGACCGATTGAGGTTGTTTTTGTTTACTTATCTCTCACTGAGCGAACAAACCTGACCGCGATAATCGCTTGAGCAGTACACGACGTTCCTCGGGCATTTGCCCATTGCTGCCCATTAACAAACACATTCCTGCGGAGGCTGTTGGTAGGAACGTTGGGTTACTCGGTCAATGGCCAGGGTCAATGGCGGCACCACGTGGTGTATTCCGCAAATATGCCCGACTGTGAGGGCGGGCACAAGCCGGCGTGAGTATGTTAAACGTTGAGTTTTATAAGGGCACCACGGGGTGACCAGCCCCTCCCCACCCAGCCCCACCCCTCCCACCCCCCACCCAGCCCCTCCCCACCCTCCCCACCCAGCCCCACCCTCCCTCCCCACCCAGCCCCTCCTTCCCCACCCAGCCCCTCCCCACCCTCCCGTCTCCACCCAGCCCCACCCCTCCCATTTTTGGATGTACGACGGACGGACACAATAATCCCCTGTGGGCTTGTGTCACCAGGAGGTTCCTACCAGTATTAACAATCATTACAGGGGTGTCGTGGTGTATATTTTTTTTCACTCAAGCAACTTAGAAGGAGCATTGCTGGATCGCACACAAAGAACATCCGGACAGTAGGACAAGTTGATTGTTGACCGATCTGAACTCGAAGTGCTCTATATTTGGGGTTGCGCGCCTCCCACAAATATACAAACGAGGCGTCCTGTCGAAACATCACAAACACGAGCTTTTATAGAAAGAGAGATAAAAATATTGTCATTGTTTTGAAGATTATACTATTCATGGGTCTTTGTCAATCCACTGCTGGATGAAGGCTTCCCTCCCCCCACACACACACACCCACTTTCCCCCCCCTCCCCACCTCCCACCACACTGTTGTAGGCCTTGACGGTTCTATGAGCATCATTCACCATGCTGTGAAAAGGAACCTGTTCAGATACCAACCGCTGATGTTCGCCGTGGCTAGGAATCAAACCCAACTCACCAGCGGGGTCATTGCAATTAACCTCCTCGCCGCTCTTCCAATAGGACATGTGTTTATAATAATACAGCTACCACTCAAGTACGTTCACAGAAATAAATTGCACGGTCGGTCTGCATGGATCAAACCAACAGAGGGTTCGGGTTCGCGTTTTCTTGCCATAACACCTCGTCAGCCACGGGGGTTTGTTTGACCATACTTCCCGCGTTGGTGAATTGCCAGTAGGGGACGAGAGCCCAGGGCTGGTCCAGGATTCCGCCACCAACGCTAGCCCCGAGCGGGACTCAAACTCAGGTAGGTCCAGGTTTTTTCCGAGCGGCTCGCACCGCCGCTCCGGGCCACGGCCGTTCCGTTCCGGCCGTGGCTCCGCGACGGGAAGATTGAGAGCCCCGAAGGCTGCGGATGGTGATCCATGGCGAGAGTCGATTGTCATTCGGATCCGTGGAGCGACGCCGATGCCTAGGGTGGCCTTGTCTCGCTCGGCGGAGAGGGGCTCACATTCCCGCGTGCATTAAACCCCCCCCACCACCACAACCCCCCCCCCCCCAACATATATAAATAATTATTCCATTCCTATGAATTTTCGGATGTCTCTCTGTTCATCCGTGCACTCGCATCACACACTCGGGTACGGGCCACCTGTGGGGTACGAAAGAATTGGGGACATGCGAATGGGCAGACGAAGATGAACATCTCCCGCGAGACCGGAGAATTACATGTGCATGCGTTACCTTGAATGGCGTATTAATATCATCATCATTGTTATTATTATTATAATGCAATGACAACAAACACTAATGTCCCGGGAATACTCACATATTGTTTCAGTGGACCGCTACCTCTGACGATACCGGTGACAGCAGCCACAAGTGGAAAACAAAAAGTCTAAATAAAAAAAATAGACTCAGCACATAGGCGATGGCAGTGGTTTGGCAGGGTCCTGGGTGTAAGGGAAAAAACGGGGGCCCCTCCTCCAATTCCCTTCTTTGTCGCCTGGCGCTCGGGCCCCCTCGGCCTATCCATCTCCCCTGGTGCGATTGCACCGCCTGCACACTCGATATCTACGTACGGTGCGAAAGAATGTCAACATACACACACACACACACACGAACGCACCAACATACGTACGTACACCAGGACCACCTCTACTCCCCAATGCTAACCACCAAAGCCCCCTCCCCCACCCCACCCCATCGCCTCCTGCCCCCGCATTGGCGGTGACAGCCACTTGCTAAGAGCACTTGACCCCTGGGGGGGGGGGGGGTGGGTGGGGGGTAGGCGTCAGACGAAGTCGCTCTCGGCAACGTCTGTACACAAAAGTGGCCGCGATCGTCGGGCGCGCTTGATTAATTACGACCTTAAGAAACGGCCCGATCGATGGTTCGGGGAATGGGAGAGCCGCCGTCACAGCTTTCTCTGGCCCCCTTGCATCGGTCGGACATGACAGCCCCCTAACGCGGGCAGACATTCGCAATCAAGGTGGGGGGGCACCGGGGAACATTTGGCTGGCCGAGGGAGAAGAGAGCGAGAGAGCGAGAGAGCGAGAGAGGGAGGGGAGTCTTACGGCGAACAGCGATGGAGACCAGGCCCACGCGTCTTCCCTCTCACCTGTGAACACGCTCCCGAGGAATCTAATTTAATACTCTAACAGCCCATCTCGCCCTTCCGTCCACCTGAGATGTAAATGAATTTGTAACGAGCGATAGGTGTCGAGCACGTTGGTGCACGGCCTGCGTTCCAGCGCTGTAGAGGAAAGGGTCGGAAGGTTACATCGAGATTAGTTAAAACTCCCATAGCTTATCTTATATCGGTGCATGTAGCACCTCACGTGAAGGCACGATATAACAACTTTGGAAATTGTGCACAAGGTAATAATAATAATAGGGGTTTTCCCTTTTTTTCTGGCAACAAAACTGAAACCTTTTTAAGAGGATTCATGTCTGCATTAACCACAATACCTGCAGTCAAAATGCAAACAAAAAAACATACTATGATAATATATGCATTGTCCTTGAAACTGATTGGTCCACACCAAGGGACGGCTTTCTTTTGAGCCTCTTTGAGCTATGCGCCTTTTGGCGTCATCTGGTCGAGCATCAATTGGGTCGAGGCTCAAAAGAAAGCCGTCCCTTAGTGTGGACCAATCAGTTTCAAGGACAATGCATATATTATCATAGTATGTTTTTTGTTTGCATTTGACTGCAGGTATTGTGGTTAATGCAGACATGAATCCTTGTAAAAAGGCTTCAGTTTTTTTGCCAGAAAAAAGGGGAAAAACCCTATTATTATATTTTGGTACTGGCAAAGGAGGTCTAATGATGTGTATAAGGTGACAGTGGTTGTGATAAAGAATGGGGTAATTAAAATTGGTGGTGTAGTTGGGGTAGTGGTAGGGATTGGGGTAGTATTTAGGGTAGTGGTAGTGATAGGGGTTGGGGTAGTGATAGGGGTAGTGATGGCGCTTGGGGTAGTAATTGGGGTAGTGATAGGGGTAGTGATAGGGGTAGTGATAGGGGGTAGTGATAGGGGTAGTGATAGGGGTAGTGATAGGGGGTAGTGATAGGGGTAGTGGTAGGGGTAGTGGTAGGGGTAGTGGTAGGGGTAGTGATAGGGGTAGTGATAGGGGTAGTGGTAGGGGTAGTGATAGGGGTAGTGATAGGGGTAATGGCAAGGGTAGTGATAGGGGTAGTGATAAGGATAGTGATAGGGGTAGTGATAGGGGGTAGTGATAGGGGTAGTGATAGGAGTAGTGATAGGGGTAGTGTAGGGGTAGTGATAGGGGTAGTGGTAGGGGGTAGTGATAGGGGGTAGTGGTAGGGGTAGTGATAGGGGTAGTGATAGGGGTAGTGATAGGGGTAGTGTAGGGGTAGTGATAGGGGTAGTGATAGGGGTAGTGTAGGGGTAGTGATAGGGGTAGTGGTAGGGGGTAGTGATAGGGGGTAGTGGTAGGGGTAGTGATAGGGGTAGTGATAGGGGGTAGTGATAGGGATAGTGATAGGGGTAGTGATAGGGGTAGTGATAGGGGTAGGGGCAGTGATAGGGGCAGTGATAGGGGTAGTGATAGGGGTTGTGATAGGGGTAGTGATAGGGGGTAGTGATAGGGATAGTGATAGGGATAGTGATAGGGGTAGTGATAGGGGTATGGGCAGTGATAGGGTAGTGATAGGGGTAGTGATAGGGGTAGTGATAGGGGTAGTGATAGGGGGTAGTGATAGGGGTTGTGATAGGGGTAGTGATAGGGGTAGTGATAGGGGTAGTGATAGGGGGTAGTGATAGGGGTTGTGATAGGGGTAGTGATAGGGGTAGTGATAGGGGTAGGGGCAGTGATAAAGGTTGAGATCGGCCTGGTTGTGGCTCGGGGGCAGGGCGGGGGTAGGGAGTCACAGTCGTAGGATGATGGCCTGCGAGGTGTTCTCGAGATAGGTAGTACAGAAAATAGATGTGTCACCCCACGCACGCAGATCTCACGCGAGCGTTAAATCCCGCGTGCGTGAGATCTCCTCGAGGTGCAATTGTTCTGGTTTCCTCCAATGCTGAACAGAAACAAATCTTGACGAAAGAAACCAGCAGGACCCTCCTGAAAATGTACGCCAGGAGAAGGAGGCAGTACAAGCGATACGTGGACTCCACCTTGTTCCACCTGAACGAGGACAGAGCGTTGCCCCCTCACACGTGTGGGTTTTCTCCGGGTGCTCCGGTTTCCTCCCACGTAAAAAAACAAACAAACATTAAATCGTCGATGACTGCCTTCATGTGTAAGAGGATCGCACAGCTTGGGGTGTGAGGTTCGCGGGTATGAAGGTGGGAGGGGGGTAGATTTGGCCCTGGCTCAGCAGCTGGCTGCTGAGCTGCCTTCCCGATCGGGTTAAGCTTTGGTTAGTACTTGGGATGGGAGACTGCCTGGGAAATTCAGTGTATTTTGTAGGCCTTGACGCAAGCAGCCAGACCAAAGCAACCTCTTTGTTTTGCTGTCATGTCCAAGCTTGCATTTAGTGTTGAAAACTCGGCAGTAATTTATGTATGTATGCAATTTGTACCTATTTACTTTACATATCTACAAATCGTGACTCGCTTACCCTTTCTCCATGTTGTACTCCTATCGTTCGTCCATTCTTCGTCGTGTATCGTTTGTTGTCGTTGTGACTTTCTCGCCCGCCCCTACTTGACATCTGTGGGGAAAAAATAAATAGCTTCACGTCTCATCGGTTTCCTCCGATCCAAAGAAAGATTCTGATTGCAAACATTGCAACGGTAAGGGGAGAACCTGCCCAGCCAACTGGCGCGACTATACCCTGCTCGGTTCAGCCCCCCTACCAATTTTCCAAAAAGCAACAATTTTCCCATGAAGGATCATTCGTCTGCCCACCAGTACGGCCCTGAATTATTTATTTTGCTCGTTGATTAACGTTGACAGCCAAATGTTATTGAATATTTCCTATGCTCACAGCACATTCGCGCATGTCACATACACGACAGATAAATAATAAGTGGTCAACGGCCATGCAGTGCTGAGTGCGATCTGCTAATATGCCGTAGCTGATAGGACTGCTTTTAAAAAAACATATTCTCAATGACGCACAATGATAATTTTGCGTTGTGTATTATACTGCGTGGCTTCCGTCCACGTGGGACCCATATCGAACAACAATCGAGGGTCCTTGCTGATAAACGTATTGGCAGTTCACGAGCAAACCGGACTAAAGTTTGCCTTTCATTGAAGCCAATGATGCCGACTTAACAAAAAATAAAGGAAACTCCCAGAAGGCCGTGCGGCCGACGTGTGTTTCGTATGGAGTGAAAAAATACGATGAAGTGCCGTTATCCGCTTATTTATTTTGTTACTTATATTCTCCACGGGCGATGCTCAACGATACATTGCGCTTTATTTAAACAGCCGAAAGTCTCTTTTTCAGCAGAGAGTCCTGGAGCAAAAAAAAGAATGCAATGAAAGACAATGTAATTATATTTGCAGATGCACAAACTAAAATACGTTAACAATTCAAAAGATACGAGAGGAATTTACATAAATATTCACTCCGTCGGCTGAGAGAGTAATTTAAATGTGTATTACAACGAAGGTATTATATTACAGCGCGATCAAAGATAAACACAGCAAAGTATATATTTAACATTATTCCACTGTGCAAAGGAAAACAATTCAAGCAACTTTCATGTTTGATAAACTCATTTTCAAATGAAACAATTTAAAATATAAATACACAGTTGTAAAATATGAACCACCTCGCCTGGTGTACAGGAGGCAATGGGTTCAGTCCCGACCCTGACGCCTGCTATATATTTGGAGTGTTTCTCTCTCTCGTGGTTGCGTGAAAATGTATCCGTGTCTTCCGGTGTTACCCTCCACATTTGCAAACACGTGTTTAGAGCATTCGGCTGCTATAAATGTGCACGTGATGAGCCACTTCGTTGAGCCATCGAATGTGGCCATGTCGCTTCTGAAAAAGAGCTGTGTAGCTCAGTGGGCCTCACCTGGTAAAATACCAATTTTTTTTTTATATTAACGTTATGAATTTCAACTTGAGAAGCAGAGTCAACACCTAACAGCCCTTTATGCGTCATAACGCTTGTTCTATGCACATACCTTTCTCCGCCATGGAATGTCCACCACTGCCACGGGTATGCCAATTGAGATCAGGGCCACTTATCAATTCGCCCCGCCTCTGGCAGGCAGACCATTTGATTTGACCTGAATGCCGGTGAACCACACAATTTGGTCAACATGCAGCGCCTACCTGTCAATGTGATATTCCTCTCACATTCGACCACACATCATGTGCCAACCTTGCCACCGGAGTCGGGGCAATTGAACAGAGACAACTTCCGGGGGCCACGCTCAGCAGGGCGCTTCACGTCGTGCTGAGGGCAGTGCCTTACATTATCCTAGTGTAGTGTCGTGTGTCTCCTCCTCGTTCTCTTGCTCGAGGCTTGTGTGTGCGCGTGCGGGTGGCGTGCGTCGCACACACACGCAGTCGGAGACGAGGTGGTCGCAGGGGGCACCGTCCTTCGCTTTTATTGTTGTTGTTGTTGTCGTGTTCACCGCCACCAACTCCGGCCCACTCTCTCTCACGACCACGCTGCTGCACGACCCGGCCCAGACATGACCCTGTCCGTGTTGCACCAACGGCGGCCGCGCAATGATCAGGCGACAGCGACGACGAGACGGGTCCACTCCCAGAACCGGCAGCCTGGAGCTCTCGCTCTCCGCTGCTTTTATTCCCCTCGGCGCGGCTTAGCTCCGCCCTAGCCGCCCCTCCCTTCTCGAACCCACCAGAGGGTTCCAGGGGCCTCCCCACGTGGTCTACCGTGAACCTTGCCCCGGTTCCTCCGCCCTGCCAGCACACACACCGTGTACATGCTCAACGGCATGTGAGCTAAGTGCCCACCTGCAGTTGCTGTACAACAGTTAGCGCTATGTCACTACACTGGTAGCAAAAGTAGCATATGCCTCGGGCCCTGCTTTCAAGCTATCAATTCCGGTTCAGTGATTCTGCACTTGCTCTATTACTATAGTACTATACTGCCTTCAACTTTTATGAACGACTGGGTGTTTAAGGTTAGCGATTTGTCGTTTTATCTGGCTGTATAGCAAATGAAAGAATACAATTTACTATGCAAGTTAAACATTTGTGTAAAAAAAAAAATCTATTTATTTATTTAGGGCCCCTTTATAACATATGCTACAGGCCCCGCACTAGCTTAATCCGGCACTGGCCGAGGGGGGGCAGCCCCCAATAGATGACACCGCTGAACTCAGTTCTGCCGGCACTTATCCCATTCCGAAATGGACTGCAAGTTGGAGTGTCGGGGTGGGGTGGGGGAGTTCCCGGTCGAACTGCTGAATCTGGGAACGCGGAAGCGGCTCGGCGTTAATTTGATTGAATGAAAGCGTAGTAGCGTTGCTGTTTTTTTGAGAAATTGTAACTAACCGCAGAGAACTGTAACAGCACGACCACACTGTGCCACGCACCCTCCCGTATGGCCTTGTTGGGGGCCTCGGTGCGTACGTCATTGGAGTCTCATGGAGATATGAGAGAACCATTGAGGACAAGCAACAGTACTGCAAACATGGACATGCAACTCAAACTCTCCTGAAGCACTCTCGTCGTGGCTAGCAGACCTCGACATTATTGGCATTTAACTCCTCGCCGTATTTCCGCGATCACGCTTAAGAAATGAAAAGTTACGAATCACTGTTATGGTGGCCGAGACACACACCAAAGACAAAGACCCCCCCCCCCACCCCCCGTATAGCCTTAACAGACTGTTGGGGCAAGCACTGTTCGCGGCACGGTACACGAGGGGATGGGTGGCCAGCATCACGCCCGACTGCCTCTGTCTCCCCAATGCCGATGTTTACACACCTCACCAGGTGCTTATTTGAGGCCGAGTCGACCCAGGGGAGGCCCAGTACCAGTTCAGATGATCGATACCGGCGTGGGGTGATGGCCGTGAGCGGGAATCGACCTCGGGTCGCCGGGTTCGTAGCGCAGCGGGCCAACTGCCACCGCCGTCGTTCAACATCTGAGAGGCGCTGCAGCCAGGCGAGGTTATCACTCAAGAGCCCTCGTGCATTCGAGCCTGTGGCGCTGCGTCGTGAAGAGTATGGAGCGAGATTGTTTGGAGCTTCAGCCATGGCCTTGGATGCCCTTGGCCAGACAACGTTAAGAAGATTCCAACATTAGCCAGCACTTTACGCGTTGTAAGAATTGTTTTTTGAACGCGTGCCAGTAAACCGATACATTTATACGTTACGAGCCCTCAGGTCTGGGATAAGATAAATTAATGTACGTGAATGTATGTTTGAATGTAATGGCTTTATTATACTGTCCACTGTGACCTGAAGAGCCATCACATTCCAAATGAGAAGAGTAAAAACATACGGACAGACATCTTTATTTATGACCAGGTGTGAGAATGCTGAAATGAAAGTCTCCATTTCACGGGAGATGCATTACTGCAGTAAAACGAATACAAATGTAGATATTGCAACAACAACAAAAACCCAGCACGACAAATTCCAAACACAAAATGTTAAATGCCCTAAATAAATGTTCAAATTAGATTTGACGCCAGCTAAATGTTTTACAGTCAGAGATATAAAGACAATCAGTCACGTGTTAAGATAAATACTGGATAATGTAAATGTAACATGTAGGCTTTCGCGAATAATATTTTGAATAGATTTTTGGGTAAGGTCGTGGCGAAAGTAAACTGTGTGTTATACCCCCCCCCCCCCCTTTCGGATGCCCTTCCGTGGCCGTCTGGAACACTCTTCCATCTGATATTAGGAATCCGCTGGAGCTATCCGCTTTTAAATCAAGATTGAAAAGTAAATTTCTTTAGAACTGCTTTTTGTGTTTAGTTTATTGTCCTTCCCCTGCACCTCGATGAGCACGGTTGGCTACGTACGGTGCGAAAAAAGTTCAACATACACACGCACACATCATCCCCACCCCTGGTCCTGCTTGGCCCCGAGCTAATTTCAGAGGTCTTGTGAGACAAGCATGTCACAGTTTTGGCAGCAACCCCGGTTAAATGCACTATTTAAACTATTGATATTTTACCAGATGCAAGGCTAACTGAGCTATGTAGCTCTTTTTCAGAAGCGACCTGGCCATCACAAGTGATAGCTCAACGAAGTGGCTTATCACGTGGACATTCATAGCGGCCAAATACGCTAAATGCATGTTTCTAAATGCGGAGGGGAAAATCGGAGGACCCGGAAAAAAAATCCACGCGACCACGGGGAGAGACACGCAAACGCCAAATATACAGCAGGCGTCCGGGTCTGGATCGAACCCCACGACCTTCTGTAGATCAGGCGAGGGAGTTAACATCTCACTACTGCGGCGGAAATTTGTTTCTGCGGGTCCTACCTAAGTGTTGGCAGCGGCTGGTGGCTTGCACCTCTGAGGGATTAGAGAGGACAACTCATGCGCAGGGGCTAACGGACTGCACGGCGTGAACGCTGCCAGCCCACAGATGAACGTCAATGAGATGATGAATCCCGGGGTTGCGGAATAACGGCCCACGCATTAACGTGCGTCAAACGGAAATGGACCCTATCTCATCACGGTTGGCACTTGCACATGAGGGACTCGGTCATTCAGGAGACACCGTGGGAGATGAATGGAGAAGTGAAAATGAGGCAGAGCGCCTTGCGAGAGAGTGACTTTGGAGACGGAGCGAGAGAGAGAGAGCGAGAACGAGGTACGGAGTGAGAGCGACGCGTGATAACGGCGAAGCTATTGACGAAGAAGACGGCGATTCTTCGCGATGCCGAGGGGCTGTCGTTGATAACCTGCGACGTCGACGGGGGCGCGTCGATGTGGCCGATGAGGCATGGGTGGAAGCGTGCTTATGATTTCAAATGGCCAGTCTCGCGGTAGTGGCTGCGGAAAGCGCGCGCCTGCAATCCGCGTGTCAGTGGGTCACTCTTCGAAGTAGGGCCGGAGAGACGCGACACGATACTGCGAACGCAGGGACACGAGACTGCCTGAAGTAGGAAGTTTCGCAAGGGAGGGTTGCTGCCCTAACGAATTATTCGGTGATGCTGCTGCTGCGTCTGGCAGTGTTGCACAAGAGCAGTTAACAAACAAACACAATCAATAACACACACTTGTAAACAACACTGCGTGGCCTGGAAACAAAAATATATAACCGGCAACGTTTCAGGCAACGGCCCTTCTTAAAAGCGCGTAATATGAAATTCCCTGTGCAGAGTTTGATCGTAGAGATATGTTTTGTTAAACGATTCAAGTAAAATCGTGCACATGCTTTGTTCATGCAATGCTTTCACAGATGTTATTGCCTTCGGTATGGAAGCTTCCAGGGCAAAAATGTGCTTACATGTTTGCAAATATACAATACACAAAATACAATATTCAAAATGTTTGCAAATATACAATAGGGGTGTCGCGGTGGCGAGAGGCGCTATCTACCTCGCCTGGTTCGCAGAAAGCCATGGATGAGTTCAATCCCATACCCCGATGGCTGTATATTTGGAGAGTGTTCTCTCTCTCTGCATCGGTGGTCGCGTGGATTTTTCTCCAGGGCCTCTGGTTTTGCTCTCCACATTTAGAATCAACACGCGTTTAGATTTTGTTGGCTGCTGTTTTAAATTGCAACGTGTGACAATGATGTAGGCCACTCCGATTATCTACCACGTGTGGCCACGTCGCCTCTGAAAAACAACTCCTGTTAAGTGGGCTTTACCTGGTAAAAAAAAGTTTTCAGTTTCGAAAAGTGCTTCTCACTCTGATTTCTGTCGCCAGCTTCTGGGAATCTATTTGAAGAGTTTGACCGGAATTCAATAGGGCGCGTCCCTAATAGTGACATCACTTTATACCAAAGTTTTGTTCAAAAACGACTCTCGTTATGAGCATCACAGTGTTCAGCTGGTGGCCTGTGCTCTCAACATCCTGCTATCAGGCGATTGATACATTCCAATGCGGAACTCTCCGTGCCAGATAATCGCTCTGGAGGATGTCACAGAACTTCCAATAATAATAATAATACTACTGCTATATAGTCACTGTCAATCCACTGCTGGATGAAGGCCTCACCATGCCACGTTGCGTCATTTCAATCGTTCAATAGAGCCCTTATATCCAGACCAGTGGCGCACGTTATGAAGCCGTTCATCCGATGTCAATCAGACCCAACATGTTAATTCTCAGAGCTAGAAAACCCAGCGGGGTCTCGCGTGACGTCGCCGTCTGCCGATGCTGAGCTGAAGTGACAGATCACGGAAAAAAAGCCAAGTAACCGCTTGAAAATAGCAAACGGGGGCTGTCAATTGACGATGATGGCGATGATGAATATCACAAGCCACGCCTACAAACAGCAATGTGCACCAACAATACAACTGTTACGTTGATATAAAAGTACGAGCCAAACGCACATAGCAATGGGGCAGGGTGGTGGCGTGGTGGTTTGCTCACTGCGTTATGAACCCAGCAGCGTGGATTAATATTCGCAGCGACGACCAACATCAGTGGTGAGTAAAATCTGAACTGGGCCTTTGTCAATACATAAATGAAGGTTTTTTTGTTTGGTTAGACTGCTTAAATGTAAATGTGTAGTAAACACACCACCACACGACACAGCCAATTAGTAATGTTTGTCACGTAAACAAAACGCGTCAATTCGTTACTAGGACAGCACGCCGGTGTGTTGGGAGAGTAAACCCGCAACATTTACAATTCGAGTGCGACGTTTCGCTTGTGATTACAACGAGCTTCATCAGGCCAATTTGCCTTCGTCTCCCTTGGGTCGACTCAGCCTTAAATGAATACCTGGTGCGGGGTGTTCCATGATTGATCAACTCCCCACAGACCAGCGTGGTGGTCAGGTATGAAGAAGGTGAAACGACCCTCACGAACTGACAATGACGTGGGGAGACCTTCATCCATCCAGCAGTAGATTGACAAACTATACCTTCATTATTCTTCTTCTTCTTCTTCTTCTTCTTCCTCCTCCTCCTCCTCCTCCTCCTCCTCTTCTTCTTCTTCTTCTAGTTCTATGTACGTTGAACGTCTTTCGCATTGTGCGGAGCCAACCGTGCTAATCTTCGAATTCTCAGCGGAGTCAGGGGGGAACGCAACGATGAGTGTAACGAGTCCATCACAATCAAATAAATTGTCCCGATGGGTGAAATGGGATCCCAACTCGGCACACTTTTAGAAAAGCGGGGGTGGTGTCAAAACTTGTATAACCTACATATCTGAATTATACACACACACGCACGTTGTTTATAGAGGGAATCTGGAGTTAGGAAGAAACGGGGAAAAATTGAAGGAATAAACTACGGGGGGCGTGGGGGGGGGGCTTGCGGTGGGGGACGAGTTCATTCATCTCCGAGAGCGACGCGTGCCCGACTAATGGAAACCCGTCACGGCGGCCTGATTTAAGTACGTCATCAGAAGCGTAGGAGAGGAGAGCGCTCGCGGGAGCGCATTGGACGAACGGGAAGGGTCGAGGCCATTTGTCTTCCTGCCGCAATCACCAACCCGTTGCTTTACCCTGCAACCTGTCGCCGAAGTACGTGGAAGACGGGGCAGGGCCGCCTTTGCTTTGTCATGGCAGGGGGCGGGAGGTGATCTGGAGATGAAACCCTTCCCTGCCGATTCGGTGGACGTAGAGAGCCCCCCCCCCCCCCCCACTATCACCCTCCACCACCGCCCCCCCCCGCCCCGAACAACTGCCCCCTCCCTCTTCACCGACCCCATCCCACCACCGCCCCGCCATCCACCGCGTGGTCACGATTGCGCGATTCGCAGGTAAAACAAAAATATTTCAACAGCGGGATGCTTGCCCGATAATGGCAGGACGCTACAGTTGACGTTGTCCGCCGTCTTCGTTTGCTTCGCTACGGGACGCGAAACCCCCGACGGAAACCAGTGCCGATTCACGAAGACTTCCCTTTGGGTTATTAGATCAGAGGCCGGCAAACCTTCAGCTACGAGGCCCCTTACGGCGAGACTGCTTAAGAGACGTCATTTATTCACGACCCACCGCATTCACCCACAGTGCATTGTGCGGCTCTTGAAATATTGAGAGTTGTTTTTTATTGTTATTATTATTTATACCGAATTCCCCCCCCCCCCCCCCAAATGCCACTTGATTTATTTTGGTTGCCGACCCCTGTGTTAGATTTGGCTCCTGTAAAATTTCTACGATGATGGTGAGGAGCCACTTCGTTGGGCTATCATTTGATAGCCGAGTCGTTTTCTGAATAAAGAGGCACCGTCGCTCAGTGGGGGTTTTACCTGGTTAAAAAAATATATATATAATTTATGGTGTAGATGTGTCTATTGTGAACTGTAGCCTTCCACCACTCAGCGATGGCGCCGATCGCATCAAGTTGTCACGGCGGCCTGATCCAGAATAAACTCGTTACGAATCCTTGCACTGGTTCGTGAAGCCCACGTGTGAAACAATCAGAAGGAAAACCAGTGGCGTGGCGACATGTGGCAGCACCAGCAGCATTGCTATCGATAATTAATTATCTATGAATTAATGCATTTTCTCACTGATTCCCCCTCCACCCCTTCCAGAGTCTTCCTTTGCAAATTGCGTTTTCTCATGAGGCTGGGTGGCTGATTGGTTTAATTCACAGGCTTTTTAATGAGCGATCCTAGGAGTTAGGGATATCACCTTTTTTGTCATATTTTTTTTTTTTTACTTAACAGCATATGGACATTGGATCACACACAGCAGCATCGCACTGCACTTAAAACCTCAGATAACCCGGCAAAAAAAAAATGCTTAAGGACAGGGCGTCAATTCGTGCCGGCTGCTCCTTCTTTTGTAAGGCTGATGTAGATGCAGAACAACAATTTACAATTTCACATTCAAGTGGGCAGGCCCAGACAACCGCATCAAAGAGGCAGCGGAGTGCATCGCTGAGATGTCTTCTTCGTAATTGTCGACCGGGGCTTTGCGTCGTTATACGTCGTATGGTCTATTCTGGATAACCACAGGCGCACCACTACTACTGGAAAGTTTTTAATTTTCCAGTTGTGCATCAGGTGAACGCATCTGCCATGGTTTGTGCACTGGATGCGGCTTTGGGTGGACCATGAGCTTCGTGGAAGATCAAAACCAAGTTGCGCGTTGGGTCGGCTATTAAAAGAGTCAGAGTCTCCAAATCATACTGGGGAGACCCATCTGACATATGTTCGAACTGATTGTGTAAGTATTGGAACTCTACTTCGAGGTCAGGTATCGATTGCACAACAGTTTGTGTAAACTCGCGTGGGGAGCGGAAGAGATGGAACATTCTCGCTGGCATCAACGACATTGGCATGGATGATGACCACTCCATCTTGACCTGTTGGGAGGCGAGAGTCATGCCGGAAACACACAATTATAAACTATCCATTGTTTACCCTGCTTGCAGGCAAACAAATTGAGTCTCAAGACTCCTTTTCAGGAGGGTCCCGTTTCGGATCTCTTGACCGGTTCCTATCGGGAGATTTTTTTCGCACGCGGGGGAAAAAACTCACGCACGAGCATCAAGATGGTCGCAAACAAAGCCCACATGGGAGACATCAGCAACCTACTTGCTGTACTCTACCCTAATTAGAATCACATTACCTCTGTTGGTGGGTTTATCGGATAAATATAGTATCCCCGTGTGATGCACCAACCAGACACCTCCACGTTTCTGGATTACAAAATAAACACAACCACGCACTGTTAATGTCGCGTCCCATCATCATGTTGCACCCCCGAGTTGGGATGTGAATCCATGGCCAGAGATTAGAAACACAAACGCATCCCATCCATCAGGCTATCGACAGCACGTGGCACAACCCGTAAACACGTCAGATAGCTCTACATCTTGAACATAATCATCATCATCGTCAAGATCACCCAGAACAGGCCAAGGCATGACCCATTCCCAAACACGAAGGAGGCATCATCACAGCGGTGCACTCCGCTACTCCCAACACAATCGTCTCGCTCAACCGCCTCAGTGTGGAATCATTCGCTCTGCGTCAACATCAGCCGTACGGAGGAGGAGAAGAAAAAGAAGATTCATTATCGTTCAGCGGTCGGAATATGAAATTTCCACCGCTGGCTAAACAGATATGACCGTCGCCAATGACTTATATGAGCGCCGATATTCTTGGAGTAATAACGTATGACCCTTATTAAGTCTCGCACGTGGACAGAAGTTCACGTGAAATGGCAGTTGGGAATTTTATTTGTAAAAAAAAAATAAAAAGCCTGACGGAAGGACGCGACCACAAAGGTCGCGCGGCTTTCATTCAGCGTGCGCGTTGAACTTCGTTGGCGTCGTACGTGGCCAACCGTGCTGATTCGGAGGTGCGGGGGTGGAAGGACCAAAAACTGCTGGTGTTGTTGGAAGGCGGCTCCTCCAGACACATCGCGCGGCCTTCGTTGAAGGAATCATCTTGGACTCCAACATTGCCATAAGACAACCGGCCCTGAGGTGTGGACACGTTTATACGCGAGTGGTTGGTTTAAAAAAAAATTGTTGTTTTTTAACCCGCAAGCCAAGTAGAGATTTTTTTTGTTTGTTTACATCCTGCCATTGGAGTGTCCAAAAGCGTCGTGAATACAAACGGCGACAGTTTACATAACGCCGCGACCACAGCCCTTCCCCACCCACCCACCCCCCGTGTAACAATGCCGCGGAAAGAAAGATTCTACAGGCATCGGCTTAATAGGGTCGCCACTGCTGGTGCCACTGCGATGGGTCATTTCCCTCGCCCGGCACGCTGGAGGTGCCGTGGAGTCGATCCCAGATCTTGGCGACGCCTGTTGTTGTGTATCTGGAGTCCGCGTGTTCCCTCTCTCTGTCTACCCGTGGTGGTTGTGTTGTTCTACGGGTTCCTCCGATGTTTGTCCAGTGCGGGTCCTGTAGCATATGTTATAAAGAGGCCCTAAAAATATATATTTTTTAAAACACGCAAATTTGTAACTTACATAGTAAAGTAATTGCATTTGCTATACAGCCAGATAATACGACAAATCGCTAACCTTGAACACCCAGTCGTTCATAAAAGTTGAAGGGGGTATAGTACTATAGTAATAGAGCAAGTGCAGAATCACTGAACCGGAATTGATAGCTTGAAAGCATTTAGCGCGGGGCCCTTGAAAGTGCGGGGCCCGTAGCTACTACATTTGATGTAGCTACTACATATGTAGCTACTACATGTGTAGCTACTACATGTGTAGCTACTACATGTGTAGCTACTACATGTGTAGCTACTACACGTGTAGCTACTACTACATATGTAGTAGCTACATGTGTAGCTACTACATGTGTAGCTACATATGTAGCTACATATGTACATGTGTAGCTACTACATGTGTAGCTACTACACAAATTTGTGTAGCTACTACACGTGTAGCTACTACACATGTAACTACTACACGTGTAGCTACTACACGTGTAGCTACTACATGTGTTGTAGCTACATATGTACATGTGTAGCTACTACATGTATAGCAGCTACTACACGTGTAGTAGCTACTACACGTGTAGTAGCTACTACACGTGTAGTAGCTACTACACGTGTAGTAGCTACTACACATCTAGCTACTACATATGTTGTAGCTACTTTCGCGACTAGGATAAAACCGGCACTGCCCTCTTATCTCCCACTCACGGCGATAAAATAATTGCCGATGAACGCTCGTTAGGGGCCGTCCATAAATGACGTCACGCACCTAGGAGGGGGGGGGTCAGACATTTGTGACGATGAGTGACGGGGGGGGGGGTGAGAAATGTGACGTCACATCAAAATGCGCAACTTTAAATATATATAGACAACACGTTCTACTAAATTAAATAGACTTTTTAATAAATATTTTCTCCTACAGCATCAGAGTGCAGCGCCACATTAAATACGCACTACAATGACAATAGTTTAAAGCGATTTGAAGCATGGAAATATGGTTTCGGGGGGGGGGGGGGGGGGAGAGCTTTGTGACGTCATATTTGAGGGGGGGGGGGGTCTGACTTTTTGTGACGCCGTGTGACGATGGGGGGGGGGGTCAACAATCGTTTAAAATCGCGTGACGTCATTTATGGACGGCCCCTTAGCGAGAGAGGGGGGGGGGGCAAGGGCGAACGGACGGACGGCGGAAAACGTAAAAAATACAACTCAGACCCATCGAGTTCCTTTCGAGTGAGCGATCGCGGCTGGGACTGCTGTTCCGCGCCATCACACCTTACATCAATTTCTCTCGTCTCTTCTCCGGCTGCACTAAGTGGATTGACGCTTGTCCCCTACACAGCGCGAGATAGGGTGCTAAGCTTCTCTTGGCTGTGGGGTTTTATTGCAGCTTGGGAACGCGCGTGCGTGCGCGTGCGTTCGCGCGCGTGCGTCTCTCTCTCTCTCTCTGTGTGTGTGCATACGCGCGATGAACCCGGCCAGCCGGGTTCGATTCTCGCTCACGGCCAACACCAGTAACGATTTAATCTGAACTGGTCCTGGGCCTCCTCTAGGTCGACTCGACCTCCAATGAGCACCTGGTGCGGTGTGTACGGTAAACATTGGCCACTTGGGATACAAATTCGGTCGGGCGCGTTTGCTGGCCACCCACCCCCTCGTGTGCCGTGCCGGCCTTCTTAAGTGTTCGCTAACAGCACTTGTCCCAACAGTCCATTGAGGCTATACTGAGGACTTTTGTCTTTGTTTTGTACACACACCTGGGCCCTTTTTGCTATGAGACGTGAGTGTTAACCACTGCGGTGTTGAGGTTTGCCTTCTGCAGTGGATTAATGAAGGGCTCTCCTGTATATAAAACAAAAGTTACGTAAGAACGTTTTACTCCCAGAGTAAACCTAAAATATATTAAACAACGCCATTGGTCAAATCACACGCACCATGTCGGAGTGGTGAGCATTCTCTCTCTCTCCTCGGCGTGGAGAGAGGACACATGCTGATTACGTCTCTGATGAACCGGCAATAGTTGTTTCCACTGTCCGACTGCTGATGAGCCCAAGGAGACGCAAATCAGTTCCGGAATTTGCAAGTTTAAATCATTAATACTTCTGGTAGACTGACATACCTGGAAGGTCTTGCAAAGCAACCGATGAACTCAAATATATTTTACATATTTTTTATTATTATTATTGTTACTACGTGGCCCAGAATGCCGTGCTCCAGGGAATCTTCCGAGGTTATTTAACTAAAATAAGATAGGGGGTGCCGGGAGTAACGAGACGCCACTGAGCAACGGTTTACACACAATGAGACAACTGCCACGTTTAAAATATTCCGTACGCTGTAAGGGGCGTGTTTTTTTTTTAACAGCTCGCAATTAAAGATGGGAGGTGGTGGCTAGCTGCTGCTGCTGCTGCCTGATACAGCAACGAGTGCGGGGGGAAAACAACCCAAGAGAAGGAGATGAGAGAGAGAGAGAATTAAAAACAACACAAAACCGATCCGTGTCAGAAGCCACATTACGGATGGGAGACGTTTCCAGGTCGTTACAAAGAAATCATTACACAATGTGGGGCCGGAGAGGGGGGAGGGGCAGGTGGTTCGTTTTCTAATTAAGTCGTAAGAATAACTGTCGACGATGCCGTGGAATAAATTAAACCTTGAGCGTTGCTTCCTGTGCAGCGGTGGCGTGTGTGTGCGCGTTGGTATTGCCAGAGACGGCGATGGACACGGGATAAGCGAACTGGGGAAAAAAAAAAACACGTGGACCAGAAAAAAAATACATTGGAGGTAACGGGAAATATCACGTAAAATTCAAATCCGCATAAATTATTTCATTTTCGTTTATTAAAACAAATTACAATTAATTAATCTCTATCTTGTCTGCATCTCCATTTCCTTTATTGCACTAAATCGCTATCTGGACCATATCTCTTCTGTCATCTCACGAGGGGGGCGGGGGGGGGGGTTCTGGTAATATCTGTCACGGGCCTCCAAGAGGCCACCACCGCCACTGCTTGCCGTGATGTGTTCGTGGTTGGTGTGTAAACAACCGCTTAAGCCTTCTGGCAGATCTTCAATTCGCACATCGAATCATCACAGTCAGAGGCTTCAGAGTTGGCCGGGGGACGCGGGATTTGGGGAGTGGGGGGGGGAGAAAATCACGACGACGACAACAATAGCAAAGCCCCCCGATGCCTTGAAGGCACCACCACAACTGGCCTCGCTTTGCTATCGGACATCTGTCTTATAACCCCACGGGGGAGGCCGTTTGTGACGAGAACCGTGGTGTTGCGTGTGGTTCTTTTTCTTCTGATGTGACGATGCCTCAGAAAGTAAAAATCTCGACAAAGCGGCCACGCTTACAGTGCGCGTCCTCATCCACCTCCTCGTGCCAAAAGACCCCGCGGGGACCCTGGGTGGGTATCGTCTAGGAGCCCCGTGGTGTTAACTACCTCGGCTGGGTTCGATCCCGACACCTGCCTGTGTATTTGGAGTTTTCGTTCTCGCCCTCTCTCTCCCTCCCCCCGTGGTCGCGTGGATTTATCTCCCAAGTCCTCCGGGGTTTTCCCTCCGCATTTGGAATCGGCGTGCGTTCAGAAAGTGTTTGGACGATAAAAACATTTCCGTTGCGATAAGCCACTTCGTTGAGCTATCCTTTGTGATGACCAGGTCGCTTCTGAAAAAAATGTCTCCATAGCTCAGTGGGGCCTTACCTGGTAAAATAAAAAAAGTGAAAAAAAATTCGTGTCAATTCGTTTTTTTTTCAAGCCGTATCCCTTGGCTGCCAGGAAGTGGCCCAGTAGAGGGCCCAGCCAGAGAGTAGTAGTGCTTATGCGGCGTGGACGGCTGGATGGGTGACGGGGGTCGCCGCCTTCACGTGCAGCGCCCCAAACCGAGACGTGGACGTCCTGCTGCTAGGCACGTGTGCTGAACTTCTTTTCGCACCGTACGTAGCCAACCGTGCTAATCGGAGGCGCTGGGGAAGAGCACGTGTCACCGCTGACCCCTGCGGTCACTGCGAAGGGATCTGTGTCACAGCCGGACGGGGCTAGTGTAGCCGTGAACGCTTCTGCATGAAAGAAGAATGCACGTTTAAGAAAAATATATATAATTAAGCAAAGTATAACTTAACCACTAACTCCAAGTGACGAGGGCAGCCATGTTTGTTTCCACGTTTTGCCACAAGTATATGTGGTTAATGCAGACTTGATGGTGTTTGAACATCTTACCACCACCTGTTTTATTTCCAGACAGGGTAAATATATTCTCATTATTTTTAAAATCATTTTTGAAACTGGCAAATCGGTCCCATATATACAGCCGTCGTGATTTCGACGGGCAGCTCGTAGTGCCACGAGAGGCGTAGTCGCCGGTTGTGTATCACCTGCAGACGCGACTCGTCGCACACAGTGTTGCTCCCCGCAAATCAACCACAAAACCTCGCTGATTTCGTCAAGGAGCACAAACCATCATGCGAACTCGGGTCACTCTCACAGCAGTGGCTTTTGGCTGGCCATCAAACAAAGACGAGCACCGGATCACGCGCTTTCAGACGTGCTTATGTGGCCGCCTGGAACGCTTTCCCTTCGGATATTAGGAATCCACCGGAGCAATGCACTTTTAAATCATCATCCAGATTGATAATCTCATTTCTTTAGAGCTGCTTTTTTGTGTTTAGTTTGTCGTCCTTCTCCCGCACCTCCGATGAGCACGGTTGGCTAAGTACGGTGCAAAAGAAGTTCAATATCCGTTCAACACCACCCATGAAAATAAACATCTCCTCCTGCTCCTCCTCGCCCACTGCCAGCAGGCTCCTCACCCTCCCTCCCCCCCCCATGGCCCAGCCAATGATGGATTATGGATTTAAGTACGACAGCGCCACAGCCGAAAGGTTAAGCAAGCGGCAGATTGATGACCTCGTGAGGTCGAGCGCGTGGTGCGGATTGTTACTCTCTGGCGGCGGTGACGACGACGATCCGTTGCTGACCCTTTCTCCCAGCGAGAGATAAACGGCACTTGCCGTTGTGTTTTCGTTCCTCGGCCTCGTGGCGGTTAAAATTACGCACGTGCATGAGAAAAAGGAAAGGGGAAAATAACGTGATGGAAGAGTTTTGGATTTTTAAAAGGTCGGATTTTGGAATTTTTTTGTACGGTTGAAAAGTAGAATATTGATCCTGTTTTTCTTCTCCTTCAGATAATTCACGCTGTGTAATAATAATAATAATTTAACGCGTCTTTGTGCTGACAAGAGTTATGGATGCCACGTGGCACCGCGCGACGCCGATCTTGGTGGTAAAAGCAAGGACGTGACGCAATAGTTGTCATTTACTGTGACGTCAGACTTCCGTATGTATGTTGAACTTATTTCGCGCCGCATGTAGACAACCGTTGGTAATCGGGTCATTCTGAAATGTAAACCATTTTTGGATCATCTGGTATGTTGTGCCCAGGCAGTGACATTATTAGATGCTACGGACTAATCGGAAACCACGAATACACAGCCCTAATCATAAAGAGAGTGGTGGCACAGTGGTTAGCGCACTGCGCTGTGACCCTGGAGACCAGAGATACACGTCGGGAAACATCTGACATCTGTATGTGAGATCTTAATCGAACCTGGGCTCACCCTGAGCGCCTGAAGAAAACCCACACACTCGAGAGAGAGTCCCACTCAGATCTATGCACAGGTAAATTCAAGAACGCATTACTGTGCTGTCAACTCCAGGCCACCTTCGTTTATTCTGTTGTTCACCGGTATTACGTCTCACTGAGCTAAAAAGGGCTCTCATCAACGCGGGAACCTTTTCACGACCAAGCCAACAATTCACTGGAACCAGGCAAACAGACTGGGCACTGAATAGCAATTTCTGATTTATTTCTCTCTCACAAGTGGTGCTAAAAGACAAAGATATTTCCATTTGGAGCACTCGCAAAAAAAGAATGGAATGTCACAGAACTACTTCTGAGATTCATCCAACTTTCACCGAAACCACACTAAGAAGTGCACCTTCTCACATGCCCAGCTATCGAGATGATCATCGCAATGAAACTGAAATTTGTAATCCTCAAGAGATTGGAATAAGTCAGATTAAATGAAGACAAAATGTGAAATGTTGAGTTTAGTTGCACAGGCATTAGTGGCTGTACTTCAGAACCGGATTTCATCGGCAGTGAAACCTGAAATGAACCCAGAATTTCAACGGTGCCGGTTCAGTGTCTCTGACATATTAGCCCCAGTGAGCCAAACCGTTGGGGCAAGTGCTGTTATCGGGCACATATGGAGGCCGGCACGGCACACGAAGGAGTGGGTGGCCAGCACCACGCCCGGCCGCCTTTGCCTCCCCAGTGCCGATGCTTAAACATTGTACCAGGTACTCATTGGAGGCTGAGCCGACCTAGGGGAGGCCCAGAACCGATACAGATCATCGTCACTGGTGTTGGTTTACCGTGAGCGGGAGTCGAACTCGGGTCACCGGGTTCGTGGCGCAGCGCACTAACCGTTGCACCACCACTCCCCACAAACATCTCATGACACACATACATACACTCACACACGTACGAATTCTGACACTGCTTCATCGAGGTGAAGACGCACAGATTTATTCACTAATAATGGAAAGGTCACTGCAAAGGTCAGGCTGGCATTTACTAGCCACAAAGCGTGGTGTGGGTAGAAGATTTAGAATTTGGATTTGGAAAATGAGGATGGGGTGGTGTGGCCACGCACACCAGAAAATCAACATCCCAGAGAGGTGATCATTCTATGACTTTTCCAGACCGTTATTATTAAGCCGCATGTTGCTCGAACCAGAGAAAGCTCGACCGGGTCCAACCTTTTGAGTATCGTGAGCAGAGTCGAGCGTGTTATACAAATACCCCGCCGGGTTGCCAGATGTTATTGGCAAGGGCACAACCTCGCCTGTACAAAGGGGTCCACAGTTAAACACAAAAAGCAATATTGTATAAACACTCGTTGTGTGCTGTTGTAGAGGACTGTGGGTAGTACGTACATGCTTAGAACTCCATTGGTTGCTCAACATGAAATGTTTTCTCCGGGTGCCCGGTTTCGTCCCTACATGTGAACACTTGTAACTCGGCTGATTACATCTTAATATATCGAGGACTGCAGAGCTTTGGTGGGGAGGGGGATTTGGGGCTGGCTCACCTCACGCCTCTCTGTCATTCTCTTTCTTTGGAATCGAGCTGATATTGTACGGTGCATTAAAATTTGTAACAATTACTATTGATTACTAAATTATTACCACTCTTCCCTTGTTAACATTGCTGCATTATTATTTAGCCCATCAACTTGTGGGCCTTGCAGATCAATATCTCATAGGGCAGCACCTTGGTGGCTACAGGAGCCGTATGAACCAGTGACACGTTACATATTTGCAAAGGAAAATACATAATCCATGTGTCGCGCGGAATGATTTCGATACCGTGCAACTGTGAGGGTTAGATCCCATGCTGATCGATCAATAGAGACATCGTCACGTGCCTACCCAGTCGGGATGTTCGTCCGATTCCTTTTTGTTTTGCAGTTGCCAGAAAATCAGGAGTGATGAGATAAACATTATTATTATGGGACCTGTTTTTGCCAGCATCAAAGTATGACACGTAAGAATAGATTTTACCCTTTCTGGCAATAAAACAAGATGCATTAAGATGTTCAAACACCAAGGAGGCAAGTCTGCATTAACCACGCGTACTTGCGGTGAACATGCAAACAAACTCTGATAATAAATACGCCATTGTCTTTGTAACTGATGATATCGCTGCTCGCCCCGAGTTATACATGCTGTGACACGTGCATTGTCTCTGTACTGCTCACCTTTTGGCGTTCTCTGTCTGACACTGGTGGGACTAGGCCATGAAGAATGCTGTCTCTGGTGTAGGCCAATCCATTTCGAAGACAATGCCGTGCATTATTAGCAGAGATTGTTAGCATGCTCACCACAAGCGAGATACACGTACATCGACGTGTGGAAGCTTGCACACACGTGCCTTTGGTTTGCTCTCAAAACTGCTCTAGAGGAGTTGTACACCCCTAGCTGCCGCTGCTATTCAGTGACCTAAAATCAAATGTTTCGCTCCGGATGACCGCTGCAAAGTATGATCTTGAGTTTTGATTATAGTGTGCTGATCTTTAAAGGTGCATTGACATTTTTTGATAACTCCTATTGATGCTCCTGCTGTTGTGGAGTGACTCGTGCAGCCAGCTATGGCTACAGGGTTTGGTGGTACATGTTGTTTTACGTCGTTTATTGTGAAATGTCGGTCACAGTTCCTATGATCACTGTTACATTGCTTTTGTGGCTTTATTTTGGTGATTTCGAAACGTTTTTTTGGTTTGGCCATGTTTGTTTGTTGTAGTACGGAGTTAAACTGATGGCTTTAATCTAAGTTGTCTTGTGGTTGTTGTTGTTGTTTGACTTGCATCCCACTGGGATCTTTACACACAACTTTGGTGTATGGTACTTTTTCTGGAAGATTTTGCTGTTTTTTTCTGGATTTTTCTTTTTGCGCATTGTCTTTGTACTGCTCATCATTTAAGATGTTTTCTTGTTCATGTTTTTGTTTTTTGTTTGTTGCGGTTGCACCCGATTCAAGGGCTATACCAAACAAATGAAACTGAAAACTGAAACTGAAACACTAATGTTCTCACCGATTGTAAGAGCTGGCAAGGGAGTGATGATGATCATGCTGGAAAAAGGAATGGGACAATTGTAGAGGGATTTAAAGCCACTTACTCACAAACCAACGATACGCAGGGCATTATGTAACAATGGCAACAATACGAGTGAAAAATTAAGCCTGCTCAAAATAAAAAAAAATACTTGTCAACAACAATGCCTTATCTATGGGACCTTGCATGTTTTGCCAAAAGTATGTGGGTGGTTAATGCAGACTTGACGCCTTGCAAAATGAATATTTGGTGTTTGAACATCTTAACACCTCTTTTATTGCTAGAAAGGGTAACACCCATTCTTATATTTGTTTCAACACTGCCTTAACAGAAAAAATCGCTGACATTAACAGGCAATAACCCCTCTGATTTTAGTTTTCCCTCTTAAGGCCAGCAGTGTCGTTGACGAGCGCGTTGAGCTGTGATTGTGTGCCACTACCAACGTAGCAGCAGCATCATCATGATCATCAAATCATTTGCTAAATATAAGTCAATTATGCTTCCGACACTTGAGGCATTGTAACTGTGATCAATGTGTTTTGACTCTTGTCACATTGATGATCAATCTCTCGTAAATGCGATCGGAATTTGGATTCGTGTTGCATCTGCATGCAACCGCATTTGAGATGCTTTGATATATAAGAATGCAATTTCCTGCTCAAAATCACCGTCGAGGTGACGTTCAAGTCCTATTTATAGCGCTGAGCCACTGGTGGAAATTCCGTATTACTATGGTGGGGTGTGAGTATATCCAACGGCCGTTGACTTCCCCCACAAAACGGTCGTAATTTTTTCGACCCCAGAGGGATGACGAGCCGAGCTCACTTACAGAGAGACCCACGATAATTAAATGCAATATGTGTCACTGCAATTAACGCCTCACTGAATCTCAAAGCTATTTTTTAGCTCCGAGGGTCCTGCATTGGAATGTGTGGCCAGTTTATATATGTGAATCACCACTTACCCAGGAATCGAACTCGGGTCGTGCCCAACACGTTGCAGATAATGCACACACTTCGATAAGTGGCCAAGAGTTGTTCAGGTTTTCCTCGGTCTGCGTGGGTGCGGTTTGTACAATTTCGCGTTGCATATGCGGCTAACCCATTTCTACCCAAAGATTCTGCAGTGTGAATTCACTCACACGTGGCTATGCGGTCGGACGTGAGACAACATTGTGTGTGTGCACTGTGTGTGTAGTGTTCGGGCGACTCGGCAGGCAGGTGCCTACTTGTGCGGTGCATTGTGGGATGGGTGACTGTGCGGTCCATGCTACGCCATATCACCTTGTTGTGCACTTTTTTTTGGAACGCATCTGCTACCGCATAAAGCGAGGGAAGCCTGTAATCACGTCGGGCAAGATGACACAGACTATTCCACCACTGTTTTGCCCTGCCATTGATTTATTTACAGATCTTTTTTTTGTTTTACACAGATTGCCGGGCGGTGGTGGCTATGCACGTGGCTGCCTGAAAATCCAGCACCGTGGAGGCAGCAGCGAGAGTTGGCGGATCACCGCACAGATGTTGTGAGACTCCCTTCCCGTAGGCTTCGAGGAGGTGCCGTATTCATGGCTCGCCGGGAGACGGTGGTAGAGCAAGAGTGCGGACTAATATCATCTGTCCGTTCTATGTGGGATAAGGTGCTGCTCCCTCGCCGTCTTGGATTCTCTCTGCGTGCTCCACTTTCTTACCACGTGCATACATTCTCATTAACTAGCTGAAAACATCTTCATATACGTATAGAGGACTGCAGAGCTTGGGCAATTGTTGCCGCTGGCTCACCGCCTGCCTTGCCGCCTTCCAGCTTGTCAGCAATTCCTCAGGGATTGCGAGAGATTCGCATGAAGGATGACGATGATGATATAATTGAATTAAACATTATGATAAATAAACGGATGCCAATCCCCACCAAACAAATCAATGCGTGTTTAACATCATTCCACACAATTATACACAACAAAGCAAGACAATTAAGCGAACCGTAGTCATCAACTCTCCTGCAATTGCTTTCTGTTCGTTTTTCTTGCCATCGTTTTGTATTTCCCCGCCGGAAATTGGTAAATGTCTGGTTTACGTAACGAGGAAGAAAACAAACGTTAAAATTATGCAAGCCTGTCTAGAGATACACATTCGTTTTTGGACAACGCGCATAGTGGATTCACGACAGCGCAGAGTTGTTTTTGAAACGTTATTTATTTTTGCACTGTCTGGGGCCCCATCTTGTAGATGGAGTGCCCTCGCCAATAACATCTGGCAACCCAGCTAGTTCCCAACCCGAGATGTTCTCAAACTTAATGCAATATTTGTTATTATTATTATTGTTGCGATTACGCCTCTTCACCCAGGAGAGCATCGATTGTTGCGCGCGATCCCGAAAACGGGTAATTTGCTTAAATTGGAAAACCAATTTTTTTTGTTTAACCATGATGAGCGGCAATGCACGCAAATGGGCCTCCTCTTTGGCGAATCACGTCAAGGGATCTGAAAGTGCTCGGCTCTGAACGGGCCCGGCACGTATCTCTTTGGTCAATGCGCGCACCGTGGTACCGGCAGTCCGCGACTTACGAACGCGTTCCGTTCCTGGGACCGGGTCCGTGAGTCGAACGGCACGTAAGTTTGAGCACAATTATGCATCCGTATTTCAATGCACATCTGGTCAGGGGCAGGCATTGTTAAACTCACAAACAAGAAGAAATGTTGTACATTTGCACATGTAACACCGCAAATAGTTCCGCGGTTCGGTTCGCGAGTTCACATTCACAAGTCGGATGGTTAAAAAAAAAATTATCACGGAAGCTCATTCGTAAGTGCAAACGTTCGCAAGTCGGGTGTTCCTAAGTCAGGGAATGTCTGTAATAGCCAGGGTGGGCCTGCCCGTTTCGAACCGTGAACTTCCGCAAACATTCGGCGAGTCCAACCGAGTCCACGTTTATTTGTTGTACAGGTACTCTACTTATGGACGAGTTGGGTTCCAGAGGCCTGTTCGTAAGTCGATTTGTTTGAAAGTCCAACGTTACTACTGTCGATTCCAAACATGTTGTATGGCATGTACACTAAACACGGGGAATGGCTTTAAAAGTTGTGTCATCTCATGTAGATGCCACTGATTTTTATGTTCTGCAGATGTAGATACCACTGGTTCTTCACGTTTTGCAGATGTAGATGCCACGCTTCTAAGACATAATGGGAGTTGACAATGTTCGAGAAAAGCACAGACAACGTCGTAGTTAACTGCACAGCGACAACACAACAGACAATGGTGTTGGCCAAAGGCAGAAATTCTGGGAATGCTGGGTAATGACACCGAACAACCACCGCCATCTATTGCGCGGCAGTTGAACTTCCGACTCTCTGTCCGAGCGGGCAACTGGACATACAGACATGTTTATTCGTATCTCTGAAAGTTCGTTTGTCGAATGTGCATAAGTAGAGGAGTCCCTGTACTGTGATGTCCATCATCGGTGGTTAGTCCTTCAGTTAAACCGTGCCTTTAAATACAAATATGTTGCATGACTTGCTCAGTCCCTCCCAAGATATGATCACCATCCAATGCTTGTTTTTTTATTTCTTATGACCGATACCTTTGTGGCAAGAAGCGTGGAGAGATGAAATACTTCCAAGTAGATTGAGAGACGGGAAGAGTAAAATATGGATCGCAGAACCACAGCAGCGACTTTAAGAGACATCATCGTGTAACTGTGAAGCAAATTCAGTGGGGCTTGGGATATGACGCCAGAAGAGATGATGGCTGATATTCAAAACTGGTGATGAATGTTGCATTCGAAGAAGAGAACATACCTGAAGGTGGGACAGCCCCGACGTGGAGGATGGAACGATTAAGTCGGCTCGTGCGCATGAGCGAGATGGATTTTACTGCGTCGCTGCAGTGTGATCGATGGCAATGACTCGGAGAGGACTTAATTTCATCCAGCAGTGGATAGAGCACGACTGATGATGATGATGATGACCCGTGCGATCAACAACTTGTTCAATTCATCCACTTTAAAAAAAAATCTCAATTTAGATTGCTCACTCACACACAGAGAAACCTCACGCAACGAGCCAAAGGTATTTACAACCAGACTGAAAAAGAGCAACAACAACAACAAACCCTCACCTTCCCTCCCCATTTTAATAACAAAGCACACAAATGGCGTTCGTCGGTCGTTTCACACACACACAAAAAAAACGTCAGCTGGGAATTAGTCCCCTAAAAATAAACGCTTTCTCGGAAGCTCGCAGTTCCGCGTGCCAAACCACACGACCGTGCCGGCACACGTGAGCTTTTCGTGACACCCAACGAGGGCAGTTGGTGGTAGGGAGGGGGGGGGGCACCTCCCGTGGAACAAAGCGCCGCGGTGGATCGACTTCGCGCCCGTTAACCGACGAGACGCCCGCGCTAATCCGCCAGGGACCCCCGCGGTGAAATGACACACGCGAGAGACGTCTCGCGTGTCCCCAGCGTTCCTGAAACAGCCCCAAACCCCCAACGCCCCAACCCCCCAAATCCCCCCCCCCTAAGCGCCGTCCCCTGACTCCCCATCGCACGCGCGTACGCAAATTGGCTCGCGCCTGCCCGCACAGTTTTCCGTTTATAGCCTCGACAACATCCACGTTGAGAAATAATAATAATAATTGTCTCTGGAAATAGCTGATGAAAGAGTAATTTAGGAACAAGTTCACGCGTTCACAGTTTCCTTTTAAGGTTTGTTTTCTTCTTTTTAAAACGTGTTTTGTTTTCGACTTTCTCCAAATTGTATTCACCGCGCGCCCGCAAAAGTTTGCCGTTTGAAGCCTCGACAAGATCCACCTTGATAAAAAAAATTGTCTCTGGAAATAGCTGATGAAAGACATTTAGAAACCATTTCACGCGTTCACGGAATCTTTTGAAGGTTTGTTTTTTCTTCTTTTCAAACCGTGTTTTGTTTTAGACCCTCTCCAAATGTTGTTCCGTTTGTTGAACACGATCGGCGTCATGTCACCGCAGGGAAATGCATTTGTTGCTGTATTAGGCAACAGCCCACGGAAGCGGATATCACAGAATTACATCCGAAATCCCTTAACGTGACCCCTGGCCTAAATTTGCCCACCCCACCCACTCACCCACCGTGTGCCTACGAGAGAGCAATGTCCGTCACATTATGACCAAGACTTAATAGTTTTACTTCACAGAGCTGGAATTTAGGTAAACTTTGCGTAAAATGTGTTGTGCGGTCACTGGACCCCCCCCCCCCTCCCTCGTTCAACTCAGCCTTAAATGAGTAACTAATGCATTGCTGTAAAACAGAGTGGAGCTGGTCACACGTTGGGCCAACGTTGGACCAACGTTGACCCAACGTTCCATGTTTACTGGCCAACCCCAAATCGTTGCATGAATAAGTACATAGGAGTCTTTTTTTAACCGGATAAATTGATCAAAGGGTTGCATAAACACTGCAAATAAAAACCAGCGCTAAAATCAATTCGCTTTTCCGATCCGGGTGATGGCATCGTTTTGCGCGTTACGTCGTCGCATAACATCACCAAGAGCTCTTTCTAAATAAGGCGGCGTGCAGCCTCCAATGTCGGGCAGTGTGCTTGATGTTGGAATGTGCCATGCGTTGAAAATGCGAATAAAGAACGTCTCAACAAAAATAACACCTGTGGTTATTCATTAAAAAGGGATCACCAGGAAGTAGGTCACCTAAATTGCACAAAGGTAATCCTTTTATCCGTGATTTTTTGACAGATAAGTGGAGGTCACGTGGCAAATTCTTCGCCATTGCCAGGGCGTCACGGTAGCGAGATGTTAACTGCCTCGCCTGGTACACAGGAGGTCGTGGGTTCGGTCCCGACCCTGACGCCTGCTGTATATTTGGAGTTTTTGATTCTCTCTCTCTCTCATCATCATCACGGTGGCTTGGAGATGTTAACTGCCTCGCCTGGTATGCAGGAGGTCGTGGGTTCGGTTCCGACCCTGACGCCTGCTGTATATTTGGAGTTTTTGATTCTCTCTCTCTCATCATCATCACGGTGGCTTGGAGATGTTAACTGCCTCGCCTGGTATGCAGGAGGTCGTGGGTTCGGTCCCGACCCTGACGCCAGCTGTATATTTGGAGTTTGCGATTCTCTCTCTCCCTGCGGCCACGTGGATTTTTCTCTGGGTCCTCCAGTTTTTCCCTCTACACTTAGAATCAACATCACGCGTTAAGAGTATCTAGCTGCTTTAAAGTTCCACAAGATAATAAGCCATTTCGTTGAGCTATAATTTGAGACCAGGTTGCTTCTTGTTAAATAAATATCATAAACAAAATAGCTAAATGGCTGAGGCGGGCTCAATTGGAAAAAAAAATACTCAACACGCTCATCAATAACACAATAGTAATATAAAAATATATGTAACAGGCAATGTTTTGGGCAATGGCTCTTCTTAATGGCACATGAAGGGCAATTGTCGAAATGTCGCCCGAGTTTGTGTGTTCTCCCCGTGGTTGCATGGATTTTTCTCCGCGTCCTCTGGGTTTTTTCCCGTCTACATTTAGAAACGTGCGTTGAGAGTATTTGGCTGCTATAAATCTCCACGTGATAAGCCATTTCGTTGAGCTATCATTTGTGATGTCCCTTCTGAAAAATAACTATATAGCTCAGTGGGCCTGACCTGATAAAATAAAAAAAATTGTTTCGTTTTTAATTTAGATTCTTTCCGTGGAAAAAAAAAATGTTTTTTTGTTTGGGACAGGCACGGATATTATATACGATATGATGCATTTGCTAAAAGCACTGTAAGCGCACTTTGAATGCTTTTGCGGAGTCGGATGTTTCCGCGCAGGTATAACTTTGTTTATAACCTTGAGCCAAGTAATTAAACGTTTTTTGCATGAGATTCGGCCACTTTCATTTCCTCATTTGGCTGTTATACTCCGAAGCACTGCTACCGGTCGTTCGCTTATAAACCGATTTGTATTTAGCGGGGACAAAATAAATAAAACGCCAAGGTTACAATCAATCTGCACCTATTTAAACTTGCCTTAATTCAAACGCTGTCTCCTAAGTTGCAGGGGGGAGGGGAGGTGGGAAAACCCACAAGTAAAAAAATCAAGAACTTAAAAAGATCAATGCCCCCCCTCGTCGCCGCCCCCCCCCCCGCTCTTTACGTCCCTTGTCTTATCCCAGGACGTTAATTACCCCACCGCCCCTGCCATATGAATGTTCATACCCGACCCAGCACGTGGTCCCCACTTGGGTGGGGTGGTGAGCCCAATCTCCCCCCCCCCGCCCACCCCTTCGTCGGGGTCGTGCCGCGCCAAAGTTTCTGTCCGCGCCGTTTTGCGATCGGCGTTTTGTACCGGGCTGGCGTTGAGTTGCAATAAAAATAAAAAAAAATAAAAAAAATCAATGCTATGACAGGGCAATGATGGGGACAAAGCTTGCAAAAATAAAACGTTTGTTTCCTTTCCCCCGCGATTAACAAACGGACATCCAAGGCAGGGGAACGACAGAACAATACGAATGCATATCAACCTTGAGTCAAGCCTTGCTCCCAGAGGCCAAGCAATAATTGCAACAACACACACAAAACACCTCTCCGTCTCTCTCTTCAAAACGTCTAACCTTCACGTGAAAGATGGCTTTCCGTCAGGATCAGACGAAAAAGGAGGAGGAGGAGGCAGCGGCAGAAGGCTTTCCTGCAAGGCCTCGCTCCGGTTATCAATGGCTGTTAACGCAGCTCATTCATCGTCCCAGGCGTGCGTTAATAATTATTTTCACATCGTGGCCGCGACGGCCGGTGTCTGCTCGCTGGCACAGTGGGGGTGTGGAGGGGTGGGGGGGGTAACGGCTCAGCGGGCAGGGGGGGGGGGCTCGGCGAAGAGGATTCGACAAGATCCAGGGCTGGAGCAGCCAAGCCCTTTGTCCATCCACCGAGCCGGAATGGAGGCTCGATGAGTTTCCAGTTGTGACGCAGTGGGACTGACCAACCGCCATCGTGAAGCACGCGACACGACGCACGAGTAGCACGGCCTCAAGAGGAGATGATGCAGTGCAGGAGACGCAATGAGCGGCTCAGGCGACAACGCCACGGACGGCGATGTGCCAACTGGAATTGACATTCGATGCTCATACATGTATATGACAACGGTTAGAAAATGATGCATTTCCCAGTACGCCGCTGGATGAAGGCCAGCCTCAATGCCGTGTCAGTCATTGGGGTTGTTTGACCATACTTCAGGTGTTATTTCCAGGCATTATTCCAGGGTAGTATTCCCAGGTATTATTACCGGGTGTTATTCCAGATACTATTCGGTGCTATTCCCAGGCAGTGCCGGATTATCGTAGTTGCAACAATAGCTACATACTGTATGTAGCTACGGGCCCCGCACTTTCAAGGGCCCCGCGCTAAATGCTTTCAAGCTATCAATTCCGGTTAAGTGATTCTGCACTTGCTCTATTACTATAGTACTATACCGCTTTCAACTTTTATGAACGACTGGGTGTTTAAGGTTAGCGATTTGTCGTAGTATCTGTCTGTATAGCAAATGAAAAAATACAATTACCTTACTGTGCAAGTTAAAAATGTTTTTTTTTTATATATATATTGATGTTTTTAAAAAAATATTTAGGGCCCCTTTATAACATATGCTACAGGCCCCACACTCGCTTAGTCCGGCACTGTTCCCAGGTATTATTGCCGAGTGATATTCCCAGGTGTTGTTATTCCAGGGTATTATTCGCGGGTATTATTCCGAGCTGGGAATCACTATCCACTCACTTAGTTCATAACACGACGCGTTGACCACTGCACCACCGATCCCGGCCAGCACGAAATAAACAGAAATCGATAAAAAAAGAGTGCAGTTGTTGAAAATAGCAGTCACTTTGTACGTTTGTACCCCCAGGCCAATACTTCTCAAGCCGTCTGCTGGAAAGCCGTCGAAAGGCGTCGAATGCTCTCCAGAGCGGTAGACGTCGAAGTGAAATTCGGCTTTAAAGGGCTCATCAGTTAGTCCATTAACGCAAGTCCGGCTTACGAGGATTGGAACGATTCACTTTGACTCCCACCTCCCCCCCCCCCTCCTCCCCGTCAATCTCGGGGAATTTCTACAAATCGCCACAATTCAACTCACTTATATATAGAGATTAGAGAAAAAAAGACCCATTGAGATCAATGTAGCGGTCACTAGTTGCTGCACGGGCGATGCGAATCCATTACGACGAATTGGAAAATAGCCACGGGCCCGTACACACGTGAATTGATGCGTGCATCGTGAACTTTAGGCTCGATCATGGAAGGGGCCAAACATCCCAATGCAGGACTCTGCTGAACAAAGTGTCTTGAGACTCGCTGAGTCTTTCCTGGATTAAGGGCACTATTTATTATGATACCGTAATGGCCTCGGGTGGCAATTGGTGGCACAGCCGGTTAGTGCCTTGCGCTACGAAACACATCGGACCGGCGTCAAACCTCCTGGCTCTCATCAGCAGCGAGACGTTTTAGAATGACACGACTTTGACGGCGAGAGTGCTTCTGTCTACACAGCGTGACTGCGTCCGGCGTTAAGAGCAACGTTTCTTTAAAGACTCATTATGCGCCGTTGTGACGGATTGCTAAATCATATACATATATTTGGCGTGCAATGAATAGAAGCCTATTTTAACCTCCTCCCTACCCCCATATCACGCGGTGATGAGAGCCGCGACGCAGCGGGTAGCCCACTGCGCTACAAACCCGGCGACCTGCGTTCGGTTCACTGCCCTGGCCAACGGCGGAACCGGCCCCAGGCCATGGACCTTCGCGGGTCCGCTGACCGGTGGAGTGGTGGAACACGGCCAAACAAACCCCTACGGCTGACACGGCGAGGGAAAGCCCTTGTCCAACAGTGGGCTTGGCAAAGGTTTCTGTACCCGAACCTGTTGTCCTTCCCCCGCACCTCCGATTAGTGCGGTTGGCTACGTACGGTGCGAAAGAAGTTCGACATACAGCCGTTACGTACGTCCTGCGCTGGCGTCAGCATGAAATTTCGAAATAAAAACATAAAACCCGCAAAATGCTCAATGGTAATAGAGTACATATATATCAGCCCCCCCCCCCCCGCCTCCCCCCCCCCCCCAGAAACAAAACTCAAAACTCCGCAGTTCCATTCAGAAAATTCCACATACATACAGACGGCGCTCACACGTTGGCGAGTCGGTCGGCATTGTGCCCGTGTTTGTGTGTGTGTGGTGGGGTAAAGTGTGAGTACTCGCAAACGACGGACGTCTGGGCAGCATGACAAAGTGGGCCAAATACATTCCACCAGGGGGTGGGGTCGGGCGGGCGTGCGTGCGAGGGTGCTCTCTGGGGTTCTAATGCAGGCCACCTTCACACCGCTGTTAGAATGAGCCACATCGCAGATGAGCAGTCGTCTGGCACGTGTCAGGCTCAAAGACGAACGCCAAGGATCAAGTGATATCTCGCGGCGGCACTGTCTCCCTACACCACGGGTGGGGAACGTCCGGCACGTGGACCGTACGAGGCACCGCGAAATCATTTGGGTTTCTGGCCCTGCCAAGGCAACCGCAGGCGGGACTCGAAATTCAATAAATCTAGGCGCAAACCTGGAAAAGCAGTTGCGAGTAGCGACATCGTCAATACCGGCTAACATCATCACACGCCTCACCAAAGAGAAGCAGTTCCAGCCATCGCATTAGGGGGATAGTTAATTAAACGTTTGACCAAATATAACGGGCTAATTTTTAAGTTGATAATGTTGTATGGCCCGCGAATGATGTTATAAATATCCAACGCCTTCAGCAAACCCAGCGGCGCTGAGCAAGCGCGGTGATGAACGCCCGGTCGACGAACTCCCCCGCACGACCGTCTCACCGGCAGAGCAGCCGCGCGCGCGCGATCAGGAAGAGCACGCGCGCGATCAGAAAGAGCCCGCGCGCGGTCAGAAAGAGCGCGCGCGCGATCACGTCCGCGAGTCGTCCAGTTCACGCGACGAAAGCCGAGCGCGGGCGCGCGCCCCTCAAAAGGGGGGAATGGGTGCCTTGGGGAGCGCCGACCGATTTGTCTGCAGCCGCCTTGGCCGGCAACCCCGGCGCTCTGGTTGGAACCGGGGGAGGGGGCGTGCTGGCGGTGGGGTGGCGGAAACGGCTCCTCGGCACCGTTAGCCGATCGGCGCGCGGCTCCCGTTTCAGAAAATTTCTCGCTGGGGGTGATAAAAATCGCCGCGAATCCGGCACCTCGCACGCTCTTGGGCAGCGCCAACCGCGCTCGCAGCCGCGCTAATTTAATGGCGAAGCGTATATATATATATAAAAAAAATAGTAAAAAAGTCTGGATAAGTTGGAAGTGATTTTCTGCTCGAATGAGTGGAGTCTCGAGCCCATGATTTAATTGCCATAAAATTCTGGTGGTGGTGCTCATATCAACGAACTGAACTCTTTTTTTTTATTTTGACCATGTATGGCCCACCGAACTATATAGATATTTTTCAGAAGTGGCTTGGCCACGAAATATAGCGCAACGAAGTGGCTCATCGAGTGCAACTTTGTAAGCAGCCGAATATTCTAAACGCACGTTCTTATATATGCAGAGGAAAAAACGGAGGACCTGAAAAAAAATCCACGCGACCACGGGAAGAACAAGCGAACTCCAAATATCCAAGGTGTCAGGGTCGGAAACGAACCCATGACCTGCATACCAGGCGAGGGAGTTAACATCTCGCCACTGTGGCGCCCTGAAAGTGGTACTCGTTTTACTTGACCCCATCGGGATGATAGGTGCGAGACAAACCCCCCAACCAAGGATTTCAACTCGCAAACCTTCAAATTGCGAGCCGCTCGCTCTCCGTCCGCTGAGCTACCCCCGTCGCCTTTAAGTCTAACCAGGGCAAAATTTAACGGTGAAGTTATAAATATATAAATATATACAAATGCATACACGGGATACTGCAAACAGAGATAGATTGACGCAAAGGTAAACACGATGCATTGCGCTCGTAAAAAAAAAAATTAGTGACGGGAAATTTTTCGAGTATCCAGTGAATGTCGCTTGCCAGCGTTGGTTTCACGTTGTGGACTCCGTCTGCATCGGTGTCGTTATCCGTGGCTGCGTATCGAGCTGAGAATAACGTTCATAATTATAAAGCGCTTTATTTATGACCAATATGGGAGCCGAATGAGACTCAAGCGTGGAATACGCGAGGAGGAAAGATGTTTCCAGACAAGGCGATTCTCGCAAGCGACAGTTTATTGCTCACACTCTTTGCGTGGTTTTTTTTTCGGTAAAGTCACGTAGGTAAAAGATAAAATAAAAAAAAAATTGAAAATAAAAAAAACAACTGATTTAAATCACGACGTTTCGGACGCAACACAAGCGACCGTCTTCAGGTGGGAACAACGTAGCGAAAGCACAACAGCTTAAGTGTGTGTAAGAGATGGCTGTGATGAGGGAGGGGCCATGGTGAGTGTGGGGGCGGAGTGTGGGTTGTGTGCTTTTGGTCAGTCGGCAGAGAGACTCGGTGAGCACGTGCCTCGCCTGACGGAAGTTTCCCGTCAAATCTTTCAAACAACAACAAGAAGAGAAAACCGTCGTTCCAAATCCCCAAAAAAGATAACTATGTTTCTGGACAAATTAAATCTTCGTGGTGTAAACGCCGAGCCTTTCACGGGCACATGTTTTAAACAAGAAAGCCCTGGTTAGAAAGAGCACGGGATATGTATAACACAGGCATTGTTTAAGCACATCTGACTAACTCTAACGAAGATGACCCACAGTGCAAGTGACTGCAGCCACCCGAACCAAACAACGCATTTAGATTATCCGCTTACATTTCCACATGATAAGCCTCATCGTTGAGCTATTATTTGTGATAACCAAGTCACTTCTGAAAAAGAGCTATATAGCTCAGATGGGCCTTACGCGTTAAAAAAATAGTTTAGTTTAAATAGTTTTTTTGTTTGTTTAATGAACTCTATCGCAAACATCTGCATCACTCTTCGCCTGCTCTCGAGCGGTCTGGCCAACATGAGTCGAGCTATTCCAGAAGCTGTTTATCCACATGGCTCACAAAACGTCAAACTGGACGCATAGTTTACACGTAACTTGCCATTCGCAGGAAGTAGAAGAATTAAAACCGAACGTTAAAAAATTTACAATGCCTCTGTCCATCAGCCTATAGGCCTAGCGGAGCAAGGTTTTAGAGCAGCAATATCACGTGTGTTTCAACTGGACCTGTTTGGACTTCACTGAATCTCATCATCATCAGCAGCAGCACGTGTCAAGTCAAAGAAATGCCGTCGGGTTGCCCGATGTTCGAGACGCGAGCACTTAGCGCTGATGATTTGGCGAATGGATCTGTTGACCCGCGACGGAACGTCCGACTCGCGACCAATCCATCATTGCCGCGGAACGAAACAAGCACCCGACAAAAAAATTCAACAGTACCACTCGGCGGAGGCACTCGGCGGAGACGGCGACAGTGGCCGTCCCGCGAACAAAGCGATCCCCGTGAAAAGGACCGTGGAATTTCCACAGATTGTCTCAGGGATGTCAAACGAGAGGCGAGCCATGCCGGTCGGACCAGGGAGGACGCCGTGACAGCCCTCGCTCCTGGACGGAGATTTTTAACGTCGGGGGTTGCGGATCTCCAGCGAAACGTCACTTCTACAAATTTAATGTTGCTTGATTTTCAACGTTCTTCCGGTTTAGCTGATGCACACCATTAATGAGCATATTTTTTTCCCCAAGTGACAACTTGATTTGATTGGCTTTGCCCGATGGTGGAGAGTTATTTTTTTTGTAACGAAAAAAAATGTTGATGATACCTGCATGATCTAAAACAATATATAGTTATGAAGCATGCATGCCATGAAAGCCTGCGTATACTTTTGTCATGCAGTACGCACTCGTTATTTGTGAGGGATACGTTCCGGAGATACTGCAGATGATGATATTGGCCTAAGAATGAATTACCGTTTCAGAAGTTCTTACTCTCTCTCATCTCTTTATCTCATCATTTTCTCGCATCGCATTCTCTCTCATCTCTTTATCTCATCACTTTATGTCTCTCTCCCACTCGAGATGTATTTTAATAAAGTAACCCTTCGTAATCTCCAGAGGCTCAACATTATTTGGATGTAGAGATTGTAAAAAACAAAAAAGGCTTGACATCGTCTTTGGTTCTTTCGGTAAAGTCACGTAGAATGAGAATAAAATAAAATAAGACGATCAAATTCTCACGACGTTTCGGCCACAACAGAGCTGTCGGGACGACAGAGCTCTGTCGTCCTGACAGTTCTGTTCCTTCACCTGAAGAAGGCTACTTGCGTTGTGGCCGAAACGTCGTGAGAATTTTATCGTCTTATTTTATTTTATTATTTTATTCTCATTCTACGTGACTTTACCGAAAGAACCAAAGAAGATGAATCCTTGCAGTCACGAAAGCTTTAAATCGAAAGGCTTGACATGTTTGCCAGCCCCACAATGGGGGCCCCACAAAATTGGCAATCCTTCTGATTATTATAAGCAATAAAGATGATTTTATATTTGGGCTCGGCGTCTTTGATAACCTCCAGGATATGAAGGCGTGTTTTGCCGTGGTCGAAACACAAAGTTAAAACTATATTTTTTTAAATACAAAAAAAATCCATCGCCCAAAATGTAAAGCTTAGTTTTCGAATGTTTTCCTCCTGATTATTACAAGCAATAAACTCAACTGTATTTGTGCCAAATTGTAGCTTTCACATGGTGAACTACGAACACGCCAATCCGAGTTCCATTCCTGACCGTGGTTCTGGGCCCTGCCTTCACCAGACTCTTCACCAACCGCGGTGGCGAGATGTTAACTACCTCGCCTGGTATGCAGGAGGTTGTAGGTAACATCCCGATCCTGATGCCTGCGGTATATTTGGACATTTGCATGTTCTCCCCGTGGTCGCGTGGATTTTTATCCGGGTCCTCCGTCCCCCCCCCCCTCCCCCACATTTATAAACATGTCTTTCGAGTATTTGGCTGCTACAAATTTCCATGTGATAAGCCGAGGTATCATTTGTGGCGAGGTCGATTCTGATAAACAGCTCACTGGGCCCTTAAAAAATACCAGTGTAGTGAAATATGGTCAAGCAAAATCCCCCGCCGCTAACACAACATGTTGGGGGGGGGGGGAGGGGGCAGCCTTGATCCAGGAGTGGAATGACAAAGGAGATGTGATTAATTCCTGGGCATGGTAAAAACCAAGTTGTTACGCAGGATGCATTCTCTATATTCACAAGGATTTGCCTTACATTACAACGCGGTCGTTTCCGGGACTCGGTGTGGCAGACACATGCCTTTCACGTGAGAGTGCTCGCTGTCAGACAATGCGAGAGTTGCAACCTGTCCTGGTTGTTTCCTCCCCCCACCACCCCCCACCGGATCGTCCCCTTGTTGAGGTAACTGCCCTGGGAAATCTGTGAACGTTCCCCGGTGCCTTAAGAGTCACCCGGTTTTATTGTCGGTTGCGTGATAATTCACCGCTCGATACAATGCGTTTACATGCAGTTCTCTATCCCGGTCTTGCGATGTTTCCGCCTTCCCTTGACGTGTCCAGATTTATTTTTTGTATCTCAGAGGTGGCAGCCCTCATGTATGCAGAACTTATTTCTCACTGTATTTAGCCAACCGTTCCAATCGGAGTTGCAGGGAAAGCGCGGAGAATTAAACACAAGAAAAGCAGTTCTAAATAAATGTGTGTTTTAATCTAGATAATTTACACGTGCATAGTTCCACAGCGGCTTCCTCATATCGGAAGGAGCATCCCAGACGGCCGCTGCTGCGATTATACATGCTTCTGCATTTTCTCTCCCTCCTCTTCCTCCCGTCCCCCTCCTCCCAAAATCCACCCATCCCTCCCCTTGTCACACAGCGGCGTGCTGTTCCCCTTTTACGCCCATCACGCTCCAGATATGAGGCAGGGCCGCCACTTCACCAGTGTCAATCCAATGACAGGGTTTTGTGCCAGACGGGACACAGACATAGAGGTGGTTGGTTTTTTTTGTTTTACCCCACTCCCCCCCTCCTCCCTCCGTCTCTCTCTCTTTTGCTTAAACAACAAAGCAAGAGTGCGCATCAAATTGGTCGGAGGATGACACAGAATGAGTGTGGCAGTTGTTGTAACAAAAAAAAATCAACGAGCTGCCCGATGTAAAAACTACAGCGGTTGCCGCTCGTTCCACGCCAGACATATGCAGTGCCTGGAGATTTATCCTGGCTGCCCCGAATATAGGAAAAAAGGGCTCACGCATTTGTTTTGCCACGGAACAGTGCCGTTTCCTCAGTGGTGACACTTCCAATTCCCACCACCGGCGCCATCGGCATGCTGAGCTCATTTTTTCTTCGGTGATTACCAAAGTGTGTCAGTCGCTGTAAGAGAGAGAGAGAGACCGACATTAAAATACCCTCCGACTTTCTCGCCGAGCGTAAAGCCGCTGCGTTCCCGGGGTGCCGCTGGTGGCTATGAGATGTTAACTGCCTCGCCTGGTACACAGGAGGTCGTGGGTTCGGGCCCGACCCTGACGCCTGCTGTATATTTGGAGTTTTCGATTCTCTCTCTCTCATCATCATCACGGTAGCTAGCAGGTGTTAACTGCCTCGCCTGGTATGCAGGAGGTCGTGGGTTCGGTCCCGACCCTGACGCCTGCTGTATATTTGAAGTTTGCGATTCTCTCTCTCCCTGCGGCCACGTGGATTTTTCTCCGGGTCCTCCAGTTTTTCCCTCTACACTTAGAATCAACATCACGCGTTAAGAGTATCTAGCTGATTTAAAGTTCCACAAGATGATAAGCCATTTCGTTGAGCTATAATTTGTGACCAGGTTGCTTCTCGTGAAATAAATATAGTAAACAAAATAGCTAAATAGCTGAGGCGGGTTCAATGGAAAATCAAAAATACTCAACACGCTCATCAATAATACAACAGTAATATAAAAATATATGTAAGAGGCAATGTTTTGGGCAATGGCTCTTCTTAATGGCAAATGAAGGGCAATTGCCACACAGAGTGATTGACGAGTGCATTGAGTTATATTGTTTTGTTGTCAATTGTGCTCACTGCCAGTGCACCGGCGGTAGCAGTGGTGGCGGTAGCAGCAGAGGCATCGCCAAAGAATTTGCTTACCATTGGAATATCGATCGTGGGGCGATGCGATGCACAAGTCAGCACAAATCACAGCCCTGGTCTTGAGCCCACTTTCCACTCTTCTGTTTATTCTGCTCTTGATGAAATATACTCCCCCTCCATCACAGTGATCTCCACACGATGGTAGACACTGACGCAACGAAACCCGCGCGTGGCCTGTCACGCGTGGCACGCGACCGTGCGCACATTCTGCCACCACCGCCGATTATCGATTTGCCGACTCCACAAGCAACGGTGATGATGCACATTCGTAGGGTGTACCTTGTCGGTGGATCCGGATGCTGCGCCGTGTATGGTAAGCAGGATTTAAGCAGGACCTTCGGGGGTAAACGGCCAGAATGAGGGGGTTAAAAGCTCCAGCTTAAGGAAGGTCAGTTGTCAGCACGTACCTGACAACTCTGATTGTCTAATGAGCAAAGGCAAAGCGCTTCAAAGCTCGGGAGCTACACCGGCAAAAATGCTGAAGCACCTCCTGGGAAATGACCCTTGACCTCGGTGTACTTTGAAGAAGGAGATGATCCGAGGAGATCAGGGACCATCATTGGAGAATACGATTGAATCGGTTGCTGTAGACGCTGCGGGGCTGACACACTGAGTGCCTTGTAGGTCAGCAGCAGCAGCGGCAAGGTCCTAGAGTCCACTCGGTACTTTAAGACCTTCCCACTGCTCTCTTACCTTTGCGACCTGGCTGCCAAACGAGTCCACTCGCTACTTGTTTGGCAGCCAGGTCGCAAAGGAAAGAGAGCAGCGGTGCGTGATGTGTGATCGCGAAAAACGGCGAGTTGCGTGTGAAGGACTCCAGCAGCTGCATTCTGAACGAGCTGGGGACCAAACCCACCGCCTTACCCAGGACAGGCCAGACCAATCCAACCTAAAGTGTGCTTACGATGTCCGTACACGAATTCCTTGGTCCAGAAGATAATGCCGGTTATCCTCGCAGCAACAGCGGCTTTTGGCTGGACATCGAACAAAGATGGGCCACCGCATCCCACGCTGTCAGTTGCGTTCCTACAGCCTTCCGATGTTAGGATGCCACGGGAGCTATGCACTTGTAAATCATCTCGATTGAAATTAATTTCTTTAGAGCTGCGCTTTGTGTTTAGTTTGTTGTCTTTCCCCCGCACCTCCGATGAGCACGGTTGGCTACGTACGGTGCGAAAGAAGTTCAACACACACACACACATACAACGAATCTGGCGATTTTTTTTTCAGTTCGCATGGTCCAAGCACATGTAATATCATCGTGTCTGCAATTACAGAAGAGATGATATTCCTTCTGTCAGTTGTCAGCAAGCTGTGAAATTCCGCACGTGCACAGGATGAAGGCAAATGTTTCTGAAACGTTGACATAAATACTTGGACGAATGTACCTCAAAAGGTTTACTTTAATGTTTAAAGTATCACGATATTTACGTTGTTATCTTTTCGACGTTTCATTGTTTAAGCATTTGCATCACCCCTATTGTGCGTTCACGTGCACATTTTACGACGTAGTTTTTTTTTTACTGTATCTATTTTCTTCCCTCAGATTTGCCTCGAAAAAGAGACATTCATCCTCAATGGGGGTCTCGGCTTGATCACCTTACTCTGAACACGAGCATTTCCAACCTGTGCGGTGAGCGGAGGCACATTAAACAGATCTCTCTCGAAATCGGCTCACGCCTCCAGTAAACCACGTGACTTCTGCTTGTTGCTACCCCCACTCTGAAACCCCTCCCTTCTTCCCACCCGCGGTGAAAACAGACGCTGCCCCTCTTCCGTGCAGCTCACTACTGCTCGCTCCTTCCTTCTCATCATCATCATCATCATCCTCAAAATCTTGGCCCGATCACCCGTCTCCCCTCCTCCTCCCTCCCTTCCAGCGATGGCGCTCCTCCTTTCTTCCAACTCATCTTGAGCAGTGCCCTCCTCCACTCTGTCCGCCTGGAGAACTTCCTTCCCGGCATCCCCCTTTCCCGCGGTGTAGCCGTCACGGCTAAGCAGTTTCAATGCCGTAAATAACATTTGCGGATGTTGACGTACCCTACCAGGTACTCATTTACGTCTGAGTCTACCTAGCGGAGGCCCGGTGCCAATTTAAATTCAAACACGGTTCGTCACTGTTGCGCATGGCCAATGATCAAAAGCCCATTAACTATGATCGCAGTGAAATGAGCGGATTCCCACATTACCGCTCCAGACACACAGATCCAGCGTAGAGTAGGGCTAAACGATTTGGGGGAAATATCTAATTGCGATTTTTCTGACAGATATTGCGATTGCGATTTGATTTGCGATTAAAATAATTTTTAAGTCAAGCTTCAGTTCAATATTCACTGTGTAATAGATTTTAAACATGTGATGGAGCATTACCACATGATAGCATCAAAATATGAACTGCTCTATATATTATAATGCAAGGATGAGAACTTAAAATATATGAATTGCTTTCATCATTTATTTATTTAAATGTTTTAATTGAAATAGAACATATTCTTAGCTCTTTCGGTAAAATCACGTTGAAGGGAAACAATAAAATAATAAAATATATAAAACAATAAAAAAAATTCTCACGACGTTTCGACCATAACACAAACGGTCGTCATCAGGTGTGTCGGTCCGCATGAATTTATTTATTTTTAAACGGTGTATTTATTTATAAAAAAAACGTCAGCGCCACATCTTCTCGGTTGAAATTGTCTCTGTGCTTGTATATAAGCACAGAGCAATCATTGGAAAGATTTGATAAACCATTTCAGGTCTTAATTGATTGTTCACGCTAACAGTGGCTTTCAGACAGCATACATTAATTTTTCGTCTCCCCCCTCCTCTTTTCAGAACATAGATGGACTCGTCCTTCTAAATAAACTGACAAATCGCTGCGCGTGGCGCTGACGGATTTTATAAATAAATAAATACACCGTTTAAAAATAAATACATTTATGCAAACCGACACACCTGATGACGACCGTTTGTGTTGTGGTCGACACGTCGTGAGAATTTTTTTATTGTTTTATATATATTTTATTATTTTATTGTTTTCCTTCAACGTGACTTTACCGAAAGAGCTATGAATATGAATTACTGCAGTCACGAAAGCTTTAAATTGAAATAGAACAATCAAACATAGAACAATTGTTAAGTTAAATAAATAAAGTTATAATAATACAAAATAAAACAATTCCAATAATAAAGTAATAGGACTTTTCATATCGAAAAAAATCGCAGCCTTTGCGATTTGCTAAACGCAATGTTTCTAATTTCGATTTGAAATCGATTAATCGTTCAACCCTAGCCTAGAGCAATTAGCAGACTGTGTGGAGTGTTGTTAGTTAATACCACTCCAGACACACAGATGTAACGGAGAGCAATTAACAGACTGTGTGGAGTGCTGTTAGTTAATACCACTCCAGACACACAGATGTAGTGTAGAGCAATTAACAGACTGTGTGGAGTGTTGTTAATTAGCACTGGGTAACCATTTACGGCTGAGTTGACCTCGGGGGGACGCCAAGGACCAGCTCAAGATAACCTCTCGCCACTGATGTTAGCCGTGGCCTGCCAATCTAAGCCAGGTTGATGCTGGGTTCATCGCGCAGCGGGATAACCACTGCGCCGTCGCTCCAACCACACACACAAAGATCCCCCGTGTAGCCTTTCACGACTTTTGGGGGCAAGTGCTGTTAGCGAGTAGCGCCTATGAAGGCCGGCATGGCACACGAAGTGGTGGTGCCTCGGCCAGTGGCGATGTTTACACAACGCACCAGGTACTCATTTAAGGCTGAGTCGACAGAGTGGAGGCCCAGGGACCGGTTCTTATAACCATCACCGGTGTTGGCCGTGAGCGGGAATCGAACTCGGGTCGCCGGGTTTCGTAGCGTGGAGCGCGCTCACCGCTGCACCACCGCTCCACCCAGGCACGCGCACCCACGGACACGACTGACGATCGCGCCGACACACACACACATTTAAATAAGCAACGTTGGAATTTGTTATTTCCCCCCCTCCCTCCCCCCCCCCCCCCTCATTATCGCACGATGGCGAATTAAACGCGTGGACTACGTTGCAATGCGTCACGGACTTCATCGCTTCACCCTGACAATGAAATATTCGGAGAGACGTTAAGCCTCGGGAGGCTTTGACGACGGCCGACCGGTGGACAATCTGTGGGCGCCACCTAAAGCTGCGCCTCCTCCTCGTGTGAAATAAGAAGGCGGCGTAAAATCTCGACCGAAAACTTTCGTGAATGCAGGAATTCACATGCTTTGGGCCATTCGGTAAAGTCACGTGGATAGGTTCAAAAAATGATGAGAATAAACAAACAAAAAACACTCTTCTGAAATTCGTGGTCCGCTAGGTAAGTGTCTAACTGCGTTGTTGACCTGACTGGTTGTGCATCACATATTTTTTTTTATTAGGTTTGTTTAATTCTCGTCATTCATCTTCTTGTTGTATTTACCCCCGTGATTTGTGTTTTTTTTTTTACACCTGATGAAGATCGCTTGTGTTGCGGTCTAAACGTCGTGATTGATTTATGTTAATATAATTTTATGGTATTCCTACATACGTGACTTTACCGAAAAAAAACAATGAGTAAAATTACGACGTTTCGATCGCAACACAAGCCCCGCCCACTTCGTTCTCATACCAGGACGCCTGGGCTACGCCCATTTTATTAAACCTTTAAAACAGCTTGAATTTAGTGGCTTTTCCCCCGCCACTTTTTGCTCCTGATGACGATCGCTTGTGCTGCGATCGGAACGTCGTCGTCGTTTTTTGTTTGTTTGTTTACTTTATCATTCTTTGAGCCTATCTACGTGACTTTAGCGAAAGACCCCAAAAAAATAAGAAGGCAAGCGGTCAATTGGACTCGTGTTGTACACGTGTTTAGACACGCATGTGCAGGGTGCTTCAAAAACATGTGAACACTTCGGAGAATTCGCAACAACACCACGAGAAACGTGCCGCCGCCTCCGCGTTCTGGAGACCTCCTGGAGACGATTCCAGGCCACGTGTTGACAACGATGGCGAACAAGTGGAGACTCGCATAATGCCCCCCCCCTCCCACTTTACGTAAGAAGAACGCACGAGTGAAGTAACCTACGCTCGCCCACCTCACTCTTCCCGGGAGATCACTTTGGTGATGCTGCTGCTGCTGCTGCTGCATCGCGCGCTTTCAGATGCGCTTCTGGCGACCGTCTGGAAGGCTCTTCCTTCCGATATTAGGAAACGCACTTTTAAATCATCCAGATTGACAAACTCATTTTTTTTTAGATGCTTTGTGTGTTTAGTTGGTTGTTCTTTCCCCAGCACCTCCAATTAGTACGGTTGGCTACGTACGGTACGAAAGAAGTTTAACATACTTATAGCAGTGGTGCACAAGCACAAACAAACAAACAACAACACAAACTCAACACGTTTGTCAATAATAACGTGGCCTTAAAAAGCAAAGGTATGTAACTGAAGACGTTTCGGGTAATGGACCTTCTTCACAGTGACAGGCCAGAGAGGTAGAGTGCTCAAAACGTCACCTATAATATCGTTTTATCTTTCAGGCCACGTGTTATTGATGAAAATATCCACGTTTTTGTTGTTACTTACCACAGTAGTTATATCCATATATAAAAGGCAAAGTTGTGATTATGTGTGTCTGTTCAAAATGTTTAGCGTACTTCCCGACATGCAACAAACTTGAAATTTGCCATGTGGGTACTTTCCAGACTGTACACCATGCAAACATTATAAAAATACACTTTTTTGGGGGGGGGGAGCTCAATAATGCATATTTTTTTTGCACGGCAAATGAGCTGTGACGTCACATCTGTCATGTGACCCGCGCATGTGGAAGCGTAACGCATTGTAGTGTAGTGGTTAGCGCGCCGCGCTATGAACCCGGCGACCCGAGTTCGATTCCCGCTCACGGCCACCACCGTGACGATTATTTTTACCGGTCCTGGGCCTCCCCTAGGTCGACTCAGCCTCAAACTATTAACTGGTGTGGTGTGTGAACATCTCCACTGGGGAGACAAAGGCGGACGGGCGTGGTGAATCCAAGTCCCGGGCAAAGCCGGGTAGTAAAGCTAGTTATATATAAGATGTGTTTGTCCTCTGATGCACGTGCTCCCATTTCGAGCACGCACCATCACCACGCTTATCGTGTGGTTTTCACGAGGGTTTTGTGCATTTTTTTTTATTCCATACTTCACCACTCTGCTCTCCCGACAAATGTAACTCACCCCAATCACCCGGTCTGCTCTACCAATCGTGCGTACATGTGCATAAAGAGACACACCTTTATCCATCCTATCCTCAATAGCGCCGTTTTCGAGAGCCGATTGTGAATGGGAACCCTTGGCACGGGGATGGGGGCGATGTCACCACCATGTCCAAGCCACTTTTGTCTCCCCATTTCTGCACCAGCAGTGGCGAACATTTCAGTTTAACGCGAAGGCTTTGGCGACCGGTATTATTCATAATAAAGGCTTTTGGGTGAGATCGCGCGAGTATAAATGTGTCGGCAAAAATGTCACCATGACGGCGCCGTGCCGCGTGTCTGATGAAGCTTCGAGTCATCTACGGACGCACGCCCGTTGATTTATTCCCACCGATTCATGCTCCACATTTCCTCTTGCGTATGCCTGTATGCATTTATTTCCCCCGAGCTACGTTTGCCAAAGCGAATTGTCTCAATTGGCTTTCGTTTGTGTCAGAGGCGAACGCCACGTGGGTGATGGTGGTGGTGAAGGTGATGACGGGTGGGGGAAACGGTTAAAGGAGCAGCCCCTGAAACAGCTCGCTCGAGCCACTGCTGGGGAAAGTGTCCTGGACTACCGGGAGCTCTTAGAGAGAGAGAGAGAGAGGGCCCCTCTGGCGGGTATTTTGACTTTACTCTTCAGCAACGACCTGTTGTGGGCAGCGTGAACACACCCAGACAGCGAGGGGGTGTGAGAGCCGGCGACACGCACGACAGACACGGCCAGAACACACTCAAACTACGGCACTATTTTTATTTTATTTATTTCAACGGGGGGGGGGGGGGGTATGGCCAGATACGACTGTGCCCCCCCCCCCTCACCCCTCCTTTATCCCGACTCCCTTTAACTGAAATAATAATATGTAGGTTATAACTATATGTATAATGTTGTTTACTTAAAACTTTCGTGACTGCAGGAATTCATATTATTGGTTCTTTCGGTAAAGTAACGTAGATCGGAAAGAGAAGAAAAATAATAAAAATAAAATAATAAGTTGAAAATAATAAATGCAAAAAACGTGACTTTACCGAAAGAACCAATAATATATATACTCTTTGGTTCTATTGGGTAAAGTCACGTAGGTGAAAATAAAATAACAAAAAATCACGACGTTTCGGCCACAACACAAGCGGCCTTCATCAGGTGAAGGGACGAGCCTGTCTGGAGGACAGCGCTGGAGTGGAAGAAGCCACGCTTAGATCACGACCTTTAAGCTGTGTGAGAAGAAAAAGACCACGCGCCTTGACAAAGGAATTAGCATATAATTGAGCATTGAAATGGCTCATTGAAATAGCTAAGTTAGAGTATACACATCCGCAGAGGTGCCCCTTGACAAAGGAATTAGCATAGAATTTAGCATTTAAATAGTTTAGTGATTAGCTAGTAACTGGTCACAGAAATAGCTATGTTAAAGTTAGAGTATATACATTCACCGAGGCACCTAGTACTCATCAAACAGGAGAATTTAGCGAAACACAACCACGCTCAGACATCGGACCTGTGTGCGAGCAAACAAGGTGTTCTGACAAAGAAATTAGCATAAAAATTAGCATTTGATTGGCGGATTTTGCAAGTTCACCGGCACGTATACCACCTCTTTCCTAAAATGTATATACTCTAACTTTAACATAGCTATTTCTGTGACCAGTTACTAGCTAATCACTAAACTATTTAAATGCTAAATTCGATGCTAATTCCTTTGTCAAGGGGCACCTCTGCGGATGTGTATACTTTAACTAAGCTATTTCAATGTGCCATTTCAATGCTAAATTATATGCTAATTCCTTTGTCAAGGCGCTTGGTCTTCTTTATCTTCTCACACAGCTTAAAGGTCGTGATCTAAGCGTGGCTTCTTCCACTCCAGCGCTGTCCTCCAGACAGTCTCGTCCCTTCACCTGATGAAGGCCGCTTGTGTTGTGGCCGAAACGTCGTGATTTTTTGTTATTTTATTTTCACCTACGTGCCTTTGCCCAATAGAACCAAAGAGTATGGATCCTAGCAGTCACGAAAGCTTTAAATCTAGAGAAGAATATATATATGTATTATGTTAGGGGCACCGTGTATAGTGTTTATAGGAAGACAGTCTAACGGTGACACTATTGATCAAAACTGATATTTAAAGGTACAAGACTCAGGTTTAAGTTATCCTTCGTCTTGTTTTCCTGCCGGCCCATCGCTCTAGGAATTCTTCAAAGGGAGTGGATCGCGCAACTTCATGCTGCTCTGTTGACAGCCAGATGCGTTAGTCGGGCTTGGTCCGTGATAGACCGCTGGTAATGATTAATGAATATTTTTTTTGGGGAATCATTTTTCTTCATATTACTTACTTGATCATCTGTTGATTCGGGGCGGCCCTCCTTGTGGCCGACGGGCCTCTGTGCGTCGCATAAAGCTGCCGTATACTCTCCGTAGTTGCAGCCCCTGGGAGTACCCACACTTTACCCCACCACACGCGACATGCCCATCGACAAAACTGTGGTGGAACCGATTTACGTCGTCGCTGCTGCTGCTGCCGCTGCCTCGTGGACAAACGGTGCCGGGAGATTTTTTAAGAAACTTTGACCCCATCGCTTGGACTGCAGCGCCGGAGGATGGAATCGAACTGGCGACCTCCGGATTCCTTGTGGTGGCGAGACGTTAACTGCCTCGCGTGGTGTACGCGAGGTTCATGGGTCCGATCCCGACCCTGAAGCTTGCTGTATATTTTGAGTTTGCCTGTTTCTCTTTTCCTGGTCACGTGGGTTTTTGTCCGGGTCCTCCGGTTTTTACCCTATACATTTAGTATTTGGCTGCTATAAATTTCCACATGATGATACGCCACTTCGTTGCGCTATCATTTGTGATGGCCAGGTTCGCTTATGAAAATAATAATAATCATTCGAATGTATAATGCGCATTCCATCCAAGGATCCCAATGTGCAATGCATGATAAGCAGGAAACAAAAACAAAACCAGGGCAACCGACAAAAACAAAAGAGTGAAGGCCACTTTAAAGAGATGGGTTTTCAAAGCAGACTTAAATCTACCTGCCGACTCGGATTGCCCTGATTTCAAGTGGCGAGGCGTTCCGTAGCGTGGGTGCCACGCTCACAAAAGCACCTATCAGACAAAAGAGCGCAGCCTAGACCTTGGGAGTGCTGAGCAGCTGGTGATGGGAAAGATCTCGAGGACCTTGATGGAATTCATACATGTATTAGTTCATGCAAATAATGAGCTGTACAGCTCAGTTGGAGCCTTTACTGGTAAACTAAAATAAAAAAAAGGTTTTAGTGAGTCTAGCATGTCCAGCGCGCCGCTGACCACTCCGTCGCTGTGGTAAGATCCCCTGACTGCTTGCCAGCTATGGCGGAGCCAGGAATTTTTCAGGTGGGGGGGGGGGGGGGGGCAGGGGCAACCCCTCCAGCAATGCTAAATGATAGAGGAGTTGTTAGTAAGTAAGGAGTTGTTAGTAAGTAAGGAGTTGTTAGTAAGGACTTGCCCCTTGCCTTTTTACTCGACTCGTGTGCGGCGATGGTGCAGCCATCGATCGAGGGTCGAATTCGAACCGCGTTTGTGTGATCGGGATCGCGCTCGCTGAAGGTGAATGCCTTCAGGGAAGTCGTGGACTGTTTACGCAACTGCGCACAATTCTGTGAGTCGCTTATAACCGCTTTGCCGTTACTTATTGCCAGTTATGGACTCAGACAGTTGTCCTAGCATCTCATAGAGTCCCTGGCACGTAATAATAATATGCTACACGGTGGCAGTGGGGGTCGCAAAATGTCGATTTATTACTAAATAAACCCCAATGATCCGATCAAAATTAGGGATTTCGATCGGATCATTGGGGGGGGGGGGCACGTGTGTCTCCCCCCCCTCCCCCACCACCCGCACTGGCTCCACCAATGCGTGCCAGGGCGTAAAAAAACACCGTCGCGCTTGCGACTCGTCGAGGTGACGAACGTCGCCCCGCGGGACCGCGACATCGCTGGGACCGCCACCGCCGTCGTCGACCGCCCACCCGGCCACGGCCGCTTCGCGTCCTCATTTTCGCAGGTCCCCACCCCCATACCCCCCCCCACCCCAACATTTTTTTAAAATAAAAACCGCACGATGGGTAGGGCAATTTCCGCGCGTCCGTTGTTTCCCACGGTTCCATTACACGCGGAACGGGGAGTGGTGAAGGGGAGAGGCGGGGGGGGGCATGAAGTGCACAATTACAAGAAACGTTTTGGTGAGAAATGAAGGAAATCAATTTCGCACAGATTAGAAAATACGTGGCGTGTTTTTTTTTACGGATATGAAATAAACATTAGAATGGGAATTACTCCGGCGTGTCATAACGGGCGTGTTGGGAGAGTAGGGGGCGGGAGAGCGAGGGAGAGCGATGGGAGAGCGAGGGAGAGCGATGGGAGAGCGACGGGAGAGCGATGGGAGAGCGAGGGAGAGCGATGGGAGAGCGAGGGAGAGCGATGGGAGAGCGAGGGGAGAGCGACGGGAGGGGCGAGCGAGCCAGCGATGGGGATTAGAAGGACACGGTGACACGTGCAGGGCCAAGAAGAAACGGGGCGCACGCGCACAAGACAGCGTCGTTTATTATTTTTGCCATCATTCAAAGACGAAAGACCCAAAGCAACATTTTTATAGCAAAAAAACAAGCTTTAGATGCGTGTGGCGGAACATTTTTTGACGAAAATAAATAACCACCTAGCTAATCAATGCCGTTCGATGATATATTCGAGGCGGCTTCAAATCTCTCAAGTGCACGGCTTGTGCCACGCACGGTCACTCATGCCAAGCGGGCATGCACATAAGCACAACAAAGACAACGATCCCCCGTGTAGCCTTAACATACCGTTGGGGCAGAGTGCCCTTAGCGAGCAGCGCTATGAAGGCCGGCACGGAAGATGACGGGGAGGGTGGCCCACGCCACACTCGGCCGACATTGTCTCCCCACTGCTGGCGTTAACATCACAACCAGTGCCGCATTCTCCCAGTAGCACAAGTAGCTACACGTGCAGTAGCTACACGTGCAGTAGCTACACGTGCAGTAGCTACACGTGTAGCTACTGCACGTGTAGTAGCTACACGTGCAGTAGCTACACGTGTAGTAGCTACACGTGTAGTAGCTACACGTGTAGTAGCTACACGTGCAGTAGCTACACGTGTAGTAGCTACACGTGTTGTAGCTACACGTGTAGTAGCTACACGTGCAGTAGCTGTAGCTACATATGTAGTAGCTACATATGCAGTAGCTACACGTGTAGTAGCTACACGTGCAGTAGCTACACGTGCAGTAGCTACACGTGCAGTAGCTACACGTGCAGTAGCTACACGTGTAGTAGCTACACATGTAGTAGCTACATATGCAGTAGCTACACGTGTTGTAGCTACACGTGCAGTAGCTACACGTGTAGTAGCTACATATGCAGTAGCTACATATGTAGTAGCTACACGTGTAGTAGCTACACGTGTAATAGCTACACATGTAGTAGCTACATATGTAGTAGCTACATATGCAGTAGCTACACGTGTAGTAGCTACATATGTAGTAGCTACATATGCAGTAGCTACACGTGTAGTAGCTACATATGTAGTAGCTACATATGCAGTAGCTACACATGTTGTAGCTACAGATGCAGTAGCTACAGATGCAGTAGCTACATGTGTAGTAGCTACACGTGTAGTAGCTACACATGTAGTAGCTACACATGTAGTAGCTACAACATGTGTAGTAGCTACATATGTAGTAGCTGTAGCTACACATGCAGTAGCTACACATGTAGTAGCTACACATGCAGTAGCTACGGGCCCCGCACTTTCAAGGGCCCCGCGCTAAATGCTTTCAAGCTATCAATTCCGGTTCAGTGATTCTGCAGTTGCTCTATTACTATAGTACTATACTGCCTTCGAATTTTATGAACGACTGGGTGTTTCAGGTTAGCGGTTTGTCGTATTGTCTGGCTGTATAGCAAATGAAAAAATACAATTTACTATGCAAGTTAAACATGTATGTGTTTTAATTAATTTAGGGCCCCTTTATAACATATACCACAGGCCCCGCACAAGCCTAATCCGGCACTAATCACTACACCAGTTTGTCAATTAAGGCTGAGTCGAGCTAGGGTGAAGGGGCCCAAGATGAGATCAAAATATTCGCCACTGTTACTGTTGTAACACAAAAGGGATACAAATGTCACAACAATTAATCGTGAAATGTGGTGAGATTAATAATAATAATAATAGCTTTTACTCTTTCTGGCAATAAAACAGGTGCTAAGATGTCCAAACACCAAGTAGATACATTTTTGCAAGGCATCAAGTCTGCGTGAACCACACACTACTTGTGGCAAAAACATGCAAACATGCTCCGATAATAATGTGTGCATTGTATTGAAACTCATTAGCCTACACCAGAGACGGCCTTCCTTGTGGCATTGTCTCATCGCCAGTGTCAAACCTGAGAACAACGCCAAAACGGCGTCATACTGCCAAAAAGGTCCCAAAGCTGTGAGGTTATTCTCCAAGACACCGGTGTGCTGAAGCAGTATCAGGTGGAACGTTTGTTCGCGTGACAACTTCATTCATTGGCTGTGTCGGGTGGTGGAAGGTTTATGAAGACACACATTCTCTTTACGCGATCTGACACGAAGAAATGCATTCAGAACGATTGAATCAGACCCAAGTGTTGTAAGTTAACTGACTGAGATGATAGGTAGATGCACCCATCTATGCTCTCCACTTTACCAACGTGCCCGTGTCACAGCCGCCCAGCGTTCCGCTCGTTGTCGTGAGCGACACTCCTCCTGGATCCCATTATTCCTGGAGAGTTAGCTGCATTCAACTGCCCAGGAGCGTCTTTCACGAGCCTCCTCCGCAGAGGCCGATATCGACATCGCTGATACTAATTGTGAACAAGTCCACACACCTGCAGGTCTTCCTGTACCGCGTCAGCCCATCTCTTCTCGAACACGTGCCAAACCAATTTACCACCCCCCACCCCCCAACAATCCAGCCAAACAGAAGCTTCTTTGGGCATTGCAAATGTTGTGGCTTGGCTGTCCAACACATCGGTGTGCTGTAATAGTGACGAATTTACACGTTCTGTTTACGTGACACATTTACATCTTCACGGGATCCAACAAAAAAAAACCTCTATTATGGATGCGTTTGCCATGCGGTGGCTGGCCATGCGGACGACTACGTGACCCAGCCAGTGCAACATTGCCTGCTGGAAGAGCTCACCGATGGGACTCTGTCCAGATATTTCGAGGATCTGTGAGCTCCTCGCACAATCCAATCTGGTAAATGGCCAATGAAACGTTGGCAGGCCGACCTAAATGTATGATGCCGGCGCCGGTGCTCCTGTGAATGTGGCCACAATTTTCAAACACAGCAAAGAGAGAGAGAGGGCGCGATTGTGGCTGCAACGAGCCGGAGCTCCGTGTTGAGTGACAACCAAGGAAACATGTTAACAACTACTCGACTGATCCAGAGGTGGTAAACCAGATGTGGCCATGAGCAGACAAGCCCAGGCACGTCCGCTATTCATCAATCGCTCTTCAACAATCGCTCTTCATCAATCGCTCTTCAACAATCGCACTGCTTACGGAGGGTGGTGGTGGGGTGGAGGGTTTGACGACACAAAGTGCCCAAGCAAGGTGTTTTATTTTACATGAGGATGGGGTGTTTTTTGTTTTGTACAACGTAGCTTTGAATTTATAGTATTGCGTTAATTATGTTTTTAATATTTATATTTTTAAAACATTGCTGCTGCTGTTTACGTTGTTGTTGGTGATTTGCACAAGCTGAGAAGAGAACGACACGGGGACAAAGAATCTCACTGCGATGTACCTCACGTATGCATTGGTATGTGATGAATAAAGCTGACTTGACTTGTTTTACATGTAAAGGCGATTTATAATTAATGTTTATAGTAATCATTACTAAAAAGTATTGTTGTTATTTTGGTGAGGCTAATTGTTTAGGTCCAACCTTCTGCATGGAATTATTTAGCTTCAACAGTAACACAAATATTCCCATGGTCGCCAGCATACATAACATGGTTGACCAGTAGGGACCCATTCCTTGACCGAAACAAATAAACTAAAAATATTCCCCTTGCAAAATAAGAATATGCTTTACCCCTTCCTGACAATAAAACACAAGGTGTTAAGATGTTCAAAAATAAATTTGATACATTTTTCAAGGAATACATTGTGTATCAACCACACAATACTTCTGGTGAACGTGCAAACAAACTCTGATAATTTATACAATGTCTTTGAACCTGTTTGGGCTCTCACCAGAGACAGCCTTCTCTATGGCCTAGTCTCACCCGTGTACAGAGACAACGCCACACGTATCAGATCACTTATAGCTCTGGGTTAGCAGCCATATCATGGGACCTTTTGATACTGGCATAAACGTCCCGCATTTGTATATTTTTTTTATTTTACCAAGTAAGGTCCACTGAGCTATACAGCTCTTTTGTTCAGAAGCGACCTGCTCGCAAATGATAGCTCCAATTAGCACGGTTGGCTACGTACTGTGCGAAAGAAGTTCAACAACATAACATGTGCACAATGTGGAAATTAATATCAACCAACAATCTAAATGCATGTTGATACACCCGTTGATGGCGCTTGTGAGAATGGGTTATTCGCAGGCAAGTTATACACTGCAGTTTGAATGCTGGCTCATGGGGTGAACGGTACTGTACTTACACAATACATGATCAGATTCGGGCCGCCTGTCCGCCAGGGCTTGAACCCAGCTCCTCGTTGGTGCCAGGCTCCGTGTTCTGACACAGACATGATCCCCTTCAGAGACATCCTGCCTCAGGGCTTTAACCTCCCACCTCAAGAGGTGCTGGTTCAGTTCTTGAAAATGGACATCAACTGAGTGAAACATCTTCATGGTGTTAACTTTGGGGCCGTCCATAAATGACGTCACGCGATTTTAGACGATTTTTGACCCCCCCCCCCTCGTCACACGGCGTCACAAAATTCAGACCCCCCCCCCTCAAATATGACGTCACAAAGCTCTGCCCCCTCCCCCCAAAATAGAACATGCTTCAAATCGCTTTAAACTATTGTCATTGTAGTGTGTATTTAATGTGGCGCTGCACTCTGATGTTGTAGGAGAAAACATTTATTAAAAAGTCTATTTGATTAAGTAGAACGTGTTGTCTATATTTATTTAAAGTTGCGCATTTTGATGTTACGTCACACTTCTCAACCCCCCCCCCCCCCCCGCCTCGTCACACATCGTCACAAATGTCTGACCACCCCCCTCCCCATAGGTGCGTGACGTCATTTATTGACGGCCCCTTTACAGACTAAGAAAATGGCCTAGTGCCCGGATATTAACATCAACCAAATTCTCCCCGCACCTCCGATGAGCACGGTTGGCTGAATTCGGTGCAAAAGAAGTTCAAAGCTGGTACGTCCATGAAACATCCCGCCACGGGCCTTGAAACCAGACTGTCACAATGTGGCTGGCCGAGTATCCTGATATAGACAAACACTATCTGACAGAGCCTTAGGGTTAGAACGTATGACACTAAGAGCTGGTGTCGTGATCCAGGCATTAACCGACTATGATACACCCTGCCCCAGGGCTTTAACCCGGGAACTAAGATGTTCCGGGTTCAGTGTCTTGAGAAAATCAGCCGCAGGGCAAAATAAACACCAAGCCATGGTTGAGTATCCTGGATATAGAGTTATAGACAGTAACCGACTATGAGACACCGTGCCCTAAGGTAACCGCTCAGAGGTGCAGGCTCCATCTTATGCAGAGGAGGGCCGTCAGGGCCAGCAAGGCCTGCTCTGCTGGCCTAGAGATTGTAGAAATCAGATTTTTTTTTATAATTTAATATATATTTTCATTAATGCCATATATATTTGACAAAGTTCGTTCCCATCAGTCTATTAACGTCATTTCATTGCTACTCTCTCCCTCAGTTGCGCTGCTTCCAGTGCAGCTCATAAATTGGAGCTTTTATCCAATCAGATTTTTCACCTGTGCTGTTTCTGCCTCTCCAGGTGAAAAGAAATCTACCCTGAGGCCTTCAGAATGTCGAGTGAATCCCCTCTGCTGTTGAAGCAAATGGAGACGATGTTGTTGATTATCATATTCTTTAACCAATCAGATTTCGAGTTTTCCATGGTGGGCGTATTTCTTTGACACGCCGGAGCCTTCTAGCTGGCCTAGCCGCCGACGTCAGCCTTGTTCGTGTGGCGTGATTGGAGAGCCAGTTAGCTAACTGAAGTAAAACTAGCTAGCACGTAACGTAGCATCATCTAAGATTTATTTAAACGTTCTTTCATGACGTTTAGATTTTTTGTTGCTGTGGGGAATCCTGTTGAATCCTGATTGTGTTATTTGTGTTTTACGGCATGTTTGCTTGCTTGGTGGTCGTACGAGTAAATGTTGTTGTGAGTTTGTTCTTGTTTCTTTGGTAATGACATTGGTTTGGGCTACGCGATGTCTATTTGTGATGCAGCATCCTATCATACTGCGTCAATAGTGGTACATCCCTGATGGTTGCAGTCACTGTGTATTCATGTCTCTGCAATTAGTGTATTGTAACCCTCATAGATGTTGAACCTCGTGGTAAATCACTTGATTCTACTCGATAAAGGTTACTGTCACTGTGAATATGGGGTGGTTACGTCGAATGACAATAGCATATAGCCCCAGTGTCATGGTGAGGTTATTCGAAGGCGGTTTAATTGCGGCAGGATAGCACTGATCTTGTGACACAGACATTAAGCATACTAAGCGACACCCAGCCTAGGGCTTGAACCCTGTATCTCACAGATGCCACTTAGTGTCCTAACACAACAACAACATTCTGAATGAAACAGCCTTAGGGTTTGAAATCGGGACACGGAGAACTGGCTTAATGTCTTGATACAGGGCTTTATAGGTTTTAGGAATAGGTTTAACCCTTTTAACTGGCACAAAAACTGACACCTTTATTCAAGGCACCATGTTTGCAAAAACCACAACACAAGCAGTCAAAATGCAAACAAAAAAGACAACTCTGATAATAATATGCACTGTCCTTGAATTTGATTGGTCCACACCCGAGACGGCTTTTCTTAGAGCCTAGTCTCCATTGGTGTTGGACCAGAAGACGCCAAAAGGCGTACAACTCAAAAACAGCGCACTGTTTTTTTAAAGAGACACCCTGCCCCAGTGGTTGAACCCAGGATCTCACAGGTGCCAGGTTCGTGTGCCGGCACAGACACGGACAATCTGGATGAAACAAATTCGGAGCTGGAACTTGAGGGCACCGAAAAAACTGGCTTCATGTCTTGATGTATGGATTAAACCATGACACAGTCTGCCCTGTCCTAGCACTTGAACACAGGCCCTCGTAAAGGTGGCTGGTTCCTTTTGTTCCCTGAAAAATGTTCCCGCGAGTTGAATTCCACAGGCACGGAAGCTTCTTCTTTCCGAAATGTTACAACCGTGCACGGGGCATTGTCGAAATTTATTTTGTTTTTAAATCAGATGAAAGCGGGCTGCGCCAGTCACTGCACCAGGGCCTAGTTTTTGTGATTGCACCGCAGGGACTTAACAACGAACGGGATGCCCTCGGAGCCCCGAGTGATCGCCCGCTCGTTTCATCGCTGCCGTCGAAGGGTGAAAGCTCTTTGAGCGTGCTTAAATTTCTCTTAATCTTCCCTTAAAAATAGAACGCGCCGCGCGGAGTGTGGAGGGATGGAACACGTAACCAATGGAGCCGGCTGCACATTGCAATGATGCAGCAATATTGCCGTACGTACCGTAACATGGGTGCTGGTATTCAAGAATTGTAATTAGGCAGAGGTTTGACGTAACTATGAAACAACACACACACACGCGACACGCTACACACTATGCACTTGTTCACGTAAATATTTTTTTGGTCTGCCGAATTTCATTTCTCTAACCAACACCATGACTGTCACGGTGTCTCAAATATTATATGTTTACCGGTTCACACATATCATAATTGCACCAAATTAGTTGTATTAGTCTTTTGTATAAATTTAATGCATATAAAACATATTCGGTCCGTAGTACCGTTGCACACTCTAAATGAAGATATGCGCTACAGATTAATGCTTGGGGTTGTCTTCCTACCAGCTAATTGGCTGGTTGCAGTGGGAGTGATGATGTATTCCCGAGCAACCACTTTCACTCTACTTGATTTGCGACGGGACTAGGGCGCCTGCATTTATCTGTACTTAACAAAATAGTTCTCTAATGACTTCTTGGAGACAATTACATCACAGCCTGATGGATTTTTCTATAGTCCAGAGACCCTGGCCACCTGGGTTTGATTCCTGGCCACAGCTGACATCGAGTGGCGATTGATATGTGAAATGGGCCCGGTCTCCCTCCTTTGCAAACCAGCACTGGCCAGAATGGTGACGTAACGTCAAAATAACCCCCATGACCGACACGGCAATCCCCGCCCTGTTGCAACCACGCTCCGCTCCACGTTTTGTCGGAGCCAACTTTTTGCAAAGAGGAAATGTATTTAATTTAACGTTATGTTTTGAGCGTGGCTTTTTTGTGTTTTATATACATATTTTAACGTCATTCGCTTTTGTCAATATTGCTTCGACAAAATAAATATTGAAACGTTATTATTATTATTATTCTTATCGTCATCATAGCAACAGAAATCGTATCTTGAGTTGCATCCAGATGCGATGTAACCACAAATTGCATTGCGCCCACACCGCTCGCGTGAAGCATTTACTTTCAACAGGTGAAAGCACTGTGCACTTTCACATACACTTCTGAGTGGCCATCAAGCGATGGAATGTTAATTACACAATCGTCGCCACGTTATTGCACGTTGCGGACACGTTTGCCAGACCTATTTTAAATATATATATACGTTTCCGTCACGCAATTCTTCCGTGACGAAGACAGTTTTCGTCTCCAAAAGGAAACTGACAAAACGCACATCAGCCACTATTTATAGATTTTAATGCGAGGCCACGTGTGAACGCTGGCAGCATGCAGACCCCGAAACAAAAATCGAATCGTGGTAATTGGCAAAGCTTCTTCCGAGCGCGACGGATCCTGCGGACGACTACTTTGAAGGGTGACATTAAGAAGAATTCACAACGACGCCACGACGAAATGAAACCGGGCCCAGCTGCGATATCGCTCGTAAAAAAAGAATTCCAGCAATTTTCAGCGGAGCGGTACACGAGACGTATATATACCCGCGTGTGTGTGTGTGCATGTGCGTAAGACTGCATGTGCTGATGCTCAGTTTTCTAAATGGGGAAGCCTAGCCAGGTGCCCTTGTGACAAGGCAGTTTAATGAGGTGAGGTAATGCATCGCACTGCTCAAAATCAATGGCCGTTTTTTTCCCCTGCCCCGCGTCTTCGCAAGCTTTTTTTTTCCTCATTCTCCTTCTAAATCTCCCGTCCCTCCCTACTGCCTCCGCGTTAGAGGGACAGTCCAGCGGGCTCAACGTCTGCGGATATATTCGCCGCGCTTTGCGCCGAGCCACGGTGCTCTTCACTGCAAGGCCCCGCGAGGCCTACCGGTGGCCTTTTAGTGCGGCCCCTGATTGGCACGATTGGCTACATAGGGTGCGGAAAAAGTTCAGCACACACACACATACAGCACAGATTCACCAGTTCCTCCAAACGCGTTTGGAATCCACGGAAGGGCGCCAGGTTCGTCCTGCAGAATGGTGACCACTGCACCGGCACTCCCTGTCCGCGAGAGAGCTTCGCTGCTTTAGCAATGGTCCTTGCATTTCAACAAACATAGCCCTAAAGCAGGCAAATGGAATATTTTTTTTAAAATAATGACTCGGGTAGTTGTGGGAGTCTCTACCAAATAATATCTAATGGGAGAGGCATAATTGTCCTATAATCTGGCCTGTGGAGAGGCACCGTTGTTGTTAGGGCTCAATGTTAAAAACTGCATCACCATTGCTGGATGCAGGCGAGCAATTTTATTCCATCGCACTGCCTCCCCCACCGCCACTCCCGATTTGTTATTTACGACGCAGCTTTGAAATTATAATGATACATCAGTTTTTTTGTGTGTGTGTGCGCGCGGTGTCGTTCCACCTATCCCGCGGCGGGGATTGAGAAGGGATCCGCTGGAAAATGAAACGGCGTCTCGTGTCACGTGTCACGTGCTGCGTGCGTGGGAAGCGGCGGCGTGGCGCTGCGAGTTTGATTCCCGCTCACGGCCAACATCAATTGACGATTATTTTAACCGGTCCTGGGCCTCCCCACGGTTCGACTCAGCCTCAAATGAGTACCTGGTGCGGTGCGTACACATCGCCACTGGGGAGACAAAGGCGACCGGGCGCGGTGCTGGCCACCCACCCCTTCGAGTGCCGTGCCGGCCTTCATAGGTGCTCGCTAACAGCGATGACGCTGCAGTGCTCAGCTTGTCGCACTATGGTCCCAGTGACCCTGGTTTGATTCTGCGTCGTGGTTGACGTGCTGTGTACCGAAGTGGCGTCCAGCATTGCTGCATACGCAGCGGCGGCAGCAACATCATCATCATCCAAGCATTATCCACCTTCAAGCCGAAGCTTATGGCTCACCTGTCCAGGCTCGCCTCTTCGGCCTCAACCGGTTCAGGCTCATCACTTGTCTAGGTTCTCAACTGTTCGGCCACACACCTGTTCAGGCTCTCACCTGTTCAGGCTCTCACCTGTCTAGGTTCTCACCTGTTCAGGCTCTCTCCTGCCCAGGCTCTCACTTGTCTAGGTTCTCACCTGTTCAGGCTCTCTCCTGCCCAGGCTCTCACCTTTTGAGTCTCACACCTATTCAGGCTCACACCCATTGCAGGCTCACACCTGCTCTCACCTGTTCAGGCTTTCATCGAGAGCGGTACGCACCGACACTCGAGGGGTAAAGAGCAGCCAGGAGCGTGTGGTGCTCAACTTGCAACGCCCACAAAAGAGAGGCACAGAAAGAGGAAAGACGCCCGAAGCAAAAGCACAACGCGCGCTGCTTATGTACATTGGTGGCCTTGAGTCAAGGGCCCAAAGTCCACGTGACTACGACGAGGTCCAGTTAGTCTAAGGTTGAGCTGACTTCTCTGCAGCAAGCTGTCCAGCCTCATCGGATGGTAACTCATTTTTTACGGATCCTCCGGAGTGACGATTGATGGTGACTGACGGGCGGTCGGTCGGCATGTCTCTCTCCCCGTGGTCGCGTGGATTTGTAGTCAAACCATCGGGTTTTTCTCTCTACATTTATAATAAACGTGCATTTTGAGTATTTGGCTGCTATAAATCCGCACGTGATGTTAAACCACTTCATTGAGCTATCATTTGTGGCCAGGTTGCTTCTGACAAAAGAACTGCAGAGCTCAGTGGGCCTTACCTGTTAAAATAAAAGTAGTAGTCGGTTCTCCCCCTACTCTGCATGGGTTTCCTCTCGGTTATCAGATTTCCTCCCATACCGTGGCATCTTCACTGGAACGTAATCCCTCATTTCACGCGGTGGTCGATGCGTTCCTGAAAAGTGCCACGATAAGTGAAAACGCGTTCAGTGACGAATGACCAAGTTTCTGAATCCCATTCGTGCACTGTGAGCTCGGCCTGCAGCCAGGCAGTGAGATTGGGGGTACGCCGCCGCGTACCGGATCATTCCGCGGGGATAGTCGAGGAGTGGTCCGCGGAAATTGTTGTGGCCCACCGTGGTGTGATGCCTTCGTTCTAGGTGGAGGGTTAACGGTTGTCTGTGGCTTTAGAATGGTTGTGAGCCACCGCTCCAGACTGATCCCTACATCCAAACCCAGGAGCTGTCACAACGCCGGAATCAGAGACTATATTTATCTTGGAGGAATCTGGGATCGGCTGGGATTTGAATGATAATATTTTCATTATAATATAATACTGCAAGTGGAAGGCTTGCTGTTCTATCCAGTGGAGAGGGGGGGGGGGACTCAATATATCCCTCACCAGCAATGTGGTCTTAAAAGCAAACAAAATATATGGTTGGTGATTCCTGAAATGTCACCTAATATGTATTTTTTTCTTTCAAGGCCACAGTGTTATTGACAAACGTGTTGAGTTTTGTTGTTGTTGTTGTCTGTGCTTGTGCAACACTGCCAAACACAGCAGCAGCGCCGCCTGACTAATTTTCTCTGATTGCGCGGCGAGGCGATGCATCGGTTTTGTCAATTAAAATCGTCCAGCAAGCTCCCAATTGTTAATAGACAGCGTCTTTTGCCAGAGCGCTTTTAATTTTCCATCTCTGCATCGTCGTCATCATGAAGTGTGCACGTCTCCTCGCTGCTGCCATGGCTGGCACGGACGCGGGATAGGAGTCGCGCGCCATGAAGCTTCGCGGCGAAAGGTCGAAGCCAGGAACAGCTGAGTCGCATCTCAGCCACAAACATCTAGGGCCGGGAGAAACTGCACCGAGGTTGCTGGCGGGAGATCGCCAGTGCACAGATTTACTCCCTTCCTGCGTTGCGTGTCCTCCTCCACTCAATACCAGGCATGACATCTCTTTCGAGGTCAGAGATAACCATCGCTCGAAAGCAACAGGGGCGACGGGACCCTGAAAGCAACTTAACCGATGCCTCCGAGAGATGCGTTCCAATCAATTTCATTAAAATTAGCCCCTTATTGCTCAGATCTGTCTCTTTTTTTCCCTTTCCCCGCGAGCATGTCCGTTCGCTTATTTTTTTTGTAAGCGAAAAGTCAATAACATCATCATTACCGCTATCATTACCATCGCTCTTCCGGCAGGTCATAAAGGGGCTTATGAGGCTGTGAACACCTGCTGCTGCTGCTGCATTCAACAGCAAAGCAAAAACAGCGATTTCTGGTCACGTAATTCCCCCCCCCCCCTCCCACCATGGAATTGCCTCATTCCCTTTAACTTTTCACTGTCTCTAAGCCACAAGGTTACATGAAGAAAAAGACAAAGATTCCCCGTGTAGCCTTAACAGACTGTCGGGTCAAGTGCTGCTAGCGAGCAACTATGAAGGCCGGCACGGCACACGAGGGGGGTGGGTGGCCAACACCACGCCCGGCCGCCTTCGTCTCCCCAGTGGCGATGTTTACACACCGCACCGGGTGCTCATTTGAGGCTGAGTCGACCCAGGGGAAGGCCCAGGGCCGGTTCAGATAATCGCCACCGGTGTTGGCCGTGAGTCGGGAATCGAACTCGGGTGAGCCGGGTTCACAGCGCAGAGGCGGGGTTTGACCGGGCGAAGTGGCTAAGCGGGATGTGAGATCTGCGGCTCCGCGTTGTGCCGCCGAGGCTAACCCAATAAGAGCCGGGGGGGGGCAGCCTCGGGGCACAGAGGCCCAGCGGCGAATGTCGTCGGCATCGTTCAATGCGTTAACGGTCTAACCCCCTTTCCCCGCCTTTGTAGCTACAGCGATTGTTGGTTCCACGAAACCCGTCCGTCGTTCAGCGATTCGGTCGTTCAGCGAGTACTGCATAGGAAGAACACGCCTAAAGGCTGAATTTCCTTCCGATAGCACCGAAAGTTGTAAAATTTTTCACCCAAAAAAACGTACTCTATAACTTTTAAACACATGGATATGAATACGTAAAGATACTAACAACATCATAAACACATAATATTAAAAGGAACATGGTTAATGCATTAATTAATATTTCCTGTACCTACAACAGCCCATCGTTGACAGTGGTAATGGTTGGAAAGCCAATAACATTGGGCTCTATGGAGCGCCGTCGTTAAGCGATTAGTCGTTAACAGGGGTGGTCGTTAACAGGGGTTCTACTATACACTACTTTACACTACATTATACACTACACGATCAGTGCCGGATTAAGCTATTGCGGGGCCTCTAGCATATGTTATAAAGGGGCCCTAAATTAAAAAAAAATATTAAAACACAAATGTTTAACTTGCATAGTAAAGTAATTGTATTTTTAATTTGCTATACAGCCAGATAATACGACAAATCGCTAACCTTAAACACCCAGTCGTTCATAAAAGTTAAAGGCAGTATAGTACTATAGTAATAGAGCAAGTGCAGAATCACTGGACCGGAATTGATAGCTTGAAAGCAATAATAGGGTGTTTCCCCTTTTTTCTGGCAACAAAACTGAAACCTTTTTACAAGGATTCATGTCTGCATTAACCACAATACCTGCAGTCAAAATGCAAACAAAAAACATACTATGATAATATATGCATTGTCCTTGAAACTGATTGGTCCACACCAAGGGATGGCTTTCTTTTGAGCCTCGACCCAATTGATGCTCGACCAGATGACGCCAAAAGGTGTACAGCTCAAAGACAATGCACTATCAAAGTAATGAGGGCTCGGGATGAGCATCTACATCATTAGACCTCCTTTGCCAGTACCAAAATGTAATAATAGGGTTTTTCCCCTTTTTTCTGGCAACAAAACTGAGACCTTTTTTTACAAGGATTCATGTCTGCATTAACCACAAATGCCTGCAGTCATTTTGGTACTGGCAAAGGAAGTCTAATGATGTAGATGCTCACCCCGAGCCCTCATTACTTTGATAGTGCATTGTCTTTGAGCTGTGTGACGCCTTTTGGCGTCATGTGGTCGAGCACCAATTGGGTCAAGGCTCAAAAGAAAGCCGTCCCTTGGTGTGGACCAATCAGTTTCAAGGACAATGCATATATTATCATAGTATGTTTTTTTTTTGCATTTGACTGCAGGTATTGTGGTTAATGCAGATATGAATCCTTGTAAAAAAAGGTTTCAGTTTTGTTGCCAGAAAAAAGGGGAAAAACCCTATCATTACATTTTGGTACTGGCAAAGGAGGTCTACGCATTTAGCGCGGGGCCCTTGACAGTGTGGGGCCCGTAGCATACGATACTTTTGCTACGAGGGTAATCCGGCACTGCATACTATACACTACATATTGGGCTCTATGGAGGGCCGTCGTTAAGCGATTAGTCGTGAACAGTGGTGGTGGTTTGGATGGGTTCTACTGTATTGGCTACGATGGTCGGCGTGATACGGCCATCGTTCGATGAGAGCCACGATTAATGCAGAATAACATAACTCTTCCACCGCCGTGATTGCAACGTGTGGAATGCATTCATTGTTTAGGGTCTTTACATAAAGGCGCAACTCCCCCCCCCCCCCTCTGCCCGCAAACCTGATAGGAGAGATTGAGCTATCGAACACGCGGAATGTTCTGGTTATGTTACGCCGTTTGCTACGTAAATCGTACGGGCGTTGATTTAAAATGCGCTGCGACGGTTAGCGCCGCCGTACAACGTGCACGTGGAGGACCCGCAAATGAACGCCGAGCACACGGGAGGGGACAAAACCATTTCAGAGCGTGTCCACGCTTGTGTAAATGAAAATGAAGTCGTTTATTGGCGAGGACGGATATATATATCTCTACGGCAGAGGTGAAATGTCATTTGCTCGCTTATTATGTCGCGTATATTCTCGACAACGACAATCATTATTATTCTGTATAGTGTATTATATGACTCTGCGTCGAACTAAGACCCACGATCATAAAGAGAGAGGCGTCCTTGTCTATAAACAGCCGTCCGTGCTGTCGCCTGCCTTTCTATTCAAGAGTCCCTCCTTGTGACCTCTGCCTACGAGTGGCGGCCTTGTCCCTCTCTCCGCCTGTCCCATAAAATAAAAACGTCGACCGTCGTCTCCGTACAGACTCGTTGGACGACGCCGTATGAACCCCAAAGCGCGTCGCGTCGCTCGCCGGCCAACGACCGGTTAGCGTGACCAGACGGCAAACGCTGCCGCTTGGAATTCGGCCGCGTGGAATTTTCTCATTTCTCCTCGACGGCGCGGGAGCCTCTTTGCGTCAAGGCCGGCGGGCAGCGGCAACACGAGCAGGCACGCAGAAGCACCGGCGGCGCACGCCAACGCTCCAATCGATATCAATTAAAGCAGGAGGGGGGGGGGGGAGGAGGTTGGGGGGCGACGGGGGTTTGGGCGGGTGAACGCTTTGCTCGGCACAAGCGCACACGTGGGAAGCGAACGGGGGCCCCTGGTTACGGAGCGCGGCGGCGGCGTCGTCTCTCCGGTGATGGGGACGAGGAGGCCAAGGGCCGTGCGTCGTGGGGGGAGGAGGAGGTGGTGGTGGTGGGGATGTGCGTGGTTTTACTGTGCAATGGCAGCTCTGGTAGCGTGGCCTTGTTTCAAAGAGGCGGGGGGGGGGGGGGGCGACACAGTCACCGTTGTAACACTTTAAACAATTGTCATCTACGTGCCAGTGGTTTTGTCGATTCACTGAACTGAAGCAGATTGGGCCAGGGGCAATACACGTGCTTTTTTTTTGTTTTAAGCTTACGGCCTCGCGCCAGATGGGTGAACTTTGAGAACTCGCGTATAACACAAACTGTCAGGCCAGTTAAACTAAAGCTATACTAAACGATAAAAAAACATTATTTACGGAACATCGTACAATATTACAGCAGGAAATGCCCGAACACCGTTATCGTTTTTTTTGTATAATTCTTTCATTTGTTTTACCCAGTCTCTTTTTAAGGAGGATCCTGCCAAATTTCGTAATCTGTTGGGGGGGGGGGGCGATGTAACGTCGCGTTAATTTAAATTGGGAAATTTTCGAGAGCAACATTTTTTTATATTGGTGATGTTTAGCCTCATACACGCTACACTGTGAGCGTGTTTGTTTTGAGGTATGGGAGGTAATCTGATAGCCTAGAGGAAACCCATGCAGAGTAGGGGGAGAACCGACTACTACTTTTATTTTAACAGGTAAGGCCCACTGAGCTATACAGCTCTTTTGTCAGAAGCAACCTGGCCACAAGTGATAGCTCAATGAAGTGGTTTAACATCACGTGCGAAGTTATAGCAGCCAAATACTCAAAATGCACGTTTATTCTAAATGTGTAGGGAAAAACCCGAGGGTTTGAATACAAATCCACGCGGCCACGGGGAGAGAGACATGCAAACTCTAAATATACAACAGGCGTAAAGGTTAGGATTGAACCCACTACCTCCTGTATACCAGGCGAAGTAGTTCACATCTCGCCACCGTGGCACCCCAAACTCAGGAACAAAAAGGCGCCTGAGTCGGCAATTGAACCTCGGTGATTATTGCTGTGTGGCCCAAGTGTTCAAAATTCCAGCTCCACGCTGCCGGGACTTGGACTCACAACGTTCAGACCTTGAACTCAAAAATGCATCAGGCGCGTCAGGGGTCAGGATCGAACCCACGACATCCTGCACACCAGGCGAGGTAGCGAACATCTCCGAGCCAACGCGGCGGTTATCCGGCGTGACGTTCATCTCTGCAGGCTAAACGGGCGGGCCAAGCGGCGGGCGCGCGGTGGTGCAAACGAGAGGGTACGGCCACAGGCGGTTGCGGCGGCTGTTGCTTGCTGTCAGGGGCCGTCCTTAAATGACGTCACGCACCTGGGGGGGCGGGGGGGGGGCGGGGTCAGACATTTGTGACGATCTGTGACCGGGGGGGGGGGGGGGAGAGTTTGAGAAATGTGACGTCACATCAAAATGCGCAACTTTAAATAAATATAGACAACACGTTCTACAAAATTAAATAGACTTTTTAATAAATGTTTTCTCCTACAACATCAGAGTGCAGCGCCGCATTAAATACGCACTACAATGACAATAGTTTAATCGATTTGAAGCATATTTTTTTTTGGGGGGGGGGGGCAGAGCTTCGTGACGTTTTGTGACGCCGTGTGACGATGGGGGGGGGGGGGAGGGGGGTCAAAAATCAACCAAAATCGCGTGACGTCATTTATGGACGGCCCCGAAAGCCACGGGCCGCTGTGACCTCAGTGGGTGTGTTCATCACGGATGAGTTCAAGAGGAGCGCCTCGGCTCGAGACGTCCGAGCCGATTAGGAGGGGCGCGGGACAAGGATCGCGGCGCTCAGAGAGGCCCCCCCCCCCCCCCGCCGTGCAAGACGTGCACGGCGAACCTTTGAACGTTTTCATCCCTTAAGGTGGCGTCCCGGCTTATTTGGGGCAGCGGGGCACCTGCTGCTACAACCCCGGGTTAAGCTCACTGCGTCGACGGTTTGAACACGCGACACAACGTGATGTAACGGGGCCCTGCGCATTGTCTCAATAATAATAATAACAACAACAACAACAACAAAGACGCGGACGAATAATCCATCCCGCGGTGATGAAGGGAACTTTCCCTCCAACAGCCAAAACATAAGGGAGGCATTTTGAAATCAATAAAAAAAATTAGCACGCGAATTTACGTTCGTGAAGCCGTGGAATGTTGTTGTTGTTGTTGTTCCTCGCCGTTAATTGACTTGAAGTTACGTCCCTCCTCTCGCATTTTGTGTAAATTCGTAATTTGTTGCAGAAGACTTTAACGTGGATAATATGTAGACTCAGCTGGTTGTGTTTTCTTGGCTTGCCGGCCTTTTAGACTCGATTTACATCGGCGCTGCTGCTTTTACTTCAAATAGAGAGATGGCCCAAATAAGCCACTTTAGTGCTGATTTCTGCGATGCACTGCCCTATTTACCGAGACCCTATCGCCACAGAAAAACAGCAATTTATCTACAACGACACCAACCACAGTAATAATAATAATAGAGACGAATGCCCCCTCAAACGCTGCGGCTTTTTCCAGGTGCACCAAGTTTCCTCCCACGTGTAAAGACCCATTAATTGGCCAATAACAACTTAATATATAGAGGACCGCAGAGCTTGGGGAAATGTTGGCGCTTGTCTGTGGTTACTCGTACCTCTGAGTCACTCTCTCTCTCTCTCCCTGCAAGTGGGTGGATATTGCGTGGCGCGTTAAACGTTGACATTAATGGAACAGTGCACAATATTATATAAGGAAATACCCTAACACCACTTTCGTTTTTTTGAATGTACATAATAATTTCGCTTGTTTAATCCAGCAAAGCCTCACTGAGACTCAAGCCTCTTTCTCAGGAGGGTCCTGTCAAGTCTTGGTAATAGGGAGATCGGGGGCGATGTTGCTAAGCGTGATTCCAATTGAGTAATTTTGCGAGCGAACTTTTAGCATTTGCGATATTTTGGCCTCATATACGCTGCATTTCGATTTAAAGCTTTGGTGACTGCAGGGATTCATCTTCTTGGTTCTTTCGATAAAGTCACGTAGAATGGGGATATAATAATTATAAAAATAAAAATTCTCACGACGTTTCGGAGGCAACACAAGATTCCGTCTTCAGGTGGGACAGTCACAGCAAGATCTTGATCAGCGATCTTGCTGTGACTGTCCCACCTGAAGACGGAAGCTTGTGTTGCCTCCGAAACGTCGTGAGAATTTTTATTTTTATTATTATTTTATCCCCATTCTACGTGACTTTACCGAAAGAACCAAGAAGATACGCTGCATTGTGAATGTCTTTTGAGCTATGGGAGGAAACCTGAGAACCTGGAGGAATCCCATGCAGACTAGGGGGAGAAGAGACTACCACTTTTATTTTACCAGGTAAGGTCGACTGAGCTACAGAGCTTTTTTATCAGAAGCTACCTGGTCACAGATGATAGCTCAACGAAGTGGCTTATCGTCATGTGGAAATTTTTAGCAGCAGCCAAATACTCTGAATGCACACTGATTCTAATGTGGAGGGAAAAATCAGAGGACCCGGAGAACAATCCACGTGACCACGAGGAGAGAGACATGCAAAATCTAAATATACAACAGGCGTAATGGTTGGGATTGAAACCACTACCTCCTGTATACCAGATGAAGTAGTTAATATCTAATATTCTTGGGTCTTTCGGTAAAGTCACGTAGATAGGTTCAAAGATAATAACAAAAATAACATTTTATTTTATTTTAACCTATCTACGTGACTTTACCGAAAGACCCAAGAACATGAATTCCTGCAGTCACGAAAGCTTTAAGTCCAGTTAGTATCTCGCCACTGTGGCACCCCAAACTCCGCACAAAAAGGCGCCTAAGCCAGGAATTGAGCCCAGGTCATTGTTGGTGTGTGGCCCAAGTGTTAAAACTACAGCTCCACACTGCCAGGATTTGAACTCACGCAATTCAGATTTTGAACTCAGCGTTGGGCCAACAGTGAGGCCGGGCTAGATATGCTTCCTGTCACCTCTGAATAATTGCCAAAGCAACGAGGCCATAATTATTCCTGATATCTGTATGCGTGATAAATGTGGCGCTCAAAAGAAATCGGGAAACCGTCGCGAGCCTCGGAGGCCGCAGATAAATTATAAGGACGGTGCAGTGTTATTCCGAGGTACGACACAAATAAAAAAAATGTTTGTGTGAATTCGCACCCGAAACCTGGAAACCTCGGTCAATTACGAGGCTTTTTACAGGAAGAAAGTCATGATTCAACCCCCCCCCCTCCCCCAACAGCGATTATTCAGGGCACACGATTCAATGCCATCATTTGTCGTAACCTGTCCCCGTTTTTTGACCGTCTCATTTGTATTGTTTCCCTTCCGACTCGCCTGGACGAGGTTTTCCCTCCGCACGAGCGCAAAATGTGTTTTTCACGTAAATTCGACAAATCAGCGAACATCGATTCCAATGCGTGTGACTCGGTGCGTCTATCGTGAACCCTGGACGGGATGGATACGGTCCTGGCACAGCGATTCGCGGCAATGCGCAGCGAACCCTGCAACCTGAGTTTCGATTCCTCGGCCACGGCGAACATCTCAGTTCAACTCAGCCCCAAAATGAGTTTGTTATACGGCGTGTGAACCTGGGAGACAACGTGCCAAGGTGCGGCACTCGCCACACCGCCCCGCTTGTGTGCTGCGTCGGCATTAACCGAGTACAACCACCCGTGCCTCACAACGAGGAGGGCCTCGGTTCAATTCCAGACTCGGGCGCATTTCTGCTTGGCGTTTGCATTTTTTTTTCTCCCCCGTCCTTCATGGGGGCTTCCTCCGGGTTTTCCGCTTACCTCCCGTAGCTAAAAAAAAAAAACACGTTGGCGTTGGCCAAAGACATCTGGACGCAATATCCTCACGAGAAAGAAAAAGAGCAAACAAAACAAAGTCTTCCTAACCCCGCCCCCCCCCCCCGCCCCCTGGCGTGACTCGGGAGAACGAAACGAGAGTCCTCAAAAGTCACCCGCGCCGTTTCGCTTCGCCACAGCTCTCGCTTTCAAATCACCAAGCCAACTCCACGGTAAGTCCCGGCAGTGGAGGCGGTGCCCACCCCCTCCCCCTCCCCCCCCAACCCCCGGCACCGTGGCCGGATTCCAGCGATGTTCGGCGGAGCGGGCCGGCGAGCGAGTGCGTGCGAAGGCGGACGAGTGGGTGCGTGCGAAGGGGTCGAGTGGGTGCGTGCGCTAGGGAGCGCGTTTCGCAAGGGGTCAAGACCTTAGGTCAAGACCCCCCCCCCCCCTCTCTCCCCCCACCCTCTGCAAAACACCGCACCTTGTGGGGTGGGGGGGGGGGGAGTAACCTCTCAGGCGACCTCCAACCGCAAGCGGCAGTGCCGGGCGGTGCCGTTCGGTGCCGAGGGGCTCGTCGCGAGAGAGGGGGTCTCTCCGTGCGTAAGGTATTCCCCCCCCCCCACCCCCGAGCGACCTCCGATTAACACGGCTGGCTACGTAAGCTTCCGCGGCCGTCTGGAACGCTCTTCCTTCCGACATTGGGAAGCCGCTCGAGCTATGCGCTTTCAAATCTACATTGCAAACCGATTCCTTTAGAAGCGCTTTTTTTTGTTGTGTGTGTTCCAGTTTGTTGTCCTTCACACGCACCTCCGATCAGCACGGTTGGCTACGTACGGTGTGAAGGAAGTTCAACTGTACACGCGTGCGTATGTGCCGAAAAGCTTGCAAACCGACAAAGAGGGGAGCGTTGTTCTCCGCAATAAAAAAAAAATCAGGATAACGTGCGGACGACGCCATCACTTCTTGCCTTCAGCTGTTGCCGGTAAAACCTCACAGCCAACCTCAAAGGTTTGAACGCGCAGCGTCTCGCCGTGGCAGTTTCTGTAGGTCTGGCCCTCTCTATCGCCGACCTCCTCCTCCTCGTCGTCAAATCCACGACATCTTAAAGCCACGTTATATATTTCCCCGAATATCCGTGACATTTCTGACACACCTTCGCAATGCACCTGATTCGCCCGAAAGCTAAAAGGCAAAATTGGTGTGCACGGTGATCACCCGTCCAAATCAGAGACAAGCAATCGCACGGCTGTGGCCTCGCAACCCAAACTGATTATCCGTAAAATCCACTGGAGTCTGCGCTCCTTCAACGGAGGAGGAGGGGGAAGGAGGAGGAACAGCGAACACGACACGAACTCTCTCTCTCTCTCTCTGCCGAAGCCCTCTCGTCGTGTCCAGCAGCAGCATCACCTCGACGTTGGCGTCAAGCTTCTGAACTTATTGCCTCCGCCGCCGCCGCCGCCACCCGCAAATAATTGAACAGAATCCATCCAAGCCCCATCCGGCCTCAACCCTACTCCAGCTCTTGAGGTCTGAAGGTTCCGGTTAACACTGCTGGTTCAAAGGTGCCATCGTTCGTTGCACCACTGCTCAAGAATGCAACGGCCGTAGCGTGACCCCCCCCCCATCCCCCCCGACTTCCGTCTCCCCCCGGCCACATCGCCCCTCCCAAAGCGACCGGAGCGACTCGCATCCATCGCGTTGTGGGGGGTGGGACGGGGTGCGGGGACGGGGGGACAGATACATTGAGAATGATGCACTGGCACAGGTCATTGCTGATCCATGGTCATTCCCAACAGCGAGCGAGACATTCAATTGCCTTTACACGTAATAAGGTTTAGAGCGCATTAAGATGAACTATCTCCGTCCTCTCTCCTGAAAGCCTCGCCAAGGAAAGCGAAATGTGAAAGGAGTCCCGTTACGGTGGTTTATATTCTGTCATATGATTACGGGCCTCTTTGGGATATGTATGTGTGTGAATATATATTGTAATTTACAGTCCTGTGTCAATTCACTGCTGGATGAAGGCCTTGCCGCCCCCTCCCCCACCATCACCCAAAGCTGAATCGGTCCTCGGTGGTTGTTTGACCATACTCGGATCAGTGAGGGTTAGTGAAGCGTGGTGGAGGGGGGGGGGGTGATGGAGGGGGGGGGGCGGAGGCAGTACTGGCTCAAAGAGCACTTGCCACTGAGACATTGGTCTCGAGGTTTATAGTTCAGTGTGTTAATGTATGATGTACGTATATTTAACTTATTTGGCACCGTACGTACGGTGAGGGAAAAAAAGTATTTGATCCACTGCTGATTCTGTACGTTTGCCCACTGACAAAGAAATGATCAGTCTATAATTTTAATGGTAGGTTTATTTGAACAGTGAGAGACAGAATAACAACAACAAAATGCAGAAAAACGCATGTCAAAAATTTTATAAATTGATTTGCATTTGAATGAGGGAAATAAGTATTTGACCCCTCTGCAAAACATGACTTGGTGGCAAAACCCTTGTTGGCAATCACAGAGGTAAGACGTTTCTTGTAATTGGCCACCAGGTTTGCACACATCTCAGGAGGGATTTTGTCCCACTCCTCTTTGCAGATCTTCTCCAAGTCATTAAGGTTTCGAGGCTGACGTTTGGCAACTCGAACCTTCAGCTCCACAGATTTTCTATGGGATTAAGGTCTGGAGACTGGTTAGGCCACTCCAGGACCATAATGTCCTTCTTCTTGAGCCACTCCTCTGTTGCCTTGGCCGTGTGTTTTGGGTCATTGTCATGCTGGAATACCCATCCACGACCCATTTCCAATGCCCTGGCTGAGGGAAGGAGGTTCTCACCCAAGATTTGACAGTACATGGCCCCGTCCATCGTCCCTTTGATGCGGTGAAGTTGTCCTGTCCCCTTAGCAGAAAAATACCCCCAAAGCATGATGTTTCCACCTCCATGTTTGACGGTGGGGATGGTGTTCTTGGGGTCATAGGCTGCATTCCTCCTCCAAACACGGTGAGTTGAGTTGATGTCAAAGAGCTCCATTTTGGTCTCATCTGACCACAACACTTTCACCCAGTTGTCCTCTGAATCATTCAGATGTTCACTGGCAAACTTCAGACGAGCATGTATATGTGCTTTCTTGAGCACGGGGACCTTGCGGGCGCTGCAGAATTTCAGCCCTTCACGGCATAGTGTGACCAATTGTTTTCTTGGTGACTATGGTCCCAGCTGCCTTGAGATCATTGACAAGATCCTCCCGTGTAGTTCTGGGCTGATTCCTCACCGTTCTCATGATCATTGCAACTCCACGAGGTGAGATCTTGCATGGAGCCCCAGGCCGAGGGAGATTGACAGTTCTTTTGTGTTTCTTCCATTTGCGAATAATCGCACCAACTGTTGTCACCTTACTCTTTGGTTCTATTGGGTAAAGTCACGTAGGTAAAAATAAAATAACAAAAATCACGACGTTTCGGCCACAACACAAGCGGCCTTCATCAGGTGAAGGGACGAGACTGTCTTCTCACCAAGCTGCTTGACAATGGTCTTTTAGCCCATTCCAGCCTTGTGTAGGTCTACAATCTTGTCCCTGACATCCTTGGAGAGCTCTTTGGTCTTGGCCATGCTGGAGCGTTTGGAATCTGATTGATTAATTGCTTCTGTGGATAGGTGCCTTTCATACAGGTAACAAGTTGAGATTAGGAGCACTCCCTTTAAGAGTGTGCTCCTAATCTCAGCTCGTTACCTGTATAAAAGACACCTGGGAGCCAGAAATCGTTCTGATTGAGAGGGGGTCAAATACGTATTTCCATCATTAAAATGCAAATCAATTTATAACATTTTTGACAGGCGTTTTTCTAGATTTTGTTGTTATTATTCTATCTCTCACTGTTCAAATAAACCTACCATTAAAATTATAGACTGATCATTTCTTTGTCAGTGGGCAAACGTACAAAATCAGCAGGGGATCAAATACTCTTTGCCCTCACTGTAGCCAACATACATGCATAAACTAATTTATTCATAATTGCTTTTTGTGTTTAGTTTATTGACCCCCCCCCCCCCCCCCCCGCAGCTCCGATTAGCAGGGTCGGCAACGTACGGTGCGACAGCAGTTCAACATACTCACAACCGTGCTGATCGGAGGTGCTGTCCACATGCAAGGCCGCGCACCAACAGAGATGATGCGCTGCTTCAGATACGAGGGTCAAAGTTCACCGTGGCGACCCCCCTACTCTTGGGCTCATTCCCTCCTTTTAGCCGCCCGTTGCATTTTTAGTCTCGACTACGCGCTGTTGTTCCGTGAGCCACCGCCACCTTACCGGTCGCGTTACGCCCTGCCCTGCAACGCCACAACAGGGCCCAAAGGCTGGGTAGCACTGTGGCGGCGGCAGGAGTCCAGCTCTCGGAACCCAGGTTGAAGGGTAAGCGGCCCAACCCCCTCCTGGCGCTATCCACGTGTCCTTGGAACATGACCGCTGCGAACGTGAACGTATCAGCCCCCATTCTACATTCCCTTCGTCGGTTGCCCATCTGCTTTCGAATCAGATTCAAGATTGTACTGATGGTGTGCAAAATTTCGATTGGACCTTTGCCCCTGGCCGATCTATCTCCCCCTCATCGCAGCCTCCACCCCATCTGGGGATGCTTCGTTCATCCTGGATGGAGCTTGCTTGGATGCAACACAGCGGCTGGTTGAACTTCGGCTCCAAGAATGAAAAAAACTTTCGGTTTGATTGACTGCCACGCGCTCGTATCGGACAACGGGGGTTGGATCCCACGATCGTGGCTGAGAGGCTTCTCACTGAAGCGACTTTGGGAGGCAGTGCTTGGACGGCTGCGTCAACAGCTTCCGGGGGGGGGGGGGGGTAGGGGGGGGGTGCTCCCTTGACACAAGGTGGTGCACAACTCACTCGCGTTGTGGTGGGGGCGGGGAGTTCCACGCTGGATAAATTCTTAACTCTCGTGACAGCGCAACGCCGATAACACTGTGTAACAAAAAAAACATGTTGTTACTGGGTACTGAGTGTTATTTCCTAATTGCTTATGTCTCAAAAGTACATAAAATGGCTATTATTCCCCACAAACTTTGCTTTTGTGACCAGGACAGTGATATTGTGAAATTTACCTATTTTCCATGAGTAAACGTGGTGTGCATTTGTGTCATTCCTTCACGTGATGTCCTGGTCACAAAAGCAAAGTTTGTGGGGAATAATAATAATAGCCACTTGCTGTACTTTTGAGGCATAAGCAATTAAAAAATAACCCTTACCACCCAGGAACAAAAATCGTGCTACATAGTGTAACAAGCGATGCGGCCCCGTTACAACAGGCTGGAGGCTCGTTTTCGCAATCGCAATAGAAGTACGGTACAACCCATAGCGCCTGCAGCTCCCGATCTCCATTAATCAATCCTTAAGCCCCTTCCTCTATTAAAATCCCATTTTAAAATAAAAAAAATAAAAAAACCATTTGGTTTACTACGGCCTAAAATGCAGTTGACCGTATCTCATCTTAAAGGAATTTACATAGCGCCTCAGCCGAGGCGCTTTATACAGAATTAACAACGGTAAATGTTAATTTAATGGTGGTGGAGGTGAGGTGAACGACATAGACGAGAGGAAGCAATGGGGGTGAATCTGTGATGATGCGGGAATTTGGTGAAAGCGAATTTGATGACAGTCGATGACGATGACGACGACGACGACGAATGGATTGAATGAATGGGGGTTTAATGAGTGATCGCCACACGACGAGAACGGTGAAGAGGGGAAAGTAACGGTGGTGGTTATGATGGGGGAGCTTTATGGGGGTCGCCGGGTGAGCTCGGGGTAACAAGAAGCGAGTTGTGAGTGAGGAGCGGAAACGAGGCGAGACGAAGCTGACCACTTCATGCGGAGGGGGAAGTTTGTTACAGTGAAGGGCGAGAATAGAGCGAGAGAGTGAGCGAGACAGAGCGAAATGGAGTAGGAAGTGAGGGGGCAGAGAGAGAGGGGGGAGCACAGAGGGGGGTAGAGAGAGAGGGGGGGGCACAGAGGGGGTAGAGAGAGAGGGGGGGCAGGGAGGGGGTAGAGAGAGAGAGAGGGAAGGGGTAAGGAGAGCAGAAAAAAAAAGAAAAAAATATTTTGTTGGGTCTTTCATTTAAAAGGGGAGGGGGCGGTTACATAAAGCAAAGCATAAAAAAACCGAAATGATGAAAGGAGCAAAGTGCCCGGACTACACCGAACATCTTCTTGTTTCCTCTGATCGTGAAAAAAGAGAGAGAGAGCAGAAAGCGTGGATTGAGCACAGGAATGAGGAGGAACAGAGAGAGAGAGAGAGAGACAGCAAAGATTGAGTACGTAGAGGGCGAAATGGCGACATAGAAAGATACAAATCAAAGATACGCGTCGATCTGGGTGTGCTATGTTAATTTTTTGTTGTAATTTCTCCGATTTTTGTTTTACATGCTGTTTTGGTCTTCTACAGAGTCGCGAGATGCCGTCTTGCCCCGTGCGCGTGCATGCTGAACTTAGGTCGCGGCGTCCGTCGCCCGATCGCGCCGATCGCAAGGTGCCCGACGCGGCTTTGGACGAGCGACCCTCGTGCAAGGTGCAATCGTCTTCACTGTCATTGTCTTACCATTAAACCTGGCCCACATTTCCTCGGAGCGTTGCCCACGACGTTCCCCCCACCGCCCGCCCCCCCCACTCCTCCACCCCGCTGGCCCACCAACCGTCTGGCTCAGTGCCGATTACAGCCGCGCGCACAAGAGGTGGGACAGTCATTGTCCGAGACGTACACATTGAGACACGCTATAGATGTGTATTTATAACGCGGTGGTGGCTTTACGGACGGACACCGATCGGCTTCGCCCAGGCGAGCGGCTTTGTCGCTTTCAATAGGCACCCCTCCTCCCCCCCCCCCCCCTTCTCTTTAGCCCCGTTCCTATCCCGCATATACTTGACGTGGTGTCTCGGGCCAAAAGACGATGCCACATTACGCTTCCAGGCACAACGACGCAGTATATAGTTATCGATAATTCCTTTCCTTTCAACCAGGTGAGGAGGGTCCCATTGAAATGTACACAAATCTCTTTAGGTTATGGGGCACTAAGGCCCATGATTCACAATCTAATTTTAGATTAAACTGCTACATAAAGGCCTCCCTCCCCCCGTGCTGTTTGTCTTGCTATGCTCAACGCATTTGTCAGTAACACTGTGGGCTTTCAAAGAAAAAAAGTATGTAATAGGCGACGTTTCTGGCAATGACCCTTCCTCGCGGCAGACACATTAGGCACCAGCAGAGAAGGAGCAAAGTCCCTTTGAGTGCATGTTGACTGGTGGATTCGACAGTCTATCATCCAACTTGGGAAGCTCAGATAATGAAATTGTTCCCTGCGAAAGCCTCGAGTGTACGTCACCAGAAGAAGCATTCAAGTGATCGGTGCCCGTTTTATGTGAATGGAGTAGCAGTAACGCAGAGCCAAAGGCGCCAGCCCAGGGCAGCCATGACAATCCTGGGGAGAGTAAAAAAACATATTTTACCATTTATCACCAATTGGGGAGTGGTTGGGTGGCTCCGAGATCAGAGCATTGAGCGGGCACCGCTGAGGATGCTGGGATTGGATCCGGGCAACCGTCCAAGTCTGAATCAAGGTCTACAGTGTAGCCGAGTCGATAGTTATTTTCCATAATAGCGGGGTTTTTTTTAGGTTAGATCGCGCAAATATATAAATGCTGCGTCGTTAAAACCCGCCACCACCCGACACAGCCAACTATTCAGGGTTGTCACGTAAACAGAACGTGGCCAATTGGCATTGTGGATGATATTGGTCGTGAGCCTACGTGTTAAACTGATCGTTATTGTGTTGCTCCACTGCTGAACGAAGGGCTCTCCTATGTTTTATCGGTTGTCAGGGTTGTTTTGACCGTACCCGTACCTGCTGGCAATGTTGCTTCGTTGGACAACTGACGTCGCGAAAATGAGACGGTATGCGGTCACCGCTGGCGGAGCGCGTGATTGGCTGGCTGAAACGCGGGGAGACCCTTGAACCTCGTGCTCAGTGGCGACCTTGCGCTCTCTGGTTTTTAACACGTGCGTCTTACAACTAACAGAGAGATTAGAAATGCATATGTTGTTTATTGAACGAAACAAATATTTCAGCACCTCCCCCAAAAAATAGTTTCGTTCGCTGCCTATCCTAAATCGTGTCAATGCGAAGAACTCAACAGGATATTTTAAAGTATTTTTCAACGGTTTTATTTAACTTCACTTGTATTTGTCGTGGTCAAATCTTGTAGTCAAAATTTAGTTTACTTCCTGTTGTGCAATCAATTCCAAATTTTGTACACGTACTCAGATCTGGTGACAATGCATGTCTGTATGAAAATCGGCATCAAATCATCAAATAATTGCCTTCTTTCAAGCAATTACATTTTTTATAGGCGGATTATTAATTATATATTTTTGTGTAGGTCAAAAACGCCGCGGTCCCTAATCTGTGGAATCGGCTTGCACGAAGTTGTTAATAAAACCGTTGTTTTAAAAAAAAAACTTTTTTAAAGGAGTTTTTTTCTCATCAACAAAGCTTACAACTCACGTTGAATAGCCCACGGCGCACAGCCTCGGTGCTTAACTACAAGATAAGAGCTATTTGTAACTCAAACAAAGGACATTAATCTAATTGGTTCTTCAGAGCTATCAAACGTAAGTGGCTTCAGGCACCCACCCAGTATCCGTAAGGTGCTCAGTGCTTCCTCGCTGCAAAAAAAAAAATCAACTTTAATCGGAACCGCAAAATCACGCGCCTTCTTTCACTCAGAGCCCTCTGGAAGCTCGCCATGCGGCACTTGAAAACTGAACAGCGGTCGCGTTACGGAGAAACTAAACGCAAGACAATGACCTGACAAGGGTTAAAAACAAAAAAATCACACGTCGCACCACGCTTCCTAGCCATGTGCTCAGTGGGTCTCCGCTCGGCTGGCGAAGGACAGATGGAAGCCTGATTTTGGCCCCTGCCAGAAACGTCGCAGAGCAACTTTTACCATTCTCTTCTCACGTCCGGCCGGCGTTTGCAACCGCAGGGTCTTTTTTGCTCACCACCGACTGAACTCGCCGTAGAGAATGTAGAATTTGTTCCACAGGCGCAGGGGGACAGAGACAGCGCATCACCACCGATGTCTATCGGAGAAGGGGATTATAACGCTGCGACTTTGACATGACATCCTTAAAAGCACGTGATTATATCAATGTTTTTTTTATCTTTAAATAATTCTCAGCAAAATTGACAAGGTCATTGTTACCATTTTTTTGTTTGTTTGTTGGTAATTAGACTGGAGGAATCCGAAGAGCTGCGAAGCTCTTTTTCGCAGACTCGGGTGGGGCTGGGGGAAGGAATAACAAAAAAGAAGAGAAGTGAGCGCGCAAAGGGGCCGCACTTATTTCCGCCGATTAACGGAGCTTTTCTCTTAACGAAGTTGAGCCTTTTGATTAAACAGATAAATTAATGGGTGCGCGCAACACTCTCAGGGAGAAGACTTTGTCAAGCCATTACTTTGCGATAAAAAGCCCACGAAAGCCATTTAAATTAAGGCAGAATATCTGTTATGTATATATATGTGTGTATGAATAATGAAGCAAAGAAAAGTTAAACCGTTAAAATATATCAAATATGTATACGGTTCAGCAGCGTGGATCTAACTCGATTGTTACAAATGTCACCGGGCCCAGGTAGTTGCTCAATTAAATTCTTAATTTAAATGCCACGGCCGCGGAATGTAAAAAGGGCATTCGTTACAACCGCTAAAACGAGCGATGACCACACAAACATTATTATGGTCACGATTCCGCTTGTTTGTACGAGGAACAGCCTCGCCGAGTCTCAAGATTATTTTTTTCAGGAGGGTCCTGCCAACGTTGTCGCAGTAGGGGGGCGGGGGGGGGCGATGTTTGCTTCTGCTGTGATTAATCCCAACTGAGTGATTCGGAATGGATTTTTTTCAGCGTTTGTAAGTTTTGGCCATTAATACCAGTTACGGTATTTATTCTTTTTTTTTCTAGCTATGAGATGAAAGTAGTGGTGGCGAAGTGTGCCAGCGTCACCAACACTGGACGATCAATGGCTCTGTATATTCCAGTCGAGCTCATCATTCAGGGACTACCCACTGCTGCGTTAGCAAGTGGTGCACGGGCACAATATTTACAAAACAAACTCGACACATTGTTCAATAGCGCTGTGGCCTTAAGGGGGGGAAAAGTATAGAATAAGAACCATATAAAACTATAAACAATTTCTCTTTTACCGGGTAAGGCCCGCTGAGCTGTATAGCTCTTCTTCAGAAGCGACCTGGCTGTCACAAATGATAGCTCAACAAAGTGGCTTATCACATGGAAATGCATAAGAGGCAAAGACTCTAAATGCATGTTGATTCTAAATGTGGAGGAAAAAACCAGAGGAGCTTGATAAAAAAAATCCATGTGACCACGGGGAGAACGTGCAAACCACAAATATATGGGCGTCCAGGTGAGGACCATCGCCCTCAAGCATCACCTCTTGAATATATATATTTTTTTAATTTTAAGGCCATGCACTGTGCTCTTGACGAATGTTTTGCGGGGTTTTTGTTGTCGTTATAATACAATGGAGTTAGTTGGCGGTGTCGTTTTTCAAATGTGGCAAACATTGGACTGTGACGCCGACAAGCAATGGCCTGTGGTCCGGCACTGTGGAGGCAGCGGCGAGGCTTGGTGGATCACCGCATAAATGCCGTGAAACTCCCTTCCCGTGGGTATCGTGAAGGAGCCATTCATACACTGGCTCGCCAGGAGGCAGTACGGAAAGTGGATTAATCGCCTTAGTCGCGCAGAAGGGAAACAATAAAATAATAAATTAGATTTTTTATTATTTTATTGTTTCCCTTCTACGTGACTTTACCGAAAGGACCAAGAATATGAATCCCTGCAGTCACGAAAGCTTTAAATAAAAATGTAATCACCTTCTGTTTCCATCTGTAGGGGGATAGAGCATTGTCCCCATCGCACAAGGCGTGAGTTTTCTCCAGGTGCTCTGGTTTCCTCCCTCTTTGATAATAAACACTCATCATTAATTGGCTGAAAATATGTTAACCCTTTCTCATTCCGAGATATCTGCAAATTGTAGGGCGGGGTCCCGTTCTCCACTTAATCTGGGAACGTGCAAGCGGTTAGCGTGATTTTTTATTTAGAGAGGTGTAGCGCCGCTGTTTTTAAATACGTTGTACTGTGCCCCCCACAGAGAACTGTAGCGACACGATCGCACTCTACGATAGCTGGCGCCAAACTGTGCCACACGCCCTCCCGCATGGCCTTGTGGGAGCCTCGGTACGTCTTCGGGTCGGAAGACGTACCGATAAAGTTATTTTGTTCTTATTTTATGAAGTACGCCATCGCAATGTGAAAGGGTGAAAATAAAATCCAAAGCGGGAGGGCCCTCCTGAAAACGAGTCCTACGACTCTCCTGGATGAATAAGAAAAATACATTTTGTTAATAATTAACTCTTGCGAACGACGTCAAGGGATTTTGGATGTACGCTGCCTGCGAAGCTGATGGCGCGGTACCGTGCGGTTAAAAACGCGCCGCGCTATTCATCATCGGTGCGGATGAACCAGCCGAAATGAAGCTCGGGCAAACACGGCGGAACTGGCGCTCAACGGGGACCTTACAAATACCCCGTACTTGTGCATTAATCAAACAAAATCAATCCTCGCGCTCGTGGTGCGTGCATGCAAGTAATTGTGCGCGTATGAATGAAGCCATTATTCACTATACACTGTACATATATATTTGAAAGGGAGTCGAAGCAAATAATTCTGCAGGGTAGACTCACTTTTTATTTCTGCCCGAACACCCACACACTCCTGGCAAGCTTCTCTCCACCACCCCCACTTCCCCCGTTATATACCCGTAAGATTGTCAACAGCATCCTAATCCATAAACCAATGCAATTCGTCCTCATCCAACGATATTCAAACGTCCCTCGGTTGCTGATCTGATTTTTACCCGGGCTCCCGCCCCTTCAAGCCTCCCATTGAATCAGGACGAGCGGACTACTCCACTCAGCTACCCAAATGCTAAACCGGTACTCTGCTGGAACGAGCGGACTCCACCCAGCTACTACCCCGCGGAATGACTCGCAATGTTACCAATACAATTGTAGCCCCGCATGCTGCTGCTGTTGCGTTTTTCAACGCCATGTGAAAGGAAAAGTTCCCGGTTAGAAACGTCTTTACGATGTTCACACAACTAAGTCCGCACCTCCGATTCGCACGATGGCTACGTGCTGGGACCCGACAGAGTCACTGTCAACACACTTTTAACAATTGTCATCGACGAGCCAGCAGTTTTGCCTATTCACTGAACTGAAGCAGATTCGCGCAGGCCACTTAAATTTAAATCCAATTATTTTTTATTTTGCCAGGTAAGGCCCACTGAGCAGAAGCGACCCGGCCACAGATGATAGCCCAATGAAGTAGCTTATCAAGTGGACATTTACATCAGCCAATTACTCGAAACGAATGTTTATTAATGTGGAGGGGAAGACCGGAGGACCCGGCGAAAAATCCACGCGACAACAGGGAGAGCATGCAAACTGCAAATATACAACAGGCGTCGGGGTCGGGATCAAGCCCACGACCTCCTGCATACCGGGCGAGGGAGTTAACATCTCTCCGCCGTGGTAACTCAGCTGAATTGTGTATGGGGGGGGGGGGGGGACACGAATCAAAAACGAAAATATAGTTTAGTACACCACTATATAAAAGTAAACATACCAGCGATATGCACGAGAAGTTACTTTGAGTATACAATGTGAAACCCTTTGCCAGACGGACATGAAAAAACAAGCGTGAAGCTTCAGCGAAGCCGTAGACCCCCCCCCCCCCCCACCATGTAAAAAACCCACCGGGCGCATTTCAAGTGGATAATAAACGGCACAGGGATTTGTTGTTGTGTTTTTGTTTACACCCCCCTCCATGGGGAACAGCAATTGTGTCACTCTGTATAATTACACGGGCCACACTTATGCTTTATTGTTTTCCATGTAATTTACGTACTGACTTAAGCGGCTCTGGCCAGCCGCTCGCCACACAGCTGCACCTTGATAATTATAGTAAAATCGGCACTTATTTAGAAGCGTAAATCATTTAATACGCTCGCCGTCGAGTTTACGAAACTGCGTTACGAAGGGTTCATGAAGGTGCCTTTTATTTCCCGGCGCCAGTTTTCAATAGAAAATACTGCTCTACAAATATGCATTGATGCACAGCATCTATATATATAAAAAAAGATGCGATATTCATGATTCCGTGCGTTTTATTTTGCAGTCCGTCTTTATCGTATTTCTCCACCGGCACGGTCAATTATAATTTGGCAAAATTAAACTTTAACGGCGAAAATCGCCATGCCAAATTGCCTGCTGTCACGCGGGTAAGAGACAACCGTGGGACCTTGAGTAAGAAAATGAAAATTTGACAAAATAGGGAAAAAGCGAAGAGATGCTCGGTGGGGGGGAGATGTATGCTAGGAATTCACACTGAGAGACGGCGAGAGAAACCACGTGGCTTTGAAAGCATTCGCAAGTTAGTGACATTGTGCCTCCCGGTAAGGGGGGTTAGTGGCCTTGGGCGGGATGCGTCACGAGAAGCGGGGTCGAGGGACGTGCGGTAAGTGACTAACGAGCGGGCGTCGGCCAAAAGGAGGGAGCGCGCCTGCCGAGGCTGCGTAACAGCAGAGACGGAGCGAGGAAGCCGCCTGGCGTGCCACATCACATTACCCCGACGAGGTGGTCGTGACAGCTAGCAGAGGAGGCCTGTATCGAGCCAATGCACGTGCTTTTCAAACGTGCCGAGGGCCAGTCTCTCTCTCTCGTTCTCTAACACATCAACACACGCGGCTTTCAAATGTAGGTCACCCCTAGCGCTAAATCAAAATGCCTTGAGACGACAAACTTCAGGTGTTTGTTTGTTTGTTGAATTTATGTCCACCATTGTTATACGTGAAAGAAATAAACGTCGAGGTCTCCATACGTACGTACACACACGCATGCGCGCACGCATTCGCTCTCACAAATCAAGTGAGCAGTGCTAAGCCACGCAGAGGACTCGCACTCCTTCCAATATTTCGCAAGCGACTGGGCGCCGTGCACTTTTAAATATAAATTGAAACCTCATTTCTTGAGGACCGCGTGTTGTGCTTAGTTTGTTGTCCTTCCATGGCTGTCTACGTACGATGTAAATAAGTTCAGCATACTTCCGGTAAGTACACGCTCCCGACTTCACGCTTCATTTGTCGGGGCTGATAAGGCGACACGTGTCGTGATCTCCGCCATGGCTTTACTCCCGACTAAATCCGCACAGCTCCAATGGGAAAACGCACGGGGATTTAGGGCGATGGAAAGCGAGGGTCCAATGTGACCTAAAAGAGGGAGGTTTACTTATTTATTATTATTATTATTTAAAATCAGTGCTTACTTCCCTGCTACAACAACAAACAGCGACCGCCACTCGCCACTGTGGCGGTGACATCACTATTGGCGCTAGTGCCAGGCTAGGTGCACCTTGAGGTCGTCACGTGAATGTGAGGAAGCCTCACTGCTTCCAGGAAGGGTGACCGGGACAGCCAGATCGAGGTGTTCGGGGTTGCAGAACAACCATGGAAATAGCCGCTACATTTTAGTACTTACTTTCAATCTGGTTTCCGTGGTCACTGACTCGCTCCGGGTCAGACACAATTGAACTTTAGCTCTGTGTCAACCACCCAGAAACGTAACATTAATTAATAATGTGATTAGTCCGTCCGGCATAGCGCACGAGTTCAATTGTATCTCACCTGGAGCGTGTCAGTGAACACCATTGACAAACAACACATCGGACGAGCTATACAAACACAACCACAACCACCTATGAAGTCACATTACCCCCCCCCCCCACCACAGCCCCCCCCTTTACCCCACACATCACCCCCCGCTCCTCTCTCACCCACCGCCGACCGCCTCACTTCAACTTTCGTAATGAAAACGTTGCTCGTAAATCTACAGGAGGCTGCCAGAATCTTGACCCGTATCGGCCCGGGTAGTTTTTTTTTGAAATCCTTATCACGGCGACCCCCTTTTCCAGAGCAAGCTCAGTCCGGCCGCAACTCCACAGCGAGCGAGCGAGCGAGCGCGAGTGCCTTCTTTCCCCTTACACGGACCTATAGTCCCCCAACACCCCCCTCTCGTCTCAAATTAGCGAGGAAACCATTCATAGACAATAATGGCGCATTAGCGGAGCCCACGGTAAATTGCACTCAAATTAATCCCCTAGATTAGAAAAAAAATATACATTCTAATTATTTTTACGTACACGCGATTTTTTTTTGAGTGTGTGCGCGTGTGTGCCTGCGTTAATCATTTTATGGGTGTTTTTTTGTTGTTGTTGTTGTTGTTCTTGTTGCTGTAAAACACATTTCAACGCCGACCTGTTTTACTGCTCAAACAATAACGCGTAAATTGCACAGCCTCTCGGAAGCCTGACAGCGCGGAGTACACCGTGGTGCTCACCCAATGAAGATGAATGACAAGTTTTAACTTTATTCCTCGAGTGCTGATTGAAGTGAACATGCACCCCCCCCCCACCCACCCTCGTTGAAGTCAAGCGGCTACGTGGACACGGGGATGGTGTTGGTTTGGCGGCGAGTGGTGCATAGAGGAGAGGAGACTTGGGAAGGGTGGGACAATTCAGGCGAGGGATGATTGGCTGGGATATAATTGGTCACGTTAAGGGAACTCATCCCTGAACGGCAAGGGGATGGGTTCGAATCCGGGTTCGGGCCAGGGATGATTACTGCTGTTGTCAACGAGCGTAAGGTTGATCATTTAAAAACCAAATCATAAGTGGTTTTGATTTCACAGCACTAATGCTCATCTCCTGCTTACAGCCCTTGGACAGTGGTAAAAATTCCACAATCTTACGGTGGGTTAGAGTCTCCCCAAAGGACCTCCTCATGAATCGCGGGACCCATGGTTATGGACTTCTGAAGGGATGAAATCATTGAGTCAATCCCAAAACGAGGATTTGAACGAGCAAACCTTACGATTAAGGGCCGCACTCTCGACCGCTGAGTCACTCCGGTTTGGTGGTCATAGTTTCAGCCTGGTCACCAATTACGACAGTTCTGTAAAAAAAAAACATATACCCCACTCGGTTTAATGAGATCTTAATGATAATAGGCACCATGGTGGCGAGACGTTAACTACCTCGCCTGGTATGCAGGAGGGCGTGGGTTCGATCCCGACACTGATACATGCTGTATATTTTGAGTTTGCGTGCTCTCTCTTTCCCCATGGTCGCGTGGATTTTACTCAGGGTCCCCCGGTTTTTCCCTCCGCATTTCGAATCAACATCACGCGTTTAGAGTATTCGGCTGCTATACATTTCCACGCGATAAGCCACTTCGTTGGGCTATCATTTGTGGCCAGGTCGCTTCTGAAAAAGAGCTACGTAGCTCAGTGGGCCTTACCTGGTAAAATAAACATTGCTTAATCGCTTGGTTGAATATTGTCAAGTATTCGTATTTGTTACAGCACTTTGTCAATTCACTGCTTGATTAATGTTTCCCCACGTTGTGTTGGAAGTCGTTTGACCATACTTCACCATGCTGGTCAGCGCTTCCGGGTGGTGAAGGGATGAGATGAGGACTGGTTACAGTATATTACTCGCCACTGATGGTAGCCGTGGCGGAGAATAAAACTGCCCTCACCCCCATAGTTCACTCCGCAAACCACTATTCCACTGAACCCCCTCATTGGGTTCTTACCCTGGTTATAAGCAAATGCCATTTATCTAAACATCATTTCGGCTCCTCGGATATCACTTCATTTGGCTTAGGCTAGGCTGTGAAGGCTAACATTTAATGTCAGATTCATTGCATGCTCCTACTGAAGTGACTGCGGATGTGATTTTGTGTCGGTCACCTTCCGGGAGAGAAATTCCCCCTGATATGTCATCTTTCTGAAATGCGACATATATTATACATACAACCCTTTTTACGATTTGCTTCGCAATGAATTTTGCAGCATGCAGGCTTACATTCCAGGTGTGTATTTGTCAAGAACGGATCGATTCACAGCCGCCAGCCCCCCCCCCATCCCCATTCCTTTACACACCGCACCAGGCTGACTCAACCGAGGGGAGGGCCCAAAACCGATTCATAAAATCGTCACTGGTGTTGTTGGTGGCCGTGAGCAGGAATCAAACTCGAGGTCACCGGGTTCGCAAGCGGCAGCGCGATAACCACTTAACAGCTCCCCAAAAAGACAAACACACACACACGTGTGTGCGTGCTGACACAAATGAACACACACAGAGACACACGTGCGCTTTTCACAAAGACAAAAACCCCCCGTATAGCCTTAATAATCTTTCTTTCTTTGCTCAACGTGGGCAGATTTTAACAGGACAAGTCCCGTGTAGCAACACGACTTAACAATTGAGTATCGTCTATTTTACATCATCATGTGCCTCCCCCCCCCCCATTACGGAGAGACAAACGGACGGACAGGACAGACAAAGCTTTGTCTTGGTTGAAAGGCATTTAAAAAAAAAGGTATTTTCCTGCTCGATGAGTGTGGGGCTGTGTTCATCTCATCCGTTTACAGCCCTGAACCGACAGTGGTGGAAATTCCACGTTCCTACGGCGGGGGTGAATGACACCAACAAAGCAACCGCTGTTGACGTTCCCCACAGTTGGATTCGTTTCTTCAGCCCCGTCGAGACGGACAGGCCGAGCGGAAACCCAACCAAGATTTAAACTCGCAACCGTCCACGTGTTTGTGACCACAGTACCACCCCAGGTAGATCGATGCAGCGATGAGTCTAAATCGCTTAATACTGGTAGGAACCTCCTGGTTACACCACCAGCCCACAGGGGATTATTGTGTCCGTCTGTCCGTCGTGCATCCAAAAATGGGAGGGGTGGGGCTGGGTGGAGAGGGGAGGGTGGGGAGGGGCTGGGTGGAGAGGGGAGGGTGGGGAGGGGCTGGGTGGGGAGGGGCTGGGTGGGGAGGGTGGGGAGGGGCTGGGTGGGAAGGGGCTGGGTGGGGAGGATGGGGCTGGGTGGGGGGTGGGAGGGGTGGGGCTGGGTGGGGAGGGGCTGGTCACCCCGTGGTGCCCTTATAAAACTCAACGTTTAACCTACTCACGCCGGCTTGTGCCCACCCCCACAGTCGGGCATATTTGCGGAATACACCACGTGGTGCCGCCGTTGACCCTGGCCATTGACCGAGCAACCCAACGTTCCTACCAGCTCCCTCCGCAGGAATGTGTTTCCGTAATGTTTCAATGTATAACTGCTTGTACTGTGGGCCAGGGATGTTCTTCATATTAATAGTAATGAAGCTCTTTGTTTAGCCGGAAAACCTCAAGACCCGTTTTCAGGACGATCCTTTATGGAAATGTTTGGCCAATTCCATTGATAAGTATTTGGCTTTACGTGACAGGGAAGTGGATTAACCGAAGAACATCTGCACATACGACACTGAATGTTCCACACCAGATGGATTCCATGCACTCATTCTACTGCCACCTCGCACGTCGGGGTGGTTCAGGAGTTTTGCAACAACTGTGGGAGTCACCATGCCGCGTCGCCCGGGGCACTGGTGGCTATGCACGCCTGCACTCCAGCACTGCGCACGTACGTTGAACTTCTTTCGCGCCGTACGTAGCCAGCTGCGCTAATCGGAGGTGCGTGCGGAGAACAACAAACTGAACGCGAAAAAGCAGTTCTCAAGAACTGTTTCCAAGCGAGATGATTCAACAGTGCTTCCTAACATCGGAAGGAAGAGCGGTCCAGACGGCCGCAGAAGCGCATCTGCGGAGGCGACGGCTGTTGGATCGCTCAAATGTTGCAACGCTCCCTTCGAGTGGGCATCAACGTGCCATACCCTAGCTTGACAGGAGAAGGCTGTGCGGCGAATGTGGACTCCACCTGTCCCACCTGTATGGGATAGAGTGTTGCTCTCTGGCACACGCGTGTTTCACCGGTTGCACAAGCTTCCTCCGACATGCAAACACTCATTGATTGGCCGACAACAGAGTTTGGCGCTAGTGGTGAGGGTTAAATGTTGCGCCGGTTCAACACCAGGCTGCTGCTGCTGCTGCTGCCGACTTCCCGCTTACCTGTGGTTTCTCATCGCGCCTCTGAGTGGTTCTCACTTTGTGAGAGAGTGAGCTCAGAGTGCATGAGCAAGTTTAATTATTACGTAAGACGCATGCCCCAGCGTCCCCTGAAAGCGACTCAATTGTCGCTGAAGCACAATTATTTCGCCTTCAAAATAATTGTCCCAACTCCAATTATGTAATGGTAATTGTTTAATGAGTTCATTAAATGCTTAACGAGTAAATTGATTGCAGTCCTTTTTAACCTGCGCTTGCTAATAGTTTCAAGTTTAATTTTAGCCAGGTAAGAACGCAAGGGGTCAGGTTTGAGTCTCGTTTGCAAGAGTGGCAAACATTAAGTCTGTTGTGCTGAGATGTTCATCAGCGGTGGATAGCAATGCACACAATTGCACTACCCCTAGAAATGAAAATGGTTGATGACACTGCCTTTATGTTTTTTGATATTAGATTGGGGAAAAAAAAAAGATTGCCTGCATCAATTGTGTGCCACAGCATTTGCTGGACATGTTATAAAGGCGCGATATTTCTGTCTGAAGGTCATGACGACAATAGCAGTGGTACTCAAACTACTGAAGTGTCAAGGCGTCGCCTAACGCGTGGTGTTCACGCTCAAACGCGGTTTCGCTATAACGCAGTTGCTCCACCCGGGAACACTTTGCACAACACGGAATGCGCACCGTTATAACACGGAACGTGCGCACCGTTATAACACGGAACGTGCGCACCGTTATAACACGGATTCTCAGCAGTCGACGACGAACTACTTTTTGGAGCTGCGCGGCTGAGCGTAACAGTGACACAGTAACACGGAATGACACAGTAACGCGGCGGCATAGGCCCAGTTATTTGTCCTGCCATCTTACTGTGTGCGTACATCATATCCGGCCAAACTTTATCGTTACATCACGGGGGAAGTATTGTTTCGCTTGATGCGGAACTTTGCAGAAATGCATGTACCGTGTTAAACGAATAATTGCTGTATATTAGAAAGTTTTTTTTCTTTTCCGGCTGGATTCTCGCAATTTTCTCACGTAAGCAAAAAAATATAATTGACTAACAGACGCAAACTAACTGCCGCTCCTGTTTCGTTACAACTATGTTGCATCGTTTGAGGGAAACCGGAATCTTTGTAAAAAACACAACAACTACATCCTTGCACTTTAAAACAACGTGCGCGCATTATTAATTTCACACTTTCAGTCGTCGGGAATGTTGCACACCACCAGTCAATCGAGCGGCGGTTGATTTCAACGCAGACTTTGAAGCTCATTTGACCGTTACAATGTCTATCTTTTTAGTTTCCCTTCTCAGCACATAAAATACGCGTACTTTTGGTTTTCGTTTAAATTCGTTTGCAATGTAGGTCATGCCGCAGAAGTAAAAAAAAAACCATGACATCCGTTTGCCCGATTCGAGATGAAATTCCTTACGCATTACCATTCTGTTTATTCTCTCGTAGACATAAATAACGACCGTGTCGGCGTATGGATTGATGGCACAAGGGACGTGCATCTCAAGCGCGATTTTCCGCAGTGCAATTGATGCACTCTACGTATACGCTTTGATTAGCCCTGTAAAACGACTCGTCTTCATCAGGCCGCCCTTTCATCTTCAGCAATGCCTCTCCTGCCTCAATAAGCGAGCTGATAAAACACCAACAGCCTATCCCTGACGCTCTATCGGTGGAGTTCCTGTGGGTAGTTCTCAGGGACATGTATTTAACACTTTCATGGCGATAATCATCCGCAAAAAGCACCCTGGCTTTGCCCACCACACACACCACCCCACACCTCGACTTACGCGCGTGTGTATATATACACTGGCTTCTTTGCCCGTCCTAGGACAGGAAGCTGCAATATTTAGGGAAACAATTGAGCAGAGTATAATTGTATATTGTGTAAATTTAATGGCAGTGATTCTTGCACGAAACTATGTCATAAAACACTTCACTTCATGTCACTGTAGCACTGTATATAATTGACCTCCAATTTAAGAATAGGGGTTTTCCCCTTTTTTCTGGCAACAAAACTGAAACCTTTTTACAAGGATTCATGTCTGCATTAACCACAATACCTGCAGTTAAAATGCAAACAAAAAACATACTATGATAATATGATGCATTGTCCTTGAAACTGATTGGTCCACACCAAGGGACGGCTTTCTTTTGAGCCTCGACCCAATTGGTGCTCGACCACATGACGCCTTTTGGCGTCATCTGGTCGAGCAGAAGCATAAATTAGACTTACCAATTGTCTCAAGTGCTGAAGAAATAAATAAAGACACCAAATCCACTTTGTTGCTGCATATAATTATTTATTAGATTCGCTTTCAATAAAGAAACGTCAAACTTAAAGCAAATTTGCGAACATTTTTTTTACATTTCCGTTCGACCTTCTGCGTGAGTATAGAAATCCACCCGCTCATGAATATTAATGACGGGGGGTGGGGGTGTGGCACGTGACGTCACGCGCGGGACACACAGATATCCTTGTGGTGGTCAGCCAACAGTGCTAAGAAACCCAGTGACCCGAGTTCGATTCCCCGCTCACGGCCAACACAAGTAGCGAATATCTAAACTGGTCCTGGGCCTCCCCTAGGTCGATTCAGTCTCAGATGAGTACCTGCTGCGGTGTGCAAACATCGGCGTTCGGAAGACAAAGGCGGTCGGGCCTGGCCCTGGCCACCCAACGCCCTCGTGTGCCGTTCCGTCCTTCAGAGGTGCTCGCTAACAATCTGCCAGGGTTGTACCGAAACATACTTGCAAGTGTATTGCACATCTCTCCATACCATCAAAGGACGAGAGCAAATTTTGACAAAGAATTGTCAAGGGTGGTTTGTCAGTGGGAGTCACGTGGCATGAGAATATAACAAGCAGCGTGTGTTTGTATATGTTAATTAATTCACCCGCTGAACATGCTTTCAAGTAAATGCATGGAAAAAAGACACTTTTCCCTTTTACCACCGTCGCTACTGCTGTCAGGGCTGTTGACAGAGAGGGGGAATCGTGAATATTTATGACTGCCTAACACTGCTCACAGAGCGCTTCCGACCTTTAAATCTGGAGATCAATTTAGTTTTGAGATTTAAGCAGTGCCTCCTCGCAGCTGGGACAACACAGCACACGCCGCGGTGCGGAATAGTGCCCCGTGCATCGTCCCTCGTGGATCAAAAGAATTCATGTTTCACCAGAATAATGTTTTTCACTTCAACTCCACCAATATCGCTACGTAACACAATTTCTGTTCCTGGGTAGTGTTATTTCCTAATTGCTTATGCCTAAAAAGTATAGAAAGTGGTTATTATTCCCCACAAACTTTCCTTTTGTGACCAGGACAGTGATATTTTGAAATGTACCTATTTTCAATGAGAAAACGGGCGTATTTGTGTCTTTTCGTTCACATAAAGTCAGAAAAAAAACATATGAATAAAAATTAACATGTATTTATACTAAAGTAATACAAAATTACTACAAAAGATTTAGAAGCGAGTAGTTTTTCGAGATTTACGATTATACTGTAAATCTGCACTTTCATGAATCAGCCCCCAATTGTAGTCTCCCATCATGTTCTCGTTATACTGTCCTTGGTAGCGGCTTTCAAAGTCCAGTATACCCTGGTGGAAGCGCTCACCTTGCTCCTCCGAGTAAGCTCCCATGTTCTCCTTGAATTGATCAAGATGAGTATCAAGGATATAGACTTTGAGGGACACCCTACAGCCCATTGTGCCGTAGTTCTTCACCAGAGTCTCAACCAGCTCCACATCGTTTTCGACCTTGTGATTGCCCAGGAAGCCACGAACCACTGCGACAAAGCTGTTCCAAGCCGCTTTCTCATTACTAGTGAGCTTCTTGGGGAATTCATTGCACTCCAGGATCTTCTTTATCTGTGGTCCGACGGAGACACCGGCTTTGACCTTTGCCTCAGACAGCTTAGGGAAGAAGTCTTGAAGGTACTTGAAGGCTGCCGACTCCTTATCTACAGCTCTGACAAATTGTTTCCCAAGGCCCAATTTGATGTGCAGTGGTGGCAGCAGCACCTTCCGTGGGTCAACCAGTGGGTCCCACTTGACGTTGTTCCTTCCCACAGAGAACTCGGTCCGCTGTGGCCAGTCCCGCCTGTGGTAGTGCGCCTTGGTGTCTAAATCTTTTGTAGTCATCTTTGTATTACTTTAGTATAATTACATGGTAATTTTGATTCATATGTTGTTTTTTTATGACTTCACGTGAAGGAAAAGGCACAAATTCGCCCGTTTTCTCATTGAAAATATGTACATTTAAAAATGTCAATGTCCTGGTCACAAAAGCAAAGTTTGTGGGGAATAATAGCAATTTTCTATGGTTTTGAGGTATAAGCAATTAGGAAATAAAACTTACTACCCAGGAACAAAACGAACAAACAAAAAGTGTCACACGGTGTAATTTATAGGTACACTGTACCGTATTAGCTTTAATGGGAAAGTAGCCCCCTCCAGTTAGCACGTTCCCACCACCCTGCAATGTCATGTAACTCCTGCCACTGGCTATGGGGCCTTGGTGCTGTGATCGTCCTAGTAATAACAGCTGATTATAGGTTAGGTTGGGCCTTGCCGGCTGACATAATGTCATCTTAGGTCTGAGTTTATTTTTTCAAACGGACGATTTTAACAGGACACAACAGCACGTTGCTGTGACAACAGCTATTACAGGGCCCTCTTAGCCAATCGGCCAGACTCCAGCAAACTGCCACCAGTCGTAAAAAAAAACACGTGCACGTGTTTAACACGTAAAAATTACGAGCGCCGGGTACACATTATTTCTCTATACATCTGCGGAGAGCATACACGTAATTAGTGGTTTTCCCCAAGGACTATTTAAACAAAGAATCCAGAGAGATTTCCTTTAACCTGTGTGGATGTGTGTGTGTGGCAGGGCATTTCCAAACACGGGGGACACGTGCGAATGAACGAGCATTTAGTGCAAACATGTTTCCAGCGAGTGCGGTTGTAGCACCGAGATGAGTGTCACCAACTCCTTTTATTTTTTTACACGCTTTCTTTGAACTCACTCTGTATGCTGTTGTCGTTGTTGCATCCTCAAATCTTGCAACTCAATTTTAACCCACTTCCCAATGTGCTATCGACTGCAAACTTGGTATACGTATGTCATACTGATGACAATACTAGATTCTATCATAAAAAAAATAAACAATCTTTTTTTCTATGTTATGTTTTGGCTTGGGTCTAATTGTGGCCACGGTCCCTTACGTTATGGCAAGCTTCGGGGCCACTTCTTGGAGTCGTGGAGTTGTGACATTACTAGTACATTTAAAAAAAAAAATACTTATTTAGCACCAGACTGCGTCGGTCAATAATTATTTGGCGGCGGCGGGTTGGTAGAATAATACGTAGTGTAATATTACAAGTCTAATATTTTTCTAGTCTAAAGTATAGGGTAGTGTATAGTAACGCATTGTATAATTAAATGGTGGGGTTTGTCTATGGCAGTGTATATTACGGTTTATAGTCGTGTAATGTAGAAACAAGTTTAGTTGGAGGCATATCAATATAATGCGTAATGTTAGAGCTTACATTTGGCTGTGTATCCGATATTATACAATGTAGTTTAGATTTGAAGGTATAATATTGTAATGTATAGTAGTCTAGTTTATAGCAGAGCAGCGCATCGTGGCTGTTTCTCTCTCTCCCCCCTCCTCCTCCGTTCCGAGCATAGATGGACTCGTCCGTCTGAACAACGCTCGTCGCTGTCCGTGGTGCTAACGTTGAGGGAAAAAGTAAAAAGAAACCGCCACTTTTTTCGACATAGAATTGTAATGTATAATGACTTATTGTTAGTAGCTCAGCTGATTGGAGAGTATATTGAGTTTATTGATAATATTGATGTAGTTTATATATATTTATCAGTTTACTATATGGTATTCATTATATAGTGTAGTGTATACCCAGTTACTTTATGTTAATAGCTCAGCTTATTGGAGAATATATTGAGTACATTGATTATATTGATGTAGTTTATATTTAGTTCTTTCACATCGGTTTATTGTATGATAGTTGGGTAGTTGCAGATATTTAGCGTCAATATACTAAATGCCTGTGTTGATATGTAAACTCTGACTTTAACATAGCTACTTCCGTGACCAGTTACATGCTAATCCCTCACACTAACATCATGCTAATCTTCCGGTTACATGCTAATTTCTAACTTTAACATCCTGCTAATCTATCACATTAACACAGCTACTTCAATGCTTCTTCTGTTGATATGTATGTAAACTCCTTTGTCAAGGCGCTCTGCTCCTCCCACCCAGCTTAAAAGACGCTGCCAAGCTTAGCAGTGTTCATTGAAGCGCTGTCTTTCCGACAGTTCTGTTCCTTCACCTGAAGAAGGCTACTGGTGTTGTGGCCGAAACGTCGTGAGAATTTTATTTTATGTTTTATTTTTATTATTGTATTATTTCCCTTCTACGTGACTTTACCGAAAGAACCGAGAAGATGAATCCCTGCAGTCACGAAAGCTTTAAATCGAAATGTTGAACTTATTTGTTATTTAATTTCGTGTGCTGTAATAAGTTCACGACACACCTGCAGCCACTAGCGGCCGCTACATTCATCACAATGTTGACAAAAAAAACGTCGATTTTTCATTAAAAAAAGTTCCCCGTGTAACTATGAGGGGATGGTATGGCCAGCACCATGCCCGTCCGCCTTTGTCTCCCCAGTGCTGACGTGTACGCACTGTATCACGGCACTCATTTTCAGGCTGAGTCAATCTAAGAGAGGCCCAGAACCGGTTCAGATATCCGCCACGGATGTTAGCCTTGAATGGGAAATGCAGTGAGCTTAGCACGATATGACCGCTCCCTAACGCAACACACACACACGAATCACCCCAGCCCCATCTGTGAATCCCAACGTCATGGCACGTGATTTTTAAAAGGAACACCAAAATAATGGGAATGCAAAAAACTAGAATACAACTGTAGCATTTATTTATTTACGAAAAACATTCAAATAAAACATTTTAAAAAACCACCGGTGATGATAACAGTACTAAAAAGGACAGCAAATACATACCAAAGATATAACGAAACGGGGGGAAAAATTGCAGCCTTAATTGCAGAGTGGATTAATTAGACGCTGAGCAAAATAATTAGATTTTGTTTTGCCGTGCACATTCTGACAGCCGAAATTAGGCCTTTCCTCAAGAGGCTGCCCGTTACGCCGAGTGAGATTCTCACCATTAGAATATTTGTCTCCAGTGGCATAAAAAGCAATACTTCTGTACAAGACGCTCTCAGTCTTATAGAACTCATTTTCGTGCCTTGGTCAGATCATTACTTTCCCAGTTGGTTTCTTTATTTATTACCGGGAAATTCTTCTTGCCTTCCTGTGATGGGGGAATTGATCGACACCCACGCACGTGTTCTTCTCCGGGTGCTCCGGATTCCGCCCACGTGTATAAAAAATAAAACTTATTAATTTTCTGAAAAAAATCTGAATATATAAAGAACTGCAGAGCTCGGGCAATTATTTCGTCGCAACCGGCTCATAACCTGGCTGCTGCTTTCCAGCTTGTGGGCAGTTGTGAGATGCAGTTTTCATGAACGATGCAATAAATAAAACCACATTTATATATATATCAATATTAAGGTTGGTGTGTGAACTACTGGACGGCTTCAGGGGTAGACTGGTGAATAGCATGGAGATTCAGAGACTCGCATAGAGATCCATAGACTTGCATAGAGACCCACATGCTGAAGCAGAGACCCAACGCGATTAACACTGAGAGTGGCAGATGTAAAATATACTTAACTTCAGAAGGAGCCCGGAAAATTATCTGAAACGCCGCTGGGCAAATGATCAAAAGCGCCCAGCGATGAGAGGCTGGCACGCGCAGTCGCACTGTGAGCGATTATTAACTGTCAATTGTTGGAGGGGGAGAAGATGCACACGTCCGCCATGCTTGAAGTTCTAGCTATGGGATGAAAGCAGTGATGGCGAAGTGTGCCAGCGTCACCAACACTGGCCGATTATTGGCTCTCTATATTCCAGTCGAGCTCATCATTCAAGGACTACCCGCTGCTGCGTTAGCAATTGGTGCACGGGCACAATACTTACAAAACAAACTCGACACATTCTTCAATAGCGCTGTCGCCTTTTAAGTGGGGGAAAGTATAGAATTGGCACCATATACAACTATAAACATTTATTTTATCTTACCAAGTAAGGCCCACTGAGCTATACAGCTCTTTTTCAGAAGTGACCTGGCCACAAATCATTACCCAACGAAGCGACTTATCATCACTAAGAAAACGCATACCAGCCGAATACTCAAAACGCATGTTTCTAAATGTGGAGGGGAAATCCGGACGGCCCGGAGAAAAATCCACGCGACCACGGGGATAGAGAGACACGCGAGGCAGTGAACATCTCGCCACCGCGGCGCCCTCTGATGTGGTTGAAGACACAAACACTGCGGAGTAGCTTGGAGTCGGCGATCGCGTTGCTCGTTGGGGACCCTGGCATTTGGTTGCTCTGAGGCCCGCCGAGTCTCATCATTTAATGAGTGGGCGATTTGAGAGCTTGGGCCACACTCCCAAAGCGGGTTGCTGAACTTTAATCCGTGCTTTGCTATGTTAGGGAGATACTGAGATACTACCAGCGCTGGGTACATGCATAACTTTCGATCGTCGTCGTCATCATCATCCGACTACTGCCTGAAAACACGCAAGTAGTTCTAAGGCACAGGCCAGAGTTCTTGTATATTGGGCACCGGAAAAAATGGCGTTAAGACTTTTGGCGTACACCCACATCCCGTACGAGCACCTGATCGCCAGATCGCATGAGGGGAAAAAAAAAATTCTGGGTATTTTATCTCCGGCAAAAAAAAAACGAATCGTGTCAGATTAAACGCAATCCGCACGTCTCACGGCATACGGACCCACTACGAGCTTCATAGGGGGGAAATTAAAACGAGACCCCGTGTGCGATTGTGGAAACCACGAGTGTCGAAAACTACACAGGAGACGTGTACAAAAAGCACCGTGGAAACACCAACCAGATTGATGATCGATCTACTGCTGGATGAAAGCAACTCCAGACTGCCACCCAGGATGACATAGCCATTACTTTTTAACCCGTGGCGACACGCCACGATAAGGGAAGTAAAATCACGTGCATAACAACGTATGGAGAAGTAACAAGCAACAGTAAACGGAAGAGAGAAGCGAAAGAATGGCCAATGAGAGGAAAGCAACGGAAAAGGAATGTAGAAATGGGGACCATAAGTTCAGTAAGTAGAGGAAGCAATAGGTAACTACATAAGGGCCTCGATTCTGCTGCACAGAGAAGCGTCTGTTTTCATAGGGGGCGGCGGCTGGGAGAGGGGATGGATTCAGAGTGGGGCATGGCCACACAGAAGAAGTCACGTGATCACGGGAGACTTGAGCTGATACAGATGTAAAGATAACCAATGCAAATTAGCCGCAGGAAATAACTGGAAGACTCAAATAAAGCTGCAAGGTTGGGTACTAGTTAAAGTTCAGCCAAACTTCATTTGTGTTGAACAAGTTCTTAATACGACTGAAGGTATATCTAGGAGGGACACAACTGGATACTGTGTGACGAGTGATTCCTCAGAGGTGTCAATCAAGAGACCGACACTCATCGTGCACACCGATGATGACAGACATCTCGGAAGTGTAAAGTTTTCATCTAATATAGAAATAACATCCCAGGGGGAAATGCTGACTCATTGTTTTTAATTCGTTAAGCCATACAGCGCATTAAAAAAAAAATTCCATACACTGAAAAGCCAAGGCCCGGAAGCCGAATTTGACAAGACTTCAAAAACTTAGGAGGCAATGTTCAAAAGCTGCGGAAAGCCTCGGAGAATGGGATACTCTCACTTTTTTTCGTTTCTTGGCCCTGATCGCGCACAAATGGCTTGTCGGTGACGTCTCGCCGCGAGTGACGCGTTGCGCACGGCACCCGAGTGGCCTCCCGTGCCGGTGGGCACGTCGCTGACGACTTTGTCACTCTTCCAGAGTTCGTTTCTCGGGCCTCGTTCCTTCCGCGCAGATTTCCAAGATGCGACCGCGCAACACGATGCCGTGAGATAAAACGCAAACAACAACAGCGGGTGGAGTGTGTGACAATGATCTCCGTTGCACTAAAAAGGCAAGTTGTGTCTCGCTGCTCAGGTCAGCATTCTGCCAGGTGCTCATATCCTTTCACAGCCCTGAGTCGGTGATGGAAATTCCACAGTCCTATGGATGGGTGGCTTATGAAAAAGTCACGCCGGAATGTGCCAAATGTTGTGAGATATCGGTTGAGCCTGGATAATGCTTAGATGGGCAATTGACAAAGATCCCCCGTAGAGCCTAAACATACTATTGAGGCAAGTGCTGTTGGCAAAGCACCGAAGGCCTAAACGGTGCACCAAGGAGTGGGTGGCCGCCTTTGTCACCCCAGTGGCGATGTTTAAACGTCGCACTAGGTACTCATTTGAGGCTGAGTCGACCTAGGGGAGGCTCAGGGCCGGTTCAGATAATCGTCAACCGGTGTTGTCCGTGAGCAGGAATCGTACTTGGGTCGCCAGGTTCGTAGTGCAGCGCGCTAACCGCTACGCTACCACTCACCGCATGGGCAACCAAACATCAACATGATACAGGCTTATGAGGTTCCTGCGGGGCTATGTGACAGTCCAACCCGAAAAACACAGCGGGCAGCCGGACGGCACGGCCGCGATAACCCTCGCCGGCGTTTTTTTTTTAACTTTTCACTCTTCTGAACCGCAAACAACAACAACAACAACAGCAAAATATACTACCGCCAATTTTGCACACATCCAGCAATCGGAAGGGCACGGCCAACCGGCTTAACGGCCCCTCAACCATTACGAGAGAGCGAGAGAGAGCGATCGAGAATGGGGCTAACAAAAAAGAGTAAACCTCAACGGGATCGCACACCCAGCCTCTCGTTCGTATCCCCGGGAACTTCATCCAGCTCAAAATCCCATTTTCACAAAACGACACGTGTCCTCTTTTTCTTGTCTCCCGCTACTTCCCCCACCGTCCCCTCCCCCCCCCCCCCAGATTACCACCCCCACCCCCTCCAGATTATCCCCCACAACCCCCCCCCCCTCCTCCATTTCTCCTGGCGCGTCGTAATCGCATGAAGCTCGCGTCGCACGCCCACCGCTGCCGAACCGCCGAGTGCCCGAGGAGGAGTTGGTTGACCTCTTAGCCTCGACGCCCGGGCGCGACGGTCGGACCTTATAAGTTTAACAACTGTGAGCAAACGCGAGCGGGAGGCCCCGCTGGGAAATCAATGCCTTCGCGCGCGGTCGTTTGCATTTAATAATCCGCGTGCTCGCGTGCGCGCGTGCGTGCGTGCGTGCTCGTGCGCCGAGGATCATCTCTCGATGTGCTTGGCGCGAGAGGTTACGTTTTTACGCGCGGTCGATCCGTGACGGGCGTTTTTATTGCGAGCCTGGCCCTTAAATCCGTCATTTCGGGGACCCCAGGGGGGGGGGTGGAGGGGAGAGAGAAATGACGCTGAGAGCTTTACGTTTTGGGCCGCGAGGGAATCGCTGCAAAGTCGCTGCAAAGCGCTTCGCTCGAAGTGTTACATTTGTTTTGATTTTTTTCCCCTCTCTCTTGTCGCTTGCAGCCCCGACTGTGACATCGGCGTTTATACGAGGTCGTTTTGTTTCATACCCCCCCCCCCACGCCCCCCTGCTCTTTCTAAATGAATGCCTAATGGAACAAACCCGCCGCCCGTCCCTCCCCCCCATCTCATTCAACCGTACTTCACCACCCTGGTCAGTGCCGATGGTGAAGGGGGATGGCCCATGTTGTCGCAAATGTTCGGCGATGCCAGGAATCGAAGTCGGGTCACCGGATGCATAGCGTCCGTTACTAACCGTAGACGCCAAGGTGGCTAGGAGATGTTAACCACCTCGCCTGGTGTGCAGGAGTTTCGTGGATTAGATCCCAACCCTGACGCCTGCTGCTGTATTTTTGGAGTTTGAATGTTCTCTCTCTCTCTCTCCCCCCCCCCCACGTAGTCACGTGGATTTTTCTCCGAGTACTCCGCTTTTCCCCTCCACATTTAGAAGCGTGCGTTCAGAGTATCTGACGCCTATACATTTCCACGCGACAAGACACTTCTTTGACCTATCGTTTGTGATAGCCAGGTCGCTTCAAAAAAAAAAATAGCTACACAGCATGGCTCAGTGAGGCCTTATCTGGTCAAATAAAACGTAGATTAAAGTAAATTTTGATTTAAAGCTTTCGTGACTGCAGTAATTCATATTCTTAGTTTTTTCGGTAAAGTCACGTTGAAGAGAAACAACAAAATAATAAAATATATATAAAACAATAAAAAAATTCTCACGACGTTTCGACCATAACTCAAACGGTCGTCTTCAGGTGTGTTGGTTCGCATACATTTATTTTTAAACGGCGCATTTACTTATTTATAAAAAAAAACGTTAGCGCCACGCGCAACGATTTGGCAGTTTGCCCAGGACTAGTCCATCTATATTCTGAAAAGAGGAGGGGGGAGACGAATTTTTTTTATATATATAATGTATGCTGTCTGAAAGCCACTGTAAGCGTGAACAATCAATTAAGACCTGAAATGGTTTATCAAATCTTTCCAATGATTGCTAAGATAGAATCCATCTTCTCGGTTGAAATTGTCTCTGTGCTTGTATATGTGGATAGCCTCATGAACGAATCTTATATATTTTATTATTTTGTTGTTTCTCTTCAACGTGACTTTACCGAAAAAACTAAGAATATGTAGATTAAAGTAGTTTTTAGTTTTTTTTAACCCACTGCGACGCCAGCTCTGCCCATCTCCCTACATCACACGCGAGGGGGACGGGGGTGGGAACCGATCATTGAACCGATGCATGGTGGGGGAAAATAGCGTAAAACGAACGAATCAGCCGTCTCGTGGACAATTGCATCGTTCCAGCAGGGCGCGGCTCCGTGCGCTCGCAAAGCCCGTGAGCGAAGGCTTTTGCGTCTGTAAATAGATTTGGCAGGCGCACCCATCGTGTCGCACAACCCCACGTGTGCGTCAATTTACGTACGCAATGCCGCTCGGCTCTAGCCGCCGCGTGTCCAGTCTTCAATGCCTTTTTGTGCACGCAAACTTTCGTCTGGTGGTGCTGCTGCTGTGTTGGCAGTGGCACACCACCACCAACAGCAACAACAACTCCACACGTTCGGGTCAATAACTCTGTGTGTTGCTTTGAAAGGGAAAAACACGGATATAATAGGCAATGTTTCAGGAAACGGCCTTTGTTCATAACGAATATATGGCCCTTGGCCGAAACATTGCCTCTTACATATAGGGCCTCTGTGGAGTTAGCTCGTGAAGGATGCTACTGGGCAGTTAGAGGTCGTTGCCATCCAAAAACGGTGGAGGGCGGAGGAGCGACGCTCACAACAACGTGCGGATTGTCGGGCGGATAAAGCACAGCGAGTTGGCACAGTGGGGGGGGGGGGGGGCACAGGTTGTGCATCTGCCAGTCGTCTCAGTCGGTCAACCCATGGCACCGACTGGGTCTGTCTCGTGACCTCCTGCCAGCGGGCGTTCGACACTTCACGTGGCCTTAACGTGCACCTAGCCTGGCACAAGCGCCGTGGCGACGTCACCGCTACTTAGTGGAGAAGGGCGGTTGTTGTTGTTGTTGTCTTGAGGCTACGTTGTCAGAACAGGTCAGTGCACTAAAACCCATTGTTGTACTCCACTCTACTGCAATGTCGATGCTTCCCGCCTTCACCGCCTCGCACTAGCACGGTTGGTGAAGTATGGTCAAACAGCACCCCCACCCGACGAACCTGCACGGCGAGAGGACATCCGCGTCTAGCAGTAGACTGACAACACACGGGCTGCACGTGTAGTGTCGGATAGTAATTCATTTCTAGCACGAGAGACTGGCTCCTGCCATAGGAATGTGGACTTTCCACCACCTGACTCTGCAGTGCCATTGAAGTAGAACGCCACCCCTGGTTTAATTCTCATCCGAATACGGGGATTTTCACGTATCAGTAAAGAAGATATCAACTCGCTACATTGCCTTTAACGTCTTTAACTTCAAAACAATTTTCACCCCGGTGTAAATTGCGTTAATCTGGCCCGTGTAATTGCCCGATGTTGCGCATGCATCCATCACTCGCACCGGTTGCTTAATTATGCGCACGAATTCCCCACCAGGTCAGACCAATGCCCGACCTTACCTACCCTGAAGTGGGTAAGACATCAGCCTTCGATAGGCACTTGGTTTGATGGACATGAATGTTACATTATTTAAGGTTTTTTTCGAGGTAGATCACCTCTGCCTGTTAATTTACCGATTATTATGACAATTACAGCGATCTACGTCGTTCCGCAAATAAGTTGTCACTTTACTATTTATCTTGTCAAACAACACCAATCGTTACGATTAGCGACGACTCAGCCTCACGTCGCTGATAGCGTCGTGAGGCTGAGTCGTTATCCGTCACCTCTCAGCCTTCGCCTCCACCACCCACCCACTACTACCACTCACCCACCCACTACTACCCACCTACTTACTACCACCCACCCACTACTACCACCCACCTACTTACTACCACCCACCCACTACTACCCACCCACTACTACCCACCCACTACTACCCACCTACTTACTACCACCCACCCACTACTACCCACCTACTACTACCCAACCACTACTACCCACCTACTTACTACCACCCACCCACTACTACCCACCTACTACTACCCACCCACTACTACCTACCTACTTACTACCACCCACCCACTACTACCCACCCACTACTACCCACCTACTTACTACCACCCACCCACTACTACCCACCTACTTACTACCACCCACCCACTACTACCCACCCACTACTACCCACCTACTTACTACCACCCACCCACTACTACCCACCTACTTACTACCACCCACCCACTACTACCCACCTACTTACTACCACCCACCCACTGCTACCCACCTACTTACTACCACCCACCCACCACTACCCACCTACTTACTACCCACCTATTTACGACCACCCACCCACTACTACCAACCTACTACTACCCACCTACTTACTACCACCCACCCACTACTATCCATCTACTTACCACCACCCACCTACTTACTACCACCCACCCACTACTACACACCTACTTACTACCACCCACCCACTACTACCCACCTACTTACTACCACCCACTACTACCACCCACCCACTACTACCCACCTACTTACTACTACCACCCACTACTACCCACCTACTTACTACCACCCACCTACTTACTACCACCCACCCACTACTACCCACCTACTTACTACCACCCACCCACTACTACCCACCTACTTACTACCACCCACCCACTACTACCTACCTACTCATTACCACCCACCCACTACTACCAAACCTACTTACTACCACCCACCCACCTACTACCAACCTACTTACTACCACCCACCCACTACTACCCACCTACTTACTACCACCCACCCACTACTACCAAACCTACTTACTACCACCCAACCACCTACTACCAACCTACTTACTACCACCCACCCACTACTACCAAACCTACTTACTACCACCCACCCACTACTACCAAACCTACTTACTACCACCCACCCACTACTACCACCCACCCACCTATTACCCATAGGAAAATCGCTTTGGATGAACGTCGTTTCGAAATTCTGTCGTCGCATACTTCAGGAACGCCCCACGAAGTACACCGGGGTATGACTCTTCCACTGTGATCTGATTCGCTCCGAAGTGGTTGCCTGCTCCCTCGTGTTGCGTGGGGTGAGGTGCTCATCAAGCGTTCACAGACCCTCACAGCCAGTCGTCGATGTCTACACATATCTATGGCGGGGGGGGGGGGGGTAAGTGACACACACTGTCATCACCAACGCGGCCCTGCGAGGTCAAGAGGTCATCGAGCCTGAATGTGGCTGGGGCCTCCGACGCACCTCACCAACGCGTCTCACTGATGCGTCCCACCCTCGGCCGCACCTCACCACAGCACCTCGCCAAGGCGTCCCACCCTCCGCTGCACCTCACCAACGCGTCCCACCCTCCACCACACCTCACCACAGCTGCTGCACAGGAGACGCGCTTGGCCTCCACAATCTTCCCCGACGGTCTGCCAGCGCCTGCCCTGAGATAGACCCTTGGCTGATGGTTCACTTAAACGTTTACTTAACATTCTAAAGTTCCGCCTCGGGAATGGAGTGGAATGTTAACTTTACACACTCCGGTAAAGTTACTTTGATGAAGCTTAATGGCCACGACATTGCCGTGCTGGCGTTAAGTGATCAAGTGGGAACCCACCGTGACGAAGAGACACGTAGACTTACACAGAGACCCAGACTCGCACAATGACCCACTGCCTCACACAGATACCCATAGCTTCACACAGAGATCCATAGCCTCACACAGAAACCCATAGCCTCACACAGAGGCCCATAGACTTACACAGACACCCATAGCCTCACACAGAGACCCATAGCCTCACACAGAGACCCATAGTCTCACACAGAGACCCATAGACTTACACAGAGACCCATAGCCTCACAAAGAGACCCAGACTCGCATAGAAACCCATAGACTCACACAAAGACCCATAGACTTTCACAGAAACCCATAGCCTCACACAGAAACCCATAGCCTCACACAGAGACCCATAGACTCACACAAAGACCCATAGACTTACACAGACACCCATAGACTTACACAGATACCCATAGCCTCACACAGAGACTCAGACTCGCATATAGACCCATAGACTCACACAAAGACCCATAGCCTCACACAGAGACCCATAGCCTCACACAGAGACCCATAGCCTAACACAGAGACCCACAGCCTCACACAGAGACCCATAGACTCACACAAAGACCCATAGCCTCACACAGAAACCCATAGCCTCACACAGAGGCCCATAGACTTACACAGAGACACATAGCCTAACACAGAGACCCATAGCCTCACACAGAGACCCATAGCCTCACACAGAAACCCATAGCCTCACACAGAGGCCATTAGACTTACACAGAGACCCATAGCCTCACAAAGAGACCCAGACTCGTATAGAAACCCATAGACGCACACAAAGACCCATAGACTTACACAGAGACCCATAGCCTAACACAGAGACCCATAGCCTCACACAGAGACCCATAGCCTCACACAGAGACCCATAGCCTAACACAGAGACCCATAGCCTCACATAGAGACCCATAGCCTCACACAGAGACCCATAGCCTCACACAGAGACCCATAGCCTCACACAGAGACCCATAGCCTCACACAGAGACCCATAGCCTCACACAGAGACCCATAGCCTAACACAGAGACCCATAGCCTCACACAGAGACCCATAGACTCACACAAAGACCCATAGACTTACACAGAGACCCATAGCCTCACACAGAAACCCATAGCCTCACACAGAGACCCAGACTCGCATAGAGACCCATCGACTCACACAAAGACCCATAGCCTCACACAGAGACCCATAGCCTCACACAGAGACCCATAGCCTCACACAGAGACCCATAGCCTCACACAGAGACCCATAGCCTAACACAGAGACCCATAGCCTCACACAGAGACCCATAGACTCACACAAAGACCCATAGACTTACACAGAGACCCATAGCCTCACACAGAAACCCATAGCCTCACACAGAGACCCAGACTCGCATAGAGACCCATCGACTCACACAAAGACCCATAGCCTCACACAGAGACCCATAGCCTCACACAGAGACCCATAGCCTCACACAGAGACCCATAGCCTCACACAGAGACCCATAGATTCACACAAAGACCCATAGCCTCACACAGAGACCCATAGCCTCACAAAGTCTCCCACTAACTGCTCTTCAGCCTTCCCCCTGGCCGTCGGACTCGAGGAGACCAATAAATGCCTGCTATAGTAACCGGCCCTCCCCCATACTGCAGACACATGCATCACATGCGTCATTTGTATCATTGTATAACGATACGAAGAGAGTCACAACGGAAGGATTAGACAGTGGACGTCAACGATGGGGTATCTCGGTGATAACTGAAGCATCAAAGCAAGATCACCCTGAATGCTCCTGAGCTCGTCAGATCTCGGGCTTGGTTCGTGATTTTGATGGATGACCGCCAGGGATTGCATGCCTGGTGGGTTTTCTCCGGGTTCTCCCATTTTCCTCCCACGCGAAGCCAAAAACACTCATTACTGGAATTAGTCTGCGGCAAGGTGAAAGGTAAAAGGTAAAAGCAACGAGCCTACCTTAACCCTACCTTTTACCCTTACCACAATACAATAATTCTACCCTGACCTTTTACCCTTTAGCAAGGTAAGGTAAAAGGTAAACGTTAAAAAGCAACGAGCCTACCTTTACCCTACCTTTAACCCTTACCCCATACAAATTACCCGATTACAGGGTAATTACCAGGGTACTACAAATGAAAAAGGTTTATAACAGGTAATTGCTAGGTATAGCGCTTTATTCGTATAGAATACTCTCGAATCGGGCGTTGAGGCTGTCGACGACACCGTCCTCCATAACCTCCTCGTCCCAGTCGTCTTGGTCGATGACGATCTCATCAACAACCTGATCAAGTTCGTCATTGCCGTCGTCCTCGGACGAACGACGGGCAATAAGATCCTGCGCCGCTCCGGCTGGGTTAGATGGGGGGGACCTTCAGGCAGCCGGCCACGATCCACGAGCGCAAGCACATGGACTGGATGAAGAGCGTCGACGACAGCGACTGGCGAACGCGCGTGAACTCCCGCCCGGCTCCGCTATTCGCGCTTTCGCAGGGAGTTGACGTCGCCGGCGCTCCCAAGTAGTCGCAGGCCATCTTGTAGTAGGCAGGGAGCAGCTCTTTGCAGGGAGACCACCACCGCATTACGTCAGTGGTCAAGGACTCATCGATCGTTCTAAGAGCGGCTTCACCATGATTGCAATGACGGATCAGGTGCTCCGTCGTCACCGGCACGAGATCCAATGTCGACTTGCGGTCCGCCGACAACGAGCTCATGACCTGGCGCGGCATTCGCAGGAATTCTGTCACACCCTCGATGTTTGCCCACTGCAGTTCAGAGAAAGCACCGACGCCGATCACATCCCGGAAGTGCGCAATGATAATGTCCAATGGGACACGCTTTTTGATGGCGTCATCGCCCATGTCAAACGTCGAATTCCACCTGGTCGGCGAGTCCTGGTGTGTCGGCTCCTTGCTGGCGAGCTTGGCAATTTCGGCCTCGTGGCGGTACAACTGCCGGACGACCATGCTGTGCCTGATATTGACTAGGGCCTCGCGCAGTTCGGCGGTGGTCGATTTGATCAGTTTGAGAACTTGGACGACGCAGATCTGGACCGAATGATTCGCGCAGTGAATATGGTGGCAAGCCCGCAACTGCTCATATCCGGCGTCCGCGTTGACCAGGGCGAACAACGTCTTGACAGCACTGATCGCATCGGAGCCATTGTCGCTGGTGACAACGAGCAGCTTGGTCGAGACATTGTGCTCGAGGCTTTGGAGGTGCTCAAAGAGAGCGGTGCCAATGCGCCAGCCTACACCCCTTCCGGACTGCACATCGAGGATCGTCAGCAGCATGGATTTCGACGTACCAGATTTGGTGTCGATCCAGTGCACCGTGACCATCCAAAATCCCTTTAGGTTGCGGTTCCACACCCGTCGATGGTGAGCGAGATGGCGACGTCCAGGTTGGAGAAGAACGCCCCGACGATGAGCAGCATGATGGCGTGATGCTCGACAATCCTGCGAATGATGGTGCGGGTCGACGGGCCCTCGTATCTCTGCGTCAATGTCTGGACCAAGGTCTTGAACTTGTCGCTGCCGGCGGCTCGCAAAGAGATTGCACCTTGGATAACAAAATCAACCATCGCATTATCAAACTTTACCAGGAGGCGATCCAGGATTGCTGGCTGGCTGAGCATTTGCTGCATTAGGCGGCTCGCCAACGCCGACGATCCGGCCTCGCTGCCTGGGGCGAGCACGTTGGGCTTCTTGAGGTGGGGCTTCCCACCCCAAAGCGTTCGTGTGGGAGGATCCCTGTGGTTCACACAGGGATCGCCCTCCATCCAATCATGCGTGTGCTCCCATGGGAACGCATGCCGCTGCCTCTTTCAATTGCTGTTCGCAGCGACCCCGAAAATGCCGTTGCTGGCCTCCTCGACCTCATCCTCTACCTCAAGAACGTGGTCCGTCTCCATCTGGTCCGACAGCAATGATTCCAATTTAAAATGGAGGCCACGGACTGCGCCATGGAGCTTTTAGCGAGCGGTTAACAAGGTATTTCCCGGGTAATACTTCGCGCTACCTTTACCCTACTGGGTAATTCTTCCGCGCTACATTTACCCTACCCTTTACCTTACCCCTTGGAGTCGACACGTTTACCCTTTACCTTTACCCTTTTACCCGGTAAAAAGGGTAAATTACCTTACCTTGCCGAGGCCTAACTGGAATTGTTAAAGACCCAACGCAGGCGATTCCTGGGTTTGATCTTCCACGAAGCTCGTGGTGCACCCTAAACAGCATCTACTGCACAAACCGTGGCAGTAGATGCGGATACCTGATGCACAAAAGTTAAATTCAACACTCTCCAGTGTGCGACTGTGGTCATCCAGAGCAGAGACCGTAACAACGTAATAACGAAGCAATGGCCGATCCACAAATATAAAGAAGACATCCCAGCGATACACTCCGCTGGCTCCTGACGTGGTTGTCTGGCTTGACCGCCTGAATGTGAAATTGGAGTTGTTGCTCCGCATCTCAATCAGCCGCCGTATGGAAGAAGAAGAGAAAGACTGGAATTGGGCAAACGTCCGAGCGCAGCGGGGAAATATGATTGTGAGACTCGGCGGCGATGCTTTCATGAGTAAATAATTAACCGTTTGAATAAAATACGAATGATGAGGGCGAGGGACAAAGGCCGAAGTCAGGAGACTTCCACTCATTTAACACGGTAATAGCCTCTGCTTTTGTTCGCCACTTCTCATGGTGCAGGAATGCTGTAATATTGGATAAACCTGAATATTAACGTGAGTTTATGCACACATTTCACCTTTTGAAGGGTTCGTTTTACACTGGATAATAACTGAGAAAAAAAAGGGAACTGCTCTCACATCAATTAAAAACTTTTAAATACTTCTCAATACCTCTGAGTGTTCTCACGCCGAAAGTGCGATTTCCAGCCACGGGATCTTTCCGTGGAGATTATCGGCGCAGCCCTAGCGCACAAGCCTCGGACAGTGGCTTGTGCGCGTTCCTGATGCACGGACGGAAAAATGAAGATATCTCTGGGGAGTGTGCGGCGACTGTGGTCACCCACTTGGAACAGAACCAAGGAGCGTAGAGCGTCGACTCAATGCTGGAGGAATAAGATGAGCTGTGAGACTCTTGTTCACAGATGTCCACTAAGGGGCGGGTCAACAAGTTTCAACAACAACAAAGAGCGCGAAAGAATACAACGATAGGTGTGTGCAAAATAGTAGAAACGATAAGCAGGGCACTGCAAGTACATAGACATAAACAAAGGATAAGAATATTATGAGACCTCCTTTGCCAGAAACAAGATATAGGAATAGGTTTTACCCTTTTAACTGGCACAAAAACTGACACCTTTATTCAAGGCATCATGTTTGCAATGACCACAACACAAGCAGTCAAAATGCAAACAAAAAAGACAACTCTGATAATAATATGCACTGTCCTTGAATTTGATTGGTGCATTTTGACTACTTGTGTTGTGGTTATTGCAAACATGATGCCTTGAATAAAGGTGTCAGTTTTTGTGCCAGTTAAAAGGGTAAAACCTATTCCTATAAAAGATAAGAATGTATGTTGAACTTCTTTCGTTCCGTACTTTAGCCAAAAGTGCGAATCAGAGATGCGGATAAAAGTACAAATGGCGCGAGTACATACGCTCCTCCCAATCTGTCAACAGTCAATTCAAGCTTGGGGCAAGGCAGCAAAACAACGGCGGATGAGGAGGAGCAGGAGGCACCATCACATCGATGATGAACGATCTCCTCACTCCACGTGTTCCGCGGTCATGAGTCGTTCGCGGCTGCCACTCCGACTCGCACCGCTCACCAAGACCAAAGAAAAGAGCCACAAATGACCCGAAGTTTCCACGAATCCCCCCTTCGGGGCCGGTAGCAAGCGTCGCGATGTGCTCGCCACCGGAAGGACTAAGGGGCGAATGGACGCGGAAACAAAAATAGAAATAAGAAGAATGCTCCGCTACTCGTGGCTAAAATCGCCACAATGTAAAATAAACAGCTGTCGCTCTACAGCAGTGATTCTTCTTCTTAACCTGGGGGTGCGTGCACCCCCAGGGGATGCGAGATGCCCTTTCTGGGGGGTGCGAGACATGGGCAGATTTCTTTAGACGGTGATTCATCGAAAGACACAAATGAAGCACGGGCACCTGAGTACAACCACTTTGTTTCATGAAACCCATTTGTATTTATTAACATTATGCATTTATTTCACGATTGAGAAGCAGAGGGGTGCAAGGCTGCAAGTATAAGGTTAAGAACCAACATTCAAGCTGGCGGGAGAAGAAGGGGAGGGTCGTCTACCGACCCGTCTCCGCTGGAAAAGTCCGCTCGTTATTCACGCCGCTGTGAATGTGTGCGAGGCAGCGTTGATCGCGAACGCGGCGACCTTGTTCGTGTTGGCGAGGAGGCAATGCAGATGAGTAATTGCACAGACCACGCCCACCAGCGAGCAGCGGGCGGCGGGCCACGCTGACAAAAGCCTCGCCTGTGAATGGGCACAAAATCATTCAGCTGGGCCACGAAATACCCGGACCCCGAATACCAAGCGGCGTGTTGTGGCTCGGCATGTGGCGGCTGTTTGGCGACTCAGGCAATGCACAGTTCCCCTGCCGATGGAGGAACTCGCCAGCAGTGGCTCTGCTCAAGATTTGTATCGCAAGCTCACAACAAAGAGAAAATGTGTCCCGTTCCCGCCCTTCCACCCCCACCCCCGAATAGCCTCTAACAGACTGTCAGGGCAAGTGTGCTGCTAGCGAGCACCGATGAAGGCCGGCACGGCACACAAGGGGGTGGGCGGCCGACACCGTGCCCGACCGCCTTTGTCTCCTCAGGGCTGATGTTTACCACCCGTATTTCATATATTTATTGACTTATCCGTGAAAGCTGCACTGAGTCAAAGGACTTTTTTTCAGGAAGGTCCTGCATTTGTTTTTTTTATTAATTTTGAGATGTCTTCAGCCAATTGATGAGTTGTTTATACACGGGGGAGGAAACCGGAGTGCCCGGAGATTAAAGAAAAAAAAACAGATGGCGTCCACTTGATGACTGCATTCTCCTGGCCAGCTAGGGTATTTCGAAACCACCTCGACGCACACGAGAAAGGAGTTTCACGACATTTGTGCGGTCCACCAACCCTCGATGCCTCCACAGTGCTGGATTACAGATGTGCACCACCACACCGCAACCAGGTAATAAATGAAGGCTTAATCAACCTCGGGGCAGCCCAGGATCAGTTCAAATGTTTGCGGTTATTGGTCATGAGCAGGAATCAAACTCGGGTTTCCGGGTTCGTAGCGCTGTGCGCTAACCGCTGTCCCACCGCTCCCCGTTTGCAAGCCGACGCCGCCATTCGCCACTACGTGGCGGTGATGTCACCATGGCGCCTGTGCCAGACTAAGTGCACTTTGAGGCCACGTGAAGTGTCCAAAGCTCGCTGGCAGGAGGTCAAGTGACAGCTGCGCCACCTGTGCCCACCCCCCGCTGTGCCAACTTGCAGCGTTTAAGCTGCCCGGAGCTCTGCTTGTTGTTGTGAGCGTCGCTCACACACAGCATGACAAAGACACGTATCATTACTACTATATACTAGCGCGAAGACGGATCAGATTCATCCGGCCAATTGGCTCAGCAGGAGAGCGATCAGAAGGTTGCGAGTTAAAATCTTGGTTGGGGGTTTGCTCAGCCCATCATCCCTTCTCGGGGTCAATAAAATATCTACCACTTTGTGGGAAAGCCAACAGTGGTTATTCTATGGATAAACTCACCCCCGCCATAGGAATGTGGCATTTCCACCACTGACTCAGGGCTGCAAAGAGGAGATGAGCACCAATGGCTCAATGCCCCCCCCCCTCCAGTGAGCTACAAAGACCCCCCGTATAGCCTTAACAGACTATTGGGGCAAGCACTGTTCGCGAGCATCATCTTCGAAGGCCGTGCAAAGCACACGAGGGAGTGGGTGGCCATCCCCATGCCCGGCCATCTTTGTCTCCCTCGTGGCAATGTTTACACACCACATGAGGTACTCATTGGAGGCTGAGTCGACCTAGAGGAGGCCCAGGATCGATTCAGATAATCGTCACTGGTGTTGGCCATAAGCGGGAATCGAACTCAGGTGGCCAGGTTCGCAATGCAGCACGCTAACTGCTACACTATCACATTATTTGGGTCTGTCGGTAAAATCACGTAGAAAGGTTCAAAGAAAATAACAAAAAAACGACTTTTCGATCGCAACCTATCTACGTGACTTTACTGAAAGACCCAAAGAATATGAATTCCTGTAGTCACGAAAGCTGTAAGTCAAGATGCTATACACTACCGTTTCCGATGCAGTGAGCTACCCATGCCCCTACAGAAACTACTGGACATCTATCAAAAAGAGCTTCATAGCTCATCGGATTCCCCCAGTGTAAATAAATATTGTGATTTTCATCTCATCCCAAAGTTATACGCCTATCCATTGTATGGTATTTAATCGTGGCTGTATCACACTCCAGGGCTATTGTCAAAGGTAGACTGTATAAGCATCGCCAGGGTGGATAAGCCGGATTATCAGGCTGACAAAATATTTTCAGAAATTTTGACTTCTCCGTATGAAGTACCCATCATGGGTGCTTAATTGACGCCTCATTCGATGAAGCAGGTGGAACGGTCTAGCAGTTCTGGAGGCAGATAACCAGCTCATCCGCTTATTCTGTCAATGCAAATTGATATTATGAGGTCGAACTTATTGCACACAGTTGTGCTTGCCACAAATGAGCCACAATACCTTGCTGATCTCGTCAAGAAGCAAAAACCATCATCACGCAAAGCACAGTCATCCTCGCAGCAGTGGATTCTGGATAAACATCAAACAAACATGGTCACCGCACCACGCGCTTTCATATGCGCTATGCGACCGTCTGGAACGCTCTTCCTTCGGATATTTGGAAGCCACCGGAGTTGTGCACTTTTAAATCATCTAGATTGAAAACTCATTTCTTTAGAACTGCTTTTTGTGTTTAGTTCGTTGTCCTTCCCCCCCCCCCAAACCTCCGATTAGCGCGGCTGGCTGCGTGTGGGGCGAAAGAGGTTCAAAGTGCGTACGTACATGGCAGATATTTGTACAAAACATCCACCCAGCCATTCCCCCGCAATTTGACGAATTGTGCCGATTTTATTACCAATACATAGTAATTAATTCGTTTTGTCCCATTTTACTGACCTGCTCATATTTTGTATCTCGTTGCTAATGTCTTTCTCAAATAGATACCTTTTGCAAGGAATCAAGTGCCGCATTAACCATACACAGTACTTTTGGTGAACATGCAAACAAACATGCTCTGATAATATATAGATTGTATTTGAGACGGATTGGCCTACACCAGAGACAGCCTTCTTCTTTAGGGTGTGGTCTCATCAGTGTCAGACCAGCGAACGCCAAAACGTGAGCAGTACAAAGACAATACCACACGTCTATTTGCATGTTCACCACAAGTACTTTGTGTGGTTGATGCAGGAACTTGATTCCTTGCAAGAGGTTTCTATTTGGTGTTTGAACATCTTAACACCTTCTGTATTATTGCCAGAAAGGGTAAAAAAAAAACTATTCTGATGTTTCATACTTGCCAAAAGGTCCCTCGATAATGTCTCTCTCATTTGTACCGTCTTGACTAATCCGGGCCATCTGCCTGGCCCATTACATTTCGTTGGACCCATTGGCTGGATATAATTTCGCCTGCAATATTTATAGCTCATATATGATAAGATTCCGATATGCTCGATTCGATGTGAAAATTCACGTGACGGATCGGTGTACAATGGATATTCTGCAAACGTGACGGTAGCCTCGTTAACGGATCTTTTTGAAAAGGGTGTGTAGCCATGCCACTGCTTACTCACACCACCGCTGGAAGAAGGGCCTCCAATTGAACATTCTCCAGAGAGCCTCCCTCAAGGGGGCATTTGGCCTCCTCTTCCAAGTCGGCCAGGTGCCTATCATTAGGGTTGCTCTTTTTTGTTCGTTTATATGGGACAGTGAGGAGTTAAGATCAATTTTCTCTCCCATGCAATGCCCTCAATGTTTTACATAGGCCACCAATGCGGATGTTCTAAACGGTGCTTTAACGGCGACTAGAAATAAGGACAATAACTCGATCCAGAATACAATGAATCTTAACAATATTTGGAATGTATTAACCGTGCCTTGATTCGTTGTGCATAGTGTGTCACCTATAAAGTGCCCACACTTTGCCCCACCACAAACGACACGCCATTAATCGCAGGCACTCACTCGCACCTCTCAACAAGCTGTCTGCTCGGCGTGGGATGCAAGGCCAAAAATCCCCTCCTTAAGAGGCTCTCCCCGGAGATTCCCTCCCAGGTGAAGGTCCTTCGGCCGGGCAGTGGTAATGAACAAGTGATCGGGGTGGGGGGAGGGGAGGGCTGGGCTGCACCTTGACCATAAAATCCCAACGCGCTCTTTCCCCACGTGCGCGAGTACATGCCGGTGTTTTGGTTCCTTGGTGGCGGCGGGCGCGTGGTCGCAACGAGGCCGAGGGGGGGGGGGAGGGGTGCCCCCCCTCGGTACCGAGCGTTGCGCCTAGGGCGCGAAGATCCTCCCCAGGAACACTTTCTTTCTCAAGAACGGGACGGGACATCGCGAATGCACGAACTAAAAAAACGAAATTACGCTCTGTCGTCTCTTCTTGGAATAGTCATCGGGAAGGAGGAGGTTGTCCAGAGCCACTCTGCGCCGCCGCACGGCCAAAATTATTTGGGGGGAGGGCGGCGTGGGAGGAGGAGAGGGGGCGGGGGAGGCGAAGTCAATAAGAACGACGCGCAAGGCACATTCGGCGTCGACCAAGTGCGTCCGCAAGGGTCAGAGGGCGTTTGCTGGGCCGTGGCTAATTGCTGTAAGTTACTCATTGTTTTTTTCGGTAAAGTCACGTATGTAGAAATACCGTAAAATTATATTAAAATAAATAAATAAATCGCGACGTTTCGACCGCAACACAAGCGATCTTCATCAGGTGTAAAAAAAAAAAACACATAGCGAGGGAGCATACAGGGTGACATCAACGCAACACATAGAGAGCGTTAGACTGCACGGAGGTAAATACGACAAGAAGATGAGAGACGAGAATTCAACAAACCTCATTGCCCCTCTTGCTTTCTCCTACCCCTTCCCCCTCTTCTGCTGCCGTGCCCCCTTTGCTCTCTTCGGCCCCTCCCCCTCCGTCCGCCTCTGCTGCTCGTTTTAAGGCCTCTGTCTGTGCATCCCTCCGGCCCTTTTTCTTGCTTCTCTGTCTGTCTTTCCTCTTCTTGCCTCTTGGTGTCCCTGTATATGTATTTCTTCTGCCTTGTACCTCGTATTTGTTCACTCTGTCTATGCCGGTGTGTTCAACCCAGAGGATGAACGCGAAATTTAGCACTCTTCTGAAATTCGTGGTCCGCCAAGGCAAGTGTCTAACTGTGTCGTTGGCCTGACTGGTTTTGCATCACGTACATTTTTTCTTAGGTTTGTTGAATTCTCGTCTCTCATCTTCTCGTCGTATTTACCTCTTGTGCAGTTTAACGCTCTCTACGTGTTGCGTTGGTGTCGCCCTATGTGCTCCCTCGCTATTTGTTTTTTTTACACCTGATGAAGATCGCTTGTGTTGCGGTCGAAACGTCGTGATTGATTTATTTTCATATAATTTTACGGTATTTATACACACGTGACTTTACCGAAAAAAGAACAATGAGCAATTTATGCAGTCACGAAAGCTTTAATGCTGTAAGTTAGTTAGTAAGCACACACACACATATATATTTCACATATGTAGATGGTGTTTACTCGTTATTCACGAACTCGATGTCAGCAAATGTTTGGCTGTCCCACGAATCACATCTGGAACTCAAAGTGACTACTGCGTCGAGAGAGAAAGTGATGAGAGAGAAAGTGATGAGAGAGAAAGTGATGAGATACAGTGACGAGAGATAAGGCGATGAGATCATTTTTACGCATTTAATAGTTTATTTACGTGTTTATTTAAGGTAATTCATCCTAAAGATATGGTTTTTTGTAGGCCAATATCATGATCCGCGAAATGTGCTATTCACGAGCATCTCCGGAACGTATCCCTCGCGAATGACGAGGGAATACTGTTTCGACATATCTACAGTATACACAACGCGTTCACAGAACGCCGCTTTCCTTGAACTGACCACGTAGCGGGTGCAACGGTGGGAACAGCCGTCAGAGGGCCCAACGATGCATCCGTCAAGCAGTGGATAAATTATGGCTGACGGTGGTGGTCAATTCACGATGGTCAATTCAAAAGTCGAAATGTCATTCAGGGCCAAATACGCAAAAGGGACAACCAGACGTAGTAGAAATCCCACATTGCCATGACGGGGACCAGTATACCCACAGGACGAGTCAATGGACGCGATTTGTCATGCATTAGCAGCGGTGCAGTGGTTCGGGCCCTTGCGGCACGAACCCCGGTCACCCAGGTTCAACACCGGGTCAGGGCTAACGTCAGTGACGAGTGATATCTGAAAGCGATCCTGGTTGTCAGCATTGTAAGGGTACACAAAAGAAAATAGCGGAAGATTTTTTTGACAATAGGAAGTGTTCTTTTTTTTTGCATCGTTTATCGCGAAGGGATCTCTCGTTTGTGAGTTCTGCTTGGGTTTATTTACGCGACAAAGCTTCAAGCTGGAGAGTCCGGACGATATAACGCAATGATGAAGAGATAATACTCGTACTGATTATTCATTTGCAAAAAGCAGCGGCTCAAAGTCACTAATAAACCCTGAGACTGCGCACCTACGCGTTTCATCAGCGGCCATATTTTTTTATCTCGCATTATTTTGGGCAAATTGTAATTTAATGTAATGAAGCTTTCGTCTAAAAATAGAAACGTTTACATTATGAGACCTCCTTTGCCAGTAACAAGATATAGTCATAGGTTTTACCCTTTTAACTGGCACAAAAACTGACACCTTTATTCAAGGCATCATGTTTGCAATAACCACAACACAAGCAGTCAAAATGCAAACACACTCAATCAAATTCAAGGACAGTGCATATTATTATCAGAGTTGTCTCTTTTGTTTGCATTTTGACTGCTTGTGTTGTGGTTATTGCAAACATGATGCCTTGAATAAAGGTGTCAGTTTTTGTGCCAGTTAAAAGGGTAAAACCTATTACTATAAGAGAAACGTTATTAATGTATGCACTGGAGCGCGTGCGAGTCTATGATACGCAATATGCTAAGAATGAGAGAGAGAGAGACAATTAGGTTTAGAAAATGAGCCGCGTTCGCTCTGGGCCGCTAAAGGTTCCGTAATTAGTTTACAATATTTGTTTTCCGTGTCAGAAACAATGATGTGCGGGGGGGGGGGAGATTTAATTACAGACATCGGGAGTGTGGAAATTAATTCGAGATTTATTAGAATCGGTTCATGAGTTGCACTGAAATATGCAGGAATAAAACAATGAAAGGATGGAAGAACAAAACGCTTTTATATTCAAATTCTTGTGTCTCTGAGATTAAAACACCGAACTGGGTGTTGAGATGGTTGGTTCTCAAGAGATCCTTGACCTACGAGCCTTGGGTTCTCCCCATGTGATCAGACTTGAGAAGTATGTACGTATATATGTCGAACTTCTTTCGCACAGTACGTAGCCAACCGCGCTAACCGGAGGTGCGGGGGAAGGACAACAAACTAAAACACAAAAAGCAGTTTTAATTAAATGAATTTTCAATTTAGATTATTTAAAAGTGCACAGTTCCAGTGGCTTTATAATATCGGAAGGAAGAGCGTTCCAGACGGCCGCAGAAACGCATCTGAGGGCGCGCGATGCTGCGGCCGCCCTTGTTCGATGGCCATCCAACAGCAGCTGCGAGGATGACCGGAGCGTGTGATGCGTCTCTTAAATTTTTTTTTACGGGTTACACAAATTAGATAGACGAATGAGAAGTGACAAAAAGAAAACGGAGGCAATGTGTCGACGATTTAAACAGGAGTTAGATGGCCCTACCTGTGCAGGATATTTTTTTACGTCCAACTAGGAGCCCCCATGTGTTACAGATCGGGGTCCTTGCCTATTACATCTGGCAAGTTCACCAAGCATTTATTTTAAGCAAGCAAGCAAGCCTATCTCTGCTGACGTAGAACACTGTTTGTTTGAACCGGTCCATAGCTTTGCTTGTACGGCACATCAATGCTGATGAAAGTCAGTGCGGCCGATGGGTTTTGTAACGAAAAAAAGTAGATTAGTTTTCGATTTAAAGCTTTCGTGACTGCAAGGATTCATCTTCTTTGGTTCTTTCGGTAAAGTCACGTAGAATGAGAATAAAATAATAAATTGATAATATTATTGTGTTATTTTATTTTATCAATTTATTATTTTATTCTCATTCTACGTGACTTTACCGAAAGAACCAAAGAAGATAGATTAGTTTTCTACGTGAAGCGGGCGTATTATCTGCTTATTTATTTCTGTTGCTAATACATTCTCCAAAACAACACTAATTATTATTATTACTACTATCACAAGTTTGTCTTGTGGTCTGCGCTTGCCAATGTTGTGGCAAGCGCAGACCATAAGCCATCGGTGGGTACCGGTTGTCTCGGACACAGCGACGCGACCTGCAGGGAGAAAACTCGTCGAGACGCGGTGGCATGATCGAGACCAGCGGTCGCTGTGTGGCCCTGCGGCGGGGAAAAGAGATAACAAGGGAGACAAATCATGCCTTTGCATTGATTCAGTCGCGTTGTGCGACGTACACTTGTGCACAGAAGTATGTCATTTTGTTTTTTATTTAATGTAACCAAGGTAAGGCCCACTGAGCTACATAGTTGTTTTTAGAAGCGACCTGGCCACAAATGATAGCTCAACAAAGTGGCCCATCATGTGGAAATGTACAGCAGCCAAATACTCTAAAGTCTAAACGCATGTTTATAAATGTGGAGGGGAAAAACCGGAGGACGCAGAGAAGAATCCACGCGACCACGGGGAGAACACGTGTCCTCCAAAATATAGAGTAGTCAGTGTCGGGATCGAACCCATGAGTTCCTTGCATATGCGGCAAGGGAGTTAACATCTCGCCACCGCGGCTATTACCAGCACGGAAGCCAAAGGTCAGGGCAAAACAGCGTTGCAGGCTTGCATATTTACGTGAATTCTTATGCGTTCATCCACGTCCCCAAGTCTGGGGCAATACCTCGAGCAACTTGGCCGGTTTTATCCAACTGTGCGAAAGTGTACAAAATAAAAGATTCGAAGAAACAAATTCACGCCATCCGCCGCGTTGCTGCCCGCACGACTGGTCCGGCGACGTTGATCTGCTCGGCAGACTCGATGAGGCTCCTTCAGAGAAGAGCAAAGTCCATTCCAGATTGCATAACCCTCACGATGACAATGGAACAACGGGGATCAAGATTGTAAAAAAGTAAAAACAATGTTTTTTTCAACTTTTTTCTTTTATTAAATTCTCTACTCTTTGTTTCTTTCGGTAAAGTCACGTAGGCAAAAATTAAATGAAATTAAATAAAAATTAACAAAAAATGAAAACACTGATTTCCTTTAGTTGTTTTCATCATTTTTGTGTTTTATTTTTATTTAATTTTATTTAATTTTCACCTACGTGACTTTACCGAAAGAACCAAAGAGTATGGATCCTTGCAGTCACGAAAACTTCAAATCTAGAATATTAAATTATTTAAGTTATTATTTTTTTTCTCTCCACCCTAACAGGAAGTCGGCCTGCAATATTAAACCAGCATGAAACAAAGCCGATGCCCAAACCGCGCATTTTTAACAGAGGCAAAATTGAAGTCATTCAATATTCATAATCAGCCGAAAATGTCACATTACAGAAATGAATTCGGCCGCCCAATAAGTGCGGCGCGCTCGCACCGTGTGACAATTCAAATATTGAGCAGCCGTGTTTATTTTATCGTTCGAGTTCAGTTGAGTTCAGACAGTGGGGGGACGGGGGGGGGGGTCCGTTTTTCCGCGTGGACGCTGTGACGTACGATAGAATGAGTCCGTAAATATGGAGGGGTAAATTATGATGAGCGTTAAGCAGTTGGTGTGTGTCATACCCAAATAAAGATGACCCTGGGCGTTTGCTTGCCCCTATCAGGAGTTGTGGAAGAGGAATCTAGAGAATGTCAATTCTGATGCAATTCTCAACCCCATGCTAAATCCCATGCCCAACCCCATATTCAATGCATGCAAAATACATCAATATCTCACGCTATTATTATTTTACCTCTTCAATGTATTGTTTTATATTTTATTTACAATTTCTTTTTTACCGGGTAAGGCCCGTTTTCAGAAGTGACTTAACCATCACAAATGATGGCTCAACGAAGTGGGTTATCACATTTATATCAGCCAAATGCTCTCAATGCGTGCTATTGATTCTCAATGTGAAAGGAAAAGCTGGAGGACCCGACGAAAAATCCACGCAACCAACGGGGAGAGAGAGACAGGCACTGCAAACTCCAAATATACAGCAGCAGGCGTCAGGGTCGGGATCGAACCCACGACCTCCTGTACACTAGGCAAGGGAGTCAATATAAGGCGCAGCAGACCCCAAAAAAGGGCTCCAAAACACTGTACAGAAGAGGAAAAAAATATTTTTTGGTTGATATCACGTGTCGTAGAAAATACGGTTTTTAGTTTATTTCCAAATGGGAGAATCTCAGCGGCCAGGCACGCACTTGTTCTTGTCACGCCGCAGCGCCTATTTAAATCGTCTCCTAATATCTCTCACGCTCTCATACGGTGGTGCCTGCTGCAGAGATAAGCAACCGATTTGCGGAACAGAAACATGAAACAAAAGATCTGCTCGCAATGGAGAGCTCGGTTGTGCACGCGCTGGGACGAGTGGTTGACGGGAAAGCGGAGGTGACTGATCGCGTGTTGTGGGATAAAGTGTGGGTACTGCCACCTATTCCAAGACGTCCGGCCTTAAGGTGGAAGAGTAGGCCAAGTTCCCTCGAGACCTCGTTAGAGTCAAAGCCCCTATTGCTGTCTGGGTCGCGTCCAGATAATTTCCGGGCCTGCACCTGAAGCCTTTTTCTTTAACCATAACGGAATAGCGCGTTCGTATTTATAAAGCATCTAATCACAACGATAGTCACTAATGCGAGAAACGTCCTCATCATTAAGGCAGACTGCTAAGAATCAATCGGATTTCGTTCTACATATACCAGAATCAGAATCTTCATTTCGGCTGTAGAAATCCGATGAGCTTTGAGGCTCTTTTTTTCCCACATGTCGCGTACAAAAAATATATACAGCTTTTTTAGTATCAAAAAGGATCCCAAACAACACGTAACTTTTGTCGGCAACGTATATTTGAACATCTGAATCGATGTTCCTTTTGGTTAAGTCCCGTCGTCAAAAAAAGTGTACTGCTGGGCAGTGTCCGGGGGGATTGTCAGAGCAGGGCTGTAACCGTGCTCCAACCCCTACCCGAGCGAGAGTGCGCCCTCTCGGATGCTGACACAAAACCACGGCCTCCTGAAGCGAGTCGAAGATTGATTACGCCGGCAACGAAACAACAACAACAACGGAAAACTTCTGTCCCACCGAAACTCTTTATCCATTCAACGCAGTCGGTCAGTCAATGGGCAAAAGGAAAAAAAGAAAAGCCGAGACGCAAAGCTCGCTTGGGCTGCGAGTCAAAATAACGTTGACGCGCGTTCCCCGCAGCGACCAATATTAACCATAATAGAGGCTTTTTTGGGGGGGGGGATAGATCGCGTAAATATGTGTCGTGAAACCCGCCACCACTCGACACAGCCAATTTAGTAAGGTTTGCCACTAAAACAAAACACTGCCAATTCGTTACCAGTTCAGCACCGCAGGTTGTGTGTTGGAGAGTAAACTCACAACATTGACAATTCGAGTATGACGTTTCGCCGGTATTTACAACCAGCATCTATCATGGACATATACTCGGTGAAGTTGGTGAGGAAATCCTCTAAAGTTCTGGTGGTACTCATTGATGCTGCTGGGTGGACAAAGGCCAACATCGGGTGATGATTATCTTGACCGGTTCTGGGTCTTCCCTAGGTCGACTCTGCCACAATTGAGTACCCTGGTGCGGTCTGTAAACATCGCCACTGTGGTGTCAGAGGCAGCCGGGCGTGGTGCTGGCCACCCACCGTGTCCATGTGCCGTGCCGGCCTTCACAAGTGCTAGTCGCCAACAGCACTTGCCCCAAAAGCCTGTTCAGGGTTCGCGTTTTGGGGGGGGGGGGGGGGGGAGAGATTCAGGCAACTTGCCCCACTGTTTCAGCCGCCACTCAGGGAGATCGAACCGGCGAACCTCCAGATTGAATGAAGGTGCAGTGTTGCCGAGCCGTTACACACGGACAAGACTCGCTTCTCTCTAACTCTGGTATACTCGCCGATCACCAATGGATCGGTTTTACGATTCCGGTAATCGGGATCGCGATCCTGCACTCATCACCGAACTCGTCACTCTCACACCGGGTGTGTTGGTTGCAGGGGTTGTCGGCCGGGGATGCGATGTTGGGATTTGGGAGGTGGTGAGGATGTGGTTGAGGTGTGGTGGTGCGGGGGACGGGTGATGTACGATGGTAAGGCTCCTAAAATTACTGCTGCTGCTGCGCACAGCAGGGGTGGGGGGGTGGGGGGGAGGGCGCCTTCCTCTGAGCCATATGGCCCAAACCCTGGAACTAAATCAAGTGCATCCAACTCAATAAGATCACACTGCGTTTATTTTAATGGCCACTCCCTGCAAATTGTGAGATATTTTTTACCTGCGTGTATTACGGAAAGCCGCAAGCGCGCACATACACACGCACACACGCACGCGCACACACGCACGCGCACACACACACGCGCACACACACACGCACACACACGCACACACACGCACACGCGTGCACACACACAAGAGCACACGGGCCCGCGTGTCATACGCGCGGAGAGAAATTGGTAATATATGTCTCGCTCAAAAAATGAGACTCGGCATCTAAATAATAGAATGCGTAGGAGATGAGAAGACTCTCAAATGTTTCCCTCGATTGTTCCCGGCGTCGTTTTTATTCTCAGTTGTCGTTGTTAACCCTAAGACACGGGAATTGCCCTCGATCGTGCAGGCAGGATCGTGAAAATTTGTAATTAAGCAGACGGGGGGGAGGGGGGGGGTTTAACGACGCATCCGTACATCCGTTAATATCGATCCCTCCAGCTCGCGACACACACACACACGTATCAAATCAATCGTGCGCGTTGCATTTTTCGATTCGTAACGTGCCGCGGAATAGGCGCGGTGGTAGTGAGTGCTGGGTGGCTTCACGCTCCGATAAGTTCAACTCCTGGTCCTTCACTAACGTAGGTGGCGAGTGATATCCAAACCAGTCCCCTGGGCTCCCCCCCCCTTTCACGTACACACTTCATCACCACCACCACCACCCCCACCCCCCCCCCCCCATGAAATAATTAATAACATGTGATTTTATTGATGATTACTAATTCATCCAAGAAAGCCACGCAAAGTCGTAGGACTTTTTTTTTCCAGCAGGATCCTGCTACGAGGTCAGCGCTTGCGCCTTGAGGACGTACTTCACTCAAATTTGAGAAGATGCGGAATTCCGATAGATTCGTGGGGGAAAAAAAATCTCGCCAAAAAAAACCAGGACAGCAATTGCGCACAGCCTTGGCTGAAGCTACTCGTGCGTGTCGCCCGCGAAGACAGCGTCTTGAAGACACGGAGAAAACGAGAAGCCCAAGAGTCGCGGGTTAGAAGTGGTCAGAGTGTCGAGCAGCGCATCTGACTCTCAGGAGTTACCCTCGGCCCACTCTGTGCATGCGGCCTACGCGAAAAGATGCGTCGTTCAAACGCGGGTCTTGCCAGTCACGAAGCCAACCCACAGGAATCAAACAGCAACCACGTAATGTGACAGAGAGATTACCGACTCCCGATACAATAGAGGTCATCGTCCTGGGGGATGGACTGCATGATGATGATGACGACGATACGTTTGGTTTTTATTTTTATTTTGGTATTTTAAAAAGTTATCAGCCAATTCATGACGAGCGTTTCATGATGGGTGCGTGTATGGCACGAACCTAGAGTGCACGGAGAAACCTCCCCCACCCCCCGCACGCGATCGAGCAACGCTCTCTACCTCCACAAAGATGGAAACAGATGGCGAGAACAGTTCATAAGCCGCGCCATGGTAGTGGCAACTCCCTCGACACCCACACCACCGGTGAAGGGAATTTCACAACTTCTGTGCGCGGTAATCCACCAACCCTCGCTGCTGCTGCCGTCTCGGCGGTGCTCAAGGATATCCGATTTCCCGCACGGAAGTTCAACAAACACATGTGCATACTCTTTGGTTCTTTAAAGTCACGTGGGTAGAAAAATAATAAAATTAAACAAAACAAAAAAAAGGATATATCACCACGTTTCGACCGCAACACAAGCGGTCGTCCTCGGGCGGAAAAAAATAATCCAGCAGTGGAAGAGGTTATGTAATAAATAAATAAATAACAATTAAAGAACTTCATTAATAAATAACCTCTTGTTGTAACAGCTCTCTCGCTCTCTCGCTGGTTCAGCAGTTCTAATGCTGGATTATTTTTTCCCGCATGAGGACGACCGCTTGTGTTGCGATCGAAACGGCGTGATATATTATTTTTGTTTTACTTTATTTTATTATTTCTCTACCTACGTGGCTTTCACCGAAGAGAACCAAAGAGTATGGATTCCTGCAGTCACGAAAGCTTCAAATCAAAACATATACACGCATAAGGACTACAGGCAACCTCGTGTAGCGTAGCCACGTATGTTGAAATGATTTCACACCACATGCAGCCAACCGTGTTAATCGTAGCCACCACCCACCCTTCTTAAAATATTTTAAAACGGGGGAGGGGGGAGCAGGGGGGGGGGCACACGAGCACAGTGGTGGGTACAATACGAGTCGCGTACCGGGTGTCCCGAGTTCAATTCCCAGGCGCAGTTAACATCCTGTGGCGTGGGGTATCCTTGCCTGTACCAGTCCCATTCAATCTTGATTTGAAGCTTTCGTGACTGCAGGAATCCATACTCTTTGGTTCTTTCGGTAAAGTCATCACGTAGGTAGAAACCCAAAATAAAATAAATCACGACGTTTCGGAAAGCATGATTTCCCACCTGATGACGGACGCTTGTGTCGCGCCCGAAACGTCCTCATTTATGTTATACCTACGTGACTTTACCGAAAGAACCAAAGACTATGAACCAGACCCCTTTGCCAAACATGCGAGCGCGACACAATGTGGCGAGGTAGATTGTCGAGTAGGTGCAATGGCAAATGAGTTATGTAGCTCTTTATCAGAAGCGCCCTGGCCACAAATGAAAGCTCAACGAAGCGACTTATCGTGAATACATGAAGAGCAGCCAACCACTCTAAACGCACGTCGAATCTAAATGTGGAGTGGGAAAACCCCGAGGACACGAAGACCACGCGACCACGGGAAGAGAGAGACACGCAAACTCTAAAAAGACAGGCGTCAGGGGGTCAGGATCGAACCCACGACCTCCTGTACACCAGGCGAGGTCGTTAACATTTCGATAAGGTGGAGCCTGACTATAGCCCTCCACCACCCAGCGAAAGGGCCATTCGTATCAAGTTGTCACGTGATGGCCAAATGTGCCAATTTAATTTTGGTTTATTCGCCAAAACCGGCGGAGGGGAAAGATGAACGTTGAAAAGCGAGAAAAACATTTGCACACTTTTTTTTATCTTGGCGTCCGACGTTTCGCTGCGGACCGCAACCAGCGTGGCCACGTGTTCATGAAGAGCTCCGGTCTCCTCCTTCGTGTCCTCACGTCGGTGCCATGTCATCATGAGGACAACCGTGAAAGTGTGTGAACGAGCAGTTCGTTCATTAGAGTTCATTGCCTGTTTGATTGTCAATGGGATTGGTTAATGGAATGGCTTTGTGTGTGAGGCGGGGGGGGGGGGGGGGGGCTCTACAGCCACTAGAGGCCGTGATATCCGCCACCGTGTGCACAAATTCTCATGCCCGTAGAGTCTCGCTCGTGCGCGCGTTCCCCCCCCCCCTACCCACCCACCACGTCGGCATAACAATTAATTTGGCTTAACCCAGATTTCCAGAAATACCACAAAAACGTCCCCACGGCACGCACAACTCGCGCAATTAGCGCGAAAATCGCAAACCGAAGAAAAGCATCAACACCTTTTTTTGTTGTTGTTATGACCATATATACATATATGATACTAATTCAGCGAAGCGTCTTTACAAAAAAAACACACACTATCGCGGGTGTGAATGACGCACAGGTGAGTTTTACTTATTTTTATTTGGGGGGGCGGGGGGGGTGAGCAGATATTAATACATTACATCCGGCCAGGCAGCACTGATCCCGAGAGGCCACTCGCAAATGTGAAGAGTTTGATCCCACGCTCGAGGCTTCCATTCAGCCCATCGTGGCACTGTCTTCCAGTTTTGCAGTCATACCTCGTCCGACATCTCTCATTTGTTCTGCAACTCTGTTGCCTCTCAGGATCTCCATTCTCACGAGCAATCGGATTCTACGCTCGTGAGCACGCCGCCCTCTCCAATAACAGTGGCGTCCAATTAAAGCGCTTAATATTTGAACCCGTCCCATACGGAGGGGCATCTCTGTATAGACACACACACACACACACGGCACGTGGGGTTTTACGTGTACACACGTGCGGCGTGCTTAACTCCTCCACTGTTGCGCCGAACCTCTCCCCCCCCTCTCAAGGGGCAGCACAGCGGCGCTGCAGCGTGTACGTGTGCGACACAGCGGCTGCCCAGGTCAGGTGTGGCCAATCACGGCTAACTGAGTGATTGATGGTGTTGCGAACAATTCGCCGCCGAATATGTGGCACTTGGCCCCGCAGCTGCCGGGAGGAACGTGATCAGTTGTCTGGGGGGGGGGGGAGGGAAGAGGAGTTTGTGCAAGCGCCCACGGGGGGCATGGCACGCCGAGAGATGTCCCGTCCAGCCTTGGTCGCTTTGGGGGGTCCGGCTCAACGCGACTGTCGGCAACGAGAATGGAATGGGGGCTGGCTGACAAGGTGCGCGGAGAAGCGCGGACGAGAGATGCGCGCTCGGATGTTTGTTTTCTTGGTTTTTTTTTGCGCCGAGAGATGGGAGCAAGAGGAAACGCGGGGTGATCAAATCGGAAAGTGGCAGAGTGGCAGGATGGCAGTGCAGTGATGAGCGAGAAAGTGGCAGGGTGGCAGAGCAATGGTGAGCGAGAAAGTGGCAGAGTGGCAGAGCAGTGGTGAGCGAGAAAGTGGCAGAGTGGCAGTGCATTGGTGAGCGAGTAGGGGCCAGGGTTTCCCGACTGGGGCACCTTTCTGTGTGGAGTCTATATGTTCTCCCCATGTTTTGCATGGGTTTCCTCTGGGTTGTCGGCTTTCCTGCCGAAGATACAAAAATAAATTTGTTTAGCAGGTGTTGACCAAAACGCAAAAACATCGCAGATGCTTGGAATGTTACCTGCAAATTACTGAATCGGGATAACACAGCAGCAGCAGCAGCATCGCCCTCACACTGTAAACATCTTGCAAGGACCCTTACTGCTGAAAATTATTCTTGACATTTAGCGAGGCCTTTCTGGCTAAACGAGCATAAACAAAATAATGCATTTAGGGAAGTGAATATGAAAATTGTTCTTGTCTCCACGATGCTACTCGTCCATGGAACATTATTGCATCTCTCATGACTTAATAATTTCTTCCCAGTCCATATTTATTTAAGGCTTTGTCACGTTGTTTTGACGTCGTGAATTTTATATTATGAACTACCGTACCTCCTATTCCACAGATAAAAAAAATATCAAACTGGAATTTATTATACGTTTAAAATGCGCATCGCACCATTATTGGTTTAAGAATAGTTACTATTCATATGATTTGGGTCTTTCAGTAAAGTCACGTAGATAGGTTCAAAGTTATTATTAACTTATTGCAAGTTAAATTATTGCTTTATGTTCATGGCAAATGTATTCACATTAATGTGGGGTTAATGAGGTGTAATGTTTGGCCACATCTGGTGACATGCTCACTCAACTCTTCTGTGGTTTCGGTGATCCCTGATGAAATAAAGCGTTGTTTCAGCTGGTTATTCAATAAAGGCTCTGTGTTACGTGCATTATATCCCTCAAGGCCAGTATTAAATTATTATTATTTTTAAAATTACAATTCACGTGGTAATTTTTTCACAATTGTCGCCAAAATGGGTTTTGACAGCGCCATCAATTGCCTGCACTTTCGCAACTATGTTTCAGCCTGGAATCAAACCCAGGTTTTTTTTTAAATCTCAGCAGTCCCGACTCATTGCTCTGACACAGCCATTATGATCCCTCCCCCGTGCCCCTGCACACCCCCTCCCAAGCTACAAAATATAATAAAGTTTTAGCCCAACTCAGATGTGCAAAATTAGATCGGTGACAAACCAAATTCAGCGCTGCACATGCGTTCGCTCTCGTGCCGTAAACAGTTCTCACCGCCGCGTCGCCAGGCACAACGTCCGACGTTTCGCTGCGCTTTGCAGAACTTCTTCAGGAACGATTCGTTCCCATCCCAAGGACAAAGGAAAGTTCGATTGCTCAAGATGCTTCCGCATTTTTTTTGTTTGTTTCCAGAATCATTTAAAAATCACCTTGGATGAATCGCGAGACCAAAAATGCCGCACTGCGTTAATCTCGTCCGGTAGCGTAACGAGCGTGGGGGGCAAGGGGGTGCCTTGACTCCCCCCGCCCCTCAGTGGCCAAAGCTACGAGTTGGAGCCCCCCTTGACAACCCACCATGAGATTTGTTCTCAACAAGTGTACAAGAGAAAAAAAAAGAACAATTATTGAAAACGAAGTTTCAAATTGTATTAAAGATGAAAATGCTTTCGCTTACGTTCTATGTTTAATTTAAATTTAATTAGAGCAGTAACGTTTGGCTTTCGCAAATTGCGCTAATCAAGTATTCGGAGCCCCACTTGACCGACTGCAGCGCCCACTGAGCCGATAATGAAGTTACGACACCGCCGATCTCGTGGCACGGCGAATAGCGGTGGGTGGGGGGTGGGAGGGTGGGGGGCAACTTGCGGCAGCCGCCGTGGGGACCGGCGAGAATTTGACGACAATTTTAGCCGTCTTCATTCGGTGGGAAAACAAAACCACTTGGCTCAGAGCGGTCATGTCTCCTACCCCTACCCCCCCCGCCCTCCTCCCTATCTCTGTCGATGCCGTTTTGCTGGAAGAGAAAACAACAAAAGCCAAGAAATGCCCAGGGGAGCCTAGCTGCGTACGGTGTGAAATAAGTTCAACATAAGGCGGTAGGCAGGCACTACTTGCTTGCCTACCGCTGGCAGTAGGGCGAATATTTCGGCTAATACTGTCCTCCACACCCTACCCCCAGCACCCCCCTCCGGCACCCCCCCCTCCCCCCCCCGCTTCGTGCTGCCCATCCAATGTCAACTTGGCCGATGGCTCGGACTGGCGGGGGGGGGGGGGTCCCCAGGGTCAACTCAGACCGAGTGCTCATTCAGCAAGCGGTCCGCGGGCATTGGGAGGTGGCAGGGCTGCGCGTCGGACTCATTCAGAACGGCAATTCCCCCACCAGTGGCCCTTGACCCTGCCGACCTCTTGGGGCCTATAAATGTAGGCCGTGCTAAAATATAAAAATTGGCAAAGGCGCGAACCTGCAATTGCTCGCCCCCTCTTCTGCTGGCGCGTGTGGCCTCCACTACTAAGAGGGAGCTCCACAGAGCCCCTGCGTGGGCGATATTTTTGCCTACTCTTTCACGGTGCCCAGACGTATTGGAAGATGTGTGGTTGCCACGGTGGCGAGATTGCGTGGGTTCAATCTTGACCCTGACGCCTGCTGTACATTTGGAGTTTGTGTCTCTCTCCCCGTGATCGCGTAGATTTCTCTCCCGGTACTCCAGTTTTTACCCCCACATTTAGAAACGTTTGAGAGTGTTTCACTGCTACTATACTTTTCCACGTGATCAGCCACCTCCTTCAGCTATCCTTTGTGGCCAGGTCGCTTTTGAAAAAAGAGCTAATTTTCTCAGTGGGCCTTACCTGGTAAAATAAAAAAAATAGTTTAGTTTTATGATTGGCCATGGCTGACGTTGATGATGATGGCAATGGTACGTTATCCACTGGCCTCTAACGGAGAGTGTGAGCATCTGTTATTTAGTTATTTACTTTGTGACACTGTCGTTGAGAAGCTCAACTGAGAAATCGTTCAGGATAACGTTTTTGTTGCTTTGCCTCCTTTCGGGGCTCCGGCTGCTCGCTCCGTTCGAGCAGATTTGCCGTGGTGGTCGGGATGAATGCCATGCTCCGCTACGAAGGGGAATAGAGCGGCACAGCATTGCCTAGAGGGCCTCATAAATAAGAGACGTGCAAGGCTTCCTATTATCAACGCACGGCACGCGCGTGTGTGTGCACATGCACACAGCCTGGCACAAGCGCCATGGTGACGTCACCGCCACTAAGTGGCGAATGGCGGTTGTTGTTGGTGTACCTATGGTGGGTCACGTAGCCCGCATGCCCAGCCACCGCATGCCCAAGCAGCTTCTGTTTGGCCGCACAGAGGGGGTTAGACGGGCACGATGTGGGCTGGAGAGGAGATGGACTGGTGCGGTACGGGAGGATGTGGACCTGAGTGGACGTTCCGATGACTGGTACCAGTGGTGTCAAGATCGGCATCTATGGAGGAGGATCGTGAAATACGCTGCTGGGCAGTTGGAGGCAGTCGCCCTCCAGCAACAACTGAGGGCAGAGGAGCGACGCTCACAACAACAAGTGGAGCGCCGGGTGGCTAAAGCACAGCAAGTTGGCACAGTAGCGGGTACAGCTGGTGCATCTACCAGTCATCTCAGTCAGCCAACCCATGGCACCTGGGCCAGTCCCGTGCCCTCCTGTCAGCGAGCCTTCGACACTTGGCGTGGCCTCAAAGTGCACCTGGCCTGGCACAGGCGCCATGGTGACGTCACCGTCACTTAGTGGCGAATGGCGGGTCTTGGTACCCATGTGCATATGTTTGTACGTACGCACGTGTGTGTACCTACGTGCGCGGGAAGCGAGTCGTGTAGCGGTTAGCGCACTCTACTATGAAATCGGCGACCCGAGTACGATTCCTGCCCACGGCCAACACCAATGACGATTATCTGAACCGGTCCTGGGCCTCCCCGAGGTCGACCCACTATAGGAGACACGACACCCCCCCCCCCCCCGTTTGCCGTGGCGACCTTCATAGGTGCTGGCGAACGGCACTTGCCCTGAGCAGTCTGTTACATGCTGTACGGGGGGATCTTTGGCTCGAGTAATACAACTGCGTAGGCGTGTTAGCGGTTGTGCTGTACAGCCCTCTCCGTCGTGTTGCCTCGCTGCACCGCGTGTGGTTCGGCGCTATGTCCGACGTTTCGCCCCACGAGCTGGGAAGCTTCGATCCCTGGCCACGGCAATCATCAACCCGCACCAACCGGCGTGGTGGAGTATGGTCAAACCCTCATTGACCGGTACAGCGATGGAAGGCATTCATCCAGCAGTGGATCGATAAGGTTTTGTATAGATTATTACATCCAGGCAGTGGTTTGGCCCCACATTAATTCACTCCCTCCGCCCTCAAGCTCTGCCGTCCTCTATATATTAAGATACCCTCTATCGCTGTGACTCATTCCTCAATCCTTGCAACACGCCCCTGCCATCTACATCATTCCAGTCTGCTATCCCTTTGTAAGCTATGTCGAGCGCCTTGAGTGAAGGCACGCTATATAAGCATACAACTAGATTAGACGAGATATAATTATTGGTCAACGTACGAGTGTTTACGTGCGGGAGGAATCCCGAGCGCCCGGAGAACACTCTCGCTTGCGATGGGGCAACATGCGATCCCAGGACGAAAATGGAGCAGGCGGAGTCCAGATTTGCTGTAGTGTCTCCTGGCGAGTCAGGGTATGGCTCCTCCTCCACACCCACACGGGGAATTGTCACAACATTTTACGTGATCCACCAACCCTTTTCCACCGTTTGACAAATTGAAACAAAAACGAAAAAAGTGTGCAAAGAAACGCGAAACGGCCCACACTTGGTTTTAACGCCGAGAGGCAGAAAGAGGAACGGCGTGGATGAGAGAACTGCCGAGAAAATGTAAGTGGCTCCAGGCGAGACGCGTCGCTAGGACGAATGAGATGGTTATTGCTCCGAGACTAACGATGGACCGACGCGATTGCAGGAACGAGACGCAATGTCGCGTCGCGTCATCGCGCGGTGATAGCGACGGCTTCGGGGAGGAGGCCTTCATCCAGCAGCAGATAGGTGACGAAGCCTAACAATGGCGAAAAAGTCGCGAGCGAATTTCGGAAGAAAAAAAAAAATTGAATTTGTTTGCGTTCGCCTATTGATGGACCCACACGGAAGCATGTTTTTTTTTTTTTAAAACGAGCCGTTTTTCCGCTGATTTTTTTTTCTCTCGGGCTGTCGGTCTTTTCATCTGTACACACTTTTCATGTTTTCACAAAACAAAAAAAATAACAATATCTGGTTTGTGTGTAGCGGCGTCATTCATGAAACTGCATCTCACCAAGCTGTGCGATCCGTCCTAGCGCTTTGTATTATGTTACCTGGCGATAACATAATACAAAGCGGCGAGGGGGCAATAAAGACACACAAAAATAAGCCGCCGAAAATTGGAAACGGTAACAATGTTAATCCACATTTTAATTGAATTGCTCAACCGGCAGTCGACGGTCACAGCAGTTGAACGAATGAAATAAAGGCCACCGGTTCAAGAGGTGGAAATAAAAAGTAATTGATGACCGTGCGGGAAATATCTCATTGGCATTTCAATGTGCCATAGCTAATGGCAGCCGGTCTGTAATATCCCACCCGTACCATCGGCCCTTGCACTCAATGCAGATAATTGTGTGTGCGTGTTTTCTGCTGGCTGACATGGTGTCGCCGTGGCGAGACGTTAAATCCCTCGCCTGGTTTGATCCCGACCCTGACGCCTGCTCTATATTTGGAGTTTTTGTGTCTTTCTCTCTCCCTGCCGTGGTGTGGATTTTTCTACGGGTCCTCTGGTTTTTTTGCTCTGGGTTCATCACCTCGGAACGTTCCAAAGCCCGCGCGCCCTGCGCACGTTGCAGATCGCACAGCGTGGCGAGATGCAGTTTCATGAATGACGCCGCTACACACAAAACAGAAATTGTTCGTTTTTTTTGTGAAAACATGAAAAGTGTGTATGGATGAAAAGACGGACAGCCCGAGAAAAAAAAAATCAGCGGAATAACGGCTCGTTTTCCAAAAATATACAGAAACCTTTTCCGGCACCATGGGGCTCCAAAACATTTTAGTTTAGCAATTACGAATGATTGGGCCAGCCAGATCAACCACTCAACCACAAAATGGGATGTGAACTTCCGACCTTCTGCCTTGCGAGGCGGACGCCGCGTCATCAAGCCCACACGCCGTGCTCGGACCTCGTTCCTTCCCCTCGTGGGCCCAAACGGGTCGCTCGCTAATCGACGATTGCCACCCCCTTGCTCCCACCCCCGCGCCCGCCCGCCAAAAATAAATGGACCCCTTTGTATTTTGTGTGTGCGTCAACGTGAACGCGCGTCTGCCCGAATTGCGGCAGTTAATAACAATCGCCGGAGGGGTGATGTCAGACAAAATGCTCGCGCGTTCGTGGCCGCGTGCACGCGCACACGCACGCGTCTGTACATTGTCTCCGCTAATACGTTCGGACTTGTAATAACGGAGAGGGACGCGCCCTGTCAGAACCGGTGTCGTGGTCCGAGACGCGTCGCGTTTCGGTAATGAGCGAGCGCTCCCATCGTCCGTTCATTCGTTCGCGACAACGCCACCCATTCAAAACGCATCAGCGTCAAATTTGATTTCGCGACACGGAGATGACTGCATCTGTAAAACATGAACCGAATTTAACACGCGGGCCTTCGCGACCAATATTATCCATAATGAAGGTTATTTTGGTCAGATCGCGCGAATATGAACGTGCAGTTAAACGCGCCAAACCCCCGGCCCCTGTGCCGGGTGGCGGCGGGTTTGACGACACACTTTTAGTGCCTTGTCAGAACCGGAGTCACGGTCCGAGACGCGTCGCGTTTCCGTCGCAAGCGGAGTGTCCTCGTCCGTCTGTCTGTCCGTTCGTTCGCGACGATGACGCCGCCCGATCACAACGCATCAGCGTCAATGTTTTTTTTTCGTGACCCAGAGAGGACGAATTGGTAAAACGCGAATGTAATTGCTTGACGTGGACCGATACTGCGCAAGGCAGCCACGGCAACGCTTCACTCACTCAATTGAAACATTAAGGCGATTACAGAAACATTGATTATTATTTTTTATTCTGCGCCCACCCCCCCCCCCCCCCCCACCATAAATAATGTTTCGCTTTTAGCAAGCGAATCACAGTTGTCAAATGTTGTTAACGTCAAAAATGTCTAGAGCCATGGAGTCTTGAATCTACCACCTGTAACAGTCTTGAGCCAGGGACATTACTATGGTAGAAACAATATTCCTCAGGTGGTAATATGAAATTCCACATTCCTATGATGGGAACAACATTTATATGGCGGGAATAGATAATTCCCCATTCCTATGGTTGGGGAAATATTCATCTGGTGGGGATATGAAATTCCACATTCCTATGATGGGAATAACCTTTCTATGGCGGGAATAGAAAATTCCACATTCCTATGGTGGGGACGCTATATCCATGGCACAAAACCTCAGCAGACTTCCGATCGAGTAGTAAGTATTCCTTTTGACCCTGCCTTGGAAGTATCGTTTTTTGTTGCGTGTGGCATTAACCTCGGTCCTCTTGAGAAGGGAAGAACATCAGACGACTGGAAGTTCTGAAAATGTGCGACTGGTGCCGATTTTGGGGAGAAGGGAAACTCAATTGGATGGAGGGAGAGAGCTAAAGCAGGAGATCCAGCGTCGACTCAGAAGGTGAGAACCCAAATCCGTGTCATGAGCACAAATTCCACAAAACGGTACGTGAACCCGCGCCGCATTCTCGGAGGCGAGAGACTGTCAAAGCAAATCCCGGAAGCAAGGACGTTGGGCAAGAAAACCAAGAGGCCAGAAAAACAAAGTTATTCTGCCTGCAGACTTAAGGAATAAAAGAGCTCAAGGTTAGAGAAGATGCAGTGGCACCCGATTTATATAAGGACGCCACAGTGGAAAGATGTTCATGCCCTCTCCTGGTATCCAGGAGGTCGTGGGTTCGACCAGCGACCCTGATGCCTGTTGTACATTAGGAGTTTGCACGCTCTCCCCCTGGTCTCGTGAATTTTTCTCAGGGTCCTCCACTTTTTCCCTCCGCATTTAGAATCGCATGATGAGCCATTTTGTTGAGCTATCATTTGTGGCCCCCTCACTTCTGAAAAAGAGCTATGTAGCTCGGTGGGACCTTACCTGGTAAAATTTAAATAGTTTAGTTCAGTTTTTGATTTAAAGCTTTCGTGACTGCAGTGATTCATATTCTTGGTTCTTTCGGTAGTCACGATGAAGGGAAACAATAAAATAATCAAATATATATAAAACAATAAAATTCTCACGTTTCGACTGCAACACAAGCAGCCATCACCAGGTGTGAAAACCAACGACAAGAACTATTTGAAAGAAGTGGCGGTTTGTATTTATTTGTAAACGTTAGCACCACGGATAGCGATTTGACACTTTGTTTAGATGGACGAGTCCATCAATGTTCGGAAAAGAGGGAGGAGACGAAAAATTAATGTATGCAGTCTGAAAGCCACCGTAAGCGTGAACAATAAATTAAGACCCGAAATGGTTTATCAAATCCTTCCAATGATTGCTAAGAAGATGGATTCTGGCTTAGCAATCATTGGAAGGATAGTTTAGTTCAGGTTTGGTTTAGGCCCCGAAGGGATGATGAGACGAATTGACCCAAGCCTTAGATTCCGACTGACCGAGTGCGAGTCCAGCACTTCGGTACGGCATACCCCGAGCCAGTCGTCCTGTTTGGATCGGCTTCAAATAAAACAAAGAGATCAGTGCTCGAGATTATCCCGATTATCCCAACAGTGAATTGGGAATGCTCACTCCGGCGGCGCTACGCAGGCAAGGGTCGGGCGGCTATCGTGCGAGAGGAACCGCGCGTGCGACGTGCCTGACGTGCACGATGCCAACGGGTGGCAGTACAACAAGCGGGACGCTGGCACGTCACGGCGTGCCGCGTGTATTTTTTGTTCGTGCTATCCCCTTGCCGTTCCGGAGGGATTTCTCCTCGCCCCACCTCCGGCTTTGCGAACAGCAAATTGGCGTCACTTCTCGACAATACATCTTGAGACTCTCATTTAGGATTCCTTTGAAGGTTTCAAGGTTCAGCAAAGGAACCGTGACTTGCGCTGTTAGTGAGCCCCTATTGCACACTCAGGTGGCAAGTACGGCCGCCTTTGATGCGTTTACACACCGTGCACTGGGTACTCAATTCAGTCGAAGTAGACCTAGGGGAGGGCCGAGGTCAGGTTCAGATGCCCCTCTCCACCGATGCGAGTTGGGGCCAGGTGTCGAACTCAGGTTTTTGCCAGGTTCGTGGAGGAGTGCAGGCCAATGTATCAAGCCACTGCATTCCCCCACCTCACAACAACAACAACAGCCGCCCTTCTCCCATAGGCCGTGCCGGCCTTCATAGGTGCTCGTTAACAGCTGTTGGCACTTGCCCCAACAGCTTTTAAAGGCTATACGAGAGATCTTTGTCTTTACCCAGACTTTTGGGGCAAATGCTGTTAGCGAGTACCTATGAAGGCCGGAACAACATACCAGAGGGGTGGGTGGCCAGCACCACGTCCAGCCGCCTATATTTCCCCATTGCTGACGTTTATTACACAGTGCACCAGGTATTCATTTAAGGCTGAGTCGACCTAGGAGAAGCCCAGGACCGGTTCAAATAATCGTCACTGGCGTTCGCCGTGAGCGTGAATCGAAGACAGGTCACCGGGTTCGTATCGCAGCGTGCTAACCACTGCGCCACCGCTCCCCACCATACACGCAAACACAGAGAAAAAGACAAAAATCCCCCGTATAGCCTTAACAGACTGTAGGGGCAAGCGCTGCTAGGGAGCACCTATCGAGGCCGGCACATCACACGAGGGGGTGGGTGGCCAACACCACGCCCGGCCGCCTTTGTCTTCCGAGTGGCGATGTTTACACATCGCACCAGTTACTCATTTGAGGCTGAGTCGACCTAGGGGAGCCCTAGGACCTGTTCAAGTAATCGTCACTGGTGTTGGCTTTGAGTGGGAATCAAACTCGGGGTCACCAGGTTTGTAGAGGTGCGCACTAGCCGCTACACTACCACTTCCCACGAGAGAGAGACACACACACAGAACCACATAGAGATACACAAAGGCAAAGACACACAGACACACACAACAACAACAACCTCCATTCGCCACTAAGTGGCGGTGACATCACCACGACACTTGTGCCAGGCTATGTGCACGTTGAGGTCACGTAAAGTGTCGAACGCCCGCTGGCACGAGGTCACGGGGCAGACCCAGATGCCAAGGGTCGACTGACCAAGATGACTGGCTGATACACCACCTGTGCCCCCAACTGTGCAAACTTGCTGTGCTTTAGCCACCCAGCACTCCGCTCGTTGTTGTGAGCGTCGCTCCTCCGCCCTCCGTTGTTGTTGGAGGGTGACTGCCTCCAACTTCCCAGTAGCGTCCTTCACGAGCCTCCTCCACAGAGGCCGATCTTGACACCGCTGGTACCAATCATCGGCAAGTCCACTCAGCTCCACATCCTCATGTACCACATCACTCCATCTCTTCTCTAGCCCGTGCCGCGCCCGTTTAGCCCCCTCGATCCAGTCGAACAAAAGCTGTTTAGACATGCGGTGGCTGGGCATGCGGGCTACATGACCCAGCCAACGCAGTCTTGCCTGCCGGAGGAGCTTACCGATGGGACTTTGTCCAGATCTTTTAAGGATTTGTGAGCTCCTCACACAATCCAGCCTGGTTAAACGCAGGATGGATCGTAGGCAGGCCAGCCTAAATGTTTCTAACCAGCGAAGATGTCCCATTAGAGGGGTCCACGTTTCGCACGCATAGAGAAGGGAGGGAATGATTGTGGCTGAGAAGACCTGAAGCTTCGCGCGGAGCGACAGACCAGGTAGCTTCCACACAGCGTTACGCAACCGATGAAAAGATAATGCCGCTCGACTGGTTCGGAGTGAATACCTCTGCTGTCAAACTGGAGCCGTTCATGAGCACACTGCCCAGGTATGGGAAACTCTCCACTCTCTCCAAAACTGCCCCATCACCAATGGTGAGTTGTGGGGGTGGAGTGTCCGATGGTACAAAATACCCAGGCAGGTGCTTAGTTTTTGTGGGGCTGATGCTAAGGCCCCATCTCTTAGTGGCAAGCTCCAGGTTCAGCAGCAGCGCCTCCAACTCTTCCTCTGAGTGAGCAGCAATTACCAGATCATCATTATACATAACATGGTTGAGCAATAGGGAGTCATCCCTTGACCACACCCGGGCATCGATCAACCTCCCATTGTATGTGTACCTGATGGAAATTCCTCCGGTACAGATATTGAAGGGTTCACTAACTACGTGGTCGAAATAGATGTTAAATAATGTGGGAGCCAGAACACATCCCTGTCGCACCCCAAGGTGTACAGGGAATGGCTCCGACTCCCGGCCACGTAGTTTTACCCGGGCCCGCTCACCATCATGAAGGTCCTTAATGATCATGAGCAGACGGTCAGGGACTCCGAAAGCACGACGAATAACCCAGAGCCCAGGCCTACTGATGGTATCATAGGCCTTGACCAGGTCAATAAAGCAAAGATGTAGGTCTTGCTGGAATTCCCTACACCTCTGTTGTAGCAGACGGACGGAAAATATGGCATCTGTGCAGGACCGCCCCTCCCTGAAACCGCATTGGGGCTCCGCAATCCTCTCCTCAGCGTGCCTAGCAAGGCGATGTTGATTAATCCTTGCCAGGACCTTTCCCGGCACACTGAGGAGTGAGATGCCCCTGTAGTTGTTACAGTCTGTGCGGTCCCCCTTCTTAAAGAGGGGGACCACCGGGGCATCCTTCCAATCCTGCGGAACTCGTCCAGCGGTCCAGACTGTTGTTATGATGTCATGTAGAACGCACACTGAGACACAGACACACAGAGACACACACACATAGAAACACACACGCACACACTCGCACCCATGTATATCATATTTGAACACATTATTAAGACACGGAGCACATTAATGAAAATTCTCAATTGATTGTCATTTCTCAGGTGATGAATGGTGCAGCAGTAAATGACTACGGCTACATTCCTTTGCCTTTCATTCTCGGCGTCTACCTCAGATTCTGTCAATAAAAATGTTTCGGCGTATGGATTATATCTTTTTGTTTTGCCCAATTATTTTTCTCACTGCTTAAATCCAGCAGCGGTGAAGATGACGACCGGGTATTTATTTTGCTTCTGCGACTGCATCATTCCCAGTCGCTTTCCCATTGGTCACTCTCTCCATTTTCTCTCCTCCCTCTCCCACTCGGCACGCTCTCTATCAACTCGTATCTCAGTCTTTCTGCGCACTCGCTTGCACTCTCTTACTGCTCTCCCACTCAAGGTGGGTATCACAGCACTTCCATTGATCTAAATGCTAGCTTATGGGACTCTTTGGTCGTGGCGAGATGTTGACTACCTCGCCTGGTGTACAGGAGGTCGTGGGTTCGATCCCGACCCTGACGCCTGCTGCTGTATATTTTGAGTTTGCATGTTCTCTCCCCTTGCAGTCACGTGGACTTTTTTTGTCGGGGCCCTCTGGTTTTTACCTCCACACTTAGAACATGCGTTTAGAGTATTTTTGTTTCTATACATTTTCACGTGATATGCCACTTCGTTGAGCTATCATTTGTGGTAAGGTCGCTTCTAAAAAAGAACTACACAGCGCAGTGGGCCATACTTATTAAAATAAATAGTTTAGTTTAGATTGGGTCTCTGTGTCAGTCTGTGCATCTCTATGTAAGCCGGGTGGTCTCCGTGTCAGTATAGTGGTATCTATGTAAGTATGTGGGTCTGCGTAAGTTTACGGGTGTCTGTGGTGAATGTATTGCTCTCTGTGTGAGTCTATAGGTCACTGTGTAAGTCTGAGGGCCCTCTGTGCGAGTCTACTAGTCTCTGCATAAGTGTATTGGACTTTGTGTTAACTTATGACTCTGTGTTAGTCTGTAGGTATATTCGTCTATGGGTCTCTCGTGTTATTTTATTGGTCTCTGCTAAGTCTGGGAATCTTTGCTGGTTGCATAGCCTTGAGAGCCTGGTTCAGGCACTCACCTGTCCAGGCTTTCACCTCTCTAGACTGTCACCTATCCAGACTCTCATCAGTTTAGCCTCTCACCTGTCCAGGCTCTTAGCCGGTCAGGCTCTCACTGGTCCAGGCTCTCACCTGTCCAGGCTCTCAGCCAGTCAGGCTCTCACCTGTCTAGGCTCTCACCTGTCCAGGCCCTCACCTGTCCAGGCTCTCAGCCAGTCAGGCTCTCACCTGTCCAGGCTCTCACCTGTCCAGGCTCTCAGCCAGTTAGGCTCTCACCTGTCCAGGCTCTCAGCCAGTCAGCCTCTCACCTGTCCAGGCTCTCGCCTGTCTAAGCTCTCACCTGTCCAGGCTCTCACCTGTCCAGGCTATCACCTGTCCAGGCTCTCACCTTTCTCGGCTCTCACCTTTCTAGGCTCTCACCATTGAAAACAGCATAACCGTAGTTCAATGTTATAAACGTGACATTTAATAAATACTTAATCGAATAACGTACATGAGAGCCAATGTAAACACCTAATTAAAATGTGATTTAAAAAATTCATTCGGCGTTCCACGAAATCAAATAAATTCGGCAATGCCCATGAGACTTGATTGGGTTGTGTAAATCCTTAACCCTAGATCTTAAGAAAAATAAACCCCAATACAACAAATACACAGCCCTCGCCACATTACTCTTGCATCCATGGCATCAGTTAAATTAATGGCTCACTCAATTAATGGCTACTTTTTATTTCTGTTTGCTCTCAATGACCAATTACCATAATTTATATTTTACGTGTATCGATCTGTGCGTGCCGATGGGGGGGGGGGGGGTTAAAGCTGCCGGGTCAAAGGCGTGGGTTATTTTTAATGTATCTTAATGGACCGTGACCTTTTCGCGTAGGCAACCCGCGTGACAACTCGATACGGGTCGTAAATTTCGCGTCGCATTTTTTTAAAACTCTGCCTGCCGCGGACGTACAGCGGATTAAGACATTACCTCGTCCAGCCGCAGGGGGGATTGCCAGCATGCGGCTCCAGGCTCCAGAGCCGAATGCTGGCTCTTTAAAGACTGCAGTGGCGAGTCTTGAAATTCGTGAATAAAAAATGCCCAGTTCACCATGGAAGTCCAGATTACCATGGAAGTCCAGATTACCATGGAAGTCCAGTTCACCATGGAAGCCCAGTTCACCATGGAAGTCCAGTTCACCATGGAAGTCCAGATTACCATGGAAGTCCAGATTACCATGGAAGTCCAGTTCACCATGGAAGCCCAGTTCACCATGGAAGTCCAGTTCACCATGGAAGCTCAGTTCACCATGGAAGTCCAGTTTACCATGGAAGTCCAGTTCACCATGGAAGCCCAGTTCACCATGGAATTCCGGCTCACCATGGAAGGCCAGTTCAGCATGGAAGTCCAGTTCACCATGGAAGCTCAGTTCACCATGGAAGTCCAGTTTACCATGGAAGTCCAGTTCACCATGGAAAACCAGTTCACCATGGAAGCCCAGTTCACCATGGAATTCCGGCTCACCATGGAAGGCCAGTTCAGCATGGAAGTCCAGTTCACCATGGAAGTCCAGTTCACCATGGAAGTCCAGTTCACCATGGAAGCCCAGTTCACCATGGAAGTCCAGTTCACCATAGACGTCCAGTTCACCATGGAAGTCCAGTTCACCATGGAAGCCCAGTTCACCATGGAAGTCCAGTTCACCATGGAAGTCCAGTTCACCATGGAAGTCCAGTTTACCATGGGAGTCCAGTTCACCATGGAAGTCCAGTTTACCATGGAAGTCCAGTTCACCATGGAAGTCCAGTTCACCATGGAAGCCCAGTTCACCATGGAAGTCCAGTTTACAGTGAAAGTCCAGTTCACCATGGAAGTCCAGTTCACCATGGAATTCCGGCTCACCATGGAAGCCCAGTTCACCATGGAAGTCCAGTTCACCATGGAAATCCAGTTCACCATGGAAGTCCAGTTCACCATCGACGTCCAGTTCACCATGGAAGCCCAGTTCACCGTGGAAGCCCAGTTCACCATGGAAGTCCAGGTTCACCATAGACGTCCAGTTCACCATAGGCAGGGGTCAGCAACCTGTCGCTCTGGAGCTGCATGCGGCTCATTAAGGACTGTTTCGTGACATTACTTGTTATGGACCACCGGCTCTTGAAAATGTTTTTTTTGTTTTTTACCGAACACTAAAAAAATGTCTCTCGTTGTTGTTGTTTTGGCTGCCAACCCCCGGTCTAGGCCTTGCGAAGTGAAGTGCAATCATTGAAAGATGTCATCAACCAAGTCAAACTTTAGCTGCCTTATAATTGTACAGCCATTTCCATTTCTTCCAGTTGGTTTCTCTCATTTTCGACAACCGCTCTCCATCCCCTTCTCCGTCCCCCTAACCCCCTGCAGCATAACAAAAGGCGACTTAACTTAGCCCCCCCCCCCCTCCACGGCCCTTGCTGGCTCCCCCCCCCCCCCCTTAACCTGTATATAATCTCCGGTCTCTAAGAGCTCTCTTCACTTGATACAGCAATTGTGACAGTTTCCACTTGTAGACGGAAGCTTGTGTTGCCTCCGAAACGTCGTGATTATATTTAGTTGTTTTCATTTATTTTATTTTCATTTTACCTACGTGACTTTACCGAAAAAAAAAAACAAAGAGTATAAATCATTGCGGTCACGAAAGCTTCAAATCTAGTATGAAGTGCTTTCGTCTATTCACCGCCCGCAACTAAACCCCATCAGTCTTTGTGGAACTCACCCCTCTCGAGTTGTCGGAGGCCAGGGCCTGAGATTTCCCTGTGTTCTGTACAAACCTTGACGGTGGCAAAGTCTGTAGTGGTACCAATTGGGTTACTGAATAAGGCGCAGCCCCCGCGATTCCCTGCTCTCGGCACTGCTGGTGGAAGGGCCTCCACTCGAAGTGAGCTCTCGAGAGAGTCGTCGTCCCTCCTCCCCCCAACAGGAGGAAATTTGGCCTACTCTTCCACACTGGCCAAAAGTCTTGGAAGACATGGGCCGTGGCGACCTGAGCAGTGGGCGGGGCTACCTGAGCAGTGGGCGGGGCTACCTGAGCAGCGGGCGGGGTTACCTGAGCAGTGGGCGGGGGCTACTTGGGCTGTGGGAGTGGCTACTTGAGCAGTGGGTAGGGTTACCTGAGTAGTGGGCGGGGCTTTCTGAGTAGTGGGTGGGGCTACCTGAGCAGCAGGCGGGGCTACCTGAGCAGTGGGCGGGGCTGGGGGGATTGACGATGGGACTGCCAAGCTCCGCATGAAATCGACTTGAATGTGGTCGACTTGAGAATAAATGGCAAAATTAAAAACACATACGCCGTATTGCCCGGCTTGATGAAACAAAAAGAAAATTCTAAAGTGAATCGGATAAACTCCAAAGTAATGGAGCACGCGCAGACTGCAGTTTAATTATTGTGCCTTCGCAGTAATGCCTCTTTGCCGCCCTCCCACCGTAACAAAGTCACTTTCCCGTTGTCGAAGTGCACCGTTGCGACCCTTACGCCTCGCGTCAGCTCACAAGTCACAAGGGCCCCCCCCACGCTCGTACGGGTCGCCGCTGTGGTCGATGCCGCTGCGGGCGCGGCTGAGCTCTGCGATGATGTCTGACGTTCCGGCCCTACGAGCTAGGGAGCCTCCTTCAGGGAAACGGAAGCAAATGCGAGCGCGAATTTTAGGTGGGCGGGGGAGCGTGGGCAGGGCGGGGGGGTGGGGTCAAGGCTCAATGTGCCGCCTCTCCCCGCACACTTAGCCATGAACCTGTGCCATCTCAGTTCGATTCCCGCCCACGGTCAACATCAGCGGCGAGAGATATCCACATTCCCCAACCCGCACCCACCACAGGTGTGAAGTTTGGTCAAATAAACCCCTCCACCCCCCCCCCCCATGACCGAAAGGGAAAAGGGAGGCATTCACTCAACATTGGATTCATTAACAAAGGGCCGTACATTATCATTACAACTCTAATTAAAGCAAAAGTTGTGTAAATTAACAGGTAAAGGGTGGGGAGGGGGGGGTGAAGTTTAATCACCACGTTGCACTAACATCATTGACCGCTCTGCCTTCAGGATCAATACAGTGTCCCGGCAGCAGGTTTGTGAGTAAGCGGAGCCGATAGGGCCGGGTTATTGCTCTGCCCCAGGAAATATCACGCCCGTCTATTTGAGAGCTCAGAAAGTCCACCCAAGGACACCTGACGTGCTCACACAAACACTACAAAGCCCCGAAACGACTTTTCTGTATATTAAAAAAGGCATTTATCACAGCAGACAATGATATTGGCTTTTAGCCCCTTCAACATATTGCTACCAAACGCAAGAGGAGAATCGAATAGATTCAATGCATATGTAGTGGGTTCGAATTAGGTGCACACACACACACAGCTTGGAGGCAACACTATTTATTAGAACGGTTAAGTAATATAACACTGTACATAAGGTGGTGACCGCCTTCCTCAACGCACTAACACTCTGGAACACTATACAACGTGACCCAGGCGGGCAACGGGCTGCCTGGTCCCAGACGATGACCCGGGACTTGAGGATCGATGACGTCGTCTTCACTTGGGGGTTGAACAGCCCCGCTCTGCATTCACACCCCGCTTATCTCCGCTCTGGCGTGGCCGGCTCCGCCCAGGCCACGCCGCCCTTCCCCAAACTCTGGGAAGGTCCGGGTCCTCCACCACGTGACCTCCCCAGGTACCCCCTTGGGGCCCCCAGCCCTCGTACGGGCCTACACAGTAGTGACGTCCTATGTCACTACACATACACACAAACGGCAATTGCAAATAAATTACTAGAATGGGTAATATCTAGGCCACTAGATGTAACACATTCAAAACGTTGAATAAGTGTTCCATGATTGGGATGACATTTACTTACACCTGCCTTTGTTGAGCTTGACATTGAATGAGGGGTTGAGACAAAATTAATGCAGATACAAACTCTGCTAATCGTACAACAAAAGCTGCCAGGGGTCGACCACTGTGCTTGGGTGTGGATTCTGTAATCATGTGAAAGGAAATTACGCCAAAGAAAATTCACCTGTTGACAGTTTGGGGGCAAATTTTGATTTAAAGCTTTCGTGACTGCAGGGATTCATATTCTTGTTTTTTTTCGGTAAAGTCACGTAGAACGGAAACAAAATAATAGAAATATAAAACAATACAATTCTCACGACGTTTCGACTGCAACACAAGCAATCATCATCAGGTGTGAAAACCACAGCAAGAAAATTTGAAAAAAGTGGCGTTTTTTAACGTTAGCACCACGGAGAGAGATTTGCCAGTTTGTTCAGATGGATGGGTCCATCTATGTTCGGAAAAGGAGGGGGGAGACGAAAAAATAATGTATGCAATCTATGGGTTCCTGGTCGGATATGCATTGGGCTCTATGGTGCAGAGTCTTGATGAGGGAATTCTTCTGGGATGGATGGTGGTGGGAATCCGGTTTCAGGTAAGCATCCGTATGGGTTGCTTTCCTGTAGACAGAGTGGCTCATTGAACCATCAGGTCTCTTTTGGTTCAATGAGCCACTCTGTCTACCGGAAAGCTACCCATACGGATGCTTACCTGAAACCGGATTCCCACCACCATCCATGCCAGAAGAATTCCCTCAACAAGACTCTGCACCATAGAGCCCAATGCATATCCGACCAGGAACACATAGCCAGTGAACTCAAGCACGTACACCAAGCTCTTAAGGCTAATGGTTACTCCGACTACACAATCCGCAAAGCTATCACTCCAACCATGAAGAAGGACCATCTTGAGGAGCCTTTCAAAACCATCACTTTACCCTACATTGCGGGGATCACAAAAAAGATCTCCAAAATCTTGAATAAACACAAGATCCAGGTCCGATTCAACACATTACATAAAATCCGTGATCTGATTCCGTCTGTAAAAGATGTGATTCCGGACATACAGTACCCTGGCGTCTACAAACTAAGTTGCCTCTGTGGTAGTGGTTACATTGGAGAAACCAAACGACATGTCTCGGACCGCATTCGTGAACACAAAGCAGACCTAAAACACGGTAGGACCAACACCTCGGCCGTGGCAGATCACTGTTATAATTCAGTAGGCTCACATGACATTGACTTCTCCAAGACTGAGGTTCTTTGCAAGCCATCTGGCTACCATAAGAGATTCGTTCATGAGGCTATCCACATATACAAACACAGAAACAATTTCAACCGAGAAGATGGATTCTGGCTTAGCAATCATTGGAAGGATTTGATAAACCATTTCGGGTCTTAATTGATTGTTCACGCTTACGGTGGCTTTCAGACCGCATCCATTATTCTTTCGTCTCCCCCCTCCTCTTTTCCGAACATAGATGGACTCGTCCATCTGAACAAACTGTCAAATCGCTCTCCGTGTTGCTAACGTTAAAAAAAACCGCTACTTTTTTCAATTTTTCTTACTGTGGTTTTAACACCTGATGATGATTGCTTGTGTTGCAGTCGAAACGTCGTGAGAATTTAATTGTTTAATATTTTTATTAGTTTGGGGGCAGTTTGCCGTTTGAGCAACCTATGAACCTTGATAGGAGGTGTTAAGATGTTCAAATGCCAAATATACACATTGCAAGGCGTCAAGTCTACATGAAACACGCGCTTTGTGGTGTAAAACATGCAAACAAAAACGTACAGATGTTTGAATTGGCCTACACCAGAACTACATCATCCTTCAGGGTCTTGTCTCACCAGCGTTAGACCAGAGAATTCCCAAAGGCAGACGGCACTAAAGCAATGCAAATATCAAAGCATTACTATCTAGGGTTGCGCGGTTACACACATATATATATGGGACAATTTTGGCTTTCGTGCCGTTCACCTTTTTGGGGTTCTCTGGTCTCGCACTTGTGAGACAAGGCGATAAATGAGGCTCTCTCTAGTATAGGCCAATCAGTGTCAAAGATTAATGCGCACATTATAAAAGCGTGTTTGTTTTGCGTGTCTTACCACAACAAGTGATGTGTGGTTAATGCAGACTTGATGATGACTTGCAATCTGTGTTTATTTGGTGGTTAGAACATCTTAACATCTCCTGTATTCTTTGCCAGAAAGGGTGAAGCCTGTTCTTCTTGTCGCCATCTTGATACTGGCAAGAAAAAAAAATCGTCCCTTTATGATTTTGTTTGTACCTCAAAAAATCCAATTGGTTATTTTTTTATATTCTTGGTTCTTTCGGTAAAGTCACGTAGAAGGGAAACAATAAAATAATACAAATATAAAACAATATTATTTTTTGTGTCATTATTTAAAACCGGAAATGATGAAGATGGGGAAATTCACATATCACCTTCTTGACAGTGTGGAACAGTTGATGGCTTGGGACGTTGTTTAACTGGTCTTAACTATGGCTGTCGCCTGTCGAGGCTGCTCATAATTACCTGGCAAATCGTCGTTCTCGAATCATAAATGTTGTGGGTGTACTCTCCAACACACCGGCGTGCTGAACGAGTAACTAATTGGCATGTTTTGCTTACGTGACAAACCTTACTAATTGGCTGTGTCGGGTGGTGGCCGGTTTAACGACACATTAATAGATCTTACCCCCCCCCCCCCCCAAAAAAACCTCTCTCTTATGATTAACTGGTCTTGTTACAGACTCTGTGATAATATTACGATATACAATGTAATTTATTGTTGTTGTTATCGTCTCAAAAAATTACTTATTTTGATGAAGGGTAATTACGTCGGTTGAAAATTACAGAGCCTACGTGTTGACAGTTCGGGGCAGTTGTTATGTAGTATCATATTCGACAGCAGATACATCACTGAAAAACGAGACGATGCCATGCAAGACCAGGTGAAATATATACGCATGTATGTGAAATGTCTTTCAAGCCGTACGGAGCCAACCGTGCCCATGGCTGCTGTTTATTTACAACCATAAATTACCTTAATGACACCGTAAATAAGAAGTGATTCGTATGTTTTAATGTTTAAATAGATTGATTTCTCTTCTAATTGGAAATAACCCAGTGTTCTAAAAAAAAAAAACAGTCGTGCAATTATTGCCAAAACTAAGACTTTAATAACCCAAACGCGTCAGTACATTTTGAAAAGCGGAAAGCACATGGCAATGCGGTATTTCACTGTGGCAGCATATGGCATCTTCGATATGTACAAAAATTACAGCCATCCGAGAACATGTCTGTGATCAGTCACGGCTTAAGTGCACCCAAAGACAACGGGCCCTGCATCCCAAGAGACGTTGCAGAGACAAAAGATCACCCCGTGTAGCCTCAACAGAGCGTAGGGGCATGTGCTGTTAGCGAGCACCCTGTGAAGGCCTGCACGACACACGGAAAGGGTTGCGAAGGCGAGTTCTAACCGTTGCGATATTTAAACATGCACCTGATCGCGGCTATGAAAAGTAACGCAGCCAGTGTGAGGCATTAGTTGTTCGGTGGCAGATATTATGTCTTTAGCACCGACAACCTGCTGTTGTTATACTATCAGATGGGTGGTGAGATGTGCACTCCCTCGCCTAGTATGCATGAGGTCGTGGGTTCGATCCTGACCCTGGCACCTGCTTTATATTTGGAGCCAACTGTGCTAATCGGAGGCGCCTTGTACGTATGTAGAATTTATTTCGCACCGTACGCAGCCAACCGTGCTAATCGGAGGTACCATATACGTATGTATGTTGAACTTCTTTCGCACCGTATGTAGTATTATGAATTAAAACAAACGGCAACGTCTGTATGCAGTAAAACACAACCCCTCCCATCCCGGTTTATTTCTGCTGTTTATTACATTACCCACAACCCAGCGCGATGGCATATTAGCGGTGTAACGATGCCATCCTTTAAATATTGATACGCATTATTAATGTCACGACGACGCACGCGTCGAATCGCATATTTTAAGAATGTATGGGTTATGATTAATTTATTTTACAAATGCAATACGATTTGGATTTATGGACCGTCTAAATGCAGCTGCATCTCAATTAAAGGACGTCGTTCGCAATGGGTTCTGGGGTAAGCTGTGACGTATTTGTTAGCTCTCGCTCTGACCTCGACGACCTGAATTCGATTCCCGGGCGGCTCGATTCTCGGCCATAGCATCAGCAGCAGTGGATTGATCATGGCTGTTACACATGGGGGTTGTGGGGGAGTAGGAGTACATTGCCATTCGCACGCGTGTGTGTGTGACGAGCACAGGGAGCCACCACGTTGACCGCTCGCCCTCTCAGCCGACCACGGACAAGTCGTACAAAACTAAAGGAATTTGACGGTCGTGAAATATAGAGTGGCACCTCCAGCGCGGGGGGGGGGGGGCATTGGTAGTCAAAGCTGAGCGGCTGTCCCTTCGCTGGATCGACTCATCTCCAACCTCGCATAACCCTTGAGAAAATACAACTGCAATCTGTGAACAAAAAACGGCGACTTTCAGCCATGTTTGCCCCAATCCTCTGCTGAATGACGACCTCCCCAATGCATGCCGGTAATGGGTATTGCTCGATTCTACTTCACCACGACGGTCACTATTAGTCGGTAAATAAGGAGTGTCGGGGTGGGGGGGGGGAGGTCAATAATTGTGGAGATATTATTCGCCACGGGTGTCAGCCGTGGCTGGAAATAAAACGCAGGTCACCGCGTTCGTAATAGCGCAGCGATTGGAGTCATTGCACCATCACTCCTCCCTCACCATAATCCACAGTTATATTAAACGCACGCGGGAACTATCAGCAGATACACTGAGCTTCTTCTTCGTACGGTTGACATTGACGGAGAGCAGCTACCGTGATTTCCCATCGAGGTGGCCGAGCCAGATGATTGCATCGGGAGTAGCTGAGCAGGTGCATCATCGCCGCTGTTAGAAGCCTCCTTCGTATAGATCTCTGCGTGAGTCTATGGGTCTCTGTTTTCATCTTCGTGCGGCTCATGTTCATGCAGAGCAGTAGCTGCGATTTCACATTAAGGTGGTCGAGCCAGATGATTGCGTCGGGAGTAGCTGAGCAGGTGCATCATCGCCGCTGTTAGAAGCCTCCTTCGTATAGATCTCTGCGTGAGTCTATGGGTCTCTGTTTTCATCTTCGTGCGGCTCATGTTCATGCAGAGCAGTAGCTGCGATTTCACATTAAGGTGGTCGAGCCAGATGATTGCGTCGGGAGTAGCTGAGCAGGTGCATCATCGCCGCTGTTAGATGCCTCCTTCATATAGATCTCTGCGTGAGTCTATGGGTCTCTGTTTTTATCTTCGTGCGGCTCATGTTCATGCAGAGCAGTAGCTGCGATTTCACATTAAGGTGGTCGAGCCAGATGATTGCGTCGGGAGTAGCGGAGCGGTGCATCACCGCCGCTGTTACGATGCTTCCTTCGTATAGATCTCTGTGTGAGTCTATGGGTCTCTGTTTTCATCTTCGTGCGGCTCATGTTCATGCAGAGCAGTAGCTGCGATTTCACATTAAGGTGGTCGAGCCAGATGATTGCGTCGGGAGTAGCGGAGCGGTGCATCACCGCCGCTGTTACGATGCTTCCTTCGTATAGATCTCTGCGTGAGTCTATAGGTCTCTGTCTTCATCTTCGCGTGACTGATATTGATGTAGAGCAAACCGCTGTGTTTTCACATCGAGGTGGTCGAGCCAGATGATAGCGTCGGGAGTAGCGGAGCGGTGCATCATCGTTGCTGTGACCTATTTGTGAATCGGGCATTGAGACGTTATATGCTTCTTGATTCTGCTCTGGACGATTGGAAAAAAAATGGCAATTGACTCAGCTCGTCACTGCCGAGTTAAATGTTATTAAAACGTGATAAAAAAAATCGCTGACAAAGTTGAATGTTATTAAAATAATATATGGATACCGAATTGGCAAATCTTCCTGACCGCGGTGAAGAGTAGCAAAGGCTCAGAACGTGACGAACGAAAATGTCCTATAACCATAACAATGTTTTCGTGATTAGATCGCGCAAATATAAATGTGTCCTCTGATGAAGCTGGTTGTAATCAGCAGCGAAACGTCGTACTCCAATTGTAAATGTTGTGGGTTTACTCTCCAACACACTGGTGTGCTGAACTAGTAACTAATTGACACGTTTTGTTCACGTGCCAAACCTTACTAGTTTACTGTGTCGGGTGGTGGCGGATTTAACGACACATTTACAGTCCCCCCCCCCAAAAAAAAAACCTTTATTACGTATAGTGTTGGTCGCGAAAGCCTAGCACGTGTCAAACGTCCTATAACCTCCTTTGCGCCGATGTTGGACCGAGTGGGCCTTGGTAGTCCCGCATCCCGTGAACGGTGAGCGCGATCGGAGGACGTGAGGGCACAGGAGTTCAGTTAAGGACAACGGCAATGAACACCACAAACCGGGGACACAAATGCGAACGGAAATGAATGGTTCTGTCCACGGTACCACACACAATTTGCCCTGCCAGCCTTAATGGATGCCCGCTTGAAGCATTTATCTTTGCGCATGCTCTGAAAGTCAGAAGATGTATCTTACCAACATTTTTCAGTTTAATATTATTCTTTTTTTTCTGAATTTCAGAGCACACGCAAGAAATGTGAATTATGCCCCCGGGATGGGTGTTATAATTTTGAGCCCACTATGAACCGTGGTAATTCATAACCGATATTCAATACGTGTTACATGTTTATTTTTTATTTTATTTTTAAAAGCATGCAGGCACACGAAGGAGATTAAAAAAAGAAGCCACAATTTATAGTCCCGCACACTTGTAATTGCTTCGCGAAATTCATTCCTGTCATCCCCTTGATTAATCAAGAAAGTTTAATTACCCATTAGCAGTTAATGATTAATTGTGTCCATTTCCCAGTGGTGATATTTTGCATGGATGAGTGGGCAGGATTTCTCTGGCAAGGGGGGTGGGCAGGTGGCATGGGGCTCTGAGATATTGGAGGGCCATAGGAGTCGACGAGAGGTGATGAGGTCTGGTGGAATGGCATTTTTGGGAGGTGCCGTTGTCCGTCGACGAGAGTATTAATTGTATCCATTGCCCTAATTGGTCTCAGTGGCCGCTCACAGACGCCGCCGCAGCCTCGGCTTGTGACGGGGAATTAAAGAGGCGCAAATTGGGGTGAGTGGGTGGTCAGGGTGGCAACAGCGCGCTCGGCGGGGCAGACCGGAGATGGTAAGTGCCTTCCAAAAGTCAAGATAAAGCAAGACAAGGCAGCAGCAGCAGCAGCAGCAGCCACGCTGCCCTCGAGAGCAAGGGCCGTGTCTCCTCCTACCACCATTCTCAGAATTGTCGAGACGTTTGCTGCCTTAGGTCGGCCCTTGAATACTTGAACGTGCACGCATGAATATAAATAATACCACCACCACTACTACTACAAATGATTCATTAGTGTGGCTCTGGGAGTGCTCGGGAACAGAAAATCTCCACTGAATGACGACTGACGCCAACGGTTTTGCAGGAGAGAGGTTTTGCGACGCAACATTAAAAACGACGTGGATAATACATGTAAATATATACACTGAGATTAAACCTCTTTTTAAGAGGTCAAAAATAAAATGTGGTCTTTGGCACGCGGAGGCCTCAGTTCCCCGTCTTTGCACAAACGGGCTCTCGGAGAACAGCTCTCGAACCGAACAGCGTTTCGAAGTCAATTCTTGATTCTCCAATTCCCCCCCCCCCCCCCGATCCACTTCACGAAGGGAATGCAGATTTGTACTCCGTGCGTCTCTCTCGTGCGCTCTCGCGATGGCTTCCTCTCGCTCTCTCTCTGGACGAATCGCACAAAAATTGCTTTTCCTCTTCCAGCTGTCGCGCTAAAAGCCAAAAAGTATTCAGCCTCACGCTTTCTCGTCCCCCCCCCCCCAACGCAAGGCTGGGAACTGTGATTCCTCAATTGATGTGTCACAGTTCTCGAACCTGCAAAAACCTGGGGATTCGTCCTTGAAGGAGCCTGTGGCCCCGTAACAATAATAAAGATTCATGATAATATGATGTACGCAAGGGGACTGGCTGAGGATACCACTTGCTGCTTGGTTGTTGACTGCGTCTGGGAATGGAACTCGGGTCACCTGGTATGCAGCTCACCAATGTACCCATCAGTGTGCCCATGTGCTGCCCTTCCCCCCGGTTTAAAATTAGTTTAAGCCTGGCGGCGGTGGCTACGATTAGCACAGTTGGCTACGTATGGTGCGAAAAAAATCAACATACGTACACACGAGGTTGCCTGTAAACCTTGTATGCACGTTTATTGAACTTCTTTTGCGCCGTACGTAGTCAACCCGTAGCCTAATCGGACGACAATGCGTTGTTTACCCAGGACACACAACAACAAAAACCCAACTGACTCGAGTGTCAAGATGCCCCCCCCCCCCCCCCATTACAGGAGGGATGCTGCACCTCGGATGTTTGGATCGATCGTGCGGGGAGGAAGACCGGAGCGAGAGAAACCCTCAAAAAGGATACACTTGACCTAGCCACGACCGACCTTCGGCCCGTCAAAGAGACCCCCACTCCTCCCCCCCATTGGCATGTTTGCAAAACAACGGGGCGTGCGTGCATTCGACCTACATTCCCGAAAACCGTAACGCAAAAGCGACCGTTGACGACGCCGTGGCAACTGTTGCCTCTGAGCAAACGCTGCCACGGTGGGACCAGCGTGCTTTTGAACTTGTACGCAAGAAGAGGTCGTAGGTTCGATCCCGACCGTGACCCCTGCTGTATAATTGTACGCGCGGAGGGAAGGGCTGCGGAAATGAGCTTTCAATCGCGAGTTTGGTCAAACTACCCGCCACCGCGACGGGCCCCTGCAAAGCCGTGGATTTGACGAGGACATCAACTTGTGCACCACTTGCGGTACGAACGCAAACGCGACGAGGATCCCCCCTTTTGATTTGGGTGCGACTGAAACCCGCGATTCGCAACCCCGGGGAGTGTGTGAGTGGTGACGGCACAGACCCCGTGACCTTGATGGATTCACGGCTGAGTTTTGGAATCGCTGCGACACCAGCCTACAAATAAAAACATGTTTTGAAAGCAAACATATGCGTGCCATACACAATGTTGGCATTGCGGTGTATATATATAGTGTAATGTAGCGGTGAGCGCGCTGGGCTAAGAACCCGGCAACCTGTGTTCGATTATAATAATAATAGGGTTTTCCCCTTTTTTTCTGGCAACAAAACTGAAACCTTTTTTTACGAGGATTCATGTCTGCATTAACCACAATACCTGCAGTCAAAATGCAGACAAAAAAAACATACTATGATAATATATGCATTGTCCTTGAAACTGATTGGTCCACACCAAGGGACGGCTTTCTTTTGAGCCTCGACCCAATTGGTGCTCGACCACGGCCACCAACACCAGCGACGATTCTCTGACCTAAGGGAGGACCTGGGCCTCCCCTAGGTCGGCTCAGCCTCCAAGGAGTACTTCGTGTAGTGTGTAAACATCGCCACGAGGGAGACAAAGGCGGCCGGATGTGGTGCTGGCCACCACCCACCCCCTCGTGTGCCGTGGGGCCTTCGTAGGGGGAAAAGTTTATTTTCATAGTTTGAAAAATAATTCAAAGAGAATAAATGGCCTTCTCGAAAGATTTTTCTGAGGGCAGAAAATTAATTGACTGAGATTCCGATCACGACAGCCCTCACTTTACGATTACAATTTTCATTAATCTTTCAAGAGAAATTTAAATTTAACACTGGAAGACTTCATCAATGAGTAATGACTACTTGTTTATTGATGCTCGTGTTCATTATTCCTTCCTATAATTGGGGGAGTTAAGCCGAGGGGGGGGGGGGAATTATCTATCTATTATTGGGTTCCCGCAATATCGATCGCAGGTTGACAGCTGTCTCTGTGCAATGGCAGCACTTTCTCACACCCTGATGAACAGCTGCCATGTAGGTTGTTATTTTTTTTTTAAAGTTTATTTTTAATTTTATTTTACCAGGGTAAGAGCCCCACTGAGCCACGTAGCTCTTTTCTCAGAAGCGACCTGACCGCCGCAAAATTGTAGCTCAACAGATTTGCTCACCGCCGTCACCACGTGGACATTTAGAGCCGCAGCCAAATGCAATAAACGCATGTTTCTCATATACAGCAGCAGGCGTCAGGGTCGGTATCGAACCCACGACCTCCTGCAGACCAGGCGAGGTAGTTAACATCTCGCCACCGCGGCGCGTTCTCGGGGGCTCGTACCGCGTGTCGTTCAACACGTGACGTCTGACGTTTCGCTCTAGGAGGAAGCTCACGCAGCGCGCGGGAGCGAAACGTCGGACGTCGTGCCAAAGTGTCACGCGGTTAACGAGCAGCGGAGAGCTGTCTAGGCACAACCGTGAGGAAAACTTGTTTTGTTGTTGTTGTTGTTGTTAAATAAATAAGAACTCACAGACCTTTGTCAATCCACTGCTGGATGGTGAACGCTTCCCAACGCTATGCTTCACCACTCTGGTCATTGCGGGTAAGTGACAGGTGGGACCCGATTCGGATTTCACTCCCACGCCGATGTTAACCGCGACTGGGAATCGAACTCGGGTCACCGGGTTCATCCCCGAAACTGCACATCCACCCTTTCATACAGAGCTTACGACGCATCGAATAATTTATGAAGATAGATTTTTTTTTTATCTCACGGTCCATGCATTGCTTTGCACGTGTAGGAATATATTCGGGTTAATGGAAGTCAGTTTGCACATTCGTTAAAATAGACTAAATAACCCTGTAGGATTTTTTTAAAATAAATAAAATAAGCACGCGTGTCCTGACTTTTGGGCCAACCTGTATCGTACGACCCGACGTCGGATTCACAATCACGCAGGAGCAGGAGGAGGAGGCAACATCGTCACAGCGGTAACGATGCATTTTACTGCCCATATAGGACCCACCACTGCGATCTCTACATTTTGTCAAACTTAACATCTCTTAATGATCGACAGCTTGTGCATCAGATCTTATTTAATCACGATGTACTTACAAAAAAATCAGCAGACTACCTGCTGGATCTCCTCACTGTTTCGAAGAACAAATGTGACCTAAGTTCTTCGCTCATTTACCAGCTTCACATTCCTTATTGCCGTACAAATACTGGAGGAAGGGCCTTTGCTATTAATGCCCCCAGGGTCTGGAATGCTATAGCCAATAATCTGCAACTTGGATCACAACCTGTGAGATCTTCGCTCAAAACTGCTATAGAGGAGTTGTACACCCCTAGTTGCCACTGCTATTCAGTGGCCTGAAATCAAATGTATCGCTCCGGATGACCGCTGCAAAGTATGATCTTGAGTTTTGATTATAGTGTGCTGATGTTTAAAGGTGCATTGAAAATGTTTGATACTCCTACTGATACTCATGCTGTTGTGGAGTGACTCATGCAGCCAGCTATGGCTGCAAAGTTTGGTCGTACATGTTATATATATCGTTTATTGTAAAATTTGAATCATAGTTCCTATGATCACTGTAACATTGCTTTTATAGCTTTATTTTGGTGATTTCGAGAATGTTTTGGTTTAGCCATATTTGTTTGTTGTAGTACAGAGTTAGACTAATAATTTTAACCTAAATTGTCTTATGGTTGTTATTGTTTGACTTGCATCCCACTGGGATTATTGCACACAGCATTGATATACGGTGCTTTTTCTGGAAGACTTTGCTGTTTTTTCCTGGATTTTTCTGTTTGCGCGTAGTCACTTTAAGATGTTTTCTTGTTCATGTTTTTGTTTGTTGCGGTTGCACCCGATTCAAGAGCCGCATGGCTCACAGGGCTATACCAAAATAAATGAACTGTACTAAACTGATGCACCACTCCTGACGCAATCATCTGGCTCAACCAGCCCAAATGTGACATTGTAGCCCTCGCTCCACAGCAGCGTTCTTCATTGCACGGCCCAGCGGGCCACTGGCGGTCTCCCTGGTGGCCTTTAGTACGGCACCCCGACAATACACAACGAGTAACAACACCACCCATCATCAGCGTGCTGTTGTCAAACCCCCAGCGGTTTAAAATGTTGTGGTGGCGCGTTGGCGACATTAATTGGAATTCGTGAATAAAAGTGGGCCATTTCCGACGGGGCTGTCTGTGCGCGCGCGCGGGTGCGGTGCGGTGGGGTGGGGTGGGTGGAAGATACTCCGGGGAACGCGGCTCAATGTCGAAGTTCGCCAGTCTGCGACTTCCACGGTGGGTGTCGAGCGGACCCAACCAGCGATGCCGTCCGCACGCTGCGTCGCGACCGGTTCCGGCAACGTCGCTGATGAGTCGACGCTGCAGAGCGGTTGTTTCTCAACCAGGAGCAACGCGGAACCCCCTGGGGGTGTGTGTGTGTGTGTGGGGCGGGAGGGGGGGGCGCTACACGTGGAGTGATTTATGAATGTGTGTGAAACTGTGTCGTCAATGGTGAAAAATCACGTATGAATCTGCCGATGTAAAATGACGACGATAAAATGTAAAGCCATATGGTCACCTAGAACGATGTGAAAGACCTTTATAAACTCACTGATCGTAAACAATGTGGGTTTACATGAGCAACCAGCGCATGCGAACAAGTAGCATCACGCGTGCAGAGCGTCCCGTTTGTGTGAGTTTGTATTCGCTTGCAGTGACTTAGCGAGTTAGGATATACCTTAACGAAATGGGCGAGTGGTTAAAATATCGATGTTCACCATTCATGCATTTAATTTCTCAGAACCACGTTGGGTCAGGCAAGGGGTGCGTGGGTATACTCGGTTGAAATAAACTTCAACAAGGGGTTACAGTCGCCAACACAAGTTGAGAACCACTGGTGGACATGATATGGTAGGGAGGTGGTTTTGGCACGGTGATATTTTTCCGGAATTAAAAGTCACAGCCAATGGGCAGGAACAAAGACACAATTTCCAAAAGTAACATGTGAAGATATGTTGTTGTTTTAATGTAAAACAACCGTTAAAGTAATCATTTTGTCCTAAAGGTAAAGACCAATAAATCGAACAACTGACAGAAACCATGCCCATCCCTGCACCTCCGATTAGCACTGGTGGCTACGAACGGTGCGAAAGAAGTTCAACATACATACAGACATCCCCCCCACCCACCCCCCACACTGTTTGTCAACAACAACATCATCGTCGTGACGCTGCTATTGATGTAATCCATAGGGTGTGCTCTTCATTGGACGTTCGGACATTGGTGAAGTCTTTGTCGCCACTGGTTCGGAGAATGGTCGGTCGACCTGGATTTGTTGAAGTTGCCTTCGAACGGGAGTCGGCGGTTCCATAGTCAACGTGTGATAAGTGGGCTCTAATCTAGCAACTCACCCACGCACTCACTCACTCATCCACCCACCCACCCACTCACACACTCACTCACACCCTCACCCACTCACGCAAATATCCACTCACCCCTTATTTATTGACCCACCCACACACTCACCAACCCACTTCAACACTAGCTCGCTCACACACACATCCACTGGCTCATCCACCCACTCACTCACTGACTCCCCATCCACCCACCCATCCACTCGCACACCAACTCACTCACACTCTCACCCACTTGTCCACTCGCACAACCACACACTCGCCCAGTTACTCACCCATCCACTCACTCACTCAACCAACCAATTCCGAACGGGAGTCGGCACTATCAGAAGCCAACGTGCGGAGGCGTGGCCACGCGTGACTGCGGCGAGACACACAGTCCGTGGAACATTTGTTGGTCGGTGTCTCGGCTCCACCCTGGAAGAGCCGCGTGCATTCACGACCTCACCAGTGCTACAAACCCATCATCATCATCGTGAGCCCACGGTCGATCGCCACGGGTCGGCAACCTGCGGCTCTGGAGCCGCATGCGGCTCTTTTAAGGACCGCTTCGTGACGCCATTCACATTGCATTGTGGCTCTTGGGAATGTCGAGGGTTCATGGAGGGGGTGGTGGGGGGGGTGTTACTGAATCACTAACACAAATGGCTCGCCGTGTTATTTTGGTTGCCGACCCCCCCTGGTCTATCCGCTGCTGCCCATTTCACCATCATCACGTGGCCGGCTCTCGACGCACACGTAACTGTGGTGGCAGCACATGAAGTAGCAGAAAATTCATCCTTGAAAAAGAGCGTTATAGCTCATCGGATTCCTCCAGTATAAATACATATTCTGAGTCTGTACTCCACGTTTAACTCAAAGTGGCACAAGGAATCCGAATCGGAATATTTGTTTATACTGGAGGAATCCGATAAACGCTCGTTTTTTTTTGTACAGATGGTCCAGCGGGATGAGTCTCTGGATACACGCAGCCACAGTGAGGAGGAAACAGCACTAAAGCCGCCGCCGCTCTTCATTGCGTTTCAATTTGTAATTGTTAGAGGGTTGTTGAATCGAGAGACAGAAAGAGGAAGACGTGGATTAAAGAACGTACACGCGTCAAGGACATCGTTTCATTGATCATAGCTGATAATGAATGCGTGTTTGCTGAACTTCTTTCACACCGTACGTAGCCAACCGCGCTAATCGAAGGTGCAGGGGAAGGACAACAAACTAATACTGATCGTGGCTGATAATAATGATCGTCGTGGCTGATAATTCACTGTGTAACTATTTTTTTTGTTCCTGGGTAGTAAGTATTATTTCCTAATTGCCTATGCCTCAAAACTACAGAAAATGGCTACATTTCCCCACAAACTTTGCTTTTGGGACCAGGACAGTGATATTTAGAAATTTACCTATTTTCCAGAACATTCCAGATAGATTCAGAGCTGAGTAAACTTAGAGTTACTTATATAACATTCTAGAACTTTCCAGTAATATAAATAGTAGTATAAATACAGGGGCCTTAAGCCCACCACTTCAGTTTAGTTACAACTGCCCAAGTGGATACGTATCTGCATTTTTCTGAGATGGCATCAAGAGGCTGCAAGCATCCGGCAGACGCATTTTGCTACGTCTGTGGCCAATTTATCAAGACAAGAGCTAAAAAGTACTCTGTGGAAGCATCTTCTAAGCTGTGTGACGCCTACAAGGCATATTTCGGCATGCCTGTTGGGGATCAATACAAACCCTGGGCACCTCATTTCACCTGCGAGCAATGCAACAAAAACTCTGGAAGGTAAGATGGACAATTGTTGCTCAGAATTTTATGTTATGAACTAAAAAAAAAGTAAATTTTAAAAGTTTTACATTTTCAAATGTTTTACAATTTCAATATTATTGAAAAAATACTGTATATCATATATGAAAAATGTTGCGAGAATATCTTACACATCAGTCATGGGTGAAATAAATGTATTTTTGTAGGATGGTACAGAGGGGAAAAGAGAGCCATAAAGTTCGCTATCCCAAGAATATGGCGGGAACCCACTGACCACTCAAGCAACTGCTACTTCTGCATGGTGGACCCTTCCAAACGTCGGACTGGCAAGAATGCACCTGCTATCACGTTTCCAGAACTTCCTTCATCCATCGCCCCGGTGCCACACTGCCATGAGCTCCCTGTACCCACTCCTCCGGAGAGAGAGCAGCCGTCTTTAGAAGAGAGCAGCAAGTCAGAGAGCGAGGAAGACGTTGTAGATCCAGATGGCAATTTCAGTTGTGGAGCTGAGGAGAGAAATTCATACTACTCCAACCAAATAGACTTCAACGACTTGATCAGAGGTCTTGGTCTCACTAAGTCCAATGCCGAGCTTTTGGCGTCTCGGGTCAAGCAGTGGAACTTGTTGGATAAAAGTGTGCAATTCGGTAAAGTCACGTAGGTAAAAAAATAAAACAACAAAATCACGACGTTTCGGCCACAACACAAGTCGCAGATCAGAGGAAGCGTCACCAACCATCTTTCAGCTTCTTCACCCGTCAAGATGGGCTCTGTTTCTGCCACAATGTGACCAGTTTGTTCGAGGCAATCGGAATCGCCTGTAACCAGAATGAGTGGCGCCTCTTCATTGACAGCTCATCCAGGAGCCTCAAAGCCGTGCTGCTCCATAATGGTAACAAGTACCCGTCTCTTCCCCTGGCTCACTTGGTGCACCTCAAAGAGGATTACAACAGCATCAAGACCTTGCTGGACGCCTTGAAGTATGATGAGTACGGCTGGGAAATCATCGGAGACTTCAAAATGGTAGAATTTCTGATGGGTCTCCAAGGCGGTTTTACCAAGTGTCGCTGCTATCTTTGCCTTTGGGACAGCAGGGACACCAAGGCTTACTACCACAGGCGTGACTGGCCAGAGCAGACCGAATTCTCTGTGGGAAGGAACAACGTCAAGTGGGAGCCACTGGTGGACCCCCAGAAGGTGCTGATGCCACCACTGCACATCAAATTGGGCCTAATGAAACAATTTGTCAGAACTGTAGATAAGGAGTCGGCAGCCTTCAAGTACCTTCAAGGCTTCTTCCCTAAGATGTTTGAGGCAAAGGTCAAAGCCGGTGTCTTCGTCGGACCACAGATAAAGAAGATCCTGGAGTGCAATAAATTCCCCAAGTAGCTCACTAGAAAGGAGAGAGCGGCTTGGAACAGCTTTGTCGCAGTGGTTCGTGGCTTCCTGGGCAATCACAAGGTCGAAAACGATGTGGAGCTGGTTGAGACTCTGGTGAAGAACTACGGCACAATGGGCTGTAGGATGTCCCTCAAAGTCCATATCCTTGATGCTCATCTTGATAAATTCAAGGAGAACATGGGAGCGTACTCGGAGGAGCAAGGCGAGCGCTTCCACCAGGATATACTGGACTTTGAAAGCCGCTACCAAGGACAGTATAACGAGAACATGATGAGAGACTATATTTGGGGGCTGATTCGTGAATGTGATTTACAGTATAATCGTAAATCTCGAACAATTACTCACTTCTACATTTTGTGTTGTCATTTTTTTTTATTACTTTAGTATAAATACATATAAACATATGTTAATTTAGATTAATTTCATATGTTGTTGTTTTTCTGACTTTATGTGAACGAAAAGACACAAATTCGCCCGTTTTCTCATTGGATATAGATACATTTCAAAATATCACTGTCCTGGTCACAAAAGCAAAGTTTGTGGGGAATAATAGCCATTTTCTATACTTTTTAGGCATAGGCAATTACGAAATAACACTTACTACCCAGGAACAAAAATGGTGTCACAGTGTAATGTGTGTGGCCGATAATGGGTAGGCGGTTACCAAATACAGATTCGTCTCCACATCAACGAGGGCACGAAAACAAAATACTGGCCTAATCAAGGGCTGCTGTTCGGCAGTGGGAAACATCATTGAGGCGTATTAAACGTTCCGTGGTTATAGCATTGCAAAACTGTGTGGTTATTTACATTTTGCTGCAGTGGCGTAGTGAACGACGTTATGAGCTCAGGGAGTGCAGCAATCGTCCAGGTGGGGGCCCCCAACATTTGACTCGTCTCGCACGGTCGCACCTAGGCCATTGTATATCCGTGGCTCCTCGTGCCCCAATCACACCGTCGTCATGCTCACGGTCTCGCATATTGAACGCTGCGGGGCGGAGGGGCGGGGGCTCCGTCTGCCGCAAAATTCAGCCACTACAGGCCTGTAATGTGGTGGCTGTCAAGGGGGCCCCCGACTCGATGCGTAGGCCACCAGGGGGGAGGGGGCAAGACACCCCCCCCTGCCCCCCCACCCCCACGCCAGTTACGCTACTGATGAACGTAATACAATTTGAGTTACGGAATTGCGGTGGCTACCACTCCGCGCAACGAACCTGGGCAAACCCGGGTTCTATTCCCACGTACGGCCAAAGCCATCAGTGGCCAGTATGAAAAAAAAAATTGTTGTAGCCTTTCTGGCAATAAAACAGGAGGTGTTAAGATGTTCAAACACCAAATAGAAACCTGTTGCAAGCAATCATTTCTGCATTAACCACACACGGTACTCGTGGTGAACATGCAAACAAACATGGTCTGATTATATACTTGCATTGTCTTTGAAACTGATTGGCCTACACCAGAGACAGCCTTCTTTAGGGCCTGGTCTCAGCACCAGTGTCAGACCAGCGAACGCCAAAAGGTGAACAGTAGAAAGGTAATGCACGGATCAGAGCACTTATAGCTCGGGGTGAGCAGCTATGATCATGTTCAAAGATCGTGACACCTGTTTTCTTGCCAAAAAGGGAAAAAAAACCTATTCTTATTTGTTTCATACATTGATGCTGGCAAAAAAGGGTCCCATGATAGATGTCTGAACTGGCCTTGGGACTCGCCACCACCACTCACCAACCTGGAGTGAAGGGTGCCCCCCTCCCCCACCCCCGTTCATCCTTCAGGGTGCCCCCACCCCACATCTGCTCCTTCATATCCCAGACGACGGCACGGCTGCTCGATCCAGAGTTCGCTCGTCGGTGAAGGTGATGCACCTTTGGTCGGGGTGCGTAACTGATGCACGGGGGTTTTGGTTTGGCCATACTTCACCACACCGGTCAGGCAGGTGCGGGTTGGCGAAGGGAGCACTTTTTCATCTCGCCCGACTTCAATGTTCTCCAAATGTTTGGCAGATCACGGTGGCCGCGCAGACCACTGAAGACGCGGCATACCTGATGCACAGGTGGAAACTAAAATACTAGTCTCCTCTCTGTGTGTTTGCGACTCTGACTTCCAAATCCAAGCCACAGAGTGTAGCACTTCACACTGCCCCTATGCTACACGTGGAAGGCAGTTAGTGGGTGGGTGGGCGGGTCGGCGAGTGGGTGGGTAGGTGTGCCTTGCAAATCAACAACTCTCGGACAAAGCAAATTGAACGGCTATGTCACTTAGAATAGAAACTCTCATAGGTGATCTTCATGGGCCAATCTGAAATCATCAACACGGGGCGGCCCATTGAATCACACGAAGACCCAATGACTTACATAGAGACTAATAGACTCATACAGAGAGCATTGTTGCCAGCACCACGCCCAGCCGCCTTTGCCTTCCCCACTACTGATGTTTGCACGCCGTACCAGGTAATCATTTACGGCTGAGTCGGCGTAGCGGAGGCCCAGGACCGATTCAGATATTATCCACTGATGTTGGTCGCGGCCGGGAATCGAACTCGGGTGTGGCCGGACCCGTAGGGCTGTGCACTAACCACTGCGCCACCACTTCCACGCCATATGATTGACATCCAAATGCATCCAAAGACAAAGATCCCCAACATAGCCTGAGCAGACTCTTGGGGCAAGTGCTGTTAGCGGGCACCTTTGATAAATACATCCACACACATATAAACGCGCTAATTAATTTAAACAGCGGCTTCTTCGGCGATTACGCCTTTATTATCAAGCAGAATGAAATAGGTCATTTACTCTGAACGCGTTAGACGTAAAACCCAACGTAAAAAAACCGACGGCGAATCTGAAACGCAAAACTTAATTTATTCAAGACGGACACTTTCATTGACCAACACACAAAGATGCATAATTGCACGGACAAAACCTCTCGGCCTTGTGCAAAACCACCAGTTCAGTAGAACTGCATTCTGACCGCTTCGCCTGAGCTCACCGTCAATGAATTGAGGCAAATGTGGACGGCCGACGGGGCAGCCGTGAGACAGAGACACGAGGGTAGACTTGTGGTGTGTGCTTATCGGGACTCATCAGCCAAGTACGGTCGTTAGTGTTCGCTGCTGCCCATCTACCTCTAGGACATCTCGTCTGTATCTGAGAGGGCTTGTGCCGTTCCACTATGGACGATTCATTCGCGGCATATTTTCTGTTTCTCCATCATATACCAAATAAATTATTGAAAGGGCGCAGCGGTGGCGAGATGTTAACAACCTCGCCTGGTATACAGGAGATCGTGGGTGTGATCCCGACCCTGATGCCTGCTGCATATTTGGAGTTTGCACGTCTCTCTCCCTGTGGTCGTGTGGATTTTTCTCCAGGTCCTCCGGTTTTTCCTTCCACATTTAGAATCAATATTCATTTAGAGTATTTGGCTGCTATACATTTACACATGATAGGCTACTTCGTTGAACTATCACTTGTGGTCAGGTCGCTTCTGATAAAAGAGCTAAATGTAGCTCAGTGAGGCCTTACCTGGCAAAATGAAAATAATATGTTGAGTAGTAATTTAGCTGAAACATGATGTTAAACAGAATTCCAATTTTCGAAGAAGCATAAAATTGAGTGTTGGGTCAGGTCGCGTGAGTAAAATATTTGTCGTAAACCCTCGCCTACCGGACACAGCCGATTAATAAAGTTGTTTATAAAGTTATTCATTGGATGTATCTGATGGAGGAGGGTTTTTACGACACACATTGGACTCGCAAGACCTGACCCAAAAACAAAATTGTGAATCGTAATGTGGGTCGCGTGTGCAAGCTCCCGGTAGCGAAACGTCGGACACCTTGCTTAAACAGCGCACCACCGTAGAGCCGTACGCAACCAGACCGCGAAAAACTGACGTGACGGTTGGTAAATAATTCACCAATTTCATGTCAAATATGAAAAGCAAAACATAAATTTGCACCCTTTGCGGGTAAAAAAAAAAAAACACCCACAGCAACAAAGATAAATAATTAAGAAACAAAGTGCGACATAAAACAGAATTAAACATTAGTCCTGTAATAAATCTAGAATCCTTTGCTTCCACCGCCGATGTAACCCGGTTGCGCCCTTATTAGGAGCAAGTGACTGCGCAGATAGTTGTTCGATGAGACGAGCGAGCGACGCTCATGTAATATTTACGGCCGACTTCAAAAATAAGTTTAAACTCTCCCAAATTAGCCCCGCGCTTTAACGATCACTTCCACTTGTACGCATTGATTTTTTTTTTCTATTTTCACAAACTCCTTGCCGTTGCAAATACATTCAGCCGAAAGGCACATTTTATTTGGGGTGCGTGTATTGGGGGGGGGGGGCGAGGGGTTAGGGGGGTAGCGGCTATTGATAGGCTGCTGATCTTCATTGACGGACAAAAAAATTGGCACAAAGGGCACTCCTTTACGTACTTTTCAGCCGAGACGGAGAGAGATGATGATGATGACGAACGCATGGATTCGAGAATTTTGCCTCCACCAAAAGGGATAGCGAACCACGTGAACCTGTTGACAAAAGTAAGTGGGCTTAGGCTGGGCCAGAAGACAAACGACGGAACGGAGTGGCGGGCCAACGAGAGGGAACGCAACCGCCCGAGGGAGGACGTTCACCTGCTGAGGTTGAGCGATGTGGGTTGAGCTCGTGGGCAGGAGTGAGGGATGGAAACAGCTTGTTGAGTTCTTCATTCAGCAGTGGATAGATCAGAGATGATGATGACGACGACGACGAGTGAAATGAGTGTTCGCAGTCCGCCGTTCTCTTTAATCCCATCATCGCGCTGTTGTGGCAGGAGGCTCGTCACGCATAGGTGACCAAAACCGTCCCATCTGGAACTCGGCTGGTTGGCAGGGGGCCTCGTGTCCCGCTGAACGGACGCTGCAGAACTACTCCTGGGGCACTTCACGAATGATCCGCAGAGCGCTCGCTGGTTGTTGTTGTTGTTCCGTGCTGCGTAAATTGTCGTCGTCGCTTTGACGCACATTGTCGCGATATATTCCCTGGCAGCCGGGCAGCATTGACAACCCTCTCGTTCCCGATGCAATATGGTTTTGTCTGAAACTCATTATGTAATATTGTGGGGGGAGGGGGGGGGGGGTCATGGGTAATAATCCGAAAAAAATGTTTCTCGCGTCTCTGTGACAAAAAAAAAATTATATCGTTGTAGTTTATCAGCATGGCAGAGACCTTTTGGAAAACAATGTCTGACGGCAGAATGTAGTTTCCGCAGGAAGACACCGGGGCTCAGTAAGCACGCGCTATGCCGCGCCGCGGCAGATATCCCCGCAGGTGCCCCACGGCACATTTCGTCATCTGTTGCCACTTTTGCTCTCTGTCTTATGGCAATATTGTCAAGTCGTGGCCACGTCTTTCCGGCACCTATCTCTTACGATGTTGCTGTCGGGCCGTTGTCCCTGTTAGGTCTTCCTCTCTTTCCTGTTCCTTCCATTTTCCGAACAACACACTTTTTTTGATTTTTTTTTTCTGTTTGTTGTCCATCCCACATGTGTGTGCCCAAAAAGTGCAATGTTCCTTCTCGTGACGGCCTGCACCATCAGGCCTTCTTCTATGTGCAACCTTTGTCTTACCTTGGCATTGGTCACTCTTTGGGTCCAGTTTAGATGCAGCGGTATCCTTCTGTCGCAATACATTTCCAATGCCCAATATATTATCTGTCGCTACGTTGACCTGCATGGAAAATAGCAAAAAACACAATCGTTCTTAACGCGAATCGTGACAATTTATTGAATCATTGTGTGTGCGGGGCGGGGGGGGGGTAAATTTAATAAATCGCAATATAAATCACTGCATTGCGATCAGGTGGAATTTAAAATGATCAAAGCCATACTTCACCGTGCTTGTCGTGAAAATTCCCAGGAGGGAAAAACCGGAGGACCCGGAGAAATTTTCACGCAACCACGGGGAGGGAGAGAGAGAGAAACATGCAGACTCTAAATATACAGCAGCAGCAGGCGTCAGGGTCGGGATCGAATCCACGACCTCCTGTATACCAGGCGAGATAGTCAACATCTCCCCACCGTGGCACCCACTGCACCGCGTTCGTTTCGTACCTCAGCGCACAGCAGACGACACACGCCACGAGACGGGAGGCGACAAAGAGGGGTACGTTTTAAATAATTGTTTTACTTTTATTGTCACGAGGTCGCCGTAAGCTCAAATGGCACACACTTATAGGGCATTTTACTCCCGGTTCACAAGCTATGCCTTTTAGGGTTTTTTTTTCAATGGATACAATTGAATAATAATAATAAATGTTCACAAATCCAGGGCACGCTCGCCACGTTCGCATTCCGACGATGCAGGTAACTTTTAACTTTGCTGTTGAAAAGTAACATGTTTTTTTTTTCTCTTAAATACACAGCACAAGAAGTACACAGAGGTTGTTCTGTCTTTTCCTCCAACCACTCTTCTGCGACTTATTGAGTCTTCTCCATTTCAAGTATTTTTTTTATCTTTATCAGAATCTCGAGGAATCCGACGAGCTTAGAAGCTCTTTTTGACAGTAGTTTTACTCACACGTGTGTCGCGCGGCCAGGATTAAGCACATTTCTCCCCCACGACACACACACACACACACGGGTGCTGTAGCGTCACCGGCACTCTCCCCATGGCAAGTAAGAAAGTCGCATGTCCGAACCGAACGTCGCATATCCGCCGCTCCTGGACAAGTAATCGATGACCTCCAAAGACAAATATCCCCCGTGTAGGCTTAGCAGATCGTAGGAGCAAGTGCTGTTAGCGAGTAGCACCTATGAAGTTCGACGCTGTACAAGAGCGGATGGCCAGCACCACGCCTCTGCCGCCTTTGTCTCCCAAAGTTGCGATGTTTACAAACCGCACCAGGCACTCATTTTGAGGCTGAGTCGACCTAGGGGAGGCCTATGCCACCAGTGTTGACCGTGCGTGGGAAATCGAACCCCGGTGGCCGGGTTTGAGCACTGCGTGCCAACCGCTGCACGAACGCTTCCCGCGTGTTGTAATCTCACGTGCTATAGTGCACGGGTGATGTGTTCTGTGTTTTCGCGCACGCCCATTGTACTCGTAAACACGACTCTTTGTCCGGCATTAACTTTTTTGCCCGGTAGCATGCGTGTGTGCGTGCGTGCGTGTGCTCAGTCACCGACGAGCTCACGAACAAAGGTGGCAATTGGTCTGAAACGTGGCCGATTCTATATTCCTCCTTTTCAGGCCGCAGTGCGGATGTTGGGATGACGCTCAGAACATCTGGATATGAATTTAAAAAAATCCCAACACACTTGTCAACAGCATCGCCTTAAAATAAATATATAAGAGGAAACATCTTCATAGCACATTTCATGAATAAGGGCCGTTGAACAACAGAAACGTCGTCAATGATATGATTTTAATATATGATATTATAATGATTGTATGATTTTCTTTAAAGGCAACACGGTGTTGTTGATGGATGCGTTGAGTTCATTTGTTAAGTGTGTATGTGTGGCGAAACAGTGGGGAGAGGTGGTGCAGCGGTTAGCGCGCTGCGCTACGAACCCGGCGACCCCGAGTTCGATTCCCGCTCACGGCCAACACCGGTGACGATTAACTGAACCGGTCCTGGGCCTCCCCTAGATCGACTCAGCCTAAAATGAGTACTTGGTGCGGTGTGCAAATATCACCACTGGGAAGACAAAGGCGGCCGGGCGTGGTGTTGGCCAACCACCCCCTCGTGTGCCGTGGCCGGCCTTCAATAGGTGCTCGCTAACAGCACTTGCCCCAACAGTCCGTTCAGGCGATCCGAGGGATCTTTGTTTTTGTTTGGCACCACTGTGTTTTTTTTAAATAGATGTTCACAAAACCCACCCTGTACATATTTGCCTACACGCAGTGATGGGCAATTAAACTAAAAAGAGAGAGAGACATTTTTTTTCTAATTCGGTAAAAAAAAACAATATTTCAAGTACCGAATAGAACCAAAGATTATGGATCCTTGCAGTCACGAAAGCTTCAAATCTAGAATATTTCAAGTGCCGAACAATGCACCGTGGGTAAATACGAGACGGTGGTGGTCCATTAACAAAGGACGGTCACGAAAGGGTCACTTAAAGAGGCCGTCACGCGGCTCCAGAGTCGCGTGTTTGCCGACTCCTGGGCCTATTTACCCCACAGCCCACTGCGAGTCGGATATGCGACGTGGTACCGTGCAGGCAAACTCTCGATCGCAATCGAGAGTTTATCCGGAGCAATCGCGAGGTTGGGGGTGGGGTGACCCAGAATAAACATGAACACGGATAGCGGAACACGTGTGTCAATTACGGATTATACCTACGGCGGAATTCAGTCGATTGCGTTTACTCTGTCCTAAGAGCCATCGGAACGAGAGAAAAAAAACCTCAACTCGTTCGGGTCAATACCTCTATGCGCATGGCCTTAAAAATGGGGGAAAATATATAGAACAGGCAACGTTTCAGGCAACCGCCCTTCTTCGTAACACACGCACCTGTGTGTGTTAACCATTTCTAACGTGCTATAAAGAAGAGCCGTTGCTCATGATATGCATTTCCCCCCCCGCCCCCCCCTCTAAAGACCACAGTGTAATTAACGAACTTGTCGACTTTTAATTTGTGCTCACGCACCACTGCCAAAACAGCAGCAGCAGCGGCGGCGCCAAATAATTTGTTTGCGGCGACAGGGGCGCTCGGGTTGCTATCCTCGGAGGCTTAAAATACCGGGGCACATGTCACGGGAAGAATAATCTCTCACGATATGGGAAGAGGGATGGTGGGGGGGGGGTAGGCAACGACACGTAAAATATGTCGTCTTCAGTAGTGTATTCCTACACAGCTGACAAAACTACGGGACTTGTCACGTCCCGGGAAGACTTGCAGAAGACTTTCCCCAGCCTTACCGACCTCGAAAAGAGGAGATCCCTGGGGAGAAGCAGGACCGGGTGGCAACCCGAGTGGACAAAGATGCGTCGGGATGTGTTCAGTGTTCTCGCGAGCTCGGCTAGCCTGCACCCCCGTAATTAATCCGCTCACGGATAATCGAGAGTTCACGAAACGACGACTACCTCGGGCCCAAGCGAGCAGTTTCGATCGGGCACCGCCGCTCGTCTGGCGGGAGACAGCGCAAAGGTAAAAAAAAAGTGGTGAATCGAAATAAAGTAACACCGACGGGCTTAGATTTTTTCCACGCTCGTCAAAGAACGACAGGAATTGCAACAAACAAAAAATGAAACATGATCTTGATGTGTGTTTTAAAGTGTATTGTGCTACAGGGAATGACTTTGGGAAGCTGTAAGATAAATTAAACTGGTGTCATTTGTTTTTATTTTGTAACCGACGACAAAGCTGAATATTGTTTGTCAATGGAATCTAATTAAAAAAAAATAATATGTAAAATCAATAACAAGTGAGTGTATGTACAGGACTGCGTTACATTTTAACGTTTACAAAAATTGTTGCCACTCAATAATGGATTTTGGACTGCAGAAATAAGCTTTAGAAAGCTATATACAACAAGAGGCTAATGGGTGATTATTTTTATATTTTTTATTTGGTAATTTATATGATTTAAAAAAGCACATATATTCACGGCACCCCGATCCATAAATACACACGAAAACTACATTCGATTTTTCTTCTTATTCAGACCAAAATATCGTCTCCATTACATCCCGGTATCCAAAGTCACATTTTAAATATTGTAGCTGGTCACGGAAAACAATGGTTTTAAAAACCACGTTACGTAATTATAATAATGTAAAATATTTATCCAGGAAAACCTCGACTGAGTCTCATGACTCGCCGTTTTTTCAGGAGGGTCCCGCTACATTGGGATATTTTGCCCTAATATCATTCGTGAGTGGGCTCCACGTGGGAGGGAGGCAGAGAGGGTTCCAGAAAACCCGGAGAAAACCCACCAATTTCAAACCCACCAAGCACACGTAGGGGGGTGGGGGGGATTGATACTCGTCGCTGCAATGTCTCATCACCACAGACCTCCGCAGCCCCCCACGGCCGCGTCAACCTGTCAGGCCCTCCCCCTGGCGGTGGTCACCCACCCAAGTAACTTTAACCAGGCACAACCTCTGCTTTGGGTCTCCGAGAGCCGACATGATCGGGCACAGACGTGGCGATGGAATGATCGTCTCGACCAGGAGTGAGGAAAAAAAACGCCTCCCCCTCTCTCTCTCTCTCGAGTAGCCACCATTGCAAAGGTTCAACGTAAACAAAGCCACGCGGTCCAGTTTAACAGGCTGCAGATCGTTATTAAATGGAAATTTCGAGATGGCGGTAAACATGTTCACAAAGTGTCAATTATAGCCGTTAACCGGCAATTTTAAGTTCAGCACTGAAACAACACGAGTACTGTCTAAACTCTTACAGATAGCCGATATATGAACACGTCAGGCAGAGATGACAAAATTATAGATTTAGCAAAACAATTAAAGTGTTTCTCAACAATATATATGTATTTTTATAGATATATAATTTTGTATTCTCGTTCGTTTTTTTTATTTTCCGTCACATTTCTGCAAAACTCGCCATCACGGGAACAAATGCGCGCGTCTCTGCCCCGCGTGTACAAAAACACATTGGAGACATTTGTCACATCATCCACGCCACGGACGCTCCTCGCGGACAGCAAAGGCAACTCCTGACAAATCGCCACCTTTTCAAAACGTCTCCATTTACACAGCAAAACGGCAGAGATATTTCCTTCGTTCTGTCCTTCCGTTCCCGGAGGAGACCACCCCCACCCCCTCCACCACCACCACCACCACCCAGCCACCCACCACAATGCACACACGGCGACACAAACACTCGACGGTTGGTTTAGTCCACCAGTTTGGATGGCTCTGGAAAAAGGTGACACGCTGCTCGCGAGCGACCTTACTTTTTGCGTCCGATGCAAATCCGTGGGGCGGCGGGAAGAAGCAGAATGGGGGAGAATTCTACTGGGGGGGGGGGGAGGTGTGGGGTGGGGAGAGTTTGTGGATCCGCTCGTTCGGTCGTTTCGTTCGCCTGTTTTGCTCGCCTAGCTTCGGTCAGCGACGGATACCGAAGCGAGTCGGTTTTTTTGCGCGGCCGTGCAGGGCGCCGTGACGCAACTGACCACCCAACCACCACCGTCGCCTGTCGCATCACGATCTTAAAACGTATCGCAAGAAACGAAGCAGCACATTCCGATTGTGTCCTCAGGCAAATATATATATTTTTTTCCACCGGCAAAATTCCAAATTTGGTTGTTTGAAAACCCGACGGTCAAATAATTCCATGGTTTGTTTTTGTCGTTCCGCGCAAAGCATCCAGAGGGCATCCCGGCCGGGCGACCTTCCCACGCCAACAAAGACAGATCTTCGGAGAGGGCATCCCGGCCGGGCGACCTTTCCCACGCCAACAAATACAGATCTTCGGGGGTTCTTTTTCCTTCGGTCGTGGGGTTTTTGTGTGTTGTTTTTGGTCCTGCTTAACCAGTGGTAAAACGTTGTGGTTTTTCTTGCTAATTCACGACACGTGTCCCTGCGTCTCCTTGCCCCTAAATGCGACAAATCATAGAACGGCCGCCGTGTTTTTTTTTGTGTTCCAGCTTTTAAAATCTTGGTCTGTAAGAGTGAAGCGACACGATGTAAGTTATTATTATTAGTTGTTGTGGGATTTTTGCGCGTGTTTGGTAAAGTTCCAAAAAGTGATTATCACCATTTAACGAGGGGAAAAGTGCCAATCGGACAAAGTCCTCTATGGTGTGGTGAAGGTCAAAGGGCATGGTTAGACAGTGGTAGATCGCCAGGTTGCTCCCGTACAGTCTGATTCTTCATACCTGACAAGATTTACACGTGTAGGCGTTATTCACTTTTGAAATGCTCTCGGTTAATAAAATATTGGTCGAAACCAAAAATATAAAAAAATGTAAATCATATCAAACTATTACAATTTGAGCAAAAAAGAAAAACAAAATTCCGTGAGATGCGATTATTAATATTATTCTTATGCGTTACGAATGATAAATGATCATAGTAGCAAAACGAAAAGGGGAAGAAACAAACAAACAAATAAATGTTACTCCGTTGTACTTTAAAAAATAAAAAAACGTGGGACGTAAAAAAAAAACTCTTGAGCGGGAAGGGGGACCGGGGGGGGGACCGCGGGGGGGGGGGGGGGACGGGGGGGGGACCGCGGGGGGGGGGGGGGCCGCGGGGGTCTCTGCGAGGGACGCCGCGATTGAACGATGGAGCGGGGCCCACCCCGAGCGGTTTCTGCTCGCGTGCAACAACAACAACAACAACAAACAAACATGGGAACGTCCGAACTCCGAGACGCTTGCGTGCACAGCGGGCAAAATGCAAATTGTGTGCTTCGGTAACAATCACGCACTTTGCATTGTTTTCACGAACGTAACAAGGCCGGGAGACTGGTGGGAGAGGAGGAGGAGGAGGAGGGGGGGGGTGTGATATGTTGCGGCTGAGCGCGGCGTTGAACCAGAATCGGAAAATGTATTTATACCGGAGGAATCCGATGAGCTGCTAAGCTCTTTTTTTTCCACAAATGTCCAGTCGTCTCAGATGTCCAGTTCATATGCAAAGCCGACAGCAAAAAATGGGCCGTGCAGAAAAGAAAAGAAAAACCCTTTTACGGTAAACGTTGACATTTTTGTCGTCAGCACTGATTCCGCCACTGAAAGTAGTAACGTTTTTTTTAAATAAATACATTAATTCATATTTAGCATTCACAAGAGTGTTCCACAGTGCAGTAGTACTGAGCTTGTGAATATTTCCTCCGGCAGCCTCGTTTCGATTGACGTCAGGAGGATCGCGAATTTTAGACTCCTCCTTCGGAATGCCTTTTTTTGGTTTGTTTAGAACGTAGGGAAAAAAAAAACATTCCTACGGCGGCAACTGGGCACCGTCAATTTCTCCCCGAAGTCTCGGGAACGAGTTACGCTCCAACGCATTCACCCCCCACCCACCCCCTCTTCTCTCCCCCCAATGCCTACAGCTGTTCAACCACAGAGGTGTATATATATATAAAAAAAAACGATGTTTGTCTCTCGCCAACTGGACAATGATTGGGAAGCACGGCGAAGGGGAGGGTTGGCGATGGGCAAGTCAGGGACGGGAAGGAGCGGGGAGGTTGTGCGGTGCTTAGGTGGGGTGGGTGGGTGGGGGTAATGGACAAAAACGTAAGATGTAACTTGAGAGAGAGAGAGGGAGACAGAGAGATACGGCAGCTCATAGTCGCAAACATCGACATGCGAGACCCTGCGACCAAACCCAAGTTTTTTTCCGAGTCACGCACAAGGAGTGAAGACGCGAAGGGAGCGCCTCCACCCCCCGCCCCCTGTGACCGCTTTCGCGGTCCCAGCCGTCACGGCTCTCCGATGCGACCTTGGGATGTGACCCCCCCCTCCCTCCTCCCCCCAAGCGTGCGACGTTCGGCGCGACGTGCGACGTTTCGCAGCGGCGCCCTTTTGTCGGGGCACCGAACTCGGCGTGAGACATGGCGCCGAAACAGTTCCCCCAAACGCTCCCCGGAGAAGACCACCCACCTCCCCCCCACACACCCCCCCACACACACCCCCCACACACACCCCCCCCCACACACACCCCCCCCACACACACCCCCCACACACACCCCCCCCCATACACACCCCCCCCACACACACCCCCGCACACACCTCCCCCCCACACACACCCCCCCCCCCCCACACACACCCCCCCCACACACACCCCCGCACACACCTCCCCCCCACACACACACCCACACATCCCCCCCCCACACACCCACCCCACCCCCCCCCCCCCCCCCCGGCACGTAAGCGCCGGGCGTCATTGCGGGACGGCACCCGGGGAACGTCCCGAGGGGCGCATCAGAGAGGCCGCGCCAACAACGAAACAAAACAACAAAAACACAAAAACAAAACAACAAAAACACAACAACAAAAACAACAAAACAAACAAAAAAAAACAACAAAAACAAAACAAACAAAAACAACAAAACAAAACAACAAAACAACACAACAACAAAAACAAAACAAACAAAAACAAAACAAACAAAAACAAAACAAACAAAACAACAAAACAAAACAAACAAAAACATCAAACACAACAAAAACACAACAACAAAACAACAAAAACAAAACAACAAAAACAAAACAACAAAAACAAAACAACAAAACAACACAACAACAAAAACAAAACAAACAAAAACATCAAACACAACAAAAACACAACAACAAAAACAAAACAAACAAAAACAAAACAACAAAACAACACAACAACAAAAACAAAACAAACAAAAACAACAAAAACAAAACAAACAAAAACAAAACAAACAAAACAACAAAACAAAACAAACAAAAACATCAAACACAACAAAAACACAACAACAAAAACAAAACAAACAAAAACAAAACAACAAAACAACACAACAACAAAAACAAAACAAACAAAAACAACAAAAATAAAACAACAAAAACAAAACAAACAAAACAACAAAACAAAACAAACAAAAACATCAAACACAACAAAAACACAACAACAAAACAACAAAAACAAAACAAACAAAAACAAAACAAAACAAAACCAAACAAACAAAAACAAAAACAAACAACAACAAAAACAACAAAAACAAACAAAAACCAAACGAACAAAAAATGGCCGCGCGAGTCGCGGTGTCCCGGAGAGGCTCCCGGGAAATCGCCGCGCGCCGAAGTCCCCGAACCGCCGCGCGGCGGCACGCGCGTGGGGCAGCAGCCACGAGGCGGAGACTTTGGGGGGGCGGGGCGCTCTTGGGCCATCGATCGATGGATGATCGAAGGCTTAGCCGAAGATAAAAGGTCCCCTCCCCCCCGTATCGCCTTTCAACAGACTGCTCGGGGCGAGTGCCGCGAGCAAGCCCGCGCCGTAGAAAAGCCGCCGCCGTCTTTGTCTCCCCACAGCGGCGATGTCTTACACACCGCGTCGGGTGCTCGTCGAGTCGACCGAGCGGAGGTCCAGCGGCCGGCTTTGGACAATCGCCAACCGGCGGCCGTTGCCCGCCGACACCCGGGGCGCCGGGCCCGCTGCGCGCTATAACCCCCGCGGGCGCCGCTGAACCATCACCCCCGGGGCCTGGCACGCGCTTCCTCGACGTGGAGCGTGCGCACACAGAGGACATTTTATATCGGAGCAACAGACTTTAGAGAAACAACCCCAACCCCAACCCCACCCCCAACCCCCCCGGTTCATTTTTTGCGATGCTCGCGATCGACCGGGCGGGGGGGGGGGCATTGAAATGCGATTCACGAAGTCGCTCTGCCGTCGGTCGTCTCCGACAAAAAAAAAATCGAGCGGTGGAAATTTTAAGAGACGCTCCAGAACACTCATTGGCACTTACCGGAAATGAACTAAATTGGATTATTCGCGTGCAGTATAATGTGTTCAGGAGCCCTAAATTGAAATTTCGAGGTCGGCTGGCCACGTCCAGAGCACTTCTCCTCCGTCGAAGGAGCGCAGACCGCAGTGGTTTAACTACGCGGTCCATAGTTTTTTGGTAGCACGGCCACAAAACAATAACAAAAACGCACGCATCGACTGAGATATCATTCTCCTAAGCAGCTTACTTGAAGTGGCGGTGCAGGGCACACGGGCAATATAAAGGATCAAGTTGTTTGAGCGTAAAAGCCGAGCTGGAGGAGTATTGAATTTCAACCCCGTACAAGTTGGTATTTAACAACAACAAAAGTTTAATGTACAACTCTTTGTCGATCCACTGCTGCTGGATGAAAGCCTCCTCGGTCACGTGGGTTGTTTGACCACACTTGGCCGAACTGATCGGTAAGGGTTTAGTAAAGAGGGAGGGACCCACACAATTGGTTCAGATGCCATTCTAAACTGATGGTGCAACCAAGAGTCATGTTCGTGGGTGCATTTGTCCATTGCGCTCACCACTGCCCCTCCCACCCCCTTTCAATTATATACCAAAGAATATGAAAAAGTGCAATGCATTAAAAGTTCTAATATCAGACGGATCAATTCAGTCGACATCATTGACATGCTGCACCCATATGTCCCCTCAAGGCCTCTAAGATCTGGGCATGGGTGCAGGTCTCCTCTGCATTACCAGGCCGAGGCTTCTGTCCATTGGTAACCGAGATTTGTTTCCGTGTAACCCCCAGGCTAAGGAACGCTCTTTCACGAGACATATTAGGATCTCAGAGTAGTGGACATGATTTAAATGCAATAATAGGGTTTTTCCCCTGTTTTTCCGGCAACAAAACTGAAACCTTTTTACGAGGAATCATGTGTGCATTAACCACAATACTTGTGGTCAAAATGCAAACAAAAAAACACACTGATAATATATATATCGTCCTTGAATATGATTGGTCCACACCAGAGACGGCTTTCTTTAGAGCATTGTCTCAATTGTTGCTAGACCAGAGGACGCCAAAAGGCGTTACACAGCTCAACGACAATGCACTATCAAAGTAATGAGGGCTCGGGTTTAGGTATCTACATCATTAGACCTCCTTTGCCAGTACCAAAATATAATAATAGGGTTTTTCCCCTTTTTTTTGTGTGGACCAATCAGTTTCAAGGACAATGCATATATTATCAGTGTGTTTTTGTTTGCATTTTGACCACAAGTATTGTGGTTAATGCTGTAACATGATTCCTTGTTAAAAAGGTTTCAGTTTTGTTGCCAGAAACAAGGGGGAAACCCTATTATTATAATTTGGTACTGGCAAAGGAGGTCTAATGATGATTTAAATGCGCCTTAAAACATATTTCTATTCTTCCGCTTATTTTACTTTCAGTTCATATAGTAAATTATTATAAAATCTGTTTAATAGCATTGTTATGCTAAATGTGTCTGCTGCTGCTGCTGTTGTGTCCTGTACAGCGCTTTGAAAGCCTTGATGAAAAGCGCTGTATACATGGAATTATCATTATTATCATCATCACCCCGCTGGGTTTACAAACAAACAAACATTGTGTGGGCGATCCCAGCTGTTGTCACGGGAAGCCAATGATCTCTCGCTCGGATAATGGAAGGTTTCGAATCACTGGCTCGGGACAAGCAAAACTGAATTCTAAACTATTTTTACTTCATGTTAAACTCAACCATTTTTTATTTTACCAGGTAAGGCCCACTGAGCGATGTAGCTCTTTGTCAGAAGCGACCTGGCTGTCACAAACGAGAGCTTGACGAAGTGGCTCATCGTCACGTGGACATTTAGAAGCAGCCAACTACTCTAAACGCGTGATGTTGATTCTAAATGTGGAGGGAAAACCCAGAGCACCCGGAGAAAAAATCCACACGACCACTGGGAGAGAGACACGCAAACTCCAAATATAAAACAGGCGTCAGGGTCGGGATCTTCTGCAAACCAGGCGAGGTAGTTAACATCTCGCCACCATGACAGGCTTTGAGTATAGGGAACTTATCCATAAGAGGTTGTTGGGTTAGATCATGTAAATATAAGTGTGTCGTTAAACCCGGCACCACCCGACACAGCCAATTAGTAAGATTTGTCACTTAAACAAAACATGGCAATTCATTACAAAATCAGCACACCGGTTGTGTGGTGGAGAGTAAAAACCCACAACACTACTAGTAACGAACAGAACTAGTAACGAATTGCCACGTTTTGTTTGCGTGACAAACCTTACTAATTAGCTGTGTCAGGTGGTGGCGGGCTTAACGACACGTTTATATTTACGCGATCTAACCCAAAAAAACCCTGTATTTATGGATAATATTGGTCGCGAAAGCCTATTACGTGTTACAGGGGACTTGTCGAGGCAATAGGAACTCAAGTTGCCATTCGCTGTAAATTTCTCTCGGTGGTTCTCAGCGGTGTGTGACATGTACGTCCCGTGCCATACATCTGCACGTGCGTAGGCTCCGGTGGTAAGATCAGCGTGCAGCGGTGCCAGAGCAGGGCTGTGCCGTCTGAAGTTTCGAATCCCCAAAAACGCTTACTCGGCGGGAGTCATTTAGAAAATAATCTTGAGCAATGGAGAAACTGCCCCATGTGCAAAGGTGTCCCTCGCACAGATTCACAAAGTCCTCGTGTGACCTCCTGCTCAGGTGGGCGATATGTCGAGGCATTGGTTGCTCAACTCCTACGAGGGAGCACGTCTGTCCATATAACCATCCAACTGTTGACTTCCTCACGAAGTGGTACTCGTTTGTTTATTCACCCTGAAGTAGGGAATGGGCCGAGTCAACCAACAACCAAGACCAACAACCAAGATTGTTGGTTGACCCCATGGCTATTCGACCCCGACCCCGTGCCTACTCCACCCCGACCCCGTGCCTACTCCACCCCGACCCCGTGGCTATTCCATCCCTACTCCGTGCCTACTCCTCCCCGTGCCTACTCCACCCCGACCCCGTGGCTACTCCTCGGACCCGAGTCCATGCCAATCTCATTGTGCTGCCTGCAACTGATTGCCCGTCTCTGGAAAGGCAGTAGCAAAGACAAAGATCCTCCGAATAGCCTTTAACAAACTCTAGGATCAAGTGCTGTTAGTGAGCACCTACGTGAAGGCAGGAGCGACCCAAGGTCTCACGCTCAACCGTGTGACACGGCAGTGCCAATTAAAGGCAGACCGCAATAATAGCACCATTACCAATGCGTTACAACTTGTAACACATTAGCATAACGGTGTTGTTGTGCTCACTAATTGGAATTTGTACAGGGTGGGTTGGCAATATTAATATGAATTTGGGCCTATTTACCGGATTCCACATCTGAGCCTGGATTGTAGAGCCACTCATAGCGTCAACTCAGCCAACCATGACTGTCGCTCTGGTAGAACATTATGAGCACTGGGAAGACAAAGGTGTCCGGGCATGAGTTAACTTCCCCAACGTAAATTTCAGCCCATTTCCATAAAAGAGGCTTAATAACGACACTCGCCCAAACAGTCTTGATAGGCCCATGCCTCGTAAGTAAAGGAGCCACATTTGAATTTATATTCCTGGACGATAATTCTGAGAGTAAAAAAAAAATACAAAAACAATACATGCTGATGATTTATTCGGGGACGTGACATCCGTGTGGCATTGTGTGTGTGTGTGTGTGGTGGGGGGGGGGGAGGGGGGGGATAGCGGGCACGATTCGCCTCGGAGAATTTGCACGAAAACCAGTCACGCAGAGGACAATCGCCGTTCATATTCTGCTCAAACCAAGCCCTCTGCCTACGCCGGTGCTGTGAGCACACAGCCCCCCCCCCCTCCCCCCCGCGCCGCTTGGGGGGCTTGCGCCATGGGACGGAATAATCCGAGGGCCGCAGCAACGACCGCCTCCTCTACGGCCGGCCCCACTGGCACTTGGCCCCTTACCCAACGCTCACGTTGCGTTTCTTGCAAAAGTGTGGAGGGAGGGCACGGAGTGGGAAGGGGGCAGCACCTCCGATTAGCACGGTTGGCTACGTACGCTACGACAGAAGTTCAACGCACGTGCATAGGAAGGTAGGTGGGGCGCGGGGGTGGTGGTGGTGGTGGGTGGGGGGGGGGGGGGGGGGTTGGTGGAGGCGGGGCTTGCACACGCCAATCAATTGCACTTCCACGACCTAACCCCAAAAAATAAACCATTGAGGAATCAAAGGCGGCGGTTGCCTGCAACAATGTTGAAGTATCGCAAAGTAAGTTTTCGACAGGCGGCGGCGGCGGCGGGCGGGCGAGGGGTAGGTTGGGTGTTGTTGCGACCTCCTCGCGTGGGTGGGAGGGGTTTTTCTCTGGGGCACGAAATCAAAAGCACTCAATCGGCCAAAGAAAATGATCGGCTCGGCTCAAGCGAGGCTTTGAATATGGAACGCAACCGTGGAGTTATCGGTTTATAACGTCGACTTGACCACGCGAGAGACGATGGAGGGATTAAATAGGGAGGCGGACGAGAGGAGGTTTGGATTGTAAAACTGATCTTGATAAATGACGAGGAACACACAAGCACGTACCGCGTGCTCTGAAGAAGGGCCGTGGCCCGAAACGTCCCCTCGTATATATTTTTACTTTCAAGGCCCACATCGTCGTCGACGAACGTGTAAAAAAAATGTTTTCTCGTCAACGTACCTCGATTCAAAAATATATTTAGCGAATGTAATACCTGCTGCGCGATACGGATCAGACGAATGTGAACATTGGAAATGAAACTGGAACGGTGAGCGAAGAGTGCGCACACAGAAAGCTGGCGCCGTGTACGCTCGGAAGTATACTGAGAGGCGGAGAGAAGTGGACCACGTGAATCGGAGAACACACGCACACGAGAAACATGTCCTATCCGACTGCGAGGAACAACCATGAACTATTAACTCGTGAAAAATGAGAACAGGTTGTTTTTTTACCATTTTCTCGCAATGAAACGGGAGGTGTTAAGATGTTTAAACACCAAATATATAAACCGTTTGCAAGGAATCAAGTTACTGCATTGACCACACGAACTCGTGGTGAACATGCAAATAAAACATGGCTCTGATGATATACTTGCATTGTCTTTGAAAATGGTTGGCCTACACCAGAGACAGCCTTCTTCACGGCCTAGCCTCACCAGTGTCAGTCCAGATAATGCCAACAGGCGACCAGTACAAAGACAATGCCACACGGATCAGGGCACTTATAGCTCGGGGTGAGCAGCCAAATCCTCTGACTTTGTTTGGCAGTATCAACGATTAACTATTTTTTTTATTTTACCAGGTAAGGCCCACTGAGCCTTACACTCATTTTTTTCCAAAGCGACCTGGCCACAAATAATCGCTCATTTGAGTGGACTTGTCATCATGTGGCAATGTATAACAGAAAAATGACTCTGAACTCGTATTGATTCTAAACTTGGAGGGGAAAATAGGACCCGGAGATAAATCCACACGATCACGGTGAGAACATGAAAACTCCAAATATACAACAGGCATCAGGATCGGGATATAATCCCCCAACGACCTACTGTATACCAGGCGAGGTGTTAACTACCGATGGCCTGGCGATACCATCAGCGTTGGATGGATTGCGGCTGATGTTAAGTCATGGTCATCATTTTGCCCATCAAGATAAGGCCATCGGTCTATAAATGTGTTTGCTTGTTTGTTTTATAGCAGGCAATGAGTAAATTCACTGAAGGGTTTCAGCCCTCGAGGAGAGAGCTTACATGAGATTCATGCAGCTTCTCAATCGGCACCTCAATGATGCATCGGTTTTATAAGAGTTCATTCTTAATTCATCGTTCAAGTAACTGTCCCAAGCGTTGTTAGTGGCCGGCGTATGAATAAGTCGATTCTCACTCTCGCGATACACCTTCCAAGTTGTATGCGAATCGACAAATGACAAGTCGTAGAAATGGCATGCGATTGAAACGTAAATATACATGAATTATTTTATTTTGCGGGAGCAATTGAGCAAACAAAAATGAATTGTACAAACAATATATTTTTTTACACGCTTTTATGTAACTCACTCTGTCTGTTGTTGTTGTATCTTCAAATTTTGTAACTCTATTTTAACCCCCTTCCTAATATGGTATCGACTGAAAACTTCGTATACTCATGTCTTACTGATGACAATATCATATTATATCATAAAAAAATAAAAAAAAACACTATTTTAAAATAATCTTTAAACACGCTTTCTATTAACTCACTGCGTCTGTTGTTGTTGTCGTATCCTCAAATCTTGTCACTCAATTTTAACCCACTTCCCAATGTGCTATCAACTGCACACTTATGTCATACTGATGACAATACTATATTCTATAATTAAAACATATTTTTAAACCATATTTTTTATATGTTAGGTTTCAGCTTGGGTCTAATTGTCGACGCTTAACTAACGTCGGCTGTAAATCACTATGGTCCCTTACGTTATGGCAAGCTTCGGGGCCACTTCCTGGAGTCGTGGAGTTTTGCCATTACTCGTACGGTACATTTCATTAAAGCGTGTTTTTAAAAAAAGGTATTTTTAAATATTACTTATTGGGGGTTTATTTTGTATTCACCAGGTCAGAACTCAAGAGACCAGGATGACGTAATTGGCAAGAGTCACCTGGGCCATGGGTCTGCCGGTAAGGAAGGGGGAGGAGGGAGGAGAGGCGATGACTGCTATTGCGTAATCCAAATTGAGTAATTATTTCCAGGAAATTTTGGAATTTGGTAAAAATTGAACTCCGATGCCGGTGCTCGATGGCCGGGCGATCTTTAATGTCCACCGTCTTCTTCTCTCGTACGGCTGCCGATGTAGATGAAGAGCCACGACTTACGATTTCACATTCAGGTGGTTCAAGCACAGAAGCAACGGAGTGTATCATCACTGTGACGTCTCCTTCGTATTTGTGGATCGGGGCATTGCGTCGTTATACATTACACGGTCTGTTCTGGATTGCCAGTCGCACACTGCTGGAGAGTTTTAAAACTTTCATTCGTGAATCGGGTATCCCGGCATCTACTGCCATGGTTTGTGCAGTAGATGCCGTTTTGGGGTGGACCAATTTCCACCGTGAGTGAGTCAGTCAGACAGAGCGTAGTATAAGTCCGACTTGTATACACACACACACGCACCGTACTATTTCCCATTCCCGTTCCGATGACGTACGTGTGCGTCATCATAAACGAACCGGAATAAAAACAGTACCGAGGCTCCCACACAAGGCCGTGCGGGAGCACGTGTAGCACAGTTTGTTGGCAGCTCGCATCGAGCATGGTCGTGTCGCTACGTTTCTCCGCAGTGAGTAAGATGTCTTTACAAACTTTGGCGCCATGCCTCTCTGAATAGAATTAACGTTGAGCCGCTTGCGCGTTTCGAGATTTAGCAGTGAACGGGGACACCCACCACCCTGCAACTTGCAGACGTCTCAGAACGTGAGAAAAGGTTGATCAGGGCGGCCGCTGGATTCGAACTGGGAACCTCCATAACAAGCTCCGGACGCGCTACTGCTGGGCTGGCTGCGTCACCGCTCCAAGGCTAACACCACCACCGACACAACAACAATGGTAGTCGTCATAATTGTTATGCAAATGAGATGGTTAACATTAAATTATAGTTTTTTAAATCTATTCTTTGAATGGAGACCATGCAAAAGTAATAACAACTTATCCAATAGATCGAATTGAGAAGTATGAACAACAACAGCTACAGCGATAATGAACAACGCCATATCATGAACACATCTGTTTCAACGCAGCCGCTGTGATAAGCCATGCCTTTTGAACTGCACACATTCACGAATGAACGTTCATAGCGTCTTTTTGTTTTGCACCATTCGGTTTAAAGGAAGCGGCAAAACTCTGGACCGGTTTCTACTTTTTTAAAGTCTCATACAGCAGAATCAGGCTTGTTAACCGAATTATTTTGGCCCCATACAGCTGACGGATTCACGTCTCGTTAAATCAATTCACTGCATCGCGTTAAACATTTTTTTCCCCATACTCGTGTGGTTAAGGGGAGTGGAGACCGCGGAATGTAACGTGCGGGAAGAAGAGCATGGAACGGGAGAGGGAAGAAGCGAAAGAATGGAGAATGAGAGGAGGAGGAAGGGGCCGGAGAAGGAACGGAGAGACGGGAGCAGAGGGTTCAGGAGAGACGAGGAGAGGGAGAGAGAGGATAGACGATAATCTAGATGATGCTGCTGCTGCTGATTGCTGCTGGTGCTGCATGGAGTAGCAGTGTCTGTTTTCACAGCGGGCACGTGAGACTAAACTATAAAACTATTTTTTATTTTTATTTTACCAGCTCTTTTTTTTCAGAAGCAGCCCCGCAGCTCAGCGAAATGGCTGGTCACCGTGTGGAAATTCGCACCAGCCAAACAATCTGACCGCACGTTGATTCGAAACGTGGAGGACCAGGAGAAAAAAAAAATCCACGTGACCACGGTGAAAGAGACACGCAAACTTCAAATATACAGCAGCAGGCGTCAGGGTCGGGATCGAACCCACGGCCTCCTGCACACTAGGCGAGGGAGTTAACATCTCGCCGCCGTGACGTCAGCCGTGCAATGCACGTGCGTCTAAAAGGCTTTTATTTATTCAATTAAAAAAAATTGTACAAGGATGTTTGCGTCCTGGATTTGGGCCAAGAAACATTCATAATAATAATATTTTTATTCATTAAATCAATTTAAAAAAGAACGTGAAAATTCTAATGGGCAGCGCTTAGGGGCACTGCTCGGTTAGCGGCACGGCGGTTAGCGGCACGGTGGTTAGCGCATCGTGAGATAAGCCCGGCAAAGTGTAAAACTCAAACACGTTAAGCGACAACATTGTGGCCTTAGAAGGAATATATCTATAATAAGCGACGTTAAGGCAAATTTCCCTCCTTCTGAGCACGTGACAACATGAGCACGATTCCCGGTCACAGCTGACGTGAGTGGCGGAGTGATATCTGAACCAATCCCGAACCAATCCCGAACACCCCCACCCCAAGCTTCACTCAACCCGCACTGATGGTCAACCCGTAACTTTGGGGAAGCCTTCAGCCAGCAGTGAATTGACAAAAGCATTGTACATTATTTTACATTATAACAGTGATTACTGCAAGCTCCAGTAACTGCCTGTACCCCTTCCCCAGTCCCCTGCCCCCAGTCCCCTACCCCCAGTCCCCTACCCCAGTCCCCTGCCCCCAGTCCCCTACCCCCAGTCCCCTGCCCCCTGTCCCCTACCCCAGTCCCCAGTCCCCTGGCCCCAGTCCCCTGCCCCCAGTCCCCAGTCCCCTGGCCCCAGTCCCCTGCCCCCAGTCCCCAGTCCCCTACCCCCAGTCCCCAGTCCCCTACCCCCAGTCCCCTGCCCCAGTCCCCTACCCCCTGCCCCCAGTCCCCTGCCCCCAGTCCCTGCCCCCAGTCCCCTGCCCCCAGTCCCCTGCCCCCAGTCCCCTGCCCCCAGTCCCCAGTCCCCTACCCCCAGTCCCCTGCCCCTGCCCCCAGTCCCCTACCCCCAGTCCCCTGCCCCTGCCCCCAGTCCCCTGCCCCAGTCCCCTGCCCCCTGCCCCCAGTCCCATACCCCCAGTCCCCTGCCCCCAGTCCCCTGCCCCCAGTCCCCTGCCCCCAGTCCCCTGCCCCCAGTCTCCTGCCCCCAGCCCCCAGTCCCCCACCTATCACAACCTCGTCCTCCCGGTTGCACGTACACGGGGGTCTCAAGTGTTTGGACGGAACGTTTACAAAGCTCGCAGAGCCATCCTGCCCCAGAGCGGGAAGGAGTCGCGGTCGCCTGCAACGCTAAAACGCCGCAGCATGACGAGGTGCGCGGATCGTCGTTGTGCAGCCTTCTTCAAACGGGAAAAAAAGGTTCAACGACCACGTCCATTCCCCTGTAGCCTTCCGGCGAGGGCGTTCATTCATCACCGGTGGAACAAAGCTTCGCCGGCGGACACACAACGCATTGTGCGTAGGCAATGCCGTTTGGTTTTACTGAACGCTCCCCCCCCCCACCCCACCTGCCCCCCGCCAAAGCCTGGACGAGTCTCACGTCTCGTTCTAAGCAGGGCCCCTTGCTTAACTCGCTGGGCCAAATTGCTTTTCTGTGAGAATGATTTGCACACAGCAGGGAAACCAGAGCACCCAGAGGAAGAAAAAAAACCCCTCGAAACTCCTCTGACAGACAACGCCTGCCAGAAGAAATAAAGAATAAAATAAATAAAACCATACTTTCTGTACTGCCCTCTACCTGGCACCGCCTCATCAATGCCTTGCAGTCGGACATCTCACACATCAACACCATCACCGCCATCACCGCCGTCGTCATCGCTCCGTCTGCGCATGACCCGCCAACCCCCACCACTCAGTCGCTGACCTATGACCTATTGGCATGCGAACACCTAGGTCACCTACCTGTTGCTGCCGTATGGAACTTTGTAGATTGTTGGTATCAGCGGCTGTTGCTGCTGCTGTTGCTGCTGCTGCAGCTGCTGCTGCTGTTGCTGCTGTTGCTGCTGCAGCTGCTGCTGCTGCTGTTGCAGCTGCTGCTGTTGCAACAGATGCTGATGCTGCTGCTGCTGCTGCTGCACTTTCGGATCGTGAGCGGCGTTCCCGGCTGGCACGAGGCCCGGCAGCGATGACAGCGAGAGGCGCGGCCCGAGCGGGAGGCCCGGGACGATCGACGCTGCGGCGGCGGTGGCGACGGCCGGCACGATCTGCGCCAGCGTCTGTGGCGCCTGCATCGTCTGCCCCTCGGCCGGCCTCTCCCGCGGGCGCTCGCAGATTACCGCCGTCACCGTGGAGACGGACGGCGCGTACTGCGGAGCCGTCGCCGCCGCCGCCGCCGCCGACGCCGACGCCGCTGCCGCTGCCGCCGGGGCCGCCCCGCGCATCACCGCCGGCATCGCGGCCGAAACGGACGGCGGCAACATCATCTCGTGCTGCTGCTGCTGCTGCTGCTTTTGATGAAGCACGTGCAGATGTTGGTGCTGCTGCTGCTGCTGCTGGTGGTGGTGGTGCGACGCAGCGTGGTGGTGCGCCTGGTGGTGGGACAGCGGGTGGTGGTGGTGGTGGTGATGCGCCGCGGGGTGGTGTTGCGGCTGGCCCTGCAGCTGGTGGTGGGCACGCTGGGCCAGGAGCTGCAGCATCTGTGGCTGGCCCGGCGCGGACGAGCAGGAGGAGGGCGGACGCGCCGGCTCCGGCGAGGGTGGCTCGGCGTAGGGGGCGTACGTCCCGACGCGCGACGACGCCGACGCCGTCACCGACGAGGCGGCCGCCGAAGCCGCCGAAGCCGCCGCCGCCGCCGCGGCCGACGCCGCCGCCGCGGCCGACGCCGCGGCCTTGCAAGCGTGGAACGGCGAGACGGTAGCGCAGGTCTCCTCGATGCCGCTGCCCCCGTCTCGCTGCAGGACGTTGCGGCGGTTGCGAGAGCGCACCCAGCTGCGGTGATGGCGAGCGGGCAGGGGGGCAGGCCGGACAGGCAGGCGGGCGGGCGGGCGAACAAAACCCACATGTCCGACGGTGCAGGGCAGGATGAGAGGAGGGGGTGACGGGTGAGAGGTTGAGAGGTTGAGAGGGTGAAGGGAATCGGGGCATTGGTTGAGAGGTCAGGGACCACAGTCGGGGTGGGATAGAAAGAGAAGTGAACGGAGCGGTGAATGTGCGGGCAAGAGGAGGTGGGGTGATGCGATGAGGTGGTGCGAAGATTATGGAGAGATGAGCCACGGGAGGTTGGTGGAGAGAGGAATACGGAGGTTTATGGAGAGGGTGCCATTGTGGGTGGTGGAGGAGAGCGTTGGCAGGGATGAAAAAAGGAGAGAGGGACAAGGAGGTGGTGGAGACGGTGGCGTGATGATGATGATGATTGAGAGAGTGGACACGCGATGGAGAAGATATCAGTGGTTACACTTTCTTTCGTAGTGTTCAATCGTTTTAAAGAAGACGACTGGTTTCACAGAGTGCCAGCGAGCGTTGGGGAAATAAGTCCCCGTGAGTCTAGCAGATAAACATCGCGACCAGATCATCGTTCAGCACCTGTCCTCGGGTACCACGCGGTGCTGTTTATTACAAAACTCATGAAAAAGTTTCCTAAAGCAGATTTCCGGGTAAAACGTCCGCTGAATAAGGGACGTTTGCCCTGTAGCAGTTTTTGAAATAGGTATCATTGTTATAATAGCATTATATTGGCAGCTACAAGGTGATAAATATGTTTGATTTTTTGTTAAAATATGATTCATCATCATCATCATCCATAACAATATCAACAACAGCAATATAATGTTATAACTAAGCTTCCACGACCAATATTACGACTCATAATTCGTTTGTTGAGTTTGGTCGTGCAGGTATTATGTATAGATGATTTACGTATCACCCCGCACAACCCGACAGCGCCAATCAAATCGAATTGTCACGTGGGCAAATATGCACATTTATTAGTTTTTTCAGCAAATTGGTGAAACCTTGAAAGGCAAGCAGTGTTTTTCTCTCCGCCCCCCCCCCCATCACCCACCACTATCATCATATTCTTCACAATTGCCACCACCATCGTTGTTCTTACTCTCGTCATGATTATAATCATCAATGTCAACGTCATCAATGTCATCACCACCAACAGCATCGCGGCGCTATTCACAACCACGAGCTGTCAATGCAGCGCCTGCAAAAGAGTTCACTTTCAGACGTGCACACTCCTAAAGAGGATATGCATATACATTAGGTTTAATACCACATTGAGGTATTAAAACAAATAATATCAAATAATAATGTAATTTATGATAGAGGAAAATACTCTACAGCCAATGATTGCACAGCCAATCATACAGCCAATGATTGGAACGCGTTCCCCTATGACATAAAGGAGGATTTTACAACCAACATTAATAAAGTGTAATTATAAATAAGCTTGGCCTTTGATAACTTTTTATTATAATGCTGTATGTATGTGATACATTAGTATCAAACTTTGTATTGTTTCCCACAGGAAAATTGTCCCATTTTTACGTAATCGATAAGCTAGCAACAGTCGTGTTTGAAATTTAAAACACGCAGAAATACTACATCATCATTAAGGGTGTAATGATTCATTAGTAAAGGTGTGTAACCATTCACCCCATGACAAATCAATGAATTATAAAGATTTAGTGTCACGATTCGATTCAATAATATATTTTTTACAGTGGTGAATTGTAGCGCCTCTTGTGATGCATGCTAATCTAACAGTGAATATAAAAAAACATCGACTGTTAGACATAATAATCGATGCGTGTACCGTGAGCTGAAGAATTAACATTAATTTATTCACTTATGTATCGTCACTCCGCTAATCATCATCGTAACCATCATCACCTGGTTCGCAGGACAACAGCAGCAGCAATGACCACGAAGCTGATGGAGCAAATGCTGACGATGGTGGTGACCTGGCGCGCAGTGAGACCTAGAGGGAACACACACAGCCATTCAGCACCATGGACAGGGAACACACGGCCATTCAGCACCATGGACAGGGAACATACACGTTCATTTGGCACCATGGACAGCACACACACACAGACAATTCAGAACCATGGACAGCGAACACACATGGCCGTTCAGCCCCATGGACAGCGAATACACAGAGATATTCAGCACCATGGACAGGAAACCCACACGGCCATTCAGCACCATGGAAATGAAATCCACACACCCATTCAGCACCATGAATAGGGAACATACACGGTCATCCAGCACCATGGACAAGGAACACAACCGGCCGTTCAGCACCATGGACAGCGAACACACAGACAATTCAGTGCCATGGACAGCGAACACACATGGGCGTTAAGCACCAAGAACATGGAACACACACGGCCGTTCAGCACCATGGACAGCGAACACACAAAGCCATTCAGATCCATGGACAGGAACACATACGGTCATCTGTGAAACTACTGGACATCTTCTTCTTTGGTTCTTTCGGTAAAGTCACGTAGAATGAGAATAAAATAATAAATTGATAAAATATAATAACACAATAATATTCTCACGACGTTTCGGCCAGAACACAAGCGGCCTTCATCAGGTGAAGGGACGAGACTGTCTGGAGGACAGCGCTGTCCTCCAGACAGAACCAAAGAAGATGAATCCTTGCAGTCACGAAAGCTTTAAATCGAAATACTGGACATCTGTGAAAAAGAGCTTCTTAGCTCATCAGATTTCTCCAGTATAAATATATCTTCTGATTCTGCCATTCAGAACCATGGACAGCGAACGCACTCGGCCATTCAGAACCATGGATAGAGAATACAGAGAAGGCATAGCTACAACCACAAGGTATGACGCAATTTATATTGTTGTTTTAGGTATTTGCATTGCAACGTGGACCTTTACGTTAAATAAGGGATCTTTGGATATAACATGTTTTCAGCTCACCAGCATTGGCTCAAGCACACTTGACTGCTGATGAGACACAGTACTCCGACATTGTACACTCTCAGATAACTTTGTGGTTGACGGGAAGTATAAAAATGTATGCATTTGTTACGTGGAGGGACAGCTAAATGAAGGAGATATATTGTCTGCTCATTTATTTTGCTGGTTGATTGGATAGTCTGGGGCCTGACTTTGAAAGCAAGCACAGACTGTGATAAAATTGTTTCTTTTGAAGTGGATTATGTACTGCAGCCGAACTCTGCCATACATTGTATACATTTTACACGTCTCATTATACCATAATGTAGCTTTTTTACCAAATTACCCAGCTACTCCCGATTGTGCTAAATCTGTGAAGCCAATCAGGGTTGCGTTTGCACATTGTCAGAGCGCACTATTACCTCGCTTTTTATACAGGTAGTCGTGGGTTCGATTCCTACCCTGACGCCTGTATATTTGGTGCTTGTACGTTCTCCCCGTGGTCATGTGGATTTTTCTCCGAGTCCTCCCGTTTTTCCCTCCACGTTTAGAAACATGCATTTAGAGTATTTGACAACTATAAATTTCCACATGATGATACACCACTTTGTTGAGCTATCATTTGTGGCCAGGTTACTTCTGAAACAAAGCCATATAATAGCTCAGTGGGCCTTACCTGGTGATGCATTTTTTTTTCATTTAGTCTAAATAGTGTATTGTGCGTGCATTTAATCCGGAAGATCCCGATGAGCTATGGAGCTTTGCGTCTCGCACGGTTGTCCATCCATGGGCAGGGGTCGGCAAGGGGGTAAAATTGCAGAGGGAGTTGCATGCTGGAGGTATATATATTATTTACAACAGCGCGGTTTGCTTTTATTTGAAAGAAATTGTAAGCAGAACAGTTTGTGCACACTATTTATCGTAGTTAAGCACACGCTCAGTTATTATGAAAGTGGTGTCAATGTGGCATGATGACATTTGCGCAATGATCATCATCTTATAGACTGAGTCACTCGTACAAACTACAAGTGCCTGTGACAGGGCACGCTCTATCTTTCATTATTTAAGGCAACAGCTCTGGCTGGATGGTGTGACAACTGAAGGAATGTTAAGAGCAGTGGCATTGATTTATATATTCACGTAGGCCTCGGTAAGTGGCAAGATTATTTTTCATGGGACGCATGGCATTTTTGAGGGTGCAACGCTCAAATATGCACACGGATTGATTCAATACTCTTTTTCTGTATTTCCATCTAATGGCCTAAATAGAGGACAACAGAGCTTGGGCAAATGTTGGTGGTGACTCACTGACCAGCTGCCTTTCACCTCAGGATCGAACCCACGACCTCCTGCATACAATGGGAAGTAGCTAACATCTCATCACCGACACAATGCGGGAGTGAGCCTCTTTTGAGACCCTGTGGTCTTAATGATAGAAAATGATTGCGCAGCATCTGCCAAAGTTGCCGAGGTTATTTTTTTTCATCATATCCAATTATTATTTTTACTGTGACTAATAACCAAATACATCTCAAAGTAACGATTAAACTGGCTTGTACATCGTCTAGACACCGCATCAGACACTGGTCTGTCTGTTTATTGTCTAAAGACCCTATCAGAGACTGGTCTGTCAGTCTATTGTCTAAAGACCCCATCAGACACTGGTCTATCAGTCTATTGTCTAGACACCCATTCAGATACTGGTCTGTCTGTTTATTGTCTAAAGACCACATCAGACACTGGTCTATCAGTCCATTGTCTAGACACCCCATCAGACACTGGTCTATCAGTCTATTGTCTAGACACCCCATCAGACACTGGGCTGTCAGTCTATTGTCTAAAAACCCCATCAGATACTGGTCCATCAGTCTATTGTCTAGACACCCCATCAGACACTGGTCTATTGTTTGTCAGTCTATTGTCCAGAGATCCCTATAAAAAAAACACTGGTCTGTCAGTCTATTGTCCAGAGACCCCATCAGACACTGGTCTGTCAGTCTATTGTCTAAAGACACCATCAGACACTGGTCTGTCAGTCTATTGTCTATAGACCCTATGAGACACTGGTATATTGTCTAGAGACCCCATCAGACACTGGTCTGTGAGTCTATTGTCTAAAGACGCCATTAGACACTGGTCTGTCAGTCTATTGTCTATTGACCCCATCAGACACTGGTCTGTCAATCTATTGTCTATAGACCCAATGAGACACTAGTCTGTCAGTCTATTGTCTAGAGACCACATCAGACACAGGTCTATCAGTCTATTGTCTAAAGACCCTATCAGACATTGGTCTATCAGTTTCTTGTATAAATTCCCCATCAGACACTGGTTTATCAGTCTATTGTCTAAAGACCCCATCAGACACTCGTCTATCAGTCTATTATCTAAAGACCCCATCAGACACTGGTCTATCAGTCGATTGTCTAAAGACCCCATCAGACACTGGTCTGTCAATCTATTGTCTATTGACCCCATCAGACACTGGTCTGTCAGTCTATTGTCTAGACACCCCATCAGACACTGGTCTGTCAGTCTATTGTCTAAACACCCCATCAGACACTGGTCTGTCAGTCTATTGTCTAAAGACCTCATCATACACTGGTCCGTCACTCTGTTGTCTAGAGACCCCATCAGACACTGGTCTGTGAGTCTATTGTCTAAAACGCCATTAGACACTGGTCTGTCAGTCTATTGTCTATAGACCCTATCAGACACTGGTCTATTGTCTAAAGACACCATCAGACACTGGTCTATCAGTCTATTGTCTAGACACCGCATCAGACACTGGTCTGTCAGTCTATTGTCTAAAGACCCCATCAGACACTGGTCTATCAGTCTATTGTCTAGACACCCCATCAGATACGGTCTGTCAGTCTATTGTCTAAAGACCCCATCAAACACTGGTCTGTCAGGCTAGTGTCTATAGACCCCATCAGGCACTGGTCCATCGGTCTATTGTCTATAGACCCTATTAGACACTGGTCTATTGTCTAAAGACCCCATCAGGCACTGGTCCATCAGTCTATTGTCTAGACACCCCATCACACACTGGTCTGTCAGTCTATTGTCTAAAGACCCCATCAGACACTGGTCTGTCAGTCTATTGTCTAAATACCCCATCAGACACTGGTCCGTCAGTATATTGTCTAGAGACACCATCAAACACTGGTCTGTGGGTCTATTGTCTAAAGACGCCATTACACACTGGTCTGTCAGTCTATTGTCTATAGACCCTATCCGACACTGGTCTATTGTCTAAAGACCCTATTAAACACTGGTCTGTCAGTCTATTGTCTATAGACCCTATCAGACACTGGTCTATTGTCTAAAGACCCCATCAGGCACTGGTCCGTCAGTCTATTGTCTAGACACCCCATCAGACACAGGTCTATCAGTCTATTGTCTAAAGACCCCATCAAACACTGGTCTGTTAGTCTATTGTCTATAGACCCCATCAGGCACTGGTCCATCAGTCTATTGTCTAGACACCCCATCAGACACTGGTCTGTCAGTCTATTGTCTAAAGACGCCATCAGACACTGGTCCGTCAGTGCATTGTCTAAAGATGCCATCAGACACTGGTCTATCAGTCTATTGTCTAGAGACCCCATTAGACACCAGTCTATTGTTAAGACGCAGTAGCGTCACTGAACAGTTTGTTTAAAACAAATGAACAGCAGCGGCGTATTGTGAGGCCACCAGGAGAGAGGAAAAATTTGCTCAGCTGCATGAAACTACTTAAGTGACATCTTCCTTTACTTTGCAATCTACTGCAGCGTGACTCCTCACATCCCACACGCCTAGGGGTTTTACATGTCAAGAAGCTGGTACCTTCGGAGCAGTTATGGGATCTGGGTCGGACAAAAGATGGCTCATAACAGTTGATCCAATAACAACGACTTAGGATAAACAAGCAACTCCAGCTAGGAGTGGTGTCGACTTGATTGCCAATAGGGCTAGGTGTACGAGTGAGTGGTAGATGAATGCTGGGTGGTTGAGTGAGTGGATGGGTAATTGGGTGAGTGGATGGGTGTGTAAGTGGGTGAGTACGTAGGTGAGTCGGTGAGTGAGTGGGTCAGTGAGTGGTTGTGTAAAAAAGTGAGTGGGTGGGTGGGTGGGTTGGTGAGGAGACGGGTGGATGAGTGATTAGGTGAGTGAATGGCTGTGTATGTGATGGATGGGTCAGTGCGCGAGTGGGTGAATACAACTTCCTAGATGTAAGAGTCGCGTTTTTAACCTTGTATATGTCGTAAGAAATGCGTTCACTTGATACTAGGGACCGCGACGTTCATTACAACGTAAAAAAAAAGAATTCCTATTTAATTGTCAAACCGAATTGTGAGCAACCTTGAATCTCAACGGCTCATCGGTTTGTCAAGGCCGACCTGTGGAGCAACTGACGCATGCCATGGTAATGTTGAATTTCCATCACTGGCTCAGCATCTCTCCCGAAGATGAGCGTCGACCGAATGCTCACTCGAGCAGAGGGAGATGCTATTGATCCGTTACATGACCCATTAGGTTATCCATTAGGTGACCCGCTAGGTGACCCATTAGGTGACCGATTAGGTGATCCATTAGGTGACATTAGGTGATCCATTAGGTTACCCGTGAGGTGACCCATTTGGTAATCCATTAGGTGACTCATTAGGTGAGCAGCTAGGTGGCTCATTAGGTGACTCATTAGGTGAGCCGTTAGGTGACCCATTAGGTCACTCATTAGGTGAGCCGTTAGGTGACCCGTTAGGTGACCCGTTAAGTGACATGTTAGGTGAACCGTTAGTGACCTGTTAGGTGACCCGTTCGGTGGCCCATTAGGTGACCCGTGATCGGCTCGCTTGTCTTCCGAGCCGGCCCGGCCGGGTGCCACGAGGCTCGCTGCCCCCCGATGCTGCGCTGCCGAATTCTGGCGGCGGCGGCGGCATCAGCGACAACTCCGATGAGACAACAGCAATGACAATGACAGCAACCCTGCCGACACCCTGACAGCACTCTACCAGCACTTAAGGACATTTGCCTTCGTTTAGAGAAGCCCACCTTTGCAGCGTTATTGCGAGTACTTCATTAAAATGCGTAGACTAAATATATATGAATGCGTATAATACAAGGTTGGTTTTCTTAGTTTTTGCTGCGTGCCTACACTCACAACAGTGTGAGTCGGGCAACATCTGGAGCAACGATTACCATTTAAAGGACATCGCAAAGGGGGGTGGGGGTGGTGATGATGTTGGCGTGGCTCACGGATCTATCATTTGCGTTATTCCTTCCTTTCCGCTTTACTCGGTCAACAGACGCCTACGGCGCACGCAGTTCTACCACTGACAATAATAAAAAAAATTCTGTGCTCTCTGCAGACGCGTCTTGTTATACCACCGGTACCTCCGCTGCCATCATTGCCTCCACCGCCTCCATCACCACCACTGCCTCCATCGCCACCACCGCAACCACCGGCTCCACCACCACCACCACCACAACCACCGGCTCCATCACCACGACCACCTCCATCGCCACTACCGCCACCACCACCGCAACCACCGCAACCACCGCCTCCACTGCCACCACCACCTCCACCGTCACCACCGCCTCCACCACCACAACCACAATCACTACCACCGCAACCACCGGCTCCACCACCGCAACCACCGGCTCCACCACAACCACTGCCACCCCCGCAACCACCGGCTCCACCACCGCAACCACTGGCTCCATAACCACCGCAACCACCGCCACCACCGCAACCACCACCACCGCAACCGCTGGCTCCACCACAACCACCGCAACTGCCAACCACCGCCACCCCTGCAACCACCGGCTCCACCACCACAAACACCGGCTCCATCACCACCACCGCAACCACCGGCACCACCGTCACCACCCCCATACAGCCTCCACCGCAACCACCTCCACTACCGCCTCCACTGCCACCACCATAAGGGCCACCTTCGGATGTCATGGCTTGCACCAACACCAGGGTGCTTACGTTAGCCGTGCACTGTTCCTTCAAGGACCCTGTTACTCGTTCTAGGCACTGTTGGTGGGGTTTTTTGGGGGGTCGTTTCGTTTTCCTCACCACTACACCTTCTGCTGTGCTCATGCAGCACTACCATAGACAGATCTCCCACGTAGAACAGCGGGGCAACTGGATACTCAACGGGACCATCGTCCACGTAACAAACACACTCAACACTCACACTCTATGGTATCTCTATGGGTCTCTATGTAAAATAGCCAGGTAACTTGGCTACTAAACGGGACCATCGTCTGCGTTACAAACCAAGTAACCTTCACATGTGCGCCCTCCGTTATGATCACAGTTCACAATGCCCGTGATCGGTGCGCTCTCCGTTATGATCACAGTTCACAATGCCCGTGATCGGTGCGCTCTCCGTTATGATCACAGTTCACAATGCCCGTGATCGGTGCGCTCTCCGTTATGATCACAGTTCACAATGCCCGTGATCGGTGCGCTCTCCGCGGATGAGTTACAACGTGGCGCGTCGGTGAATTTTGTTTGATTTGCAGGTGTCAGCAAGAAGGACTGTGGTTTGATCCCTGGTCCGAGTGCCATTTCTGCATGGAATTTACATGTTTCTCCCCCTGTTCAACATGAGTTTCCTCCGGCTTCTGCAGTTTCCTCCCAGAGATAAGAATAAATATATAAAACCACACACGATATAACTGGTGTGGTATTTGCCCAAACATCCCATAGCTGAACGATTGCAGTGTACGTCGTTTCACAAATACGTCATCACTCGATTATAAACGCCGTAAACCCCGATTTGCTGTCGCCTCAACCCACATATGCTCACGTCACTGATGGCGTCGTCATCCGTCCTTTCTCGTTATCCATCGCCTCTCAGCCGGTCCTCCCTCCACCACCCACTACTGCCCCATAAATCGCCTCGATGTAATACGTCGTTTCGAAATTCGTCGCCGCAACTTTCAGAAACGCGTCCCCCCCCCCCCCCCCTCCATGGACGTACAGAGTGGGGTCATTTACTCTGCTTGCGCACGGCTCCAGTGGTGTCGCGTGCGCAACAAAAGCATCGCCCTCTGCCATGAGCAAATCTCCCCCTCCCCCCCCATGTGGGAAGCGTTGCCGGTGCTCGGTGAGGCCGTGACGCAGGGCCTCTGGCAAACGCCGCCATCCCCGTGAATGAACGAACGAATGAAAAGGAAGCGGATGATGAAGCGCGCTGCGGCACCGCACCCTCCGATAGCACGATTGGCTACGCGCGGCCACGTGGGTGACGTTCTACATGAATGCATACATATGCACAGCCAACGGTGTTGTCGAGATGCATTCTGAGGATTAATATCTCACCTTGATGGGGTGGGGGGGGACTCGGAGCTCCGGGAATGCATTATTAATGAGCAATAAAAGCTCGCCACATACGCTCACGATTGTTCAATGACTTATTAATAACAGCTCGGCAGATTTGTTGATCGAGGAGTGGGAAACGGGCGCAACTATTAAGCGGCGGTGCTTCTGGGTCGTTTGGAAGTTGACGCGAGAGCCGCGCGCAAATGACAGCAGAGAGTGGATGAGAGCGGGGGGGATAGGGAGCGGGCGGGGGTGGTGAGGGTGATTGAGGTAGAAATAATTACACTCGCTTGAAAATGCTGAAATGTTCGTCGCGAAAAATAAGCGTTTACGTTTTGCAACCCCCGCCACCCCCCCCCCCCTTCCCAAATGAATATATAAATGTCGTTCACAATTTCCCCCCCCCCCAAAAAAAGTGGTTGCGAGATGGTGAGGTTTGGCGGCGTCGCTTTGCCAACGAGAACAGCGTGTGGATCGCTGCGGGTCTCGGGAATATGCGACGGGTGCCATCGAGGCCGGCGGCAGCGCACGGCCGTGCATAGCGGACGGGAATAGGAGCGTAGAGAGATCGTGGCGACTGGGAGTGGCTCGGAGGGCGCTGCGCCGAGCTTGGGAGCTTCTCGATTGAGAATCTGGTGATCGGATCTGAGCCTTCGCCGAACTCGTTTAGAATAATCATTCAAGTGTATAATTGCGCATGCCATCCTAGGATCCCAATGCGCAATGCATGAAAAGCAGGAAACCAAAACAGAACTAGGGGCAACCGACCAAACTAAAGAGGGAAGGCCAAAGCAGACTGAAATATATCTACCTACTCTGATTGCCGGATTTCAAGTGGCAAGGCGTTCCATAGCTTGGGTGCCACACTAGCAAAAGCCTAATAACCATAAGAGCGCACAAAAAAGACTCCGACACACATTCGTCAACAACACTGCCATTATTGACGTGCACTATGACAAAGGAAAATTTGTAATGGAGGTTGTTGGGTGAGATCGCGTCAAAATAAATGCGTCATTTAACCTGCCACCACCCGACACAACCAATTAGTAAGGTTTGTCACGTCAACCAAACATGCCAATTAGTTACGAGTTCAGCACACCGGTTGTCCATTGGAGAGTAAACCCACGACATTTACAAAAGCTACATGAGAAAAAGAAAAGGGATCATTGCCCAAAACGTTAGTCTTGGGCAACGGCCCCCAGCCCGCCCCCTCGCCCCCTTCCTGGATCCGAATGCTTTTTTTTACTCGACCGATCGTCACCGACCCATCACGGTTACTCTGTGGACGTGGTGCTCTCACCGCTGGAGCGTGCCGCTCCGCCAGGCGTCCGGTCCACGGCAATGTCCTTGCCCCGCCCCCAGTCCACGTTCGCCGGCGTGCGGATCCGCACCGGTGACGTCGTCTCTTCTCCCCGTCTGCCATCGCCATCGCCGTCTCCTCTCGTCCCCGCCTCCTCCTCGCTCTCGCCGTGCTCGTTCACCTTCCTGCCATCGTCGCCCCCACGTCTGTCCCCAGTCTCCGTCGTCGTCGTCGCCGTCGCCGCCGGCGCAGACGCCGCCGCCGCCGCCGCCATCCCGCCGACCGGGCTCAGCAAATCCTCCGCTTCCTCGAGCGAAGACAAGTCCTCGTCCGCAGCCGTGGGGCCCCACTCCACCGTGCCGTTGTACGTCGTCGTTTCGGCTTCGCCGATGCCGCCCCTCCAGCCACCGCCGGCTCCCAAGTATTCTGGGGCCTCCGTCGGGGCCTTCCGGGGCGGCCGAGGTTTGGACCGGTCGGCCGAGGTCCCCCGCCGAGTCAGTCGGCGACGACGACGCCGCTGCCGCTGCTCCGGCCACCGCCGTGCGATTGTCGTCCGGTGCGGCGCTATCGCCGCTGCGGTTGCTGTCACCGTCGATGGCACTTTGGAAATGATGGCACCCGGAGAATCCCGCCATGCCTGCGGCAACACCGGCAGAGCGACCGACCGCGTCCGCCGCCCGTTCACACTCTCGCTGCCCGACCCACGTAACAACACCGCCGCCACCGCCGGTGCCACCGTCCATCGCGCTGCTGGCCACCGGTGCACAGCGTTGCTGTGACCTGGGCCGGTGGGGAACGCCATCCGGTTAGCGGCGCCGCTTTCTGCCACCACCGCCGCCGCCACAGCACCTTTGGATCCGAGGAGACGCCCCGTGGCTCCGGCGTCCACTGCGCCGCCAGGGCGCTGCTCGGCGGCGTTCACGCTCCAGCCGGGGAAGTCCAACGTGGCGAGCCCCGGCGAGCGCTTCGGCGGTGTCATCATCGTCGTCGTCGTCGTTTTCCACCGTGGGCAGACTGGCGCCAGGCATGGGCGGGCGCCAGGCGGCCGAGGGCCAGGCGAGGTGGGAGCGTCCGGATGGAGCGCTTGAGTGCCGAGGCCAGGCCACGCAGCGGGCGCCAGGCTGACCAGCACCATACACAGGCCCCATGCCCAGAGCAGGCTCACGCAAGACATCTGTGGGCGGAAAACGGAGTTGCATGTCTAAAAAACGCGGCGCTCGTCATGCGCGCACAAGATCATGTGCCGCGAGTGAATCACGACACCTTTGCCGATCTTGCCGTGGAGCATAAATCATCATCGTGCAAACTCTGGTCATCTTCACAGCAGCGACGTCGGCGGCTTATGACAGTCACCGCGTTGCGCACTTTCAGATGCACTTCTGCAGCCATCTGGAACGCACTATTACATTATCTAGATTGACAAACTCATTTATAATTTCTTTACCACTGCTTGCTGTGTTTCGTTTGTTGTCCTTCCCCCATACACTCCGATGGGCACAATGTCCCGTCTTCATAGCGCGTGATAATATTAAATTGTATTACATGACATGAAGTAGGTCCATTGCCCGAAACGTCGTCTGTTATATATTTTTTCCTTTTAAGACAACACACACACACAGAGACGTATTGAAGAACGTATCGAGTGTTTGTTTTTGGTTAATTGTCATCGTGCACCACTGTCAACGCAGCAGCAGCAGCATCACTAAATAATCCGTTTATTAACATAATAATAGTACAGGCTGGAAAAAAAACCATGCTGCAAACAGCAATAACTACAACAACAACACAAAGAGGTGTCAAAACAACACGGCCTCTGTGCAATACGCAAGCAAAAAAAAACAATCGCCATTTGCTGACAGCAGCAGATTTCCAAAGACAGCCAAATGAACAAGAGGGCGATCCTGGGCAAACCCAACCAGGACAGGTGGGTTCCCATCGCGAGGCCGCTGTGAAAGCACGGCACGGTCATCGGAGGTTCCGCAGTTTCTCCGCCGCCTTACTTGAGAGGAAGGGGAAAAAAAAACACGTGGTTGACCTTAACAGCTACTGAGTTCGAAGGCGGTGCAGCTGCACTGAGAGGACCATAGAGAGGCCAGGGGGGGGTCACGGCACCGGGCTATGGTGGTGATGGTGGTTGGGGGGGGGGGGATTATTGGACAGGTGGTGGACGGTGTTGGATGGTTACATTTCACCCCTTGCACTAGGTGGGGGGGGGGGGGGCATGCCAGCGATGGTAGCGCTGTCACGCCGCCGTTTGAAAAGAGTCTCTCTTGAAACTCTCCGGCCTTTCTCTCGAGCACGCCGCCAAATTATGGTGCTGCACTCGAGCAAAACGCGGCGACGAGAACCCGGAAGAACCAAAAAGGTGGGCGGTGGGGGGGGGGCGGCGGAAAATCCCCAAGGCAGCGCGGGGCAGCGGCGTGCCATCATCGCTCCTCGCCCAGGAACAAAAAAAAGTCCATCAGCCGGATTAATTTGGCCGTGGGTCAACTCGACTCCGTCTCCGGTGACTCAATTTGCGAGAGTTCGGCCAGCTCAAACTTTTCTTCCAACCCCCCCCCCTCACCCCGCCCGCTCTCCCGGTGTGGCTGAGCAGTCAGCGAGCTATCTTGTTATTTCTTTGGTCGTGTTTTGGCTGAGAATTAATACGATACATCCAAGTAATCGCCGGCAGACAAACACGCAAAGCGCATGCGTAGCGGCGTCGCCGCGGCCCTGCTCCCGAAGAGTTGCCGAGATGCAATCGCCACTTTGCCCTCGTGCAAGCGTTAGACACCTTTGACGGCCCTGCACTTGGGTCGTGAAAAAGATCCATTCATTCCAAGTCTCAAATTGTGCAATGTTAAACACCAACTTGGGAGAACAGTGCTTCGGTGGTTAATGCACGAATGCGTTGAGCGCCGTGAACCCAACAAACCTTGGGGCTGTCCGATTGTTCTGCAGGTTTGCCGTGTGCAGCGGGGAGAAAACACGCCTGCCTTTTTTTTTTTGGACAGTCGCACATTTTTAAAATGACACGCAGTACACACTCACCGACCGCCCTCCCCATCCCCCTAACTGACCGGCAAATAACCCAACAGGGGGTTGGGAGGCCTTCATCCAGCAAGTGGATTGACAAAGGGCAGTGGTGGCTACGCTGTCGCACGTGGTTGCCTGTAACCGAGCATTGCCGGAGGCATTAGCGAGGTGTTGGTGGTGGATCACCGCAAAGAGATTGCGAAAACTCCCGTGGGCGTTGAGGTACCATACTAAGCTGTATCGCTCTTTTTAGAAGTGACCTGGTCAACAAATGACATCTCAACAAAGCGGCTCATCACGTGGAAATTACTTGCAGCCAAATACTCTAAACTCACAGTTTATTCTAAATGTGGAGGAATGAACCCGTCGGACCTGGAGGAAAAATCCACACGACCACGCGGAGAGAGAGAGATGCAAACTCCAAAAATACAGCAGGCGTCAGGGTCGGGATCAAACCCACGACCTCCTGTATACCAGACGAGGTAGTTAACATCTCGCCACCGCAGCGTTCAACGTTGTTAAACCAACGTTGTCATTCTTTACTGGGTTGGCAGAATGGAAATGGTATTTCGTTTTTACAAATAAGTTCATTATTCCATACTCACTCCACCCCTCTCTCATCGTCCCCTTTTAATTTCATCATCTTTATCCCCACCTACCTGCAACAGCTGCCCGAGGTGCACAAAGGTGTGCAAAGACAAAGATCCCCCATGAAGCCTTAACATACTGTCGGGGCAAGTGCTATTCACGAGTACCTATAATGGCCGGCACGGCACACGAGGGGGGTGGGTGGCCAGCACAACGCCCGGCCGCCTTTGTCTCCCTAGTGGCGATGTTTACACACCGCATCAGGTATTCATTTGAGGCCGAGTCGACCAAGGGGAGGCCCACGGCCGGTCAAGATAGTCGTCACTGGTGTTGGCCGTGAGCGGGAATCGAACCCGTGCCACAGAGTTCGTAGCGCAAAGCCACCGCTCCCCACACGCGAACAACAACAACAACCACCATTCGCCACTAAGTGGCAGTGACGTCACCACGACGCTTGTGCCAGGCCATGTGCACCTTGAGGCCACGTGAAGTGTCGAACGCCCATTGGCAGGAGGACACGGGGCAGACCCAAGTGCCACGGGTCGGCAGACGAAGATGACTGAGATGACTGGCTGATGCACCACCTGTGCACCCTACTGTGCCAATCTGCTGTGCTTTAGCCACCCGGCGCTCCGCTCGTTGTTGTGAGCGTCGCTCATCCGCCCTCCGTTGTTGTTGGAGGGCGACTGCCTCCAACTGCCCAGTAGCGTCCTTCACGAGCCTCCTCCACAGAGGCCGAACTTGACCGCTGGTACCAGTCATCGGCAAGTCCACTCAGCTCCACGTCCTCCCGTACCACATCACTCCATCTCTTCTCTAGCCCGTGCTGCGCCCGTTTAGACCCCTCGATCCGGCCGAACAAAGCTGTTTAGGCATGCGGTGGCTGGGCATGCGGGCTACATGACCCAGCCAACGCAGCCTTGCCTGCCGGAAGAGCTCACCGATGGGACCTTGTCCAGATCTTTCAAGGATTTGTGAGCGCCTCACACAATCCAGCCTGGTTAAACCCAGGATGGATCGTAGGCAGGTTAGCCTAAATGTTTCTAACCGGCGAAGATGTTCCACCTGGGGGGGTCCAACGTTTCGCAAGCGTAGAGAAGGGAGGGAATGACCATGGCCGAGAATACCTGAAGCTTAGTGCGGAGCGACAGACCAGGTAGCTTCCACACAACGTTACGCAACCGATGAAAATATATTGCCGCTCGACTAATTTGTAGTGAGACCTCTGCTGTTAAACTGCAGCCCGTCATATGCACACTGCGCAGGTATGGGAAACTCTCCACTCTCTCCACAACTGCCCCATCACCGATTGGGAGTTGTGGGGGTGGAGTGTCCAATGGTACAAAATACCCAGGCAGGTGCTTAGTTTTGGTGGGCCTGATGGTAAGGCCCCATCTCATAGTGGCACACTCCAGTCTCAGCAGCAGCGTCTCCAACTCCTCCTCTGAATGAGCAGCTATTACCAAATAATTGGCATACATAACATGGTTAAGCAATAGGGAGCCATCCCTTGACCGCACCCGGACATCGATCAGCCTCCCATTATATCTGTACCAAATGGAGATTCCCCCGGTACAGCTATTGAAGGCTTCACGAACTACGTGGTCAAAATAGATGTTAAATAATGTGGGAGCCAGAGGACATCCCTGTCGCACCCCAAGGTGTACAGGTAAGGTCCTTAATGATCGTGAGCAGAGGGTCAGGGACTCCAAAAGCACGAAGAACAACCCAGAGCCCAGGCCTACTGATGGTATCATAGGCTTTGACCAGGTCAATAAAGCAGAGATGTAGGTCTTGTTGGAATTTCCTATACCTCTGCTGTAGCAGACGGACAGAAAATATGGCATCTGTGCAGGACCGCCCTTTCCTGAAACCGCATTGGGGCTCCGCAAGCCTCTCCTCAGCGTGCCTGGCAAGGCGATCTTGAATAATCCTTGCCAGGACCTTTCCTGGCACACTGAGGAGTGAGATGCTCCTGTGTTGTTACAGTCTGTGCGGTCCCCCTTCTTAAAGAGGGGGATTACCAGAGCATCCTTCCAATCCTGCGGAACCCGTCCAGTGGTCCAGACTGTTGTTATGTCATATAGGGCAGTCTGTGCACATACACCACCCTCCCTCAGCATTTCGCTGCCCGGTGCCTTTCCTGGTCTCAGACTCCGGATCGCCTTCAATACTTTCTCAACAGATGGCACCTCAGCCAGCCACTCACAGGGGGTGACTTCTTCCAATATATGAGGCACCGCAGCCTCAGCAGGGTCATCCCCACTTTGTGCCACGATGTTTTCCTGGCTGAGGGATTTTCTCTCCCCCAGGACCTCACAGAAATGCTCAGCAAATCTGCAAACCTGTTCCTGGGGGTCGGAGATTGGATCACCGTTTTTTCCCCCTAATGATGGTAATAGGTGTGACGTTGCAGGTTACTTTTTGATGGAGTTAAATAGAGATTTGTGATCGCGGGCCAGTGAGGCAGACTCCATCTCCTCAGCAACCTGCGAACACCACCCATCCTTGCAGCGCCTCACGGCTCTCCGAACCTCCTAGCGAAGGCTGCGGTAAGCCTCCTCATTCTCTGATGTGGGAATCTGTAGCCAATGACAGTGGGCCTGTCGCTTTTTCTCAACTATCCTGAACACATATTCTTGGTTCTTTCGGTAAAGTCAGGTAGAAGGGAAACAATAAAATAAAAAAATATATAAAACAATAAAATTCCCTTCTACGTGACTTTACGGAAAGAACCAAGAATATCCTGAACACCTCCTCTGTCAGCCAGGGTCTCTGGGGAGGTCTGGACCGCGTACCCAGAGCAGCCATTGCAGCTGCATGAGTCACAGTCCTAAACCTCGCCCATTTACCCTCGACATCAGGAGGAGTGGGAGACGATGCCAACCCCAGCCGCAAGCGATGATGAAATTCTCGCTTGCAACTTTCATCAGCTAACTGAGACCAGGCCACTTTAGGTTGGAATGGGGTCCTGGGTGAACACCCACCACCGGAGTGGAATAATGGCAGGCGCATCTTACAGATGACAAGTCGATGGTCAGAGGGCAGATCGGCTCCACGGTACGTCCTGGTGTCAAGGACATGGGCTCGCATCCGCTGGTCTGTCACTATGTAGTCTAGCAGATGTTCTTGCTTGGATCCGGCATGCATCCATGATGTTGTGTGGATGCGCCGATGCCGGAACAGCGTGTTGGTAATTACAAGCCCATGGGCTGCACAAAAATCTAGCAGCCTCCTATCGTTGTTATGGAGCTGATCTGGCCCATGCCCTCCAATCACTCCAGACCAGGTGCCAGCATCATGACCAACTTGGGCATTGAAGTCACCCAACAAGATGACTCTATCCCGAGAGGCAACTTTAGCCAGCACCTGTGATAGGAGGTCATAGAAGGCATCTGACTCATCAGCTATGCCTGCATCCCTCCACGGATGTTCGTCTTCGATGGGGGCATAAGTAACCACGACCACCACTCCTCGCCTCTGGTTGATGGGAAGGCGAGCCCAAAGTAGCCTGGGGCTTACAGCTTCCCACACCTCACTGCCACGCTCCCGCGCCCCCTTCATTATTTTGTTCAAAAGAAGAGCCACACCCTGTTGTTTGGCAGTCTGCTGCCCCGAATAGAGGACTGTCCACCCCTCATGGCGGCAGGAGCCAGAACTGGTCCACCGGACCTCCTGAATGCCACAGAGATCCAGGCGGTACCGGTCCAGCTCCCGACAGAGGAGTGGCAGCCTCTCCTCCGCAGTGAGCGCTCGAACATTCCACGTGGCCACACGAAGTGGCTTTTCGTTGTTTCTGGAGGAGCCCCAAGAGTAGAGATTCAATCTCCTGGCTCCGCCAATTGGGGTTTGGCCAGGAGACGTCATAGACGCCTGTCCCCCCAGGGCCTCCGGCACAAGCTTATTAGTTACGTATTTAAGTCGTGGTTTCGTGGTAATTTATTGAAGGTGGAGGGGTTACCAGCTCCTCGCACCCGTCCAGAGCCCCCGTTTAGCCACTGTGGTGGTCACAGATGCCATGAGGGGAGAGGCCAATCGGAATTGGCCCTCCCCCCACAGCACTGTCCACGACAGAGTTGCCCGTCCGGCACCGCGAGGAGGTAGGGGGTTGTTTTGCCGGTCAACACATGCGCTCACACATGCGCACACACACGTGCACACACACGTGCACACACACGTGCACACACACACGCGCACGCATGCGCTCTGCCACCACGTTAGCCAGCTGCGTCCCTCCAACGGTCACCCTGCAATTTTGAAGGCGGGGTAGATAGAGCAAATATTTCTGTTGCACGTAATGCAGAGTCACACAAAAACAGGCGCACGTTTATCTCCCTCTCTCTCTCCCGGGGGTTCAATTTGATCGGCAACCTGGGGGGGTCGCGAGGGGTCATAGGAAGCCACACGGCTCCGCGTGCACCGTCTGTGCACAATGGTCATCATGCCGGGGCAATTTCTCCTGGACTCCAGGAATAAAAAATAAAAAAAAATTTAAGAAAATAAAAAAAATCTCGCGTGTAGAAAAAAAAAACACCTGCCGCACAACGTTAATCTCGAAGCCCAATTGTCACCCACGAGTCCTCCACCGTTTGCTTGACGGTGATGGGAGATTTTAAAGTCGGCGCTATGTCGCCAGAAAATACTCGCGTTTTCCTCTCTTTCTATCTTTCGTATCGCTCGTTCAAGTGGTCAATTCAGGCCCGGTTCGTGAAATAATTTTCGATGAGCGGACGATATCCATGGCAACGTTGGGCCAACGTTGACCCCAAAACCACTCCCACTGCACACCGCCGACGCTAGCCCAGAACGTTGCCGTGTTTGCCGGGATGTCTCTCTCCGCCAACACCTACCCCACCCGACACGGCCAAACAAATTAAATTAAGCCACGCGAAGTGAGCGTTCAGCAAAGCGCCAGGCAACGTGTCATTCTACCGGCTCGTCGGTCGATTCGAAGAGCCCCAAAAAAAAAACACTCTCGCAGGACGAGAATCGGACAGGGAGAGGCTCTGCGTTTGATGACCCTATTTCGGCACGCGAAATAGGATCATCATTTCGGCACGCGAAATAGGATCATCAGTATCTTTACTTAGTCTGGACGAATCCGATGAGCATACGAAGGCCTTCTTTCACACGATGTTCAGCATGGAGCCGGTCATCAAGTCACGGCAATACGACAATGACGGAAAACGATCGGAAACTGGTTTAAGAGGTGGCTGGAGCCAGGCCCCCTGCCTTCCTGAAACGCGCTCACAGCCACCACCTCTTGTGACCCCCACCACCTCCTTGATATCGAGGCGGTAAGTGGCCGGCTGGGGAGAGAGCTGCCATGTGAGGTTGGGAGTTGGGCAGCTTCCCCCACTCTCCCAAACCTATGACCCCACGACGTATTGTCCGCTTGCCTCCACACCTCACACCATCCCTCCCCACCCCATCTCCCCCCTCTTCCACCACCCCGTTCTATTTTCCCATGACGCATCACACGAGATGCTCTCTGCCGCTTGGACAATTATTATCACGACGCTTCTTCACTCGGTGAAAACAACGCTGATGAGTCTTGCGATTCTATTTGGAGGGTCCTGTCAAGTTGTCACGGTAGCAGGACGAGGGGGTGGGGGTGATAATTGCTGTGGGTATTCCCAATTGAGTAATTTGCAGTGTCATTTTTTTCTGAATTGGCCTCAAACATTTTTTGACCGGGACGTCGGCAGACAATGGCCCCACCCTGAGCAAATGATGTCACGGGATCTACATACGAGCGCCAATATTCATCGCACGGCAGTCAAAACGACATGCGAATTTTGAGGCCTGGAATTTAGTAAAATCGAGTGCAGAACCGAATGTTACGTGATTGGAGTTCGTTCCCGACCCTGACGCCTGTTGTATATTTGGAGTTTGCATGTCTCTCTGACCCTGGTCATATGGAATTTTTTTCTCCGGGTCCTCCAGTGCTTGTCTCCACGTTCATAATCAACATGCGTTTAGATTATTCAGATTATTCGACTGTTATAAATGTCCACACATTAAGTGACTTCGTTGAGTTATCATTTGTGGCCAGGTTGCTTCTGAAAAAGCGAATAACTCCGTGGGCTTTACCTGATAAAATATAAAAATAGTTTAGTTTTTTGTACATATATATTTTTTATATAATTTGCTTACCTTTCCTATACTTTGCACTCCTATGGTGTTTTAATATTGTTTGTTTTTGTGACATTCTGACCCTCCTTTCTGGACATCTGTGAAAAAGAGCTTCACGGCTCATGGAATTCCTCCAGTATAAATACATAGTCTAACTCTGAACTCACTGCACTTGAGAATCAGGTTTAAATCACAGATGGCCGAGGACTGGATCCGAACCCAGAATCTCAGCGGTGCTGGCTCAGCTTTCTTGACCTTAGAGCCACCCGGCCATCTATCCTCGATGTTGCTTTGGTACGTGGCAAACGTGACCAGGAGAGAAAACAGACCCCCATCACTTGCCAGTGGACTCTCAAACGACCTGACGGCGATCATCATTGCTGAAGGCATTAGAAATCCACGCGTTTTTTCTTCACCTTACTTAAGATGTTTCTTTCATTACTACTTACAACGCAATTGCGCCATCAGACTCGTGTCATTTGCCTCCCATCTACAGCAAGCAATCACATTTTTACCATTTTTGCCTCACGGGAAGGCGCGTAAATTGAGCGATGGGGTGGAAAAAATGCATTGTGTTCCTGACGACGACGGCGACGATCGGGAAGATCTGCGCGCAAGAAAAATGCTGTGACATCGTCGTCGTCAACGTGCGGGGGTCGCGGTGGTCGAGGGGGTCTCCCGCACGACCCCCGGTGCCACGCAATCATCCGCGACCGCTCGTCGGGTCTTTTAATCTTATGGTTCTCTTAATTTCGCTCGCCGACCATTTTCTTGCTGTCGTTGCCGTTGTCGTCGTGTTGTCCGTTCTGTCACCCGTGGCGGACGGGATAGAGCGTTGCCCCCTTGCACGCGCGAGTTGTTTTTTTATATATATGGGAACTCCGGTTTCCTCCCACGTGTAAATGCTCATTCATTAGCCGATAATAACTTAATTTCTAGATGTTAACTACCTCTCCTGGTTTACAGGAGGTTCATGAGTTCGATTCCGACCCTGGCGACAGCATATATGACAGCATACATTAGAAATTTGCGTGTTCTCCCAATGGTTGCCTGGATTTTTCTCCGGGTCCTCGGGTTTTTCCCTCCACATTTATAAACACGCGTTTAGAGTATTTGGCTGCAATAAATTTCCACGTGATGATAAGCTTTCATTTGTGGCCAGGTAGCGGGCCTTACCTGTTAAAATAAAACAAAAAAAATACAAATATAGAGGACCTAAGTCCTTGAGCAAATTGTGGTTGCTGCTGCCTTCCCATTCATCTGAGATGCATCCTCCTCCTCCTGGCGCCTTCCGAGGCGTTTTCTCTCTCTCTATCCGAGAGCGAGGGAGGCGAATACTGTGTGGCGGTGGGAGCACTTGCAAGATGAACATTGCCGTTATTATTTTTGTTGTTATTCAATGCGCAAACAAAAACCGAGGGCAAAAAAATACCGACACAATGCAATCCGTTGCCCTCGGGTTAAAAAAAGATAACATTTCGTTAATCAGCCGCAAAGGCGTGCGTTGGCTCGCATAAAAGCCATAAAGTAAAGTTGACGAATGGTGAAACTGACTAACGGTGTTGTATTTTGTCCAAAGGGGCTCGGGCATTACTATACTCTTGGAAATTATATTAATATGAATGGCTGAATGTGCAAATGCCTCCTGCGATTACGTATTATACACATGCCGAGTGGAGCACAGATTGATTAATGCGGGGGGAGGGGGGGGGGAAGTTACCTCCATTACCGGTACAGTGGTGGTGGACATTTAACAGTCCCATGGCAGATGCCGGTCGCTTCACGCGACAATAAAGGAGAATGGGAATGATGTGGCCGGTTTGCGACACTTTCTTCTGCGCAACATCAAAAGTGTCAAGCGTCAACGGTAAAAGAGATCGTTTGCCAATGTCATTTACGACGTGTGCGCGTAGGAGGCAGGTGGGCGTGTGTAAAGCTAAACTATTTAAACAATAACATATTTAGATTTTACCAGGTAAGGCCCATGGAGCTATGTAGCTCTTTTTCAGAAGCGACCTGGCAAACACAAATGATAGCTCAACGAAGTGGCTTATCATATTCTTGGTTCTTTCCGTAAAGTCACGTAGAAGGGAAACAATAAAATAATTAAAATATAAAACAATTAAATTCTCACGACGTTTCGACTACAACACAAGCAATCATCATCAGGTGTGACAACCACAGCAAGAACATTTTTTAAAAGTGGCGGGTTTTTTTAACGTTAGGACCACGGATAGCGATAAAAAACGCCACTTTTTTCAAATTTTCTTGTTGTGGTTTTCACACCTGATGATGATTGCTTGTGTTGCAGTCGAAACGTCGTGAGAATTGAATTGTTTAAATTTTTATTATTTTATTGTTTCCCTTCTACGTGACTTTACCGAAAGAACCAAGAATATGAATCCCTGCAGTCACGAAAGCTTTAAATAAAAATTCAAGTGGCTTATCAACATGTGGAAATTAATAGCAGCAGCCAAATAGTGAAATGTTGATTCTAACTGTGGAGGGGAAAACCGAAGGACCGGGAAAAAATGCACACGACCACGGGGAGAGAGACACCATGCACACTCCAAATATACAGCAGACGTCAGGGTCCGGATCGAACCCACGAACTCCTGTATACCAGTCGAGGTAGTTAACATCTCCTAGCCACCATCGTACATGGAGGGGGGAGCGTGGGAGGTACAGCCGGTGGGGGGGGGGGGGGGAGGGGCGGGGGCTTATTAAAAAAAAAAAATCCCAGCTGTGAATGAGATGAGATACCCAAAGGATTGGAGAGCGTTTAAAACAAACGCAACTTTTCTCATCGGAGGCAAATAACCTCCCGCGCACGCCCCCGCGCACGCGTGGCTCGAATGGCTTCGTCTGCCGGCGCGGAAAAACCAAACAAAAAATCACGAAACGTGCCGGTTGACTTACCATGGTGCACCGGCGGCGGCGGCGGTGGCGGCCTCTCTGCTCCACGCGTTTCAGAACGAAGGCGATCGCGCGGTGCTTTGTCACCGTCAACTTTCCGCGAGTTCATCCGCGGCGATCGCTTTCTTTTGGGAGAGTGGCGGCGCGCTTTCGTGCGGCGGTATTTATGACAAACGATCATTCTGACAGTCGCGGTGTGCCGCTTAATTATTATTATTATTATTATTTTTTTGAACACGAAGAAAAGCCTCAACCCGAGCCGCCAAACGTTAAATTGTCATCTCAAGTGGAGCGAGCGGAGACGGAACGCAAAACGTGACGGAACAACGCGACGCACGGGCACGAGGTGGAACGACGCGGTCGATGAGACGGCCTAAAGGAGACAGATGATTCGAACGAGACTGCACAAACGGGGGCCAAAAATAAAAAAAAATCGATCCACGTACCGCATCATCTCGACTCTAGAGGTTCACATTGGGACCCATAGACTTGCACAGAGACCCATAGACCCACACAGATATAGAGATTCACAATCAGACCCATAGACTTACATAGAGATCCACAGATTTACATAGAGAACCCCATGACTCACACAGAGATCGATAGATGCACACTGGGGACCATAGACATACATAGAGACCCATAGACACACACAGATCTACAGATTCACAATCAGACCCAAGAGACTTACATAGAGATCCACAGATTTACATAGAGAACCCCATGACTCACACAGAGATCGATAGATGCACACTGGGGACCATAGACATACATAAAGACCCATAGACACACACATCTATAGATTCACATCAGACCCAATATACTTACATAGTTACCAATAGACTTACGTAGAGACCACCATTGACTCACACAGAGATCTAGAGATTCACACTGGGACCCATAGACTTACATAGAGACCCATAGACACACAACGATCTAGAGATTCACTATCAGACCCATAGACTTACATAGAGACCCATAGACTTACATAGAGACGACCATAGACTCACACACAAATCTAGAGATTCACACTGGGACCCATAGACTTGCATAGAGGCCCATAGACTCACACAGATCTACACAAAGGAGGCATCATCACAGCTACTCGTGACACAATCATCTGTTCTCAACCACTTCGATGTGAAATCAAAAAGCCGTTAGCTCTCGACGTCAACATCAGGACATCACCTCCGCGACGGCCAACTTTCTCTGGCGTGCTTTTCTCCTTTGGGCTGCCGTTCCATCGCCAGTCTCGTCCCTGGTGACCATCAACACCTGTGAGCGACGCGCCCCGACCGAAAGCCAAAGTCTCTCTCTCTCTCTCTCCACACGACCGTCGCCACGTCTCTCACGCTACGGGACGGTGCAGCAAAAAAAAAGAACAATATCCGTGGGGCGACTACAACGACGACGATTATCATCGCTCCGTCTCCGCGGCGGTCACGTGTCTCAAAGTGTTCGCCGATAATTCCGGCGAAGCCAAAAAAAACACCTCCAGTGGCCCGAGCCACAGCGGGAACGCTCTGCTCTGCGGCGCGCGTGTGTGCCAGCGATAGCATGCCGGTTAGCGCGCTGCGCTACAAGCCTGGCGACCCGAGTTCGATTCTCGCTCTCGGCCAACACCACCACCACCAGTGACGATTGTCTGGACCGATCCTCGGCCTCCCCTACATCGACTCAGCATCACGTGATTATGTGGTGCCGTGCATAAAATCACCGCCACTGGGGAGACAAAGGTGGCCGGGCTTGGTTCTGGTCACCTAAACCCCCTCGTGTGCTGTGCCTTGCCTTCATAGGTGCTCGCTAACGGTACTTGCCCCAACAGTCTGTTATGGGCTAAACGGGGGGATCTTTGTCTTTGTGTGCAACCTCAATTTCACGCTCCAGTCAATAAAGGCCATAAATTTCCTTCCCACGTTTGCGGGGCGGAGGGGCACAGTCGGCCCTGCCCAACTCACAGCGGGGTCTTTACCATGTGCCAGGGTCATCGCGCGATGCGGGGAAGACTTGGGAGGCAGGATTGGTGGATCACGACGACTAGGCAAGTTGGGCGCCGTCCAAAGTCCTCTCGTCAAATCAACGGTGCCGATCGCGTCTCCCCGCGCGCGGCTCAGCGCGGCTTGCCGAAGGTGGGACGGCATAGAAGTGGGGGAGCATAGAGGTGCAGTACAGCGATGGATTTCCTGCTACGTTGTGCACCCCGTGTCACCAAGTGGGCAGTGACCGCCGCAGGCCATCGGCCACGGCCGGCGCCCGCACGGACGGCGCCCGCTCGGCTTTGCCAACCTCTGCGCTACAGAGAAACCGCCGCTTATCACGGGAAGACGAAGATTTCTCGCAATACAATTCGATGGGGAGAACTACATGCCAATGCATCCGTGTTGATCGGTGTGTTGTTGTTGTTATTATTATATATTATGGTCGCTATCGCGCAACTGTCATCTAAGGAACACATTCTTATTATTTTTATTCTTCAACGTTTGACTTTCAATTGATTTCTAAAATGACGATAAGAACAACAACAAGCATTCATAATATAAATTTTTAACTTTGAAGTGATTTTGACGATTTGCGTAATTTCAAGTCGCCTTAAAAAAAAAAATAAGCCTTTTATTTACAGCAAAGATCCCTTGCCGTGTTTTCGTTCAGAAATCCCCAGCCGGATACATATTTTATAGACATCACTCAACTTAATAAAACATTCAGAGGGTGAATAATTAATTGGTCTCATCACAAAACCAAACAGCGGGGAGGAGGCGGGATGTTGTCGCTTGAATGCGCGATGAGCTTGCTTCGTTTATTCCATCGCTCGCAAATCTCTTAACGAACCGCTCTCAACAGGTGAGAGCGGTTCGTCATCACAATCACGATCCATGGGGCAGGTAGCCCCGTAAGTGGGTGACCCCCCCTCTGCACATTTCGCCATTTGGTTTCACTTTCCTCCCTATCTTGTGCCAATATGCTCAAACAATGGCCACATCTTTCTGGCACCAATCCCTTACGAGGTCGTCGTGAAGCCATCGTCTGCGAGGTCTTCCTCTCTTACCGGTAGCTTCGAATTTTTTTTTTATTCCGAACAACACAATTTAAATGTTCCTGTCTGTTGTCAATCCTACGTATGTGTCCAAATAGTGCCCAGTTCGCCTGCATCAGGTCTTCTTCTACGTGCAACCTTTTAATTACATCTTGCGTTGATCGCTCTTTGGGTCCAGTTTAGATGCCGGATCCGTCCATGAACCGGAAAAATAAGAATCTCTCACAGAGAATGGCTTGAACGCGAGAGCATACGAGATTGGTGCCGGAAGTATGTGGGCACTACTTGAGCAAATTGGCACAAGACAGAGGAAAGTGGAAACAATTGACGAAATGTGCAGTGGACACCTATGGATCGTGATGATGATGATAATTCTTCTATAGCAATACATTTCGAATGCCAATATCTTATCTCTGTCAGTCTCCAGCGATGGCAAACACAAAAATACATTTGAATGACGCAATTTGCTTCTCCTTGCCAGCTACAGCCACACTTGCGACTGTGATTTAACAGCTGTGACTCTGCGGGTGTAATTAATCCTGTAGGGTTGTATAATTTGTGACTTTGTGTTTTGATTTAAAGCTTTCGTGATTGCAGGGATTAATATTCTTGGTTCTTTCCGTAAAGTCACGTAGAAGGGAAACAATAAAATAATAAAAATATAAAACAATAAAATTATCTTCTACGTGACTTTACCGAAAGAACCAAGAATACTAGTAATGTAAAATTTTGATTTAAAGCTTTCGTGACTGCAGGGATTCATATTCTTGGTTCTTTCAGTAAAGTCACGTAGAAGGGAAACAATAAAATAATAAAAGTATAAAACAATTAAATTCTCACGACGTTTCGACTGCAACACAAGCACTCATCATCAGATGTGAAAACCACAACAAGAAAATTTGAAAAAGTGGCGGTTATTTTTAACGTTAGCACCATGGAGAGCGATTTGGCAGTTTGTTCAGATGGACGAGTCCATCTATATTCAGAAAAGAGGAGCGGGGAGACGAAAAAGAATGGATGCGGTCTGAAAGCCACCTTAAGCGTGATCAATCAATTAAGACCCAAAATGGTTTATCAAATCTACGTGACTTTACCGAAAGAACCAAGAACACTAGTTATGTTGTTTTTATCCGCCATTAAACAAAAAAATAACTATAAACATTTTTTTTGTTATTTAGGTAAGGTCCGCTTGAGCTATATAGCTTTTTTTAACAAGTGATCTGGCTCTCACAAATGAAAGCCCAACGAAGTGGCTTGTCACGTGGAAATTTATAGCAGGCAAATACTCGAAACGCGTGTCGATTCTAAATGTGGAGGGAAAACCAGGAGGACCCGGAGAAAAATTCACGCGACCACGGGGAGAGAGACGTACAACATGCCAAATAAACAGCCATCAAGGTTGGGATAGAACCCACGACCCCTGCATACCAGGCGAGGCGGTTAACATCTCGCCACCCCGAGACTGCTCGGTTTCACTTTCTGTGCGATCGGGTTTACGTGCGACTGTGTCGCGTATTGACCTGCGTCACCAACCCTGGAATCTTCTGCCAATTTGCCAACCCCCCAGCGTGGGTGGGGCTGGACAGCTAGAGTCTGTGCGTAGTAGTCTCTAGTCGTGGTAGTGTATAGTAGCGTATCGTGTAGTGTATAGTGTAGTAGTGTATAGTAGTGTATAGTAGTATATAGTGTAGTGTATAGTGTAGCAGTGTATAGTAGTGTATAGTGTAGTCGTGTAAAGTGTAGTAGTGTATAGCAGTGGTAGTGTATAGTGTAGTAGTGTATAGTAGTGTATAGTAGTATATAGTGTAGTGTATAGTGTAGCAGTGTATAGTAGTGTATAGTGTAGTCGTGTAAAGTGTAGTAGTGTATAGTAGTGGTAGTGTATAGTGTAGTAGTGTATAGTAGTGTATAGTAGTATATAGTGTAGTGTATAGTGTAGCAGTGTATAGTAGTGTATAGTGTAGTCATGTAAAGTGTAGTAGTGTATAGCAGTGGTAGTGTATAGTGTAGTAGTGTATAGTGTATAGTAGTGTATAGTAGTATATAGTGTATAGTATAGCAGTGTATAGTAGTGTATAGTGTAGTCGTGTAAAGTGTAGTAGTGTATAGTAGTGGTAGTGTATAGTGTAGTAGTGTATAGTGTATTGTAGTGTATAGTAGTATATAGTGCAGTGTATAGTGTAGCAGTGTATAGTAGTGTATAGTGTAGTCGTGTAGAGTGTAGTAGTGTATAGTAGTGGTAGTGTATAGTGTAGTAGTGTATAGTGTATAGTAGTATATAGTGTAGTGTATAGTGTAGCAGTGTATAGTAGTGTATAGTGTAGTCGTGTAAAGTGCAGTAGTGTATAGTAGTGTATAGTGTAGTAGTGTATAGTGTATTGTAGTGTATAGTAGTATATAGTGTAGTGTATAGTGTAGCAATGTATAGTAGTGTATAGTGTAGTCGTGTAAAGTGCAGTAGTGTATAGTAGTGGTAGTGTATAGTGTAGTAGTGTATAGTGTATAGTAGTGTATAGTAGTATATAGTGTAGTGTATAGTGTAGCAGTGTATAGTAGTGTATAGTGTAGTCGTGTAAAGTGCAGTAGTGTATAGTAGTGTATAGTGTAGTAGTGTATAGTGTATAGTAGTATATAGTAGTATATAGTGTAGTGTATAGTGTATAGTAGTGTATAGTGTAGTCGTGCTGACACCAGGGAAATGGATCGCCACTGCTCAACACGCTGCCACCGCGACCCTCACCAGGACAAGTGGACTGAGAAACGAACGAACACATTTATATATTTTTTAAAACATATCTTCTGAAATCCATTCGAGCGACGTTATTTTGTCCACGCTCTCTACAGGGGTGCATTTCCCCACACGGCGCTGCGACGGATCAGCGTTCGTCGCATTTCCCATAGTGGAAGCCCCAAGATGCAATGTCCTCACGCAAACGCAAAAGAGTGAATATTCGTCGCGTAACGGTCGGAATTTAGCCAAATGAAGCGTGGAAGCAATTTTTTTTAGGTTTTGGATGCGTGTCTTGTTTTGTGCAGTTATTGGTGACCAAGTTGCGATCGCCAGCTCGCTAAACTCGCGAGCCCGTTACATTTTTTTATTCGTTTTATTCAACCAGGTAAAGCCCACTGAGCTACGTTGCTCTTTTTTTAGAAGCGACCTGGGCTATTACAAATGATAGCCAAACGAAGCGGATCATCGCCGTGTGGAAACGTAGAGCAGCCAAATACTCCAACGGCGCGATGTTGATTCTAAACGTGGAGGGGAAAAACCGGACCGGGAGAAAAAAATCTACGCGACCACGGACGGGCAGAGAGACACGCCAGAGAGAAACTCCAAATATACCACAGGCGGCAGGGTCGGGATCAAACGACCTCCTGTACACCGGGCGAGGTAGTTAACATCTGCGGGGGGGGGGGGGGGGGGAAACGAAAGCAAGAATTGGGTGCTTGGACACGGCCAATATGACCCACGCCCCCCGCCCAAAGTTACCGAGTTACCCAGCGACTTTTTTTTTTAATTAAACACGCTTTAATGAAATGTACCGTACGAGTCATGGCAGAACTCCACGACTCCAAGAAGTGGCCCCCGAAGCTTGCCATAACGTAAGGGGACCCGTGGTGATTTACAGGCAACGTCAGTTGAGCGTCGACAATTAGACCCAAGCCGAAACATAACATATAAAAAAAGCATGTTTAAAAATGTTTATTTTTTATGATAGAATATAGTATTGTCATCAGTATGACATACGTATACCAAGTTTGCAGTCGATACCACATTGGGAAGTGGGTTAAAATTGAGTTACAAGATTTGAGGATACAACGACAATAACAACGACAACAGACGGAGTGAGTTAACAAAAAGCGTGTGATAAAAATGAGTCCGCGCAGGGAACCTCAGCGCACAGGGATGTATATTGAATTTGTATTTAAACTTACGGGCTACAATTATTGACACCAAAGCGATGCTTTGTGGGAAGCAAACTCTTGGTTGTCTCGTGGAGAGCCTCACTGGCCCCTGCCATAGAAATGTGGAATTGCACCGCTGGCACAGGGCAACCAATGGGGATGATGATCGACACCACGCGGCAACATCATCCCGAAGGCGAAACGACAAACCCTTCTATCGCTACTGCTAATACCACGGGCACTCTGCCCATGAATTTCATTCTCATCGATTCCTTCCTACGCCTGTGTTGAGGACTCGGTGTACCACAGACTGATTGCTTCGTTTCATCTACAAGACGATTAACCACCACACTGCAGGTCACAACAACTCACTCACTCATTAGCTCGCTTGACCCACAACACCAAGTCACTTAGTCATTCAAACACTCACTCTCCTATTCATTCGCTGGCCCACACCGCAAAGTTGCTCACTCACTCACCTAACCACTCACTCATTCGCTCACACACTCACTCTCCTATTCATTCGCTGGCCCACTCATTCGCTGGCCCATATCTCACAGTTGCTCACTCACCTAACCACTCACTCATTCGCTCACACACTCACTCTCCTATTCATTCGCTGGCCCACACCGTAAAGTTGCTCACTCACTCACCTAACCACTCACTCATTCGCTCACACATTCATTCACTCGTCGCTCACACACTCACCTCACCACTCACTCAACCACCCACTCACCACACCGCAGGTCACACAACACATCTCCTTAAGCTTCTACCCTCACACTGCTCCACTTTAAAATTCACTCCCATCGTCTATTTTCCACAAATTCTCATAATAACGTTGCCGGTCATCACAGGTTGTTTTTGTGTTTTTGGGGCATGTGCTCATCAACAGTGATAAAGAGACAAAGATCCCCCGTGTAGCCTTAAAACACTGTTGGGACAAGTTCTGTTAGCGAGCACCTATGAACGCCGGCACGATGCACGAGTGGGTGGGTGGCCAACACCACGCCCGGCCGCCTTTGTCTCCCCCAGTGGTGGTGATATCTACACACCACACCAGGTACTCGTTTTGAGGCCGAGTCGACCTAGGTAAGACCCAGGACCGATTTAAATAATCGTAAATGTTGTTGGCCGTGAACAGGAATTGAACTTGGGTCGCCGGGTTCGGACCGCTATCCGAAATAAAATAAAAACACCGCCATGCAGGACGGCAGAACTAAACAAACCGCGGTGCCCGAGTAGGGAATCGAACCCTGGAAACCTCGCTTCGAGGCTTAAAGCAGCCACCACTGCGCCGTCACTGCCAGGGGGCGAGAGCGCCGCTAGCGAGCGCCTATCGGAGGGTTGCGAGTGGTCACGTCGCCCGGCATCGTGTCGGGAGCACCTCCGTCCCTCGCCAAACCCCCGCTTCCAAAATGTTGGTGTTGGCTCGCTGCACCAGCTACGCATTTAAGGCCGCGTTGAACCCAGGTTGGGAACCGGGATAAGTTCCGATACAATTTTCCAAGGCCGTAATTATAATATATATTGGAGGGGGCGGGGGGGCACACCCCCCCCCCCACCCAATATTCAAATATGCTCAAAATGTCCTCCCCAATATATTGCTACCAAAAATATTTAAAAAAATTATAATTGCTATGCTATGTAAATAAAAACAACAATTTGCTAAAACCTTGGCCACAATATCTGGACTTGTCTTCATGCAACAATGCATAGATTTATGTTTATATGATTGTGGTTATGGTTGTACTTTATTAATCCCTAATCTCAAACATTACATACAATGAAACAAGAAAAGGTAAAAAAGAAGAAAAAACAGAGCAATGTAATACAATATACACTATTAGACATTGTAACAAAAATTAATCAAAAGTCCATCCCATGTGTTAGTGAATTTTTTTAATATTTTCGGCAGGAAATTAGTTTTCAAATTTAGCCTTTTTTTCTGGGGGGTAGGGGACCGCCAGACCCCATGGAAGATTTGGTCCCCCCAATGTTGAATCCATGGCTACGGCGGCCTTGCAATTTGCCATTGATGTTAATCGTGGCCTAGAATCGAACCCGGGTTGTCAGGCTTCCCAGCGCGCCCCCCCCCCCCCCCCCCCACCGAGCTAACCGTAGCTCCCGCTATTAAACGCCAGGCTCTTGAAACGACAGAGTAAATTATACGGTAAGATAGTTAGATAATTAAGGTCGCGATGATTTCCTCTTAGCTTGTTATGACATCTTCAATCAATGTCGCGTTGAGTTCTGCAATTTATTTTTCTCATTGTCTTCCTAATGGGTTTTTTTTTGGTTGCTTCCAGAGTATGGCATATTCTATCTTGTGTGTGTCTCTTTTTTTTCCCCCTTGGCGCGCTCAAAGACATAATAGCCGTGATCGCCCGCGGTAAGAACGAGGGGAAACATGTTAAAAAAAAATTGATGGTGAATATCATTAAAGAAGAGGGGATCAGGTCTTGGATTAAAATTCAGCTGACCTGTGTACCCAACGATCCGTAATTAAGTTTATTCCACGTTAGATCGTGTATCGTTAAAACTTGGTCTTCGCGCGTACACGATGTGACACGAAATAAACTTATTCCGCATCATATTACAGCGTGCTTCAAAAAAAAAATGTTCACACTTTTTTGGGACTAACGCTTGTAATGGAAAAATAACGGATAATAATGCACTGTAACATGAAAACAAATGTAATGTTGATAGCTTCAAAAAGTTAAAGAGTCTCCCCCCTACTCGTTCGCCACCGTTGTCAACGCGTGGCCCTGGAATCTTCTCCAGGTGATCTCCAGAGCCCGGAGGCAGCGGCACGTGTCACGTGGCGTTGTTGCACACAGAGGTGGAAATACCTCCGTGAATGGGAATGACGCCTCGATCGTACTTTTTTTTGAGTAAAGGGCAAACAATGCTGCCTTTAGGAATGACCGCAAGCTGATTAATAAAACTGGTCATTGGAAATTACATTTGTGTTTTCGACGTGATTCTCAGTGGAAATGAAAAAAAAATTGCTCGTTTAGGGCCGTCTCGTGTGGTTTTTTTTGTATTCCTTTATGTCAGCTGTGTTGTTTAGGTTATATCCCTCTCTCCCTCCCCTTGTCACCCTTTCCCCCCCTTCAGTGGGATACCCCTTGTATGGTTTGGGGCAGCGAGCCTCCCATGCTTTTCAACAACCTTATGCACAATAGAGGGTTTATGGGTTACATCGCGTAAATATAAATGCGTCGTTGAAGCCTGCCACCACCCGACGCAGCCAATTGGCAAGGTTGTGTCACGTAAACGAACCGTGCCAATGCGTCACTCTTACAGCACCAACCGGTTGTGTGTTGGAGAGTAAACCCACCACGACATTTTACAATTCGAGTGCTGTAACAACGTTTCGTCCGGTAATTACAACAACCAGTATCATCAGGCGATAGCCAGAGTTGTGGAGAACTCCTCCCGTTTCGTTTTAAAATAGAGAGATAAATGTGATCTCGTCACTTGTGAGCCAATGGGGTGCGAAGGCCAGGGATGGGGGGTGGGGGGCTTGTCAGTGTACGCAAATAAATTACAACGGACGTCCATTTCCGTTGTGGTTATTCATCGCGATCCAACCCAAAAACCTCTACTATGGATAATATTGGTCGCGAAAGCCTCCTGCGACGTGTTAAACTGGCTTGGCTCATGTTGACGGTGCGTGCGTGGCCGCGTGCGTCAACAACGTGAGCTATGGGGTATCCCGCACATTCCCTCAATACAAATTTAATATTAAAACAATAATTTTAAATTCTCATCAGGCACCCTCACGGTGTAAACAAGTTCCGTCTGCCAAAGCATCACCGTGCACTCTCTCCCTCTCTCTCTCTACTGCCCTCTCTATGGACGTGCTATGAAGAAGGACCATTGCCCGAAACGTTGCCTACCTTTTTTTTTAAGACGACGCAGTGTTATAGACACGTGTGTGGAGTTTTGTTGTGGTTGTTGTTGTTGTTGTGGTTGTTATTGATGTTGTCTGTGCACCGCTGCAAAACGCACCAGCGGCGACAGCGGCGGACATCACCACCCCCCGAACGATGTCGTTTAACTTTCGATGTAGAAAGCATCACGATTGCAATCCGAAATCGCTTAAAATTCCAACTCGCAGAACGTCGAGGGGGAAGTCAAATTAGGCGAGCAAAGCTGAGCTCAGAAGAGGAATGTTTTTTTTTTCCATTGGCCGCATGTATCCTTCGCTAATTCGAATTCTCGAAGAGACACGAATCAGTAGCAACATGCCATTCCACGTCTGCATTGTGTCGACTAGGTGAAGAGGCATTTTTGAGGCTGTGGAAACGCGCGCAGTCGGCCTCAGGCTGTCACAAGCCAGGGCTTGGATTATAAGCACATGCAGGAATGATCAAACGCATTATTAATGATCCTATCTTCTATCGATGTATATAATGCCTCATTCCAAGGCGCCTTTTCAAAGACTATCAACTTGGCCGTAAGATGATAGTGGTTGAAAGAAAGAGTGGGGTTATTAAAAAGTAGTGGTGTAAGTACGGTGACAAGATAGGTTGGAGTGGTTAAGGCGGGGTTTGGGTAGGGGCAGTGATAGGGGTAGGGGCAGTGATAGGGGTTGGGGTAGTGATAGGGGTTGGGGTAGTGATAGGGGTTGGGGTAGTGATCGGGGTTGGGGTAGTGATAGGGGTTGGGGTAGTGATAGGGGTTGGGGTAGTGATAGTGGTTGAGGTAGTGATAGGGGTTGGGGTAGTGATAGGGGTTGGGGTAGTGATAGGGGTTGGGGTAGTGATAGGGGTTGGGGTAGTGATAGTGGTTGGGGTAGTGATAAGGGTTGGGGTATTGATCGGGGTTGGGGTAGTGATAGTGGTTGGGGTAGTGATAAGGGTTGGGGTAGTGATAGTGGTTGGAGTGGTGATAGGGAAGTGATAAGGGTTGGGGTAGTGATAGGGGTTGGGGTAGTGATAGGGGTTGGGGTAGTGATAGTGGTTGGGGTAGTGATAGGGAAGTGATAAGGACTGGGGTGGTGATAGGGGTTGGGGTGGTGATCGGGGTTGGGGTAGTGATAGTGGTAGGGGTAGTGATAGGGGTTGTGGTAGGCATGGTTGTAGCCGGGGGGGGCAGGGAGTAGCAGGATAGGCAAGGGAGAACAGAAGGAGGTTGTTTTAAGGGATGAACGGAAGCAGATTAGTGCAGACGATTGCTTTAAGTCATGAAGCAGCCACGCTACGATTGCAATGAAAAAAACATTTTAACAAAAATTAGACGGCGAAGTAGGCGAGGAGACGAAAGATCATCGACGGGGCTATTCCCGCGGCATCATAAGCTGGCGGTTTTCTTTCTCCCCCTTCGAAAATCGGAGCGGAGAATCATTCGGCGTGGATATTTGAAAACAACGAGCGGCAAAAACCGTCGGAGGCGCATCGGGGCCATCGTCATCGTTGTTGGTGAAGGGCTCAACAGAACGAAGGAAATTAACTCACGCGCGGTGCCCGATCGAAGAACGTTAACAAAAGAGCGGTGGGGGTAGGGGGCCTGCAAATTTGACCCCCGTCTTAACGGTGACCGCGTGCACAGCAAGAGAGTTGCGTCACGACACAAAATCCGAGGGGGGTCGAGGGTGGGGGCGGGGGCGAGGTGACGCTGCCCGACCCAGCAGTATGGTTCGAAACCCCCCGTAACCCTGGCAAGGCACCCCCAGGGGCTCGTACCGCGAGTGTGCACAGTGTTAAACCGTGTCGCTCAATTGGAATCGTACGTAGCGATTACACCCCCCCCCGCACCTCCCCTCCACCAAGCCCAAACCACCGCCCCCCCCCCCCCCCAACTACTGCGGAAAATTGTAAATAAAATACTCGGCAGGACCATCCTGCGAAAGGGTTGGTGGGGTATTTCCTGGGTAATAAAGCTGAATACAATTAAGCAAACAAAAGCATTGGCGCCGTCTGTTTCATTCGCAGCGAGCGATTCAATATCTCTCTGCCAGTGCAGTCCATCCTCCTCCTCTTTAGCGACGGTCATCGGTTTCACGAAACCGGTCGTTAAGCGATTTGATCGTTAAGCGAGTTTAGGAAGTGCACGCTTAAAGGCTTAATTCGTTCCGACAGCATCAAAAGTTATACCCTTTTTCACCCAAAAAATGTAACTTATAATATTTAAACAATGGACATGAATACATAAATATACGAGCAACATAATAAACACATAACGTTAAAAGAAACACAGGTTAATCAATGCATGCATTAATATTTACTGTACCTACAACAGCCCATCGTTAACAGGGGAATGGTCTGTAAGCGAACACATTGGGTTCTATGGAGGCACTACACTATTATACACTATATATATATTACACTATACACTACACTACCATACACTACACTACTATACACTACACTATATACTACACTACTATACACTACACTACGATACACTACACTACTATACATTACACTACTATACACTACACTACGATACACTACACTATACACTACACTACTATACACTACACTACTATACACTACACTATATACTACACTACTATACACTACACTACGATACACTACACTACTATACACTACACTACTATACACTACACTATATACTACACTACTATACACTACACTACGATACACTACACTACTATACACTACACTATACACTACACTACCATACACTACACACTACACTGTTATACACTACACTATACACTACACTACCATACACTACACTATACACTACACATTGGGCTCTATGAAGGGCCGTCCGTCGTTAAGCGATTAGTCGTGAACAGTGGTGGTGGTTTAGATGGGTTCTACTATATTAAAATCTCTCTCTTTACCGCGTCCTTTCTCACAGACGTCGGCTGATCGTGGCAATTCCTTCCATTTAGCTCTGTCCGTGACGTTTCTCAAGAACCTGGAAAGCGATTTTCCCAGTTTTATCCGATCGTTCGAATTGCTCCACTCCACTTAATTTCCCTTCTTCCCCCCCCCCCCCCGGCTTCTTGTGCCACCAAGAATTGCCCCAGTCGAAACCACATTGATACTCAAGTTTCCTGTTGTCTTCTCACCGCATGCCCAGGAACTGTACCTTTGCCTTTCTCTAGTTATTCGAATCAAGCGGACAGGCCATCGCGTGCCGGCGTCGCAGTCCAAAGTTGCCAAATTCCAAAAAATGAACGCAGCAAATTATTGGCGTAATTATCCGATTAGCACGGTTGGGGGCCGTCCATAAATGACGTCACGCGATTTTGGACGATTTTTGACCCCCCCCTCGTCACACGGCGTCACAAAAAGTCAGACCCCCCCCCTCAACTATGACGTCACAAAGCTCTGCCCCCCCCCCCCAAAATATAAAACATGCTTCAAATCGCGTTAAGCTATTGTCATTGTAGTGCGTATATAATGTGGCGCTGCACTTCGATGTTGTAGGAGAAAACCTTTATTAAAAAAGTCTATTTAATTAAGTAGAACGTGTTGTCTATATTTATTTAAAGTTGCGCATTTTGATGTGACGTCACATTTCTCAACCCCCCCCCCCCCCTCGTCACACATCGTCACAAATGTCTGACGCCCCCCCCCCCCCCCCCAGGTGCATGACGTCATTTATGGACGACCCCTTGGCTACGAAAGGTACGAAGTTCGGGAAACATACATATAAAGGGGATTACATACACAGCAGCAACATCTCCCCCTACTGTGAGACTTCGACATAGCAGCAGCTTCGTTCGTGATGATGCCTTGCCGTATGATGCCTTGCACTGACGCGAATTGAACTTACAGGGACTCCTCTACTTACGAACGAGCTAGGTTCACAGAGGTCTCTGTTCGTACGTCGATTTGCTCCTAATTGCAACTTTACTCCTGTAGATTACAACCATGTTGCACGGCCAGTACACCAAATACGGGGAATGGTTTTAAAAGTTGTATAATCTCCTGTAGATGGAGAAGCCACTGGTTCTTCTCGTTCTGCAGATGTAGATGCCACTGGTTCTTCACGTTCTGCAGATGTAGATGCCACTGGTTCTTCTCATTCTGCAGATGTAGATGCCACTGGTTCTTCACGTTCTGCAGATGTAGATGCCACTGGTTCTTCACGTTCTGCAGCTGTAGATGCCACTGGTTCTTCACGTTCTGCAGATGTAGATGCCACTGGTTCTTCACGTTCTGCAGATGTAGATGCCACTGGTTCTTCACGTTCTGTAGATGTAAATGCCGCTGGTTCTTCACGTTCTGCAGATGTAGATGCCACTGGTTCTTAACGTTCTGCAGATGTAGATGCCACTGGTTCTTCCTGTTCTGTAGATGTAAATGCCGCTGGTTCTTCACGTTCTGCAGATGTAGATGCCACTGGTTCTTCACGTTCTGCAGCTGTAGATGCCACTGGTTCCTCACGTTCTGCAGCTGTAGATGCCACTGGTTCTTCACGTTCTGCAGATGTAGATGTCACTGGTTCTTCACGGTCTGCAGATGTAGATGCCACTGGTTCTTCACGTTCTGTAGATGTAGATGCCACTGGTTCTTCACGTTCTGTAGATGTAGATGTCACTGGTTCTTCACGTTCTGCAGATGTAGATGCCACTGGTTCTTCACGTTCTGCAGATGTAGATGCCACCACCGACATCTATTGTGCGGTGGTTGAACTTACGAATCTCAGTCCGAACAGGCAACTGGACATACAGATAGGCTTGTTCGTATCTCTGAAAGTTCGTAAGTCAAATGTTCGCAAGTAGAGGAGTGCATTGTATACTTTATCTATTTTACGTATTTATTTTGAGTGACTTGTTTTCCCTTCCGAAACTTTTCACTCCTATCGTTTGTTTGGTATTGTTTGTTGTTGTGACTTTCTGACCCCATGCCTCTCCTGGACATCTGTGAAAAGAGCTTCATAGCTCATCGGATTTCTCCAAGATAACCGAAAGCTTCAGATTTTCATAAGAATGGCGCGCAACATAGCTTAATTGAACCAGAGGAAATACGCTTTGGAGAGGAAGGGAAGTTGAAAACACATCCGTGTATGTGCATCAATGTTTGAAGAGCAAGTTGTAGCGTTTTTGGAAGAAAAAAAAAACTGGGTTTGACAATTGTAATAAAATAGCAACATATCAATGCACTGAGAAGAAATACACATCTTGAAATCATTGCACGTTGCCTGCTGTGCCACTCCGCTCCGTGCGCTGGGACCCTCTCCGAGTTGCCGTTCCCAACGGTGGGTGGAGCGAAACGTCGGACATCCCGCCGAATGGCACACGTGGCGCTCTCCGTTGACTGATGAGGTTCTTTAAACATTTCTTTCGGTTAATCATGGGATATTTTTTTTTTGCCAGTATCAAGGTAGGAAAATTAAGAAGAGATTTTACCCAGAGCTATGAATACTCCGATCCGTGTGGCATTGGCTTTGTGCTGTTCGCCTTTCGGCGTTCTCTGGTCTGACACTGGTGAGACTAGGCCATCAAGAAGGCCAATCAGTTTCAAAGACAATGCAAATGTTATCAGAGCTTGCTTTTGTTTGCATGTTCACCACACGTACTGTGTGTGTGGTTAATGCAGGAACTTGATTCCCTGCAAAAGGTTTTTATTTGGTGTTTGAACATCTTAACACCTCCCGTTTAATTGCCAGAAAGTGTAAAACCTATTCATATTTTTTCACACCTGAGGCCGAACACGGCTTTATCATCAGTCTGTCACCTGATGAACCTGGTTGTTGCTGTGATCAGCGGAGAATGCTGTGGACCTCCCAGCTTTGAACCTTTTCCTACACCACATCAATTCCAGACACCCCGCCATCAAATTCACCATGGAAGTGGAGAAAGATGGCAAGCTACCATTCTTGGATGTTCTGTTTGAGAGGAGACCTGATGGCTCATTGGGGCATTCTGTCTACAGGAAACCCACCCACACAGATTCCTACTTGAAGCCTGATTCCCACCACCACCCAGCTCAAAATAATTCTCTCATCAAAACGTTATACCACAGGGCTCATTGCATTTCGGACCAACACCACCTGACCAGTGAATTAAAACATGTACACGTGGCCCTCAAGACAAACGGATACTCTGACCGTACCATCCGCCAAACTGTTTCTCCCTCCATACAGAAACAACCACTTGATATTTTTTTTCGATTTAAAGCTTTCGTGACTGCAATGATTCATCTTCTTTGGTTCTTTCGGTAAAGTCACGTAGAATGAGAATAAAATAATAAATTGATAAAATAAAATAACAATAATATTCTCACGACGTTTCGGCCACAACACAAGCGGCCTTCATCAGGTGAAGGGACGAGACTGTCTGGTAGGACAGCGCTGGAGTGAAAGAGCCACGTTCAGATCACGGCCTTTAAGCTGTGTGAGAAGAACAAAGCGCCCTCAACTTTAGCATCCGTGGTGCTAAAGTTGAGGGCGCTGCTTAAACACTTTAACACAGCTATTTTTGATATGTAAACTGCTTTGTCAAGGCGCCCTGCTCCTTCCACCGAGCTTAAAAGACGCTGCGAATCTTAGCAGCGGTCATTGAAGTGCTGTCGTCCCGACAGTTCTGTTCCTTCACCTGAAGAAGGCCACTTGTGTTGTGGCCGAAACGTCGTCATTTTTAAACTTGGTTCGAAGCTTTCGTGACTGCAGGAATTAATCTTTGTTTTTTTCGGTAAAGTCACGTATAAATAAGAAATAATAAAATAACCTAATAGCGTACGACGTTTCGGTTGCAACACAAGAAGCCATCATCAGGTACAGAAGAGCTAAATTTACGAGAGAGGGGAAACACATAACCCCAGATGTATATACAGACACCCAAGTAGGGGGGAACTAACACAGATACAACAGGGTACAACAGAGAGAGAAGCACACCAAACAGACAGGGTTTAGCAGAATTTGGAAACCATATAAAGCAACACAGACGGTCGGTCAAAACACAATTAACGCATAGCCTGGTTGGTCAAAGATTGCTAAATTGCAAGTTAAGTATGAAATTCAAGATACAGACGGCACACACACGTAGACATTCAAGTAGAGCGGACCAGCACAGGTACAAGCACACAGTGAAGTCGCCTTAAATAGGCAGTGAAGTCGCCTTAAATAGGCAGGGAAGGCAAGGCTGAGAGGCAATGGGACGTATTAGCATGAGAAGGCAAGGCTGAGAGACAATGGGACATTTTAGCATGAGGTATGCATAGAGCAAAGTGGAGCACGGCAGTAAACACTCGGAAGCACCAAGACCCACACACGGGCAGAGACAGCACAGAGAAACAAATCCAAGCACAGACACAAAGGCAGATACACAAGCAGAGACAAAACACAGACAACACAAGACAACATAAAGACTTCTCATGCCAATATGTCCCACCGTCTCCCAGCCCCGCCCTCCCCGCACATCCAATTTTTGTTATTTTATTTATTTTTTTACCTACGTGACTTTACCGAATATAACCAAAGAGAATGCTGTGGGGTTTACTTTCTAACACACAACCGGGTCTGCTGAAGTAGTAACCAATTGGCACGGCGGTTTTTTTTTACGTGACAAACTTTTTGCTAATTGGGCTACATCAGGAGGTGGTGGGTTTCATGATGCATCTGTATTTATGCAATCTAACCCCGAAAAAAAAGCCCCCTCCATTGTGGAGAGAAACGTCGTGCGCTAGTCCACGAGCCCACGAGGTACGGCAATCCAGCACTACGACGAAGGGACGGTAGTGGCCGTCATTGGTTATTTATCGTCAATAATACAGGTTTTATGGGTTAGATAGCGTAAATATAAATGTGTCGTTAAACCCGCCACCACCCGACACAGGCAATTAGTAAGGTTTGTCACGTAAACTGAATGTGCGATTTCGTTACTAGTACAGCACACTGGTGTGTTGGAGAGCAAATTCACAACATTTACAATCTGAGTACGGGTATCTTCTGTTTATACGACAAACCTTACTAATTGGCGGTGTGTCGGGTGGTGGCGGGTTTAACGACACATTTATATTTAAGCTATCTAACCCAAAAAAAGCTATATTATGGCTTTTCAACGATTTACAAAAAAGAAACACGACACTCACGAAGGCATCCGCGCGCCTTGTAAACAAAACCGGAGGACCCGGAGAAAAATCCACGCGACCACGGGGAGAGAGAGAGAGACAGGCAAACTCCAAATATACAGCAGCAGGCGTCAGGGTCGGGATCGAACCCACGACCTCCTGTACACCAGGCGAGGTTGTTAACATCGAAGGCACAGCGGCGCCCTACAGTACCTGCTAGAGTGATACCCCGGTTTAAGTCAGGGGCGGGGGGGGGGATGCGGTCCTGAACGGGTGCGACGACGAATATCGAAACGACGTCAATCAAAGCGATTGAAAAAAATAGCAGGTGGCAAGAGGCGAAGGCTGAGAGGCGCCGGAAAACGAGAAATGACGGATAACGAGAAATGACGGATAACGAGAAATGACGGATAACGACGATCCCGTCAGCGACGTTAAGTGCGAGTCTTGAGGCGACAGCAAATCGGGTAGCGGTGTTAATAACAAAGCGAAGGGGGGGGGGGGGGTGGGGGGATAGGGTAGGGGTGAAAAACACCACCCCCGGCACTGGCAATGTACCTGCGACACGACTCGACTGGGATTACGCAGCTCAGGCCTCACTTCGCTGCGGCTCCCTGGTGCCCGCCTGAGCCCACTGCCCCACTCGTGTTCATCTTCTTTTTTTTCTTTTAGCTTCACATTTTCATGAATATTTAAAATGTTTTAATTACTTAAGAAAACGCCTATTGTTGTTTTTAACGTCGCCTTCTGGTTTTCGAGTTTTACACGATAGAATGGTCATGTTCATCTCTGCCATTTCCTTTAAGCCCTTGGGTTTGTCCCCTCATTTTTTATATTTTCATATGTGTGTTGATTTTATAGCTAGGGCTACCTTCGTTTCATTCGTACTGTGAAGTATAGCGATGCCCCTCTTTAGTGGGGCCGAAATTTTACGAAAAAAATACATCTAATGAATGAACATCGCCCCGCCTACTGTACAAACTTGGAGGCAGGACCCTCCTGAACTGCAGTCTTGAGACTCGGTGAGGCTTCCCTGCGTAGACAAGTGGAATAATAATAGCAATAACAATAATCCAGAAGTGGTGGCAATTCATCCTATTATGCGCGATAATGGACGGATAATAATATTATGAATAATAAAGCCAAGCACGGTGGTGGTTTACGCCCATGACCCAGCGCTTTGGAGGCAAGGATTGGTGGATCACGGAAGGATTTGTGAAACGCCTAAAACCCGCCCCGGTTTGTGAAGTGGCCAGGAAGCGGCAGGACAGCAAGCGGATTTACGAACCCATCTGTGTGGATTTTTTTTTCCGAAGCAAACGCGCGTGAACAAAAAAAAATTGGCCACGGTTCCAACAGTATCACGCTCATGAACAGGAGTCTTGAAACTCACTGAAGCTTTATTGGATTAATTATTGCAACCGTTATTATTATTATCATAAACTGAGTGTCTTAAGTGCAGTCCAATGACAGTCTCAACCCAGTCATCGATGACTGCCCAGAAAAGCCAGCGCTTGAAACTAGTCTATAAACTTAAGGTGGAAAAATTCCAGCCGTGAGAATTAAAAATGTCATCAAATTGACTGACACGTATAACAAGCGCACGGTGCTGTACGTGTAACAGAGTGTGCCCCACATTTGGATACCACGGTGATCCACTAACACTCCCTTGCTGCCTCCACAGTGTTGCATTATAATTACTTCATTTCATGTAGCGTCATTCACGATAGTTGCATCCCACAACGCTGCACATTAACTATATACGAGAGCTTAAATCATATAGACAGCTACTACCAAGCAAATGAAAACCCTATAAATAATAAACAAATGAGAGAATGGCACCAGAACAAAAGGCACAAACAGCAAAAAAAAAGTTACCGCAACAGAGACATGCATCCATTAAGTATCACATCCCAGACCACGATCCCAATTTCTCACGCAAGCCAGGAAACCTTCAGAGGAGAGGCCACTTGCAAAGCCGTCACCACCCATGTGGCCCGTCCCACGAATCTTTTTTTTTCAAAATGGCAATTGAAGTCATCGCATCGCTGTGTGTGTATCACTGCGAGTTGTGCGTTGGCTGAGTCATGTAGCCCGCATGCCTAAACAGCTGTTGTTCGGCCGGATCGAGGGGGCTAAATGAGTGCGGCACGGGCTAGAGAAGGAATGGAGTGATTTGGTACAAGAGGATGTGGAGCTGAGTGTACTTGCTGATGACTGGTACCAGTGGTGTCAAGATCGGCCTCTGTGGAGGAGGCTCGTGAAGGACGCTACTGGGCAGTTGGAGGCAGTCGCCCTCCAATAACAACGGAGGGTAGAGGACCGACGCTCACAACAACGAGCAGAGGGCTGGATGGCTAAAGCACAGCAAGTTGGCACAGTAGGGGGCACAGGTGGTGCATCGGCCAATCATCTCAGTCAGTCAACCGATGGCACCTGCTGGGTCTGTCTCGTGACCTCCTGCCAGCGGGCGTTCGACACTTCGCGTGGACTTAACATGCACATAGCCTGGCACAAGCGCCGTGGTGACGTCACCACCACTTAGTGGCGAACGGCGGCTGAGTGTTGTGCGTGGTGCGCAAACATCGCCACTAGGGAGACAAAGGCGGCCGGACGTAGAGCAGGCTACCCACCGCCTCGTTTGCCGTGCCGACCTTCATAGGTGCTCGCTAACAGCACTTGCACCAACAGTTTGTTACGGCTATACCGGGTGGGGGGGGGGGGGATATTTGTCTTTGTATGTTGATATAAAAAAAAGCTAATCGTGAAAACTTTGATGTAGCTTTACAATTCGTCTGTCACATTGAACAAAAGGGAGGGGGAAAAAAAGGTCTGGACTGAAAAGACCAAGGTGAATAGCAACGGAGTGATTGGCAACACAAGGGCAATGGGTGTCCTGGTGAAACAGTGAGAGGAAGGAAGTGAATTATCAAAGTGGGGCTTCCCCCCCAAAAGCCAGCGCTGAATGGGTCTCTCTCAATGCTCTCTGGAATGCGGATACGCCGGCTTGGCAGCATGAATTATCGGCATAAGGCACTCCACGAGATTTTAAAAATATACGAAAATTTGTATTTTTATTTTAACGGGCAAGGCCTACTGAGCTATATCGGTTTTTTTTCAGAAGTGACCTGGCCGCGGATTATAGCTCAACCGGGTGGCTTATCACGTGGATATTTATATCAGCCAAATACTCGAAACGCACGAGTTACGAGGCAAGCCAGATCCATGAGCACAAGGAAGTCACGTCTAAAATGTCCTTTGAGGATATGCGTTATTTTAGCATTCGAATCTGTAAAACGGTGAGAAAACCCATCAAGCAACATAAACGTTGTAAGCGGGCTGGAAAACAAACACATTTAACGACGCTCACACTGATCCCTAAGTACATGCCACGCACACACCAGTGTGTGCTGTCAAATCGACAGAGGTTACATCTACGCGCGCGCACGTCTTTTGCCTGTCACCAAAGACGAAGATCCCGCGTGTCGCCTTAAGCAGGCGGTTGGGGTAAATCATGTCAGCGAGAAGCACCTATGAAGGCCGGCACAGCACACGTAGGGGTGGATGGCCAACAACACGTCTCCCATCGTGGCGATACTAACACACCGCTCCAGGTCGTGGCGATACTAACACACCGCTCCAGGTGCTCATTTGAGACTGAGTCAAGCTAGGGAAGACCCAGGGACCGGTGCAGATAAATATAATCGTCAACTGGTGTTGGCCGTGTGCGGGAATCGAACTCGGCTCGCCGGGGGTTCGTAGCGCAGCACGTTAACCGCTGTCCCACCGCTCCCCACACAACGAGGCGGGCCAGGTGACACGCCAGAATCATTCCCGGGAACAGCGTTCGCGCACTTGACATTAAAAGCACTTTCACAAACCCAGGGAAGCCCCCCCCCCCCCCACCGCCCACCTCCCCCGATCAAACTTAATCGGGCCCTGACCCAAACGTCTGAAAATACTTGTGAACCCAACGAAAATTATCGGCTGTTAAATCACTTTCGGGATGAGCCGGTGGTAGTAGGGGGGCGGGGGGGGGGGGGGTTATATAATAAAAAAATAAATACAACGGATGTTTGAAAACGAGCGGTGTGCATCACGCGCACGAGCGTCCACACGGGAGCGAGCGAGGGATGGAGACGTGGATGGAGACGTGGATGGAGACGTGGAGGAGACGTCCGCGCTGATCGTCAGCGGCGTTCGTCCGTAATTGGTCGCGGCATCGCTTTACGGCAGTCGCGGAGCGCTTCACAGGGCCATGGTCCCCGCCCGCCCAACTCCACCACCCCCCCCCCTACCCCCCCTACCCCCCCCCCTTCTCGCGGCACCCTTCGCCCAGCGTTCGCGTTAATTGCGCCGTTCGTCACGCCGCCCGGGCGTCGGGGGACGTGGCGGAGATTGGCGCGGTTGGCTCCGTACGGGTGCGAAAGAAGTTCAAGAGCGTTCGACTTACCCTGACGTACAGGGGGGAGGGGGGAGGGGGGGGGGCTCTCGCAAGGTTCTACTCACGTCCGGTGGGGCTCAATAGTGCGATGACCCTCCCCCCCCCCCCCGAACGCACGTGCTTTTATTATTCTGCTTGAACGTCCAAGTTCACCGGTACCCGCCGTTATGATCTTAATAAGAATGTGATATTATTACCTTTAGAATATAATATTGTTCTATTTATAATAATATTATATTATTCTCTTTATGATAATAATATAATCTTATCTTTATAATAATAATATATTTTTCTCTTTTTTATAATATTATAGTATTCCCTTTGTGATAATATTATATTATTCCCTTTATTATAATATTATATTAATATTTTATTATGATATTTTATTATTCTATTCATGATAATGTAGTATTCTCTTTGGTGATAATATGATGGTATCATCTTTTTATTATTACAATATTATTATCTTTAGATTCGTCGTCGTCATCGACGTCAGGGGGGGGAGGGGCGCAGCTATGGGGAGGGGTGCGAGTGGCAGCGTTACACGACGCTTGTGGGGCGCAGACGGCCACAAGGCTGGGGTGGGTGGAGTGGGTGGAGTGGGTGGAGTGGGGTGGGGTGGGGTGGGTGGGGTGGAGTGGGTGTCTAGGGTGAGTGGAGTGGGTGGGCTGGGGTGGGGTGGGTGGGGTGGGTGGAGTGGGGTGGGGTGGGTGGGGTGGGTGGAGTGGGGTGGGTGGAGTGGGTGGGGTGCATTTAGTGTTCTTTTAAATGGTTTTTTTTAATTAATACTATTACCGTGAGACCGCCTTATTCTAAACCCAATCAAAGGAGCAACTAAAATACTATCTCATAATAGAGGAGGTTGTTTTTTTTTTGGGTGAGATCGCATACATCCGAATGTGTGCCGTTAAACCTGGCACCACCAGACGTGGTGCGGGTTCACTCTCCAACACACGACCTTTGTGCCGAGGTCATAACGAACTGGCACGTTCTGTTTACGTGACAAACCTCACTAATTGGGGGTGTCGGGTGGTGGCGGGTTTAACGACACATTGACATTTACGCGATATAACCCCCCCAACGCCCCTCCCCCCCCCCAAAAAAAACCCTCTATTATCGATAATGTTGATCGCGAAAGCTTACGTGTTCAATTATAATTATATATGGTTACAGCCTAGATAATTGGGTGTTTAAAATGATTGAACCAATTCATAGCAGTTTCTTTCACGATGGCAACATGTTACAATTACACAAAAAGTTACAGTAGGTTTAATGAGTTATTAAGTTTTACTAGCCATTTTATAAATGCTCTGTGTCCCCTCCACCTGTTGTACGGACAACATCGAGACGATAGTCATTGTTTTTTTTCGGTAAAGTCACGTATGTAGAAATACAATAAAATTACATACGTGACTTTACCGAAAAAAACAATGAGTAATTTTATGCAGTCACGAAAGCTTTAATACTTTATTATCGAGACGATAGTTGAATTCGTCCCAAACGCCTCGCAAAGTGTCTCTTATTCTACCGAAGTCACACCCCCTGCCGTGATTCTGTTTTTGAGGTCATCCAGATTAGTTGCTAATGGTGGCACATAAAACACGGTCTTTAACGTATCGCCACAAGAAAAAGTCGCAGAGTGTGGTGATGTCTGGGGGTGATCTTGGGGGCCGAGAGTGTAGCGCCAAGTCTTGGGGCACCGTGCGACATATCCAACGTTGAGGCAGTGTGTCTTGCGAATGACTGAGGCTAGGGGCTGTAAAAGTTTCATTCATGGGCGGTTCGTGGTTGCAGCGATATAGCGATTTCAAATCGGGTCCAACATTTTCAAACTCCCTATTATTATTATTATTATACACGGGTTAGACACATCCGTTAGTTATTTCAGTAAAAGCGAGTCGGGAGAAAAGGAGGAGAGGGCACGCAGTCGTATCTTGCCCCTCCATTGTAATAGGTGCCTCGCTTCTACACCATCATCCATCATGAGCAGTGGTAGTGCGATCGGCTTGGGCAGCGTGAGACTGCAGCGGTGCCACTTGCTGTGGGTCCCAACAGCACAAAATGCATGCGGCTCGAGCGCCTATTCCGTGTGAAGTTTGTAATGTTATTTGTCTCGGGGTTTCTTGGTTGTTGCTGTTGCGAGATGTTAACTACCTCGCCTGGTATACAGGAGGTCGTGAGTAACGTCGCAGGTAAATTCTCGGCACCGCGGGTGGTGTTTTTTTTTTAGCCCGATACAGTCACATACCCCAGATGTACATCTTCCCCCTTCTGCATAGTTTCGCGAATACTGCGTCGGCTTTGTTATCGACACCGCGACCCGATTTGCTGTCGAGCTCGACCGCCCACACTCTCACGTCGCTGAGAGCATCATCGTCATCCGTCGACTCTCAGCCTTCGCTTCCACCGCCTGCTACACCCTGTCAATCGCTTTGTTTGACGTCGTTTTGGTATTCGTTATCGCACCTTTCAGGAATGCACCCCCCCCCCCCCCTGGCAACGCAAACCGGGGTATTGCTGTACTAGGTACTGTAGTGGCGAGATGTTAACTACCTCGCTTGGTATACAGGAGGTCGTGGGTTCGATCCCGACCCTGGTGATGCCTGCTGCATATTTGGAGTTTGCGGTGTCTCTCTCTTTGCCAGTGGTGAGATGTTGACTACCTCGCCTAGTATACCGGAGGTCGTGGGTTCGATCCCGACCCTGGCGATGCCTACTGTATATTTGGAGTTTGCGGTGTCTCTCTCTTCCTCTTCCCGTGGCGAGATGTTGACTATCTCGCCAGGTGTACAGGAGGTCATGGGTTCGATCCCGACCCTGACAATGCCTGATGTATGTTTGGAGTTTGCGGTGCCTCTCTTTTCCAGTGGTGAGATGTTGACTACCTCGCCTGGTATACAGGAGGTCGTGGGTTCGATCCCGACCCTGACAATGCCTGCTGTATATTTGGAGTTTGCGGTGTCTCTCTCTTCCCGTGGTGAGATGTTGACTACCTCGCCTGGTATACAGGAGATCGTGGGTTCGATCCCGACCCTGACGATGCCTGCTGTATATTTGGAGTTTGCGGTGTTTCTCTCTTCCTCTTCCCGTGGTGAGATGTTGACTATCTCGCCCGGTATACAGGAGGTTGTGGGTTCGATCCCGACCCTGACGATGCCTGCTGTATATTTGGAGTTTGCGGTGTCTCTCTCTTCCTCTTCCCGTGGTGAGATGTTGACTATCTCGCCTGGTATACAGGAGGTCGTGGGTTCGATCCCGACCCTGACAATGCCTGATGTATGTTTGGAGTTTGCGGTGCCTCTCTTTTCCAGTGGTGAGATGTTGACTACCTCGCCTGGTATACAGGAGGTCGTGGGTTCGATCCCGACCCTGACAATGCCTGCTGTATATTTGGAGTTTGCGGTGTCTCTCTCTTCCTCTTCCTGTGGTGAGATGTTGACTATCTCGCCTGGTATACAGGAGGTCGTGGGTTCGATCCCGACCCTGACGATGCCTGCTGTATATTTGGAGTTTGCGGTGTCTCTCTCTTCCTCTTCCCGTGGTGAGATGTTGACTACCTCGCCTGGGTATACAGGAGGTCGTGGGTTCGATCCCGACCCTGACGATGCCTGCTGTATGTTTGGGGTTTGCGGTGTCTCTCTCCTCGTGGTCGCGTGGGTTTTAATCCGGGTTCTCCTCCGGTTCCCTCCCCCCCCCCTCCACATCAGTGGCAACCTGTGCAGCCATTGCCAACACTCGGAACTAAAATGGTGCGGCGAGCTCACGGTCAGACAAGCCTCACAAACGACACGGAGCAGGGCAAGGCCATCGTCCAGCCACGTAACGACAAGGGGCTGGCTGTAAGGTCACTAATATTTTGATAAGAAAGATAAAAGCATCCCCCAAGCAGCCCATCTGTCAGGCCATCTGCTCTGTGATTGGCTGAAATGAGGTCATTCGGGCTTCGCCATCGCCCGCGCTTTGCCCAGCTCTGAGACAATGGGAGGACAATTTCTGCGCGATTGTTTGGGTGGGGGGAATTAAACAATAGGCCTCGACACAGAGGCGTTGTTTCTCTGTGTGCCTATGTGTGCGTCTCTCTCTGTGTGTGTCTCTCTCTCTGCTTATGTGTCTGTCTATGTGTCTCCGTGTCTGTGTTTTGTCTCTCTATCTCTCTCAAATTTAGGCATCTTTGGAAGAACGTCAATCAACCAGGTAGGGTGTTGACTGTTATGTTTGCCGACTCTCTGTGTTGTATTGTATTATATTTCTAAGTTTACTAGGGTTTGTTTTTCTCCTCATTATTAATTCGTACCTGGTGACGCTTGTTTATGTTGCAATCGAAAAGTCGTATTCTATGATTTAATTTATTTTCTTTCTACGTGACTGGTGAGACCGCCCCCCCCCCCTTAACGAAGGCAGCAGTGGGCACGAGTGATGGGGGGGTACTGAGTATGTGAGTATGTGTGAGTGTGTGTGAGTGTGTGTGTGGGGGAGCGGTAGTGTAGCGGTTAGCGCGCAGCGCTACGAACCGGGCGACCCGGGTTCCATTCGCGCTCACGGCAAACACAACCGGTTGTGGGCGTCCTCCCGTAGGTCGACTCGGCCTCAAATAAATACCTGCTGCGGTGTGCAAACATCGCTACCGGGGAGACAAAGGCGGCCGGGCGTGGTGCTGCCCCTCCCCCCCCCCCTCGTATGCCGTCTCCGACCTTCATAGGTGCCACTCGCTAACAGCACTTGCCCCAAAAATATTTGGGGAGTCTTTGGCTTTTTTATGAAAGGGGAAGCGGTAGTGCAGTGGTTAGCGCACTTCGCTACAAGCCCAGCGTCCCGAGTTCAATTATTGTGCACGGGTCAATAACAGGGGTGAATATTGAACTCGTCACGAGGCGCGGGTGAGGTGTACGAGAGGGAGCAATGACGTCAAGAGACCCGTGAGTGTGGGGGAGGGGGTTCGGGTTATGACGTCACGCGACATTGGTGAGTTGGAGCAGAGGGGAGTGATGCCATCATGCTAGATTGGGGTGCGTTGGCGAGGAGAGTGGTGACGTCACCAGACGCGGGGGGGGGGGAGATGGGTTGATGACGTCACGCGACACGGGTGAAGTTGACAAGGAAAGATGACGTCAAAAGACCGGGGAGTGAGGTGAAGGTTTCAGGTGCGATGAATAACCTGCAGATTCGGCATCCTATTTAACGCTGAAGTTCTGCGGGTTCCTGCCAGTGTTGAATTATTAACCTTGCCAATTGCTCGATTGGGGTTACACGCACAAGCAGCGGTAACATCATCGCTCTCCTATTGCGAACATAAACAACAATTTGGCAGGACCCTCCTGGGGAAAAAAACGGAGTCTTCAGACTCAGTGAGAGGCATTCCTGAGTTAACGAGCATGAGAAATAAGGAAGTAACATTGTTTTAAGTTGCTGAGGAATTTAGCTCATGGGACACATGGGTTCACTTGTCCCACCATCCCACTCCAGCTGGAACATGAGGACACACATTAACGAACAATATCGATAATTGAGAGGCAGTGAATCTCAAAGCGGCCATCACCCGGTTAAATAAAGGACCTTCGTATTTTTTTACGGTGCTATTAATTCCCATGGAGTCTGGCCTCGGGTCTGCTCTGCCTCCTCTCCTCATTATGGTGACCAAGAATTGTGTCACATCCACTCTTCTTGTGCCACGATGTCAGCATAAACACACACACACAGACGCATTCAAACAAAGATAGATCCCCCCGCGTAACCTTAACAGACTGTTGGGGCAAGTGCTGTTAGCGAGCAGCTATGGAGGCCGGCACGGCGCACGAGGGGGGTGGGGGGGGGGGTGGCCAGCGCCACGCCCGGCCGCCTTTGTCTCCCCAGCGGCGTTGTTTACACACCGCACCAGATACTCATTTGAGGCATTCAACACACACATACGCCTATAGTTACGTACACACATATGCAAATTTAAGCATGTAAATTCACAGGTATGTATTCTCTATGGGACTATTTGTGTATCTCTGTGTCTCTATGGGTCTATGTATTTCTGTGTATCTGTATGGGAATTATGTATATCTATGGGTCTCTATTTATCTCTATGGGTCTATGTATCTCTATGGGTCTCTATGTATATCTATGGGTATCTATGGGTATCTATGTATCTCTATGGGTCTATGTATCTCTATAGGTCTATGTATTTCTATCTATCTCTATGGGTCTCTATGTATATTTATGGGTCTATGTATCTCTATGGGTCTATTTATCTCTATGGGTCTATTTATCTCTATGTATCTCTATGGGTATCTATGCAGCTCTATTGTTCTCTATGTATCTCTATGGGTCTATGTATCTCTATGGGTCTATGTATTTCTATGTATCTCTATGGTCTATGTATCTCTATGGGTCCTTATGTATCTCTATCGTTCTCTATGTATCTCTATGGGTCTATGTATCTCCATGGGTCTCTATGTATCTCTATGGGTCTCTATGGGTCTATGTATCTCTATGCATCTCTATGGGTCTCTATGTATATCTATGGGTCTCTATCTATGTATCTCTACGGGTCTCTATGTATCTCTACGGGTCTCTATGTATCTCTACGGGTCTCTATGTATCTCTACGGGTCTCTATGTATCTCTACGGGTCTCTATGTATATCTATGGGTCTCTATGGGTCTATGTATCTCTATGGGTCTCTATGTATCTCTATGGGTCTCTATGTATCTCTGCGGGTCTCTATGTATCTCTGCGGGTCTCTATGAATCTCTATGGGTCTCTATGTATCTCTATGGGTCTCTACGTATCTCTATGGGTCTATGTATCTCTATGGGTCTATGTATCTCTATGGGTCTCTATGGGTATATGTATCTCTATGGGTCTCTATGTATCTCTATGGATCTATATGTATCTCTATGGGTCTCTATGGGTATCTATGTATCTCTATGGGTCTCTACGTATCTCTATGGGTCTCTACGGGTCTCTATGTATCTCTACGGGTCTCTATGTATCTCTACGGGTCTCTATGTATCTCTACGAGTCTCTATGTATCTCTATGGGTCTCTATGTATCTCTATGGGTCTCTATGGTTCTCCATGTATCTCTATGGGTCTATATGTATCTCTATGGGTCTCTATATTATGTGTGTGATCCAGACCATTACCCACCTGCCCTTTCCCCAATGCTCCCCTGGTGCTCCCCCTCCGTCATCAGATTGAGAATTTGTATTTATCCTTGAGAAATCCGATGAGCTATGAAGCTCTTTTTTTATAGATGTCCAGTAGGGGTGGGTCAGAACGTTACAACAACAAACAGTACGAAAACAAGATAGGAGTGCAAAGTATGGAAAGGTAAAGTACACCACTAAAAAAGAAATCACCTACAACTAAACTACGTATTACTTTACCAGGTAAAGCCCACCGTGCTACGAGTTCTTTTTCTGAAGCCACCTGGCCACAAATGATCGCTCAACGAGGTGGCCCATCGTGTGGAAATTTTTAGAAGTCAAACAATCCGCAACCACACACGAGGTGTGACCTCCGAGTAGCACGGTTGGCGACGGAACGGTGCGACATGAGTTCAACCAAGGACGTGCGGTCAGGGGAGGCAAGGGAGGCAGAGCCTCACCTTTCATACTCAAATGAAAATAGCTGTTACGAAAAGTAAAAAAAAAAGAATAATCAAATAAAATAAATGCGAAGATGTTTCCACTGATATGTGTTATAAATGTCATTTCTGTACGATTACAATCATTTTTATCGTCAAAATCGCCAAATTTGCGGAGCTCCGCTGCAAATACAGGAAGAGACGAGAGGTGAGGCAGCGACGAGCTCAGCCTCCCCTCTGATTGCGCAACCCCTCAGTAACTGGATGGTGCGCGGGCAATAAGCACGTGCCTGTTACTATCTCAGTATGTCGCCAATGTAATGTTTGTAGACCCCTTCATTACATGTCCTCCTCGCCTTCCATACTCCAGGTAACTTATTTCACGTATGTGTATAAATATATTTAGGCTCGCTGGTCTCGTCATGAAACAAACTGCGATGAAAAAACACCAGGGGAGGCAGCTATCACATCTGCCTCAATGAGGGGGATGTGTCTAACAACACGCCCCCCTCCGTGAAACCACGCCCCCCTCCATGAGGCCACGCCCCCCTCAGTGTGTGATTCTGGCTCCGACACTCGCCAGTGCCACCCCAGCCATTGACCTCGCCGCACGTCACTGAGTTCAACGTACAGAGTGAAAGCGCTGTGCTGGTCGCTTTCGCGAAATTTGCCTGCGTTGCGTTACGTACGGACGTGCGTTGAGCTTCCAGTTGGATTCTTTTTCGCGAGGCTGACTTCTACGAGAAGGCAATTGCCCGCAAGTTGCGTGCGTGTGTCAAGAAATCCCTGCGACCACTTTCTATTATTACGTATGGTATGCTGGACTTCTTTCGCACCGTACGTAGACCAATCACGCAATTCGGAGATGCGGGTGAAAGGACAACAGACTAAGCACAAAACGCAGCTGTAAAGAGATTAGTTTTCAATGTAGATTATTTTAAAGTGGATAGCTCCAGTGGCTTCCTAATGTACGTTCCTATGTAGAACTTCTTTCGCACCGTACGTAGATAACGTCGGAAGGAAGAGCATTCCAGATGGCCGCAGAAGCGTATCTGAAAGAGCTGTTGTCACAAATCGTTCTGCCGCTGTTGTTATTAAGTAGAACCCCTCTTAACGACCACCCCTGTTAGCGACTAATCGCTTAACGACGGAGATCCATAGAACTCAATGTGTAGTGTATAGTGTATTGTAGTGTAGTGTAGAGTAGTGTCGTGTATAATAGTGTAGTGTATAATGTAGTGTATAGTGTAGAGTAGAACTCCTCTTAACGACCACCCCTGTTAGCGACTAATCGCTTAACGACGCAGATCCATAGAACGCAATGTGTAGTGTATAGTGTATTGTAGTGCATTGTAGTGTAGTGTATAGTAGTGTCATGTATAATAGTGTAGTGTATAATTAGTGTAGAGTAGAACCCCTCTTAACGACCACCCCTGTTAGCGACTAATCGCTTAACGAAGGAGATCCATATAACTCAATGTGTAGTCTATAGTTTAGTGTATAAGTGTAGTGTATAATGTAGTGTATAATAGTGTAGTGTGTAATATAGTGTATAGTGTAGAGTAGAACCCCTCTTAACGACCACCCCTGTTAGCGACTAATCGCTTAACGACGGAGATCCATAGAACGCAATGTGTAGTGTATAATGTAGTGCACTGTAGCGTAGTGTATAGTAGTGTCGTGTATAATAGTGTAGTGTATAATTAGTGTAGAGTAGAACCCCTCTTAACGACCACCCCTGTTAGCGACAAATCGCTTAACGACGGAGATCCATATAACTCAATGTGTAGTCTATAGTTTAGTGTATAAGTGTAGTGTATAATGTAGTGTATAATAGTGTAGTGTGTAATGTAGTGTATAGTGTAGAGTAGAACCCCTCTTAACGACCACCCCTGTTAGCGACTAATCGCTTAACGACGGAGATCCATAGAACGCAATGTGTTCGCTTACCGACCATTCCATTGTCAACGATGGGCTGTTGGAGGTACAACTAAATATTAATGAATGCACTTATTAACCGTGTTTCTTTTAATATCAAGTGGTTAGAATGGTGTTAGTAACTTTTAATAGCCATTGTTTAAATATTATAAGGTACCTTTTTTGGGTGGGAAAAAAGGGTATAACTTTCGATGCTTTTGGAGCGAATTAAGCCTTTAAAGCGCGCATTTCCTATTCTCGCTTAATGACCTAATCACTTCACCGCCGATTTCGTGAAACCAATTATCGTGGTTAAGAGGAGGAGGAGGTGCTACACTGCATTATCATTGTTAAAATGGGCCGAAACTGCCAACACGGATTGAAGCAGCGATGCGAGTGGGAGGCAGGGAGGGGCTTGTGGGTGGGGGGGGGGGGGAAACAGCTGTGGGTCTCTCCGTGTAAATATCACTAAGCTCCTTATACACGTGGCACAAATGTTCAGAGACCCGAGAGGGCCTCTGTGGAGGAATCTCAAAACAAAGTCGACGACACGGAATTCCAGAAGAATTGCGCGGTGCCGTATTCACGTTCGGCGGCGCTCAACTTCCTTTGGCGGCTCCCAGGCCCGTGGTGGAAATTCCACATTACGTTGACGGGGGCAAGTACACCCACGGCAATGACGGCGGATTACTTCTCATCAAGTAGTATAGATTAAATAACCGTTATTCACGCCGATATGGGGGTGGAAAGGGCAGATTCAATTATCCGTTCGTGGTCGCGGATAATTAGTTTGTCACGACGTCTGGGTTAGGGGCCGTCCATAAATGACGTCACGCGATTTTGGAAGATTTTTGACCCCCCCCTTCTGCCCCCCCCCCAAAAAAACATGCTTCAAATCGCTTGAAACTATTGTCATTGTAGTGCGTATTTAATGTGGCGCTGCACTCTGATGTAGTACGAGAAAACATTTATTAAAAAGTATATTTAATTAAGTAGAACGTGTTGTCTACATTTATCTAAGGTTGCGCATTTTTACGTGACGTCACATTTCTCAAACCCCCGCCCCCTCGTCACACATCGTCACAAATGTCTGACCCCGCCCCCCCCCCCCCCGCTAGGTGCGTGACGTCATTTATGGAAGGCCCCTTATCAATATTATTATTATTCTAGTTTACCCAAAAAAGCGTCACCAAGTCTCATTCCCCTTTTTCAGGAGGGTCCTGCCAAATTTTCGCAGTTGGGGGGGGGGGGGGTGATTACTGGTTGTACAGCAATCCAATTGAGCACAGTCATTTGCACTTACATTCATGACCTACATTAGCCACGTGTATTCCATCAAGATCATTAAGAAGATCCTCAAGATTGTGCATTGCTCGCCGTCACCTCAACTCTGGGACTCCTTGCCCCTTCGAGGCGAGAACGTCCGAGACACACTTGCAAATCTTCAAATCTCGACGAAAAACGTATCTGTATACACATGGCTCTCTCTCTCTCTCTTCGGTCATTTAAAACGTCCTTCTCGCTTCTTCTTATTCTTTCCTCGGTTGCCATCGAACTTTTTTTCCACTTGCCATGCATAGCGCCCCTGAGAACGATTGCTTACGGGTGCTTTATAGATGTAAATCAACGTCCTCATCATCGTCATCATCATTATTTGCGGCGCAATTTTTGAAATTCGCACATTGACGCCGGCGCACAATTGTCCTTGCGCCATGCGCGTGACGCCACGTGACTCTTGACACGTGTCCACTGTGAGAGCGAAGCAGCTGCCCGAGGCGGCGACGGCGGCGGCGGCGGTTGCCTCCGTGTCGTGGATGCGCACAGCCGCAGTATTAAATCGGGGCGGCCGTCGGAGGTCGAACCGCGGGCACATCGGCGACAAGACGAGCTGCGAAAGGCGCTAGACCGCTGGGTCGGGTCGGCCCTGCGATTTTTCGCCGGCCACGAACTGCAACAAATACCCCGGGAGGGGGGGGGGGGGCGTATCATGGGGACTTTGTTTTTCTTTGTTTTTTATTCGATGTTATCAGGCAAGGCCCGCCTGAGCCTCAAGAGTTCTTTTTCAGAAGCGACCTGGTCACAAATAATAGCTGAACGAAGTGGCTTATCGTTACGTGGAAATGTATCGCGGCCAAATACTCGAAACGCACGTTTTTTCTACATGTGGAAGGAACAACCATAGGACCCGGAAAAAAAGTCCCACACGACCATGGGGGAGAGAGGCATGCAAACTCCAAATATAGAGCAGCAGGCGTCAGGGTCGTGATCGAACCCACAACCTCCTGTACACCGGACGAGGTAGTTGACATCTCGCCACCGCGGCACCTTACAAATACTGGACCTCCGTGAAAAAGAGCTTCGAAACTCATCGGATTCCTCCAGTCTAAATACAGATTCTGATTCGAGAAGAACGATGAAGATCTCTCAATTCCAGAAGAGGGCAAGAAGTGCAATGCACTACTGCAGCTCCAGCTACCTCACTCAGCAAGGGTGGGGGGGAGGGGGGGCAGGCATGGTGGTGGTGGTGGTGGGGAGCGATTCTGGGGCAATCCGGGACGGTTGGCAACCCTGGCGATGATTCCTCCCGAGTCGAGGGATCACGCTTCTCCCGCGGCGCGCGCACGAGTGGAGCCACTCGACGGAAGCGCCGGAGCCATCGTTCTCACGCATCCCTCGGCTTTTGGTAGCGGTGGACCACCGCTCGCTCGCTCGCTCACTCACTCTCTCTTTCTCTCTCTCTCGCGCGCGCGCTTCGTCACTTGATCGCTCGCTCGCTCGCTTTGTCCAGCCAACTCGCTCGACAGCTGGCTGGCCAAGCGACTCGCTCTCCCGAATCTCTCACTCGCTCACTCACTCGTTTGCTTGGTCGCACGTACAATCGTAGATTCACTCGACTGACCTTTCGATCGCGCGCTTACTCGCTCAACCACTCACGAGCTCACTCATTTGACCGCTTGCCCACTAACCCTCGTACTCATTTGCTAAGCCACCCACTCACGAGCTCACTCGTTTGGCCACCTGCCCACTCACCCTCTTACTTATTTGCTCGGCACTCACTTGCTGAACCAGTCACTGCGACCGATCCACCACGTGCTCACTCAACCACCACGTGCCCCTTTGGCCCGCTGAAGTTCATTCTCTGCCCTGTTCCCGTGAATCACTGACGGCGGCCAACACAAACCGCCAGGACATGCATGCAATGATGTTAGCCTATCCAGTCTCTGGGCCCTTTCTTCAATCTTTGGGCCCAGCCTCCCCCCCCCCCCACAAATTAACTGGGCACCTGCCCCTCACTCTCTGGGCCCTGGGACTTCTCAGCGCCGACCCATCTCTTACAAAATAAAACTCATTGGCCGCCTCATTGTGTTTCTTCATCTGATGCAATAATGCTACAGCGCGCACAACCTTCGCTGCTTGAATAATTATCGATATGTTCATCTTCTTTGGTTCTTTCGGTAAAGTCACGTAGAATGAGAATATTATTGTGTTATTTTATTTTATCAATGTATTATTTTATTCTCATTCTACGTGACTTTATCGAAAGAACCAAAGAAGATGAATCATTGCAGTCACGAAAGCTTTAAATCGAAATTTATCGATATGTTGTTGTTGTTTTGTATTTACTCGTCCGTCTTATAAATAACACCACGAGTTCCGTACAACGTCCCTCATCTGCGGCGCTAATTACCCACGGACTCCTATGAGCCGCGGCCAAAATCAATCGACGAAACACATCCAATTTACTTTTGTTTTTGTCGTTTTATTCGCGAGACGGGTGGAAACCCAGGCTGAACCAAAGGTGGGAGCACATACAGACTCCACAGAGACAGACAAAACACGTTGAATACCATTCAAAGCGTTCCGGAATCTCAGCGACGTGCCCGGTTTTTCTTCCTCGTTAGCGTCCGTTACAAATCCGCGGCGTGCGGTGTTTTTTTTTTTGTTCCGCCTTTCGCCTCCCCGTGCCCGCCACCCCTGCTGCTGCTGCTGCTGCGATTCATCGTCGAGTGAGCCGGCCCTCATTAAAGAGCGAGGAGGCGGCTCATTAGCGGAAGGCCTCGAGCCGTTGTCGCCTGCAATGGGATGCCAGCGCATTGGAGGAGGAGACACGTGGGAGAAAGCAGCGTACAGAACCCAACCCTGAGGCCTTCTGTATATTTGGAGTTTGTACGTCGTCTCTTTCTCCTCCGCCCCCCCCCACCCCCCACCCACCCTCGCCGTGTCCTCGTGGATTTTTATCTCTCCGGGTCCTCCTGTTCTTTTTTTTTAAACCCGTTCCACAATTAGAGTCAACGTGCGTTTAGCCGATCGCTTGTGTAGCGATCGAAACGTCGTAGTTTTTTGGGGTTTTTTTTGTTATTTTATTTGAACCTATCTACGTGACTTATTTGGCTGCTGTATATTTACGCATGGTGATAAGCCACTTGTTTGGGCTATCATTTGCGGTCAGGTCGCTTCTGGGAAAAAAAAAGTAAATATATCAGTAAGCTTTGCCTGATACGATGAGGGTGTATTTAGTTTATTTTGGGGGGGGGGGGTGATTTCTTAACATTTCTTGTACTTTGCACTCCTATCGTTTTTTTGTACTGTTTGTTGTTGTAACGTTCCTACCCCGTGCCCCTATTGGACATCTGTGAAAATGAGCTTTATAGCTCATCAGATTCCTCGAGTATAAATAAAGATTCTGATTTTTTTGTTTAAATGTGTCACGCCAAGTGGCACTGCGAGAGCGTTTTCGGGCGATGGGTGGATTATTTTTCGCGATATACAAGTCCGGCAATGTTCTTATTTGGCCGGTGTGGTGCCTGCTCCCGTCAGAGTATTCAACTCGTTAACGCAAATGAAATACAACTTGGATTTACCGCGGGCAAGCATCCGCACGCAACTTCAGCGACGTATTAAAAGGGCGGCAGCGTGGTGCAAGTGGTACTGCAGCTGCGACCTGTGCGCGCATCACAGCAAGAAGATTCCTGGGCTCCGATTCCAGACTCGGGCGCAATTTCTGCGTCGAGTTTGTGTGTCATCCCCCTCCCCGCCCGGCCCTGTTGTCCATGGGATTCTTCCGGAGTTCTACACTTTTCTCCCCGAGCTAAAAAAAAAAATTTGGGGGGGAACTGGTAATTGACCACTGCTGAAAAAGTAACCTGCAAATGACTCATTTGGGATGACGGAGAGCGGCGTCGCGACCCGCCTGCTGTGAAAACTTGGCAGGGCCCCCATGACAGAGGGTCACGAGGCGAGGCGGCTTTCCAGGCTGCACGAGCGGAATAAGTAAAACATTAAAATTTGATTTTACATTTTTTTTTGGGGGGGGGGGGGGGGGGCTCGTAGTAAATGCGCCCAATCGAGCTATTAAAGATTTGACATTTTCATTGCCTTTGTGCTGTTCGCCTTTTGGCGTTATCTGTGGTCTAACGCCGGTGCAGGCACAAGGCCAAGAAAGAGGCCGTCTCTGGTGTAGGCCAATCAGTTTCACATACAATTAAAACGTTGCGATGTTTAATATTATGAGAAAAGCACTTCGTTTTTGCATGTTTTAACAAGAAGCGTGTGTTGATAGTGCGAACTTGATGCCTTGCAACAGGTGTTATCTAAGTGGTGTTTGAACATCTTAACACCTCCCGTATGATTTCCGGAAAGGGCTCAGCCAATCCTATATTTCACCGTCATTGACGAACGGTGCCGAGTATTTGTTCCTGTCGTCATTGTTAATTGTACTCGTGCGCCACCACTACCACCACTAACGCTGCAGCCGTCGCCAAATAATGAATTTAATCCGGAAAATTCAGTGGGGCACGGGCAGGACGGTGGCCGGTGGCCGAGACGAGCGATGGAGTGGCAGTCAAAGGGATGGAACACCAACCCAGAGGACGTCCACCGACGGTGGTGAGATGTTAACTACCTCGCCTAGTATACAGGAGGTCGTGGGTTCGGTCCAGACCCTGATACCTGTTGCTGTATATTTGGAGTTTGCGTGTATCTCTCTCTCCCCGTGGTGAGATGTTAACTACCTCGCCTGGTATACAGGAGGTCGTGGGTTCGATCCAGACCCTGATACCTGTTGCTGTATATTTGGAGTTTGCGTGTATCTCTCTCCCCGTGGTGAGATGTTAACTACCTCGCCTGGTATACAGGAGGTCGTGGGTTCGATCCAGACCCTGATACCTGTTGCTGTATATTTGGAGTTTGCGTGTATCTCTCATCTCTCTCTCTCTCCGTGGTGAGATGTTAACTACCTCGCCTGGTATACAGGAGGTCGTGGGTTCGATCCCGACCCTGATGCCTGTTGCTGTATATTTGGAGTTTGCGTGTTTCTCTCATCTCTCTCTCTCTCCTGGTGAAATGTTAACTACCTCGCCTGGTATACAGGAGGTCATGGGTTCGATCCAGACCCTGATGCCTGTTGCTGTATATCTGGAGTTTGCGTGTTTCTCTCACCCCGTGATCGAGTGGATTTTTCTCCGGGTCCTTTTGCACTCCCACATTTAGAATCAACAACATCACTCGTTTAGAGTATTTGGCTGTTGCTATAAATGTCAACACGATAATAAGCCACTTCGTTGAGCTATCATTTGTGGCCAGATCGCTTCTGAAAAAAATCCTCTGTAGCCGAGTGGGACTTACCCTGGTAAAATAAAATATTGTTTCGTTTTAAATTCACGTCATGCTGGGGTGCTGAGTGGATGTTTAAATCACGGGGTCGTGCTATATGGTAACGTCTCGGGGGAGGAGTCCATCCAGCAGTGGATCGATCATACCTGACGACGAAGAATATTCTCGTCATCGTGAACTCCACATCACTGCGCCATGCAACGAGATATTTCTATTTTTATTATTTCTAAGCCAGTATTTAGAAAATATTACAGGTCTGTGATCAACACATTGGTCAATGCGTGACCTTCAAACCCAACCGCATTGAATTTATCTGCCTTAGTTATCGATTAACTGATAGAGTGATCGATGCTCTTTATTTATCCGGGTTAGGACCCATTCAGATCCATTACCCTCTTTTCCAAGTGAAATGTGGACACCCGCGTTACTGTGAGTGCACGCGCAGCCCTCATCGATCCACTGCTGGATGAGGGCCCACTCCCACCCCACGCAGCCCCCAGCCCCCCCCCCCCTTCCTCTGCAAACCATTTTGGGCTTTGTTATATATTAACCATACTTCACCGCGCTGGTCAGTGAGGGGTTCGTGAAGCCACGGAACATAGACATTTGTCAACACGATGTGACGGTGATGATAATGTTGAATGATGAACAATTAATGATTATGTTGATTAAAGTGATGATTAATTGATATGATGATAATGGTTAAGATGACAATGATGATTAATTGATGATGTGGGTTATAAGGTGGTGGTGATGATAATACTGCGGAAGGAGATGATGGTAAATATATGGTGATTAAGGAATCATTATGGTGGTTGAGGATATGATGATGATGACAATTCTTATTATGATGAACATGTTTTAATACTGTGGCTGATCACACCAGTACCGGATAGCCAGTAACGTTGTAAGTGCAAATTTTATGCCGAGTTAACCTAGGGTCCAGTCCAGGTCCATAAAACCAAGAAACACGTGAGATGATTGCTCCTCGTGTAGCACGTTCTCTGCTAGAACAAGGACGTCACGGCAAGAACTCCAATTAAGGTGACAGCACGAATCCCAGTGTGGAGCCTAACGTGATAGCGACCCAGCCTTGATGTCTGACTCTTGTCTGTCTGTCTGTCTTCACGTGTCTCTCTCTTGTCTGTCTGTGTGCACGTGTCTCTCTCTTGTCTGTCTTGTCTCCACGTGTCTCCGTGTCTATCTCTCTTGTCTGTCTGTCTCCACGTGTCTCTCTCTTGTCCGTCTGTCTGTCTTCACGTGTCTCTCTCTCTTGTCTGTCTGTCTTCACGTGTCTCTCTCTCTTGTCCGTCTGTCTTCACGTGTCTCTCTCTTGTTCGTCTGTCTTCACGTGTCTCAGTGTCTCTCTCTCTCTTGTCTGTCTGTCTTCACGTGTCTCAGTGTCTCTCTCTTGTCTGTCTGTCTGTCTGCACGTGTCTCAGTGTCTCTCTCTTGTCTGTCTGTCTTCACGTGTCTCTCTCTCTTGTCTGTCTGTCTTCACGTGTCTCCGTGTCTCTCTCTCTTGTCTGTCTGTCTGTCTTCACGTGTCTCTCTCTTGTCTGTCTGTCTTCACGTGTCTCCGTCTCTCTCTCTTGTCTGTCTGTCTTCACGTGTCTCTCTCTCTTGTCCGTCTGTCTTCACGTGTCTCCGTGTCTCTCTCTCTTGTCTGTCTGTCTCCACGTGTCTCTCTCTTGTCCGTCTGTCTGTCTTCACGTGTCTCTCTCTCTTGTCTGTCTGTCTTCACGTGTCTCTCTCTCTTGTCCGTCTGTCTTCACGTGTCTCTCTCTTGTTCGTCTGTCTTCACGTGTCTCAGTGTCTCTCTCTCTTGTCTGTCTGTCTGTCTTCACGTGTCTCAGTGTCTCTCTCTTGTCTGTCTGTCTGTCTGCACGTGTCTCAGTGTCTCTCTCTTGTCTGTCTGTCTGTCTGTCTTCACGTGTCTCTCTCTTGTCTGTCTGTCTTCACGTGTCTCCGTCTCTCTCTCTTGTCTGTCTGCCTTCACGTGCCTCTCTCTCTTGTCTGTCTGTCTTCACGTGTCTCAGTGTCTCTCTCTTGTTCGTCTGTCTTCACGTGTCTCTCTCTCTTGTCTGTCTGTCTTCACGTGTCTCTCTCTTGTCTGTCTGCCTTCACGTGTCTCAGTGTCTCTCTCTCTTGTCTGTCTGCCTTCACGTGTCTCAGTGTCTCTCTCTTGTCTGTCTGCCTTCACCTGTCTCAGTGTCTCTCTCTTGTCCGTCTGTCTTCACGTGTCTCAGTGTCTCTCCCTCTTGTCTGTCTGTCTTCACGTGTCTCTCTCTCTTGTCTGTCTGTCTGCCTTCACCTGTCTCTCTCTTGTCTGTCTGTCTTCACGTGTCTCCGTCTCTCTCTCTTGTCCGTCTGTCTCCACGTGTCTCAGTGTCTCTCTCTTGTCTGTCTGTCTTCACGTGTCTCCCTGTCTCTCTCTTGTCCGTCTGTCTCCACGTGTCTCCGTGACTCTCTCTTGTCTGTCTTGTCTCCACGTATCTCAGTGTCTCTCTCCACCCGTCTCCTTCTCTCTCTCCAACTGTCTTCCTCTCTCTCCGTCTCTCGTCACGTGTCTCTCGTGTCTCTTTGCCCTGCTGTATCACGGTCTTGTCTCCATGTGTCTCCGTGTCCATCTCTATTGACCGTCTTGTCCTCACGTATCTCCCGGTCTCTTTCCCTCGTGTGTCCGTGTCCCTTTTCCCCGCTGTCCAGCTACGCGTGTCTCCACGTGTCTCTTTGCCCTGCCTCGCTCTGTCTCCACGTGTCAATTCTTCCTATCCCAGTGACCCTGTTAGAGGTGTTCTCTGTTCTTGTCTCCCTGTGCGCGTGTCTCTGCCCCCTCCCACCAACGTATCTGTCTCTCTCCACGTGTCTCTGTCTGTTCCCGTCTCCCAGTCTACCACGATAACACGCGAAAGCACCGCACCGAGGGGCCATGTACGCCACGTGGCTGCGTCACCATAGCCCTACACACAGCCAACACACACACACACACCATAAAACCTTTACAGACTGTTCGGGCAAGTGCTGTTCGCGAGCACTTATGAAGGGCGACACAGAAAAGGTGGCGTGGTGGTGGCGGGCAAACACCACGCTCGGCTGCCTTTGTGTCCCCAGTGGCGATGTTCAACACACCGCACCACGTACTCAATTTGAGGCCGAATCGACCTAGGAGAGGCGCAGGACCGGTTCAGATCATTCGTCACCGGTGTTGGCCGCGAGCGAGATTCTAGCCCCGGGGGCGCTGGTACCTCGCCGATTTCGCCAATGAGCACAAACCACGACGCGCGACCTCCAGTCACCCTCATCGCATCCAAAACGGCGGTGGTCACTGCATTCGGATGCGCTTCTGCGGCCGTCTGGAACGCTCTTCCGTTCCGAAATTAGGAAGCCGCTGTGCTAGATTGGCGAACTCATTTCTTTAGAATTGCTTTTTTTTGTGCTTAGTTTGTTGTCCTTCCCCCCGCAACCTCCGATTCGCACGGTTGACTATGTACGGCGCGAAAGAAGTTCAACGTACATACATGGGAAGACAAAGATCTCCCTATAGCATTAACAGAGTGTAGGGAGCAAATGCTGTTAGCGAGAACCTATAAAGGCCGGCACGGCACACGAGGGGGTGGGTGGCCAACACCACACATGCTTACGCATCGCACCAGGTACCCATTTGAGGCCGAGTTGACCTAGGGGAGGCCCAGAACCGGTTCAGAAAATCGTCACCGGTGTTGGCCCCCGTGAGCGGGAATCGAACTCGGGTCGCCAGGTTTCGTAGCGCAGCGTAGCGCTAACCACTACACCACCATTCCCCGCAGATACCCACACGGACATACAAAACACGCCTACACAAATACCCATACCGATGTGGTATTTGGCTGCTATAAATTTCAACATTATGATGCTATCATTTGTGATAGCCAGGTCTCTTCCTAAAACGAGCTACACAGCTCATTGGGACCTTACCTGTGAAAAAAAATCTATATTCTTAGTTCTTTCGGTAAAGTCACGTTGAAGGGAAACAATAAAATAATACAATATATATAAAACTATAAAAAAATGAGAATTTTTATTGTTTTATATATTTTTTTATTATTTTATTGTTTCCCTTCAACGTGACTTTACCGAAAGAACTAAGAATATGAATTACTGCAGTCACGAAAGCTTTAAATAAAAAAAATATAATAAAAAAATTCATAGTTAAATAACGTCTGTGGTCTAGAGACGCCATTGGAGACATCATCATCCGTCTTTTGTCTAGCAAACGCATCAGATACCAGTCTGGGGGTCGGTTATCTGAAGATTGCAACCATGGCCTGATCTGTCTTTTTGTCATTGTCCATCATCAGTCTGTTGTCTGAGAAACTCCAATCAGTGACTGATCTGTCTTTCGATAATTGTCCATCACCAGTTTACTATCAGAGGTCTCCTAACAGACACAGATCTGTCTTTCTATCAGTGTCCCCCCATCAGTCTATTGTCCGAGGGCTCCCATCAAGTCAACGCTTGCCAACTCTGGGCCCACTGCAGGCTCGCTCCCAACGGCAGCGGAGTGGGGGGGGGCGGTGACGGAGGGGGGGGGGGGGTGACGGGGGTAGGGGGTGGACACGGAGGCCTCAAAAATCGCGAGGAGAAAAGCATTGGAATGGAATTCCGCACCGGCGCGCAACTCCGCGGTGCTTGCAGCTCTTTACACGCGCCACCGAGCTACGAGCTGCCGCCGCTGCTGTTGTTGTTGTCGATACAGCCCCCAACAATCCCTACGGCACGTGCCGACAGAGTGTAAATCTTGGTGAGGGCGAGAGTAAGATTGTGAGCGAGTGAGCTGCTGCTGCTGCTGGATTGGTGAGTTGGTGAGTTGGTGAGTGAGCGTGTGTGTGTGTGAGAGTGAGATGGTACACTACTGGGTTAGTGAGTTGGTGAGTGAGTGTGTGTGAGAGTGAGATGGTGAGTGAGTGTGTGTGAGAGTGAGATGGTGAGTGAGTGTGTGTGAGAGTGAGATGGTGAGTGAGTGTGTGTGAGAGTAAGATTGTGAGCGAGTGAGCTGCTGCTGCTGCTGGATTGGTGAGTTGGTGAGTGAGCGTGTGTGTGTGTGAGAGTGAGATGGTGAGTGAGTGTGTGTGAGAGTGAGATGGTACACTACTGGGTGAGTGAGATGGTGAGTGAGTGTGTGTGAGAGTGAGATGGTGAGTGAGTGTGTGTGAGAGTGAGATGGTGAGTGAGTGTGTGTGAGAGTGAGTTGGTACACTATTAGGTGAGTGAGATGGTGAGTGAGTGTGTGTGAGAGTGAGATGGTGAGTGAGTGTGTGTGAGAGTGAGATGGTGAGTGAGTGTGTGTGAGAGTGAGTTGGTACACTATTAGGTGAGTGAGTGTGTGTGAGAGTGAGATGGTGAGTGAGTGTGTGTGAGAGTGAGTTGGTACACTACTGGGTGAGTGAGATGGTGAGTGAGTGTGTGTGAGAGTGAGATGGTGAGTGAGTGTGTGTGAGAGTGAGTGTGTGTGATAGTGAGTTGGTACACTATTAGGTGAGTGAGATGGTGAGTGAGTGTGTGTGAGAGTGAGATGGTGAGTGAGTGTGTGTGAGAGTGAGTTGGTACACTACTGGGTGAGTGAGATGGTGAGTGAGTGTGTGTGAGAGTGAGATGGTGAGTGAGTGTGTGTGAGAGTGAGTTGGTACACTACTGGGTGAGTGAGATGGTGAGTGAGTGTGTGTGAGAGTGAGATGGTGAGTGAGTGTGTGTGAGAGTGAGATGCTAAACTACTGGGTGAGTGAGATGGTGAGTGAGTGTGTGTGAGAGTGAGATGGTGAGTGAGTGTGTGTGAGAGTGAGATGGTGAGTGAGTGTGTGTGAGAGTGAGATGCTAAACTACTGGGTGAGTGAGATGGTGAGTGAGTGTGTGTGAGAGTGAGTTGGTACACTACTGGGTGAGTGAGATGGTGAGTGAGTGTGTGTGAGAGTGAGATGGTGAGTGAGTGTGTGTGAGAGTGAGATGGTGAGTGAGTGTGTGTGAGAGTGAGATGGTGAGTGAGTGTGTGTGAGAGTGAGTGTGTGTGAGAGTGAGTTGGTACACTATTAGGTGAGTGAGATGGTGAGTGAGTGTGTGTGAGAGTGAGATGGTGAGTGAGTGTGTGTGAGAGTGAGATGGTGAGTGAGTGTGTGTGAGAGTGAGATGCTAAACTACTGGGTGAGTGAGATGGTGAGTGAGTGTGTGTGAGAGTGAGTTGGTACACTACTGGGTGAGTGAGATGGTGAGTGAGTGTGTGTGAGAGTGAGTGTGTGTGAGAGTGAGATGGTGAGTGAGTGTGTGTGAGAGTGAGATGGTGAGTGAGTGTGTGTGAGAGTGAGATGGTGAGTGAGTGTGTGTGAGAGTAAGATTGTGAGCGAGTGAGCTGCTGCTGCTGCTGGATTGGTGAGTTGGTGAGTGAGCGTGTGTGTGTGTGAGAGTGAGATGGTGAGTGAGTGTGTGTGAGAGTGAGATGGTGAGTGAGTGTGTGTGAGAGTGAGATGGTGAGTGAGTGTGTGTGAGAGTGAGATGCTAAACTACTGGGTGAGTGAGATGGTGAGTGAGTGTGTGTGAGAGTGAGATGGTACACTACTGGGTGAGTGAGATGGTGAGTGAGTGTGTGTGAGAGTGAGATGGTGAGTGAGTGTGTGTGAGAGTGAGTTGGTACACTATTAGGTGAGTGAGATGGTGAGTGAGTGTGTGTGAGAGTGAGATGGTGAGTGAGTGTGTGTGAGAGTGAGATGGTGAGTGAGTGTGTGTGAGAGTGAGTTGGTACACTATTAGGTGAGTGAGTGTGTGTGAGAGTGAGATGGTGAGTGAGTGTGTGTGAGAGTGAGTTGGTACACTACTGGGTGAGTGAGATGGTGAGTGAGTGTGTGTGAGAGTGAGATGGTGAGTGAGTGTGTGTGAGAGTGAGTGTGTGTGATAGTGAGTTGGTACACTATTAGGTGAGTGAGATGGTGAGTGAGTGTGTGTGAGAGTGAGATGGTGAGTGAGTGTGTGTGAGAGTGAGTTGGTACACTACTGGGTGAGTGAGATGGTGAGTGAGTGTGTGTGAGAGTGAGATGGTGAGTGAGTGTGTGTGAGAGTGAGTTGGTACACTACTGGGTGAGTGAGATGGTGAGTGAGTGTGTGTGAGAGTGAGATGGTGAGTGAGTGTGTGTGAGAGTGAGATGCTAAACTACTGGGTGAGTGAGATGGTGAGTGAGTGTGTGTGAGAGTGAGATGGTGAGTGAGTGTGTGTGAGAGTGAGATGGTGAGTGAGTGTGTGTGAGAGTGAGATGCTAAACTACTGGGTGAGTGAGATGGTGAGTGAGTGTGTGTGAGAGTGAGTTGGTACACTACTGGGTGAGTGAGATGGTGAGTGAGTGTGTGTGAGAGTGAGATGGTGAGTGAGTGTGTGTGAGAGTGAGATGGTGAGTGAGTGTGTGTGAGAGTGAGATGGTGAGTGAGTGTGTGTGAGAGTGAGTGTGTGTGAGAGTGAGTTGGTACACTATTAGGTGAGTGAGATGGTGAGTGAGTGTGTGTGAGAGTGAGATGGTGAGTGAGTGTGTGTGAGAGTGAGATGGTGAGTGAGTGTGTGTGAGAGTGAGATGGTGAGTGAGTGTGTGTAAGAGTGAGATGGTGAGTGAGTGTGTGTGAGAGTGAGATGGTGAGTGAGTGTGTGTGAGAGTGAGATTGGTACACTACTGGGCGAGTCAGATGGTGAGTGAGTGTGTGTGAGAGTGAGATGGTGAGTGAGTGTGTGTGAGAGTGAGATGGTGAGTGAGTGTGTGTGAGAGTGAGATGGTGAGTGAGTGTGTGTGAGAGTGAGATGGTGAGTGAGTGTGTGTGAGAGTGAGATGGTGAGTGAGTGTGTGTGAGAGTGAGATGCTAAACTACTGGGTGAGTGAGATGGTGAGTGAGTGTGTGTGAGAGTGAGTTGGTACACTACTGGGTGAGTGAGATGGTGAGTGAGTGTGTGTGAGAGTGAGTGTGTGTGAGAGTGAGATGGTGAGTGAGTGTGTGTGAGAGTGAGATTGTGAGTGAGTGTGTGTGAGAGTGAGATGGTACACTACTGGGTGAGTGAGATGGTGAGTGAGTGTGTGTGAGAGTGAGTGTGTGTGATAGTGAGTTGGTACACTATTAGGTGAGTGAGATGGTGAGTGAGTGTGTGTGAGAGTGAGTCGGTACACTACTGGGTGAGTGAGATGGTGAGTGAGTGTGTGTGAGAGTGAGTCGGTACACTACTGGGCGAGTCAGATGGTGAGCGACTGGGTCAGCAAGATGGCGAGCGGATGAGATGGTGCGAGCCACTTCGCACACAATCTGCACGCAAATTTAACACTTGCACCTGCAGACTTTGTTGGGTGCATTTTACAAGCGCTCTTAACGCTTCCCACACACCCCTGGGTTGGGAGCACAAGTACATTCGCTATCTCTGGTCCGTTGTTTCTGCACGTCCCGTCCGTCTCGTAAAACGAGGGGGCCCCACAACGGACCTCTAAAGATTATATTCTTACGTATAAAAATGGCACTCGGTCCAAGAGATGAATGCGAATGTCGCGGTCTGCTGCTGCTAGCCACGACGAGAGGGCTTCGGCAGAGAGAGATAATCCGTGTCGCTGTTCCTCCGCCTCCTCCTCCGTTGATGGAGCTCAAGGCTGCAGTGGGTTTACGATATGGTCCATGATTCGGTTTGCATTTCCACAATTGAACGATTCTGCTCCGTTGAAGGAGCGCAGACCACGGTGAGTTTACCGTGTGGGTCCAGAGTTCGCGTTGCACGGACCACAGTCGCACTACTGTGGCTTGTCTTTAAATGGATATCTCTATGAGTCTCTGTGCATCTCTATGGGTCTCTGTGTCATGTTTACTACGCGGGTCCATACGTTGGGTTGCATGTCCACGAATGCACAACTGCAGTGGCCTTTTTTCGTTAAATGTTTCATTCGTGAAGGGGAGGTGGTGCTGCATCGGGTCGCTGTTGATGTTCTGATGCGTGTTGCGGCTGTCAGACGGCTGTCTGCAAGGATGAAGAGGGAGGGATGATGGAGGGAGGGATTATGGAGGGGAGGGAGGGCTGATGGAGGGAGGGGAGGGGAGGGAGGGATGATGGAGGGAGGGATTATGGAGGGGAGGGAGGGATGATGGAGGGAGGGGAGGGGAGGGATTATGGAGGGGAGGGAGGGATGGATGATGGAGGGAGAGTAGGGAGGGATGAGAGGGAGCGATGAATGGGAGGGATGGGAGGGAGTGATCGGGGATGAGGAGTGTCAGAGCCAGGAGGTGTGCGATCTAAAGAAGGCATCCAACCGACCACGTGCACCAGATCCGACACCGTACCCGTCCAGTGCTCGCTCAGCTGCATTGGCTTCCGTTTGCCGAACGGCTGCGTTGTAAGGTCGCACACACACGCACGCACACACGCACGCACACACACAAGTGCTTGCTACAAATGAACCACAATTACCTTGCCGATCTCGTCAATGAGCATAAAACACTCCGGTCATCCTCGCAGCAGCGGCTTTTAGCTCGGCCGTCGAACAAAGGCGGTCACCGCATGCATCGCGCGTTTACAGATGTGCTTGTGCGGCCGTCTGGAACGCTCTTCCTTCCGATATGAGCAAGCCACTGCGAGCGATGGACTTTCAAATAATCTTGATCGGCGGTTCTTAACATTTACTGTTTCCTTGCCTCCCCCCCCCCCCCCTGGTTCTTAATCGTAAACAAAAAAGTATAATATTAATAAATCCATAGGTTTGATGAAACAAAGTAGTTCTACTTACGTGCCCGTAATTAATTTGCGTGTTTCGATGATTGACCTAAAAAAAAAAGTCATCTGGCCGTGTCTCGCACCCCCAGGGCGTGCGGGCACCCAAGGCCAAGGAGCCACTGATCTTGAAAACTCATTTGTTTTTTTCAGAATGATTTATGTTATGTTTAGTTCATTGTCCTCTCCCCGCCGCACCTCCGAATAGCACGGGTGTCTGCGTGCGGTGCTAACGAAGCTCAACACACGTGTACACACACAACAAACAAAGGACAAAGATCCCCGGTATAGCCTTAACAGACTGTTGGGGCAAGTGCTGTTAGCGAGCACCTATGAAGGCCGGCACGGCACACGAGGGGGTGGGTGGCCCAACACCACTCCCGGCCGCCTTTGTCTTCCCAGTGACGATGTTTACACGCCGCACCAGGTACTGATATGAGGCCGAGTCGACATCGGGGAAGCCCAGAACCGGTTCAGATAATCGTCACTGGTGTTGGCCGTGAACGGGAATCGAACCCGGGTCGCCAAGTTTGTAGCGCAGCCCGATAACCACTACACTACCGCTCCCCACACATAAAGATAAAGATCCCCCGTATAGCCTCAACACTGTAGGGGCAAGTGCTGTTAGCGAGCACCTATGAAGGCCGGAACGGTACACGAGGGGGTGGGTGGCCAGCACCACGCCCGACCGCCTTTGTCTCCCCAGTAGCAAGGTTTTTATCCACCGCACCAGGTACTCATTTGAGGCTGAGTCGACCTAGGGGAGGCCCGGGACCGGTTCAGATAATCGTCACTGGTGTTGGCCGTGAGCGGGAATCGAACCCGGGTCGCCAGGTTCATAGCGCAGCCCGATAACCACTACACTACCGCTCCCCACACATACACACACACATACACACACACATACACACACAAGACTTCGTTCCCAGTAGATCCACAGATCCACCATCGAAAGCGCCGACGTCTCATCATCTCCCCAAACAGCGTGCGTGGCGAGGGTTCATCACCAGTGGTGGGAATTCCACGTTCCTATGCCAGGGCGCAGTCCGTTCGAAGAGCAGCCACTTGCCGTACCGATGACAACCGAGTATACAGAGGGGTGCTTAAACAACAACAACAAAAACCGTTGACGCTTCCTTAGAATTTGCGACAACACAGCCAGCAATGTTGTGTCTCTTCTTTGGTTCTTTCGGTAAAGTCACTCATTCTACGTGACTTTACCGAAAGAACCAAAGAAGATGAATCATTGCAGTCACGAAAGCTTTAAATCGAAATTTAATGTTGTGTCTCCTCCTCTGGGTGCTGGAGTACACCTGGAGGAGATTCCAGGCACGCGTTGACAACGATGGCGAGAACAAGTGGGACACTCCATACTCTGTGGTTCTTTCGGTAAAGTCACTTAGGTAGAAAAATCATCTATTAGTGATCTATTATTATTATTTTTCTACCTACGTGACTTTACCGAAAGAATCAAAGAGTATGGATTCCTTCAAATCAAGATTGAAGTGGAGACTCATTTTTGAAGCTATTAACAAACATTTGTTATCACGTTACAGTGTCATATTGTCCGTTCTTTTTCCATTAAACAAAAACGATGGTCCCATATAAGTGTTACCGGTTTATTTTTGTTGCTGTTGAAGCACCCCTGTTTAATTAACGCGCTGCTGACAGTGGCTAGCAACAAAAGCACGGGTGGGATTTTGATTTTCCCTACCATGCAATCGAATTGCGTTCCACTAATTGGGGGAAATTAATGTTTAGTCGTATTCTGTTCGTCAAGTGATACATCATTGAAGATGTTGTTTATCGCAACAACGGCAACAGCAACAAATCCAGCGCGTTGCGTGAGTAACGCCGTGCGGTGCGTGCTCTTAATTAGGAAACAATGTACGATTGGCGACGTTTCGCGCAATGCCCCTTCTTTCCGAGCACATCGATTGCCGATCGCATTGCCCATCGCGCAAACAGCAACCTTCGTCGGCTTTACCTCGACAATACCATCACCGTCGTCACCATCGCTGTCATCGACATCCGTTTTAGAATCATCACCACCAGCACCACCAGCACCATCATCATCATCATCGCTACATTAACGAGCACCTGTTGCCTTTTGCAACATTATCGTCATTACGCTTCGTCATAACATTTAGAGACAAATATATTGCCATCACCGCCAGCACCACCACTAGCATCCATCGCCACACTCACCATCATCTTTAAGACGTGTATCCGATCGTCAGTCGTAAAGGAAGGATTCCGGAATAGGAAAGACATCGTCGCGTCTATAACGCATGGTCATCATCATCATTACGCATAACGATGTAAGATCCATTACTGTCACAACTGTAACCAACAGCCCATCATAAATCAGCATTCCTAACGAGGTGAAAGTCCATTAACTATTGCAACTATACCTGTGATAGTAGAATTAGGGGAGAGCTCATCATCATAACTAACGAGGTGAGTCCGATACTTTCACAGCTATAACCGAGTGCCCAAAATCATCATCTTCGTCGGTATTTATAACGAGGTGAAAGTCCATTACGACCACGTCTATAACGAAGAGCCTATGATCACCGTTGTCTAACGAGGTAAGACCTTATTTTTCAAATCTGTAACTGCAACATCACCATCCTAAACATCTATAACGAGGTGAGAGTCAGTCTTCATAATAAGGTTTGTCACGTAAACAACGCGCCAGTGAGTTACTACTTCAGCCCGCCAGTGTGTTGGAGAGTAAATCCACAACATTTACAGTTCAAGTACGACGTTTCGCTGGTAATTACATCCAGCATCATCGGGCGATTTGCCAAAATAGTCAGTCTGTGTGACTACCCACCGTCAGATTTGTTACTGCAACATTAATATCATCATAATCATCTGTAACTGCAACATCGTAAGCATCGTCTACAACGTGGTGAGAGTCAGTCTGTCTATCCACCATCAGATCTATAACTGCAACATCAATCGTCATCTGTAACTCCTCCTTCATAGCGATGCCATTGCATGTGTAGCGGGGTTAGAACCAACCATCATCATCATCATCACGAGATGCAAAGACTGCCACCACATCATTATACAGTACTCACCTTAGCACGACACCTAGATAATGGATGGATGGATGAATAGGTTGATGGCAGCTAATGCTGTTGTCGCATTATCACTGTGGTGGTGGTGTTGCGTGATCTGAAACGCGCGGGTGTGTGAATGCGAGTGCGATAGTGAGCATATTAAAAAGAGCCTGCGCGTGTGAGAGAGAGAGATGGTGAGCGAATGACTGAGCGGGCGAAGGAGTGTGTGAGTGAGATGGTGAGATAATGAGCTGCTGTGTGAGCGAGATGGCGAGCGGTCAAGCTCCTTGGTGAGTGAGATGGTAATCGAGTGAGCGAGTGGGTGAGTGAGATGGTGAGCGGTTAAACGTTGGGTGGGTGTTTATCAAGTGCGGCTGTGAGGTGGTGAGGCAGTTAATGACATGGTGAATGAGTTGGGGAATGGGTGAGATGGTCAGTGGGTGGCAACACGGATGCTCGCGACAGTGCATGCGGCGGCGTGATATTGTGGGTGAGTGAATTAGTGAGTGGATGGGTGAATATGGGTACGAGTGGATGGGTGAAAATGTGAAGAGGCGAGTGCGTGAGTCAGTGGGTGAGAGGGCAAGTGAGATAGTGCGTGAAATATCCAATTCGTGAGACGTGTGTGTGTGTGTGTATATCAATGTGTGGATGGGTGAATGAATATACCAGTGAGTACGACTGGGCAGTGCGCGATGGGGTACGCGCGTCTGTTCGTGTAAGAGTCGATGGGTGGTAGAGCGGGTGAGAGAGCGAGTGGATGCGTGCATTGATTGATACGAGTCGATTAATGTTTGTGTGAGTCACTGGGGGAATAGATGAGATGAATGAAAAAGCGAATGGGTGGGTGAATGGATGAGTGTGCAACTGGGTGCCTAGGAGAGTGGATGAGCGAGTCGGTGCGCGAGTAGGTGTGTAGGTGAATGGTTGGGTGAATGGGGTTAAATATTAGTAGTAGGAGTGAGTGACTCGATGCGTTTATAAGAATGTGCGTGAATGCGTGCATGGATAAATGAGTGGCTGAGTGAATGATTGGGCGAGTGTGCTGAGTGAATGATTGGGCGAGTGGGTGGCCGAGTGGGTGGCCGAGTGAATTAATAAATGCCTTCGTGGGTTGGGTTGAGCGGGTGGCTGGCTGGGTGAGCAAGCCACCGAGCTACTTGATGCGTGTGTGCATCTGGCTGGGCGGATGCGTAATTGGGCGAGTGGGTGGATGAGTACGTGGGTGGCTGGGTGAGTGATTGGGTTGGGCGCGTGGCTGGGTGCGTGAGTGGGTTGGACGCGTGGCTGGGTGCGTGAGTCGGTGCCTGGCTGGGTGGGTGAGTGAATGGGTTGGGTGGGTGAGTGAGTGAGTGGGTTGAGTGGGTTGGGTGGGTGGGTGGGTGAGTGAGTGGGTTGGGTGAGTGAGTGGGTTGGGTGAGTGAGTGAGTGGGTTGGGTGGGTGGGTGAGTGAGTGGGTTGGGTGGGTGAGTGAGTGGGTTGGGTGGGTGGGTGAGTGAGTGGGTTGGGTGAGTGAGTGGGTTGGGTGAGTGAGTGGGTTGGGTGAGTGAGTGGGTTGGGTGGGTGGGTGGGTGAGTGGGTTGGGTGGGTGGGTGAGTGGGTTGGGTGGGTGGGTGAGTGGGTTGGGTGGGTGGGTGGGTGAGTGGGTTGGGTGGGTGGGTGAGTGAGTGGGTTGGGTGAGTGGGTTGAGTGGGTGGGTGAGTGAGTGGGTTGGGTGGGTGGGTGAGTGGGTGGGTTGGGTGGGTGAGTGAGTGAGTGGGTTGGGTGAGTGGGTTGGGTGGGTGGGTGAGTGGGTTGGGTGGGTGAGTGGGTTGGGTGGGTGGGTGAGTGGGGTGGGTGAGTGGGGTGGGTGAGTGGGTTGGGTGGGTGAGTGGGTTGGGTGGGTGGGTGAGTGGGTTGGGTGGGTGGGTGGGTGAGTGGGTTGGGTGGGTGGGTGGGTGAGTGGATTGTGTGGGTGGGTGAGTCGGTTGTGTGGGTGAGTGGGGTGGGTGGGTTGAGTGGGTGGGTGGGTTGGGTGGGTGGGTGGTGAGTGAGTGGGTTGGGTGAGTGAGTGGGTTGGGTGAGTGAGTGGGTTGGGTGGGTGTGTGAGTGAGTGGGTTGGGTGGGTGAGTGGGTTTGGTGAGTGAGTGGGTTTGGTGAGTGAGTGGGTTGGGTGAGTGAGTGGGTTGGGTGGTTGGGTGGGTGGGTGGGTGAGTGAGTGGGTTGGGTGGGTGGGTGGGTTGGGTGGGTGGGTGGGTTGGTTGGGTGGGTGAGTGGGTTGGGTGGGTGGGTGGGTTGGGTGGGTGGGTTTGGTGAGTGAGTGGGTTTGGTGAGTGAGTGGGTTTGGTGAGTGAGTGGGTTGGGTGAGTGAGTGGGTTGGGTGAGTGAGTGGGTTGGGTGGGTGGGTGAGTGAGTGGGTTGAGTGAGTGAGTGGGTTGAGTGAGTGGGTTGAGTGAGTGGTTTGGGTGGGTGGGTGAGTGAGTGGATTGGGTGGGTGGTTTAGTGGGGTGGGTGAGTGAGTGGGGTGGGTGAGTGAGTGGGGTGGGTGGGGTGGGTGGGTGAGTGAGTTGGGTGGGTGAGTGAGTGAGTGGGGTGGGTGAGTGAGTGAGTGGGTGGGTGGGTGAGTGAGTAAGTAAGTGCGGTAGGTGAGTGGGTGAGTGGATGGGTGGGTGAGTGGGTGGGTGGGTGAGTGGGTGGGTGAGTGGGTGGGTGGGTGAGTGGGTGGGGGTGAGTGAGGGTGGGTGGGTGGGTGAGTGGGTGAGTGGGTGGGTGGATGAGTGGGTGGGTGGATGAGTGGGTGAATGAGTGGGTGGGTGGATGAGTGGGTGGGTTGCTGAGTGGGTGGGTGGATGAGTGGGTGGGTGGATGAGTGGGTGGTGGGTTGGTGGATGAGTGAGTGAGTGCTGCACCTCTGCTGAAATCGCCTTCTTTTGTCACTCATCCCGAGTCGCGACGGATTCGCCTCTGCCTCTCTCATTGGCCGGGAGCTCCGTCTGCCGACCCCAGCGACGCAACGTTGCGCAGATGTAATTAATTAATTAATGATGAATAAATAAATGACATCTAGCACATCGCAAATGATTATCCAAATTATCAGCAGCAGCAGCAGTCGAAACAACAGTTGTTTTATTGCCGCGTGCAGAAATTATCCCTGCAGTTAGATCTGCAGCAGTCAATGTATACTGCACATCAGCTGGCGTTCGCGATCCGTTCTCTCATTAAGCTGGGCAGGTGATGTTGTTGTTGACGGTGGTGCCGATGGGCACGATGCCGCTGGCGATGTTGAATGACATCACGCGCCCTGATCCCCGCGTCCTTCCTTTGGTGTTACATGTATTCCTTCACTCCGTCTTTGACTTTCGTGCCGACGAAGTGGCTCGTTCATTCGTTCGTCAATGTCGTTCGTTTGCTCATTCCCTCGGGAGGTTGCACGCGCACGGCGCCGAGTCTGTGAAGACGGGAACACGCCTCTTAAATAAACGCCTATCATCATTATGATCACCAACATCATCTCATTATCATTATCTAATCAACATCATCGCCAGAATTATCTCATTATCGTAAATTGAATCGACATCAGCATTATCTCATAATCATCAAATCGACATCATGAGCTTCCGCATTAACATCATCGGTATAATCTCATAAATATCATTATTATTATTTCATTTACATCACACTAATATTATCAGCATACTAATCAACGTCAGCAGAAGCATTCCCAAGAATCATTCACTTGTTGCGCCCACGGCCATTCCATTTTTCACACGCAAGTTAAATACAATTGTATGATTAACGTTTCATTGCACTGGTAATATTATAACATTATAAAGGGTGCATTAAATGTGTGCGTGTGTGTGCGTGACAACAGAGTCGATCGATCGCATTCGTTGTGCACCCTTGTCAATCCACTGCTGGATGATAAAGCCCCCCCCCCCCTCTAACCCTCCCCGTAATCAGTGCGGCTCGAGCCGAGAACCTATTCCGATCTCGGCGTCCCACCGATGATTGCGGTACCAGGAATCGAGGGTTCGTAGCGCAGTGGTATTCCTCCCCCCCCCCCCCCCCCCCCCATCAATGTTATTTTTTATTGTTGTTTTATTGTTGTTTTAATTGTTGTTTTAATTAACACCGTTTAACCCTTTCAACGGCCATATTCGTCGACGCTTTATGAACTATTTTGCTTAATTTCAATCACCTACTTGACGCGCTTCGTGCGGCAATTCCCAGAATCACCGAGCCATTCGAAATTCAATGCCCTAATGACCTACCCCCCCCCCCCCCCCCCCGTTAAAAGTGTGTTAATGCATTAAAATTAACCGCAATGTATTGATTAACCTTAATTCTGAGTAGTCGCAGTCGAGTCGTATTTAGCCAACACGATTCCATACGAGGTAGTCCAGGTGGAAATGCAATAATTTCCCCTTGATTGATGATTAACATGGGGCGATATTGAGCAATGTGGCGACTCGGTGTGCTGTACCGCCACAATTCTTCTGTAATAAGTAATAATTATTACATTCACAATACTCACGTGGTAATCCGCGACGTTGTTAAGATGAACTTCACGTTTGATAAATATCCCACCATCAAAACAAATATATTATTACAACATAAATACGAACTACTATTGAATTGGATATAGTTTGAAATTCACATCAGCCTGCAACGTTCAACCAATGCACTTTGGATATGCACTATGTGTCGTTGTGTGATCACTGAATATGATGCTAAGCAGCAAATTGCTCTTCTCACACGCGTGCACTCACGCACATATCACAACACTAACAATAATGTGTACTCTGGCTGTAGGGTGAACTGCAAAATTATCCTGTAATCGTCGGGTCCACTTGAGCTACTCCCGTGTGTACGTGCGTGTCTAACTGAATACTATTCGAAGCGCTCTCGAAACACACACACACACCCCACTAACTCAGGAGACGGGGCTGGCTTCGGCTTAGCTCGGCTTGTATGAGCCCAGCTGGCTGCTGCTGCTGCTGCTATATCAGAGACGCAACAACCACCGGAGCGTGTGTCGATTCGCCTGCGAGCGAGGCGCCTTCTGCTGAGAGAGAGCGAGCGAGAGAGAGTTGGAGTCTGTACGGCTCGGCACACAGAGAGAGGGTGGGGGGGGGAGAGTTGGCACGGCTCGGCACGGTTCGACGCAGCTCGACTTTCTCTCTCTCCACACACGCCTACCGCGCCCACTAGCGGAGGAGCGCGCTGCTGCTGTTGCTGCTTGCAGAGATGGAGGAACGGAAGGGATTCGTGGGTGATGGGGAGAGGGTGGATGAATGGGTGGGCGATGGGGAGCGGGTGGGAGAACGAATGGGTGGGTGGAGGACCGGATTAATATTGTTTGAGGCCCCTGGGCTACAGGGAACTTTGAGGCCCCCCCGTCATATTTTGAAAAGGAAAACAAAGTTAAAGAAAAATAAAATGTATTTTGAAAAGGCTAACAACAAATAAAATTCAGAATTCCCAAACGAAATAACTGTTTCACTTAATCTCTGGAGGCCCTCCAGCTAGCGGAGGCCCATGGGCTGCAGCCCCTAAAGCCCCCCCCCCCCCGTGCCTTAATCCGGCCCTGAGTGGGCGGGAGATGGGCAAAGGGTGGGAGAGTGGATGGGTGGGAGATGTGGAGAGGGCGGGAGAGTGGATGCGTGGGAGATGTGGAGAGGGTGGGAGAGTGGATGGGTGGGAGATGGGGAGAAGGTGGGAGAGTGGATGGGTGGGAGATGTGGAGAGGGTGGGAGAGTGGATGGGTGGGAGATGTGGAGAGGGCGGGAGAGTGGATGGGTGGGAGAGTGGATGGGTGGGAGATGGGGAGAGGGTGGGAGAGTGGATGGGTGGGAGATGGGGAGAAGGTGGGAGAGTGGATGGGTGGGAGATGGGGAGAGGGTGGGAGAGTGGATGGGTGGGAGATGGGGAGAGGGTGCGAGAGTGGATGAGTGGGAGATGTGGAGAGGGTAGGAGAGTGGATGGGTGGGAGATGGGGAGAGGGTGGGAGAGTGGATGGGTGGGAGATGGGGAGAAGGTGGGAGAGTGGATGGGTGGGAGATGTGGAGAGGGTGGGAGAGTGGATGGGTGGGAGATGTGGAGAGGGCGGGAGAGTGGATGGGTGGGAGAGTGGATGGGTGGGAGATGGGGAGAGGGTGGGAGAGTGGATGGGTGGGAGATGTGGAGAGGGTGGGAGAGTGGATGGGCGGGAGATGGGCAAAGGGTGGAGAGTGGATGGGTGGGAGATGTGGAGAGGGCGGGAGAGTGAATGGGTGGGAGATGTGGAGAGGGTGGGAGAGTGGATGGGTGGGAGATGTGGAGAGGGTGGGAGAGTGGATGGGTGGGAGATGTGGAGAGGGTGGGAGAGTGGGTGGGTGGGAGATGGGGAGAGGGTGGGAGAGTGGATGGGTGGGAGATGGGGAGAGGGTGGGAGAGTGGATGGGTGGGAGATGGGGAGAGGGTGGGAGAGTGGATGGGTGGGAGATGTGGAGAGGGTGGGAGAGTGGATGGGTGGGAGATGTGGAGAGGGTGGGAGAGTGGATGGGTGGGAGATGTGGAGAGGGTGGAGAGTGGATGGGTGGGAGATGTGGAGAGGGTGGGAGAGTGGATGGGTGGGAGATGGGGAGAGCGTGGGAGAGTGGATGGGTGGGAAATGTGGAGAGGGTGGGAGAGTGGATGGGTGGGAGATGTGGAGAGGGCGGGAGAGTGGATGGGTGGGAGATGTGGAGAGGGTGGGAGAGTGGTGGGGTGGGAGAGTGGATGGGTGGGAGATGTGGAGAGGGTAGGAGAGTGGGTGGGTGGGAGATGGGGAGAGGGTGGGAGAGTGGATGGGTGGGAGATGGGGAGAGGGTGGGAGAGTGGATGGGTGGGAGATGTGGAGAGGGTGGGAGAGTGGTTGGGTGGGAGAGTGGATGGGTGGGAGATGTGGAGAGGGTGGGAGAGTGGTTGGGTGGGAGATGGGGGAGGGCGGGAGAGTGGATGGGTGGGAGATGTGGAGAGGGTGGGAGAGTGGTTGGGTGGGAGATGTGGAGAGCGTGGGAGAGTGGATGGGTGGGAGATGGGGAGAGGGCGGGAGAGTGGATGGGTGGGAGATGGGGGAGAGGGTGGGAGAGTGGATGGGTGGAGATGTGGAGAGGGTGGGAGAGTGGATGGGTGGGAGATGTGGAGAGGGCGGGAGAGTGGATGGGTGGGTGGGTGAGTGTGCTGGGGGTGTGGGCGATCGGGTGTTGGTTTTTTCGAGTTTGATTTCCGCTCACGGTCAACACCGCCAGTGACGATTATCCTAACCGGTCCTGGGCCACCCCCTAGGTGCGGTGCGTGTGCACACATCGGCACTGGGGAGACAAAGGCGGTCAGACGCGGTGCTTGGCCGCTCAGCCCCTCGCGCGCTGTGCCCGCCTTCATGGGTGCGACTCGCGAACAGCACTTGCCCCGATAGGCGAAACGGGCGGACTTTTGACTTTGTTACGTGGGGGTTGGAGGGGATGGGGCGGGGGGGTAATTACCGGGAGGGTGGATGGATGGGCTAGGGGTGTGTACGATGGGGTGTGTGGGCTATATATGGGAGGGATGATGCAGGGAGGGATCAAGGAGGGGGGGGGGGGAATGGGGGGTGGGGGGATTGGTGGTGTGGGTCAAGTGGGAAGAGAGACAGGTAGGGGAGGGTGAGATCGGTGTGCGGGTGAAGTGGGAGTGGATAGGGAGAGTTTGGCGTAGAGAGAGGTGGGAGTGAGGGAGGGAGTGAATGGCAGGGGGGGGGAGGGGCTATGAGACGGGCGAGAGGGAAGCGCTGAGGTGAGCGAACGGTGAGGGTCAGCGAGAGCTGTGGGTGGGAGATTGAGGAAGGAAGGAAGGAGAGGGTGGGGGCTAGCGGGCGGGGAGGGGGGAGAGGAGGTGGGCTGGCGGGTGTGGGTGGGGTGGGAGGGAGAGAGAGGGATGGTTGCGGATCGGGGAAGGGAGATACGAGGGTTGAGTGGGTTAGGGAGTGAGGAGGTGGAGAGGGTGAGTGGGTTATGTAGTGAAGAGATGGAGAGGGTGAGTGGTTAGGTAGTGGGGAGTTTGGGGTGGAGGGGGAGGGGGATGAGTGGGTTAGGGAGTGAGTAGGTGGAGAGGGTGAGTGGGTTATGTAGTGAAGAGATGGAGAGGGTGAGTGGTTAGGTAGTGGGGAGTTTGGGGTGGAGGGGGATGAGTGGGTTATGGAATGGGGAGGTGGGAGGGAGAGAGTGATTGCTGTGTGGGAAGAAAGGCAGGATTAGTGGGGAGAGGTGGGGGGATTGAGGTTGGGTTTGAGTGTTCGAAGCTGAGTCTACGTGAATCAGGGCTCGTGTTTGTGTCGGTACATAATCACCTACGTGTTGCCATTACTGATATCAGTGAATACTTGAGTGCGTGTGTGGTGAATAATTTTTATAAGAGCAAAGCAGTGCTTGTCGATCGTTGGGTGACACAGAGAGAGAGATAGCCAATAAAGGTGACACCATCAGTTTAACATTTCTAACCATATTCGAGAGGTATACTTGATGTGGTGTGCTGCTGGGTGCATTCCATGTTCTCTGGGTCGCTGGTGAACCGGAGAGGTCGTACGGACGTGACATGTCGCCCATAACCACGACGTAGGGCATACTGGATGTGGTGTTCCGCTGTTTCTGCTGCTGCTGCTGCAGCTGTAGAGCTACGGGGTGGGCAGCAGAGGGCAGTGCGGAAATCCCCGCCGTTGTGCTGCGCTTCTATGCTCCCCCGGCGTCACCAACCCTCGCTGACGGGCGTGGTGAAGTACGGGCAGTTAACGCCCCATGCCTCGCATGGCGTGGGTAGGCCCCCATCCAGCAGTGGAAGAGCAAAGTGCCCTCCAGGTACGATACAATTGAAGCGTGATGACGTACAATGACGATGCTATTGTTGTGGCTCGCGAATCTCTCATCTCTTCTTCATCAAATATTTATTGTTTTGGGGTGCTCCTCAGTTATGTACATATTGTTTTGCCGACGGTTGCCGCTTATATTGTTGTTATTGTTGTTGTTGCTGTCGTCCAAAATTTTGTGAGGCAGTTGTTTGAGGTATAGTAATCAGCCGGGAAGGCTGAGTTTTACGAAGGGGGGGGGGGGGGGGGTGATGTAATGACATATAATGGGTCACTACGGTGCCTAGCGCCATCTACCGACAGAGAGAGGAATAGTGGGTATAGTAGCTCCTCTGCCAGCAGAGTATATGATGATGTCATGGTATAGTAGCGCTCTCTACCAGCAGAGTATATGATGATGTCATGGTATAGTAGCGCTCTCTACCAGCAGAGTATATGATGATGTCATGGTATAGTAGCTCCTCTGCCAGCAGAGTATATGATGATGTCATGGTATAGTAGCGCTCTCTACCAGCAGAGTATATGATGATGTCATGGTATAGTAGCTCTGCCAGCAGAGTATATGATGATGTCATGGTATAGTAGCGCTCTCTACCAGCAGAGTATATGATGATGTCATGGTATAGTAGCGCTCTCTACCAGCAGAGTATATGATGATGTCATGGTATAGTAGCGCTCTCTACCAGCAGAGTATATGATGATGTCATGGTATAGTAGCGCTCTCTACCAGCAGAGTATATGATGATGTCATGGAGGAGGTCTCTGGGGCTGGCAGAGTAGGGGGCAATTGAGGACGTAGTAGCCCGATTGGCCGGCGGGGGCACGTGATGGGATGTAGGCCAAAGGTGACGGAGGAGACACGTGTTGTAGGGCCCAGAACCTTCTAGTGACTTCCAGAAGGGGGCGTGGCCGAGGGCGGAGCCAGGCAGGGGACACGTGGAAGGCGATCCAGAACCTTCTAGTAGGTTCCTTCTAATAGGTTCTGGATGGGGGCGAGGGTGGAGCGGGGACACGCTGAGGGACATAAAAGGGAGGTCCCGGGGTTCCATCGGGGCTGTCTGCTGGAATGGAACCCGACGTGCTGCGTCTTCTCCTCGGTCTCCGGTCTTCGTGCTCGGCATCGTGGGTCAGGCAGTGTTCCGACTGACCTGACCCGTTTATATAGTTACCCCGTGGTGGTTACTGGTTATGTAGTTACCCCGTGGTGATTACTGGTTATGTAGTTACCCCGTGGTGATTACTGGTTATGTAGTTACCCCGTGGTGGTTACTGGTTATGTAGTTACCCCGTGGTGGTTAGTGGTTATGTAGTTACCCCGTGGTGATTACTGGTTATGTAGTTACCCCGTGGTGATTACTGGTTATGTAGTTACCCCGTTGTGATTACTGGTTATGTAGTTACCCCGTTGTGATTACTGGTTATGTAGTTACCCCGTGGTGATTACTGGTTATGTAGTTACCCCGTGGTGATTACTGGTTATGTAGTTACCCCGTGGTGATTACTGGTTATGTAGTTACCCCGTGGTGGTTACTGGTTATGTAGTTACCCCGTGGTGATTACTGGTTATGTAGTTACCCCGTTGTGGTTACTGGTTATGTAGTTGCCCCGTTGTGATTACTGGTTATGTAGTTACCCCGTGGTGGTTACTGGTTATGTAGTTACCCCGTGGTGATTACTGGTTATGTAGTTACCCCGTGGTGGTTACTGGTTATGTAGTTACCCCGTTGTGATTACTGGTTATGTAGTTACCCCGTGGTGGTTACTGGTTATGTAGTTACCCCGTGGTGATTACTGGTTATGTAGTTACCCCGTTGTGATTACTGGTTATGTAGTTACCCCGTGGTGGTTACTGGTTATGTAGTTACCCCGTGGTGATTACTGGTTATGTAGTTACCCCGTGGTGATTACTGGTTATGTAGTTACCCCGTGGTGATTACTGGTTATATAGTTACCCCGTGGTGATTACTGGTTATGTAGTTACCCCGTGGTGATTACTGGTTATGTAGTTACCCCATGGTGGTTACTGGTTATGAAGTTACCCCGTTGTGATTACTGGTTATGTAGTTACCCCATGGTGGTTACTGGTTATGTAGTTACCCCGTTGTAGTTACTGGTTATGTAGTTACCCCGTTGTGATTACTGGTTATGTAGTTACCCCATGGTGGTTACTGGTTATGTAGTTACCCCGTGGTGATTACTGGTTATGTAGTTACCCCGTGGTGATTACTGGTTATGTACTTACCCCATGGTGGTTACTGGTTATATAGTTACCCCGTGGTGGTTACTGGTTATGTAGTTACCCCGTGATGATTACTGGTTATATAGTTACCCCGTGGTGGTTACTGGTTATGTAGTTACCCCGTGGTGATTACTGGTTATGTAGTTACCCCATGGTGGTTACTGGTTATATAGTTACCCCGTGGTGGTTACTGGTTATGTAGTTACCCTGTGGTGATTACTGGTTATATAGTTACCCCATGGTGGTTACTGGTTACGTAGTTACCCCGTGGTGGTTACTGGTTATGTAGTTACCCCGTTGTGATTACTGGTTATGTAGTTACCCCGTGGTGATTACTGGTTATGTAGTTACCCCGTGGTGATTACTGGTTATGTAGTTACCCCGTGGTGATTACTGGTTATGTAGTTACCCCGTGGTGATTACTGGTTATGTAGTTACCCCGTGGTGATTACTGGTTATGTAGTTACCCCGTTGTGATTACTGGTTATGTAGTTACCCCGTTGTGGTTACTGGTTGTGTAGTTGCCCCGTTGTGGTTACTGGTTGTGTAGTTACCCCGTTGTGGTCGTAGAATGAACGTGTTGCCTTCTGAATTAGTGTGTCTCTCACGTGAACCCACTACACATACCGAATTCGAACAACAAAAATGTATCTTGTTATTTTTGCATGCCGACCCCTATTCTACATGTAGCATTGTTAGAACGCGCCTATTAAGGCCTACGCGGGAGACGTGGGAGCGATCGAGCCGGCGCCACGCACAAACCCGACCGCCTTTGTCTCCCCGGCGGTGACGTTTCGCACCGCGAACCCGTTTAAGAAGCTGTTGAACAGGTTCGGATATAAATTGTCATCGCCTCGGCGCCGGCCCCCGGGGTATCGAACCCAGGTTTTGCCAGGTTCATAGAGGCGCAGTGATCCGACCTCTACAGCCCCACCGCAAGGGCTTCTGTGGAGGGAGTTTTAATTCGATTTGGCCGTGCCACTCACTCAAGTTCGCCCGAGCACGTGGAGAAGGGTAAGAGACGCACGAAAGGCAAATCCACCCCCCCACCCCCCGTATAGCCTTCAACGGATGGTTGGGGCAAGCGCTGTCCAACAGAGCCTATTGAGGTGGGCGAGGCCCACGAGGAGTTTGTGTGGCCCGCAAACCACGCACACGCGGCACCAATGTGCTGATTTATTTTTTTAAGGCTGAGTCGACCTAGGGGAGGCCGAGTACCGCCACGGTTATTCACCACCGATGTTGTGCCGTGAGCGAGACTATCCAGTGCGCCGCCGCTCCCCCAATGCACGCACGCACAAGAGGGCAAATAGCTTCCCCCCTCCCCCCACCCCACCTTTTTTTGGCGCACTATTGGACCAAGTGTGTGTTTGGCGAGCACCCGTGAAGGCCGGAACGGCAAACGAGGTAGCCAAGGCACCCGGCCGCCTTTGTCTCCCCAATGCCGACGTTTACAGCAACGCTGCTACACACTCACACAGGACGCGACCTGCAACTCGACCGTCCTCTGCGATCCACGCGTGTCAGAGCAAAATATAAACCCACGTGACTTGAAACTCTCATATCGAGCATCTTCAAAGTGTAGCGTTCAACACGGAGGCAACTCCGTTATTAAACAACTTCCCTAGCGGGTCAACACTGAACGTAACTCGGGTTCTATAGTAGGTGATGTGGCTCACGATGTGAGTAGCGAGTTAACTCGAGACGAAGACGATGGTGCTAGAGAGAGGCTCCAGACACACAGTTGCACTCCTGTAACAGTAGCTGGCGCGAACACCCTTGTGTAAGAATACTGTGTGTGTATATATACACAGAGAGAGAGAGAGGGTACAGGGCGATCCATTTATAGACACTCCACTTAAAATAATAGGATGTGGAACAGATTTTTGCATCTTATTTCAAAGCATCTGTCTAAATATGTCGCCCACCAATCCCAATGCACGCCATGCCAGGCAAGTTGCATTTTAAAAAAAGAACACCCACAATATCATGTACTTTCTATGCGTGTTCGTTACGTGTAATTTATGTTACACTGCAGCCACAAGAGGCCGCTACATTCATCACAAAAAAACCCGTGAGAATAGTGTGAAAACCACAGCAAGGAACATTTCTTGCTGTGGTTTTCACACCTGGTGATTGCTTGTGTTGCAGTCGAAACGTCATGAGAATGTTATTGTTTTATATTTTTTTATTGTTTCCCTTCTACGTGACTTTACCGAAAGAACCAAGAATACGTATAATGTTAATAAATACAGAGGGGTTTGATGAAACAAAGTAGTTGTACTTACATGGCCGTGCTTAATTTGTGCTTCGATTATTTAACTTCTAAAAAAAAATGTGGCCACGTCTCGCACCCCCAGAAAGGGCATCTCGCACCCCCCAAAGGGGGTTGCGTGCACTCCAGGTTAAGAAGAACCACTGTTCTACAGCCTGAAGCGATGTAGGTTCTGCACAGGGTATATGACCTGCCAACCATATGGACCACGTAGTAAAATAATGAAGTCTCCGCTCCTTCAACGGAGGAGTAGGAACAGTGACACGACACCAACTCTCTCTCTCTCTCTTTCTGCTGAAGCTCTCTCGTCGTGGCCAGCCGCAAGACGGTGGAGATACGTCGAGGTGCATCGAGGTCCATGGAGACGCCAGGAGATGATTTAACGACACAAGCTACAGTGGAGAGACTGTGGCCCGTGGAACCCAAACTACGAAGCCCTAATAGTAAAGCCAGTGGAGTCTGCCCTCCTTCAGCGGAGGAGGAGGAGGAGGACCGGCTACACGACACCAACTCTTTCTCTGTCTCTCAGCTGAAGCTCTCTCGTCGTGGCAAGTAGAGCGCAGACCCCGGCATTGCCATTCGGCTCCTCGACACGGGGCAAGAATGTGGCATAGAATAGGCGAACACTGTATGAGGCCCCCCCCCCCCCCCCCAAAAAAAAAAAACGAAGCTTCTTTCATTAAATGTTAACACTTCTAAGTTATTTGCACGAGGAAAGCCTCCTTCGCCGAGCCTCCGGACTTTCACGAAAGGTTCGCTTGGCATGATGGGCCAATTATCTTCGCCTTGCAATAAAGCGCTATATATATAGTCCATAATAGAGCGCAATATACAGTCCATAATAAAGGGGGGGGTGGGTTTGGGTTGAATCGCGTAAATATAAATGTGTCGTTAAACCCGCCACCACCCGACACAGCCAATTAGTAAAATGTTTTTCTTCGTTGGTTCTTTCGGTAAAGTCACGTAAAATGAGAATAAAATAATAAATTGATAAAATAAAATAACACAATAATATTCTCACGACGTTTCGGCCACAACACAAGCGGCCTTCATCAGGTGAAGGGACGAGACTGTCTGGTAGGACAGCGCTGGAGTGAAAAAGCCACGTTCAGATCAGGACCTTTAAGCTGTGGGAGAAGAAACAAAGCGCCTTGACAAAGGAATTAGCATATAATTTAGCAAGTAAAATGTTTGTCACTCAAACAGAACGTGCCAATTCTTGACTTCTTCAACGCACCGGTTGAGTGTTGGAGAGTAAACCCACGGCATTTATAATTCGATGCACGACGTTTCGCTGGTGATTGCAAACCCAGCCTCATCGGGCAATTTGCCAGAATTGTGAAGAAGTCTTCCAGTCTCCGTCTTAAATAGAGCTGAGGTGATGTCATCACGGTGATTCTATCTAGATGTCTTGTGAACCCCCACCCTCCATATTTAATTCTCTAAAAGTTAATATTTTTTCAACTACATTTTATTTTAAACAGAAATGAATATGCAGAGGAAAAAACATGTTTGGGGTCAATTAATTGAGGGGTCACAAGACACCTGTGGTGAGATGTTAGCTACCTCGTCTGGTATACAGGATGGCCGTGGGTTCGATCCCGGCCCTGACACCTGTATATTTGGAGTTCGCATGTTGTCCTGGTGGTCGCGTGGATATTTCTCCGGGTCCTCCGGTTTTTCTGTCCACATTTAGAAACATGCGTTGAGTGTTTGGCTGCTATAAATATCCACACGATGAGCCACTTTTTTTAGTTATCATTTGTGGCCAGGTGGCTTCTGAAATAGAGCTATATAGCTCAGTGGGCTCTACCTGATAAAAATAACAAAATAGTTAAGTTAAATATTTAAAAAGCATAGTTTGAAGACACCGCAAATCCGAGAAAATTACCTGGAATTGCGTCCTAGCCCGGGTAGATCTGAGATGCTCAGCAGATATTGAGCCTGGATTGTGGCTGGATGGGTGACCAGCGTCTACATTGTGTGTATGTATGTATGTTGAACTTATTTCGCACCGTACGCAACCAACCAACCGTGCTAATCCGAGTTGCGGGGAAGGGAAGGACAACAAATTAAGCTCAAAACGCAGTTTCAAAGAATTGAGTTTTCATTCTAAAATTAATTTTCAATCGAGAAATGAGTTTTCAATCTAAGAAATTTGATTTCGGAGGGCATTGGCATCAACACCCATTGCAATGTACTCCTATGTTCACTTAGTTTGTTTAATTGCAATTGTGAGCGGCAGCCATTCGTACATCTAATCGGCACAATCATTGGTTCACTGCAGCTCAAAGACTACAAAGCGTGTGGTAAGGTTGGGAGATGTCCACGTGCTCGGCCTTTGAAGGCCTGAAGACCGACCCGCACTTACCAGCATGGTGAAGTCATTATCAATATCAGCCATTGTCTATCCACTGTTGGATGAAGCCCCCCCCCCCACTCCCACCAGCTCGCTCCCGCCACCTCCACAGTGACGAATGACAGGTCACGTGCATGGTCACCACTGTCCCGCGTCATTACATTCTGCCTCGTATTTGCACACACTCGCTCGCTCCGTTATATTGTCACATCTGTTTGCATATCGATCGCTCGCATGTTTGTGTTGCATACATTTTAGCGGGCGGCGGGGGGGACGAAAACCGATCTAACACGCGCAAGGCGAATTGGTGGACCGCGAGAATCGATTCCGCTCGCCCATGGCCGTTCGTGGGGAAAAAAAAAAGACACACACACACAACCTACCCGTGTCATTGATGCAACAAAAATTATAGTTTTGAGCCGGTGAGCATCTGATGACGTTAGGGGGCTTTAGGCAAATGTCACGGAATTGGCTGAGCCGCATTAAGTAAAATAAAAACACTCAGCCAAAGATTAAAGGCACGGCATGAAATCGCTCTCAGAGCAAGAGGGCTTCGTGACCTCGTTTTGCGTTGCTGCTATTATTTATTTGTGATAATGCTAAATCAATATCAATTCATTATTATTCGTCTTCCTTTTTCAGAAGGGTCCTGCCAAGTTTTCACAGTCGAGGTGGGGGCGGCCGCGAGATGATATTTTCATTATTTATTTTAGTTTACCACGCCGAGCGTACGGACTCTTTTGCAGGAGGGTCCCTGACATATTTAAAAGTTTTGTTAGTAAAACAAAAGCCAACCACATATATATTGGGTTTTTTTATTTTTCATGCCCGAGCGTTAAAAGAAAACCCACGCGCAATATGGGGCAATGCTGTATCCCCATACAGATAGAAACAGATGGCGATGAGTCCACTTACTGTACCGCCCTCTCTTGGTGAGCCAGCGTACGGCTCTTCTTAGACGCCCAAGGCAATGCCCCCCCCCACTCCCCTTTGGCCCCACCAAAGATGAAAGACAACGGTCCCCCGTATAGCCTTGAAAGACTGTTGGGGGCAAGTGCTGTTAGCGAGTAGCACCTATGAAGGCCCGCACGGCACACGAGGTATGTCGGTAAGCGTGCACCACCACCGGCCGTCTTTGTCTCCCCCAGTGGCGATGTTTTTACACACCGTACCAGGTACTCACTTGCGGCTGAGTCGACCGAGGGGGGTGGGCCCAGGACCGGTTAAGATAATCGTCACTGGTGTTGTCCGTGAGCGGGCATCGAACTCGTGTTGCCGGGTTCGTGGTGCAGTGCAGTGCTAGCGGTTGGACTACCGCCCACCCCCGCCCACCCACGCCCACCCACCCACCCGCCCGCTTCTCAGAATCGCAATTTGTCCCGAGTGGAACGAGGCCTCGTGCCCTGGCAAAGCCGGGCCGCTTGACTCGGCTCGGCCGTGTCCGAGCTGACCTGTCACCCACGCGACGTGGCATGGGGGAAGGGGGTGGGGGGGATAAATAAATAAACAATATAAACACTTTGAACATGTGATGTCGTGTTAAGCCGACTCAGCGCCCCCCCCCCCCCCAAAGACAAATATCCCCCGTTTAGCCTTAACAGATTGTTGGAGCAAGTGCCGTTAGCGAGCACGTATGAAGGTGGGCGCGGCACACGAGGGGGTGGGTGGCCAGCACCACGCCCGGCCGCCTTTGTCTCCCCCATGGTGGTGCCTACACACCGCGCCCCAAGTACTCATTTGAGGCTGAGTCGACCTAGGGGAGGCCCAGGACCGGTTTAAAAAATCGTCACCGGTGTTGGCCGTGAGCGGCAATCCAATTCCGGTCACGGGGTTCGTAACGCAGCCACGCGAATTGCGGCCCTACCGCTCCCCGCACGCACGCACCTATAAGCTCGCGCATACGACGCGGGTGCGTATACACGACCGTAGATCTCCCTGCGCGAGAAACCAAAGAGATGGGGGCGGGGGGTGGTGGGAATGTGTCAGAGGGTACAGGCAGCGGCAGCAACGGCGACTTGGCCTGGCGAGCCTCGATTTGACACCGCCCGCGAGCGTCAGCCGCGTGGAAGCCGAGATGGCGCTCCGGGGCGGCCCGCCCGTGCTGATGATTGTTGTTTCTCGAACCGCGACGAGAAGAGGAGCGGATCGGGTGGAGGGGGGGGGGGCAAGACGTAGGAGGAGGCAAGGGACAGGCGAGAAGAGCGATGATTGCCAGGAGGAGTTTTGTGGGGGGTGGGGCAAGAGCATGGAATTGTGAAGTCCCTTGCGGAATTTGTATATATCCCCCCGTGCGTGAGTGCGAGTGTGCGCCTGTTACGTATGTAGATGATATTGAACTTATATTCTTAGTTCTTTCGGTAAAGTCACGTTGAAGGGAAACAACAAAATAATAAAATATATAAAACAATATTTATATATATTTTATTAAAACAATATTTATATATATTATTTTGTTGTTTATATATTATATATATTTTATTATTTTGTTGTTTCCCTTCAACGTGACTTTACCGAAAGAACTAAGAATATGAATTACTGCAGTCACGAAAGCTTTAAATCAAGATATTGAACTTCTTTCGCACGCTACGTAGCCAACCGCGCTAATCGGAGGTGCGGGGGGGAAGGACAAATGACAAAAGAAAACTAAAAGCAGTTATAAAGAAATTAGTTTTCAATCTAGATCATTTAAAAGTGCATATCTCCATCGGCTTCCTAACATCGTAAGGAAGAGCGTTCCAGACGGCCGCAGAAGCGCGTCAGAGAGCGCGCGCGATGGAGTGGCCGTCTCTGTTCGAAGGCTCGCCAGGAAGGATGAGCGGAGTGTCGGGTGATCGTTCATGCTCCTTGGCGAGATCAGCGAGGTATTGTGGGCAATTTGTGGAGATCACTTTGTGTGCTACGTGTGCGACCTTATCATAATGTATTCGTTGAGCAACCGAAAGCCAATGCAGCTCGGCGAACACCGGACGGACAAAATAAAAGATAATAATTCACATTCATAATTTGCATTCCATCCTAGAATCCCAATGCGTATCCCGCAGTACCCGTCACGACACGTGCCAGAGTTGATATCTGAACCGGAACCTGGGCCTCCCCTGGGTCAATTCAGAGTCCGGAGAGTCGCTCCATCAGCAAGACCCCCCCCCACACACACACATCGCCCCCCCCCCCACTCCTCGGGGTATTCGCGGGGCCGTCAACTCTCGCACGCGCTGGAATTGGCCACACATTTAAGGAATAATGAGGATTTTTTTAATCGATAATTTTTTTATTTCGGAAGGAAAAACAACGAAATAAATAGAGCGTTAAATGGGACACTGTACGTAAGACGTAGTCTGGCATGTAGATTTATTTTTATTTGGATGTATAAAATGGTAGCGCCACGGTGGCGCGATGTTACCTCCCTCGTGGGTTCGATCCCGACCCTGACGCCAACTGTATATTTGGCATTTGCGTGACTCTCTCTCCCCGTGGTGAGATGTTAACTACCTCGCCTGGTATACAGGAGGTCGTGGGTTCGATCCCGACCCAGACGCCAGCTGTATATTTGGAGTTTTCGTGTCTTTCTCTCCCCGTGGTGAGATGTTAACTACCTCGCCTGGTGTACGGGAGGTCGTGGGTTCGATCCCGACCCTGACGCCAGCTGTATATTTGGCGTTTGCGTGTCTCTCTCTCCCCGTGGTGAGATGTTATCTACCTCGCCAGGTATACAGGAGGTCGTGGGTTCGATCCGGACCCTGACGCCAGCTGTATATTTGGCATTTGCGTGACTCTCGCTCCCCGTGGTGAGATGTTAACTACCTCGCCTGGTATACAGGAGGTCGTGGGTTCGATCCCGACCCAGACGCCAGCTGTATATTTGGAGTTTTCGTGTCTTTCTCTCCCCGTGGTGAGATGTTAACTACCTCGCCTGGTGTACGGGAGGTCGTGGGTTCGATCCCGACCCTGACGCCAGCTGTATATTTGGCGTTTGCGTGTCTCTCTCTCCCCGTGGTGAGATGTTATCTACCTCGCCAGGTATACAGGAGGTCGTGGGTTCGATCCGGACCCTGACGCCAGCTGTATATTTGGCATTTGCGTGTCTCTCTCTCTCCCCGTGGTGAGATGTTAACTACCTCGCCTGGTATACATGAGGTCGTGGGTTCGATCCCGACCCAGACGCCAGCTGTATATTTGGAGTTTTGGTGTCTTTCTCTCCCCGTGGTGAGATGTTAACTACCTCGCCTGGTGTACAGGAGGTCGTGGGTTCGATCCCGACTCTGACGCCAGCTGTATATTTGGAGTTTGCGTGTCTTTCTCTCCCCGTGGTGAGATGTTAACTACCTCGCCCGGTGTACGGGAGGTCGTGGGTTCGATCCCGACCCTGACGCCAGCTGTATATTTGGAGTTTGCGTGTCTTTCTCTCCCCTTGGTGAGATGTTAACTACCTCGCCTGGTGTACGGGAGGTCGTGGGTTCGATCCCGACCCTGACGCCAGCTGTATATTTGGAGTTTGCGTGTCTTTCTCTCCCCGTGGTGAGATGTTAACTACCTCGCGTGGTGTACGGGAGGTCGTGGGTTCGATTCCGACCCTGACGCCAGGTGTATATTTGGAGCTTGCATGTTCTCCCCGTGGTCGCGTGGATTTTTCCTCGGGTCCTCCGGTTTTTCCCTCCTCATCTAGAAACGTGCATTTAGAGTATTTGGCTGCTATACATTTCCACATAATAAGCCACTTCGTTGAGATATCATTTGTGGCCAGGTTGCTTCTGAAAAAGAGCTGTGTAGCTCAATGAGCCTCACCAGGTAACATTAAAACAAATTTTAGTATATACCTGTACTTATGAAACTGATCACGCAGTGCACGGTATATTTAATCCCGGTTATTTGCTTATAAGTGTTTATTTAACCGGGTTAGAACAACTTGCCGTCTTACCAAATCGCATGGGATTCTCCCCGGTCCCATCGAATGTTGAATGCTAAGCAAGTGTTTTAGCCTGTATAGATGGGCGACTGGTCCATGCGTGCACAGGCGCTATAATCCTCTGTTGTAGTGTAGATGTATGTTCCCTTGTCTATGCTCCCTGCCTGCACCAACCTGCAACGACTTGGTTTGGTGAAGTATGTGGTCAAATAATCCACGTGGCCTGCAGTTCGTGGCGAGGCCCTCATCCACCAGTGGATTGAGGAGCGGGCTGTGCATGTTTTTTTTTTTAAACCGTTAAGCTTTACAATTCTTTGTCAAGAGGGTTCCTGGAAAGTTCAGTTCTCTGTGGAAGTCTTGTCACGGCAGTGAATTATACACGGTTACTTTTTTTTCCACTGCCACAACCAAGCCGTGCCAGGGGCCTTGCCGAGCCAGCCCTGGTACGGCTCAGTATAAGGCGCCAGAGTTGTTTTTCTTTCCCACTACAGAAGCCGTGCCGTGCCGCTTGTGACGTCACACGCAATGGACGAGTCGAGGACGCGTGTTCGATGATGCACACGACGAAGATTATTAACCCGACCTCTTTGGCCGTGCTTTGGCACCGAACCTGATTCGGATGGCTTCTCGCGAGGCCAGAGTTTAAAGGTTTGGTTCCGGCTCAACTCGATATATAGCCGGGGGGGGGGGGGGGCCTTGCGCTGATTCGGCTCGACTGTGCTAGAAGGAGCAAATGGACGTATTGACGGCACACCGGTGGAGCATAACAAATCTGTTTATCAGCCTTGATTTGACCCTGTCGCCAAGTTGGACTCGATTCGAAGGTTTATTCACTCTACTGAGACTTGCTAAAAATAAATAACTAAATAAAAAGGGTCAATATTGACCGCTGATTTGGGTCCCGATGAATCCAGAGACACGCCCGACCAAGTCTCGAGCACGAGTCAAACCTTGCCGTTTGGAACACAGCGCCCAGCCAATCGCCATCAGGCCTGGGTGCTGCTGCTTATACAGCAACAGACTCTTAATCCTTCGTGGTCGGCCGCACACACGTGACACGTTCGTCTTCCGACTGCTCCGACATCACGAGAATCGATTTTGACGCAGCACCACCCCCCCTCCCCCCCCTCCCGCAAGATTTTCTGACCGGGGTTAGCGACTCGCGGGAAGATAAATCATTATTGCCGCAAAATATTTGCGTTTTTTTGTATTTCTACCACGCACCACCGCGGTGTAGCACCAGCAACCTGCAAATGTATCGCGTACTCGGCCAATCATCCATTTAATAGATAATAATAACAATAATAATTAACGACGCTAATTTGCAACCCTTTGAAAAAGCAGCTGCTTCTGGAAGAAGGTCTCCACACGTGGTGTAGGTCATGGGGGGGGGGTGGTTCTGGCCATACTTCACTACGCTGGTCAGTGCGGGTTGGTGAAGTGGAGCAGCGCAAGGCAAGTTCAGACGCGACTCGCCAATGATGTTAGCCGTGCCTAGAGTCGAACTCGGGTGGCCTGGTTTCACGGCGCAGGGCGCTAGCCACTGCGCCACCGCTGCCCCATCGTTCCTCGAGGGTTGACAACGAGAACGAACCGCTGTGTGGGAAGTCGTCTGTGGTTGGAGTGTTCATTTTTAACTGGCACGTGCCATGGTAACGTGGAATTTCCACCACGGGCTCACTTAGTATTCCTGCAACAAAGGAGTAACCAATGCAGGAGTAAGTACATCATCAGCCGCGTTCCATTCACTGCCGATATAACGAAGGGCTCTTACCAAAAACAACATCGGCTCTCCGATGTTGTCACCAAGAAAATTGCTTAGTCATATCCCTTCTTTGGCGAGAGTGCCCAAATTGTTTTCATTACACGTGTAATTGTTTGTCTGCCTGGTTATTTATTTTGATCTTCCCATCCATTACAGAGCCATCGATTTTGGGCCATCGCTTAGCCATCCGAAACAACATTCCGCGGTGATGTTTGGCTCGGGAAACCTCATCAAATACTAATCTCTTGGGTTTTTTTTTTATGGAGAAAGACTTTGTCTAAGGACACCCCATCAGACACTGGTCTGCCAGTCTATTGTCTAAGGACACCCCATCAGACACTGGTCTGTCAGTCTATTGTCTAAGGACACCCCATCCGACACTGGTCTGCCAGTCTATTGTCTAGAGACCCCATCAGACACTGGTCTGCCAGTCTATTGTCTAGAGACCCCATCAGACACTGGTCTGCCAGTCTATTGTCTAAGGACACCCCATCAGACACTGGTCTGCCAGTCTATTGTCTAGAGACCCCAGCATGGTTGATTATAATCGTTAGTCGTTTTATATTTATGGAATAATTGATATAAAGCAGCACCTGTTAGATTTTGGTTGCTCGCTGCTGTCAGTGGTCAGGCACGGAAGGTTTCTTGGCCGACACTTTCAGCACAAGTGCCGGATTAATATTAATAATAACAACAATAATCAGCAATAATGATGCCAACTTGGGACGCACGGCACAACGTTTGGTCGCTCTTGTAGAGGCCCGAGGAGGCACAACAGACAAGCAGAAAGGCAGCCGTGCGGTGACCCGTTGCCAAAAATTGTCGAAGCTCTGGCGGCCCGATGTATATAAAGGTCTTACCAGCCGAATAATTAGTGTTTACACGTGGGAGAAACCGGGACTACCCGGAGATAACCCACGCGTGCGAGGGGGAAACGCTTTATGCCGTATAAGCGGAACAGTTGGAGTCAATTCTACCGGCGAGACAAGGTATGGCACCTCCTCGACCCCCACGGGAAAGGTGTTTCGCACGATTCGTGCGGTGATCCACGAACGCTCGCTGCCTGCGCAGTGCTGGATGACAGGCGTGCGTGGCCACCACCACCACCACCACCCGGCTAATTCTGAAAAAAACATCTTTTTTTTTTCAATTTCAGTTTTATTTATTTGGTATAGCCCTGTGAGCCATTCGGCTCTTGAATCAGGGCAACCGCAACAAACAAAAACATGAACATCTCCCACCGCCAGAAAAAAAAAATTGAGGGAATGCTACGTGCCAAATCACAAATCTCATCTCTAATTTCTCTTAAGTCATCCTTGCTTTGATTTGCTTGCAGGCGACTTTTTTTTAAAAGAATGTTACATGGTTGTGCAGGCCATTCATTTTTTTTTGTCCGAGCGGGCTTAACCATTTATTTTATTAAATACAAGAATGGTAAGTGGCATTGAGCAGGACACTTCGCGAAAAAGGAATGATTGCCAGTTGTCGAGACTAGCAGTCCAGAAGGAAGGAACGCGCCTACAGAGAGCACCTCCTCAGCGGAGACGGAGCGATGAGAGTGAGATGGTTCTGGGTTCAAAAGTCAGGTTAAGTTGATGCATTTTCAAGCTAAGAAATTAGATTGCGGAGGGCATTGGCATCGACACCGAATTGTTGTAAATGGATCCACCTGACGGATCGCGACACACGAAGCAAAGGTCACCCTGTAGCCTACATAGACTGTTGGGGCAAGTGCTGTTAGCGAGCACAATGCCGCTCTCCATACCTTCACACGCACATGCACGAATCTTCTCGGGCACACGCGCACACACGCACGCGTGCAAGGCTCTGCACAAAGACCGCAGTCGTACTCGCAGTGAGCGAGAATGAAATAAAATCAATTTCCCGGTGCACCATTTTTCGAACAGAAGCGCTCAAGAGGACATTGCGGGAAGGAATAACATGTAAATGTTTTCAATGAAAAATATAATCGCCCTATTTGAACATCGGCAGCCTTTGGCGAGGTATATAGCGGCACGGCCAAATTGCCTCTCTGACTGCACACAAAGTAAACACGTGAATACGTCAAAGACGACACACACATGAAAATACATTGTGACTTTCCCATCATAATTGTGATGCTGCATTGGCTATAATGTGTGGAATTTCCACCAAGGCAACATCACTTTTTTCCTCCCAGTTGCGCAATTGGCGCTTTGTAACGAGATAACAACAAATGCGATGACACTGTGACACCGCTGCAGCGAGCAATGCACCACGCTGTGACAGGGAACGGCCTTGGAACAACGACGTCAAATATGAATAGTCTTAAAGCAAAATGGCTCTTAACCATATACTGCACCCTTGCTCCCCTTTGGTTACTCAATCGTTAAAAACACGAATAATGTTAATGAACACGTAGGTTTGACGAAACGAAGGAGTTGCGCTTACGTTCCCGTACTTCGTTTTGTGTTTCGATTATTGACTTTCTAAAAAAAAAAAAAACATCTGGCCATGTCCCACACCCCCCGAAAGGGCATCTCGCACCCCAGGTGGAGAGCCACTGTCTTAAAGGGAGGGTCCTCGCCTGTAACAATGCGGCGGTTCACCGACATCGATTCAAGCGAGCCTGACTCTGCCGATGAGACACTGTGTGTCAAAACCGGTCCCGAGATTTGCTTTGCATTGAATCAATTGTAACGAAATGACGCGCTCACAAACGACTGTGTGGCCAGTGGTGTATGAATCAACCTTCCCGTGGGCGTCGAGGAGATCGCGTGCCCTGGGCTCCCCAGCAAGTGGACTCAACTCGTCATCTGTACGGGGATAGAGCGTTGCCCCCTCGCGTGCGTGAGTTTTCTCTGGGCGCTCCAATTTCCTCCTCGTTTTGCATGAACACTGAAGCATTCGTGTGGCTCTCCTGGATAAATACGATTTTTATTTTTATTTTTGTTGTTGTTGCTGCATCATTATTATTATGATCTCGCCCAAAAGAAACGAATTGTCAATTACGAAAGACGAGAGGACCACAATGCACGTGTGCAGTAAGTGCCTGTGGCTTTCTACATCATTCACAAAAAAAAGGCTAAGCGACGTGTATTCACGTGTTGTTGTTTTTTTAACAAACTTATTTGCGCACTTATCAGCTCTCATTCCATCCTCGTTCTCAATGCCCTTGCCTCTTCTGACCCACGCGTCGATTGCGGGCGATACACACTGATCAAAGGCGCGTTCTAAAATCCCAAATCGTGTTTTGTCGTGTTCTTTGAGTGGAGTGGGTGTTTTTTTCTTTGTTGCCGATCGTCTCCTCCGTAGTGTGCACCTGAAACTGGCGCCTAGCAGATGTATTTATGTGCGTGCGTTGAACTTCTTTCGCGCCGTACGTAGCCAACCGCGCTAATCGGAGGTGATGCCTTGGCCGTCCATTGCACGTGGACTACCAGTAACCATTCAAAGTCAAAGTGAACTCCTCCTCGGAAGAGCGTTGAAAGCTGTGTTCTCACCTTCCCCCCTCTTTACAGCCTTGAGAACGGCGGTGGAAAATTACACATTCCTCTGGCAGAGGCGAGTCTATCCCATAGGACAAACGCAGATAACTTTCCCACAAAGTGCTTAACCATGTTTATGGTCCCCCTTCCCCCCCACCCCCCGGAGAGATTGTGGATCGAGTCAACCCCCCAACCAGGATTTGAACTCGCACGCCTTCTTTACGTTGCGAGTCGCCTTGCTCTATACCATTGCAACAGCTGGCCGTCAATGTTAGCTACCTCGGGGCGCCGCGGTGGCGAGATGTGAACTACCTCGCCTGCTATACAGGAGGTCGTGGATTCGATCCCAATCCGGACCCTGACGCCTGCTGTATATTTGGAGTTTCGCATGTCTCTCTCTCCGTCGTCGTGTGGATTTTTCTCCGGGTCCTCCGGTTTTCCCCTCCACATTTAGAATCAACGTCACGCGTTTAGAGCATTTGGCTACTGCTATACATTTCCACGTGATGACAAGTCACTTCGTTGGGCTATCATATCTGGCCAGGTCGCTTCTGATAAAGAGCTCAATGGGCCTTCCCTGGTCAAACATCGTGATTTTTGTTATTGTATTTTTACCTACGTGACTTTACCGAATAGAACCAGAGAGTAAACATCGTTTTGTTAAGTTTAGTTTTTAACACGCTTTCTATTAACTCACTCTGTCTGTTGTTGTTGTATCCTCAAATATTGCAACTCAATTGTAACCCACTTCCCAATGTGGCATCGACTGCAAACTTGGCATACTTATGTCATGCTGATGACAATACTAGATTCTGTCATAAAAAAAAAATTAAACGATCTTTTTTATATGTTATGTTTCAGCTTGGGTCTAATTGTCCACGCTCAACTGACGTTGGCTGTAAATCACCACGGTCCCCTTACGTTATGGCAAGCTTCGGGGCCACTTCCTGGAGTTGTAAAGTTCTTCCATTACTAGTAGGGAACATTTCATTAAAGCGTGTTTTTATTTTATTTTAATATTATCTATTTTGTTTTATCGTCGAGTTTTTGCAGTGCCACCTTTGCAGGGCTATGGTTGTGTAGTTCAATAGCGCCGGCTTGGTGGCCGGCAGTGGCAACTGTAGTGGACACGCAGTGCACACGCCGGCGAGCATATACGCGGTGTGTGTGTGTGTGTCGGCAGGGCGGAGGAACTGGGGCAAGGGTCATGGAGGACCCCATCTAGAAAGCCCCTGGAACCCGCTCGTGTGTTCGAGAAGGGAGGCGTGGCCAGGGTGGAGCCAGAGGCCGCGCTGGGGAGCATAAAAGCAGCGGAGAGCGGGGAGCTCGTGGATGCCGGTTCTGGGAAGTGGGCTCGTCTCGTCGCCGCTGCCGTCTTCGGCTGGATATTGCGCGGCCGGATAGTTATATTTTTCGAGGTCTTTCGGAAAAGTCACGCGAGATAGGTTCAAAAGAAAATAACAACAACGACGAAAAAACTACGACGTTTCGATCGCAACACGAGCGGTCGTCGTCAAAACGTTTTGGTTTTTTTTTCCTGACGACGACCGCTCGTGTTGCGATCGAAACGTCGTCGTTTTTTCGTTGTTGTTATTTTCTTTTGAACCTATCTCAAGTGATTTTTTACCGAAAGAACCCTCAAAGAATGTGAATTCCTGCAGTCACGAAAGCTTTACGTCAAGGTCGGAGAGTCGTTGGCTCTCTCGGGGCCGGCGCCGTCGGTGCTCCACGATCAGGGTTGTGTTCACGGCTAGGCTCGACGACTAAGGGGGGATCGCGAGGACGGACCCGTGAACCTGAAGGTGTTAATAAAGAAGGTGCCTCCTGAAAAAAAACCTTGTCTCCCGCTCCGCTGACACTACAGTTGCAATGCAACATCCACGCGTCACCATCGGTGTCACTGTCGTTGTTGTTGTTGTTGTTGTCTGATTTGTATTCACCGCTTCTTGTCTCTCGGCCTTGCGAGAGGGGGGGGGGGGGGGAGAGACGGGGAGGCCGATTGAAGCGACTTCCAGAAGTCACTCTGTGACGTCATCGTCGTCTAACGAGGGGTCGTTTCCTGGCACGTGGCAATCGAGCCCCCCCCCCGCCACCCCCTAACCAGGCCGAAGGGAGCTTGAGGAGGAAGCGATGTTTTTTCTCATCTTGAGAGATGACGTCAATAATAGCGGCAATTGGAGACTAATTGGTGATAAAATCCACAAATATTTTTTTCTTTTTCTAAAAATAGGAGGCCGCTTCCTCGGCTTCGTGGTGCCCGAAAGTGGAAATCTAAAAATATTCACGGTTTAATTGTAACCAATAAAGAAAAGAAAGAGAGAAAAATTAAAAAAATCTCCCCCCTAAAAATAATAAAGATCCATTTACTAATTATGGGTACCCACACATGTCCGCGTTGCAAACAGCCTAACGAATCTCAGTGGGCTGTTGTCACACGCTTTAAATAAATATAATTGATTTATTTACCATGCCCTCTTGGGACATTTGAAAAGGCACCAGACAATTATTTATCATTATTATGGTTGTGAGATCCGTTTTATTCACAGCACATTCGTTACGTCCACTGCTGGACGATGGCTTTCCTCACGGCCAAATCAATTGTTTGAACATAATAAAGAATTAAAGCTTTCGTGACTGCATAAAATTACTCATTTGTATTTTTCGGTAAAGTCACGTATGTAAAAATAGAATAAAATTATATTTTAAAAAAAATTCTACTGACCGTGTACCTCGTATTTTTCATTCTATCTATGCTGGTATGTGCAATCCAAAGGTTGAACACGAAATTTAACACTCTTCTGAAATTCGTGGTCCGCCAGGAAGTGTCTAACTGTGTTGTTGGCCTGACTGGATGTGCTTCACATAATGTTTTTTTCAGGTTTGTTGAATTCTCGTCTCTCATCTCTTTGTTGTATTTACCTCCGTGATTTGTTCTTGACACCTGATGAAGAATGTTTGAACATACTTCACCATGCTGAGCAGTGTGGCATTGATTGGTGAAGAGGTGGGGGGGGGGGGGGTGTGCCCAGGACCCATGGTGGGATGGGGCTCATGGAAACAAACTCGGGTCACCGACTCGATTTCATCTCTCGTTGAGTGTTCAGTTTGTTTATTTATTTCTTGACACGGGGAAATCCGTGGTTGCGTGAGCACGGCAGCAAGGACGAAGCAAAAATAACACATCGACATTACCAATAACGACGAGGGCAGGGTCCTTTAAAAAACTATTTGCACAACTAAGAGGCAAAAAAAACCGCACGCGAATAAAACACCTTAAACATTGCGCAAACGTAAGGTGGCATCTGTGAAAACTCCTGGACATCTGTGAAAAAGAGCTTCCTAGCTCATGGGAATTCCTCCAGGTATAAATAGAGATTCTGATTCTGCACTCGTTGGGTTTTTTCGGTAAAGTCACGTAGGTAAAAAAATAAATAAAAGAAAATTAAGTAAATGAAAACTAAATTAAATCACGACGTTTCGGGCGCAACACAAACGTCCTTCTTCAGGTGGGGACAACGGAGCGAAAGCACAAACGCTTCAGTGTTCATTTATTTTATTTTTTTACTTTATTTTTTTTACCTACGTGACTTTACCGAAAAAAAACAAAAGAGCATTAATCCTTGCAGTCGCGAAAGCTTCAAATCTAGAATTCTGATTCTGACTTTACGATTAGCCCGCAAAAAATGTGGGCCTACACAATTGGACGCGCGATCAAACGCATTGATGCCCACTGTTTGCACGAGACGGCCAGGAATCGAACTCCGGTGTGCCATGGTCGTAACGCAGAGCACGCAACCACCAAGCCAATTACATAACCCCTATCTCACGAGGCAGCTTTAGATAATGTCCGTGCAAAATGAGATTCTAACTCTTTGTACGGTTTTGTCTATCTTTTCTCTCTCTCTCTCTCCGTCAACGGCCAAGGATATCGCAGATATAGTGCCAAAAGATCGGTGGTTGAGCCCCAAGTTAAATCGGAGTTGTAATATGCGTAGAATTGTATTCCACTTCCTCATTTCTCACGCGGCAAAAACTTTAAATTGAAGTTTTACCCAGCGCTGGTGCCCTATGTCACCGAATGATAAATCCCGTGTCTGTCGCGATACAGCGTAGGAAAGGTTATTTTAACGTTTTAGACATGACAACGTGGGTGGGTGATTTATGGCCACATGGGATCAATTCCTGCTAGTGATGAAGAATATTATTTTTTTCTTGGGGGAAGATGCATTGATTAATCAACCGGAGGGAGGAAGGGGAGATGTCATTGGTTCGCTAACTGGACGGTCCAAAGGTGGTCCGCATTTCGATGCGAAACAATGCATCTGTGTACCCAGCAGCAGTGTGAATGAGATCACCACGTTAATTGATCAGCAGGTTTATGTGTGGTGGTGCTGGTGGGGTAGAGCATGGGTACTCCCACCTCTTCAAAGACGTTTGTCTGGCCAGCGTGGAAGAGTAGGCCAAATACCCTCGAGAGGGGCTCTCTCTCTAGATGGGCACCTTCTGCCAGCAGTGGTGGCGAGCAAGACATTTCACGGCTTGCACCTGTATTGCCGTCTCGCCGAGAGTACGCGTGGGTGATGTAGTATTGGTTGTGAGTGCGCTGTGATCTAGGTCACATGGGTTCAAGTCCTGGCAATGATGAAGGACAAAGCCCTGGTAATAAATGAAGGAGATATATTTTTTCGTAAACTTGTTTGATATGTTTACTCTTAAAATTAGCATATGTATGCGCCGCCCTGCACCATTGCTCCACTCCTTATTGATGTATAGATAAAGGCGCAGCCCTGCCCATCATTATTTTCTCGTGCAACTGCTGAAAGAAGGGAGAACCTGGAGGACACTTGGCCTACTCATCCACGCCGATCAAATACGTGTTGGAAGAAGGTGGGAGTATCCCACACTTTACTCCACCACGCACGCGACCTGCCGATCATAGACTAACCGTCGCGTAACTAAGGCTCACGGCTGGGTGGACAGGGAGATTGAACCGGTGACCTTTGGGTAGCAAGTCCAGAGTGCTACCCGCGATGCAATGGCAGCAGTATGCAAGCACAAATGAACATCAATATGAAACTATTTGAAACTATATATTTTTTTTATTTAACCAGGTAAGGATCAACAACTATAGCACTGCAAGGTGGCACTGCAAAAACAATCGAGAAAAAAACGTAACGTTTTTTTTTTATTTTACCACCAGGTAAGGCCCACTGAGCTATACAGTTATTTTTTGTATGATCGCTCAACAAAGTGGCTTATCGCGTGGAAATGTATAGCAGCCAAATACCCTAAACGCACGTGATTCTAAATGTGGAGGGAAACCCCGGAGGATCCAGAGAAAAATCCACGCGACCACGAGGAAAGAGACACGCAAACTCCAAATATGCAGCGGCAGGCGTCAGGGTCGGGATCAAACCAACGACCTCCTGTACACCAGGCGAGGTAGTGAACATCTCCTAGCCACCCACATTCGCCAATATCACTTCCTCTTCAACATAACAATAAAACATTGCAGACGGATGGAGAGGAGGTGGGGGGGGGGCAAAGAGATTGTTCCATTGTCTCGACTGCCATGCCGGGAGGGTGGACCGGCCGGACATTTGTAATTTCGGAGCGCGAGCCATTTATATGCCACACCATGAATCAACAATTGCATTCCAATGTTAAGTTCTCTTTTTGCATTCGTGGCGAGAGAGATAAAAATATATATAGAGATATTATTTTTTAAAAACCCGAGAATTTCAATGTAGACCTCGCACGGTAAGAGCTGTGCATCTTCATGAACGTCGCGCCGGGTACAAACCCATCGTATAGGGGCTGGTGGCGCACCGGCGGACTTCAAAATTCACTTAAGAAGTGGCCCTCGAGTTTGTCTCCGACCGAAGGTTAAACAAAATAAATGGTGGTGTCCATTGGAACGCTCACCACGTGGCAGGCCGAGAGCTTTTCACAGAGACACCAGGATATTGTTATTATTATTATTTTTACGCAGCAACAATTAAAAATAAAAAAATGATGGCAGAAAAATAGAGGCACAAGCGTCTGTGAAACGAAGGTTAGAACGACAACAATAACACAACAACAACAACAAGATTCCCCGGATCGGAATTTGAACGACGAGAGCGACTCCTTGCTTCATTCAGAGCGGCTGCAAAAGTCCGTGTGTTCGGGATAAATGCGGGATAAATACGTTCCAGCCGGGACGCGGTGGTTGTGGCTACGCTCCACATGCAGTTGTAAACCCAATACAACATTCACAATACGAGTTCTGTGGCATTTCGCCAGTGATTACAACCACCCTCATCAGGCAACAGCCAGGGTTGTGTGAATAAATCTTGCTGTGTTTCGGTCTTAAATCGAGGGACACACGTGATATAGTCACTTGTGAGCCAATCAGGTGCGAAGAGCATAGGGGCATTGGTTAATGTATGCATATGAATTATAATTAATATATACAGTATTATTGTTTGGGTAATTCAAAGTTAATCGACATACGTAATGCATGCACATAGCTCATGCATATTATGCATACGCATTAATGCACGCGCACTATGTATGTACATTCTTACGTATTTTTTGGGGTGCATAAAATGTTGAATTTCCTTCCCTCCTGTACCGCCTGAAAAAGGCGGTACAGGAAAAGTGCGTGGACTAATTTCCATCTAATAATAGGGGTTTTTCCCCCTTTTTTCTGGCAACAAAACTGAAACCTTTTTTTTTTACAGGGATTCATGTCTGCATTAACCACAATACCTGCAGTCAAAAATGCAAACAAAAAAACATACTATGATAATATATGTGGCATTGTCCGCTACACTACCACTCCCCACGCCCGAACACACGCACACACACACGCTCGCTCATGCGTTGAGATTGCAGGTGGTGGGAGCGGGCGGGGGGGGGTAGATGGTGGGGGTAGGGCTGTGCTCCTTGATGTGGGCAAAGCTGCGGAGGGGGTCGTGGAAGTGTGAAACGAAAGCTCGCTCGAGATGGTATAAGGGGCCGTCCATAAATGACGTCGCGCGATTTTGGACGATTTTTGACCCCCTCCCCCCCCCCAAAACCATATTTCCATTTTGAAAATAAAACACGCTTCAAATCGCTTTAAACGATTGCCATTGTAGCGCGTGTTTAATGTGGCGCTGCACTCTGATGTTGTAGGAGAAAACATTCATTTTAAAAGTCTATTTAATTAAGTAGAACGTGTTGTCTATATTTATTTAAAGTTGCGCGTTTTGATATGACGTCACATTTCTCAACCCCCGCCCCTCGTCACACATCGTCACAAATGTCTGACCCCCCCCCTCCCCCCTATGTGCGTGACGTCATTTATGGACGACCCCTAATACTCTAAACGCACGTTGACGCCGCATTACACGTGCACGCAACATCCCCAAGCAAAATCCATGAATATTAACAACAGCAACAGTAATGTCACTTCAAAAGGGGTGAATTATATGTATATATAATATCACATACTGTACTGTGTATATAGAATGTTCCCAGGTGAGGCCCAGTGAGCTATGCGGCTCTTTCTCAGAAGCGACTTAGTTGGCACAAATGTCCAAAAAAATTAAGTCCAACGTTTCGCCTCCACCTGCTGGGAGATTCGCCTTCTGCTTCTGTGTAAAGTGATCTGAGAAGTGCCCCTTTTTTTTCCCCGATTGACTTTCTTGGGGTCAGATCGCGTGAGTAAAATGCGTGTCGTCCACCCTCCTCCACCCGACACAGCCAATGAGCGGGTCGCTTGTCAACGCTGTGTGATGATGCCAATGAACAGTAGTTTTACTGGTGAGAAATGTTATTGTGGTTAAAGGTGGTGATGATGATGATGTTGCTTATTAATGCGATGAAGAGGAAATTATATTAGTGGATGGTAATGGTACAAAAACATTGATTATCGGGTTTAGTTTGTTGTCCTTCCCCGCAACTCCGATGAGCACGGTTGGCTACGCAGAGTCCGAAAGAAGTTTTTACGTAATGATGATGAATTGATGATTCAGTTGATGATGATGATGATGATAATGCCAGTTCCTTCATGAGCATTTTTTTTCTGAAACGTCGGACGTCGTGTGATTTCCGTTCCCGAAGAAGCTCCCAGCACGTGGAGCGAAACGTCGGATATCGTGCCGAACGACCCGCGGGGACACATTGGAGAGGCGTGCGGCACGGCCACAAACTCCTCGCGGCTGCCACTTTTATTCATTCAGAGTCGCAATAGATTTCACGTTCAATTTGTTTTCATTTTACTCCAATAAATGACGTTAATTTAAACACCAGTTGTCTTGAATGTGTATAGTAGGATGGATAAAAACATACAAATGTACCACGTGCGTCCAATAACAATCTTAGCCCGCTCGCTAACAGGATGAAAATGTTCCTTTTATATATACACACACACACACGTGCTTTTATTTTTGCTCGTCCAAAAATAGTTTCTTGACATTTACATGTTTCACCGGGGCGGATATCACTCGCTTTGCTCCGGGCTTTGCGGGCGGAACGTCAGGCAACGACTGGAGACGAGCCAAAAAAAAAAACACCACCAAAGAAGAGCCTCTGAACGTGGCGGCGCAGAGAAAACGTGGCAGGGGATGTCACGCGCCCCGGCATTTGCGATCCAAGAGAGGCGGACAAAAAAATATTGAAGCCCCCCCCCCTCCCCCCCCGTGGATCGGGAAAGAAATCCAGAGTACGGGCATCGCAAAGCTCCGTCCGACTGTCTGCCAGTGCAACGCGTCTGTATCTATACTGGGAGGAATCCGATGAGCTATAAAGCTCTTTTTCACAGACGTCCAGAGAGTGGGGAGGGTCAGGTGGGGGGGGGGGGAAACAACAATCAACAAAAAAAAAACACGATCATCTTGATTCGAAGCTTCCGTGACTGCAGGAATGCGCACTCTTTGCTTCGTTCGGTAAAGTCACGTGGGTAGAAAAATAAAAACAAAATTAAACAAATCACGACGTTTCGATCGCAACACAAGCGACCTTCATCAGGTGGGAGAACCACAGAAAGAGAATGATGAAGTCGGCGGGAGAGTTGCCGTGGCACGAGGTTATATAGGCGAGAGAGGGGGCAGGAGGAGGAGGAGGCAGGTACAATGAAGGTAAACAAATCGCCCAAACAGATACAAATAAAACTAAACCATCGTATCATCCCGACGAGGCAAAGGCCACTGAGGCATTAATTTGCCGTCTCAGAAGCGACCTGGGCCACCAGCGATGGCTCAGCAAAATGGCTTCTTGCCACGTGGGAATGTGTGGGATTCGTTCACGCCTGCCGCCATCGATTGTGAAGGACAACTCCTCGGGTCTGCTGCTCGCGGTGATGTCGTTGTTGTCGTTGTGGTTGTTGTTGTTGTTGTTTTTGTTGTTGTTGTTGTTGTTATTGTTGCCGTTGTTGTTATTGTTGTTGTCGTTATTGTCGTTGTTATTGTTGCCGTTGTTATTGTTGTTGGTGTTGTTATGCGTTGTCGTTGTTGTCATTGTGGTTGTTGTTATCGTTGTTGTTGTTGGTGGTGGTGGTGTTGTTATTGTCGTCGTTATTGTTGTTGTTATTGTTGCCGTTGTTATTGTTGTTGGTGTTGTTATGCGTTGTCGTTGTTGTCATTGTGGTTGTTGTTATCGTTGTTGTTGTTGTTGGTGGTGTTGTTATTGTCGTCGTTATTGTTGTTGTCATTGTTGGTGTTGTTATTGTTGTTGTTGCTGTTGCTATCGCTGTCATTGTTGTTGTTGTTGGTGTTGTTATCGTTGTTGTTGTTGGTGGTGGTGGTGTTGTTATTGTCGTCGTTATTGTTGTTGTCATTGTTGTTATTGTTGTTGTTGCCGCTGTCATTGTTGTTGTCGTTGTTGTTGTTGTTGTTACGAACCCCGCCGAAAGACGCATGGTGACCACGCGTTCCAAAGGCCCGCCCTGTCGCATGGAATTCTTTACAAGACAAAACTCTAGAACAACACCCTGCGTGTATATATATGTACGTCTTCAAATTATTTCCCACTGCACGTAGCCGACCGTGCTCATCGGGGGTGCGGGATGAAAGACAACAAACTAAACACAAAACGCAGCTCTAAAGAAATGAGCTCTCAATGTAGATGATGATTTAAAAGTGCATCACAGCTCCCGGTGGTATCATAATATCGCAAGGGAAGAGCGTTCCAGACGGCATCAGAAGCGAATCTGAAAGCGCGCGCTGCAGTGACCGTCTTTGTCCGATGGCCAGCCAGTTTTTGTTGTTGTTATTGTTGTTGTTATCTGTGCTTGTGCTCCACCGTCAACGCAGCATCAAGCAGCAATAAAAACAACGTCGCCTAACAACAATGCGTTACACACGTGCGTCAATTACGTAAACTTCCACAGAAAAGACATCTCGGATAAGTGAGCGAAGTAAGGTTTGTGTGTGTGTGTGTTTGCACGAGCCCAGGGGACCAACACAAAATCGTTTTTTTCTTAAGTTTGTGTTTTGCCTGTTCAAAATAAAGGTTTTTGGGTTAGATCGCGTTATTAATGTGTTGCAAACCTTCCCCAACCGACACGGCCAATCAGTAAAAGATGTGTCACGTTGACAAAAGTGAATCCACAACATTTATATTTTGAGTACGACGTTTCGCTGGTAATTACATCCAGTATCTTCGGGCGATTTGCCAGAACAGTGAAGCCATCCACCTGCTTCGGGTCTTAAATAGTGCAGGATGACGTCATCATTGTTGAACCCCATCAGGATTCATAGTTCATAGTTTATTTATTTGGTATAGCCCTGTGAGCCATTCGGCTCTTGAATCGGGTGCAACCTCAACAAACAAAAAACATGAACAAGAAAACATCTTAAAGTGATTATGTGACTGTGCAAACAGAAAATCCAGGAAAAAAACAATCAAAATATTCCTGAAATAGCACCGTACACCAACGCTGTGTGCAAAAATCCCATTGGGATGCAAGTCAAATAACAACAACAACCACAAGACAACTTAGATTAAGGCCATCAGTCTAACTCCGTACTACAATAAACAAAAACATGGCCAAAACAAAAAAAACTTTTTCGAAATCACCAAAATAAAAGCCATAAATGCAATGTAACAGTGATGATAGGGACTGTGACCGAATTTTTAACAATAAACTACATAAATAAATTATAACACCAAAATCTAGAGCCATATGTTACGCCACTGAATAGCAGTGGCAGCTAGGGGTGTACAACTCCTCTAGAGCAGTTTTGAGTGAAGATCTCATAGGTAGTGATTCAAGTTGCAGTTTATTGGCAATAGCATTCCAGACCCTGGGGGCATCAATAGCAAAGGCCCTTCCTCCGGTTTTTGTACAGCAATAGGGAATGTGAAGCTGGTAGATGAGCGAAGACCTGAGGTCAAATTTGTTCTTGGAAACAGAGAGGAGATTCAGTAGGTAGTCTGCGGATTTTTTTGTAAGTACATCGTGAATAGATAAGATCTGGTGCACAAGCCGTCGAATATTAAGAGATGTTAAGTTTGACCCAATGTAGAGATCACCGTGGTGAGTCCTATATGGGCAGTTCAATGCAAATCTTAAGGCCGAGTAATAGATGGAATCAAGCTTCTTCAGTACAGTACTTGGGGCTGATTTATACACGATGTCACAATAGTCAAGTAGAGGCAGTATGGTAGCTTTTATCAATTCCAAACGGAACATTGGTGGGAAGCAGTGCTTGTGTCGATACAGAAAACCAATTTTAATTTTTGTCTTTTTACCAATATAATCAATGTGATCTTCAAAATTAAGCTTTGAATCCAGGATGACCCCAAGATACTTATAGATCTTGACTTGCTCTATTTGATAATTATTCAAGGAATGTAATTGGGGAAAAATAACTTCCTGCTTTAGTCCCGGTGAGAAGCATAGCACCTTGGTTTTGGAGGTATTCAGGACTAGTTTAAGAGAAACTAGCTGATGTTGTAGTTTGTTGAAATCACCCTGGAGCTTAGCAATCACGTCATCTGGAGAGCGGCCAGCAGTAATCAGTATCGTGTCATCTGCAAAAATTGTTTACCCTGGAATGATCCAGGTCAGTGCCCAAGTCATTTACATAAAGAGAGAACAAGAGGGGGCCGAGGATGGAACCCTGTGGAACCCCTTTTGTTATCTTAACACTGTTTGACCTCCAACCATCTGTGAATACAGTTTGGGTGCGAGAAAAGAGGTAATTTTTCAACCATTCACTGCGTTTTCGGAAAAACCGAGGCAACTTAGTTTACTAAGCAGGGTGTTGTGGTCGACTGTATCAAAAGCTTTGGACAGGTCAAGAAAAAGACAGGCACAGTACTGCTTATTATCAAGGCTATTGTAAATTTGATTAAAAGAGTCTAATGCAGCAGATGTGGTGCTGTATTTTTTTTGGAACGCAGATTGTTTTAGATGTAGTAGATTGTTGGTGGACAGGAAACTACTAATTCGAGATCAGGGGTGGAGGTGGGGGTAGGGGTGAATGCAATAATGTAATAGATCAGTGATCAGCCACTTAGCATGTGACCTGTAATGAATTAGAATGTGTTGTGTATTACTTAATAATACGCTTCCAGGCTTCGCTGAGTCTATAGCTATCACAGCGGTTTAAATTATTTTAATACTTCTCAAGAAGATGCTGGATGTAATTACCAGCGAAACGGTGTACTCAAATTGTAAATGTTGTGGATTCACTCTTCAACACACCGGTGGGCTAAAGTAGTGACCTTTTTGTCTTTTGTCAACGTGACACTTTTTTTTACTAATTGGCCGTGTCAGGTGGTGGAGGGTTGCGACACATTTATAACGCGATCTAACCCAAAAACCTGTATTATTAATAATATTGGTCGCGAAAGCCTACGTGTTAAACTGTTTTGTTTGTTGTTGTTTTTACGAAAATAATTGCACATTTCAGGATTGTCATTTTTTTTTCAAAAAACTTAAAATATAAAAATAGTTCAATTGCATCGAATTTCGTCGGTCTGCAGAGAGGAGGGCAAATTCATTTCCTCGTGTTTGCTGTTCATATCTTCAGACAAAAAATGTAGCTACATTATTATTTTTTATTTACACTTGACAAATGGTGCCTCTTGAGATGCTCCGGATTGCGTTCTGGGACATGGGAACCTGAGCAGCCAAAACGTGTTCTTATTTAGTCAACAAAACTCAGTTAACACGTAAATTGCACCGTTAACATTCGCAGCTGTTGGTTAATTTGTCATTTAAAAGCTCGACGTAGTTTACAGCCCCCTTGATCAAGCTGCTTGTCTGCGTGGGTAGTGGTCTATCACCGTGCCGTGTGTGGAGCGTGGCTGGTTGTTTGGCCATACTTCACCACTCTGGTCAGTGCGGGCTGGTTCAGGTATCACTGATGTTAGCCGTGGAATGCCATGAAACTCAGGTCGCTGGAAAATTGGACCTTTTTGCCAGTATCAAAGTATGAAAAAATGAGAATAGGGTTCATCCTTTATGGCAATGAAACAGTGGGTGTTACTGTAAGATGTGTTTGCAAGGAATCAAGTCTCCATTAACGACAGACGGTACTTGTGGTGAATATGCAAACAAAACGTGCTCTCTGGTTCTTTCGGTAAAGTCACGTAGGTAGAAAAAAATACAATTTATACCCACGTGACTTTATCGAAAAAAACAAGAGAGTATGGATTCCTGCGGTCACGAAAGCTTCAAATCAAAACAAAACGTGCTCTGATATTAATATGGGCATTGTCTTTGAAATTGATTGCTCTACACCAGAGGCAGGAGCCTTCTTTAGGGCCCGGCCTCACCAGTGTCAGACCAGAGAACGTCAAAAGGCGAACAGCACAAAGACAATGCTCCATAAAAGCACTTACAGCTCGGGGTGAGCAGCTAAAGCTCAGGTCACTGGGTTTGAACAATGTCGCTACGATCCCGCCCTCCGCTCCCCCCCCCCCCCCCCCCACTTTACTACGCGGTAGTGGGGCCTTGCCTGGTAACATAAAAATACATATTCTGATTCTGACAAAAAAAAGCGGTAGCAGTAAATTCTTGACATAGAACTTGGGAGAAGTCAGCCCTCGCGAAAGAACCTTCACTCGTCTCTCCCTCCCCTCTCCCTCTCTCTCTGGTTTCCCTCTCTCTCTGGTCTCCCTCTCTCTGATCTCCCTCCTCGGCTCCGGTCACGACGAAATTAATGAAAGAAGGGGCCGTGAACCCGCTGTTGCTACGCGCGGAGTTGTAAAGAGGAGTACATTTCTTTTTTTTACGATTGACCAGACCTCTCGTTCAAGAGCCAAGTTAAACATTATCACGTGGGGGTTTATACATCCCCCTCAGGGTGGAATTGGCATCACCAAATTAGATTTTTGGTTTTTTCTTCTTATTCTTCTGGCCATCATCCTCCCTGCTCCTGCTACAATTCCGCTGTGAGATCCATCAGGGCGGCTGCGTTCTGTTGTCAGAGTCGTGGGCAAAAAAGACAATCAGCGGAAATGTTCATTGCGGTTAGATGTTGACTTGTGAGTGCGCGATTTTTTGTTTATTTAGGTTTTGATTTTGGTTGAAACATTTTTTCGTAAATAATGTGCGGGGTTTTCAAGTACACCCACCCCGCCCCCCCCAAATCTAATTCTGTATTATTGGAGTTTTAAAAAATATATATGTATGTAAATGAACCCTTTTGGGGTTAAATTACTGTCGCCGTGTTAATATTTATGGGTTTTGTTTGATGATGTTGCGTGCAAATGTAATGCAGCATCAACGTGCGTTTGGAGTATTTGGCTGCTACGTACACATTTTCACAGGATGACGATAAGCTATTTGGTCGAGCTATCGTCTTTGTGATTGACAGGTCGCTTCTGAACAAAGAGTTACACAACAGCTCAGTGGGGCCTTGCCTGGGAAAATAAAATAAAAAGTGAAAAAAATCCCTCTTTCACACTGGCCAAGTGCCTTGAATGATATATCTGGCCATCGCCCCTGAATGTCCTTTTAAATGTCAACATGCGCGCGTAATTATAAATGTCTAGTGACATAGCGCTGGCTGCTGGCGAAAAAGGGGAACTGCGGTGTACGGCAGTGCTCACGTCAGCAGGCCACGATATACACGAGAGGGGGACATCTCGCGGGGAAAGGTCACAGAAGGGGGCCCATCGGAAAGCCCCGGGAACCCGCGAGAAGGTTCCAGAAAGGGGGCGTGGCCGGGGCGGAGCGAGGCCACGCTGAGAGTGTGAGAAGGCCCCCCCTGTGGGGGACCTCGTGGCTGTTGCTGGAAGTGAGATCCCCGTCGTGCTGCTCAAGTCCGTCGTCGTCACCATCTCGTCGTCGTCACCGTCTTCACCATCCCGGGGCGCCGCTAGTCAGACAGCCCACCAGCTGCTCTAACTAAGTAGTGCCGCCGACAATCGACGGTCTTAATCATAATAATAGTGTGCACCCACGTAGGCTGTTGTGTGTTCATCTGATGGTGCTCGTTAAATAAAGAAGTGCCTCCGAGTGTTAGTGTCTCCGAGTTGAGTCACTACACACGTGTTTATTAATGAACGAATAGCCCGTGCTTGGCTTCGCGTTTGTTGCCTTTGCAATTGCTGCACCGCAACTCTTGAGACTCCTTGCCCCTTCGAGGTCAGGACTTCTGAGACACTTGCAAATCTTCAAATCTCGATTTCTCTCTCTTCAGTTATTTTAAACGTCTTTCTCACCTGTTATTCCTTTCTCGGTTGATATGTTCAACTTTTTTTCCCACCTTTCCATGTATAGCACCCCGAGAACGATTGTTTAAAGGTTTACTTTATACATTACCATTATTATGTTATCGTTATTATATTATAATGGTGTGGCCATGTATACCGCTGGGTAGACAGAGGAAGTAGGGCGAGGGTGGGGGGGGGGAATTTGAGAAACTTGCCCAACTAAACATCCTCGGAAACCGTCAGAAAATGGAATCGAATCCAGTAACTTTGTGGATTGCAAGTAAAGTCTGCTAAGCATTAAAACACGGATAGAAAACAACACCAATAACAACAACAATATAATGTACACCATTTACTGTTTTGGCGATTCCAATGTGGTAATCAACCCGGAGTTCAGAATCAGAATCTTGCTTTAGACAGGAGGAATCACACCAGGAGCTCTATTGTTCACAGATGTCCAGTATTCTACGGATCTCCGGTAAGCCTCACTGTTTCTCCGTTTTTAGAGGGGGAATCTGGGTTGGGCCACATGTTCTGATTGGCTACTCCCACGTCCACGGGCATCTCCACGGCCAGGCGAGGCGAGATCAACAAAAGAGTGAAATTGCAACGGACGTTAAATTTATGTGGCTCCCATTTGTAATATATATGTATATATTTTTTTTACAGCACTCTTATAATATCACGCACGTGTGCCATGCGCAACAGCCACGCAGATGGCCAGGGCGTGGCAATAAAAGAGCCGCAGATCATTTGAATCCTGGCCAGGGGTATGATTTAATCATCATCGTCGTTATCGCCACCATCATCATGAACAACATCATAACACGACGACAAAACGCTGCAATGTTGACATCATCCGCATCTCAAGATGCTAGAACACAGTGCGGAACACGAGCATCCTGGGAGAAAGGAGGCGCGTTTATGTTTAATATATAAAGGGAAGTGAGTGATAGGCAAAGGGTAAAAATAGGTCTCGAGGCTGGACTTGTACAGAGGCAGGGTGGCAATAGCCTGGACGGCTGGGGCCAAGGGAGTTCCAGACCCTGGGGGCAACAGAGGAGAATGAGTGACCTCCCCCTGCGCAAACGTTGACAGGGGACTTCAAGAGAAATCCTTGGCTGCTGTAGTGGAGAGTGTGTGCGGAGGGGAGTAGAGTGTGCGTGGAGTGAGATGAGATGAAAGGGGAGAAGGAGGAGAGTGCCTGGATGGGAGTGGAGTGAGACGAGAGGGAAGATGTAGCAGAGTATGTGGAGGGGGGGGGGGTGGAGTGAGATGAGAAGGGAGACGTAGGAGAATGCGTGGAGGAAAGTGACATGATCATAGGTGAGAGGAAGGCAGGAGCGAGTCTATGGAGGATGTTGAGGGTGACGAAGTCGCGCGATCTTGAAATCGATCCAGGAATTGGGTTGGAAGCCGCGGGTGTTAGCGCGATCAATGCGGCCTCACTTACAGTTGCGGGTGGCGGGGAGTCTTGGCAGCGGTATCGTGGGTTGTGTGGAGTCGGAGGATGGGGGATCAGCGTTAGCAAGAAGCGCCGCGTCGGGATGCGAGGGCCCAAGGGCTTCTGGGATTGACGGTGCAAGTTTGATGAAATCCACCACCCACGCCGCCTATATCCACACGGCACAACGGGTCGGCAAACGGCGGCTCCGGAGCCGCGTGGCGGCTCTTTAAGTGACCGCTTCGTGACCCGTCGTTTATTAAGGGACCCACGGTGTATTGCGCCGCTCTTGAAATATTTATGGAGGTTTTTTTTTTCTTTAACCGAATTCGCAAAAAAATTGCTCCTCTTGTTGTTTTGGTTGCCGACCACTGACCTGGCAGTACAGGCCACAGTTAGTCCATCGGCAGAGTGGAAGAGTAGGCCAAATTCCCTCGAGAGGGTTTCGAGAGTGAGAGAGAGAGAGGAGTTCCTGCCAGCAGTGGCGGCGAGCAAGACATTTCCCGGCTGCACCTTTACTGCCAGTGCGAGAGAGTACGCGTGGGTGATGGTGTATGGGTAGTGAGTGCGCTGTGCAGTGATCGAGGTCTCAAATCAACGAATCTGATCAGAGTAGAAGAATAGGCAAAAAACACACCAAGATTTTGGGCCCAGAAAAGGCAGACTGTACACGCATTATGTGCATACATAATGTACATACATGATGTGCATTTAGCATTTTGACCACGTAGGATTTCGCAACCAATATCTTCCAAAAAACAGTTTTTTTTTTGATTAGATCGTGTAAATATAAATGCATCAATTAAACCCGCCACCACCCGACACAGCCAATTAGTAAGGCTTGTCACGTAAAAAGAACATGCCAATTCATCACTAGTACAGCACACAGGTGTGTTGTACTTGTGTAATTAGCGACTTCCGCGATACGTAGTGGAGAGCAGGGGTCCCCAACCCCTAGGCCGTGGACCGGTACCGGTCCGTGGCCTGTTAGGAACCGGGCCGCACAGCAGCAGGAGGTGAGAGCGGTGAGTCCGAGCGTGGCCCGCCAATTATTTTATTATTTACCACTTCCGTCCGCGCCTCTTTCACAGTTTTGGTAGCTCACAAGCTCTAACCCCTAGTAGCCACAATGAGTAAGCCCACAAGCTAACCCCTAGTAGCCACAATGAGTAAGCCCACAAGCTCTAACCCCTAGTAGCCACAATGAGTAAGCCCACAAGCTCTAACCCCTAGTAGCCACAATGAGTAAGCCCACAAGCTAACCCCTAGTAGCCACAATGAGTAAGCCCACAATCTCTAACCCCTCGTAGCCACAATGAGTAAGCCAACAAGCCAACCCCTAGTAGCCACAATGAGTAAGCCCAGAAGCTCTAACCCCTAGTACCCACAATGAGTAAGCCCACAAGCTAACCCCTAGTAGCCACAATGAGTAAGCCCACAAGCTCTAACCCCTAGTAGCCACAATGAGTAAGCCCACAAGCTAACCCCTAGTAGCCACAATGAGTAAGCCCACAATCTCTAACCCCTCGTAGCCACAATGAGTAAGCCAACAAGCCAACCCCTAGTAGCCACAATGAGTAAGCCCACAAGCTGACCCCTAGTAGCCATAATGAGTAAGCCCACAAGCTAACCCCTAGTAGCCACAATGAGTAAGCCCACAAGCTCTAACCCCTAGTAGCCACAATGAGTAAGCCCACAAGCTAACCCCTAGTAGCCACAATGAGTAAGCCCACAAGCTAACCCCTAGTAGTCACAATGAGTAAGCCCACAAGCTGACCCCTAGTAGCCACAATGAGTAAGCCCACAAGCTCTAACCCCTAGTAGCCACAATGAGTAAGCCCACAAGCTCAAACCCCTAGTAGCCACAATGAGTAAGCCCACAAGCTAACCCCTAGTAGCCACAATGAGTAAGCCCACAAGCTAACCCCTAGTAGCCACAATGAGTAAGCCCACAAGCTGACCCCTAGTAGCCACAATGAGTAAGCGCACAAGCTAACCCCAAGTAGCCACAATGAGTAATCCCACAAGCTCTAACCCCTAGTAGCCACAATTAGTAAGCCCACAAGCTGACCCCTAGTAGCCACCATGAGTAAGCCCACAAGCTAACCCCTAGTAGCCACAATGAGTAAGCCCACAAGCTAACCCCTAGTAGCCACAATGAGTAAGCTCACAAGCTGACCCCTAGTAGTCACAATCAGTAAGCCCACAAGCTAACCGCTATTAGCCACAATGAGTAAGCCCACAAGCTAACCCCTAGTAGCCACAATGAGTAAGCCCACAAGCTGACCCCTAGTAGCCACAATGAGTAAGCGCACAAGCTAACCCCAAGTAGCCACAATGAGTAATCCCACAAGCTCTAACCCCTAGTAGCCACAATTAGTAAGCCCACAAGCTGACCCCTAGTAGCCACCATGAGTAAGCCCACAAGCTAACCCCTAGTAGCCACAATGAGTAAGCCCACAAGCTAACCCCTAGTAGCCACAATGAGTAAGCTCACAAGCTGACCCCTAGTAGTCACAATCAGTAAGCCCACAAGCTAACCGCTATTAGCCACAATGAGTAAGCCCACAAGCTAACCCCTAGTAGCCACAATGAGTAAGCCCACAAGCTCTAACCCCTGGTAGCCACAATGAGTAAGCCCACAAGCTCTAACCCCTAGTAACCACAATGAGTAAGCCCACAAGCTCTAACCCCTAGTAACCACAATGAGTAAGCCCACAAGCTAACCCCTAGTAGCCACAATGTGTAAGCCCACAAGCTAACACTAGTAGCCACAATGAGTAAGCCCACAAGCTGACCCCTAGTAGCCACAATGAGTAAGCCCACAAGCTAACCCCTAGTAGCCACAATGAGTAAGCCCACAAGCTAACCCCTAGTAGCCACAATGAGTAAGCCCACAAGCTAACCCCTAGTAGCCACAATGAGTAAGCCCACAAGCTCTAACCCCTAGTACCCACAATGAGTAAGCCCACAAGCTCTAACCCCCTAGTAGCCACAAGGAGTAAGCCCACAAGCTCTAACCCCTAGTAGCCACAATGAGTAAGCCCACAAGCTAACCCCTAGTAGCCACAATGAGTAAGCCCACAAGCTAACCCCTAGTAGCCACAATGAGTAAGCCCACAAGCTAACCCCTAGTAGCCACAATGAGTAAGCCCACAAGCTAACCCCTAGTAGCCACAATGAGTAAGCCCACAAGCTCTAACCCCTAGTAGCCACAATGAGTAAGCCCACAAGCTCTAACCCCCTAGTAGCCACAAGGAGTAAGCCCACAAGCTCTAACCCCTAGTAGCCACAATGAGTAAGCCCACAAGCTAACCCCTAGTAGCCACAATGAGTAAGCCCACAAGCTAACCCCTAGTAGCCACAATGAGTAAGCCCACAAGCTCTAACCCCTAGTAGCCACAATGAGTAAGCCCACAAGCTGACCCCTAGTAGCCACAATGAGTAAGCGCACAAGCTAACCCCAAGTAGCCACAATGAGTAATCCCACAAGCTCTAACCCCTAGTAGCCACAATGAGTAAGCCCACAAGCTGACCCCTAGTAGCCACCATGAGTAAGCCCACAAGCTAACCCCTAGTAGCCACAATGAGTAAGCCCACAAGCTAACCCCTAGTAGCCACAATGAGTAAGCCCACAAGCTGACCCCTAGTAGCCACAATCAGTAAGCCCACAAGCTAACCGCTATTAGCCACAATGAGTAAGCCCACAAGCTAACCCCAGTAGCCACAATGAGTAAGCCCACAAGCTCTAACCCCTGGTAGCCACAATGAGTAAGCCCACAAGCTCTAACCCCTAGTAACCACAATGAGTAAGCCCACAAGCTCTAACCCCTAGTAACCACAATGAGTAAGCCCACAAGCTAACCCCTAGTAGCCACAATGTGTAAGCCCACAAGCTAACCCTAGTAGCCACAATGAGTAAGCCCACAAGCTCTAACCCTCTTGTAGCCACAATGAGTAAGCCCACAAGCTGACCCCTAGTAGCCACAATGAGTAAGCCCACAAGCTAACCCCTAGTAGCCACAATGAGTAAGCCCACAAGCTAACTCCTAGTAGCCACAATGAGTAAGCCCACAAGCTAACCCCTAGTAGCCACAATGAGTAAGCCCACAAGCTCTAACCCCTAGTACCCACAATGAGTAAGCCCACAAGCTCTAACCCCCTAGTAGCCACAAGGAGTTAGCCCACAAGCTCTAACCCCTAGTAGCCACAATGAGTAAGCCCACAAGCTAACCCCTAGTAGCCACAATGAGTAAGCCCACAAGCTAACCCCTATTAGCCACAATGAGTAAGCCCACAAGCTAACCCCTAGTAGCCACAATGAGTAAGCCCACAAGCTAACCCCTAGTAGCCACAATGAGTAAGCCCACAAGCTCTAACCCCTAGTAGCCACAATGAGTAAGCGCACAAGCTAACCCCTAGTAGCCACAATGAGTAAGCCCACAAGCTCTAACCCCTAGTAGCCACAATGAGTAAGCCCACAAGCTCTAACCCCCTAGTAGCCACAAGGAGTAAGCCCACAAGCTCTAACCCCTAGTAGCCACAATGAGTAAGCCCACAAGCTAACCCCTAGTAGCCACAATGAGTAAGCCCACAAGCTAACCCCTAGTAGCCACAATGAGTAAGCCCACAAGCTCTAACCCCTAGTAGCCACAATGAGTAAGCCCACAAGCTGACCCCTAGTAGCCACAATGAGTAAGCCCACAAGCTGACCCCTAGTAGCCACAATGAGTAACAAACACAAACGTCGATGGAGAGCTTCTTTGAAAAGGGGGAAAGACCCAATGATGAAGCCCCCTCGCCAACCACCCAACCCCCGGGCAGTGAAAAAATTGTCTTCCACGAAACCGGTCCCTGGTGCCAAAAAGTTTGGGGACGGCTGGTGTAGAGGGTACTTCTTCTTTTATATCTCACACTGGGCACAACACAGGCCAACCTTTTTCTTCTCACTCTGAGTACAACACTTTAGATATTAACGTCTCTACTGGCTACACACAGCAGATCACTCGGCGTTGTTGGAGACTCGCTTAATACAGTAGGTGCCGTCATAGCCACCTTAACAGGTTTCTCACCAACAGCCGTTGTCACAACTCTCTGTAGGGTTATATTCTTAGTTTTTTCGGTAAAGTCACGTTGAAGGGAAACAACAAAATAATAAAATATATATAAAACAATAAAAAATTCTCACGACGTTTCGACCATAACACAAACGGTCGTCTTCAGGTGTGTTGGTTTGCATAAATTTATTTTTAAACGTGACTTTACGAAAAAACTAAGAATATGAATTACTGCAGTCACGAAAGCTTTAAATCAAAAGTTCTCTGTAGGGTTATTCAGGGGATTATTGTCTCGAGCTAAACTCTGAACATTCACTCATAGGCAAAGACAAAGACAAAGATCCCCCGTATAGCCTTAACAGACTGTAGGGGCAAGTGCTGTTAGCGAGCACCTATGAAGGCCCGAACGGTACACGAGGGGGTGGGTGGCCAGCACCACGCCCGACCGCCTTTGTCTCCCTAATGGCAATGTTTACACACCGCACCAGGTACTCATTTGAGGCTGAGTCGACCTAGGGGAGGCCCAGGACCGGTTCAGATAATCGTCACTGGTGTTGGCCGTGAGCGGGAATCGAACCCGTGTCGCTGGGTTCATAGCGCAGCGCGCTAACCGCTACACACACACACAAATGCAAGCGGTGCACGGACGTATTAAAATATGCAATTTGTCAAATTAGACAGGGTGCGAAATTTTCGAGTACATTTGTACTCAAGTTTGTGTGAACGAAAAAAAATCGTAAATCATTTAGATGTTTTTTAACCATTACATTTTTACCTTCTGGTGTCGGGTTGGACAGATGGCACAGATGAGAGTATTAGACTCCTGCGGCTACGCTTTTTTATTTCGAATTAATTCCACGCTGTTTCTTGTTTTCCACTCCTCGCGACCTGAGGTCCAAGGCACCTCTACCGCCTCTACTTCCCGAGTAGCTATCGCCCCCTGGACGGGTGAGTGTCTGGACAGGTGTGAGCCTGAACCAGGTGAGAGCCTGAACCAGGTGAGAGCCTAAACCAGGCGAGAACCTGAACAGATGAATGCCTGGACAGGTGTGAGTCTGAACCAGGTGAGATCCTGAACAGGTGAGTGCCTGGACAGGTGTAAGCCTAAACCAAGTGTGAGCCTGAACCAGGCGAGAACCTGAACAGATGAGTACCTGGACAGGTGTGAGCCTGAACCAGGTGAGATCCTGAACAGGTGAGTGCCTGGACAGGTGTGAGCCTAAACCAAGTGTGAGCCTGAACCAGGAGAGAACCTGAACAGGTGAGTGCCTGGACAGGTGTGAGCCTAAACCAGGTGTGAGCCTGAACCAGGAGAGAACCTGAACAGGTGAGTGCCTGGACAGGTGTGAGCCTAAACCAGGTGTGAGCCTGAGCCAGGTGAGAGCCTGAACCAGGTGAGTGCCTGGACAGGTGTGAGCCTGAACCAGGAGAGAACCTGAACAGATGAGTGCCTGGACAGGTGTGAGCCTAAACCAGGTGTGAACCTGAGCCAGGTGAGATCCTGAACCAGGTGAGTGCCTGGACAGGTGTGAGCCTGAACCAGGTGGGAGCCTGAACCAGGCGAGAACCTGAACCAGGTGAGAGCCTAAACCAGGCGAGAACCTGAACAGATGAGTGCCTGGATAGGTGTGAGCCTAAACCAGGTGTGAACCTGAGCCAGGTGAGATCCTGAACCAGGTGAGTGCCTGGACAGGTGTGAGCCTGAACCAGGTGGGAGCCTGAACCAGGCGAGAACCTGAACCAGGTGAGAGCCTAAACCAGGCGAGAACCTGAACAGATGAGTGCCTGGACAGGTGTGAGCCTAAACCAGGTGTGAACCTGAGCCAGGTGAGATCCTGAACCAGGTGAGTGCCTGGACAGGTGTGAGCCTGAACCAGGAGAGAACATGAACAGATGAGTGCCTGGACAGGTGTGAGCCTAAACCAGGTGTGAGCCTGAACCAGGTGAGATCCTGAACCAGGTGAGTGTCTGGACAGATGAATGCCTGGACAGGTGTGAGCCTGAACCAGGTGAGATCCTGAACCAGGTAAGTGCCTGGACAGGTGTGAGCTTTGAGCCTCTGCTTGAATGTGGATCGTGGTGCTTGAATCCGACCGCGTGTGTGCCAGTGGGAGAGAGAGACAGCTCCACGCGGCTGGAGCTGCTGCCGGTACAACTATGCGTGTATGTTTAACTTATTTCGCATCGTACGTAGCCAACCGTGCTGATCGGACGTGAGGGAAAGCTAAGGAGGAACGCCGCTCAGCCAGGACGTCTCCTGGCTTGCCCTATCCTCGTCTTGCCGTTGCAAGATCGCGCGCGCCTCTTTAACTTCTGAGTTCTGGGGGGTGGGGGGGGGGGCTGACTTCTGGGTCACACGGTAAGGCATCGACTGGGTCTGTAGCACGGCATTCGTCGGCAGGACAAGCCCGTTTCTGCTCCGTGGGACTCCAACGGTTGAAATCGAGGATGCATTTTTATTTTGTTGCTCAAACCTTTTGGCCGTGCGTTTGACATTCAATCGCGCCTAACGGGTGCTGTGCCGACGATACCCCCTCTCGGCGAGCGCTCGAACACAGCAAAGACAAAGGTCCCCCGTATAGCCTTTTGCAGACTTTTGGGGCAAGTGCTGGTAGCGACCAACCTATGAAGGCCTGCACGGTACGCAAGAAGGGGTGGGTGGCCAGCACCACGCCCGGTCCGCCTTTGTCTCCCCATTGATGATGTTTACACGCCGCACCAGGTACTCATGTTGAGGCTGAGTCGACCTAGGAGAGGCCCGGGATCGGTTCAGATAATCGTCACTGGTGTTGGTGGCCGTGAGCGGGTATGGAACTCGGGCCGCGGGGTTTGTTGCACAGCGAGCTGACCGCACCACTGCCGCTCTCCACGGAACGAGCACACGGGGTCAAACACAAAGGTCACCCCGTGTAGCCTTAACAGACTGTTGGGGCAAGTTGCTGTTTGCGAGTAGCACCTGTGAAGGCCGGCACGGTGCACATACGAGGGGGTGGGTGGGTGGCCAGGACACACACGCGCACATACACACACACGCATACACACGCGCACACACACACACACGCACACACACACGCGCACACACGCACACACACACACGCATACACACACGCACACACACACGCATACACACGCGCACACACACGCACACACACACGCGCACACACACATACACACACGCACACATACATACACACACGCACACACATACACACACGCACACATACATACACACACGCACACACACATACACACATACACAAGCTGGCGTGCCAGTGCGTTCATGGAGCCTCCACCCTTTTCAGGACTTCGATCCATCGTCAGGTGCCCAGTATTTAGCGATTATTCGATCGGTTGCGTTGGGGAGACACCCCCCCCCCCCCCCAATATTCAAATCTGCTCAAAATGTTCCCCCCAATATATTGCTATAAAAATTGCCTTGCTATGTAAATAAAAACAACAATTTGCTAAACCTTGCCCACAATATCTGGACTTTTCTTCCTTTAAATAAATGCATCGATTTATGTTTATATGATTGTGGTTATGGTTGTACTTTATTAATCCCTAATCTCTGCCATTACATACAATGAATCAAGAAATGGTAAAAAAAAGAAAAACCAGAGCAATGTAATACAATATACACTATTAGACATTATTGTAAAAAAAATAAATTAAAAGTCCATCCCATGTGTTAGTGAATTTTTTTTATATTTTAGGCAGGAAATTGATTTTCTAATTTAGATTTTTTTTTCTGGGTTGGGACCCCCAGACACCCTGGAAGATTTGGTCCCCCACAATGTTGACTCCATGGCTACGGCCTTGATGTATACCATGCGAGGTAGTTAACATCTCGCCACCGCGAAGCCCTCTCGTCGGGCGGCCAGCAACAGGCCTCGGCGTTGGCATTCAGCGGTAATTCGACGTATTGCCGCTGCCATATAACATAATAATCATGATTTTTTTTGTTGGAGTTTTTTTACTCGGTTTTTCTCAATAAAGCTCCACGGAGTCTTAAGACATTTGGGGGGTGGGGGGCGGTTTGCAGGAAGGGTCCTGGCCACGTCGTTCGCAGTTGGGGACGATGTTAATTGCTGCTCGCCGCGTGTGTAATCTCAGTCGAGGTTTAATTGCACGGACTTTTGATTTCAGCATTGGGGAATGTTCTGGTCAAAAGGGGCTGTATACGGGAGAAAAGCCATGCAGAAAACCTATGCAGAAGGAGGGGGTGAACATACGACACCCATGCAGAAGGAGGGGCTGAACATACGACACCCATGCAGAAAGGGTTGGTGAACATACGACACCCATGCAGAAGGAGGGGCTGAACATACGACACCCATGCAGAAGGAGGGGGTGTACATACGACACCCATGCAGAAAGTGTTGGTGAACATACGACACCCATACAGAGGGAGGAGGTGAACATACGACACCCATGCAGAATGAGGGGCTGAACATACGACACCCATGCAGAAGGAGGGGGTAAACATACGACACCCATACAGAAGGAGGGGCTGAACATACGAAACTCAGCATGGTTTCGTCAGGGCGGGCCCGCGCCGGGGATTCGACCGCAGGCTCCGCACAGGGAGATCCGACGCACAAGACGACAGACAGAGCGGGGCTCACGGCGCCGACACGCAAGCCCTTCCTGGCGTCACCCCAACCTTCTTGGGCTGCCTCTCAGTCCCAGTTCAGCACTCGAACACGGCCACTGTGTACCTGCAACAGTCCCGCGAGGCGACTCTGAATAAAAATGAATGTTGTGTACCGTGTCTGTGGGTGATCGCGATTCATCCGAGACGAAGCTGCAAGATCTGTGTGTGCTTCTGTGCACCGCCTCCTCCCCCCCCCCCCCCCCCATGTTATCCTTTAATTTTGCACGGGGCAGTGGTGGAGTAATATGTTGGGATTCTTTATTTTTTACTTAAATTTGCACGTTACAATAAAAAAAAGCTCTCTCGCGTTTGAAATTTTTAAAAAAGCTAAAACCCGCGGCCTCGTTACGTGGCGCCGCATGACTATTGATTGAAAGGCACGTGGATGAATATATATTTTTTTACAGAATACTTTGGAGACAGACAAACAGAAAGGCAGGCAGATACGCGTGCGTGAGTGAGTGTGTGTGTGATGCTGGCCACTCACCGCCTTGTGTGCCGTGCCGGCCTTCAAGGCGCTACTCGCTCACAGCAGTTAGCCCCAGCAGTTTGTTAAGTTATACGGGGAGGTCTTTGTCTTTGTATTCTGCACAGTGGCAGTGTAGCGGTGAGCGCGCTTCGCTACGAACCCGGCCACCCGAGTTCGATTCCCGCTCACGGCCAACACCGGTAACGATTATCTGAACCTGTCCTGGACCTCCCCTAGGCCGTCTCAGCCACAAATGAGTACCTGGTGCGGTGTGTAAACATCGCCACTGGGGAGACAAAGGCGGTTGAGCGTAGTCCTGGCCACACCACCCCCTCGTGTGCCGTTCCGGGCTATCATGGGGGGCTCGCTTACAGCGCTTGCCCCAACAGTCTGATCAGGCTATACGGGGTATCTTTGTCTTCACCGCGGTGAAATGACAGTGGTGTCGCTGCGATTGAAAATGAACTCAAAGGAGCGTTCCTAGAGTAAAGGGAAATGCAATCTTGGCCCATTCATTCGTGAACCACGAGGATGATATCACACTTTGCCGTGCACCCAGCGAGCTGAGTCTGATTCCTGGCCACGCGCGAACGCGAGCGGCGAAGTGACATCCGAATCGGGGTTCATGGGTCATCCTGCACTGAACCGACATGGTGAAGTATGGCCAAACAACCGACACCGGTTGCACGACAGCGTGCGTTAAAACCATCCCGTTCAATCTGTTGATAAACTTTCAGATTTCACGGCACAATTGTCACCCCTCACATATGCATTTTTGTCCGTGCGTTTGCCCGTGCTCTTGGTGCCGTTGATACACTCGGGCTACGCCCATGCCCAAACCTTTATAAGCAGTTTGCCTTTCGAGGCTGACTCCTTTGCCTGACGACGACCGCTTGTGTTGCGATCGAGAGGTCGTGATTTGTTTTTATTTTATTTCTAACTACGTAACTCTACCGAAAGAACCAAAGAGTATGGATTGCTGCAGTCACGAAAGCTTCAAATCAAGATTGTTTGCTTCTTATCATTTTGGTTTTTTTTTGCCGCCTGTAAAATATCCAGCAGATTTTTGGCAGCGAGGCGCAACCAATGAATACAATAACACGTCGCTGAAATATATTATTTTAAAAAAATAACAAAACCCACATGGCACTTTAATAAACTTGCCAAAGTTATAAACACCAGCGCGTTTGCGTGTGAGTGTGTGTGTGGGGAGCGATAGTGTAGCGGTTAGCGCTACGCTGCGCTATGAACCTGGCTACCCGGGTTCGATTCCCGCTCACGGCCAACACCAACAGTGACGATTATCTGAACCGGACCCGGGCCTCCTTTAGGTCGACTCAGCCTCAAATGAGTAACCGGTGCGGTGTGTAAACATTGCCACTAGGGAGACAAAGGCGGTCGGGCGTGGTGTTGGCCACCCACCCCCTCGTGTACCGTTCCGGCCTTCATAGGTGCTCGCTAACAGCACTTACCCCTACAGTCTGTTAAGGCTATATGGGGGATCTTTGTGTTTTTTTTGTCCGCGAGTGTGTGAAGAACCACAGCTGGCCATTATGACTAACTGTTTGTATTTGGCTGCAGGCTCAGGGTTTTTCGCATTAGCTGCGGTATTTCCACACAACAGCGGAATTGCTTTAAAAGCCCCCCCTCCCCCCCCTCCCCCCCCCCCCCTTCTGATGCATCGCGACTTACAAGCGGCGCGCCGAAATGCCATGCGAATAGATCCAAACCATCCCCTTTAAGGTTGAAATAATATATATCACGACAATTAATTGTGTTTATGTATTAATGTTAATAGTCAGTCGCGACAGGTTGGGCCTCCCGTGGTAATTTCGAGGCATCAAAGCGATAATATCTTGTTGGCCAGTCCGTGGCTTTATATATTTAGAAGAAATTGTTTTTAAAACTCCCGTGACTCTTGGGATGCAGAGGGGATAAGGAGGTGAAGGGCAGACATTGAGTCTGGCGGTTTAGCGTTGGTTAGACGCAACGAATGCCGCACTGAACGTAATATCCACGTTATCTTATCTTATATTTACAACGAGGGGGGTGGGTGGCCAGCACCACGCCCGGCCGCCTTTGTCCCCCCAGTGGCGATGTTCACACAGCAGACCAGTTACTCGTTTGAGGCTGATTCAACGTAGGGGAGGCCCAGGGCCGGTTAAAATAATCGTCACCGGTGGTGGCCGTGATCGGGAATTGAACTCGGGTTGCCGGGTTCGTAGCGCGGCGCGCTAACCACTACACTACAACGCGTTACGCTTCCACGTGCGCGGGTCACGTGACAGATGTGACGTCACAGCTCACTTGCCGTGCAAAAAAATGCATTATTGAGCTCCCCCCCCCACATTAAAACACAAAAGTGTATTTTTATAATTTTTGTATGGCGTACAGTCTGGAAAGTACCCACATGGCAAATTTCAAGTTTGTTGCATGTCGGGAAGTACGCTAAACATTTGGAACAGACACACATAATCACAACTTTGCCTTTTATATTTATAATTACCCGCTTTTGTCCAAGGCGCTTTACAAGGGTTGTGAGTGGTACAATTAGGGTAGCTAAAGGTGACGCGGTCAATATTTTATTCAGTTCAGTTTATTTTGGTACACACCTGTGAGCCATTCGGCTATTGAATCGGGTGCAACCACAACAAACAAAAAAAACAAAAACACGAACAATAAAAATATCTTAAAGTGACTATGTGACTGTGCGAACAGAAAATCCATGGAAAAAACAGCAAAAATATTCCTGAAAAAAGCACCGTACACCAACGCTGTGTGCAAAAAATCCCAGTGGGATGCAAGTCAAACAACAACAACAACCACCACAAAAACTTAGATTAAGGCCATCAGTCTAACTCCGTACTACAACAAAACAAACATGTCCAAACCAAAAAACTTTTCCAAATCACCAAAAAATAAAGCCATAATTGCAACGTAACAGTGATCACAAGGACTGTGACCGAATTTTTACAATAAACTACATAAATAACATGTAACACCAAATCCTAGAGCCATAGCTGGCTGCATGAGTTACTCCACAACAACAGAAGCATCGGTCGGAGTATCAAATTTTTCAATGCACCTTTAAGATCAGCACGCTAAATCAAAATACAGATAATACTTTGCAGCGTCATCCGGAGCGAAACATTTTATTTTATTTTACGCCGCTGAATAGCAGTGGCAGCTAGGAGTGTACACCTTCTCTAAAACAGTTTTGAGAGAAGATCTCATTGGTAGCGATTCAAGTTGCAGTTTATTGGCAATAGCATTCCAGACTCTGGGGGCATCAATAGCAAAGGCCCTTCCTCCAGTTTTTGTACGGCAATAGGGAATGTGAAGCTGGTAACTGAGCGAAGACCTGAGGTCAAATTTGTTCTTTGAAACAGAGAGGAGATCCAGCAGGTAGTCTGCAGATTTTTTTGTTTATTATGATTATACCATCAGTAAGTGTACGTAATGTACCCGCCTGATGCTCACCCACCTCGACCGGCCTTATCACTTGCATGTTAACATTCTAAGTGATCCTTTTCCTTGCCACGTTGGTCTCATTTCCAGCACTAACACTTGCAGGCCTCTTTTCAGAAATTTTGGGGCTAAGATGTTCAATAAAAATACGAAAATAAGGCAGAGACCAAGGAGGAGCAAACACGTCGGCAGACAAGCGTGTCTTTTAAAAACTTGGCGAGCGCTGTGTGGCTCAGAGCGCATTATGATAAAATGTAATAACAAACGGTGTAACAACATTGACAAAATTATCGATTTTTTTCATGTACTCGTGATCGTGAATCGTCATAAATGAATCACGGAAATTGGTTGCTGGTTGCCTCAGAGCGTTCATCGCTCTCATTGGCTGAGCGAAAGTAAATAAAGATGGCGGCGGGTGCATTTCCGATACCAGCGCTGCTGCACATTCAACCACTGCGTTTAAGCTGTGGGGAATCGTGATGTGGCCTTGCGTGGGTGTGTGGGTGTGAGCACATCTGTCCGATGTGTATCTACCTGTGTATGAGGCACCTCACTTGCCATGTGCCATGGTGTTGTCTCCACCATCCGATGGCAAATAGCGTCCGTCACGATGCGAATGAAGGCAGGATTTACACTGGGAGGAGCTAACGTGCCTGTGCCATGTTCCCTTACTCCCGTCGCAGTTGCCAATGCCGGAGAAGGAAAATAGGGATGGGGTGTAGGGAGGGCGGTTAGTGGCTACCGGAATGACGGGGGGTGCCCACGGATGGATGGAAGGATGGGGCCAGGAAGAAGAAGCGAGGGTCTTGAGGGAGGAGCGGAAACTCGACAGGGAGGGTGCTCGCTGCTTCATGTGGAGGGGAAGTTTGTTCCAAACTAAACTCAACTTTTTATTTTACCAGCTAAGGCCCCACTGAGCTGCTGAGGAGCCTTTTTTTTCAAGCTGCGACCTGCCTATAACAAATGGTCGCTCAACGAAGTGGATAACCATCGTCGCGTGGAAATGTATCGCAACAAAAAATACTCTAAACGCGTGACGTTGACTTTTAAATGTGGAGGGAAACAGCGAGGGACCTGGAGGAAAAAAATCCACGCGACCACGGCGAGAGAGACACCGCAAACTCCAAATAAACAGCAGGTGTCAGGGTCGGGATCGAAGCAACGATCTCCTGCATACCAGGCGAGGTAGTTAACATCTCTTGGAACACGTTGGGGGGTGTCGTAGGGCAAGAAGAGGGTGCCTAACAGAGCACGCGTTATTCAATTCCTGATACGTGCATGCGTTGCTTCCTCTCTCTCTCTCTGTCTCTCTCCAACACTCGCGAGACGCATTCGTCCGAGCGCGATATCGATCGGGGAGTCCGTTGCGTCGGGAATGATTCTGCCGCAGCCCGGCGTTTGACGCCAACATCACAGCCGCAGCTAAAAAAATACATATATATAACGTCACCATCATCATTGCCGCCACGAATCCGCTTGCCGATTCTGCACGCATGATCGTTTAGCGCGCCGCCGTTTGGGATCCGCTCGCGGCACCGTTAACGAGGCCAAACGAACGACGTGGCGCCGATTAGGTTTGGCCAAATGTAGCAGTGAAACCCAAGCACGTACACCAAGCTCTTAAGGCTAATGGTTATTCCTCGAGATACGTACAGACCCGTAGAGACATATAGAGACGCATAGAGACACCATCGAGACTCAACGAGACGCATAAGAGGCACGTTAAGAGAGAAAGCCAGAGTCGTTCCATTGTGGAAACGCAAACCCGATCGATGGACCATATCGTAAACCCACTCGAGCCTTGAGCTCTATCAACGTTGGAGGAGGCGGAACCGCGACACGACTCGAACCCTCTCTGCTGAAGACCTCTCGGCAGCAGCAGCAGCAGCAGCCTGACTCCTGCACCCATTCCTGCCACCAGGCAAGAGGCGAATTGGTGGATTGCGGAGAGCGAACAATTATTCCAACCTCGGGTGCAGGAAATGAAGAGGGAGGTCGCAGTATAAACGTCGCCACGAAGGACGTCGTCAATTAGCTGAGCGCCGATTCGGACGGCTCGTACGAAACATAATTATTATTATTATTTTTTTTGCCATCGCTCCAACTCTAAATTGCCGTCATCATTTCCGGCCGGGCTCCTTAAGCGTCAATTTGGCCGCACAAGACGAACAAAAATTAAACGACCGCGATTCTCGAGGTGTGAATTGAAGTGACGTGCCGTGCCCAGAGGGCGCTTCGGGAAGCCGAAACCCACCCCCCTCCCCCCAACCCCCCTCCCCCCAACCCCCCTCCCCCTCCCATCAGTCAATTGGCGCTCATTTTCTGACCGTGTTTTAAAGCTCGCGGTCTTGTTTGTTTTTCCGCGGAGAGAATGTCCGCCCCGCTCCCGGCCGCCGTTGTCGCAAACGACGTCTTGCACGATGAAGCGGGCGGCAGGATTTTGTGTACGGCACGGCGGCCCCCACGTGCACAGCGAGAGGATCACCTTCGAAGTAGTGTAGAGAGAACAACAACGAAGTGGCTTATCGTCATCGTCAACAACAACAACATCATCACGTGGAAATGTATAGCAGCCAAATACTTTGTTGTTCATTCTAAATGTGGAGGGTCAAAACCGGAGGACCCGGAGAAAAATTCACGCGACCACGTGGAGAGAGAGAGAAACATGCAAACTCCAAATATACAGCAGCAGGTGTCAGGGTCGGGATCGAACCCACGACCTCCTGCATACCAGACGAGGTAGTTAACATCTCATAGCCACCGTGATGATGATGAGAGAGAGAGACACGCACACTACAAATATACAGCAGCAGCAGCAGGCGTCAGGGTCGGGATCGAACCCACGACCTCCTGCACACCAGACGAGGTAGTTAACATCTCAATATTAAGTTGTGATCGGCCAATGAATGAGGGTTAACACGCGGGAGGAAACCGGAGCACCCGTAAAAAAACCAAACCCACGCCTGCGAGGCAGCAACACTCTATCCCGAATACGTTCACTGACCGCCCGCCACTGGTAACAGAAGGCCAACACGACAACAACAACAACAAAGCCTCACAGGACATACCGTGGGAAGAAGTATATCGCACCAGACTGTACGAGCGGAGAGCTACGTGTGTCGATGCATAGTATTGAGCAGGTGTGTTCTCATCATCATCATGGCTATTCTTCTTTGGTTCTTTCGGTAAAGTCCGATTCAACACTGTACATAAAATCCGTGATCTAGTTCCATCTGTAAAAGATGCTGTTACAGACATACAGTACCCGGGCGTTTAGAAAGTAAAGTGCCTCTGTGGTAGTAGCTACATTGGAGAAACCAAACGACATATCTCGGGCCGCATTCGCGAACATAAAGCAGACTTGAAACACGGTAGAACGAACTCCTCTGCCGTGGCAGATCACCGTTATAATTCAGTGGGCTCACATGACATTGACTTCTCCAAGACGGAGGTTCCTTGCAAACCAACCGGCTACCATGAGAGATTCGTTCATGAGGCCATTCACATATACAAGCACAGAGACAATTTCAACCGAGAAGATGGATTCTGGCTTAGTAACCATTGGAAAGATGTTTTAAACCATTTCCGTTCTTAATAAATTGTATTTTACGGTGACCTTCAGACCGCAGCTCTTTCACTGGCATTGACTCTTAATACCTCTCACACCACGGTTAATGGTATGGTTTACAACATGGAGAATAACAGCGCCTCGCAGCTCCTCTGTTCCGACCATGGATGAACTCGTCCGTCTGAACGGGGCCCGTAGCTATCCGTGTTGCTAGAGTTGAGGGTAAGAATCCACCCATTTTTTCGCCATATAGCATTGTGATATATAACGACTTATTGTTGGTAGTTTAGCTGATTGGAGAATATATAGAGTTTATTGATAACATTGAGGGAATTTATATTTTAGTTTGTTATTGGTTCACTATATAGTATTCATTATATATTGTAGTGTATACCCGGTTAATGTGAATAGCTCAGATGTGTAGGCTTTGACTTCAACATAGCCATTTCTGTGACCAGTCACAAGCTAATAACTCAGTTATTTCAATGCTAAATTCTCCTAGTTATTTCAATGCTAAATTCTCCGGTTTGATTTGTACTAGGTGCCTCTGTGAATGTGTATGCTTTGACTTTAACATAGCTATTTCTGTGACCAGTCACAAGCTAATCACTCAGCTATTTCAATGCTAAATTCTATGCTAATTCCTTTGTCAATGGGTGCCTCTGCGGATGTGTATGCTTTAACTTTAACATAGCCATTTCTGTGACCAGTCACAAGCTAATCACTCAGCTATTTCAATGCTAAATTCTATGCTAATTCCTTTGTCAAGGGGTGCCTCTGCGGATGTGTATGCTTTAACTTTAACATAGCCATTTCTGTGACCAGTCACAAGCTAATCACTCAGCTATTTCAATGCCTAATTCTATGCTAATTCCTTTGTCAAGGGGTGCCTCTGCGGATGTGTATGCTTTAACTTTAACATAGCCATTTCTGTGACCAGTCACAAGCTAATCACTCAGCTATTTCAATGCTAAATTCTATGCTAATTCCTTTGTCAAGGGATGCCTCTGCGGATGTGTATGCTTTAACTTTAACATAGCCATTTCTGTGACCAGTCACAAGCTAATCACTCAGCTATTTCAATGCTAAATTCTATGCTAATTCCTTTGTCAAGGGGTGCCTCTGCGGATGTGTATGCTTTAACTTTAACATAGCCATTTCTGTGACCAGTCACAAGCTAATCACTCAGCCATTTCAATGCTAAATTCAATGCTAATTCCTTTGTTAAGGCGCTTTGTTTCTTCTCACACAGCTTAAAGGTTGCGGTCTGAGCGTGGCTTTTTTGCTCCAGCGCTGTCCTCCAGACAGTCTCGTCCTTTCACCTGATGAAAGCCGCTTGTGTTGTGGCCGAAACGTCGTGAGAATTTTATTGTGTTATTTTATTTTATCAATTTATTATTTTATTCTCATTCTACGTGACTTTACCGAAAGAACCAAAGAAGATGAATCCTTGCAGTCACGAAAGCTTTAAATCGAAATCATGGCTATTGTTATTATCACGACAATAATATCGTGACTGTTGCGCAATTGACACAAGAGAATATTCGACGGATTCCCCGGGAACAGCAGGTAAAGCAGTGAACGAGAGAAACCAAACGTCACGCGAAATCCTGAGCCCAGGTGAGCAACCCGAGTAGTAGCACATGAGTGGTGGTCGTGGTGGGGAGCGGTAGCGTAGTGGTTAGCGCGCTGCGCTACGCACACCCGAATTCCGCTCACGGCCAACACCAGTGACGATTATCTGAAGAGGTCCTGTGGTCTCCTCTAAGTCGACTCAGCCTCAAATGAGTACCTAGTGCGATGTGTAAAAATAATCGCAACTAGGGAGACAAAGGCGGCCGGGCGCGGTGTTGGCCACTCACCCCCTTCTCGTGTGCCAGGTGCCGGCCTTCACAGGTGTGCTGCTCGCTAACAGCACTTGCCCCAACAGTCTGTTAAGGCTACACGGGGGATATTTGCCTTTGCTGTAGGAGGGGGTCACATCTCGTTATCCGTGGTGTATCCGTGTGATTTGCTCCCGTGCCCGGGCGTCCCATGCACAGGACATGACGCCTCGGATTACAATAATCAGAGGAGTTTCCCAGCGCCATCCTCTTTCTCTCTCTCTCTCTCTCCCTAGTTCGATCGTTCTTAACCTTCACTGCTGCCTTGGACACCTTTCCTTCTCAATCGCAAACAAATGTTACGGTGTTACTAAATACGCAGGGGGTTGATTAAACAAAGTCGTCGTGGTGCCGACGTGCCCGTGCTCAATTCGTGTCTTTTCGATGATTTACCTTCTAAAAAAAGAAATGTGGCCACGTCTCGCAACCCCAGGAGATGCGTGGACCGCAGGTGAAGAAGAAGAACCACTGATCAAGTCCCAGGTGCTGCTCCTTCTATATATATACATGTGACGCTGTGGAATATATGTGGATAACAGGGGGATGAGTTCCACGTTCAACTCATTTTATCCGCCAATAGCCACGGGGAAAGAGGAGGCACTCCACCGGCCGTAGATACACTTCACAGACGGTCGATCCCCGATTTGTGGATTCCCCTTTTACGTAGTTTTGCAAATACGTCGTCACTTTGATATTAACACCACCGCTACCCGATTTCCCGTCGCCTCAATCCCCACACACACATCGCTGACAGCATCACACACACACTTACGGCGCTGACAGCATCACACACACACTCACGTCGCTGACAGCATCACACACACACTCACGTCGCTGACAGCATCACACACACACTCACGTCGCTGACAGCATCACACACACACTCACGTCGCTGACAGCATCACACACACACTCACGTCGCTGACAGCATCACACACACACTCATGTCGCTAACAGCATCACACACACACTCACGTCGCTGACAACATCACACACACACTCACGTCGCTAACAGCATCACACGCAAACACTCACGTCGCTGATAGCATCACACACACACACGTCGCTGACAGCATCACACACACACTCACGTCGCTGACAGCATCACACACAGACACTCACGTCGCTAACAGCATCACACACAGACACTCACGTCGTTGACAGAATCACACACACACACCTACGTCGCTGACGGCCTCACACACAGACACTTACGTCGCTGACGGCATCACACTCACACTTACGTCGCTGACGGCATCACACACACACACTTACGTCGCTGACGGCATCGTCGTCATCCCGTCTTTGCTCGTTCTCCGTCGCCTCTCAGCTATTCGCCTCCATCACCACCACCACCACCACTCACCGACTACTACCCTGTCAATCGCGTGTGATTTAACGTCGTTTCGATATTCGTCCTGGCGCATCGTTCAGTCAGCAAGGCATCCCGGCGACGTAACACCGGGGTATCGCTGTAATGGAAGGAACTTTGCCGGACCGCATCTCCTTCTATCCCCCATCAATTCGATGCCATTGCACGTTTGGATGTTCGCATAATGGGATGTTCCCACGGTTTGATAGGTAGCATAGTAATAATGGTAATAATCAACAGGACAGACACACACGAAGCAAAACCGAGCGCAGATGACGAGACATTTCACTCGAGAGCTTTTCTATTTTCAGTAGGAGGTGAAGATTAATTGAACACCGAGCCGCACCCCCATCTGCCTTCCCCCCCCCACCCTTCATCCCCCCCCCGCCCCCCCCCCAAAGGCTTCCCGTGCTCAGCGCAATTAATTAAGGGAGGCGGTGCGCGATTTGACGCCGCGACTGCCAAACTTTTAATGAACGCGTCCACCCTTTAATTAAGCGAACACCTGCTGCCCGGCAGGTACAGCACGTCGTGGGAGCCGCGTGACAGAAAAGCGACTCGCGAGCGGCGGGTGTTGGTGGATCACCCAGAGATGGGAGATATTGCGATGCCCCCCCACCCCCGCCTCCAACTCCGAGACAGGGATGGCAGCGACTCGGCCGGAAGACACAAGTACAGCAAGCAGGTGGCAGACCGGCGAAACGTGTGGGATTATCTCTGAAGTTGTCCACCACGTTGTGTGTTGGTGTGGGATTATCTCTGAAGTTGTCCATCACGTTGCGTGTTGGTGTGGGATTATCTCTGAAGTTGTCCATCACGTTGTGTGTTGGTGTGGGATTATCTCTGAAGTTGTCCATCACGTTGCGTGTTGGTGTGGGATTATCTCTGAAGTTGTCCATCACGTTGCGTGTTGGTGTGGGATTATCTCTGAAGTTGTCCATCACGTAGCGTGTTGGTGTGGGATTATCTCTGAAGTTGTCCATCACGTTGCGTGTTGGTGTGGGATTATCTCTGAAGTTGTCCATCACGTTGCGTGTTGGTGTGAGATTATCTCTGAAGTTGTCCATCACGTTGTGTGTTGGTGTGGGAATATCTCTGAAGTTGTCCATCACGTTATGTGTTGGTGTGAGATTATCTCTGAGGTTGTCCATCATGTTGCGTGTTGGTGTGAGATTATCTCTGAAGTTGTCCATCACGTTGTGTGTTGGTGTGAGATTATCTCTGAAGTTGTCCACCACGTTGTGTGTTGGTGTGGGATTATCTCTGAAGTTGTCCATCACGTTGTGTGTTCGTGTGGGATTATCTCTGAAGTTGTCCATCACATTGTGTGTTGGTGTGAGATTATCTCTGAAGTTGTCCATCACGTTGTGCGTTGGTGTGAGATTATCTCTGAAGTTGTCCATCACGTTGTGTGTTGGTGTGGGATTATCTCTGAAGTTGACCATCACGTTGCGTGTTGGTGTGAGATTATCTCTGAAGTTGTCCATCACGTTGTGTGTTGGTGTGGGATTATCTCTGAAGTTGTCCATCACGTTGTGTGTTGATGTGGGATTATCTCTGAAGTTGTCCATCACGTTGCGTGTTGGTGTGGGATTATCTCTGAAGTTGTCCATCACGTTGTGTGTTGGTGTGGGATTATCTCTGAAGTTGTCCATCACGTTGCGTGTTGGTGTGGGATTATCTCTGAAGTTGTCCATCACGTAGCGTGTTGGTGTGGGATTATCTCTGAAGTTGTCCATCACGTTGCGTGTTGGTGTGAGATTATCTCTGAAGTTGTCCATCACGTTGTGTGTTGGTGTGGGAATATCTCTGAAGTTGTCCATCACGTTATGTGTTGGTGTGAGATTATCTCTGAGGTTGTCCATCATGTTGCGTGTTGGTGTGAGATTATCTCTGAAGTTGTCCATCACGTTGTGTGTTGGTGTGAGATTATCTCTGAAGTTGTCCACCACGTTGTGTGTTGGTGTGGGATTATCTCTGAAGTTGTCCATCACGTTGTGTGTTCGTGTGGGATTATCTCTGAAGTTGTCCATCACATTGTGTGTTGGTGTGAGATTATCTCTGAAGTTGTCCATCACGTTGTGCGTTGGTGTGAGATTATCTCTGAAGTTGTCCATCACGTTGTGTGTTGGTGTGGGATTATCTCTGAAGTTGACCATCACGTTGCGTGTTGGTGTGAGATTATCTCTGAAGTTGTCCATCACGTTGTGTGTTGGTGTGGGATTATCTCTGAAGTTGTCCATCACGTTGTGTGTTGATGTGGGATTATCTCTGAAGTTGTCCATCACGTTGCGTGTTGGTGTGGGATTATCTCTGAAGTTGTCCATCACATTGTGTGTTGGTCTGGGATTATCTCTGAAGTTGTCCATCACGTTGCGTGTTGGTGTGGGATTATCTCTGAAGTTGTCCATCACGTAGCGTGTTGGTGTGGGATTATCTCTGAAGTTGTCCATCACGTTGCGTGTTGGTGTGGGATTATCTCTGAAGTTGTCCATCACGTTGCGTGTTGGTGTGAGATTATCTCTGAAGTTGTCCATCACGTTGTGTGTTGGTGTGGGAATATCTCTGAAGTTGTCCATCACGTTATGTGTTGGTGTGAGATTATCTCTGAGGTTGTCCATCATGTTGCGTGTTGGTGTGAGATTATCTCTGAAGTTGTCCATCACGTTGTGTGTTGGTGTGGGATTATCTCTGAGGTTGTCCATCACGTTGAGTGTTCGTGTGGGATTATCTCTGAAGTTGTCCACCACGTTGCGTGTTGGTGTGAGATTATCTCTGAAGTTGTCCATCACGTTGTGCGTTGGTGTGAGATTATCTCTGAAGTTGTCCATCACGTTGTGTGTTGGTGTGGGATTATCTCTGAAGTTGACCATCACGTTGCGTGTTGGTGTGAGATTATCTCTGAAGTTGTCCATCACGTTGTGTGTTGGTGTGGGATTATCTCTGAAGTTGTCCATCACGTTGTGTGTTGATGTGGGATTATCTCTGAAGTTGTCCATCACGTTGCGTGTTGGTGTGGGATTATCTCTGAAGTTGTCCATCACGTTGTGTGTTGGTCTGGGATTATCTCTGAAGTTGTCCATCACGTTGCGTGTTGGTGTGGGATTATCTCTGAAGTTGTCCATCACGTTGTGTGTTGGTGTGGGATTATCTCTGAAGTTGACCATCACGTTGTGTGTTGGTGTGGGATTATCTCTGAAGTTGTCCATCATGTTGCGTGTTGGTGTGAGATTATCTCCGAAGTTGACCATCACGTTGTGTGTTGATGTGGGATTATCTCTGAAGTTGTCCATCATGTTGCGTGTTGGTGTGGGATTATCTCTGAAGTTGCCCATCACGTTGCGTGTTGGTGTGGGATTATCTCTGAAGTTGTCCATCACGTTGCGTGTTGGTGTGGGATTATCTCTGAAGTTGACCATCACGTTGCGTGTTGGTGTGAGATTATCTCTGAAGTTGTCCATCACGTTGTGTGTTGGTGTGGGATTATCTCTGAAGTTGACCATCACGTTGCATGTTGGTGTGAGATTATCTCTGAAGTTGTCCATCACGTTGTGTGTTGGTGTGGGATTATCTCTGAAGTTGTCCATCACGTTGTGTGTTGATGTGGGATTATCTCTGAAGTTGTCCATCACGTTGCGTGTTGGTGTGGGATTATCTCTGAAGTTGTCCATCACGTTGTGTGTTGGTCTGGGATTATCTCTGAAGTTGTCCATCACGTTGCGTGTTGGTGTGGGATTATCTCTGAAGTTGTCCATCACGTTGTGTGTTGGTGTGGGATTATCTCTGAAGTTGACCATCACGTTGTGTGTTGGTGTGGGATTATCTCTGAAGTTGTCCATCATGTTGCGTGTTGGTGTGGGATTATCTCCGAAGTTGACCATCACGTTGTGTGTTGATGTGGGATTATCTCTGAAGTTGTCCATCATGTTGCGTGTTGGTGTGAGATTATCTCTGAAGTTCTCCATCACGTTGTGTGTTGGTGTGGGATTATCTCTGAAGCTGTCCATCATGTTGCGTGTTGGTGTGGGATTATCTCTGAAGCTGTCCATCATGTTGCGTGTTGGTGTGGGATTATCTCTGAAGCTGTCCATCATGTTGCGTGTTGGTGTGAGATTATCTCTGAAGTTGTCCATCACGTTGTGTGTTGGTGTGGGATTATCTCTGAAGTTGTCCATCACGTTGTGTGTTGATGTGGGATTATCTCTGAAGTTGTCCATCACGTTGCGTGTTGGTGTGGGATTATCTCTGAAGTTGTCCATCACGTTGTGTGTTGGTCTGGGATTATCTCTGAAGTTGTCCATCACGTTGCGTGTTGGTGTGGGATTATCTCTGAAGTTGTCCATCACGTTGTGTGTTGGTGTGGGATTATCTCCGAAGTTGACCATCACGTTGTGTGTTGATGTGGGATTATCTCTGAAGTTGTCCATCATGTTGCGTGTTGGTGTGAGATTATCTCTGAAGTTGTCCATCACGTTGTGTGTTGGTGTGGGATTATCTCTGAAGCTGTCCATCATGTTGCGTGTTGGTGTGGGATTATCTCTGAAGTTGTCCATCACGTTGTGTGTTGGTGTGGGATTATCTCTGAAGTTGTCCATCACGTTGTGTGTTGATGTGGGATTATCTCTGAAGTTGTCCATCACGTTGCGTGTTGGTGTGGGATTATCTCTGAAGTTGTCCATCACGTTGTGTGTTGGTCTGGGATTATCTCTGAAGTTGTCCATCACGTTGCGTGTTGGTGTGGGATTATCTCTGAAGTTGTCCATCACGTTGTGTGTTGGTGTGGGATTATCTCTGAAGTTGACCATCACGTTGTGTGTTGGTGTGGGATTATCTCTGAAGTTGTCCATCATGTTGCGTGTTGGTGTGGGATTATCTCCGAAGTTGACCATCACGTTGTGTGTTGATGTGGGATTATCTCTGAAGTTGTCCATCATGTTGCGTGTTGGTGTGAGATTATCTCTGAAGTTCTCCATCACGTTGTGTGTTGGTGTGGGATTATCTCTGAAGCTGTCCATCATGTTGCGTGTTGGTGTGGGATTATCTCTGAAGCTGTCCATCATGTTGCGTGTTGGTGTGGGATTATCTCTGAAGCTGTCCATCATGTTGCGTGTTGGTGTGAGATTATCTCTGAAGTTGTCCATCACGTTGTGTGTTGGTGTGGGATTATCTCTGAAGTTGTCCATCACGTTGTGTGTTGATGTGGGATTATCTCTGAAGTTGTCCATCACGTTGCGTGTTGGTGTGGGATTATCTCTGAAGTTGTCCATCACGTTGTGTGTTGGTCTGGGATTATCTCTGAAGTTGTCCATCACGTTGCGTGTTGGTGTGGGATTATCTCTGAAGTTGTCCATCACGTTGTGTGTTGGTGTGGGATTATCTCCGAAGTTGACCATCACGTTGTGTGTTGATGTGGGATTATCTCTGAAGTTGTCCATCATGTTGCGTGTTGGTGTGAGATTATCTCTGAAGTTGTCCATCACGTTGTGTGTTGGTGTGGGATTATCTCTGAAGCTGTCCATCATGTTGCGTGTTGGTGTGGGATTATCTCTGAAGCTGTCCATCATGTTGCGTGTTGGTGTGGGATTATCTCTGAAGCTGTCCATCATGTGGCGTGTTGGTGTGAGATTATCTCCGAAGTTGTCCATCACGTTGTGTGTTGGTGTGAGATTATCTCCGAAGTTGACCATCACGTTGTGTGTTGGTGTGAGATTATCTCTGAAGTTGTCCATGACGTTGTGTGTTGGTGTGGGATTCTCTCCGAATGGGGCCATCATATTGTGAACGGGCGCGGATGGCGGGGGGAGGGAGTGGTGGCACAGTGGTTAGCGCGCTGCGGTGTGATCCTGGTGACCTGAGGTTGATTCCCATGCATGGCCAACATGAGCGGCGTGGTGATATCTGCACCGATTCCAGGTCCTACTCCTGCCTCACCCTGCACTGACCCGCACGGTTGAAGTACGGTCAAACTTGCCCCGTGACGGGCATGGCTTGGGTAAAGTCTTCGTCCAATGTTGTTGTCGTCTTTGGTAACCCAGATGACTCGATCAATTGAGACTCATCCTGGGCCCTTGAGCTCTCAACTGGTTGCACAACTTATACCATCCAGCAGCGGATTGACAAAGAGCTGTCAATAATAAATACACGTTTCCCTCGCTCTGCTCGGAGGTGGGGTAGTACTAGTATTATCATCATTTGTATTACCATCATTTGATCGTGATGCTTGTTGTTAACCCAGAAAAGTTTCACCGTGCATCAAGACTGCTTTTTCAGGAGGGGGACCTCCCAAGTCCCCAAAGTACGGGGAGGGTGGCAATGTTACTTAATAACGTGCAAATCCCAATTAAGCTATGTATTATGTAACATTTTCAGCATTGAGATGTTGTCCAAAGGCCAGTTACATACCACGACTCGTAGAACAACAGTGACATACCACGACTCGTAGAACAACAGTTACATACAACTCGTGGAACAACAGTTACATACCACGACTAGTAGAACAACAGTTACATACCACGACTCGTAGAACAACAGTGACATACCACGACTCGTAGAACAACAGTTACATACAACTCGTGGAACAACAGTTACATACCACGACTAGTAGAACAACAGTTACATACCACGACTCGTAGAACAACAGTGACATACCACGACTCGTAGAACAACAGTTACATACCACGACTCGTAGAACAACAGTGACATACCACGACTCGTAGAACAACAGTTACATACAACTCGTGGAACAACAGTTACATACCACGACTAGTAGAACAACAGTTACATACCACGACTCGTAGAACAACAGTTACATACCACGACTCGTAGAACAACAGTTACATACCACGACTCGTAGAACAACAGTTACATACCACGACTCGTAGAACAACAGATACATATCACGACTCGTAGAACAACAGTTACATACCACGACTCGTAGAACAACAGTTACATACCACGACTCGTAGAACAACAGTTACATACCACGACTCGTAGAACGACAGTTACATACCACGACTAGTAGAACAACAGTGGCATACCACGACTCGTTGAACGACAGTGACATACCACGACTCGTAGAACGACAGTGACATACCACGACTTGTAGAACGACAGTGACATACCACGACTCGTAGAACAACAGTGACATACCACGACTCGTAGAACAACAGTTACATACCACGACTCATAGAACAACAGTTACATACCACGACTCGTAGAACGACAGTTACATACCACGACTCGTAGAACAACAGTTACATACCACGACTCGTAGAACGACAGTTACATACCACGACTCGTAGAACAACAGTTACATACCACGACTCGTAGAACAACAGTTACATACCACGACTCGTAGAACAACAGTTACATACCACGACTCGTAGAACGACAGTTACATACCACGACTAGTAGAACAACAGTGGCATACCACGACTCGTTGAACGACAGTGACATACCACGACTCGTAGAACGACAGTGACATACCACGACTTGTAGAACGACAGTGACATACCACGACTCGTAGAACAACAGTGACATACCACGACTCGTAGAACAACAGTTACATACCACGACTCATAGAACAACAGTTACATACCACGACTCGTAGAACGACAGTTACATACCACGACTCGTAGAACAACAGTTACATACCACGACTCGTAGAACGACAGTTACATACCACGACTCGTAGAACAACAGTTACATACCACGACTCGTAGAACAACAGTTACATACCACGACTCGTAGAACGACAGTTACATACCACGACTAGTAGAACAACAGTGACATACCACGACTCGTAGAACGACAGTTACATACCACGACTCGTAGAACGACAGTTACATACCACGACTCGTAGAACAACAGTTACATACCACGACTAGTAGAACAACAGTGACATACCACGACTCGTAGAACGACAGTTACATACCACGACTAGTAGAACAACAGTGGCATACCACGACTCGTTGAACGACAGTGACATACCACGACTCGTAGAACGACAGTGACATACCACGACTTGTAGAACGACAGTGACATACCACGACTCGTAGAACAACAGTGACATACCACGACTCGTAGAACAACAGTTACATACCACGACTCATAGAACAACAGTTACATACCACGACTCGTAGAACGACAGTTACATACCACGACTCGTAGAACAACAGTTACATACCACGACTCGTAGAACGACAGTTACATACCACGACTCGTAGAACAACAGTTACATACCACGACTCGTAGAACAACAGTTACATACCACGACTCGTAGAACGACAGTTACATACCACGACTAGTAGAACAACAGTGACATACCACGACTCGTAGAACGACAGTTACATACCACGACTCGTAGAACGACAGTTACATACCACGACTCGTAGAACAACAGTTACATACCACGACTAGTAGAACAACAGTGACATACCACGACTCGTAGAACGACAGTTACATACCACGACTCGTAGAACGACAGTTACATACCACGACTCGTAGAACAACAGTTACATACCACGACTAGTAGAACAACAGTGACATACCACGACTCGTAGAACAACAGTGACATACCACGACTCGTAGAACAACAGTTACATACCACGACTCGTAGAACGACAGTGACATACCACGACTCGTAGAACAACAGTTACATACCACGACTAGTAGAACAACAGTGACATACCACGACTCGTAGAACGACAGTTACATACCACGACTCGTAGAACGACAGTTACATACCACGACTCGTAGAACAACAGTTACATACCACGACTAGTAGAACAACAGTGACATACCACGACTCGTAGAACAACAGTGACATACCACGACTCGTAGAACAACAGTTACATACCACGACTCGTAGAACGACAGTGACATACCACGACTCGTAGAACAACAGTTACATACCACGACTCGTAGAACAACAGTGACATACCACGACTCGTAGAACGACAGTTACATACCACGACTCGTAGAACGACAGTTACATACCACGACTCGTAGAACAACAGTGACATACCACGACTCGTAGAACAACAGTGACATACCACGACTCCTAGAACAACAGTTACATACCACGACTCGTAGAACAACAGTGACATACCACGACTCGTAGAACAACAGTGACATACCACGACTCGCAGAACAACAGTGACATACCACGACTCGTAGAACAACAGTGACATACCACGACTCGTAGAACAACAGTTACATACCACGACTCGTAGAACAACAGTGACATACCACGACTCGTAGAACAACAGCTACATACCACGACTCGTAGAACAACAGATACATACCACGACTCTTAGAACAACAGTGACATACCACGACTCGTAGAACAACAGTTACATACCACGACTCGTAGAACAACAGTTACATACCACGACTCGTAGAACAACAGTTACATACCACGACTCGTAGAACGACAGTGACATACCACGACTCGTAGAACAACAGCTACATACCACGACTCGTAGAACAACAGTGACATACCACGACTCGTAGAACAACAGTTACATACCACGACTCGTAGAACGACAGTTACATACCACGACTCGTAGAACAACAGTTACATACCACGACTCGTAGAACGACAGTTACATACCACGACTCGTAGAACGACAGTTACATACCACGACTCGTAGAACAACAGTTACATACCACGACTCGTAGAACGACAGTTACATACCACGACTCGTAGAACAACAGTGACATACCACGACTCGTAGAACAACAGTTACATACCACGACTCGTAGAACAACAGTTACATACCACGACTCGTAGAACGACAGTTACATACCACGACTCGTAGATCAACAGTGACATACCACGACTCGTAGAACAACAGTGACATACCACGACTCGTAGAACGACAGTTACATACCACGACTCGTAGAACAACAGTGACATACCACGACTCGTAGAACAACAGTGACATACCACGACTCGTAGAACAACAGTTACATACCACGACTCGTAGAACAACAGTGACATACCACGACTCGTAGAACAACAGTTACATACCACGACTCGTAGAACAACAGTGACATACCACGACTCGTAGAACAACAGTGACATACCACGACTCGTAGAAAAACAGTGACATACTACGACTCGTAGAACAACAGTTACATACCACGACTCGTAGAATGACAGTTACATACCACGACTCGTAGAACGACAGTTACATACCACGACTCGTAGAACAACAGTTACATACCACGACTCGTAGAACAACAGTTACATACCACGACTCGTAGAACAACAGTTACATACCACGACTCGTAGAACGACAGTTACATACCACGACTCGTAGAACAACAGATACATACCACGACTCATACAGCAACAGGGGTGCCTTTGCGGATGTGTATGCTTTAACTTTAACATAGCCATTTCTGTGACCAGTCACAAGCTAATCACTCAGCCATTTCAATGCTAAATTATATGCTAATTCCTTTGTCAAGGCGCTTTGTTTCTTCTCACACAGCTTAAAGGTCGTGATCTGAGCGTGGCTTTTTGACTCCAGCGCTGTCCTCCAGACAGTCTTGTCCCTTCACCTGATGAAGGCCGCTTGTGTTGTGGCCGAAACGTCGTGAGAATATTATTGTGTTATTTTATTTTATCAATTTATTATTTTATTCTCATTCTACGTGACTTTACCGAAAGAACCAAAGAACAAGAATTAAAACAACACATGCGGACACCTGGCTCTGAAGAGACTGTCAACTTAGATTTCGTCCGCAACGCTCTTTGCCATCTCCGTCAATTATGACCGTGCCTTGTACATTGATTGGCAATCACAACAAATGACGGCATCTGCTTCGTGCAACATTACACCACCGGCTGCAGCGGAATGCTAATGTGAGATTGATGATCGCGTGTGGGATGAGCGTGTTGTAGCCGCTCACCCCGAGTTATAAACACCCGTGATGTAGCCGCTCACCCCGAGTTATAAACACCCGTGTTGTGGCTACTCACCCCGAGTTATAAACACCCGTGTTGTAGCTACTCACCCCGAGTTATAAACACCCGTGTTGTAGCTGCTCACCCCGAGTTATAAACACCCGTGATGTAGCTACTCACCCCGAGTTATAAACACCCGTGTTGTAGCTGCTCACCCCGAGTTATAAACACCCGTGTTGTAGCTACTCACCCCGAGTTATAAACACCCGTGATGTAGCCGCTCACCCCGAGTTATAAACACCCGTGATGTAGCTGCTCACCCCGAGTTATAAACACCCGTGATGTAGCTACTCACCCCGAGTTATAAACACATGTGATGTAGCTGCTCACCCCGAGTTATAAACACCCGTGTTGTAGCTGCTCACCCCAAGTTATAAACACCCGTGTTGTAGCTGCTCACCCCGAGTTATAAACACCCGTGTTGTAGCTACTCACCCCGAGTTATAAACACCCGTGTTGTAGCTACTCACCCCAAGTTATAAACACCCGTGTTGTAGCCGCTCACCCCGAGTTATAAACACCCGTGTTGTAGCTGCTCACCCCAAGTTATAAACACCCGTGATGTAGCCGCTCACCCCGAGTTATAAACACCCGTGTTGTAGCTACTCACCCCGAGTTATAAACACCCGTGTTGTAGCTACTCACCCCGAGTTATAAACACCCGTGATGTAGCCGCTCACCCCGAGTTATAAACACCCGTGTTGTAGCTGCTCACCCCGAGTTATAAACACCCGTGATGTAGCTACTCACCCCGAGTTATAAACACCCGTGATGTAGCTACTCACCCCGAGTTATAAACACATGTGATGTAGCTGCTCACCCCAAGTTATAAACACCCGTGTTGTAGCTGCTCACCCCGAGTTATGAACACCCATGATGTAGCTACTCACCATGAGTTATAAACACCCGTGTTGTTGCTGCTCACCCCGAGTTATAAACACCCGTGTTGTAGTCGCTCATCCCGAGTTATAAACACCTGTGATGTAACTACTCACCCCGAGTTATAAACACCCGTGATGTAGCCGCTCACCCCAAGTTATAAACACCTGTGATGTAGCCGCTCACCCCGAGTTATAAACACCCGTGTTGTAGCTGCTCACCCCGAGTTATAAACACCCGTGTTGTAGCCGCTCACCCCGAGTTATAAACACCCGTGATGTAACTACTCACCCCGAGTTATAAACACCCGTGTTGTAGCTACTCACCCCGAGTTATAAACACCCGTGTTGTAGCTGCTCACCCCGAGTTATAAACACCCGTGATGTAGCTAGTCGCCCCGAGTTATAAACGAACCTGATTGTGCATTTTCTTTGTGCCGTTCGCCTTTTGGCGTTCTCTGGTCTAACACTGGTTGAGACTAGGCCCTAAAGAAAGCTGTCTCTGGTGTAGACCAATCAGTTTCAAAGACAATGCCATATATTACCAGAGCGTGTTGTTTTATTTGCATGTTCACCACAAGCATGTCTGGTTAATGCAGACACGATTCCATGCAAAAGGTTTTGTGTTTGAACATTTTAACACGACTTTAATTGCCATCGATGGTCAAATTTATTCTTATATGCGTGTGGGATGATGACGATGATGATGACGATGATGATTGTCACAATGGGCCCCTTCACTGCCACCGAGTGTCACGGCCTCTCTCCGTGGGGTTATTAAATCAGCTCAAGGCGGTGGGGTGGAACAACACTTGTTCGACTTAACGACTACAAGGACGGGGTTTCGGTATTTGTTTAATTCGTCACTATAATGCCGTCGTGTTTGAGGCTTTATCCGCATTACAATTACCGTGTCAGATTTTAATTAATATTTATTTTAGAGATTGAGCGCGGTATTTGATGATACTCTACATTTCACTGAATATGCATTGCAATTATGATGTCCTGGCAATTTTTGTATTTCCCTTATCTGTTATTGATTTTATTTATTGTTTTACTTGACTGTGGCTCGTTGCGTTTGTCAGAGAACGCCGGTGGTGGTGTCGTTTTTGTTAATAACACCCGACTTCTAGCGCTTCTTGGCTCACAGGGTAACTTTAAAATAAGGGTACGTCCATAAATGACGTCACACACCTGGGGGGGGGGGGGTCAGACATTTGTGACGATGTGTGACGAGGCGTGGGAGGGGGTTGAAAAATGTGACATCACATCAAAATGCGCAACTTTAAATAAATATAGAATTGTTATAACAACACTTATTGTTATAACAACACTCTTACAACATCAGAGTGCAGCGCCACATTAAATACGCACTTACAATGACAATAGTTTAAAGCGACTTGAAGCATGGTTTATTTGAAAAATGGAAATATGGTTTTGGGCGGAGGGGGGGGGGGCAGAGTTTTGTGACGTCATATTTGAGGGGGGGGTCTGACTTTTTGTGACGCCGTGTGACGAGGGAGGGGGGGTATCAAAAATCGTCCCAAATCGCGTGACGTCATTTATGGACGGCCCCTAACCCAAACTGAACTGAAGCACCGGAAGGTCCCAGAAGGGGACAGGGAGGGACACACCCCGGGTCACAGGTCACGTGCGTAGCCACCGCTGCCCAGGCTCCTCGTGGTCTGCCAAGTGCATTGTCTCACTCTCCCGAGTACGCTAACAACCTCGCCTGGTATGGAGGCGGTTGTGGGGTTCGATTCCAAACCCTGACGCCTGTTTGCATTTTTTGGAGTGTGCATGTCTCTCTCTCTCTCTCTCCCTCCCCCGTGGTCGCGCGGATTTTCCCCTCCACACATTTCGAATCCACATGGGTTTCGAGAGTATTTTGGCTGCTAGAAATGTCCACGTGGCAAGTCACTTGGTCGAACTATCAGTTGAGATGGCGAGATCGCTCCTGAAATAAAAAAAAAGCTAATAGCCCAGTAGTGGGTCTCACCTGGTAAACTAATATATATAGCTTAGCTTATAGCTTCGCTTAGCTCAATAGCTAACGAGCCTCTCCAGTAGACCCCTTCCACGCGAGGCCCATGTCAATCATCCAGCCTCTTTATGTATAACCCGTCACATGCGGTGGCGATGGATCAGGAGCACACCAAGAGATGTATCACGTGTGAATGTGTGTGCAGTGGGCGGCTGGCTGACGCCGCTATACTACTCGTGGCTCACAGCAGGAAAGTTATCTGGGTTCGATACCTGACTCTGGCGCCTTTCTGTGTGGAGTTCAAATGCTCTCTCTCTGTTCTGCATGGATTTTCTCCAGGTTTTCTGGTTGTCTCCCATGGTTTTGTGCTATAGTGACCGATAAACGTAGGGTCGGGGTGTATGCTACTTCAATGAGTTCCTTGCTGTTGTTTGGCTGGAACTGATGGGTGATTGGGGACGCGTAGGTATCTGTGTAGGGTTGATTGGGTACCGATACAGGGGGGAGTGGGCACGGGTTTGTGATGAAGGAGGGAGTGGAGGATCATTTGGGAGGCGTGGACAACAGTCGCGCTACCAGGATGTGGAGGGGGTTGGAGTTGGAGAGAAAGAGTGAGCAGCGGTTTTTAAGTAGCAGGGAGTCAAATTGTGGATTGAAAATAATAGAGCCGCCTTTGATAAATCTTTAACGTGGTTTTAAAGGATGGTCTTGTTAAGCGTTCACACACATACACCTCTCACTTAGGTCGTAGTCAGCCGGCTGTGTTTGTTTTGTGAGTGTTGGGTAACTAACAAATACTTATCAGGAAGCGGGTACGTTGTGTTTCCGTGGTTATTACAGTGGCATGAGCCCGAAATCAATTGCATTGTGCCACCCTTTTAAAATAAGGTTTTTCAGCGCCATCAATTTGTCTGAAATGTGAGATTACATTTCCATCCAGGGCACTTGGAACGCAAGAGTTACATGTCAGAGGTCTGGAGGCGTCGTCGTGACAACGCTGATGTTTCAGTGTCTTCATCGTACAGGAGGGCGAATGCACGACCTCCTGTATACCAGACGAGGTAGTTAACATCTCGCCACTGTGTGGCCCTAACAGTCACCCGTGAACGAGCGTCAAGAGGAGGACAAGGATTAGGAATCCGATGCACTTATGAAGCCCTTTGTCATCGAATCAGAATCTGTATTTATCCTGGAGAAATCCGATGAGCTGAAGGCTCTTCTTCGCAGATGTCCAGTAAGGCGGCGGGTCCTAAAGTTACAACAACACAAAATACAAAAACACAATAGGAGAGCAAGTTATAGGAAAGGTTGCAGATGTTCCAGTAAGTGTACGCTGGGTTCAGGAAGATTAAGTATTTATACTGGAGGAATTCGATGAGCTATGAAGCTCTTTTTCGTAGCCGTTCAGGAGTTTGACAGGTGTCCGGTAGGAAGAGAAAAAAAATAAAGGATACAAGAGTAAGATGGAGAAAAGTTATGCAAGTGACTCAAAAATAAATAAATTATTCCCTTGATAAATTCTGGAAGTACAAATTGTACTCGTACATTTACATCGGCCAACAAAGATCTCATCCTTAACGATGTGAACCCGGCAAGGGGAGCGAATGAGCGTCGGCGAATGAATGACAGCGAATGGGAGGTGGCGAATGAGAATCGGCGAATGAGAGACGGCGAATGAGAGACGGCGAATGAGAGACGGCGAATGAGAGACGGTGAATGAGAATCGGTGAAGGAGAATCGGAGAATGGGAGGCGGCCAATGGGAGAGAGAGGAAAGTGTAAACGTTGAAGCCGTTAAATGTTGGCGCGTGTCTAAAAGGCGAAAACAATCGCCCCTCCTATTTGGTGTTCATCCTCATTGGTTGACCCAGAGGCAAGTGGCGGAAATTCCACGCTCCTATGGCGGAGGTCAGTGTCTGTCACGTAAGACAACAGCTTCTTGGCTACTCATTAAAAAAAACGCGTTTAGTGACTTTATCAACCCTATAGAGGAGCGGTTCTTAACCTGGGTTAAACGCACCCAGGCTCAATCATCGAAAACACAAATTAAGCACTGGTACGAAACTACAACGACCGTGTTTCATAATACCGATGTATTTATTAACATTATTTTAAAAAACACTTTACTATTGAGAACAAAATGGGTGCAAAGGCTGCAGTAAAGGTTAAGAACCACTGCTCTAGAGGGTTGTTCTTCTTTGGTTCTTTCGGTAAAGTCACGTAGAATGAGAATAAAATAATAAATTAATAAAATAAAATAACACAATAAAATTCTCACGACGTTTCGGCCACAACACAAGTGGCCTTCTTCTGTCGTCCCGACAGGTCTGTTCCTTTCACCTGAAGAAGGCCGCTTGTGCTGTGGCCGAAACGTCGTGAGAATTTTATTGCGTTATGTTATTTTATTAATTTATTATTGTATTCTCATTCTACGTGACTTTACCGAAAGAACCAAAGAAGATGAATCCTGGCAGTCACGAAAGCTTTAAATGGAAATAGAGGGTTGTTGTTGTTACACGGTCCCCCATCCAGTGCTGCCGGCAATTCGGTGATCCAGGACAACGATTCGATTCACGAACCGATTCTTTCGTCGGCCGGTGTCGGTTTCGACCCTTTCGCTTGCCCTTTGATGGGTTTTCCGCTGCTGACTCAACGATTTGGAAGGCCGCGGCGGTTCATATTCTACTCTATTCAGGATGTATACAGCAGTGCCCTTGGCAGGGCGCGTTACAACGCAAACCGGCGGTGGCACACGAGGGGGCAAAATAGGGGAGGAACGGGCGGGGGTGGAGAGGCTGTCGGGTGAGGGAGGAGACGGACGGGATGGAGGGACAGGGGCTGGCAATGAATCAGCTGATGTTTGCACGGGTAGGGAAGGAGGAATAAGGTCGGAGTGTGACGGTTAATGAGGGTGACAGATGGGTGCAACGTGGAAGTTGAGAGTCGGCGGGGTGTGATGGGCCGCACGCGTGAGGTGGAAAGATGTGGATAGGTGCTATGGCTGGTCATTGATGAGGGCATGTGAAGGGGTGGTAGGGGCGAAGGTCTGGTGGCCAGATGGTGGAGCTGATTGACGAGCCGCCATCTCTGTTAACTTCCCTTAAACGGACCCTGCTGAGGTGACAACGTTTCAGGCGGGAAGGTGCATTAAATAAATAAAAAAATAACGAAATGTTTCGGTGTAATTGACGTTTAAGTTTGTTTAAAAGCACGCAAGCTGACGACGTGAGAGATGGGTGCCAGAATGATTTGTGCACCGCTTGAGCGGACTGACACTCGACGCAGACAGGAAACGTGGAAACAAAAATTGAGGAAATTCGTAGTGGACGCCGTCGGGGCTACAGTGAAGGAAAAAAAAGTATTTGATCCCCTGCTGATTTTGTACGTTTGCCCACTGACAAAGAAATGATCAGTCTATAATTTTAATGGTAGGTTTATTTGAGCAGTGAGAGACAGAATAACAACAAAAAAATCTATAAAAACGCATGTCAAAAATGTTATAAATTTATTTGCATTTTAATGAGGGAAATAAGAATTTGACCCCCTCTCAATCAGAAAGATGTCTGACTCCCAGGTGTCTTTTATACAGGTAACGAGCTGAGATTAGGAGCACACTCTTAAAGGGAGTGCTCCTAACTCTCATACTCACACTTACATATTCTCATACTCACACTTACATACTCACTCTCATACTCACACTTACATACTCACTCTCATACTCACACTTGCATACTCACTCTCATACTCACACTTACATACTCACTCTCATAATCACACTTACATACTCACTCTCATAATCACACTTACATACTCACTCTCATACTCACACTTACATACTTACACTTACATACTCACACTTACATACTCACTCTCATGCTCACACTTACATACTCACTCTCATACACTTACATACTCACTCTCATACTCACACTTACATACTCTCATACTCACACTTACATACTCAGTCTCATGCTCACACTTACATACATATTCTCATACTCACACTTACATACTCACTCTCATACTCACACTTAGATACTCTCATACTCACACGTACATACTCACTTTCATACTCACACTTACATACTCACACTTACATACTCACACTTACATACTCACACTTGCATACTCACACTTACATACTCACACTTACATACCCACACTTACATACTCTAATACTCACACTTACATACTCACACTTGCATACTCTCCTGCTCACACTTACATACTCACTCTAAAACTCACACTTACATACTCACACTTACATACTCTCATGCTTACACTTACATACACACTCTCATACTCACCGCCTTTGTCTCCCCAGTGACGATTTTTTTCACACACCGCACACGGTACTTATTTGAGTTTTATCCATAATAGAAGGGTTTTATTGGGTTAGATCGCGTAAAAATATAAATGTGTCGTTTAGCCCGCCACCACCAGACACAGCCAATTAGTAAGGTTTGTCACGTAAACAGAACGTGGCCAATTCGCCACTAGTCCAGCACACCCGTTGTTGTTTGTTGTTGGAGAGCAAATCCACAACATTTACAATCCGAGTACGACGTTTCGCCAGCAATTGCAACCGGCATCATTGGGCGACAGCCAGATTTGTGGAGAAATCTTCCTCCCGTGTCGTTCCTCAAATCGAGGGGATAGATGTGATGACGTCACTTGTGAGCCCTTCACGTGGCGATCGCAACGTCGTGATGTATTACTATTATTATTGTAACTTACGTGGACTTCACCGCAAAGAACCAGAGAGTATGGAATTCCTGTGGTCACGAAAGCTTCAAATCAAGATAGGGGAGTGGAGGGTTTTAATGAATGCAGTTAAATCACAACGGGGTACCCATTGCCAAGTCGGGCTCTGCGCATGTTAATCGATGCGGCATTACGCACGCGCTTTATGTTTTGACATTATCCGCGGACAGTTGTTCTCGTTACCCGCTCACCGTTTGCGTGCAATCAAATACGCGGTGCCTGTGCTATCGCCTGCGCACAGCGCAGCACCACGCCGTTGGGACGCACTCACGGCCGGCCCGGTCGCCGCCGGCTCCAAACGAACCCTTGAACCACCGCGGAGGCCTGGACGCATGCACGTACCCGAGCGGCTCTCTAAAGGGGCTTGGCGAATATACGGGGCGCTTAAAAAAAAAATGATAACACTTCAGTGGGACTATAATGTTGTTGGGGGTTTTTTTTTTTTCTTTCAATGGGAAAAGAAGAGATGATAATAACGCGCCGTAACAGCTCCAAAAAGTCGAAGAGTCTCCCGATCGTTCGCCATCGTTGTCAACGCGTGGCCTGGAATCTTCTAGAGGTGGTCTCCGGGAACCCCGGGAGGTAGCGGCACATTTCCTCGTGCTATCGTTGCAAATTCTCAGAAAGTGTCAACAGTTCGTCTTGTTGAAGCAACGCCTGTACAGACAACGTAATTAAGCGGTTGGCACCCGCGATGGAGCAGGTGGCGTCGACGAGTGACAACACCACGGGGCCCCATCGCCGGCGTCGTCAGATGACAGAAAGAACGCCGCGCGTGCCCCTGATCGAAACGGTCGTCTAAGAGGCGAACGTTTCGAGGCGACGGTCCTTCTCCAAGGCTCGTGAACAGCGCCCCTGTTACGGATGCCTCGTGTAAACGGAGTCAGGCACCGTCGCGTGTGACTCTGCCCGGCCGCCACTGGGGAGACGAAGGCGGCCGGGCGTGGCGCTGGCCACCCGCAAGCCCTCTCGCGTGCCACTCGCTAACGGCACAGTGCCCCAACAGTCCGTCAAGGCTGTACGGGTGGTATGGGGGAATCTTTGTCTTTCGCTCAGTGGCCTGGCTGTTATCCCACCCCCTCCCACCCACGCGACCGCTGAGATGGTGCCGGTGGGTTTATAATTATTTGACGCGTCGGAATTTTGATTTCGATTTGCTCGTTTCATTCACGAGAACTGTGGCGGAGGCGCTTGTCGCAGAGGCTTCTTCTCCCCGGAGGCCCTCTCGAGATGGGAGATGAAACGCCTCCTCCGGTGCCCTTCTCTCTCTCTCTCTCTCCCTGGAATTAAAGCGCGCTGGCTGGCACCATCAGGGCCCTCCCACACCTTCTCTGGCTCTCTCTGTGTTTTTTTTCTCTCTCTGCACACACGTCAATTTAGCGTCAGTTTTATCGATTTCAAATCCATTTCAAAGGTGTTGAGGGTGTTTTTTTTTTTCCAAGTCCAATTTGCCATCTAATAGTTGCGTTTTTAACGCAGCCTCCCCTTCCCTCCCTCTCGTTGCTGTTTCTAACGCTTACAAAACTAAGGCTGATACCGCAAGTGAATTAGCTCCGTCCGTCCGTCTGTCAGGGTGTGCGCGAAAACTGCCGTGAAGGCCATCCAAATTGAGCGGCTCGTTTAAGTGTTAAAGTCCACGTGGCTATTGGGGGGGGGGGCATTAACCCCGAGTGAAAAAGCGACCAAATTGATATCATAACAAAAACCCAGCGCTAAAACGATGCCGTCCAAGTCGCGGGCTTTTCGCCAATTTCCTCCTGTTGCAGAAAAAGGCCATACAATGCCGCTGGTACAGGGCAAAACATCTCAATTCTGGACAATTACATTAAATTTGCTTAGTCGATATTTACACGTTTGTAACGTTGCCACCCCCCCCCTCCCCCCCATACTGCGGAAACTTGGCAGGTCCCTCCTGAAGAAAAGTCCTGCTGATGAGCTCAGTGGGACCACCTCGCACAGCCAGCTTGTAAAGCTTGTCACGCAAACAGAACGTGGCCAATTCGTCGCTGGTACAGCACACCGGTGTGTTGGAGAGCCAAGCCACGACATTTACAATCTGAGCATGCCATTTCCGCAACAACAACAAAATAAAAACACTTTATAACAAACAAACTAAAAAACCAAACCGCCGTGGCACGCGAAGTCATCCAAACGCAGAGAGAGGAGAGAGAGAGAGAGGAGAGAGAGATAGAGAGGGAGGGAGCGCGGGCAGGAGAAGGAATCTCCCTGGCCGCACAATCATCGGCGCAACAACGATGGCGGCGGCTAAACGTGGGGGAAGGGAGCTTGCACCGTCCCGAGAAACCCCCGGCACGCGTGCGAGAGAGGTGGGGAGTCGGGGGGGGGGGGGGTAGCTGTCCACATTTTTCTGCACCGCCGCCTTCACCCCCGGCGAGCCACGGCATAGATTTATTTCGCCGCTGTGGATTTCCACGCGATTATGACGATGCCAATAAGCCGCTTGCTTGAGATATCATTTGTGGCTTCTGCACAAAAGAAGCAAATGGCTCAGGAGGCCTTATCTGGTAATATTGCAAAAATATTTTTGTTTTATTTGTACTTTTATAATATATATAATTTAAAAGTGATTTGTTTACCTTGACTATAATTTTCACTCGCGTCGTGTGTTTTGTCATGTTTGTTGTTGTAACGTTCTGACCCCGTGCCCCGACTGGACATCTGTGAAAAAGAGCTTTGTAGCTCATCGGATTCCTCCTGCATTATAAATAAATATTATTATTCTGATACGGTTCCTCCTCCTCGACGCCCACCCATTTGTCTGTGATCCACCAACCCTCGCTGCTTTCCTCCACGGTGCTGGACTATAGGCAGCCAATCCAGCGGAACGCCACAATTGGGAGCTGGGTTTGGTGGGGAGGAGGAGGTGGGAGCTGGGCTAGGTAGAGAGGAGGTGGCGGCTGGGATGGGTGGGGAAGAGGAGGAGGAGGAGGGAGAGGGGAAGGGCAGTTGGCGGAGAGGCCGTGAGGATTGGTGTCCCATGGGTCTAGAAGATGGAGAGACTGCACAAATGCCCTCTGACCCCGGTAAGAAAGGCAGTGGAGAGGGGGTGGTGGCTGTAGGAAGACGAGGGTGGTGGGGGGGGGGCACCACCCACCCACCTGCTATAGCAATGGCCATACAGAGAGAGATTACCCACACACGGAACGAGTGGTGCCGCTCTTCACATGAGAACCAGCTGGAGCTGACTGGAAGATGAGCACCTGAGTCCGTTCAAGCGTGAGTGTGCTTGAACCCCATCCACCCACTGCCTCCCACATCCCCCCTCCCTCTCCCCCTGCTATCAACCACAGCCACTGCGCTCCTCCGCATTCAATGCTTCCAACCGGTAGTCAAAAGTATGGCTTTTTTTTAATATGGCATGTTGGTGCAACGCACGCGACACGAAGTGGAGCACGCTTGATGGAACGTGGAGTGGTACCACACGCGGCGTACCACAACACGGCGTGGAGCCAGCTTCTTGGAGCCTGGAGCCGAACGCACACGCGCGCGCCGTCTAAGGCTCGCTCCACAATTATGAATATCAATTTAACATGCCTGGGTGCAACAATGAATGCCATATTCGCGAGTTTTATGATCATATCAAAACAGCCAAACTCGAGATTATACTGGTAAACCCTCATTAACTGGCCGATAACATAAAACTATAATACTATGAACTATTTTTATTTTTTTTCCAGGTAAGGCCCATTGAGCTATATAGTTATTTTTTTCAGAAGCGACCTGGCCACAAATGATAGCTCAAGGAGGTGGCGTATCGTGTGGATATTAATAGCAGCCAAAAACTCTCAACGCACGTTTCTAAATGTGGTGGGGAAAACCGGAGGCACCCGGCGAAAAATCCACGCGACCACGGAGAGAACGTGCCAGCTCCAAATATACAAGAGTCAGGCTCGGGATCGAACCCACGGCCTCTCTGTGCACCAGGCGAGGCCGTTAACATCTCGCCACCGGAGTAGTCCATCTTAACGAATAGAGAACCGCAGAGCTTGAGCAATTGTTGATAGCGCCGGCTCATGGCGTGGCTGCTGCTGCTGCTGCTGCTGGTGCTGCCTCCCAGCTCGTCTGTGATTCATTCTCCTGTCGCCTCCGAGTCTCCGCCCTCGCTCCACTCTCTCTCTCTGCGAGAGCGTGGAGCGAGGGTCCGTGCGGCGGTGACATTACGCCGAAGACCCGGCGAGGAGGAGGCGGCGACCCGAGACCCCTCCCCGCTACACTTCACCCCACATCCCCCCAGTCTGTGGGGGGGTGGGGGGTGTGGGGGAGGGACCCCCCACTTTCCCCCCACCCTTCCTCCCTCCCACTCCAACCCCCCCCCCCCCCCTCCCATTTCTAGCTCAGCACCGCGTCTCTTGGTTCTCGTTGTAAGCCGTGAGACGCGCGGCCATCTGTTACCAATGGGCTCGACCTCTTGACCCTGCCGGCGGCTGCCCCAATTAGCCCACGTGCCAACGCACCGACCTCGGTGACATATCGAGAACCGGGAGCGCGTCACCACTCCTGCACCACCGCTCCGCATGGGGTGGTCCAGTGAGAGAAGAGGCTCCTTCGTTGCAGCGTTCTTTCCGTTGGCATGGGAATTCACTTCCACCGCAGAACAATTCTCGCCGCATCGCAATGAAGCAAGGCAAATAATGCAAACTCCCCACATTAGATCTGTCTAAACGTGGATGGCTCGCTTTCTGAATCGTAAGGGTTTCGTTTTTATTTTTTTAAGCGGGGGGAGATCTCATAAATAATTGCAACAATCGCCAACATCCACACTCTCTTTCTCTGTGTGTGTGTTTGAAACTGTAAGTAGAAAATGTACCACACAAGGCTTTCACGACCGGCGTGCAGATTAGTAAATGATGTTTGGGTTCACGTGACATCCTCATGAAATTGGCCGCGTCGGGTGGAGGAGGGTGTACGAGACACATAAATAATGTATCGAACGGGAAGTAGATACATTTAGCGGCTGAAACGTTCATGCTTCACGTGTCCTTTCTTTGAATAGAACGAAAATAAACGCACCCTTTTTCCTGTACACAGCTCGATGGAAAAAAAATAATAATCTCCACGTGCCTCTGCATCACACACGAACTCACCGCCTGTAATCACACGCGAGTGTGACTGTTTGTCTTGGCCTGTGCATGTGTGTGGGTCGACTCAGCCTCTCAGTGAGTACCTGGTGCGGTGCGTGGTAAACACCGCCACGAGGGAGACAAAGGCGGTCGGGCGTGGTGCTGGCCACCCACCCCCTCGTGAGCCGTGCCGGCCTTTATAGGTGCTGCTCGCTAACAGCACTTGCCCCAACAGTCTGTTTAGCTACACGATAGCTCATTGTCTTGGCGTGTGTGTGTGTTTGCTTGTGTGTGTGTGTCTCTATGCATGTGTGTGTGTATATACACATCCGTGTGTGTTTGTGTGTGTGTGTGCCCTATATTTCCGCCTGCGTACGCTTCAATTGTATGGCGCTGTACATGTACTCGCCTGTACATTGTGCTCGACCGAGTATTGTATTTGCAACGTAGCGGCACTTGCCCTGACAGCCTACGCAGTGGCCTAGCAATGACACAATGGGCCACCAATGAACATTTATTTCTTTGGGGCCGTCCATAAATGACGTCACGCGATTTTGGACGATTTTGATCCCCCCCCTCCTCGTCACACGGCGTCACAAAAAGTCAGACCCCCCCCCTCCCCAAAACCATATTTACATTTAGAAAATTTAACATGCTTCAAATCGCTTTAAACTATTGTCATTGTAAGTGCGTATTTAATGTGGCGCTGCACTCTGATATTGTAGGAGTGTTGTTATAACACAATGAGTGTTGTTATAACAATTCTATATTTATTTAAAGTTGCGCATTTTGATGTGACGTCACATTTCTCAAACACCCCCCCCCCCCTCGTCACAAATGTCTGACCCCCCCCCTCCTCCCCCCCTAGGTGCGTGACGTCATTTGTAGACGGCACCTTTACTCACGACACGGCGCATTGAATCCTGCACGCGACAATTATTTACCCTAGCCGAGAGATTTTTTGTTTTAGCTCAAGCTGGGTGTCACTTCCTCTCGATGGATTAATTGGTTCAGTAATTTATCATCGGGATGACGATCACACCACGTGCAGATCGCGATGGCGATGATTCAGCGAGAAACGGGTTCTCCTGGGGGTCCCCCTCTCTCTCTCACTCTCTCTCTCTGTGTTTCTTCCAGTAAGCTTTCGCATCCAGTATAAGTAAGTTATTTTTCTGGTCTATAACGATGTGCATGGCCTCGAACCAAGGTTCACTGCGGGCCCCGACTGATCTGGCACACGACTGGGGTTCATACTCTAACGCTCTTCAGATCCGGCCCTTACGACTTCGAGATCTTGCGCTCGACGCTGAGCAGGTGTCTCGCCTTCTCAAGCGTTGCCCCAAGGATCTGGAATTCCTTTTTTGCCGACGGTGATCCGGCACGCTACGAGCCCCGGTGTTTGTTCAGGAGGGGAGTGCAAGACTCACCATTTTCTCATGGCTTTTACTTAAACATTACTTTATTGACCTTTGCATTTTATTTCAGCGGGTAATGTTTTAACACCCCCTTGAGTGGCGGTGATATTGCATTTGAAATAAATGCGGTTCAAGGAAATACGGTTTATTGTTCTCTTTGTGAGTCAAACGGTCTCTGTGTGAGTGTGTGGGTGTCTGGCTAAGTTGATGGTTCTCTATGTAAGTCTCTAGGTTAATGGGCGAGTCTGTGGGTCTCGGTGTCAGTCTCTAAAGGTTCAGTGTGAGTCGACGCTTCTCTACAAGTCTATAGGTACCTGTGCGAGTGAGCATGCGGTCTCTACGTGCGCATCTGGGTTTCTGTGTGAGTCTCTGGGTCTCTGTATAAGTCTATGGATCTGTATGTGAGTAATTTTTCAGAAGGGTCCTGCCAAGATTGTTGCAGTCGTGGGCGATGCTGCTGTGTGTGATCCAAATGAGTCATTTGCAGTTAAATTCTTCAGACTTGGGATGTTTGGCCAATTCCCGTTGCATTGTGAATTTAATGGCCACATAGAAAACATGGAAAGTTTGACCAACGATGTGCCAAGCCTGGGAGTCCAGTTCATCATGGGAGTCCAGTTTACCATGGGAGTCCAGTTCACCATGGGAGTCCAGTTTACCATGGGAGTCCAGTTCATCATGGGAGTCCAGTTCATCATGGGAGTCCAGTTTATCATGGGAGTCCAGTTTACCATGGGAGTCCAGTTCACCATGGGAGTCCAGTTCACCATGGGAGTCCAGTTTAACCATGGGAGTCCAGTTTGCCATGGGAGTCCAGTTCACCATGGGAGTCCAGTTTACCATGGGAGTCCAGTTCACCATGGGAGTCCAGTTCACCATGGGAGTCCAGTTTACCATGGGAGTCCAGTTTGCCATGGGAGTCCAGTTCACTATGGGAGTCCAGTTTACCATGGAAGTCCAATTCACCATGGGAGTCCAGTTCACCATGGGAGTCCAGTTCACCATGGGAGTCCAGTTTACCATGGAAGTCCAGTTCACCACGTGAGTCCAGTTCACCACGTGAGTCCAGTTTACCATGGAAGTCCAATTCACCATGGGAGTCCAGTTCACCATGGGAGTCCAGTTTACCATGTGACTCCAGTTTACCATGTGAGTCCAGTTCATCATGGGAGTCCAGTTCACCATGGGAGTCCAGTTCACCATGGGAGTCCAGTTTACCATGGAAGTTCAGTTCACCACGTGAGTCCAGTTTACCATGGGAGTCCAGTTCACCATGGGAGTCCAGTTTACCATGGGAGTCCAGTTTACCATGTGAGTCCAGTTCACCATGGGAGTCCAGTTCACCATGGAAGTCCAGTTTACCATGGGAGTCCAGTTTGCCATGGGAGTCCAGTTCACTATGGGAGTCCAGTTTATCATGGAAGTCTAGTTTACCATGGAAGTCCAGTTCACCACGTGAGTCCAGTTCACCATTGAAGTCCAATTCACCATGGGAGTCCAGTTCACCATGGGAGTCCAGTTTACCATGTGAGTCCAGTTTACCATGTGAGTCCAGTTCATCATGGGAGTCCAGTTTACCATGTGAGTCCAGTTCATCATGGGAGTCCAGTTCACCATGGGAGTCCAGTTTACCATGGGAGTCCAGTTTACCATGGAAGTTCAGTTCACCACGTGAGTCCAGTTTACCATGGGAGTCCAGTTCACCATGGGAGTCCAGTTTACCATGGGAGTCCAGTTTACCATGTGAGTCCAGTTCACCATGGGAGTCCAGTTCACCATGGAAGTCCAGTTTACCATGGGAGTCCAGTTTGCCATGGGAGTCCAGTTCACTATGGGAGTCCAGTTTATCATGGAAGTCTAGTTTACCATGGAAGTCCAGTTCACCACGTGAGTCCAGTTCACCATTGAAGTCCAATTCACCATGGGAGTCCAGTTCACCATGGGAGTCCAGTTTACCATGTGAGTCCAGTTCATCATGGGAGTCCAGTTCACCATGGGAGTCCAGTTCACCATGGGAGTCCAGTTTACCATGTGAGTCCAGTTTACCATGTGAGTCCAGTTCATCATGGGAGTCCAGTTCACCATGGGAGTCCAGTTCACCATGGGAGTCCAGTTCACCATGGGAGTCCAGTTCACCATGGGAGTCCAGTTTACCATGTGAGTCCAGTTTACCTTGTGAGTCCAGTTCATCATGGGAGTCCAGTTCACCATGGGAGTCCAGTTCACCATGGGAGTCCAGTTTACCATGGGAGTCCAGTTTACCATGGGAGTCCAGTTTACCATGGGAGTCCAGTTTACCATGTGAGTCCAGTTCACCATGGGAGTCCAGTTCACCATGGGAGTCCAGTTCACCATGGGAGTCCAGTTTACCATGGGAGTCCAATTCACCATGGGAGTCCAGTTCACCATGGGAGTCCAGTTTACCATGGGAGTCCAGTTCACCATAGGAATCCAGTTTACCATTGGAGTCCAGTTTACCATTGGAGTCCAGTTTACCATGGGAGTCCAGTTTACTATGGGAGTCCACTTTACCATAGGAATCCACTTTACCATAGGAATCCCGTTTGCCATGGGAGTCCAGTTTAACCATGGGAGTCCAGTTTACCATGGGAGTCCAGTTCACAATGGGAGTCCACTTTACCATAGGAATCCACTTTACCATAGGAATCCACTTTACCATAGGAATCCCGTTTGCCATGGGAGTCCAGTTTAACCATGGGAGTCCAGTTTACCATGGGAGTCCAGTTCACAATGGGAGTCCACTTTACCATAGGAATCCACTTTACCATAGGAATCCACTTTACCATAGGAATCCAGTTTGCCATGGGAGTCCGCTTTACCATAGGAATCCGCTTCACCATCGGAGTCTGGTTCACCATGGGAGTCCACTTTACCATGGGAGTCCGCTTTACCATGGGAGTTCAGTTTATCATGTAAGTCCAATTCACCATGGGAGTCCAGTTCACCATGGGAGTCCGCTTTACCATAGGAATCCGCTTCACCATCGGAGTCTGGTTCACCATGGGAGTCCACTTTACCATGGGAGTCCGCTTTACCATGGGAGTTCAGTTTACCATGGGAATCCTGTAGCTCCGGAGCTGCATGTGGCTCTTCAAGGAACCCCTTCGTGACCATTATTGATGAAGGGACCACCACCGCCTCGTATTCACCCACAGGGCATTGCGCGGCTCGCGAAACATTGAGAGGTCGCTTTTTTTCTCTCTGTTTACCGAATTGGAGAAACAAAAAATGCATCGTCTTATTATTTTGGTGGCTGGAATCCTGTTCACCATGGGAGTCCAGTTTATCATGGGAGTCCAGTTTACCATGGGAGTCCAGTTCATCATGGGAGTCCAGTTCATCATGGGAGTCCAGTTTATCATGGGAGTCCAGTTTACCATGGGAGTCCAGTTCACCATGGGAGTCCAGTTCACCATGGGAGTCCAGTTTAACCATGGGAGTCCAGTTTGCCATGGGAGTCCAGTTCACCATGGGAGTCCAGTTTACCATGGGAGTCCAGTTCACCATGGGAGTCCAGTTCACCATGGGAGTCCAGTTTACCATGGGAGTCCAGTTTGCCATGGGAGTCCAGTTCACTATGGGAGTCCAGTTTACCATGGAAGTCCAATTCACCATGGGAGTCCAGTTCACCATGGGAGTCCAGTTCACCATGGGAGTCCAGTTTACCATGGAAGTCCAGTTCACCACGTGAGTCCAGTTCACCACGTGAGTCCAGTTTACCATGGAAGTCCAATTCACCATGGGAGTCCAGTTCACCATGGGAGTCCAGTTTACCATGTGACTCCAGTTTACCATGTGAGTCCAGTTCATCATGGGAGTCCAGTTCACCATGGGAGTCCAGTTCACCATGGGAGTCCAGTTTACCATGGAAGTTCAGTTCACCACGTGAGTCCAGTTTACCATGGGAGTCCAGTTCACCATGGGAGTCCAGTTTACCATGGGAGTCCAGTTCACCATGGGAGTCCAGTTCACCATGGGAGTCCAGTTTAACCATGGGAGTCCAGTTTGCCATGGGAGTCCAGTTCACCATGGGAGTCCAGTTTACCATGGGAGTCCAGTTCACCATGGGAGTCCAGTTCACCATGGGAGTCCAGTTTACCATGGGAGTCCAGTTTGCCATGGGAGTCCAGTTCACTATGGGAGTCCAGTTTACCATGGAAGTCCAATTCACCATGGGAGTCCAGTTCACCATGGGAGTCCAGTTCACCATGGGAGTCCAGTTTACCATGGAAGTCCAGTTCACCACGTGAGTCCAGTTCACCACGTGAGTCCAGTTTACCATGGAAGTCCAATTCACCATGGGAGTCCAGTTCACCATGGGAGTCCAGTTTACCATGTGACTCCAGTTTACCATGTGAGTCCAGTTCATCATGGGAGTCCAGTTCACCATGGGAGTCCAGTTCACCATGGGAGTCCAGTTTACCATGGAAGTTCAGTTCACCACGTGAGTCCAGTTTACCATGGGAGTCCAGTTCACCATGGGAGTCCAGTTTACCATGGGAGTCCAGTTTACCATGTGAGTCCAGTTCACCATGGGAGTCCAGTTCACCATGGAAGTCCAGTTTACCATGGGAGTCCAGTTTGCCATGGGAGTCCAGTTCACTATGGGAGTCCAGTTTATCATGGAAGTCTAGTTTACCATGGAAGTCCAGTTCACCACGTGAGTCCAGTTCACCATTGAAGTCCAATTCACCATGGGAGTCCAGTTCACCATGGGAGTCCAGTTTACCATGTGAGTCCAGTTTACCATGTGAGTCCAGTTCATCATGGGAGTCCAGTTTACCATGTGAGTCCAGTTCATCATGGGAGTCCAGTTCACCATGGGAGTCCAGTTTACCATGGGAGTCCAGTTTACCATGGAAGTTCAGTTCACCACGTGAGTCCAGTTTACCATGGGAGTCCAGTTCACCATGGGAGTCCAGTTTACCATGGGAGTCCAGTTTACCATGTGAGTCCAGTTCACCATGGGAGTCCAGTTCACCATGGAAGTCCAGTTTACCATGGGAGTCCAGTTTGCCATGGGAGTCCAGTTCACTATGGGAGTCCAGTTTATCATGGAAGTCTAGTTTACCATGGAAGTCCAGTTCACCACGTGAGTCCAGTTCACCATTGAAGTCCAATTCACCATGGGAGTCCAGTTCACCATGGGAGTCCAGTTTACCATGTGAGTCCAGTTCATCATGGGAGTCCAGTTCACCATGGGAGTCCAGTTCACCATGGGAGTCCAGTTTACCATGTGAGTCCAGTTTACCATGTGAGTCCAGTTCATCATGGGAGTCCAGTTCACCATGGGAGTCCAGTTCACCATGGGAGTCCAGTTCACCATGGGAGTCCAGTTCACCATGGGAGTCCAGTTTACCATGTGAGTCCAGTTTACCTTGTGAGTCCAGTTCATCATGGGAGTCCAGTTCACCATGGGAGTCCAGTTCACCATGGGAGTCCAGTTTACCATGGGAGTCCAGTTTACCATGGGAGTCCAGTTTACCATGGGAGTCCAGTTCACCATGGGAGTCCAGTTCACCATGGGAGTCCAGTTCACCATGGGAGTCCAGTTTACCATGGGAGTCCAATTCACCATGGGAGTCCAGTTCACCATGGGAGTCCAGTTTACCATGGGAGTCCAGTTCACCATAGGAATCCAGTTTACCATTGGAGTCCAGTTTACCATTGGAGTCCAGTTTACCATGGGAGTCCAGTTTACTATGGGAGTCCACTTTACCATAGGAATCCACTTTACCATAGGAATCCCGTTTGCCATGGGAGTCCAGTTTAACCATGGGAGTCCAGTTTACCATGGGAGTCCAGTTCACAATGGGAGTCCACTTTACCATAGGAATCCACTTTACCATAGGAATCCACTTTACCATAGGAATCCCGTTTGCCATGGGAGTCCAGTTTAACCATGGGAGTCCAGTTTACCATGGGAGTCCAGTTCACAATGGGAGTCCACTTTACCATAGGAATCCACTTTACCATAGGAATCCACTTTACCATAGGAATCCAGTTTGCCATGGGAGTCCGCTTTACCATAGGAATCCGCTTCACCATCGGAGTCTGGTTCACCATGGGAGTCCACTTTACCATGGGAGTCCGCTTTACCATGGGAGTTCAGTTTATCATGTAAGTCCAATTCACCATGGGAGTCCAGTTCACCATGGGAGTCCGCTTTACCATAGGAATCCGCTTCACCATCGGAGTCTGGTTCACCATGGGAGTCCACTTTACCATGGGAGTCCGCTTTACCATGGGAGTTCAGTTTACCATGGGAATCCTGTAGCTCCGGAGCTGCATGTGGCTCTTCAAGGAACCCCTTCGTGACCATTATTGATGAAGGGACCACCACCGCCTCGTATTCACCCACAGGGCATTGCGCGGCTCGCGAAACATTGAGAGGTCGCTTTTTTTCTCTCTGTTTACCGAATTGGAGAAACAAAAAATGCATCGTCTTATTATTTTGGTGGCTGGAATCCTGTTCACCATGGGAGTCCAGTTTACCATGGGAGTCCAGTTTACCATGGAAGTTCAGTTCACCACGTGAGTCCAGTTTACCATGGGAGTCCAGTTCACCATGGGAGTCCAGTTTACCATGGGAGTCCAGTTTACCATGTGAGTCCAGTTCACCATGGGAGTCCAGTTCACCATGGAAGTCCAGTTTACCATGGGAGTCCAGTTTGCCATGGGAGTCCAGTTCACTATGGGAGTCCAGTTTATCATGGAAGTCTAGTTTACCATGGAAGTTCAGTTCACCACGTGAGTCCAGTTCACCATTGAAGTCCAATTCACCATGGGAGTCCAGTTCACCATGGGAGTCCAGTTTACCATGTGAGTCCAGTTTACCATGTGAGTCCAGTTCATCATGGGAGTCCAGTTCACCATGGGAGTCCAGTTCACCATGGGAGTCCAGTTTACCATGTGAGTCCAGTTTACCATGTGAGTCCAGTTCATCATGGGAGTCCAGTTCACCATGGGAGTCCAGTTCACCATGGGAGTCCAGTTCACCATGGGAGTCCAGTTCACCATGGGAGTCCAGTTTACCATGTGAGTCCAGTTTACCTTGTGAGTCCAGTTCATCATGGGAGTCCAGTTCACCATGGGAGTCCAGTTCACCATGGGAGTCCAGTTTACCATGGGAGTCCAATTCACCATGGGAGTCCAGTTTACCATGGGAGTCCAGTTTACCATGGGAGTCCAGTTTACCATGTGAGTCCAGTTCACCATGGGAGTCCAGTTCACCATGGGAGTCCAGTTCACCATGGGAGTCCAGTTTACCATGGGAGTCCAATTCACCATGGGAGTCCAGTTCACCATGGGAGTCCAGTTTACCATGGGAGTCCAGTTCACCATAGGAATCCAGTTTACCATTGGAGTCCAGTTTACCATTGGAGTCCAGTTTACCATGGGAGTCCAGTTTACTATGGGAGTCCACTTTACCATAGGAATCCACTTTACCATAGGAATCCCGTTTGCCATGGGAGTCCAGTTTAACCATGGGAGTCCAGTTTACCATGGGAGTCCAGTTCACAATGGGAGTCCACTTTACCATAGGAATCCACTTTACCATAGGAATCCACTTTACCATAGGAATCCAGTTTGCCATGGGAGTCCAGTTTACCATGGGAGTCCGGTTCACCATTGGAGTCCAGTTTACCATGGAAGTCCGCTTTACCATAGGAATCCGCTTCACCATCGGAGTCTGGTTCACCATGGGAGTCCACTTTACCATGGGAGTCCGCTTTACCATGGGAGTTCAGTTTATCATGTAAGTCCAATTCACCATGGGAGTCCAGTTCACCATGGGAGTCCGCTTTACCATAGGAATCCGCTTCACCATCGGAGTCTGGTTCACCATGGGAGTCCACTTTACCATGGGAGTCCGCTTTACCATGGGAGTTCAGTTTACCATGGGAATCCTGTAGCTCCGGAGCTGCATGTGGCTCTTCAAGGAACCCCTTCGTGACCATTATTGATGAAGGGACCACCACCGCCTCGTATTCACCCACAGGGCATTGCGCGGCTCGCGAAACATTGAGAGGTCGCTTTTTTTCTCTCTGTTTACCGAATTGGAGAAACAAAAAATGCATCGTCTTGTTATTTTGGTGGCTGGAATCCTGATCTGGAACATGACAACGCAACTCACAGTCGCCTCACATTTTCGGGCTCAGCGAGGGGTGTTCATTCGTGGTGGCGAAACGCTCTTGCGTGATCTCCGCGAGCGACGCGGGGAATGGGTTATAATTGCAGGGGCGTCGCGTTCAGACCAATTAAAAATATAGATGCGTGTAATTACTGTGAAAACAACTCGTCCCAGATTTCAAAAATAATGAACGGTCAGGAAATGAATCAACGAGGTAATTATGGACGCCAGATCTTGTTGAGCTGCCGAGACAGACAACGGAAAGGGGCGTGGATTGAGAAGGGCATTGGGACACTTTGTGTGTGTGTGGGTATTTGGGACACTGTGTGTGTGTGTGGGTATTTGGGACACTTTGTGTGTGTGGGTATTTGGGACACTTTGTGTGTGTGGGTATTTGGGACACTTTGTGTGTGTGTGGGTATTTGGGACACTTTGTGTGTGTGGGTATTTGGGATACTTTGTGTGTGTTGGTATTTGGGACACTTTGTGTGTGTGGGTATTTGGGACACTTTGTGTGTGTTGGTATTTGAGACACTTTGTGTGTGTGGGTATTTAGGACACTTTGTGTGTGTGTGGGTATTTGGGACACTTTGTGTGTGTGTTGGTATTTGGGACACTTTGTGTGTGTGGGTATTTGGGACACTTTGTGTGTGTGGGTATTTGGGACACTTTGTGTGTGTGGGTATTTGGGACACTTTGTGTGTGTTGGTATTTGGGACACTTTGTGTGTGTGTGGGTAATTGGGGCACTTTGTGTGTGTGTGGGTAATTGGGGCACTTTGTGTGTGTGTGGGTAATTGGGGCACTTTGTGTGTGTGTTGGTATTTGGGGCACTTTGTGTGTGTGGGTATTTGGGACACTTTGTGTGTGTGGGTATTTGGGACACTTTGTGTGTGTGTGGGTATTTGGGACACTTTGTGTGTGTGTGGGTATTTGGGACACTTTGTGTGTGTGGGTATTTGGGACACTTTGTGTGTGTGGGTATTTGGGACACTTTGTGTGTGTTGGTATTTGGGACACTTTGTGTGTGTGTGGGTAATTGGGGCACTTTGTGTGTGTGTGGGTAATTGGGGCACTTTGTGTGTGTGTGGGTAATTGGGGCACTTTGTGTGTGTGTTGGTATTTGGGGCACTTTGTGTGTGTGGGTATTTGGGACACTTTGTGTCTATTGGTATTTGGGACACTTTGTGTCTATTGGTATTTGGGACACTTTGTGTGTGTGGGTAATTGGGACACTTTGTGTGTGTTGGTATTTGGGACACTTTGTGTGTGTTGGTATTTGGGACACTTTGTGTGTGTGTGGGTATTTGGGACACTTTGTGTGTGTGGGTATTTGGGACACTTTGTGTCTATTGGTATTTGGGACACTTTGTGTGTGTGTGGGTAATTGGGGCACTTTGTGTGTGTGTGGGTAATTGGGGCACTTTGTGTGTGTGTTGGTATTTGGGGCACTTTTTGTGTGTGGGTATTTGGGACACTTTGTGTCTATTGGTATTTGGGACACTTTGTGTCTATTGGTATTTGGGACACTTTGTGTGTGTGTGGGTATTTGGGACACTTTGTGTGTGTGTGGGTATTGGGACACTTTGTGTGTGTGGGTATTTGGGACACTTTGTGTCTATTGGTATTTGGGACACTTTGTGTCTATTGGTATTTGGGACACTTTGTGTGTGTGGGTAATTGGGACACTTTGTGTGTGTTGGTATTTGGGACACTTTGTGTGTGTTGGTATTTGGGACACTTTGTGTGTGTGTGGGTATTTGGGACATTTTGTGTGTGTGGGTATTTGGGACACTTGTGTCTATTGGTATTTGGGACACTTTGTGTCTATTGGTATTTGGGACACTTTGTGTGTGTGGGTAATTGGGACACTTTGTGTGTGGGTATTTGGGACACTTTGTGTGTGTGGGTATTTGGGACACTTTGTGTCTATTGGTATTTGGGACACTTTGTATGTGTTGGTATTTGGGACACTTTGTGTGTGTGTGGGTATTTGGGACACTTTGTGTGTGTGTGGGTATTTGGGACACTTTGTGTGTGTGGGTATTTGGGACACTTTGTGTGTGTGGGTATTTGGGACACTTTGTGTGTGTTGGTATTTGGGACACTTTGTGTGTGTGTGGGTATTTGGGACACTTTGTGTGTGTGTGTGGGTATTTGGGACACTGTGTGTGGGTATTTGAGACTGTGTGTGTGTTGGTGTTTGGGACACTTTGTGTGTGTGGGTATTTGGGACACTTTGTGTGTGTGTGGGTAATTGGGACACTTTGTGTGTGTGTGGGTATTTGGGACACTTTGTGCGTGGGTATTTGAGACTGTGTGTGTGTTGGTATTTGAGACACTTTGTGTGTGTGGGTATTTGGGACACTTTGTGTGTGTGTGGGTATTTGGGACACTTTGTGTGTGTGGGTATTTGGGACACTTTGTGTGTGTGTGGGTATTTGGGACACTTTGTGTGTGTGGGTATTTGGGACACTTTGTGTGTGTGGGTATTTGGGACACTTTGTGTGTGTGGGTATTTGGGACACTTTGTGTGTGTGGGTATTTGGGACACTTTGTGTCTATTGGTATTTGGGACACTTTGTGTCTATTGGTATTTGGGACACTTTGTGTGTGGGGGTAATTGGGACACTTTGTGTGTGGGTATTTGGGACACTTTGTGTGTGTGGGTATTTGGGACACTTTGTGTCTATTGGTATTTGGGACACTTTGTGTGTGTTGGTATTTGGGACACTTTGTGTGTGTGTGGGTATTTGGGACACTTTGTGTGTGTGTGGGTATTTGGGACACTTTGTGTGTGTGGGTATTTGGGACACTTTGTGTGTGTGGGTATTTGGGACACTTTGTGTGTGTTGGTATTTGGGACACTTTGTGTGTGTGTGGGTATTTGGGACACTTTGTGTGTGTGTGTGGGTATTTGGGACACTGTGTGTGGGTATTTGAGACTGTGTGTGTGTTGGTATTTGGGACACTTTGTGTGTGTGGGTATTTGGGACACTTTGTGTGTGTGTGGGTAATTGGGACACTTTGTGTGTGTGTGGGTATTTGGGACACTTTGTGTGTGGGTATTTGAGACTGTGTGTGTGTTGGTATTTGAGACACTTTGTGTGTGTGGGTATTTGGGACACTTTGTGTGTGTGTGGGTATTTGGGACACTTTGTGTGTGTGGGTATTTGGGACACTTTGTGTGTGTGGGTATTTGGGACACTTTGTGTGTGTGTGGGTATTTGGGACACTTTGTGTGTGTGGGTATTTGGGACACTTTGTGTGTGTGTGGGTATTTGGGACACTTTGTGTGTGTGGGTATTTGGGACACTTTGTGTGTGTGGGTATTTGGGACACTTTGTGTGTGTGGGTATTTGGGACACTTTGTGTGTGTGGGTATTTGGGACACTTTGTGTGTGTGGGTATTTGGGACACTTTGTGTGTGTTGGTATTTGGGACACTTTGTGTGTGTTGGTATTTGGGACACTTTGTGTGTGTGGGTATTTGGGACACTCTGTGTGTGTGTGGGTATTTGGGACACTTTGTGTGTGTTGGTATTTGGGACACTTTGTGTGTGTGGGTATTTGGGACACTTTGTGTGTGTGGGTATTTGGGACACTTTGTGTGTGTGGGTATTTGGGACACTTTGTGTGTGTGTGGGTATTTGGGACACTTTGTGTCTGTGGGTATTTGGGACACTTTGTGTGTGTGGGTATTTGGGACACTTTGTGTGTGTGGGTATTTGGGACACTTTGTGTGTGTGGGTATTTGGGACACTTTGTGTGTGTGGGTATTTGAGACACTTTGTGTGTGTGGGTATTTGGGACACTTTGTGTGTGTGTGGGTATTTGGGACACTTTGTGTGTGTGGGTATTTGGGCCACTTTGTGTGTGTGGGTATTTGGGACACTTTGTGTGTGTGGGTATTTGGGACACTTTGTGTGTGTTGGTATTTGAGACACTTTGTGTGTGTGGGTATTTGGGACACTTTGTGTGTGTTGGTATTTGAGACACTTTGTGTGTGTGGGTATTTGGGACACTTTGTGTGTGTGTGGGTATTTGGGACACTTTGTGTGTGTGGGTATTTGGGGCACTTTGTGTGTGTGGGTATTTGGGACACTTTGTGTGTGTTGGTATTTGGGACACTTTGTGTGTGTGGGTATTTGGGACACTTTGTGTGTGTTGGTATTTGGGACACTTTGTGTGTGTGGGTAATTGGGACACTTTGTGTGTGTGGGTATTTGGGACACTTTGTGTGTGTTGGTATTTGGGACACTTTGTGTGTGTTGGTATTTGGGACACTTTGTGTATGTTGGTATTTGGGACACTTTGTGTGTGTGGGTATTTGGGACACTCTGTGTGTGTGTGGGTATTTGGGACACTTTGTGTGTGTTGGTATTTGGGACACTTTGTGTGTGTGGGTATTTGGGACACTTTGTGTGTGTGGGTATTTGGGACACTTTGTGTGTGTGGGTATTTGGGACACTTTGTGTGTGTGTGGGTATTTGGGACACTTTGTGTCTGTGGGTATTTGGGACACTTTGTGTGTGTGGGTATTTGTGACACTTTGTGTGTGTGGGTATTTGGGACACTTTGTGTGTGTGGGTATTTGGGACACTTTGTGTGTGTGGGTATTTGAGACACTTTGTGTGTGTGGGTATTTGGGACACTTTGTGTGTGTGTGGGTATTTGGGACACTTTGTGTGTGTGGGTATTTGGGCCACTTTGTGTGTGTGGGTATTTGGGACACTTTGTGTGTGTTGGTATTTGAGACACTTTGTGTGTGTGGGTATTTGGGACACTTTGTGTGTGTTGGTATTTGAGACACTTTGTGTGTGTGGGTATTTGGGACACTTTGTGTGTATTGGTATTTGGGACACTTTGTGTATGTTGGTATTTGGGACACTTTGTGTGTGTTGGTATTTGGGCCACTTTGTGTGTGTGGGTATTTGGGACACTTTGTGTGTGGGTATTTGGGACACTTTGTGTGTGTTGGTATTTGGGACACTTTGTGTGTGTGGGTATTTGAGACACTTTGTGTGTGGGTATTTGGAACACTTTGTGTGTGTTGGTATTTGAGACACTTTGTGTGTGTTGATATTTGGGACACTTTGTGTGTATTGGTATTTGAGACACTTTGTGTGTGTTGGTATTTGGGCCACTTTGTGTGTGTGGGTATTTGGGACACTTTGTGTGTGGGTATTTGGGACACTTTGTGTGTGTTGGTATTTGGGACACTTTGTGTGTGTGGGTATTTGAGACACTTTGTGTGTGGGTATTTGGGACACTTTGTGTGTGTTGGTATTTGGGACACTTTGTGTGTGGGTATTTGGGACACTTTGTGTGTGTGGGTATTTGGGACACTTTGTGTGTGGGTATTTGGGACACTTTGTGTGCGTGGGTATTTGAGACACTTTGTGTGTGTGGGTATTTGAGACACTTTGTGTGTGTGGGTATTTGGGACACTTTGTGTGTGTGGGTATTTGAGACACTTTGTGTGTGTTGGTATTTGGGACACTTTGTGTGTGTGGGTATTTGGGACACTTTGTGTGCGTGGGTATTTGAGACACTTTGTGTGTGTGGGTATTTGGGACACTTTGTGTGCGTGGGTATTTGAGACACTTTGTGTGTGTGGATATTTGAGACACTTTGTGTGTGTGGGTATTTGGGACACTTTGTGTGTGTGGGTATTTGAGACACTTTGTGTGTGTGGGTATTTGGGACACTTTGTGTGTGTGGGTATTTGGGACACTTTGTGTGTGTGGGTATTTGATACACTTTGTGTGTGTGGGTATTTGAGACACTTTGTGTGTGTGGGTATTTGGGACACTTTGTGTGTGTGGGTATTTGAGACACTTTTGTGTGTGTTGGTATTTGGGACACTTTGTGTGTGTGGGTATTTGGGACACTTTGTGTGCGTGGGTATTTGAGACACTTTGTGTGTGTGGGTATTTGGGACACTTTGTGTGCGTGGGTATTTGAGACACTTTGTGTGTGTGGGTATTTGAGACACTTTGTGTGTGTGGGTATTTGGGACACTTTGTGTGTGTGGGTATTTGAGACACTTTGTGTGTGTGGGTATTTGGGACACTTTGTGTGTGGGTATTTGGGACACTTTGTGTGCGTGGGTATTTGAGACACTTTGTGTGTGTGGGTATTTGAGACACTTTGTGTGTGTGGGTATTTGGGACACTTTGTGTGTGTGGGTATTTGAGACACTTTGTGTGTGTTGGTATTTGGGACACTTTGTGTGTGTGGGTATTTGGGACACTTTGTGTGCGTGGGTATTTGAGACCCTTTGTGTGTGTGGGTATTTGGGACACTTTGTGTGCGTGGGTATTTGAGACACTTTGTGTGTGTGGGTATTTGAGACACTTTGTGTGTGTGGGTATTTGAGACACTTTGTGTGTGTGGGTATTTGAGACACTTTGTGTGTGTGGGTATTTGGGACACTTTGTGTGTGTGGGTATTTGGGACACTTTGTGTGTGTGGGTATTTGAGACACTTTGTGTGTGTGGGTATTTGGGACACTTTGTGTGTGTGGGTATTTGAGACACTTTGTGTGTGTTGGTATTTGGGACACTTTGTGTGTGTGGGTATTTGGGACACTTTGTGTGTGTGGGTATTTGGGACACTTTGTGTGTATTGGTATTTGGGACACTTTGTGTGTGTGGGTATTTGGGACACTTTGTGTGTGTGGGTAATTGGGACACTTTGTGTGTGGGTATTTGGGACACTTTGTGTGTGTGGGTATTTGGGACACTTTGTGTGTATTGGTATTTGGGACACTTTGTGTGTGTGGGTATTTGGGACACTTTGTGTGTGTTGGTATTTGGGACACTTTGTGTGTGTGGGTATTTGAGACACTTTGTGTGTGTGGGTATTTGGGACACTTTGTGTGTATTGGTATTTGGGACACTGTGTGTGTGGGTATTTGGGACACTTTGTGTGTGTTGATATTTGGGACACTTTGTGTGTGTTGGTATTTGGGACACTTTGTGTGTGTGGGTATTTGAGACACTTTGTGTGTGTGGGTATTTGGGGCACTTTGTGTGTGTTGGTATGTGGGACACTTTGTGTGTGTTGGTATTTGGGACACTTTGTGTGTGTGGGTATTTGGGGCACTTTGTGTGTGTGGGTATTTGAGACACTTTGTGTGTGTGGGTATTTGGGACACTTTGTGTGTGTGGGTATTTGAGACACTTTGTGTGTGTGGGTATTTGGGGCACTTTGTGTGTGTTGGTATGTGGGACACTTTGTGTGTGTTGGTATTTGGGACACTTTGTGTGTGTGGGTATTTGGGGCACTTTGTGTGTGTGGGTATTTGGGACACTTTGTGTGTGTTGGTATTTGGGGCACTTTGTGTGTGTTGGTATTTTGGACACTTTGTGTGTGTTGATATTTGGGACACTTGTGTGTGTGGGTATTTGGGACACTTTGTGTGTCTGGGTATTTGAGACACTTTGTGTGTGTGGGTATTTGGGACACTTTGTGTGTGTGGGTATTTGGGATACTTTGTGTGTTGGTATTTGAGACACTTTGTGTGTGTGGGTATTTGGGACACTTTGTGTGTGTGGGTATTTGGGCCACTTTGTGTGTGTGGGTATTTGAGACACTTTGTGTGTGTGGGTATTTGGGACACTTTGTGTGTGTGGGTATTTGGGACACTTTGTGTGTGTGGGTATTTGAGACACTTTGTGTGTGTGGGTATTTGGGACACTTTGTGTGTGTTGATATTTGGGACACTTTTACAATGACCCAAAGGATTTGTTTTGGTTTCCATCCCAGAGCCGCTACCATTTAATTTCCAGTGAGATATTGTAACACGAGTACTCAGATCTATAATGAAGGGTTTATTTTTAGGTTAGATGGCATAAATATAAATGTGTCATTAACCCACCACCACCCCACACAGCCATTAGGTAGGTTTGTCACGTAAACAAAAACGTGCCTATGAGTTACAACTTTAGCACACCAGCGGTGTGTTGGAGAGTAAACCACAACATTTACAATTTGAGTACGTCAATTCCATCTCCTGGCGCGGGAGTCGAATTGTGATTGTTGTGGGTTTTTACTCTCCAACACACAACCGGTGTGCTGAAGTAGTAACTAATTGGCACGTTTTTATTTACGTAACAAATCTTACGAATTGTCTGTGTCGGGTGGTGGTGGTGGCGGATTAACGACACGCGTATATTTACGCGATCTAACCCAACAAAAAATATGTTTATTATACAGAATATTTGTCGGGAAAGCCCGACCACGTGTTAAACTGAGTGCACAGCTTTTTATGTGAACAAGGGCCCTGCAATTAGCAGCTCCACGCCACTTCTGGCAGAAAGCCCTCCGCTATTGGGAGCTCTAGAGAGCCACCTTCCACGCAGGCTAGGCGTCTCAGAACAAGTGGCAGTACGCCCCCCCCCCCCCCCCCCCCACTTTACCCAGGCACACGCGACCAGCCGATTGACTAACTGCAGTGTGTCCAACTTATACTAATGCCGAGTGTTGAGTCTGTGGGCAGTGTTGAGTATATGGGTAGTGTTAGACTATGGGTAGTATGTGTGTATGTCGAACTTATTTCGCACCGTACGTAGCCAACCGTGCTAATCGGAGGTGCGGTGTTGAGTCTATGGGCAGTCTAGATTTGAAGCTTTCGTGACTGCATGAATCCATACTCGTTGGTTATTTCGGTAAAGTCACGTAGGTATAAAATAAATCACGACGTTTCGGGCGCAACACAAGCGTCCGTCATCAGGTGGGAAAGCGTGGTCTGCTGCTGAGGCAGACTGTTTTAAAAGGTTTGAAATGGGTGTAGCCAATGGGTCAAAAAGAAGTGGCCGGGGCAAGTGATGTTAATGTGAGAAATTAGCATGTAACTGTATGGGCAGTGTTGGGTCTGCGGGTAGTGATAGATCATGGGCAGTATGTACGTTGTGATAAATTAGCATGTAACTGTATGGGCAGTGTTGGGTCTGCGGGTAGTGATAGATCATGGGCAGTATGTACGTTGTGAGAAATTAGCATGTAACTGTATGGGCAGTGTTGGGTCTGCGGGTAGTGATAGATCATGGGCAGTATGTACGTCGTGATAAATTAGCATGTAACTGTATGGGCAGTGTTGGGTATGCGGGTAGTGATAGATCATGGGCAGTATGTACGTATTTCGAGCTTGTTTCCCACCGTACATAGCCAACGGTGCCAATCGGAGGTGCAGGGGAAGAACTAAATACAAAGAGCAGTTTTAAAGAAACGAGTTTGTCAATCTAACTGATTTCAAAGTTGTGTGGCTCCCAGTGGCTTCCTGATGTCGCAAGGAACGAGCGACATTCCAGACGATAGCAGAAGCGGCAGCATCTGAAGGCGCGCGATGCGGTGACCACCGTCTTCGTTCGAAGGGCTGTCCAAAAAAGAACAAAGGACCGCGACACGAGTGCGAGTTTCCAACAGATGGAAGTCATTATGGTCTGGCTACGCAAGAGCTATTTCCCAAGCGACGTTGGCTCAACGTTGGTTGGCCAAAGTCAACCACCAACTTTGGACCAACTTTCTTTGGATGATGATGATGATGATGATGTTTGGGTTATTTTATTATCGCCGGGTTAATCCGCATCGCGCTCGGTGTCAAAGAGACAACGAAGCGTGAACTATTTGAGATGGTGGTAAATTCAAACAAAGTTTCCGCGCGAGTGCGCCCCGTAGGGGGGGGGGGGGGAGGAGGTGTCGGGGTTGGAGGGGGAACGTTGGAAAGCATGAAAAAAATATCGCGCTTTCAAACGTTCGCGCTCGGCTCTCACTGAATAAGCCTTTAATTAGGCCCCTTCGCCATGCATCAACACCCACGTTGATTTCATTTGAGGTTCATGATTTTCAACAACAACAACAACAAAAATAATGTTTTTTTTAAATATTGTTGTCGTTCATCAAATTCTCGGCGGAATGATATTAAAAATAAGTTTTTTCATGGTTTTGTGTTTACAGCGATGGAGTTTCTTGAATGTATTTCGGAGAAACGTGTTATAATTATTTTTGTTTGTATATATAAAAAAAATAATTGACAAGGCTGGTTAGCTTCAAGGTATTTCTTCATAATTGCTGTATCAGAGCACTGAGCCAGCCCATATTTGGGAAATACCCGTTACACGTTTCAGCCACACGTGGTTGAATCCCGTTCTCTCGAGCGCGTGTGGGGAGAGGGGTAGTGTAGCGGGTAGCGCTACGCTGTGCTACAAAACCCGGCGAGCCGAGTTCTATTCCCGCTCACGGCCACTAACACCAGTGACGATTATCTGAACGGGTCCTCGACTCAGCCTCAAATGAGTACCTGGTGCAATGTGTAAAAAACATCGCCACTGGGGGACAAAGGCGGTCGGGCGTGGTCCTGCCACAGTCACCCACCTTGTGTGTCGTGCCGGCCTTCATAGGTGCTCGCGAACAACACTTGCCCAACTAGTCTGTTAAGCCTATACGAGGGATCTTTGTCTTGGAGAGCTGCTGGTCTCTATGAAGCCCATTACGTGCTGTGTACGGGAGTAAACCATCCTTTTTGATGGAGGTACTACCTTTATGTGGGGAATCCTGAGAGCCTTGGAGAGCCGAGGGGTTTGTATTGAATAGAAGCACCCATGCCGGCCAGGTACTTACTCAGAGGCGAGACAAACATGGAGCTCCTTTCCTCAATCCAGCATTGACCAACGTGGTGAAGTATGGTCAAACCCACCCACCTCCAACCCCCTACGCCCTCACCACCCCTCCCCTTCCCCTCCAAATCTACAGCAGCTCAGGATCCACCTTCCATGACAATAGTGGACGTGTGAAAAAATAAGAGCTTCATAGCTCTTTGGATTCCTCCAGGATAAATATTCTGATAGTCGGAATAGTGAAGGAGCTAGGAGGTGCTAGCATTACAAGCGAGGACGCCTTCCGGATATGACCACGGCGACACGATTAGAACCCTGCCAAACTGGAAGCAAAATTGTCATAAATGCACAGGGAAGTCGTTTAAGTTCAAAACTAAGGGGAGGACAGGCGGCCACGGAAGGGAATGCATTCGATAATCATTATCAGAATATTTATTCATTTACAAATGCATGTTTCCACAGATGTCCATGAGGGGCGGGTCATAGCGTTACAACAACAACCAAACAACAACACCAAAACACCGATAGGGGTGCAAAGTAGAGGAAAGTTAAACAAATAACTTCAAATATACAAATAAAAATATTTTTTTTTGTTTACCAGGTAAGGCCCACTGAGGTGTAAACTTATTTTTTTTTAGAAGCGACCTGGCCACAAATGATAGCTTATCAAAGTGGCTTATCGCGTGAAAATGTCTAGCAGCAAAAGTAATCTAACTAATCTCAGCCACCGAGGGAAGATGCAGCGGTGAAACCGGCTCGCGTTCAGGTCCAGGGGTGGATTATTTAACGTCGCAAGATTGTGAATGATAGCGATGGCTTATGGAAGTGACATCAAAACAGTTCCTGAACTGAATTCTCTCAATTCAGTCCGCGAAGACGCTCTGAGCCACGTGGCGCGAAACGTCGGACAACGTGTCGAACAACGCGCCGGGTACGGTGGTGGCACGTGTCTGCAGGAAACCTCAACCTCTTGTCGCTGCGCCTTTCCAACAAAAATAACAAGAAAACACAACAACAACAACCGCCATTCGCCACTAAGTGGCGGTGACGTCACCACGACGCTTGTGCCAGGCCATGTGCACCTTGAGGCCATGTGCACCTTGAGGCCACGTGAAGTGTCGAACGCCCGCTGGCAGGAGGTCACGGGGCAGACCCAGCAGGTGCCACGGATCGACTGACTGAGATGACTGAGATGACTGGCTGATGCACACACACACACAGACAGAAATACGTAAACGGGCGAACGGAACCCCGAGGCAAAAATCACAAATCGTTCGTCTTCATTTCTTAACAATGCTGACGGCAAAAGACAATGAAATGAACAAACACTCAAAGCAACGCAACCAATGGTGAACGCTTGAGGCAGACACAAAGCCGTCTCGGAGCGATTACCTGCTAATTAAAAGCGATCCATTTTATTGATTGTTCGTCCGCTTCTCCGACACACACGCGCGCGCGCTATACATTATTATTATTATTGTTATTTTCAGCAGCAGCAGCAGCAACGTCATGATTTTTGTTATCTCGGGCGATATCGATTAATGGGTTGTTGTGGTTTTTTTTTAAACACACAAGGAAAAATCACGGAGGGAGGGGAGGGAGGGGATGGCGGGGAGGGGGGAAGGGGAGGGGATGGAGGGGAGGGGGGAAGGGGAGGGGATGGAGGGAGGGGAGGGGAGGGGAGGGAAGGGGAGGGGGGGATGGAGGGGAGGGGAGGGAGGGGAGGGATGGAGGGGAGAGAGGGGAGGGAGGGGATGGAGGGAGGGATGGGAGGGAGGGGAAGGGAGGAGGGGAGGAGGGGAGGGGAGGGGGAGGGGAGGAGGGGATGGAGGGAGGGGAGGGAGGGAAGAGGAGGGGGGAGGGGAGGGGGAGGGGAGGGGGGGGAGGGAGGGAGGGGAGAAACCCATCATTGGATCATCCTCACGATAGTCATCGTGACCCCATGTTACATACATACACATACAGACCATACAGACAGGCTTACATATAGACATACATGCAGACGTACGGAGCTGATGAGTTAATGCTTTCAACTTTAGCTGGAATGTGATCATCATAATCATCATGGAATTTTATTATAAAATTTGTAATAATACAGCAATTACGGCAGTGTACGTCGGGGATGCGTTCATGAAATGTCCGACGACGGATATCGAAACGACGTTAAATCGCAAGCGATTGACAGGGTAGTCATAGGTGGCTGAGAGGGGACGGATAACGAGAAAGGACGGATGACGACGATGCCGTCAGCGACGTGAGTGTGTGTGAGTGTGATGCTGTCAGCGACGTAAGTGTGTGTGTGATGCTGTCAGCGACGTAAGTGTGTGTGTGTGTGATGCTGTCAGCGACGTGAGAGTGTGTGTGTGTGATGCTGTCAGCGACGTGAGTGTGTGTGTGATGCTGTCAGCGACGTGAGTGTGTGTGTGATGCTGTCAGCGACGTAAGTGGTGTGTGATGCTGTCAGCGACGTGAGAGTGTGTGTGTGATGCTGTCAGCGACGTGAGAGTGTGTGTGTGATGCTGTCAGCGACGTGAGAGTGTGTGTGTGATGCTATCAGCGACGTGAGAGTGTGTGTGTGATGCTGTCAGCGACGTGAGAGTGTATGTGTGATGCTATCAGCGACGTGAGTGTGTGTGTGTGATGCTGTCAGCGACGTGAGTGTGTGTGTGTGATGCTGTCAGCGACGTGAGTATGTGGGCGTCGAAGCGATGGCAAAACGGGTCCACGGTGTTACTAACAAAGCGACGACGTATATGCGAAACGACGTAAAAGGAGGAGACGTCAATCGAGAGTCCAAGTCGAGCACATGCGCCTCGCCAAAAAAAAAAAAAACCTGCCACCTGCTTTCGCTCGTCACCGTCGAGATAACAAATTGTCGCATTCGAGGGACGTTCAGCAGCAGCAGCAGCAGCAGCTGTCCGTCACGGATGTCACACACCGCCAGATGCATTCGGGCGCTCCATGTCAGCACTAATCGCGGAGTGACGCGCGTGGCACGATGACCATCAACGCGCGGGAGCATCGTCGCGAGACGGACTCTGCCGCGTGACGACACAATTAACAATTCTCCATTGCGCCATCATTCGACCTCAGCTGCCCCCCGGCAGGAGCTGCCGGCAAGCGGCGCGAAACGTCGGACGTCGCGCTGAAGGACGCGTGGCGCGCGACGAGAGCGTGGTGGCGAGCTGCTGAAAGGTTTTGATCGCGTGACAAACCCTTACTAATTGGCTGTGTCGGGTGGTGGCGGGCTTAGCGACACTTATTTACGCGATCGAACCCAAAATGAGCCTTGTCATTATAGATCTGTGGACTCGTCCGCGTATTGCAAGGTCTCACTGGGAAATAAATCGAAGCGGCTCTGCGATAGAAACAAACAACAAAATATTATTTGGGTCATGGTCAAAGTGTCCCAAATACCAACTCCCCCCCCCCCCCCCAAAAAAAAAAAAAACTTTATTAAGGATTCTGATTAAAATTCG